>NW_026294813.1:10187500-11437500 GCF_026119805.1 Tympanuchus pallidicinctus
ATCTAAGTCGGTAGATTTACTTTTACATTAATCAGCCACTAAGTAGATTCCCCTTCTGACAAAAATACTGACCTTAAGGATGCTGTGCCAAGGAAGGGCTAAATGCCTTGAGTGACATCAATACAGAAGCAATGCAGTTTTCACAGTTTGTTTAGATTAATGAAAGATTAATAGGCATAAATAATGAGTGTTTAAGACAATCAAAGAGAACAAAAGTCAGTGAAAAAAACACAAAAAAGAACAAAAGTCAGTGAAAAAAAGCAGGTTCTGGACATTTAACACACAGTATGTTAAGTGCTTTGGATGTCACCTTATTCAAACGGTAGCACATTATCCCTTTAAAATGATCGTGACATAGGTATTTCTCAGCTCTTTGCTAAAAGAAAACAAGGGATTAAAAGAGGTTTGGCACCTGAACTCCAAGTAAACCTAAAAAGTAGGATAGAGGAATTGGCAAAGACAAAAATATTACTCAGAAAATCCTTACAGCAAGAACTTGCTCTAATGTGTCAGACACTGCATTGTCTGTTCGGACATTGCTTACATGTAGATTTCTAAATGCACAAAGAAGACACTGATATATGTGCTGGGTAACAATACAATAGACACCTTTCCTGCTCTGGAAGCCCTGCAACTGCACAACTCAGCTCTGATAGTGATCACCTGTCACCTGCCTGCTAGCCCAGCTTTTCTCATTCTCTTTGTTTTTATTCCATTACGCCTCTCTTATTTTAAAGGTATCAAAATAAGAATGGATAAGAAATTGGTTGAGAGGCCGCAGACAGAGGGTGGTGGTCAATGGCTCCATGTCCAGGTGGAGGCCGGTAAGCAGTGGCATTCCCCAGGGGTCTGTCTTGGGACCGGTGCTCTTTAACATCTTCATCAATGACATCGATGACGGAATTGAGTGCACCCTCAGCAAGTTTGCTGATGACACCAAGCTGAGTGGTGCAGTTGACACGGTGGAAGGAAGGGATGCCATTCAGAGGGACCTCAACAGGCTGGAAAGGTGGGCCTGGGTGAACCTGATGAGGTTCTAAACAGCAGAGTGCAAGGTTTTGCACTTGGGCCGGAGGAATCCCAGGCATCCATACAGACTGGAAGGAGCAGTCCTTGAGAGCAGCCCTGCAGAGAAGGACCTGGGGGTCCTGATGGATGAAAAGCTTAACATGAGCCAGCAGTGTGCTCTTGCAGCTCAGAAAGCAAATGGTGTGCTGGGCCCCTTCAGAAGAGAGGTGGCCAGCAGGAACAGGGAGGTGACTGTCCCCCTCTACTCTGCTCTTGTGAGGCCCCAGCTGCAGTATTGTGTCCAGGTCTGGAGCGCTCAGTACAAGAAAGACAGGGAGCTGTTGGAGAGGGTCCAGAGGAGGGTCATGAAGGTGATCAGGGGACTGGAGAACCTCCCCTATGAAGACAGGCTGAGGGAGCTGGGCTTGTTCAGCCTGGAGAAAAGAAAGCTGCGGGGTGACCTCATTGCAGCCTTTCAATACCTAAAGGGAGCCTACAAACAGGAGAGGAATCAATTCTTTGAAAGGGTTGATAACAGCAGGACATGGGGAAATGGTTTTAATTGAGGGAGGGAAGATTTTGGTTGGATGTCAGGGGGAAATTCTTCACAGAGTGGTGAGGTGCTGGAACAGGCTGCCCAGAGAAGCTGTGGATGCCCTTGTGGGAATACAAGAAAAACTATTCAGAGCAGAAGCTGTGGAGCAAGATGAACAGCATGAGAACCAAGGACACCTCTAGAAGAAGAAAGAACATCTCATGGCTCTGACTGGATAAGTGCCTTTGTGAATGATTGAAGAGTGTTTTGTAGAATGCCCTGTTGACATGAAAAGGTAGATGGAAAAGTTGTAGGGGTGGATGGGAAAGCTAGAAAAAGAAAACTTGTGAAGGTACATAAGAATATGATGTGAGAACTTGTAATAAACAATTTGGATCATTCACATCTAAATCCGTGCCCCAGACACTGCATGCCCTGTCCCTGGAGGTGTTCAAGGCCAGACTGGATGGGGCCCTGGGCAGCCTGGTCTAGTATTAAACGTGGAGGTTGGTGGCCCTGCACGTGGCAGGGGTTGGAGAATCATGATCCTTGAGGTCCCTTCCAACCCTGGCCATTCTGTGATTCTGTGATTCATTCTGTGAATGCTTATAGTGAAAAAAATGCAACATTTAAGCCAGCAACTACTCTGCTGATTTTACTGCAGTGCTTTAGCAAAGGAAAACTGAGATTAAGAGTCCGCAGATCACTTGGTTGCATTTAGCCAGATGTATGTATCTTGACTGTGGCCCTAATGCATACTCCAGCACAAAAAGAGAGTCTTCTACTCAGACAAGTCTCAAGAATAATGTTACAATTACACCATTTTCTAATCAACAACCACAAGCTGTAATTGCACAAAAAAGGGCCAAAACATTCACGGAACACTAAATCACACGGTGTTTTGTGATTCATTCAGCTCCTCTACACGTGAGCAGAAAAACAAGCTGAGTGCAGGAGGTCTAATGTTTAGAAGTACTTTCTTAATAACAAATAAGAATAATAATGAGAATGGAAATTAATGTGAGAACATCCCTGAGTCATACACTAAGTTCTACCTCAGTACATCATTCCACTTCACTGAAAAACTCATCTCGTACTGATCTTTTCTTCACTGCTGGTGAACCAATCTTGGTTTGCATAGGCAAGTAAAATGTAAGAGTTTCAGAGAGGGAGAAATTTAAGAGAAAAACAAAATCAAGCCAAGATACGTTTTAGCTTTGGGCAGAACATTCTTCTGTAATTTTCCTGTATACATTTAATTTTGAAGGCTTTATTTCACATTCCACATAGTCTATCATTTGGCTGAAAATATTTAAATTTATCTGAGAAATTACCCAGGAATGTGCCTTTAAGAATATCTCACAGGTCTCACTGTGATGTCACACATCCACAGGTCTTACTGGTAGGTTTAAATGCACTGGACCTCCAGAAAGAAGGATGACACCTTCAACAAAAACTTCATAGTGATATTTTCCTGTTTTTCTAAGGTGCAACATTTTAGGAATCTACAGTAAGCTTATGCACATTTTTATCATGCTATTTATGAAGGGTCTTTGGATATTTAAAATTACCAGTAAATAGGATTAAGACAGCAACAGAGAGGATCATAGCGCGCTATTAGTCTGACCATTTAATTTCTGCCTACTGACAGAACAGATACATTAACTCTCTTCAGACTTATTCTGTGATTATATGCTAATTTTCTCTTGAACACTAAGGTTATTTGGAAATTTAAACTCCTGAATGCTGTAATGCAGGCTTTCATCATCATACCAAATGCGGACTTTCCCAAAGTACATATTTTCACATCCTAAAACCTACAGAGAGACATCAACTGTGAATTTTTCTGTTGCTCACAGAGGTCCGAGACAGTTCCAGTGGTAATATATAGAAAGACTTCATGAGATTCTGCTAATTGATTTTTTTTTTTATTAAATAAAATATGCTGAGAGTTCTCTTAAACTTGAAACATTATAGCTAATATCTTCTTAGTCATGAGAACAAGACTGTATGATAAGACCAGAATTAGAAAATATTAGGGCATAAAGTAAATGCAAACATCTGATTTAAAACAGATGATACTTAGCATCCACATCTGAAATGAGATTCTAGGAAAACTAACCAGCTCAGTGTCAGAAATGTAGTTAATCCAATTTGATGAATTAAAAGACAAATTACTTCTTTGACCAGATTTCAGTGACAAACTAATGTCTGTATAGAGAAAAACTAATATTTATTACAACTACTCTAGCATATTTCCCAAAGTATACCACATTTCTTGATTACTGTTCTAATTGGGTTCAGAAAGTCTTCCTAATTATTCCCATTCTTTTGCAGTACAGACAGTTGCTTTTGTTACAGGAACAATGGTGACCTTGTGAAATGTCACCCTTTTACTTAGAACTAATTTTTGATTATACACTAAATCATGTTGTCTCATTTTATTTAAGTGAATACTAAATCTTGAGAGCCCTTCAGCACCAGTGAGAATTTGGAAAAGTGAGATGAATTCTAGATGATGATCCAGAATTTTTCAGACAGGGCTTCAAAATCTCCACATGAAGATCTACAATGCTGTACCTTGTATCTAACCTTTATGTATGCCAATATTTTCAGATCAGTAATATGCTAGGCTGATCTACAAGTAGCCCAAAATAAGTAGGTGGAGATGAGAAAAAAAAAAGACAAACCAAACCAAACCAAATCAACCAACCAACCAAACAAAATCAGAACAAGGAAAAAAATGGTATCAAGAAAACAAAAAATGCTTAAGTTGCAACCTATAAATTTGAATGACATTTGAAGCTGCTGCTTCTTTTTAAATTCAAGCTATAGAAAGCAACTATTAAAAAGATCCTATATATACCACAGAGCTTTATTTATGATGAGAGGTTGACAGACCTGACTGTAAACAGCAAATGGAGAATGGACAGCAGTGACTCAATGGAGACAGAAGACAATTTGAGACAAACTGGGGAGATATAGATTTGCTGTGTGAACTGATTACTAGATAAAGAATTCTTTGGATCATTGCATTCAGAAAGTCAGAGCGAAATGTCCAGCTGGAGACCAGTGACAGGTGGGGTCCTTCAAAGATCTGTACTGGGACCAGTGCTGTTTAACATTTTTGTAAGTGACTTGGGTAGTGGGATTGAATGCACTCTCATCAAATTAACATATGAACCAGGTTGAGTGACATTGTTGACATGCTGGAGGGAAGGGATGCCACCCAAAGGAACTTGGACAAGCTAGAGAGGTAGGCCCATGACAACCTCATGAGATTTAACAAGGCAACATGCAAGATGCTGCACTTGGGTCAAAGAAATCCCAAAAATACATCAGGCTGGGCAAAGAACGGATAGAGAATAGCCCAGTAGAGGATTTGGAGATGTTGGCTGATAAAAAACTGAGCACAGCCCAGAAGGCCAACTGCAACAAAACAGGGGTGGTCACTAGGGAGTGGGAGGTGATTGTCCCCATCTGCTCTGCCCTTGTGAGGCCCCACACCTGCAGCACTGTGTCCAGGTCTGGGACCTTGGTGTGAGAAAGGTGTGGAGCTGTCAGAAAAGGTCCAGAGGAGGCCACGAGGATGATCAAAGTGCTGGAGTACCTCTTTTATGAAGAAAAGTTGAGGTAGCTGGGCTTGATCTGTCTGGAGAAGGCTCTATTTTCCAGGACAAACAGGTTTGATCTTTATCTTCTGTATCTGAATGCTTCCCCTTGTTCACTTTTAATGATGGCTGCACTGGTGCCATCTGTTTCTGAACCAAGACTTGTCTTCCATACCCAAAACAGTTTGAGGGGCCACTGCACTGTCCATCAATTTTTCAGACAGGCACTACTGCCCCATGCTCTATTCAAGCTATGGCAATGGGAAACACCTCACATAAACTTTTTGGAATGTTTTTTTATTGTCTCATACCAAACAAAGAAGCAGAACAAGACTGGGAGCTGTTTCCAAGGCAGTGAGGAATCACTGTTCAGTGCCAAGCTGATCTCAAGTGTTGGAGATTCAGAGCTGCTTCCAAGTCAAGACAGCAAGAGACAGTTTCACAGCTCACACCAGAGTTTGCACACAAAACAAAAGGAACCAGAGATGAGATGCCATCTGCTCACAATACCTTACTTGGGGAAATGAGCACTTGACTGATCATTTCAGAAACCAAAAGCTATAGCACAATTTTGACCAAATATTTCTAAGTAAGAAGGTAAGTTTTCAGCAATATATATCTGCCTGTGAACTGAAAAACAGGCACAAACATACACATGCATTATTCAGCTGAAATGCACTACATGAATCCTTTTGTATTATAGCCACATGTAACACTTTGGTTTCAAATAAAGCAGAAAGCTTTATGTATGGAAATTGGTGTTTGCCTTAAGAACCAGCCTAAGCTCGTGCACAAGCTGTGAATAACACACACACACACAAATTAATCTGAAACAAATGCTGGCTCTTTCAGAAGATTCTCTCATTATGATTCTGGGTAGCTACAAAATTATTTATTAATGAAAACAGATAAAGAACTTTTTTTCTTCTGTGGAAGTTTGACATTCAAGAAACACAACAGAAAAGCAAAAGCTGAAGTAAAACATGTCATCAAGATCAGGACAGAGAAAAAGGCTGGTTGTGAAAAGCAAACAAACAATATGTAGATCATGTTGCAACATTTCAGATTTGCACTCACTGGAATGCCTAAGAAGTGAATTCATCAATAAAAGCCCATAGTATTTGCTTTTCGTCATTGATTTCAAGACCAGAACTATTCTCAACAGCTGGGCAGATTTACATCAACTACTAAAGTTTAACTTTGCAGATTGTAAAACACGTGGCTTGGTCTCCTAAAATATTTGCAGTAAAAAGTCAACCAAAACAACATTATTTCCACTAAAAAACACTTCCTCAGCAGACAGCCATTAGCCCTGAATACTGGTAATAGCATTGGACTGACTTCAGGATATCTGAAAGCTTAGCTCAGCACTTCAAGTTTGGATACTTGATTGCATCTCTAGAGACAAATTTTTCTTCAACTTGCATCATGTTGGCTTCAGAAAGGCAAATAAGGTACTGTGAAGAAGAACATGGCCCATGGCCTGCAAATCTGAGTGGAAGGTCTCTCAGCATGCTCTCTACTGTGACTTGAAGCACCCTCCTTTTATAGCCAGGCTTTTAGGTTTTTGCTTAAAATTAAAAGGGAAAATCTGTTGAGTATTCTATTGTATCCTGTGGTTTCTGCAGGAGGAAAGAGATAATTGATCCCAGGCTGCCGTTAAGAAAGTGAGAGAGTCTAGACAGTTTTAATGTCAGGATTGAGAGATCCACCTCTCCTTAATCTGGCCAAGGTTTATTTGATGGTCACCACCTTCCAGCAAGTCCTGTTAAGTGTAGGCTATTTAGATTTTTCTTGCAGCTATTACCATGTTTGAGTTAGCACATAAGCTGTGTCATCTTAGAGACTGACAGTTTGATTAACTGACGTGAGACGAGTAGACAGCAAGGTCCATATGGCTGAAAGCAGAAGGGCTGATGGTTGTGAAGTGCCACGTTACTTATGGCACTTTTGCTGGGCTTTGGAAGAAATAATTATGCCTAGGGAGGCTGTTTGTGCTTGCTTCTAACTAGCTCTGAAATACTCAGCAAAGTGTGCAGTACCACACGTACAAAGATTGATTTACAGAGGCAAACTGTGACAGGAGTCATGTAATGCCCAAAACAACGTCAAAATCTTTGGCAAAGTGTGCCAAAGGAAACTTGGTAAACTTGGCAAACTTCAGTGTTTCTGCCACCTTGTTTAGGTCACTGTCCAAGAGCACATTATGTAGAATCACACGAACCATCACACTCTCAAGACCGCTGTGGAAATAAATGCAAATAACTTCTTGCACGTCTGCACAGGATATGGCATTAGCATAGGCATATGATTACCCAGCAGGTATATACCTAGTAGAGCACAGTCAGGCCCAAGACAATAAAAATTCAAACAATACAGACCATTTTTTTTCAAAACAGTAAAACGAATAGTAATTTCAGAAATGTGAAAATCTTTCCAGATGCATCCAGAACTGCTTATTTTGAATATGTCAGCAAAACATGAATCCCAGGTGACAGTGACTAGGCAATCACCCAGCTCTTTTTATCAAACTAATCTTCCTAGAAACAACAACAACAAAAATACATACCAGCTTAGTTAAAAAATTAATATTTATATATATATAAAACACTGAATATATACATCTGGTAGTGATCCTGGATACACTATGTAATATTTAAGCTCATACTTCCTCACAAAGACAGAAGAGTCATATAATAAAAATGAGTGACTGCTGCAAAGTCAAAGGATGTGCTGCTGACACAGAAATTTCCTCTATATATTACTTCTCTCCCTGTGTCCTGTCTTACCAGTCAGCCAAAAAATGCTATGACTTATGGACTTGGAGGAAAGAGAAGACACACTCTATATGCTTTGTCTTGGTAAAAGTCTCTAAATTATACAGTGAAAGATAAATGGGAACAATTGTGAGGAGAGAGGATGTCCAGCTGATTCATACTGTGAAGTATCTTGCATTCAGTTCCCAGTGCAGCAGCATACTGTGGTGAGGAATGGCTCTGCAATGGCTTTCACCACACATTGCTGCTCTCAGGCAATGTAAGCACAAACTCAATGATGCAAGTACAATCCACAGCTTGCAAAGCCCTCTTAACACTTAAGGCTCCAGCAGTGAATTTTGATACTGCTACCTGTTCTATCATCCGTCAGGCTCCCAAGAACACCGTTTACACTGACCTTACTCAAGAGTTTTGATCACTTTATTGCCATGAAGTATGCAATCAGAGAATCACAGAATGGTTTGGGTTGGAAGAGACCTTAAAGATCATCTAGTTTCAATGCTATCACAGACCTCATATTTCCTTGAATACATCAAGATATAAGTAAGAAACCTAGACAGTAAACTAAACCATGTACAACAGTAATACATTTGCATTAAACAGTAGCTACAGGTTAGATAATCTCTTTGTGGATTCTATTCTAATACCAGAACAAGGAAGTGCAGGAAATCTTTCCTTGCTGTGGTCTGTTTCGTCCCATCTCTGCAAACAAACCTAGCATATGTTCTTCAACAATCCCAACGCGGTGCTGTCAAAACTCTGCCCAGCGAATGTTCTCCAGATTGCTAAGGACACAGGCCTCACTGCCTCAAAGACTTTCTTTTTCGGTGGGCTTTTCCACTTCTCCTAGGGCTCCTTGGCATGCTTTACGGGCACAAAGACATGGATTCTTGCCTCCTAACTTGGAAAGCTTAATGGATGCTTCTAGGGAAGGAGTGAAGGTGCACTGAGCTGCATTCTGGAGACACCCATCTCTCAATGACTGCAGTCCCAGGAATTCCTTTGGCAGATGTAACTAGCAGTGCTGCCTGGAAGAAGCAGGCTCCCAGGATGCTTGCTCCCTCCTGCTCCAGGAGCCTGTATGACACTGGACAAGAGAAGGGAGGCAGCTAAAAGCTGATACTGGGGGAAAAAAAGAGATCAGCTCCCCAAAACAGCTTCCTGTATGACTGCAAGGAGGCAGGGATATGTTCTGAATATCTCCAGAGAAGGAGAATCCTTCTGAGTCTCTCTGAGCAGCCTGACGTGACTGAATGTGACTCTTGCAGCAGGAATGAGGATCAAAGACAAATTAGCTTCTAAATTCAGCACTTGCCATATCTGGATTTATGAAGAGGAATTTCTAATGATAAGAAGAATCTGAAATTTTGGATAACATCTGTGCTGACAATATAACTGGCTCAAACAGTTGTGAGATAGGCACTCATTGGTAAGGAGCAAACAGTTTTAGGAAATAAGAATAGCATGAAGTACTATACAAGCCTTCTATCCAGCTTTGCTTTGACTGAAGTTTGAAAAACTGAAGATTTTTTTTTAGCACTCATATTTTATATATTTTGTCTCTAACCTTTTTAGTTCTATTAGCAAGAAGAAACATAAATGTAAAATTATCATTAAAAAAATGAGTTTCAAAGTATATTGCTCCAAAAAATAGTAACCAAGGAATATAGGAGACACCAGTGTACAACTTGCAAGATTTCATGCTCATTTCTGTATGGTTAAGCCTGTGTTCATCATCCAACTCAAATCACCACACGTTAAAAAAAAAAGGATAAAAAATTACAGTTTAAGTGGAAAAACCAAGCTCAAAAACTTCCACAATTTCTTTGACATTATCTTAACATAAGAGAGAAAAGCTGTTGGAATATGGAAAGAACAGAGAGGATGGGTACTAGTGTTTGCATGATAGAACAGAGACATAAGAAACCAGAAACATGCCATGATAAACTGTACATCAATGGTAGAACTAACAATGTCATCTGTGAAGTCTTCCCTTACACAGCCCTGTAGAAAATTTGGCATTCATTTTCATGCTGCTTTGCTATAATTCACTCATTTCAGGTGAATACCTCTGTGTTAGGTGCCTGCCTGTTATGGAAAGCAGCAGTCAAAACAGTTCAGCTTTTCAAAGCAGCTCAGAGAAAACAGTTCACTCATGCTACAGACACTGGTGTTCATCATTTCAAAAATAGCTTTTTGATTTCTGCTGGACATCTGCCTTAACTCCATAATGCATCATACTGAACACAAATTTCTGCCTAAAGTTGCACTAGTTTGTTGCATGGGGCACATTTTTATTACACAATGTATAGTCACTTTTGTTAAAATGACTGCTTATTTCATGCTGCTGTATGTCAGTGCAGGTCTCAGTCTTTCGGCAAATGTTCATGCTGTTACCTGAGCTGGGAAACCAAACCAGGCATCAACTCTTTCATGTGCAGGCACATAATGTGGTGGCACATGTTGGAAATTCCCATGACAGTAGCAAAATGCTGACAGATTAATCTACACCTGGCCCAGAAAGTGTCTGCTACCTCTCACCAGACAATAAATCAAACATGTTTTTTCAAGTTTTCTTCTTTTAGAAATCACACAGCAAATATTTTGAGCTCAAATTGGGATCCTTTTTCTCATAAAAGTGCCAAGCCCTTTTCAAACTGGTGCTAACTGAGAGCAGATTAAAGTATCAGTTGCTTCTGACATACAGGAACTTGAAAGCGCTTAAAGGAAGAGAGCAGTATTTCAAATGCTACCTTGCAGAAGATAAGCCACAGAGTCACTAATCATTATCAATGCAGAAAGCCTGGAAATGTTTTCAAGCAGCTGTTGTCACATTTGGCAGCATCAGAGTTGCACTGCCCTTGCAGAGTGGCACTGTGTGGGTTCTGCAGTGGAGCTGACCACCAAGGCTGAAACCACTGCAGTGCACAAGGCAAGAGCCTAAGCAGATATCATGGATGCAGGTATAAGATAGAACCTTTCACCCAGGCCTAAACATAAACATCTCTGGAGGAAGGCAAGATAGCCAGTGTTTGCTCTGTTTCTTTGCTGTTCACTGCATATTTGGTAGACAATCATTTAAGATGCAGGAGATAGGTTACAAAGTTGAAAGAATTTTAGATGTTTTGTGGCACAGCTGTTACTGTTTGGAAAAGAAGCCTGCAAGCAAGATTAACATGATTATCAAAAAACTGTGTTTTAAAATAATTTTTCTGCTACAAATTAAATAATAACACTTCATCAACTCAGTTTTGCCACCTTACGTCAATAAGTGACATACTCAAACTTCCCAAGTCTTGTTATGTAACACAAATATGACACAAGCTTTTTTTTTCTACTTTTAATCAAAGCACACTCGGTGAGCTCAAGCAATTTCACAGCTCTGAGCCAGTAATTGCTATCACAGGTATGTTACTCCAAAAGTAATGCCTCACTGTGCTGACATCCACTGTTTGCTCTCCATAAATGTTCAGCTAGCATTGATGAACGTCAGTGGGTGCCATTTTTTCCACATGGAGGAATTAGATGATGCACCTCTGCTACACACACACTTCCATATCAGATGCTGTTCTGTCAGACTGCTCCTCTGCTGCCATCTGTCACGCAGCTACAACATGCAATGAAATATTGGTTGGGATGCTCATCCTCTACTGTCATTCCACCAACATCTGCCACTAACAACATGGGCCAACATAATAAGATAGGCACTACTTTTGGAATAGCCTTTGTATTTTAATGCTGCAAGGAAATCTGAGTTACCTGTTTATATATATATGCATATATATACAAAAAGTTCAGAAAGAAGAGTATAGCAAGAATAGCACTAATTTCATGGTTTAGCTGCAAAGTTCTGCCCTATTCCTTGAACATGACCATAGGCTTTCTTAAATGACACCCTCTCAGGCTCACCTGCACAAAGCTACATAAACACCACTTTGGGATCATTGCCAAGCATGGATGGTCTAAATCACATCAACTGTTTATTTCTTTTTGAAGAGAAGGGCTGAATGCCATAGGGGGAGATACACCAAACCAGTAAAGTTCAGGCAACTTAATAATGTACTTGTCTAGTACCAAGAGAACAGATACATCTAATCTTGCATACAGAACTCTATTTATTTCTCAGTTACCAAAATATATACAGCATTTATGGCGGCTTTTAGCTTGCTTCCCAGGCATAGCTGAGAAAGGCAACAGTGCCTTGAAGAACTAGAACAACAGAATATTCCTGAACTTATGCCATGTACTTTGCTGCTGAGATTGTAGCCTGGGACAGATAGAAAAAGATTTGTTTGTTGAGAGACCTCCTGCTGTGACCTGCACATTACAGTCTTTTTTTCCTCCCTTGTAAATTTCATGGAGCAGTTCATGCAGCATTAACTCTCTGTGTGACTTCTACACCACAAAAATAAGACAGATAACGCATACACTGTTGGAATAAGTCACTAAAAGCATGATCGGTTTGCAAGCAGAACAAGAATGATCAGCAGAAGGCAATGGTGACCCTTGCACACCTGTAAGCCATGAGAAGAGCCAAAGACACCTCTCATTCCAAACTCTGAGAAATCAAATACATGGTATCCTGCAGCCAGTGTGATGAGTAGAATAATCGATTCCAAGAGCACAATGAACTTTCATACACTGCAATGCAAACACAGCACACTTGGTGCTAGATGGCTAGGAAAGAAAAAGTCAAACAACAAAAAGAATTAAAAAAAAAAAAGAAAGGTACTGCTAGGATTTTAAAGTGTGCTTTGTAAAAAGAGAATGCAAGTTTTGATAAGAGCAGAGAACAAATTCCCTTTCATGTTTCATCAGAGCACTCGAGGATCACAGATTTTATTACTGAAACTAGTGACAGAAATCCTTCTGCATCTGGTATTTCCTTCTTTTTTTGTCCTTTCATGCCTCCTCTTTCCCTTCCTGAGCTCTTTGCTACCACTGATGAGTTAGTTTCCTGCCTACATTTCTCCTTTCCCAAGGTGCCTTCCCCCTGCACGTATTTTTGTTCCTTCCCCCTGTCATCCCACCCTTCTTTCTGGCAGTTCCAAGTTGAGCCATTCTGAGCTGCTTTGCTCCTGTGGGGTGAAGGCAGGATGTGAAACAGGGTGCTGAGCAGCACGGTGGCAGATCCAAACACAGCACAGTGACGTGGCTTTATTTTCTGTTTGAGACACAAGGACCCAGCTAATCTTTGTGTGATAACAGGAGGGATACTGTTTCCTATAGTTCAACAAATAATTAAATAAATACATAAAAATAAAATGATTTGCTAAGGGATCCACAGAGGCATCCTGAAGTAGAATAAAATAGGGCTCAGCTGACAACTGTGCTGCCTGTTCCATAGGGAACACTGAGCTTTTGCTATTGACACAACAGAACCTGATCACCTAACGGGTCAGAAAGAACATTCTGGTAAATATTTATGTGAATTCTGTTGAAATCCAAAAGCTTGTAAGAATTACAGCTTCATTATGTGACCTTGAGCACTACCGAAGCACGTTACAGGACTGCCACAGTAACACACCAAACACACTCTATAAGTCTTACCAATGACAAGTATTAAGTCCCCAAACTACAACAAAGCTCCCATCAAACTGCTGCCATGACTGCTTGTCATCTTTTCTAAAAGCTCTGTATAATGCATTAGCCATTTGTTACAATTTATAAATGGATTTACTTCTTGTCACAGGCATCCTGGTGAGAAACCTTTTGTTGACACAGACAATGGCAATTTCTTCTATGAAAACCATGTTTTAAGTTCACATCAAAGATACACTGAATAGACAGTAACATTTCAACAGCTTTTTAGAAAACTGGGATATGAATTAAAAATGTCAAAATCACAGCCTCTGGAGCAATTTAAGTCCTATCACTTGCACTGAAAAGATACAACTTAATTTTGAAACTAACAGAGGGTGGGACTGGCTCTACCACACTTACTCATGCTGGACAGGGTGTACCTAGCTAAGGCACCCTTGGGACCTCTCTGCAATATGTAGTACTGGCCCTTTCAGATTAAACTGAGAAAAGAAAAGAAACAAAATGTTCCTTTTCTACTGTCTTAAAATGCTGATTTGCTGCATCTTGTGGTGTACTTCTTGTACAGTTCTAGATTAATCTCAGTCAAGATTCATGTTCTCTTTCTGCAGCTCTAGTGCCCAGTAAAAAAAGGATGTATGTATAGAGGAAGAAAATATGTAATAAATATGAGCCAACCTGACTGAATGCCAACTCCAGCAATACTGCCTGGATGGGAAAGGCCTATTTGCTGGCACTCAATAGCTGGCTTAGTCACGTACTTTGCCAGTGAGATCTGCATCTATCCAGTACGAGGCAGCAGGCCTCCATGGGAGGAAAGCAGGCTGCAGAGCTTATATGGAGCTTTTTTTTGCTGTAGTGAACCTTTGTGTTTCAGCATTAGAAACCAAGCCTTATTTGCTTCCATCTTTTTGCCCTTATCAAGGGATCACTTTTAAGGGATCTCAGCAGTTCCACTTTTACCATTCAGACAATATTCCTCTTTTCTTTCATTGCTTCAGTTTCTTTCTCTTCCTTTCAGTCTGAACTGGTACGACAGAGTTCACGGAGACTGCATTTACATCACCCTTGGCCCTGCACTGCAGCACGCCCCTGGATGAAAGGCTGCAAGTTTCTTGCCATCAGCTGCATGTGAGCTCCGGACCTGTCTTATATACCTGGTGTTATGCAACGTCAGGCCATCTTTAGGCAACATTTGCACAGTGTTACCTGAACAGGCAGAGGCTATGCACAGAGATGGATCCCATTCCACAGTAGGTCAGTAGACTAGATAGGCATCTACTGGGCCACCGAGATAATTTCAGGTCTAGCATACACAACAGCACGAATTCAACAATTCAACCCTTGCCCGTATCCCTTTCCCCCGGTTCAGCTCCTGTCCCCCTAAACCTGAGCCCATATCCTCCTCCAGGCAGCCTTGGCACCAGCGCGGGTGTCACTGATTGCGCACAAGCGGCAGGCTTCCTGCTCCCTGCTCCAGGCCTTGGCCCCCTCCCAGCCCACAGCAGCTGGCTGTAGCCGCTGAGAGAAACTCGGCTTCACCTCTGCAGCCCTGGGACAAACTGTGCTCAGACTTGCCTTGTGGGCAACATGAGCAGGTCTGTCAGTGCTTGGTGCTAAGAGAGCCTAGGCAAAGTGTGATGTCAGAGGCTTTGGAAATTTTAGTTCCCAAGTGCAAACACATTTCTACTGAGCACACACATAAAGTTGAGAATTCTCACAGGAGTATCAAAGTCTGAGCATGCTGTCACAGACACAGTGAAATATAACTCCCTGGTGAATCAGAACCAACTGAGAACATTTAAGCAGAAAGAGTTAGGCAAATTCAAGCCATGCTTCTTATAGTCATTCTGTCATTGGAAAGCTTGGAAATGTGGAGAAGCAAACAACACTGGCCCTCTGGTGCAACAGATCCTGCAGCCACTCCCTTGCTTTTTTGCATACACCTCTGACAAGAAACAGGTGTGTCCATAAAAGCTCCTGTAGGTAATGGAAAACAGACCCAATTACTTCCAGCTCCTACCTAAACACTGCGTGCTCCCACCCTCCAACCAGCACAGCGGCCCCCTCCACTCTGGGACTGCCTCCAGGTTGTCAATGATATCTGTAAGTATAAAGCTCTCTAGATTGCACAATCCCACAAGAAAACACCAACTTAACAATAGTAAAATAGATTTGTGAAACATTTTACTGATTCTTCATTATTCATTTAAGATGACTGCTGGTAAAGCAATAGTTATGGGCAGTAATTTCAGCAGGGTACAGGGCAGATTCTGCAGCCATGTTCTGCAGTGAGGTTAAAAACTAAAGCCTATATAGGAATATAAATATTAGACAGAAAATATCCTGATGAGCTTGATAACACTGAAAAAAAAAAAAAAATCATGTTCGGAGAAAGTACAGATTGCAAGTTTTCAGATGAAGTTCCTTTCTGTTACAATATTCCACTTAACATCAAAGCCACATTTTTCTCTGAACTGAGGTCATTTCACTGAGCTTCTGAGAAGTATTTTGGGCAAAAAGAAAAAAAAGAAAAAAAAAAGGCCTCATTAATCACCTTCTGCATTTCAGAATTAAAAATACTCCTTGTGACTCCTTGTGATCAAATGCTGATCAGTTTGTTTCAGCTAGTGTCTACAGATGAGCACTCTGACTTACCTAAAAATTGCCTTGAGTAACAGTGCTGGAGAGAACTGCCAGCACAATGAGGCCTGCTACGTTTTCCTATGGCATTATTTTGAAACCCTCACACAGGGTTCTGTGGATTTTCTAGGCCACAGCTGAAGTTTTCCTTGCCCTGGTGAAGTCTTCCTCCTCTCTGTTGATTATGCAGAAAAACAATGGGGAAAGTAGGGCCCATATGGCAACAGTTACGATCTTCCCAAAGGAAAAGAGAACTGATGTGTTTCTGACAATGCTTGCCATTGCAAGTAGCAGAGCTGCCAACTTCATTCCTACATTCCTAACAACAAGAATTGTGTCAGTGGTTTTGGGGAAATGCAACGCTAGGTTTCCTGGAAGCATCCTTCTTGCACAGAGCATTTCAGAATGGGATAGGTAGAAGAACTGTGTCAGGAAGTGTGCCGTGAAGTGTGCTATGGAGCACAATGCTAACTTGCTAGCTGGAAATACAGAAAGCCAAAGGCACTGCTCTGCTACAGCACTGCTCTGCTAGGTAACCCTGAGAGGAGAAACTACCACATTGTATGTAGGAGACAGTAAAATCAGACACATCAATGGACAATAAGGCAATGCAGGATTTTTCATAACGCTTCAGTACTGCTTGATGCTACTTACCATACAATCACCTCACACTCACTTGGTTGTGCTGTTGTGGCCCACCCAAGGGTCTGCACTACCATATTTAGCCTGGACCCTTGATCCACAAAAACACACTTTTAATCTCATTTTAAGATATTAAAATTTAAATATTTTGGAGTAGAAATGCACTGAAAGCTTCAGTATTTCTAAATCCCAATCTATCAGGTAGATGAAAGATTCCATAAAAGATTCCAGTAGTACTGTTGAGTAAGATCGACAGAAACTTTGCAATGTAGCATCAAGTATTTATCAGTGGTATAATATTATTTTTAAAAAAGGCTATAGAGATTTAGCATTGGGATGCATTTGAAATTTATAGGATAAGTATGTTGGGACTCATGCTAGCATATTTAGGTGTCCAACAACAATTTCAACTTACATATATCATTGCTATATTTTAATATAATTACAAGTGATAAAAATAATACAGTAGCAGTATTGCTAAAAGCAGTGATATAAAAAATATTTTTGTTTTATATCTGCCACTTTACATTCTTTGCTGGAGGCAGTTTTGCTGACTGCCTTAGTATTCAGTCAATTAGTATCTTTCACAGTTGATATGGCCCCTTTACACAGCAATGTGATAGCAAAAGAAAAAAAAAGAAAATGGAAATGTGCACATTACGCTACTGAAAGGCTGATGGACTTAGGGAGACAAGGAAGAATACACAAACGTTCTAAACAGATTTTTGATGATCAATTTTAACACCTATGCAGTTCTGACACATGTAAATAATAGATGAAGACCTGTGCTGAAGAGAGTCAGGGGTCATGTGCTTGATTTGCAGTCTTACCTAAAAATGAGTAGCAGCTGTCCCCTTTGCTTTGCTATCTTTACAAAACAACTGGTGAACTCTCCTAACAACTCCCCACTTCAGCTCACATGTTTCTTTCCTATCTGGCACCATACCTTCTGCTATGATTTCCAAACGTCCTCTTGACACATGCTTGTGCACGTACTGCTGCATCTGCTACTAGTTAGGGAGGGATATTTAGCCTGGTCTGAGAACGAGGCTTTTCAGCAGGGAAAGGAAGACTGCAAGTTAAAAACACCTTCTCACTCCACTTCTATTAATTTGTATACACACTAAAACAGAGAGAAAAAAACCTCTGAGTCTTCTCCAAAATGAGAGCATATCTTTGCAAACGTATTCAGTTCTCTTTCCAAGACTCTGGAAAGTGATTTCTTTTGTTTTCCTTTGATCCCTGAGTCAGATTGGCTTTCTTTCACATACCTGTGCATAACAGATATTTTCTACCAAGTTGTTAAAACTGTCTAGGCTTGCATAGACTGAAGAACAAATTCATGCTACCTAACACAGACAAACACTGTAGTAGGTCACCGTGGAACAAAAAAAGCAGACCAAGTTATCAACTTGCCAATAAATGTGCACAACAAATGAGAAAGCTTTATGCTAAATAAAAAAAACCCTTGCAAACATCGTGGAGCAAATGAGTAGGATATTTAATTATAATGCACTATGAACCACATAGAATAGTTGCTTATTTGCTAAATAAGCAGACTGTGATTTTTCAGTTTAATGATATGAGATACAGAAATTCAACTTTGTATGAAACAACAGAATTTGGAAATGTAGTGAGAATTTATGAGGCTTTTCAAAAGCAAGGTTTCACCATGAGAAATGACTGCACATTCAAAGTCCCAAGATAACTTTCTCCTTGTTGCTGCAAAGGAACAGAAAATGGTAACATCTGACAACACCAAATTATTTTTTGAAAAAATGCAAATACATTCCTGTAGGTTTTGCCTCTCCTGATACACCAGCACTATGCTGTTTTTCTATTTCCAGGCATTTTTAAAGCTTCCATAAGTTTGTTTTCTTTGTGTTGGTATTCTTATCTTTTTCCTTTATATTTCAGGTCTCTGTTAAGCATTTTTAATCTACTCCAACCACACTCTGCCGTCCAGTTTATTCTCAACTCCAACCTTAATACTAAAAATTATTTCATTTGCTCTCCCTATATTCATGTGCAGATAAAATTACTCAGGTGAACATGAATGTATAGTTTACATGTATGAACACACTTGTTTCTGTTTCTATCTGGTGGCCAATGTTCATTTCTTCTTAATCTTCTTCTGTACACTAAAGTATGGGTGTGCAACCTTTGGGCCTCAGTGAGTGAAGAGGAATTGTATTGGGTTGATGTTTGGGTAGTTGCTGAGTGATGGGCATGTGTTTACAAGGCTGAGCTGTTTGGTGGGGAAGAGCCATGAGGATGTGGGGTAGGAGGCAGGGCTAATTATTAGCTGTCCTGCGCTGCATGCAGTCCACTGTCCGTGGGATGGACATGTCTGCACTAAAGTATCTGAAGTCTTATTCCAAAGAGTTTCACACAGTTCAAAATGAATCTAGAAGATAGTTATTTGAAGAACAATGTACAAAATTGTGCTGATTCACTGCAGGTCTGTCACCATTTGGAAAGAGGCTTCTTGAACATTTGGCAGCAAGACTAGGAAAATGATAGTTCCACATCTCTAAACCCATCAAGTCTGTTTCCAACAATAAATCTTAAGGTCTCCCTGGAAGCTCTTACTAGTGTTCACAAAAGAAAACAAATCTTAAAAACATTATTTTAAACTTTAGTACTTCTGACAGCAAAAAATGGTCCCACTCATTAAGAAGGAAAGGCCATAATTGTGAGAACTCTAAGTCCTGTTCACATATGGAACAGTTTAACACATCCAGGATGAATGTCATAAATCAAAAATTAGTTATGACAGGCAGAGATCTAGCACTCATTAATATGACACAGAAACAAACATCTCAAATTTCCATGACAATTCTGTACATAGATTCCAGTTGTGTTCATAAGATCCTATCAAGGCATAAAGACCCTGATGGACACAGGCAATGATTTGTTTTCAGAGTGGCATTTATCTACTTTTTAGAGAGTCATCTTAACAAAGATCCTGAATAGCTGTTTGAAATACAAACAAGATTGTCCAGCTTGCAGAAGCTTATGTATCTGCTACTGTGTACCAGATAAAAAGGTCAGATCACATTCAGCCTGCTGAGAAACTTAACAACACCTACATGTGAACCATATTTGCTTATTTATGGAGCCAATTTAACTCAAAGCATAAATACATTTTAGAAGCATGGGAAAGGATTTCTATTGAATTCTACGGATGACAGTGGTACGTATAGAGCTCACACACACAACTTTGGATCTTTACCAACTGTAAGCATTGTCTGTCTTGTTGTCATGTTGTTTTATGATAGATGTATCTAGTTGTTATAAATCTTATTTATTTCCACAAAAGAAAAACCTAAAATGCATTTTGCTAGCACCCATTTTGCATGCATATTCACATAAAAGGACTGGCCTCTTTCATTCATTCTCTTCCAGAAAATTTTATACTCAGTTCACTTTTTAAAATTTTTCTTGTATTCCCATATCTGTATCTTTTGCAATTCCAGGTTTTGCTCAGTGGCCAGTTAATGCCATGGATCTGGCAGAAATGGCATCCTTCAGCACAGCCCCCCTTAATCAATAAACAATTCTGGCAAATTTCCCCCAAAAGGGCTTTACTAAATCCAGGAAGAGCCTTTAATTTCAAGTGTTGCTGGGTACAAAGGGTTCTCAGCTCCTTATAGAAGAAATAAGGGCCTAACAGCCATATTTAATCTTCTGAAATCTGAATGTTTTGACAGAGATTAATAAATTATTTTAATAGGACTATAAACTGCAATACAGAACACTTCTAAAACTTTGCTCCCAGCAGTATTTAAATACTAATGGAATAAGAATCAGTAAACTCTGCATGTTTTTCATTCAGAAATTGGACATGCTGTTCTCACTTTTGAATTTAATAAGAATTAGGTGATGTAATTTTAATTAACCCTTACCAAAAGAGTATTGCAACATGTGTGGACCTATCTACATACAACTCCCTCTTTGGAGGGAAAAAAATGTGGGTGTCTGCATATGTACCTTTCACTACCCACAACCTCCTCCTAACTGGCATCACAGAATCATGAAATAATTTAAACTGGAAGCCTTTCTGGCAGTTTAGATAACTTCAAAGCAAGTTCAGCTTCAAAGCAAGGCCAGCTGTAAAGGCCAATGACAAAGGCAGTACAGGCTGCCAAGGCCCTTGTTCAGTCCATGGTGATAGACTCTAAAGACAGAGATTCTGCAGCATCTCTAGCAAAACCTACCCCAGTGAATAGGGAAAATCTTCTCCTTACGTCCTAGTGGATTTTGGCAGCTTGTGATAACTTACTTTGCCCTTTTATATGTACCTCCAAGAAGAAACTGGCTCCATTCGACACACAACCACCCTTACTGTTAATATATTAATATGTAGGAAACTGAAATCACACTCCCCTTCTTCAGGTTAAACAAGCTCCATTTCTTCAGCTTCTTGCATGCCCAGTGCTGCAATCCTGTATCCATTGGATTGTGGTGTGTCAGCAGTTTTCTGCAGCAAAGTCCCACACAGTACACAAGATACCACTGCTGAACAGACAGAAATAATCTCACCCCTTGACCTGCTTGCTATGTTCTCTAAACATGGTCCGCTATGTGCTTAAGCCTTAATCTCATCCACTGTCATCCAGCTTTCTTCTCCACGTCCATGCAGCACTGAACAGTTTTTCAAAAGAGACCTCTGTGAAGGGAATATGTGATGGAGCACAGTTTTGCAAACTCCGTGATGTTATGGGATGTACCATAACGCTGCTTCTTTTGCATGCTGTTGTATAAACACATCTCTCAGTTTCAGAAAAGCTGAAGTATTCTTGCAAATTATAAATGGTAGGTAAGTGAAACTGCCAAGATGTTACTCGACAGGAATTTTTGATCTCCGAAAACTCAGAGCTCATAAAATCTGAATAGTCATACAGGCCCTCCCTACAAAGAAAATCTCTGTACTTCATGCTTTCAGAGAGATGAATAGCACCTGAAGTTAAAAAAAACAACAACAACAACAAAATAACAGATATTTTCATCCACTCCTTCCTCAAAGATCAGTACTGACTTGAATACTAACATACACAGGAGTTTATTAATATTCCATCCTAGTAATCGATAAATCAAGTTTGTGTTTTGTATCACTGAATCATAATCTATCAAAACAGCTCAGTATTTAATAAGTATCACCTTTATTCCTACTGTAAGAAAATGTGAAAACCAGTAAAATAAGAAACCTGTCCTTTATTACGATTTAAGCAACTAGCTGCAAAATATTGCTAAATGAAAAAAAAAGGGAAAATAAATCAAACATCTGAAAGAGTATAAAACAAAGACTGAAAATTGATTTTAGTGACTGAATTTTTTCCACACAAAAAGGCAGACAAAGAACACAGATACCACAAGTGAAAGCAGATTTCACAAACTTCACTATGTCCTTATTATTTTTGTGGTCAAACTGTCCAGCTGCTGATTTTTGTGAGGAAAGTAAAAAAAATAAAAATAAAAAATCCCCAAACTCTCCAATTCTCTAACCACCCAAAATAACTAAAAATGAACAACACTAACAACATTAACAACATTAGATAACTATTGCTAAAATGTTTTAGGTCTGAAATCTTTTCCCTCAGAACAGTTATTTTCATTTCTCCAGCTACATCAGACAGCAGAGGTTGTTGCCAAGAGCATATATTCTCGGACATAGCTGTGGGTCCTGGGGAAGGTTAAATCTCCTCAGCTGAAGGAATCTGACTGCAGAAGGCACTTCCAGGAGACTGCAAGTGCTGCCCATCCTTGTCCTGAAATGTTCTTTTTTTTTTTTTTTTTTTTTCCTGCTGTTTTTTTTTTCCCCCTTTTTAAAGAACTGTAATTGGAATGACACTTCATACCAAAAGCAGAAAAGAAGCCAAGAACTCCCTGAACCTAACTAGCGACTTCATTATTTCCAACAGTTTCTGAGGATGTAGCACAACTACTAGGAAGAAGAGGAGATACCGATGCTGCAACTGCCTGGATTCTGCACTGTTTCCAATCCACCTGCTCAGTAACACAACACTGCCTCAGACGTAGTGTCTTTGAACTCTTCTGTAAACTCACAGAAAAAGGAAACCTCTGTGAAAAACCAAATGGACTTGAGACTCTTACTCTTGTACCACCTTTATCATAGAACGACAGAGTGGTTTCAGTAGGAAAGAATCTTAAGGACCATGTGGATCAACCAGGCTGCCCTGGGCTGCATCCAGCCTGGCCTTGAGCACCTCGAAGGATGTGGCATCCATAGCTTCTTTGGGCAGCCTGATGCACTTTAAATATTGGCTGTGTAGTGTTTATCTCAATAACTGTATTTTCAGCATTTTTACTCCAAAAGCAATATCAGATGCAATAATTAGCATTAGAAGTAGAAATATAAGTAGATTAGACCCAACCAACATTAATTCTGTTACTATACACACAGTGGAAAACCATGAAATCAGCTGTACCTGCAGGCTTTTTCCCTCTGTGCTTAGCTCTCCTGCCACCTGTCCTTCAACACTAGATGATACCTGCATCCACCATGCCGCTGCCATCTGCATGAAAGGACCTTAAAGCTTGTTCCAACCCCCTGCTGCAGTCAGAGCCGCCATCCACCAGATCAGGCTGCCCTGGGCTCCACTCAATCAAACCTAATCTCCCCTTTTTTTAGTTTAAAACCATTCACCTTTGTCCTGTTGCTACAAGACCATGTAAAAAGTTGGCCTCCCTCCTGTTTATAAGCTCCCTTCAAGTTCTGGAAGACTGTAATGAGGTCTCCCTGGCGCCTTCTCTTCTCTAGAGTGAACAAGCCCACTTATTCACAGGAGGTGAGAATCTGAATCCTGTTTAGTGAAACGGCTGTGATCAAACCCTGTTCTAGAAGCATGTTAGGACTGCAGAAAGTTGAAGATGTCTTTTAATTTCCCACAGCATTTCATTTTTAAAGACAAAATGAAAAACAAAGGATTTCTTTTCACAGTCTTCAACAATCAATATTTCGAGAACATCAACAATAATTTAAAATAAAAACTGAAATATCCAGATGGAAAAAAACTAGACCATTCCTGTGAGAAACCTTCCACAGCACAAAAATGAAATCCCCAGTATATATTTCTGCCTCTTCTGAAGAGATTTCATTTGGTCTATTTTACTGTGTTTTATGAACAGCAAACTATTTTAAGCATCTAAATTGTGACATGATTCACATTGATGATAAAAGCCACATTTGAACTTTGAACACCATCTCCTTTTGTTTTTAATGGTTTAGAACTGTCCTAATATATTTACACAGGTTAAGCATCCTAAAAAGCTGGAACACAGGAAACCTTTGGGCTAAGCACAGCATGAGGAAAGTTCAGAGTACCAGTTAAAAAAAAATGACAACAAAAGAGAATAAAGAAATTTGAAACAAGTTTTGCAACCTTTTTAAATAGAAGAATTTTTTGTGGAAAACACAAATAAGTTTCTCTGAGTTATTTAGATAGACTTTTTATTACAGATTTTCTTCATGTCAAATTTGGCAAAGAGATTTAATATGACACCTAGAATATCTTCTCATGTACCACACCGTATGTTTTGAAGTGCAAGCATTCTCCTGTCTTCTTCACTAAGGTATTTTACAAAGTGAAAGAAAAATGCAGTCAATTAGAGACTCCCACTGTGCCCATGGCTCTACAATTACAACTCTAACATGACAAATATCAGGATGCTCATATATAATTTCATGGAATTTAAGCCACAATCTCTACTTAGAGATCCATGAAAAGAAAAATGTTTTAGACAGCCCATATAGAACTTGGAAGATATTAAGTTAACGTCAAAAATACAAATAAGCAGACAAACTGTTTTTTTTTCTTCTGAGGGATGAAACACATCAAAATATTCTTTTAAATTTGATATATTGATGTGACATTTAGAAAGATAATCTCTAAGATCATTAACATCTTTGTAGCTTGAACTATCTTCCACCTGCATTTGGGCAATTTGGTGTAGCTAATTCTTAATTTTCTTTAAGAGCAAAAGAGTAAAACTTTTATAAAACAGTACTTATTCTCACATGCTTTTAGTAATATCCTTTATCCATTAGTAAATTACTCAGACCAGGAAAGCCAGGTAGTGCACATTAGTCAGATTCTTGAGATACTTAATTTGCTGTTTTCACTTTCAACATTAGTGGTTAATTTCATAACAACTGATAAAAGACTTCAGTTTGACATGAGAACTCTGTGTTTAAGTTGTAATTTAAGGAAATACAAGAGAACAAGCAGCAAAGCAATTAGAGGAATGTCGCTTCTCCAATTCCCATTAATACTCCATCTGTCTATAGCCATCTCATCCTCAAAATTCTAAGGCTATATGAGTGCATCCATCATAATCTAATTAGATCAATAACATGTACAATCTTCATCATTTCATCAGATTAGAAAAGTTCCAAAAACAAAAAAAGAGAGGAATCAAGCCGACAAATGACAAAAGGCTTCACAGTTAAAAGATCAGTAAGATCCATCCATGCTTATGTGACACAAGGAGTTCAGCCCTTCTTTTAGGATAGGCCATGCTGGTGCTAAAGGTGCTCACACACAATACAGAGATGTCAGACAAGAACAAGTGTTTGCTTGCTGTCCTAAACAGTGCTATAATTGACATTTATATTAATCTAGTCAATATTTTTTACATGTAAGAATTTGGCAGATTAGGCTGTTTTGAAGACAAGGAGGAAGCCAAGTATTGTACTCTCCTGCCGGTGCTTCTCTTGTCTGAGAAAACGGTGCCAAATTCACAGTGTAAAGCAAATGTGCAGCTCAGCCAGTGACAGTGCAGCTTTTCCCATAACATTTCATCAATACATTTTAACCTGCGTCACAGAGATTTTCTCTAAAAGGTCTGTAGTGAAGTTACACTTACAGAAGGCCTTCGTCTGCTCTGCTGACAAACAGAAACAATTACGCCTCTTGACCCTAACGATTTTTTGATGCAGCTTGTTAGCAAGCAGCCTGACTTCAACAGCACATCTAAAAGCTATGAAAAAGCAGGTAGCTTGAAAAAGGTCAAACGTAACACATTAAAGATTTAATATAAACACCTGCTTGTACAAGCATCTTCCTCAGGCAGCTGCTGGTTAGTAGAAACCACATGCAGCAGCATCTCTTCCTCATATCCCAGCAGAGACTCCGTGGTCACTGCCTGCCACCCTGGTGCCTGTGTCACTTACAACTTCTCCACACTTTACTCATCAAAGTGGAGATATTCTGAATTTGGTGTTCATCTCATGAAAAAAGTGTTTTAGAAAACTTCAGGCAGGATAATTCAGCCTTTTCAGTGTAAAAGTGAAAGGGAAAAATAGGTTCATTATTTGAAACAAAATGCTGTCTTCTTTGAAAAGCTCCGTTTCCATTTTTATTTTTGGATCACATTATTCAGCAGGGGAAAGGCTGGAGGGTCACAGTGTGTAACAGCTGAAGTTTGAAAAGGGAAAATTTCACAACTGGTTGTGTCTATGCTCTGAATACATCAATGAATAGAAGAAACATCAAGTAGCACTCGGAATCTCTGCAGCCCCACAGACAAAGTGTTCCAGATGTTGCTGATGTTGTCAAAATCTTTAAAATTAAATGAAAGTTTTTTATTTCAACTTCAGCACATTGGGCAAGAAATATATATATATGCTGTGTACAGAAAGATTGAAGAACATGTATGAACATAAGCTCTATTCAGAAATAAACGCGTGGGTGGGCACTTCATAGTTTCCCATGATAACAATTAGTTATGGACTCATGATAGTACATATCCTTGCTTGTAGGAAGAAAAGTAGTGTTTCTCCAAGTACACAGATTTATGCAGAAATTAAGAATGTGCTGGGGGTAATGTCAGTGCTTTCTCAGCTAGCTAGTGCTGTCCTCTATCTGCTGATAAACACACATGCCTTCTCTTGCCTTGAACAAGGAGGCAGCCTGCCTGCTTCAACACTACTGTCAGAATACATACATTTTTCTATTATTTTCCTCTGCACAATAAATGCAATGCTGTTGATAGGCAATACTGCACAACTTCAGCAGTTTCATCACCATAATATCTGATCAATTTGAACCAATTAAGGAATTTATTCTCAAAGTGCCTTCTCAGTATATAGATGGGCAACTGATGTTAACTAGCATATATGTATTAAGTGACATATCAAGATTCTCTTATCAACAAAAGAATTTCTGTGGTGCAGATACATGTTGAAAGCTTGCTTCAGACCAATGCCTCTCTTACAGAACTATTACTCTTCCTAGAGTTTCAGGGATTTTGTCTGTTATTGGACAAATAAGTGTATCTTATTAAAAAGCTAAGTGTATCTTAAGAAGCTCCTCCTTCTCTGCAAATGTGCTCCTGGTTCATCTGAAGGGCTCAGGTTTTTGTGGCTTGTCTTTCTACTGACATTGATAGCAGGTATGTCTGATAGAGACAACTCTGGTAATTGAAGCACATTTCCTCCAGAAAACAGCAACAAAAAATGCATAATTCCAAATGAGCCACGTAACTAATAAAACAACAACAAAACAATAAATAGGCTTAATTAATAAAACAAATTGCACTCGCATTTTAGCACTGAACTAAATGCCATTTGAGTGAAATACAGCTTAGGCATCCTGCACAGTGATCTGCAAGGATTTGATTAGGCCAGCCCTGTTCCTCCAACTGACACATATGTGCTGCAGACATCCCAAAAAATGGAGTTATATATTTTAATACTTATCTATGATCTAAGCTTTGTCCTGATTTAAAAGAAGGAGAATTTCTTCATGTGCATTTTTCCAAAATTGTTATATTTCTATCATACTGTAATCAAAATTTATGCTAACACAGAGGAAATGCTGTGTGATTTCCCCACCCTTTTAAGAAGCCAGAGCAAGTTAACTCTAGTAAAAGATAAATATCTGCAGCTCTTACATATGTTATCTGTTTGATGATTATAGTGGCTTTCCATAAATGTAATTGACTACACAACGGGATTTCTTTTTGCAACTAGAACAACAGAAGAGCCTATCTCTGCTTAAATCTACAAGCAATATCCATGTAAGCCATTCTTTTTTTTTTTTTCTTCTTTTATTAAAGGAGGTTACGAACCACATCCTAAGTCTAATACTATGTTTTTTAAAGGGATAGCTATGACTAGGAAAAAACACTTTCTTGAAAGTGATTATCTATACAAGGCATCATTGGATTACTGGAGATCTTAATTATATTTCACACATCTTTGCAAGTTGCTGAGATATACAACCCAGGGAAGGGAAAACTTTTGCCATGGTCCTAATTTGTGTTTCTTAAGGAATTTCAAAGGAACATAATGGAATTACGTAGCAAGACATTAACAGTGGGTATCTCTCCAAGCAAAATCAAAACAAAAAACAAAAAGCAAACAACAACAACAACAAAAAAAAAAAACACCCAGAGAGAAAAACTGAACTTCCAACTAAACAAATGGAAAGAAAAAAACATGTTTAATTTCAACAGTAACAAGATCTCATAACTGAAAAACAGAGTTTAACAATAACTTACAATCAAGCCTTCTGTTACAAAGTTGAAAAACACAGAGCAAACAGTAACACTGAAAGATATAATCCCTACACAGTTTTTCCTGTAACTGGAACTGCTCTTTAAGTTTACCATCAAGATAAAATGATGCAGCCGGCTGTAAAGCCTGCTGTTCTGTTAGAATAAGATAATAAGTCAGGTTCAGGCTTCTGTAAGGAAGATATAGTTATTTTGAGGCGGTCAGCGTTTTTGGAAAGAATCCCTCACCTCCTGCAGAACACTAACTGGAAGCTGTCAAGCACTTATCTCAACAAAACATTCACAAAATTGCACCATGGGTAAATATGACCAGTGGGCCAAATTCTGTAAAGCGTGCTCCTCATGGTAAAAAAAAACATACACTTCTTGACTGGTGGAGCAAACAAAAAGCAACTCAGAGAAAAACCTGCCTCAAACAACTAGCACTATACACGGACTGGCAATATTATATAGAAGAAGAGCAGCTAGATATCTGGGGTAAGCACATTAAATATCAAACCAGTTTGATATTTGCTATCTGTCTTAATGTGAAGTCCCATTCTGTAACATTCTGCAATATTACTGAAGTATTTCTGTAGAAATATATATAACTCTACTTAATTAATTATCTTTCGCAGGAACGGGAGGATGAACAGTTCCAGCCGTGAGAGCCAAAGAATCCCCCGGGACCCACACAATCACAGCATATCCCAAGTTGGAAGGGACTCACAAGGATTACCAAGCCCAATGTCTGACTCTACACAGGACCACCCAAAATCAAATCCAAGTCTGAGAATGCTGTCCAAACATTTACTGAATTCCATCAGCTCAAGGCTGTGATCAATGTCCTGGGCAGCCTGTTCCACACTCACTACTCTCTGATGAAGAACTTTTGCCCACCCCCCCTCCCACACTCCCCGCACAGCTCCATGCCGTTCCCTCGGGCCCTGCCGTTGTGTCAGAGAGCAGAGCTCAGTGCTGCCCTCCGCTCCCTGTGAGGAGTTGCAGCTGCCATCAGGCCTCCTCTCAGCTCTTCTGCTCTGGGCCCAACTAACTCAGGGACCTCAGCTGCTCATGTCTTCCCCTCTAGGCACTCCACCATCTTTGCAGCCCTCCTTTGGACACACTCTACTAGCTGTATGTCCGTGTTCATTGGCCCTTCTGGCTGCTAGGGGACACTTCTGATTTGAGGTTACACTGATGTCAGCCATAATCCCAAAATCACTTTCCACAGGGCTGCTCTCCATCCTCTCATCCTCTGCTCTACACACATATCCAGGTTTGCCACATCTCGAGAGCAGGATCCGGCACTTCATTTTGTTGAACTTCATATGGTTTGTAATTGTCCAGCCCCCCAATTTGTCAGGATCTCTCTGCAAGGCCCCTCTAATCTCAAAAGACTCAACAGCTACTTCTAATTTAATCCTATCTACAAACTTCATTATTATACCTCCAAGTCTAATATTTAGATAATTTATGAAAACAGTGAAGAGAACTGGCCCTAAAATGGAGCCTTCAGAACCCCCTCTAGTGGCTGGCTGCAGCCCCATTTACCAACTCCTTGAGCATGGACCCATCAGTCAAGTGTTCACCCACCACATTATGCTTTTGTCTATCTGCTTGCTGGACATTTTGCCCAGAAGGATAATGTGGTATTAAAAGCTTTGCTGAAATCCAAAAAAATTACATCAACAGGCTTTCCTTAGTCAACTATATGAGTAAGCCATATCATAAAAGCAGATTAAGTTTATTAAACAGGACTTTCCTCTTGTGAACCTGAGTTGGCTATGAACAATGACTGCATTTTCAAGTATTTTTCAATACGAACTGCAAAGTCTGCTTTTCTATCTCTGCAAAGTGTGACATAATCCACCCAAGACATCAATTTAATTTTGCAAGGCCCTAGATATGCGCCACGGGTAACACAGGATAGTTGGGGCTTTTCTGATTAATGTCTACAGCATCATACTGTGCATACTGTGCAAATGCTATGGATTCAGAAAGAAAAGATAGTAAGATATTGACCTTGCATTGATTTCATCACTTGAGGATTTTATCAGATATAAGCATTTTTTCTGTGAAGTGGCTTAATAGATCTTCATAGCAAGAAGTGCTGAGCTTTGGAGCCAAGTGGAGGCAGCCTTGGGTAAGAGGGTTATTTTTGCCTAAAACAGATGAGGCATTTACACTCAAAGATAATTACACTAGTTAGCAAGAACAACCACCCATTACAAGCCCACTGAAGAATAAAACAGAGAATGAAACAGTCTGCTAGAAAATAATTTATGTTGTCTATATATATACCAGCCTATTATTTTTTTACTCTTCACCAGTGTCATATACTTTCCTTGTAATACATTAATCATATTTCCTTTACCTCATGAAATAAATTGATTGAAGTGGCGCAGAACAGTCAGATCAGTGACTTCCACCTCCAAACACCTTATCAAATCAATCCCAAAATATCAACACGTAGCCTATGATAGGTAGCTCTTGTTATATTCTGCCGGCAACCATTTTTGTTGCAGAAATCCTTGAAAATGGACGCTAAGAATGTGAAAAAAAAAACATTTATTTTCCTTGCCAAGCTCTGAGCCACTAATAATTTCCATTCCCTTAATAACCACTTCTATATTCCAGAAAAACACTTCACTGCAAGCAAAGATCAACCCCGGATATATACAAGTAGATTAAAACATATGGTTTGAATTAAATCCTCTACAATAGCAACTGTAGTTGTCATAAGTGTTTTTATTGAAATAATTATGAGTATTAACTATTTGATCATTACCAGCAAATAATGGAGTGTTAGCATTTACAATTATTACCCACATTCACTTCCCTATGTTTGCAATTTCCTATTCAAAATCAAATTATTACTTTAGACTTGGTCTTGTGCTTCAGTTCTTTAGAGGAAAAAAAAAATAAATCGAAGAGTGTAATGACATTTTACTTTGTAAGTGTTGTTTAAAATTTATAATTTAGTAAATGTCAACATAGTTTTTTCTGTCTTATTGTAGGCACAGGTGGCAAGCAGTAAGTGCCTTTTAAAAGAAACATGATACACACAGGGTTTGCCAGCCAGGCATGATATTGTTGTGGTTATTTTGTCCTTACAAAGAAATAAACGGCATATATGGATTCAAATATAAACTCTTGATCCAAGTGAGTTCACACTTGCTTGTAAATTTCCTGCCTTGTCTCCAAAGCCAAGACTGCACATTGCTAGGGGAATAATAAACAAACAAAATCCCAAACCAAAGAAAGAATATATTTATTCCCTTTCAGTGTGTTTCCCTGAATATCTTCTGGGTATGAACTAGGGAAAGCCCACAAAGGACACACTTTCCAGGCTTGGTGGATCTTTTTGCCTTTCCCCTACCCAACTGCATTCCATCATCACAGCAGTGCAGCACTGGAGAGTCTGCATGGAGATGAGAAGGAATCCAGGAGTCCCTGGATGCCTGCTGCATGCTCACATTCTTCTCTTTCACTCTCTTGACACCATTCAGGATTGCACGGATTTCCGTCATGTCCGAACATGGAGCTTTTCAAGCAGAAAAGCTCTTCTCTATTTATTTTTTTTATGGATTGTATAAGGGAAATATCTTTAGACGTTTCTCCTGTGGGAACTGATCATTTACCAATTTACATATACTTTCAACTTTATTTCACTTTCCTTGCTTAGAAGGTGTTTCCTTGAGCCTTTTTTAAAAATCAGTGCCAATCGGTTCTGCCACATGCTGTTTCTTTAGTGCCAAGGCTGATGTAAAAGATAAATTCCCAGTCATTATTTCCTATTGCATTCTTTGAAATTCCAAGGTAAATCTCCTTGACCAACTTACTTAGACTGAAATACAGGAGTGAACAGAAACAACATGTGGCTCTTCCTATGACACAGCAATATTATAAGCGTATCTTACAACAGTACTGTGTCCCTTCCGTGGAATTACTTTGTAAAACATTTTTCATATTTTTTTAAAACACATCTTGTGCATCAGGAAAAAGATTATCACTGCATAAGCAAGGATTCAAAATCCCCAGCAGGGTGACAGTTTTCTCAAGCTCTGCCGCAAATTAATCACTGCTGTTATCGTTTTACAGATGAAGTACGTTTCTGTAATGAGCAGGGAGAAAGTAAAGCAGAAACACTGTCCTGTTAAACGTCAAAACTTCCTCCAGATTCAGAATCTAAAGCGCCTCTGCCTATAGTCTGTGGTTCTACCACGTATAGCATCATTCTTAGGCTACTCTTCTATAGTTAATTCTTAGCACTTCTCCAGTAACAGTGAAAGGAAATAACCTAGACCAGAATTTTTGGAGAACTTTACCAAAAGCCTTGCTGTGGAGGCCCACTCAGTGGTTAAGCTCCCAAGCATTATCCCTTTGCAATGATGCGCAAAATAGTGCTGAGGTGTCAAACAACACTTCCTCATGCACAGTGGTACAAAGCAGACCTATTCTGTGACCGTTCTCCAATTTCCAGTCCTGCTTTTATTCTGTCTCAGATCCTACTTTTGAGGACCATAGCATGGAAATAAAAGGTGCAACACTGCAGATAGTCTCTTGGTTCTATAAGTCCCTTGAATATTAAATTTGGCAGTGCAAATTACTGCAAAATGATAACTGTACCACTGGATGAATTCCTGAAAAAAGTATTTACTGTTTGTTTTCCATAGTCATTTCATAATACACTATGAATGTGCAGAAACAGTTTATTTTTTGAGTTGCAGTTGGTTATACTCAAATCATTTGCTCTTCACTTACCTCTGTACAAAATGGTTCATTATAGCTCATGTGATATGCTTTTTTAATGTTAGTGTTTATTTGCTTGAGCTACTTTTCTTGATGCAATGCCAGTTTATTAACTGAGGTTCATTTGGTTAGTGCATTACAAACAGCTCATATAATTCATACAAAAAATACAATTGCATTTGTAATAACAAAATGAAAGTTCAAGCAAAAGCTAATTTAGAATTTTCTCAATTATTATCTTCCTAACTATAACAAATTGTTGTCTTGCTGTCTCCATTATCTGAACTTCCTCCTTAAATACATGAACTCAAATGCATATTATGGACAAAAGTTGCCTCAAACTAGCATCACTGATTCTCCAGAACTAAGTCACAAGTGATCACTCTGAGCAAGCAGTATTTGGTGCAGCTCATCTCTGGTAAAAGAAGAGTCATGGTTCACAGAGAACCAGACTGTGCACAAGCGGCTTGGCTGCTTGGAAAAGAGAAGACATACATTGATATTGCAAGTCCTGCAGCTGATATATAGAATGACTGACTTTTCCTTCTCACTACACCTGCTACTAACTACAGATGTGTTGTTAATTTTTGCTAATGACCCCACAAAAAACATCAGAGGACAAGGAATTGATGATTTTGTGTTTTAAGGAGAAGAAAATACAATGGCAACTAAGAAGCAATGAAGAAAATCTACACAAGAGCAGAAATGCTATAGATATCTGAGATGACTAGTCAGGAAAATTGGCATGTACGTTATTCTGCAGGGTGTCTGAAGCTGACTGATCACAAAGTGGTCTTTTGGCATACTTGTGAGTGAAGATAACCAAGAGCTCAAAACTCTTCACTAAATGCTGGAGTCACAGATGTGGTTTAGAGGAAAGGACAAAAAGCACAAGCATTTTGAAATGTATATCAGCATTTCAATTCCTGGATATGCTCAATTACAAACCTAAATATGGAATTTGCTGGGCATAATTTAAGGCTCACTGAAAATTTCAGGACTATGTTTTTCTTTTCTGTGTTCTCTTACAAAAGATAGTCCTGTCTACAATTCATTTCCAGAATGTACTTTCCACACTTACAAATCCCAAATCCCTTCTTCTTAATCATATATGCTATCCACACAGAAGAAAGATAAGATGAAATCCTTTCTTCTCCATGCGAGAGTTTAGACATTGTCACATTGGCCCAGACAAAATACTTATCTGTTATACGAACTGACTAAGAAGTAAGAGCAGTGAAAGCAACTCAGAAACACACAGTTTTAAGGCCTTCCCTCAAAATTTTCAGACAGTTATCAAAGCCATGCCTAATTGCAGAGTAAAGTGATGATGGAAATACTACTTGGTTCTCTGTCAAAATGAGCGTTTTTTTTCCAGCAGGAATGGCTTAGCAGTATCAGAGCAGTATAACTTACATTTTCCTGTGCCAAGCTTCCCGATCTTCTAGAATGGCTTCCTCATCTCAGCTGCTAGAACGGCTTCTGTGGCAATTTCTACTACATAATGGAGTATTTTTCTTGCTCAGAAATACTTCTGAAAATAAGGCAAATATTCTAAATACTTTGCCTGTTTAAAATGTTTTAAAACTTGTTATTTTTAAATATGAATTCTCAACAATTCTCCTACTGTTCCTGTAAAAGAGGATTCACCAAGCTGACAGCAATGTTGAACTTTTTTTAACTGCCAACTCTGCTCTGACTTGTATTCCATAATTATTACTTATATAATTGTGGCTCTGGCAAAAATTCATCAGTTAGAAGAATTAAGGAAGAGAAAACAAACACAATGACTACCAACTATGTTATGATACTATTATTCACATAGAAGAAGTAGGGGAGTCTACAGCTTAAGGTAGATATTCTGCCTTTTCTCATTATCCTCTCCTACTCCAAACAAGATTAGAATAGTACACATGGAAATATATAACTTTTCCTCATCACAAAAAAAAAAAAAAAAAATCATTTAAAAAATAAATGTTCACGAGAAATGGCTTGTCACTGCATTGTCCGCAATGTGAGTTTGCCTAAATCACAAAATGTGTTCAGCCAAAACCCTACAGAGTCACTGATACTTACTGAGAATTTCAAACCAGATAACGAAGTTCTTGCTATCTCCCAGCTGCAGGAAATGGAAAGTTCCCTTTCTCAGCCAAGAACATGCTTCAATTCAACTGCACCTTACTGCTCAGATTAAGAATTCCTCTGTGCATCACAAAAGTAAAATCAATGCCTATAGACAACTACAGTCTTCTACTTAACTTCATGGTGACATTAAGAAGACATTAGTTATCTTTTCAATCCATTAAGAAGACTCTTTACGTTGGCAGTCAGTAGAAGACCTATAGCATATGGCTGAGCAGCTACCCAATTTCACAATAGAATGTATGCAGAATTATATAGGCCCATATAGACAAGGCACTGGATTCATTGATCCTTGCAGATTCTTTCCAATTAGGAATATTCTAAAGCAGACATGAGCGTGAGACTGTTCAAAATGCAGGCACCCAGACACCTATATATATATTTCTATTTATTCAAGTTAGGCCAGAATCCTGGAAAAGGCTGGAAAAGCACACATCTCCTGTAAGTTTTATAAGTTGTCTGCAAGTCTCATGCAGGTATTCTAGATACCTAGAGGTTTTCCATATGATTCATATACGTATGAGTGTCATCCTTAGGTATCCAACCTCCCATAGAATCAGTGCAGAGAGAATCAATACTGTCCCTAGAAAAAAGAACAGCTGATGGAATTTATTTGGTTGCCTTAAAACATAAAGTTCAGGGGTATTTGAGATGCCTGGCCTTCAGGTTTTTATAGAGCTCAGTAAGTTTCTGGTTATTCCAGGACAATACAGATGTACTACAGGTCTGGTGTTGTCTCTGAGGTTCCCATACAGATGTCTGAGGTGTCCAGGAGTGTCTTTAATGACAACAAAGCCTATGCATAGCCTGTGGATTAAATTCCTAGTTCTATAATTGGTAGGTGTGACACCTAGAGCACACCTAAACTCAGTTCAATTTGGACATGGAATACATACAAAGCACTCAAGCAAGTAAGAGGGCAGACAATAGCATATCAGAAAGACATTTTCAGGGAAGAAAAGTCTGGATTTTAGTGTCTCAGAAGGGTACTTCTGAAAAAAAAAAAAAAAAAAAAAAGGAAAATAGAGCATTTGAGCATAACAGTTTCATGCACTAACTGAAAAAAAAAAAAAAAAGAAGTGATGCAAAACATTAAACTCATTTCTGAAGTCAGTCTAGATAAAAGGCACTGTAAATTCAGGCTCACAGCTCCTAAAATCATCGTTGAACAAAAACAGTTTACTCAAAAATATTTTCACAGTTGTACCAGAAAAAACAAACATTTCATTAAACCTCCAGAGAATGAATTAGCATAGCTGCAATAGTATAGAATAAACGTTAATTTAGTATAAAGAAATGATAAGAGGCATTTCCTACTTCTTTCACTGGGAAGAAATTAGTTTTGGAACTAAGAGCTTATGTATTGTTTTATTAACTGGGACTAATTCCAGGTTTGTCCTCTCCGTCCTTACGTGACCTGCACCGACCAGTTGTAGACAAGGAACAAGCAGACTTATTTTACTTCCTAATCATTTGTAACCTCTGCCTGTGGCAATTTGGCCCCTTTGGATGTCAGCTGCCGCACTGAGCCAAAACACTTAAGTGTATGCTTAGATACATATTTGAAACACCATAGTTACATTAATCTCAAAGATAAATAGCTGGTGCCTACTTGAATACAAACTTGTAGTTTTCCTTGAAGCAGGACTACTATTGCACAAAGGTCAGCAAAACATCCATGAACCTCTCCTGTCTCTTGTTCACATGCCTTGTTACCTAAAAACAAAGCTCTACAATTTTCAAAAGCACATAATCCCACACCTTCAAAACAACCTAAATTCTCAGGAATTGCAGTTCTACTGACTTCACAAACATGTTTTCAGGGATATGAAAATGGGCCTTTTGCTTTAATTACAACATTGAAAATTACTTTCCCGCTATTGTGACCTTAATACTTTCTCTCTGCCTGTACTGTGCCATTACTGCTGCAGGCATCTCCAGAACATGGGCTGTGTGTGGCTCAGTGTCCAGCTGGCAGGAGGCTGCAAGTCCCCAAACTGCACAACTCTGGCCCACACTTGAAGCTCTGGTGTAGCAGACATATTTGGCCACATTTAGCATCTCCATCTCAGTGATGGTGGGCACCCTGTGACTTTGCTTGTTTAAGCAGCTGGCAAGCGAGGCTCTTGGCAGAAGGAGAACGTGAAAATGAAATCAGTGGAAAGCCTCCAGCAGACGTAGCAGAAAGCAAACATGTTACTAAATGTCCAAGATCTGGTCCTGAATGCTGTGCAGTTCTCCTGCCAGCCGCTGGCCTCACAGCAGTTTTCCTGCCAGGAGGAAACACGTATGGGATTTAAGTGTGTGCCAAGGGTGGATCTGACCCCACTGCTGAGTTTCAGCTTGAAGCACAGGCGCTTGTACAGCTGAATATAAACTTTACTTTCAAGACACAAAAGTATGCAGTTCTTTCCTTTCATGTATCAGTGTACACTGTGTCAGTAAAGTGCTTTGGTATCAGATTTGCTAATATTATACCATGCTGCCATAAAAACAAACAAGCAACAATTTCTGAAGTGAACTTCTTCAGTAAATCTGACACTGCTGATCCATCCAGTCCCAGTGGCAACAAATCCAGTATGTATTACATCAAACTAAGCTTATAGGAAGGTCTCAGCAAGTCTGTGCTGGGCAGAGCTTTATGAAATTGTCAGGGTTCATCACCTAGAAATGAGCTGGGAGAGTGGCTGGAAGCTGTTTGGAGAAACAGGCACACCCACATGGAAAAAAAAAAAAAAGAAAGAGGAAAAGGAGAGCGGGGAGCGGGGAGAGGGGAGAGGGGAGAGGGAAAAGAAAAACTCCACTGGCAAAAAACCAACCTCATCTACATCATGCAAGAATGACACATGGGCGTTCTCCACGCTATTATCTCCCATATTCCTGTTCAAGTTAAACTTCCTTGTCTGACTTTTTTAGCCAACCATCTGCCACACACTCAGCACAGAAGTGCTAGAACCTCAGGAGTAGATTACTGTTAAAAACTTATTTTCAGGATGACAAAGTGCTGTCACTTCGCACACAGTTTCATAGCATTACTGCAAATCAGGACACATGCAGTTAGCACTGTATCCTGAATTTAATAACAGGAACACAATTAAAATGTTTTTGAGTTCTTGACTCTGGAGGTAAGCTCACAGAAACTGCTATTTAATCAAGTTACTATAGACAAAGCCTTCGGATAAAAGGTGACACTGTGGTTGAGTTTTGTTTGTAACGTGAAGATATTTACCTAGGACATCTGGACCACATCTCAGCTGGAAAGATTTAAAAGCCCATGTGGGCTTTTATATATATTGTGAGAGCAATCAATTGGTTCACTAAACTACATCCAAGTAGGGCTTATTTTTGCCCACTTAATGAAGGTACTGTAACATACAGACACAGTGGAGAAAGGATCAAGTCAGGACACATTCATTTTTGTTCTACTGGCTGTACGACTTTCATTCTGAAAAACAGTGAATAGAAGCTGGTACATGTCTCATATTTCACTTAGAAATACCAACTTTCCACATTTCAGCAGAACCAAGGAGGAATTTGCAAAGTTTATTTCACTTCACACACCTAACTAAAGGAGTGCTATGCAACAGGAAAAAAAAAAAAAAAAAAAAAAAAAAAAAGAGCATAGACCTTTATTCAGCAAATTCCTATCATAAACCTTCTCTTTAAAAAAAAAATTGAAGATAGAAAAGGATACAGAATGAAGTAAATAAAGGCTTAACATTATTAAAGACCAACTCTAATGCAAAAACAAACACTTCATTAAACACGATTCCTTATACACTTCTTAAATAGGCACTCTCATTTCAACTGGAACATGCAAGTAGCAGAATGAAAGTACTCCTTTAAGGAGGAAATGAAAGTAGAGAACAAAAGAGAAATCTTGATCCATTCATTGCCTTCAGCAGCCAGCTACATTTGGAATTCAAATTAAATTTGGTAGATGTTACAGAAAATACCTTAACTAGCAGTAGAAAATCTAATTTTATATATGATCTGATGCCTAATAAGACTGATGACAAGAATCTGAGCCACAAACATGGAAGTTAATACAGATACTTGTCTTCTTCCAACCTGAGCTCTTATTAATAACTGATCTTTAAAGAAGAGTTCTCTGAAAATTGATCATCTGAGTTCTAATTATATCTTTCTGCAGCCTATTGTCCCCATTAACAATAAGGTAATACCCCTTGTATTTCTCCAGTAGTTCTGCAAATACAAGTAATTAGAAATACTAAGTATGAAACTCCAAGATAATGCATAACTGTATCAGGGAGAAAGAAGATTATTACACCTTTAACCAGTTATGTTTATAAGCAACTATTACACAGCCCTTTCATTTCATGTCATATTCTGAAAATAACACCAGAAGGACTAACAAAGCATGGCTGGCAACTCTATCTGTACTTAATTCCCATTTGGTAATGCTTAAGCAGGATTGGAACTAATGAGCAAAGAAAAAGGAATTAAACTGAGGGATGTGAGAAATTTTCATTGAGTATTTTATCAGTCTGTTTACAGCTTGCTGTGGAAGCTGCATCCACTCCATTTTTTCCAAATTACTCATCAAGCTGCCCTGACTTTCTCCGCTAGCACTGGCTTCAGCCACAAGGTAAGAAGGGGTACCTGCTTAAGGAGCCCCACCAGTTCTGCAGCTCTGCAGTTTTGGGAGAAGCGGCAACACCTTTGTGTAAGATTAGTAATTATGGAAAACATACTGTTCTCCCCAAAGGCCAGAACAAGACAGAGCAGGTTCGGTTCTGTATTTGTTTACAGGAGTAGATCATAATCGGTGCTAGCAGATCAGTCTGATCACAACAACAAATTTCCCACTGAAGTTAACAGGAAGTTCTTGTCCTAAATGAATAAAAAAGACCACTCCACAAAGGACCAACCAGGTTCAAGGCAGGCCTCTGGGTGATACAGAAATGGGCTACAGAGCATTGCTGGTTGCAAGAGGACAAAGCATCAGAGAAAGCTCAGCTGGAAGGATTAATTTCCAGCCCTACATTAAATCTAAAAATGGATGAGTTAGGGTGAATACGTTTGGAAAGAAAATGACTGAGGAAAGTCAGATGTACATTCTGTGCATGTGAATCCTGGGCAATCTGGTGAATCGTGAACAGAGCTTCACCTGGACAAAAAGGTTTCTTCTAGCTACCCTCAGCCATCTGGTTGTCTAAGTTTACATGTTCATTTCAAATCCCTTTCCTAGCATCTACTTAAAAATTTCTAAGTGTATTTCTTATGCAACTTGTTCATATTGGCCTCAGTTCAAATACACCCAACCTTAAAGTACTTCCTCTGTACTTTCAAATAGTTCTACTTTTATCAGGGAAATATACTAAATATGCTTGTTAAAAAACAAGAAAAAGTTTCAATTAAAAAATTAACACCACACAATTCTTACATAATTTCAGTACATGAACAAAGAAAACCTTAAGATCTAACATCATCATTGATTCAGACTGCTTGCATACCACACACCCGGTGTTGTCTATGAACTTCTCTTTTATTTTCCCACCTGCTGTCTCCATCTTACCCACCGTCTTTACAATGAGACTGACATATGTTTCACATTTTGCACCCAGGTAAAACAGTCAAGGAACTTGCACAGTCCTGATGCATATAATACAAAACCACTCTGTATTTAAAGTTCTACATATACAAAGGCACAGAATGATATCATTAAACTTACCATCACTTGCAGAAAGTGAGTCATTTGCACAGACCAGTGCCAAAGTAAACAGCAGATGCCGAAGATCCATACCTCTAATTCTGTATTAACAAAGAACAACAAGAATTTCTTTATAAACTAATATTATTATGGGTACATGACACTTCAATTATTATCTATTTCCGTTGAATTTCTGATTGAATCTAAACTAGAAGCATATTTAGTTTACAGCATATTTAGTTGCAGTATCTCCTGATTTTGAATTAGGAGATAGATAGTAAAATAGTCATATTAAAAGAAGACTAGCTCATGGGTCACTAGTTCATTTAATATAGAAGAAAAAAATCAGTATTGTCAATTTTTAGCTTGCTTCCAGGCTGCAACCAAAGTAACCACACTCCATACAGAGCAGCCTGTGGGGAATGGATCTCAACAACTAGCCTAGGTTAAATCTTAAGGTAGGAAAGAACAATCTCTCTCGGGGAACAAAGACTTCAAGCTCATGCTCCCCAGATGCTGTTTGTCTTTGCAGGACATATATAATACTTCATGAGTCTAGATCCACACAAAGTGAAAAACGAGTTCTGAGGGGACAGAGAAATAGCACTTTTATATTTGTCCACAAAGTAGTACAACAAACTTTGATTATACACTGGAGTATTTTCAGCTAGACATTCTCCTTTTCCATCTGACATAACAGATCAGCAGAATAAATCAAACTATTGAGTCCACTGTGGAACAATATTTTAACTGGGTGCTACTGAATAAAACAACTGGTGCTAGCAAACTTGGCTGCTAAAATAGTCCTACCAGAGTTAGCAAAGTTTGAATTCAATCAACTGTAAGACACAAGCATGCTGAGCATGGAAAACTATGTTCACATTGAACTTAAAAGATAATTCGCTTTACTTAATTTTCTCACCGCAAGAGAACAGATTACTCACACTGCAGGAAAAAAAAGCAATTATTATTAATGCCAGATTTCTCATTCATGCTGTTTAGAACAAAACTGGAAAATCAGAATGTATTTCTCACACCCTCATTAGCAAAACTACTCAATAATTCTCCAGTTTCAAGCCCAGCATGGGGAAAATTTATTCCAACTACATTGCAAAGCCTAACATACAACTGCAAAGACAAACCGGAAGGTGCTTCCTTTTGTGCTGGGGCTGCTACAGAAATGCCCACCTGCAGTGCTTCTCCCTTTCCCAGCAGACACAGCTCTGTCCAAAGGGGCAGAAGTCTTTGAGCTTGGAGGGATGCAGGCTTGTGAGGCGTTAGGGCTGATGTGAGAGCCTGTGGAGCAAAACTGAGGAGTGGTGGAAGGCAGTTGCTGCCAGAAAGCACAGGACTGGGTAGAAGTTCAGAGAGCAACTAGAAACTAACTCTCGTACTTGCAGAGTAGACACAGTATGAGATTCATCCCAGCACAGCTACATTTTTATCTAGCTCGAGTCCCCATTCCATCCGTATTCATGACTAAAGGATTCTTGTTGTCTCTTATTAATAAATTTTCTTCTTCACTGCATTTGTCAGTTTCTCCCCTCTTAGAACATTTCCACTTTAACGAACAGTCCATCCCCACAGCCCTTCCACTTTCTCTCTGAAGCTTTGCTCCCTCTTTTGCAGATGTGAGCATAGCGTTACTTTATTTACAACCCTGCTCTTCTACTATAACATCCAGACATCCCACATTGCCTCTATTTACACTTCTCCTATCTCCACCAACATCTGCTAATTTTCAAAATACTCTTCTCCAAACTCTCCTACTTCTTTCTGCTTAACAACAGCTACAAAAAAACCTACAACCCAACCAACTCCATACAAAATCATCAACTCTGTTGGTCATTCACAGAAAACTGCAAGTAGAATTTTGGTTGCTGTAACCACATCATACCAAGGATCTTCTCTGAAGAGAAGGGGATTGGTTCCCACAGGCTATCCCTTTGTTTGCACTGGAACTAGGAGCTATCTCAACTTCCTCCAAGGAAAAGTGGTCTGATAGCTCGAGCACTAACCCAGGAGTCTGGACATATCCCAGAGGTCAGACATCACATTAAACTTCAGTAAGGTCTTAATGCTGCAAATAGACACAATTCCATTTCAATACTGCTCTTCCTCTTGTGCTGGCATTCTTGTTTACATAGCTGCATGTAGTGATACCATCAGGAAACTGCTTCAACAAAAATGAATCCATATTTTTAACAAAGATCTGTTATAAATTGTAATAAGAAAGCAAACAGGTTTATTCTGAACATGCCCAGTACAGACAGGATTGAGCTCAAAAATTATGACTGCTCTCATCTGAAAACGTGGAAAGTCTTTTATGCTTCATATAGGCCATGGAAAAAGGAAACTCCATGTCCTCGCCAGAGCCTGTGTGATAAGTCTCATGCCCAAGACCTTCCCCAGCCAAAAGGAAGCATTGCAAGGGATGTGAAGCACTGGGGTTTGTATCCCCTCTGCACCCAGCATGTAAACAGAAAGCACTGCTGATATGCAGTAAGTCTTCTACTTCAGAACTTCTGGAGGTCAAGGTACAGCTGTACCACCATGCATGTCTACGGGATTATGGGAGAAAATCTGTTGCGAAGCAGCTGCCCCATCATGATACTGCTTTTGGTGATACAGAGCAAGATTTTGCAGAGAGGATTCCTTTGAAGCACCATCTGCTACACCAGTAGACAACTTTCTTATTGAAAGTTCTCAGATAACTGTTTTGTAACAACCCGCTGTTCCTCTAAAACACTTGTGCAAGCTCACAAGAGCAGTATTGTTCAGAGGCTGCAACATTAACCTAGTGAGAGTCGGCTTTTCTCTTCTGATTAGCTCTAGGACAAACTTCACCTTTTATAATCTACTAACATCAACGTCCCGAAAATTATGTCTGTACATCTATGAAAGACAAGTATCACAAATACACTTCCTGTTACTGAGCCGATCAAAAAATTCCAGTGCCTGTAACGCATGCTATTCTAAAGCATATATTCTAATAATCTATATCTTACCTAACTCCTGCAGTTTGAAAGAACGAAGAGAGCTAAAACCAGAAAAATAATTACAACAGCTGACTGTCCTCAAGGCAGCTGAAATTTGACCACAGGAACATTTGGCTAGAGGTCAGCTGAGGCTAATTGCTTCAGTAGAGAAAGAGAGCCAGGAGTTATAAAAAGGACAGAAAAATTCCTGGCCCTTTTCTATAGCTGTGTTGGAGTAAGGTCAATCACAAGTGAATTTAAACACAACTCTTCAGTGGGACGTGAACACAGTCAGCACAAACTGGGGAAGCTAGACTAAGAAAATCCCTGAGAAAATAAATTGTTTATTTAGAGCATACTGAATGGTTTGTATCTACTCTGGACAGATAACAATATTGAATTTGGAGCAAGTCATAAATAGTTCTGCTTATATACAAAACTGTTCTTTGAAGTGGAATTTTTATGTTTAGATAGCTCCTGAATCTGAAAGGACCTAAAGGAAAGAGAAAAATATTACACTTCATTAAACTGTGCCTAAGAAGGAATTTCTGCTTTTGCCATCTCCGTTAACTCACTGTACTCCAAGCACTCCAAATATGAGATTTTTTTTCCCCTACAACCTCCTTCAGTTTCACTTGGCTTGCCAAACAACACATGTGCAACTATTCCAGAACCAAAGGTGGCTTCATACTGCAAACCAAACAACATAACTGAAAGAAGGACTAACCCATAAGATTTACATTTTTCGTATGCTGCCATTTTGTATGTTACCATTTCATTAAATCTCAAACAGGCAAGCACGCAAGAGGTCACAGTGCCCATGGATGAGAGAAGAAGCAAATGCAAATTCAGGCTCACAAATTCTGTGCCACTCTAAAGCATATGTATTCAAATACCAAATATATAAGCATACCCTTGCTGAATTTTTGGGAGGAAATAACTTTATTTCTGGGAGCGCGTACATTCCTTACAAGCTATCTCATGGCAAGATCAGTGGCAGGAAAAGAAAATCTTATTTCCCTGCTTATGTTACAGAATTCATCCAGGTTTCGCTCAATACGCATAGCTGAAATCACATCGCCTGCTCACTCTCACTACAATAAATGCCAACAGTACAGAGTCATTCGCAGATGAAACGAATTAAAAACCTTCAAAGCAACACAATCTAAAGCTGCCACAGACCTAAAGACTTTTCTGCTTGCGTGCTGATATTACAGCTTGACTGAGTCACCATCAACACCTGGATGATTGCCTGCTATTATTGAGTCCTTGTCAGTGCCATATACTTGACTATCTTAAGAAACAGAAGTAATGGATTGCCTCAGTTGGGATGAATAGCAGAACACTCACCTAAGGTCTGTGGTAATTCAGGATATGAAAAGAACATGACATAATACCACAGAAACAGAAGTTATGTGTTGCAAAAAAACAAATCTCAGAGAGGGTGAATTTCTCAAAAAAAACAAACAAACACAAAAACCAACTAAACAACCCAACAAACTCACAAAAACAAAAGACAGCACCACTGGGAAAGAATGAAGGTCTGGCACAAAGCTGCAGTAATTACACATGGTTTGATGCAAATCTGGGTGTTATTAAGAAGTATATCTTCATAATAAACTGAAAGTATGGAATAGAGACAATTCTATGTTCTTAATTACAGCTCTATGTAAGTTAAATCATTTATAACAGATGTAAGAATTCAAGTTGGAAACAAAATCTGTAAAAACAATTACTTTTTTTAAAATAAAAAATTTCTTTTCCCCCTTGACAACTTTATCATATAATTACTCTTACTTAAACTGAACTTAGACTGGTAATAGACCAAATGGTTATAGATTCTTGGATGTTATTTAATGAATCCAGACTTCAGACAATACGCTGGGCTTTTGCTAAAAGCTCTTGTAAGTTAATTCAGCTGCAAGAACTGGAGAATAACTACAAGAACATGGCATTATAATTCTCCCCTCTAAATGCTAGGATTCACATCACGCAAATTAGCAAGTGTACTAACAAGCACGTGGGCAACTATAGCCAATCAGGCTCCAGAACTCTTATTATAAAGAAATCAGCACCTCAGCTCTTCCACTTTTCTGCAACAGGATCAACTGATTATAGGTAGAGATTGCTGCCACTCAAGTGATTATAAATAATTAAGTTTCTGCTGACCACAGTGAATCCAGGTTTGGTTACAGCCAAGCAGTTTTCCTCAGTTTCTTTTAATCACCTTGAACTCAAGCTTGCCCTTCAGATCTCAGAGTATATTTGTTGTCAGGAGGCAGGGAGTTCATTTTTAATTGTATTTATACAAAGCTTTTCTCTTCCATGGAAGATATCTTCAAAAAGCTGCAAAACTCTGGTTAAAGACCCTAGTGTTTATCCTAGACTAATGGAACTACTTAACAGTTCATTAAGATGGGACAAATTAATTACATGGTTCAACTGAATGCTGCATTATTCATGTGCCGCTAATCAGACTAAACACTACATAAAAAGCCTGTAAGACATTAAGGAACTTCCTGACTTAAATACTGAATTAAATGAAAGTTTGTAAGGGAAGAAGTACCGGAACAGAATTTCTAGATGGCCATTTTTGACCCTAAGTGCTCACATATTCACATTGATTATCTGCAGAAAGCAGCAGAAAAGCGTCCACATTTCACATGCTGCCAATTGCTTGGTCAACAAATAATGACTAACTAGTTTAAGAGAGAGTATATCAGTAAAAAGTGCATTTAAATTAGTGCAGCTTTGCGTGTCCTGAAATTCATACAAGTTTTAAGATACGATTTATATTGATTTCACTTACAGCCAAATGAACAAGTAAATATCAGGTACAATTATCTTTTTAAGAAGTTGTCTTCTGTTAAATGATACCAGATTAGCTTCCTGGCTCTATTCCCCACAGTTTTTGTGCTTTAGGTCCATGTAAATCTGAATATATAAACTGTGTGCATCTACCAAAAGTATCTCACTGCTTTGAACAACTGCACACTTTAAAAGTGTTTAAAAACCACTTTACATGACCTCACAAAAAATTCTGAGCTCCATTCTTAATTGTCTAAGTAAATGCAAACCTGAGAGAGATCATATGGTACTATTATGGGGAAAAAATGTTATTTTTTTTACATGCAGCATTGTAAAAGTACATTTTCATAAAGCTGCAAATAACTCATTGAAGACTGCTGTCCAAAGATTCAAAAAGTCACTTAACATCTTCCTCTACTTTCATTGGTAAGATCTGGAAATTAGAATATCCAAACACAGAGTTTGAAGAAAGCTTTGATAAAGTATCTCACATTAAAAGAAGTTGACTATATCCATCACAAGTAGTCTAAAAACACATCAGCATTTTTATTTCCATCCAAACAGGATGTCTATAGCCTTTGTGTTTGAATTAAACACATTCTTGTGATACAGCTATCAACATCTTTTAAGCCAACAGCCATTGGACATAAACTGCTAAGCTGCTCTTTTTCCAAGGCTAGTATGTCCAGTGTTTCCAAACAGAGAAAGAGAAAACAGCTCATTTCATTACCTGAATTAATTCAAATGCAATGTATTTACTGAGTCTTGTGCTTTCTCTTCTAAGGACTCAAAGCAACTTTTCTCCTAGATCACATTTTCAGAGATATCACTGCCATTATTTCAGCCATCTCAATTAGTACTGGTCCTGAAAAAATTCTTCACAAATGTGTTTTTTTCTTTTTAATTTGTGTGCATGTGCTTACAGTCCCTATACATAGCAACCTATTTAAAAGTCACTAGCTCAGCAAAGATGAAAATCATGCAGTTAATCTTCTAAGTAGGCATCAAGGAAGTCTGGTTTTGGAGTAAGAAAGGTAGCAGCTGGTGATTGCAGATGGCAATTAAAAATCTGTATCTGAAACTGAAAGAGCTCACTGAGACTCCATGCCCCTCTACTACTAACGAAAAATTTAAGACCTTCCTGTCAAATAAGCAATAAACAATAGAAATGAGGTTACTAATTTTAATGCTAATTTGCCAAATCTATTTATGAAGAGATCTTTTAATGTTTTCTAACAGTGTTTTCCATACAGTCCACAGTGGGCTCAGTGCCTTCATCCATCTTCACACAAGGAAAGGAAGCAGCTTGCCTACATTTACACCACTGCCCCGCAGTAGAGTAACAAGTGGAGAGCTGCTGTAGCCAGTGATTTATCTGCCCCAGTGTGTTAATGAGAACAGTGAATTTATTGCCAGCCCTCTCAAAAAAACCTCAGCAAACCATAACACAGCTAATCATTTGCATTAAGAGATTAAGAATGGTAACTATTAGAAAGACTAATTCTTCTGAAAGTCTTGAGTAATTAGCAAAACTTTCTTAATAAATATATAGCTCTATCTTGTGAACAGAAAGAATACACAACAGTCTTTAGCTACAGTAACTACTAGAGTACAGTGGATGTAAATCTCTCCCCTCCATATTAAGGGATTAATACAGACACAGTTCTGCATGCATACTACATGCAGAAGAGTAAGCTTAAGCTCAGCTTAAGCCAGGCTGGCTGCACGTGGCAGTACATCTCATTCAAAGAATGTGATAAATCTCTGCCTGCAGGAAGCCCATCATGTTTAAAGACAGTGAAACTTTGGAGCAAATTCAACATTTTTTGTAATGAAAGCAGACAAATGCATTCATTTCTTCATTTCTTCATTCCTATCATTGTTACTTTACACAGGAGCACAAGGGAATGGTTGTCTACAGGTAAACTTGACAAGTTACCCTCCATAAGGGGCAGCTGAGAGTCCTCATCCTCCATCCACTTCCACCAGAATTGTTGCTCATACTCTTGCCAATTTCAAGAGGGCTACTCAACAAAACACTATACCAAGCTAGATCTCACAACTTTTATTAGATGCACACAGTATGCTAAAAATGAGTTGACTAAGGGTGAGGACATTGCACTGTAGCCACAGAAAAGTTTGTACAACCCTAGCAGGATCTTTTCTGCTATCATTGTAAGACTATCATTAGCTCTTTCGTGCAGCCTTGCATCCCCACTGCATCCCTTCCATAACGAAGGAAGTGGCAACACTGCCTTCACAAAGCCTGTAAGCAGAAGCCCTAACAACTGGTCCTTTCAATTTTAATCAGTGTATCAGTAACATTCCCACTCAGTGCTTGGCCCTGCAAACTAAACTACAACTTTCAGTTTCACTACCATGATCATGCTCAGAAACTGTCTATATAAATGAGAAAGAGCTACACAATAGTCCCTTTTGTGGTTGTTACACTGAGTAAGTATAGTATCACAAGTGTATTTGAAACGTACCAGGCTTCTTCCATCTCTGGAAAGACCTTACCATGTAAGTTCAAAGATGATTTTTTGTTTGTTTGTACAAAAGATCCTAATGATCACAGAATCATTGAGTGGCCCAAGTTGGAAGGGATCAGCTGGAAAGGATCTTAAAGACAACTGAGCTCCAACACCTTGCTGTAGGCAGGGTTGTCACTCACCAACTTAGGCTTAGCATCTTTTACCATGATGATACACACCATCTCCTCCCAAAAATGTACAGAACACAAAGCGATCACACTTGAATTGTCTGTAAACAACAGCAGTCACAATGAGGACAGTGGGTCTGACTGTTCCTAAGTCCTACTACACACTGCAATGCAACCTTAGATAAATCATTATCTCCATAGATCATTTTCCCAACACTAATTATACCACAGAATATCATAGTAAACAGAGTCATTAGTTTTGAATTGCTGTGGTGTGTAAATTAGTCCTTATTTATAGTTCATTTATTGCATGCAAATATCTGCAATCAAACTTGATAACAGGTGACTGGACTCACATGCTAGAAAGAATAATGACTCAACAGAATTACTTGAAGACATTATTCTGTTGCTGCTTTCACATATTATATAAGTGATTGCCTGCAAAGATTAGAGAGCTTATGAGTCACGTTATCAGCTAGCTCTGAATATAAATTGATACAGGGTGCTTTAACTACATATAAGAAAAGCCCCACGATCCTTCAAAGATTAGAAAGTAAATCCAAATGTTAGCTATTCTGTGGGTTGCAGAGAACAATTAATGCAGAATTACAGTAGTCTATAAATTACTTTGTTGGTAAGCAAGGTCTGGTTTGGGCTGGCTTTCAATTACAGACAAGCAGGTTCCCTCCAGTCTCAGATGCTCTCTATGGTACACAGAGATTCACAAAAAAGCACAGATCCTGGGCTTAGCCAGGTTTCTCCCAAATAGCTCAGACGGTAGGTACACAATGGCTGTGCCCTTACAGAATAGGAATGTCCTCAAAATGTAGCATTTACAAAACACAGTTGTACTTTAATTTTTCTGTGTCTTTTTCTTTCCATTCCGATTGAAGGGTTTTACTAGATTTTAAGTCTTAATAATTAAAACATGTACAGAGATCAGTACCTGTGATGCAGATAATTGTTCTAGATTTCACTACAAATAGCGCCAGGCATGCTTGTACATATGCTTGAATAATGAGGAAGGATCTGAAGAAGAAATTGAGATTTGAAATGCTGAAGTATTATACCACTGGTAAGTAGGAAGCTTGCATACTATAGTACGTGATTTTTTAGCAAACAGCTTATTTGAAACAACCTGAAAGATACTTCTTCCCCAAAAAGAATTTGTCCTGATGAGAGAAGTATATTTACTTTACTGGTGTGACTGGAAGTCATGTGATATGTTAACAAGCAGCTGTACTAGGAGCTGATGCATAAATCAATGGAGATGATAGCAGAACTTCAAAGAGAAGCATACGAAACTGAAGACTAGCTTACTTTAAGAACAGGATTCTTTAAGTAGTTTTTTGGTTTGTTTGATTTTTGTATGTAGTTAATAAAGCAGATCGTGCCCATGAAAATATGCTATTCAGCTTGTGCCACCTCTACCTGGAAGGGAAGAAATCCATGAAGCCTGTTTGAAACCTTCCTTTCTCGTTATATCCTGCCACCCACAGCCCGAAGTAGAGAACGCTTCTTCTTGTTGCCATCAGTGAAGGGAGATACAGGGAGCTGCTGCTTTTTCAAGAGCAGCACTTGTTTCCCTTTGTTCCTTTTTCCTATTTCTTGGACTCTGTCAGTAATTCAAGCAGAATAGCAAGTGTGTGCCTTCAAGAGGAAAAAAGATGAAAAGAGCATGGTGAGAGAGAATAGCTGCTTCCACTGCAAGATAGGCAAAGGGTGTGGATGGAGTAAAGCGGCCTGCAGTTACTCAGCTAACAGCGAGTCAAACGCAGCGAAGTCGGAATGTCGAGATCAGCATTTCCAAAATTCAGATTTACATCTTGTGTACTTCTGCAATGACCAAACCATACTGACATATTTTTGCTAGTGACATGTAATAAACTCTAGAGTGGTACCTATAGAGTAAGACTTGATTTGTTGCTACGTATTTTTAAGGCACATAAAACCACATATGTGAGGGTAGACTCCCATAGATTTAACTGATTTTCACACTGGCCCAGTGTATTATATTTAGCCTGGAAAATCCGTTTTCCACAAATAATTTTCAAACAGCAAATTTATGAGTTGCTGTGTACCCAGAATTCTATCTTCTGAGCATGGAGCCAGAACAGAAGTGGCTACACTAAGGAGTACAGAGTATTTTACTAAAAAAAAAGTAAATATTTTTTGTGGTATACTTCTGTGCTTACATCCTTAATTTCTTTTCTATTTTAGGCATAGTAGTTAATAAAACATGACTGCCTTCAGACTTTTGCCAGGACATAATACCTGTCTTTGCCAGACTTGTTCAAACTGAATCCTAACTTTGATTTCAAGTCTGCAGTACCATATGACTCAACAGCAGTAGAATTTAACTCTATTTATTTAACAGGAAATTACATTGTTCTACCGATGACTGTTTCATTAACTGGTAAAAAGCAAACACTTCAAATTATATGATGAACTGATAAAACAAAGGCATGAAGAATGACCATAAAGCTAAAAAATAAGAGTGTATTTCTTTTTTATGATTAAGTACATATTGGTCTACTACTAACATTTTTGACTGAGGATCTGGATCTGATCCCGGTCACAAACAAGGGGACATGACACAAACGGTCATGTACCTTAACATCACTAAACAAGTGGCCTGATCAGAAAAGTATTACAGCATTTTAGTATCAAACTGATGGATACATTCATTGTCAACACAGCATTTACACAGTGACATTTTCATTTTAGGCAATGTCTTCCTTAAAGTTAAAAGGCCAAAAGAGAAGCCCTGTATGCCTGTAAGCTTTTCCAGACTGTGGAGGAATAGAACAGAGCCAATTTCATTTCCATACCCTTAGCTTTTCTCAAGCACTTATAGCACCATGAATGGTTTCCATACTGTGTGTGTTGTATGCAAAAAAATTAGCACAGCTATATTTAAAAGACAGAGAGGTGTGCCAACCTGGTAGATTGTGAGTGTTAACAGCTAAAGAGATGCCACTTACTGGAATATTTTACAGCAGTTATTTTACAAACATCTCTGCTACTTCTGGCACATACTAATTTTTTTTCCAGCATATTCAGCAGAACTACCAGCACTCTCAAAATCTAATTCAAGCTCTGCCTTGTGTTATCTTCCACTGCACTGTAAATGTCAGTGAGGCACAAATTACTCTTGCCATATCTATGGGGCACTTTCAATATCTCAGATTTCAAATAACAAGGCATCTGTTTAATTTTTAAGGAAACAATACAATGCATTCATTTAGGATACACAAAATCCTTATTCAGAGCAGAATACTTTGTTAATATCAATCTAGAAAATGTGCAGATGTACATTTCCCATCACACATTGTGCATTACAAGTTTCAATTTCACTGAAGAGCAAAGCTGTAAACTTGCCTCCATACAACTCAGTTAAGGGTTAGCAAAGCCAGGACTATATCAAGAAGTAAATACAGAAGGGCTTAGTTCTTTAATCTGCATGAGAACAGTTATCACGTTTCCAATTCTTAACCTAAAACTAGCTTAACATAAATTGTATAAATTATGGGTATGTGATTTGTAAGTTACCTGGCCAGAATTATCTCCCTTCTCTTATTGTTGAAGTAATCAGTCATAAAATGGCTTATGTAGGAGCAGAACTTAAAAGATCATCAGTTCCAACCCTCCTGCCACAGGCTGGGATGCCACCCACTAAATCAGGTTGCCCAGAAAATGAGAAATGCTCCAGCCCTCTAATTACCTTTGTGGCCCTCCTCTGGACCCACTCCAATAGCTCTGCATTCTTCAATTTTGCAGGCCCCAGGCCTGGACACAGTACTGCAGATGGGGCCTCATAAAAGCAGGCTAGAGAGGGACGATTACCTCTCTCTGTCTGCCGGCCACCCCTCTTCTGATGCAGCTCAGGCCTTCTGGGCTGCAAGAGTACAGCAATGGCTCATGTCGGTTTCTCATCCATCAGGATGCCCAAGTACATCTCTGCAGGGCTTCTCTCTGTGAGTTCTCCCTGTCTGTACTTGTATGTAGGACTGCCTTGACCCAAGTGCAACACTTTGCACTTGGCCCTGCTAAAGCTCATTAGATTATTGTGTTCCCACTTCTTGAGTGGTCCAGGTCCCTCGGGACGGTGTCCCTCCCTTCTATTGTGTCAACTGCACAACTCTGCTTCATGTCATCAGCAAACTTTCTGAGGGTACATTAAATCCCAGTCTATGTGGTCGATAAAGATGTTGAAGAGCAAGACAGACCAGTCCTGGGGGTCTCACAAGCCTGTATTTCCCTAGGTATTCCTTTCTTCTTTTCTTGAAAGAGGAGTGATGTTTCCTGTTTTTCCAGTTACCGGGGACTATGCCTGACAGCCACAATTTTTTAAATATGATGGAGAGCAGCTTGGCAACCACATCAGCTTGTCCCTTCAGAAGCCTGGGATGCATGCCATCTGGCCCATTAGACTTGTACACATTCAGCTTCATGAGGTGGTGTAAGACACGCTTCACCTTACTGGGAGGGATTTTGCTCTCTGACCCTCACTTCGAAATTCAAGGACAGGACAGCCATGAGAAGCCAGACTGGCTGTGAAGACTGAGGCACTGTTCCCTCTGTCAAAATGTTTTCTGTCACATTAGTCTAGACTAGTCAGTGAAAAATACCAAGTAAGAAAGCATCACAGAAATTTCTACCTTAGAATCATAAAATCCTTAAGAGTTGCAAGGGACCTCTCAAGGCTATCTGGGCTAACTTCACTGCAATGAACAAGGACACCACACGTAGATCAGGTCTAGGGCCTTATCCAGCCTCATCTTGAAAGTTTCCAAGAACAAAGCATCCACTGTATAAATAGGCATCCTGTTCCATCTCACTGTAAAAGACATTTCTTTATATCTAACCTAAATCCGTCCTCTTTGAGCTTGAAGCCATTTTCTCATATTCTATCACCACAGACCCTGCTCAAGAATCTGTATCTTCTTTCCTGTAGCTCCCCTTTAGATACTGAAAGGCTGCTCTCAGATCTCCGCAGAGCCTTCTCTTCTCCGGGCTGAACAGCCCCAGCTCTCTCAGTCTGTCCTCGTAGGTGTGGTGTTCCATTCCACGGATCATTTTTGTGGACATGCTCCAACAGGTCTATCTATCTCCTGTACTGAGGACTCCACATCTGGATGCAGTACTTTACGTGAAGCCTCACCAGCGCAGAGTAGAGGGGCAGGATCACCTCCTTTGATCTGCTGGCCATACTTCTTTTGATGCAGCCCACAATACACTGCAGCCCTCTGGGCTGTGAGGGCTCATTGCTAACTCACGTCGAGCTTCTCATAAGAGAGCTCCCAGGCCTTTTTCGACAGAGCGGTGCTCAATCCTTTCATCCCCCAGCTTGCATTGGTAATGAGGGTTGCCTCAACCCAGATGCAAGACCTTGCACTTGGATTTGTTGAACCTCATGAGATTCACCTGGGTCCGCTGCTCAAGCCTGCATCCCATCCCTCTGGTATGTCAATCACACCCCACAGCTTGGTGTCACCTGCAAACTTGCTAAGGGTGCACCTGACTCCACTGGTCAATGTCACCAGTGAAGACATTAAAGAGTATCGGACCCAGTACCAACCCCTGGGGGACACCACTCATCGCTCATCTCCATTTAGACATGGAGCCATTGACCACCACTCTGTGGACTTGGACCTGCAGCCAATACTTTGTGCACTGAACAGTCCACTCATCAAATGCATACCTTTCCAATTTAGAAAGAAGGATTTGTGGGATACTGTGTCAAAGGTCTTACTGAATTTGAGACACATGACATCAGTGGCTCTTCTCTTGTCCATTGATACAATGACACCATCACAGAAGGCCAGTAGGCTAGTTAAGCAGGATTCACCCTTGGTGAACCCATGCTGGCTCTCCATTATCACTCCCTGCCTTCCATCTGCTTTAGCATAGCTTCCAGGAGGAACTTTCCTATGAACTTCCCTGGCACAGAGGTGAGACTGACAAGTTAGTAGTTCTCAGGCACCTCTTTTATGCTCTTTTAAAAAATGGGCCTATTGCCTTTTTTCAGGGACTTCACCTGACTGCTATAACTTCTCAAATATCATTGCGAGTGGTTTGGCAACTATGTCAGCCAGCTCCCTCCAGATTTTGGGAAAAATCTCACTGGGACCCATAGACCTGTGGATGTTTGGGTTCCTCCGGTAGCCACAAGCCTGATCTTTGATCCCCTCCTACCAAACCAAATGTTTGAGGGCTGTGTGGTGAGTGGTTATCAGGGAAGAGAGAAGCATAAAAGCTGTTAAGTACCTCAACCTTCTTCTTGTCTGTTATTACCAGCTTGTCTGAGTCACTCCTGGCTCCTGGTCTTCCCTTTTGTGGTTGAAGTACCTGTAGTCTTTCCTGTTCTTCTTGTCAGCCCTAGCCAAGCTCAGTTCAGGCTCGGTTTTAGATTTCCTGACCCCATCCCTACACACTCTATCTGCTTCCTTATATTCTCCCCATGGTATCTGTCCCTTTTTCTTCTGCCTGTGCATTCTCTTCTTGCTCTTCAGTTTGACCAGCAATTGCTGGTTCAGCCACACCAGTCTCTTGCTTTCCTTTCCTGACTTGCTACACCTGCAGATGGAAAGTTCTTGCACCTTGAAGAACGCCTCCTTAAAGATCTGTCAGATCTGCTCTGCACCCTTGCCCATGAGGACTGTTTCCCATAGTGTTCGGTTGAGTAAATCACTGAAGAGCTGGAATTTAGCCTCCCTAAAGTTTAGCTTCCTAATTTTACTCTTCACCTATCTCATGTCCCTCCGGAGCATGAACTCAAACACAGCATCATCACTACAGTTCAGGCAGTCTCCATTATTGACAACACCAATTAGTTCATTTATGTTTGTGAGCAACAGGTCCAGTATTACATTTCCCTCAGTGGGGCAATCAATTACTTGACTCAGGAAGTCATTACCTGGGAATCCACTATAACTTTTAATGCAGAGTCATACTTGAATGCAACAAGTTTGAACTGCCTTCTGATAAGGCACATGTGCTATGTGAGTACAAGCATTTCCCAAGGATCACACTGCTTTTGTCTTTTCTGGAAATTAAAACTTACTAGCCTTTATTTACAAGAAGCAAACTGAAACACAACACTGTAAAACAAGGTGGCAAGACCACAGAGTGGTGTACCAGTGGTGCTCAGAAGCCTGTCCAGACTCTCTTTTCAAGTTGGGCACTTGAAAAGTGAAACATTTCTTTCACTGATGTTTGTAGAGGAATAAAGACCAGGCAGCTTAGCCGGAGCATGACTGGCTTGCTCAGCGCGAAAAGCAAGGAAAAGAATGCACGGAAGCAGCTTTCTGCATGGCTGTATTGCTGTAATTCAGCTATAAGTCATCCATAAATTTGTTTTTGAGGGTGCTTTACTTATTAGGAGAAAGTATGGTAGCCACAAGAAAAAAGATTTTGGTTTGAGAAGGTCCCTTTCGACAGTACGTTATGCGTTTTTTTTTTTGTTTTGTTTTTTTTTTACAAGCAATTTTTCGCTCTTTTGACCTTTTTATTTTCTTAGTGGAATTGATATTTCCTTATAAAAGTCCCTTGAGTGTAGATTCATAGTACAATGAATACATTCAGAGTTCAATTTGATTTCAGAAACGTTAAAAGGACAGAGTGTTCTACCTGTTATACCAGAATCTCTTGAATTTCTCTTTTATTTAATAATGTTGTATTTGTGTACATTTATATATATGTAGTCAATTAACCTAAATCATAACAATCATAAAATTGTTACTGTACACAGATAGCAGCTGTAAAGTCTTATGTAATCATTTAAAGCTAGATAACAGCTTTTCAGTTCCACAGCATAAGCAATCATACATTTGCAAATCTTGCATCACAGCTGTTGCTGGCAACTGCGAGACCCCCCCGTGGGATGTGACGCGATAGGTCCTCTCCCTGCTCTCTGACTGATGTGTGGCACGTGCCCTTAGGGGCACAGATGAAGCACATAGGTTATCTAAGCTAGAGTTCACGGGTAATAAACGCCATTTTGCTGTTCATCATATTGGTGTGTGCGTGCAGTCATTTGGTCCTGGCCTGGTTTTAGGTCAGTACCGTAGGAGGCAATGCAACACACAGCATATTTTGATGAAGTGTTTTATTCAAATTTTACCCCTATAGTAAATTGATTAAGTCTGTGGAAATGCATTCCAGATATGAATCAGAATCACCACATTAATTCATAGTAAATGCCACTTCACTGTCATGTGAACAAAGATTTTCTATCTTATATTCTAGAACAGATTTCCAGGTTCTCTTCCCTGGAATAATAAGGAATGTTTTCCCACTTGTTTTAATATTGTGCATTTAAAAAAATTAGGTAATCAATAGTTCAAATAACTCCATAAATGAAAAGTGTCCCATTGACACACAGTAAAATAGCTTTTCTCTGACAAGAAAAAAGGGCTTTCAAACACTTGTTTTCAATTATTAATCAATTATTAAGTCACTTGTCTCAAATGCTGGACAATAAAGCTCAGTAGAAATGAAAACATCAGCTTAGAGCAGGATGGAATTGCATAGCCTTAATTCAAATACTTCTGTTCTTTTTTTTTTTTTTTTTTTTTTTTTTTTTTCTCTTTCCTGGGAGGAGGAAAAGTTCAGTGTAGGAAACTTAGCTAAGGATTGTAATCTCAATCAAAATTCCATATACTACATACTACCGTTATGGTCTCCTGCAGGAATGAATCACAGGATTTGTAAGGATTACATGCAGAGCACAACAGGGCTCTACTCACCATATTCTTAGATAACATCAATCATTAAGTAACTTGCAGGTAAGAAAAAAGTTAAAACACTACCTCAAATGTCAGCAGGGGATGGATGATGCTTCACACGTCCCTCAGCTCAACTGCAAAATGTGGCCTTCTCCTGCCATCCCAGCACCTACACAAAATTGGGGGGAAAAAAAAACAAAAAACAACAGATGAGTTCTAGAACATAATGGTGGTGGAATGATGACAGAACAAAATCTTAGTGGAGTCTTGTCACTATCCTTCCATGGGAAAGGCATCTTGGGAAAGGCCCCCAGTTGGGCAGCCTCCATAATGGATCAAGAGGTGCACCTGGGCTTCTCACTCAAAAACTAGCAGCTGCCTGCAATCCCTTTGTCACTGGGGGCTTGCCAAGCAGCAGTATTCAACACTAACTTTGACATTAAAATGTACCAGCACAGATTTAAATGGCAAAGAAAAGTCAAGAAGACCTACCAACACTCATTATCAATATATCTAAACATAACTAAAGCGGATTGGAAAGAAAAAGCAGAATTATAATGAAGAAGATATGGATGAGTATATCACATTCCTAGTATTTTAGACAGTAAACTATAGTGTAGAAACTTATGAACAGCTATTTTTAAGAAAGCAACACTGTGTTTTTCATTAGAAGGACAGTATGAAGCACTCTAAGGAAAACAATGTTTGTTTTGTTCAGAATTGCTGAACACATTACCACTGCCAGTATTTGGCAAAGCAGCAGTATCTAAAATGGTCTTGAACTAGTGGCACTTCTATATTTAAATAAAAATAATTATTAATTCAATATGAATGTTTATTTCTTCTCAAGGAAGAAGTCATTAGTGACATGATTTAATGGTAGACTTGGTAGTGTTAGCTTGATAGTGTGGACTTGATCATCTTAAGGGTAGTTTTCAACCTACATGATTCAGCATTCTTTAGTGTTTTGAAAAGTTGGCAGTGGTGCCTACATTCATTGATTGTTTCATAACAATTTGATTGTTGTGGGTGGAAACCCCTCAAGACCAGAGTTCACAGTATCAAGCTCTTTAAATACCCAGAAAAAGGAAGCAACTTGTGAAAAAACACTGAAATAACTGCATGCATTCAGACTGTACGCACAAGGCCACGCTGCACTAGTACAGTTAGTATGTCACATGAGTTTTCCTTAGCTGAGGGCTAGCACAGGCTTCAGAAAGAACAGCAGAAATTTTGATCTATGTTCACAGAATTTCCAACTTTTTAAGTATTTCTTTAAATGTATGCATAGATGCCTAAACAACGAAGATTTGAATGTAAAATGAGGCAGACTGAGCAAAAATGTTGTATTACTCAGATACTCTTTAGTGCAATTTGTAAAATACTGACAACTGTGTAATTATGTTAAAAGACAACAAACAACTACCAGATGGGAAAATCTTTGAATTGATCATATAACAAGATTAAAGAAATATTTGGTAACATGAGAAGGAATCTTCCATTAAAAAAAAATTTAAAAAATCATTAATAATAGCGATGAAAGTAAAAATAAATTATGCTGTGTATCATAGCTGAAGTGAAACCTGTGATCACGGTTCTTCACAGATACATGCCGTGGAACAAAATAATTAGACATGGTATGCCTTTAATTATTACCTCTTTCACATTTTGCAATAAGCACAACTAACACTGCACCTCACAGGAAGAGCCCACTCACATTTTATAAGGTTGAGGATCTTACTGTCCCATTTTAACCTCATCCAATAAGGATTTTTAAAAACATTTGTAAATTTTGGAAAGACCTCTTAATCTCACTCAAACAACTGATCCATGAGCCATAACCCTCATTTTCTACGATAAAGAACAGTTACAGAATCACAGAATCACAGAATCACCTGGGTTGGAAGGGACCTCAAGGATCATGTAGTTCCAACCCCCCTGCCTAGCAGGGCCACCAAACATCCACATTCAGATCAGGTTGCCCAGGACCCCGTCCAACCTGGCCTTGAACACGTCCAAGGACGGGGCATCCACAACCTCCCTGGGCAGCCCGAACCAGGGCCTAACTACTCTCCTTGTAAAGAACTTCCCCCTAACATCCAACCTAAATCTTTCCTCCTTCAACTTGGATCCATTTCCCCTAGTCCTGATGTTGTCAGCCCTTCTGAAGAGTTTACTCCCCTCCTGGGTGTAGGTTCCCTTCAGGTATTGATAGGCTGCAATGAGGTCGCCCCGCAGCCTTCTCTTCTCCAGGCTGAACAAGCCCAACTCCCTCAGCCTGTCCTCATAGGGGAGGTGCTCCAGCCCCCTGATCATCTTAGTCACCCTCCTCTGGACACTTTCCAAAATCTCAATGTCTTTCTTGTACTGAGGGCTCCACACCTGGACACAGTACTCCAGATGGGGCCTCACAAGAGCCGAGTAGAGAGGGACAATCACCTCCCTGTCCCTGCTGGCCACCCCTCTCCTGATGGAGCCCAGGATCCCATTTGCCTTTCGAGCTGCCAGAGCGCACTGCTGGCTCATGTTAAGTCTCTCGTCCATCAGGACCCCCAGGTCCTTCTCTGCCGAGCTGCTCTCAAGGACCACTTCTCCCAGCCTGTACGGGTGCCTGGGGTTCTTCCGGCCCAAATGCAAAACCTTGCACTTTGCCGTGTTGAACCTCATTAGGTTCACCCGAGCCCAGCCCTCAAGCCTGTTGAGGTCCCTCTGAATGGCATCCCTTCCTTCCGCCGTATCAACCGCACCACTCAGCTTGGTGTCGTCAGCAAACTTGCTGAGGGTGCACTCAATTCCTTCATCGATGTCATTAATAAAGATGTTAAAGAGCACCGGTCCCAAGACAGACCCTTGGGGGACACCACTTGTTACCGGCCTCCACCTGGACATAGAGCCATTGACCACCACCCTCAGGCTGAACAAAACAGTAAAGACTAAGGCAGCTGTTGACTGAAGCAGGTTAACTAAGAGTACTGACAAATTCCTGTTTTAAAACACTTGTTACAATATTAGCAAGTGGAAATGATCTCCATGTGACAAAATCAGAACCTTACTACAAAGACAAAGGCAAAATTCTTCCAGGAGCCTTTTCAAAATATTTTGAAATCCTGCTCAATAGCAGAGAAGATCTTAGCTACCTTATAGGCAACAAAAAGGACATGCCCTAATTTCTGCTTAACTAACTGTACTCTGAATATTTTGTTTCACTGTTGGTAGCTAGTGGAGATAGCACAGGGATTCCATGCAACAACATTGCTAATTTGCAATGTTGCCATTTAGAACAAGCCTTCAAGTGTGAAGACAATCACATGCGCACTGGATTCTGACTCTTTATCACCTGTGAAAAAGAGGTGGTATGGCACACAACATAATGAGCAGCCATGTTTTCAATGATTCTTAGAAAAACTGCAACTTCAGTGAAAGGAGAACATGGATTATCAGGAAGAAACTGCAAAGGTAGTAATTTTTTCACAGACTTTTTTTTTTTCACAGTAGAAGTCATTTATTCTAACCTGTGTGGCAAACAAAAGGATTGGAATACAGAGTCAAAATTGGACCCATCCAGGATTCCTTTGCCTCCTAACTAAAAACGTGCAATTCTTTAGTGGGATGTCAGGGTCTGTGTCTGTTTCATCTCAGCACCTAACCTGAGAGAATAACAAACCTAAGAATGTGAGACGGACACAAACATTTCAGAGGATTTTTCATTCTTCAAAACAGTATTCAAACAATTCCACCTTTGTAAAACCAATCAAATAGCATTTTCAGCATTTTCAAATAGCATTCTATGGTTGGTCTCAAGGCAGGCAGAATGAGTTGCTTCAACGGCTATGAAGGTAGGAAGGAACCTGTTGCTTACAGAGGAAGCTAACTAAAATTAAGCTCTTGCTTGAAGGGAAAGCCTATGCAATGCATTGCCTCCCAGGAGATTTCAGCCATATCAGAGAGGTAGACATCTAACTGTGTGTACAGCCTACTACTTCCCTTCATCAAATGAGCTGCTCCAATACAATGCTGCTCAGAGAGCACCAGCTCTGCATTATGGCTTGGATGTCATCTGAATAAAGGGAAATGCTGTGGCCTCCCTACCAGCTCAAGTTTTCCCATGTCACTTGTTAACTTTATAAAGGCTGTTTCATCCACAGATCGAAGAGGTAAGGTAACTAGAGGTACAAATCAGCACATACGTTCTATGTTCTGCTGTTGCCTTTCTTCACTTTAGAGTGTGTATTTCTCAATATAAGAAATGGGAGGGACAATGCCCTAAGACTAGAGAGGCTAAGTGTTGTCGCTTCATTTATATGTGCTTCCAACCACAAGGCAATGCGCCTCCTTTTTATAGTTACATGTATATAAGTGCACAATTATACAGTCATGCTGACACTATATTACAGTATTTACTTCAATTGATCTTGAACAAAATAGAGCTACAACTTATGTAGAAAACTTGACCGAGGCACCAAATTTGAATCTAAAAACTAAGATGAATGATCTAGGCTTATAGCTGAAAAGGCACAGTTAGCATTAACTTGTGGTCACTTGCATTGTCCAGAGAACTTGCAAAGTATTCTCAGTCTGGTTTACATACTACACTCTTACATAAGCATGTACACAAAAGTGTGCAAAATCAAAACCAGCTTCATGCTTAGTTTCAGAATTACATAATCACAGACACAGCAAGGTTGGAAAAGACCTACAAGATCATCTAGTCCAACCATCCAACTATCACCAATAGTTCTCACTGGACCATGACCCTCAACACAACGTCCAAACGCTCCTTGAACACCTCCAGGGTCAGTGATTCCACCACCTCCCTGGGCAGCCCATTCCACTGCCTGACCGCTCTTTCAGAGAAGTAAGAGGAGGCATGTATTTGTGTTTGATCTTTAGCTATAAAAAATACAACTGAATGCTTGTAATAAGCTACATGCATATATATGCCCATGGGATTTGAAGGAATGCACATGAAAGTGCTGAGGAAGCTGGTCAATGTCACTGCATGCAAGGCCATTCTCAGTGACATCTGAAAGGCCAGGGAAATGTGGAGAGGTTCCTGAGGATAGGATGCATATCACTCCAATTTCAAGAAAGGAAAGATGCAGAATGTTAAGAACTAAGGACTAGTAATTATTACTCCTGATCCCTAGGGATCTCATCTTGATCTCTTGAGAAGTGATGGAGAAAATAATCCTGGAAAATATTTTGAAATATATATAGTACTAGAAGCAATTGTGAGTAATCAGCATGGAGTTACGAAGGAAAAATAAAATCTGATAGCCTTCTACAGTGAAATAATTAGTTTGCTGGATAAGGGGAAAACGGTAGATATTATCTTGAGTTCAGCAAGGTTTCCAACATCACCTTCTCTGAAATTTTTTCACTAACAAATCAAAGTACTGCACAGGGAAGCGGATCGTGAAATGGTCTGAAAACTGGTTAGCATACCAGGCTCAAATGTATTATCAGTGGGAAAAATTCAGCAGGTCAGTCAGTGATAGAGTCAATATTCAATACTGACCAAGAGTTAACTCTTTGCTGCAAGACATCCATAGCAAATCAGAGAATCATAGAATGGCTTAGGTAGAAAGGGACCATGAAGATCATCTAGTTCCAACCCCTGTTGCCACTGGCAGTGTTGCCAGTCACTAGATCAGACTGCCTAAACACCCATCCAACCTGGTCTTGAATGCCTCCAGAGATGGAGCACCCACAACCACACTGCACAACTTGTTCCAGTATCTCATCATTCTCTGAGAAAAAGATTTCTTCAGAACATCTAACCTAAATCTTCCCTCTTTCAGATTAAAGACATTCCTTCTTGTTCTGTCACTATCAGACCATGTAAAATTCAGTCACACTCCTGCTTGTAAGCTCCCTTCAAGCACTGGAAGGCCGCAATGACATGACCCTGGTGCCCTCTCTTCTCTAAGCTAAACAAGCCTGAATCCCTCAACCTTTCTCCACAGGAGAGGTGTTCCAGCCCTTCAATCATCTTGTCTCTCTTCTGGATTCACTCCAACAGCTCTTCAGCCTTTCTGTTACTGCAGACCTGAGGCCTGGATGCCACTGTTCCAGATGGGGCCTCACGAGGGCAGAACAGTGGGGCACAGTCACCTCCCTCTCTCTGCTGACCATCCTTCTGATGCAGCCCAGGATGCAGGCTCACATCAAGTTTTTCACTGATTGGGATGCCCAAGTACTTTTCTACAGGGCTGCCTCTATGAGTTTTTCTCCCATTCTGTGCTTGTATCTGGGATTCTGCACTTGGCCTTGCTAAACCTCATTAGGTTCTTCTGTTCCCATTTTTTTGAGCATGTCCATGTCCTGCTGGGTGGAACCTCCCCTTCTATTCTGTCAACTGCACCACTCAGCTTTGTGTCATCAGCAAATTTGCTGAGGGAACACACAATTCCAGTATGTTGTTGATGTTGAAGAACACTGCTCCCAAGACAGACCCCTGAGGGACATCACTTGTGACTGGCCTCCACCTTTATACAGAGCCATTGGCAATAACCTTGTCTGTAACCTTTCAACAAATTCTTTATCCACCTAATACTCCAGCCTTCAAAACCATACCTCTCCAATTTAGAGATAAGGATGTGATGCAGGATTCTGTTGTCCTTCCTTTGTCCACCATCAGTGTTGTTATTCCATCAGAGAAGGCCACCAGACTGGTCAGGCACATTCTGCTACTGGTGAAGCCATGCTGGCTGTCTCAGACCAACTTTTCATCTCACATGTGCCTTAACATCTCTTCTAGGAGGATCTGCTCCATGATATTTCCAGGCAGAGAGATGAGTTTCACTGGACTGTAGTTCTCCAGGTCTTCATTTCTCCCTCTCTTGAACATGGAAGAGAGGAAGAACATGATGTTTTCCTTCTTCCAGTTACTGTGAACTTGTCCTGACAGCCACAATTTTGCAACAGTGGAAATTTCCAAATATTTTCAGATATTCTCTTTGAAGAAACTTTCATGCACTACCAAGCCCTTCTACCCTTCTTAAGTTCAAACTTCTTACTGCTTCAAATTATTTCTGAAACACAATAACTCACACCCACAGATGAACAACCTTATTTGCCACTGTGAGGTGACTCCCTGAATTCTCTAATAAACTTCTTCTCTGCAAGGGGAGTTTTTCAAGGAAACACTAACAAAATGCAACAGAACCTTCTAGTCTCTTTGTCTTCTTTTTTCTTTCTTTTTTTCCCCCTCTTTCTCTATCCAGATTGTCTTTTTTTTTTTTTTTTTTTTTTTTTTTAATTCTTTTAAATCCTTTTTTTTCCTCTTTCCTTCTTCAACCCTTCCACTTACCTTACCAGCATTCCCTGAATGAAGGATCACACTCTTTTTCCCAGTCAGAGCCTTTTTTCTCTCCCTCAATCCCTTCATATCCCTAGGGGTCTAACAATAAATCTTGCCCTTCGTATTTTAAATACTTCATGGAACCACATTTCTGTTCAGAGAGATTTGGCAGTCTTTGCCTTCTTGACATCACAATAACTGGAACATCTTAGCAGCACTAAGCTAAGGAACAACTTGCATTTGTTTTGACACTCACAGTAGGGATGAAAGGTGAATTTACATTTTATACTGTATTATGCTTACATAAGTATAGCTTTGTGGACAGGAGATCTCAGGAGTTTAGCACAGAATCAAAATTACTTTTTGGGTTGTAAAATGAGCCATCAGCACTATTAAGGTTGTAAACAGATGAGTAGTCCAAACTTCATAGATAAGCTTACACTTCACTTGACATACACTGTAGATGCTGTGCTTTGCCTTATCAAAGCAGAATTCAGGCTGTCTTACACGAGCAAAGCGTGTCACATTCTCATCCACAGTTGTTCATGTTCTTGAATTGAAAGGATGTTACCAAAAACATACAAAGTATCTGGAGATCTGGGCAGCTGGAAATCCATATCTACTAGTTGAAACTGTTGTTAACTTATCAGTAACTCAAAAGGGAAACTTTTACATTAAATTAACAGGGATGCACCAATTACTAGCTGAGAAGAAAACTGTATTCCTCGATCATTGTAGCCAGTTTTCATGTGCACGCTTAAGAGACTAACAAACCTGAGAAAAACAGAAATACAGAAAAAATCTTATACTATGCTTGAAATGAAGATCAGTTATTTACTAGAAGCTGAATGAACAAAACCTACATCCAACTTGCTTTTCAAATGCGGTATCACAGAATCAGAGAATAGTTCGTGTTGGAAGTGACTTTAAAAGTTTCAACGTCCCTGCTGTTCCATCCTCTAGATTAGGTTGTCCAGGGCTCTATCCAGGCTGGCATTGAACACCTCCAGGGATAAGGCATCAACTGCTTATCTGGGCAGCCTCATAATAAAGAATTTCTTCTTAATGTCTAATCGTCTTGATTCTCAATTCTGCCTACTAGATTTCATAAGATTGACAAAGACACATTTTTCACAAGATTTTCAAAGATTTTGTAGCCTCCCCAGAAAATCTAACCCAGCACATGACTATCTGTGCCACTAGGAAAGTTATCTGAATGTAGATCCCAAGTCCTTCTTCATGTAAATCAATCCCTCTATTTTTTTTTTTTTTTCTCTCTGCATGTGTGAATGTGTTTCTGTCTGTATGTTCCCTACTTTTTTATCATATTCCTTTACTTATGCACAGACCACTGTACTTCACCAGCACTCTAAATTAAACTATTTCTTTCAATCAACCAAGCCTTACAAACTGCTGATAACTTTCAGTTAGCCCAGATCTTGCATAGCAGTGTGAGGTTTTACCAAAGCAAAGCTGAAAAGATTACTTCATGCAGTTTTCTTTTAGCTTTGTATCTCCAACTTCATCTGTATTTTGTCTATCAGAATAACATTGTTGACTCATGATCATCCAGCTCCAGATAATTTTGTGAAAACTGAAATGCCAGGCCTTTGAATAATAGTTTCCCTTTCTCCCATCATCGCCCATCCCTTCTTGATTAAACATTTCTAAATACAAAAATTACATATTAAAAATAGGGGGAAATAGCTGTTAATTTTAACTAAACAATAAAATGAATGCAAGGATAAAAACTGTGCTTCAGGGACTGCAAGACTGCAAGGGACTGCAGGACTGTAAGAAGGTAGAAGAAAATATTTTTCTTACATATTAAGAAAATCACCTATTAAATGCATGATGCCAAAGTAATCACTGCTTTACAAAAAAACACGTAGCATATGTCAGTATTTGGCAAACTGTGAATACAGAAACAAAGTTTACTGGATCAAAACCACTCATGACTAACCAGCACAATGTGTGAACAGTTTAGAACTCAAAACTACAGAACTTAAAATGGAGAAATACAAAATTTATTTTAAGCTAATTTGTATCTTATTATATAACATGGTCGAAGTTAAAATCTCTGTGGCTCCTGTTCCCTCTCTATTCTGAGAAATGGGGTAAATACATACTTCAGGAGAGTGTTTTTGAGCACAAAGAAGGGAGATTTGGTAAATTTGTTCGCACAAATTAAACAGAATATAATTCAACCTACATTTTAATGTAATTTGGTCATTAAGTGGTGCAGCTGCTATTCTAAGCATTATTATAGTTCTTTGGTTTTAAATGACTGGCTTTATGAGTTCCTCAAGTAGCTCAAATGGTTTCAAATGATGTACTATCTTTGAACCAAGGCAGTGGCCACATTGTTCAGCCTTCCCACAATGCAATAGCAAACCCAAAAAGTTCAGCCATTCAATTTTCTGCCACAAAGAAAAGCTAACTCTTGTCATTACGTAGATTACTTTCAGCTCCATATGTTCTTAGATTTCCCCAATACAAGAAGAAAACAGAACTGTTGATGAGTGCTCAAAATTATATAGCAAGAAACTATATATGCATACTTTGTTTATTTCCATACTCTAAATGTGCTTCTGTTGTAACTCTCTTCTGATTAAAAAAAAAAAAAAAAAAAAGACTAAATTTTGAAGAGATATCTATTTAGGAAGTCCATGGGAGCTCTAAGCAGACACTTAACAATGTTTTTCCAGACTTTGTAGATTATTCAAGAAATTCTGCTTGTTGGTTTTAGTCTTACTTTTGTACACATTTTCAAAAGCTTCTCAGAGTTGAATGTGAAGCAAGATTCAACCAGCAATCACATCCCCTTCTAAAGTTCGCAGTGAAGGCACTCAGCATTTTATCTCAGAATCGAGTATTGCATTTGGGAAGATCCACCTCATTATCTCAGTAACAACTGAACACAGAATGACTCGTCTCTAACTCTCATGGTGACAGAACCAGAAGAGATTTCTTGTGTCACAAATTTTGGCACCTGTGCAGCAACAAATCTGCATATTTTTATTCAGCTCAATTTTAAAAGCAGTTCTTATTTGCTTTTAACTAATAATAATAGAAGAACACAACTCTAGAATACCTCTCTACAAATCAATCACAATAAGGCATCTTTTGAGAGAATGTATGGGTATACATATGTATATATTTGTACCACACATCTGTTTTGTGTCATGACTTCTTGTCACAGATGTTACCCTTGAAAGTTTACTCTAAGTCCTGCATTCAATTTTCATGCATATTTTGCAATATTCAGTTTTAATAAATACTGCTAAGGCACAGAGGTTATATAACAAACTCCCCATCAGTGATCAGTAGATTACAAAAACTACCTATTTGACCAAAATATGCTGAATTTTGATTGCTTTATGATACTATGCCTTTCCCTCCCTTTACAAACATAATTTAGTAAACACCACAAAGCACACCTGCACCTGGTGGGATAGTCCAATTAATGTGGATTTACTAGCCACCCCTGTAAGATCTCCACACTGCATCTTTTGTTGTGAAGGCACCATGCTGCCTATCTGATGCAAAGTCCAAGCCAAAGAGCATAACTATCAAAAACTAGGGTTTATTTCACATGGATAACTACGAAAGAGCATCCGCAGCAGAATAGTTTGTGTGCATGTGTGACAATTAACACAGAAGACTGCCGTGAATAACTCTTTCATAGCATGTTTTCTCTGAGGTGCCAAGTGAGACCATGAATATTGTGTAATTCACATTTTCAGCCAATTATTTCTGCACTAACATAGGCTTGTCTCTCTTCTAAAAATATTAAATCAACAATCTTAAATCAGACTCAGGAATTTAAAGCAGCCTATTTTGAGGGCTTGGCAGGAGTATCACTGATGGCAATATTCAGACAGATTCCTGCATGTAGCCAATATGAGACTATATTAGGAATATAAACTTACTTAGGTATTTACGTATATACACATATGTAATATAACATAGGCACGTTTCAGCAGTTCTCTCAGGTTTGTCTAAATGCTATATGACATAAATGCAAAGTAATGGCAAAAGTTAATAAAATTCATTTAATACTTTAAGTGAAAAGAAACGGAAAATGCTTCTTTTTCCCATTTCAGTACACATACACCACAAGGAATTCCTGAAGACACCACTGTATGCCAAATCAGATAATCTTTAATAACTTCCTCATGAAACACTTACAGCTTGTCAGTAAATTATATCACTAAAGAGTTAATAAAATTTGCTGTTTTCTTCCACTTTCAGGGTATGTTTTCTGATGTGTTTTTAAACTTAATCACCTCCGTATTAAGAACTTAATGTTATCAAGACTTCCAAACTGAAATTAATGCCTCCTATTTATTTCCACAGAAACTACAATAAAGCTCGATCATGCTATTTGATAGAGCAAACTTTTGGCTACAAAACACTGTTTTTCAAACCAATCACCACCACTAGTGATGCATTTTCACCAGCCATTAACAAGTGCCTGCATGCTGAGCTTGTCAAAACCAGTACAGCTATCTGGAAGGTGGCTTGCTCTTCACTTCACTGTTGCCATCACTGAAATGCATCACCCGCTGCCTCACATCCACTATGTTCACATTCACTCTTCAGTCTCTATAAGCATTCACTAATAACGATGAATGTCAGTGGGTACCATTTTTTCCTGCATGGAGGAATTCAGTGATGCATCCTGCTTCATCCACATTTCCATGTCAGACACCATTTTGTCAGGCTGCCCCTCTGCTTCCTCATGTTGTCACGTGGCAACACCATGTAAGACGATGTTGGTGGGAGGGTTCAACCTATACTGCCCTACTACCAATATTCACCTCTGATGTCATGGGCCACTACCATAAAATAGGAGGCATTACTTTTGGAGCAGCCCTTGCACAGAAAAAGTCCAAAACAAGCAGATCTGTTTTGTTGCTTTTTTTTTTTCTTTCATTTCTTTCTAATCTCAGATCATTTCAGAAGTTTTCATAATAATGGAATAATTGATGCTGAAAGTAGCTAAGTGGGAGATGTTACAGAGAATGCTCCTGGGCATAACAATTACTCCCCATAGAAAGAATGTGCATTTATACAAATGCAATTTATGATTAATTGTTCTTCAATTTAATGGTAACTTTTTCATTTGTACTGTATTCATTTTTCTAAGCCTTTCCTCTGAATCCTCTTTAATTACCAAATCATTAATTTAATGAAGCTCTAATTTATCTTGTCAGTGTTTAAGAAGCTAGACTAAAGGATAAAAAGTTATACTATTAGTTATGCTATAAGTGTCTGAAAAGACTAATGAAAATTAGTTATTTCTGTAAGCAGTTCTATACTGAGCATGAAGAAAAGCAATTTTCTTGAAATAAAACCCAAGCACAATTTAAAAAAATAAAATACCAAACTCAAACAGACAACAAATGATCTACACACAAAAACAAAAAATACATCATATTGTAAAGAAATCATTAAAAAAAAATTCAAACAAATTTCAACTGAATGTTTTCTCCTTAACTCTGGTGCATGGCATTTTCCCTTGACAAAAACAATGAAGCAGCTAGTTTGACAGATCAGCATGTGTTATACATCCTATATCACCTTCAGTCTGAAAAACGACGACGATGACAAGTATAATTTTAGTATTTGGTCACAAATCTAAAAAGCCCCTCTGTAGGGAAGATCTATGCAATCTGCCTAAAGCTCTGCCTCCTTCTAGAGCCAATTAACACTAAGTCCTCAGACCACATGGTGACGTCAGATTGTTTTGACAACTTCATGATCTGTAACTTTTGAGCTTCTCTGAGTGTTCCGTGGTCCGGTCCTTTTTAAAATACTTCTTACTTTGGTTGCTGATTAGTCAGAGACCTAAAAAAAGAAACTGTTACAAATGCCTCGGGTTGCAATAGAGATGTGAGCGCTTCTCATAGTGCTAAGTGGTTTTCTCCAAACAGCTCATGCATTTTGTATGAAAATGAGCACAGAGAGTCAGGCTCAACTAAAGAAAGCTGTAGTAACCATGACATGAATCTGTAGTATCTCTCCCGTTCTAGTTTTTCTTGATAGTAGCAATCTGTTCCTGTAATCTCAGCCTAACTGAGGACCATTGGCACAAATCAGAAGTGTTTCAATCAGCAAATAATCGAATTCCTTTGATAATTTACATAGGCAAGTAATTTTCAAGCAGCAGGCTAAAAGCACATCATCTTTTTACAGAAGAACACACTGACACCATATTTCAAACTGCTTTAGCTGCCACAATGATTATCTGATATGGCAGAGTGACAGCTGAATGTCACGACCTTCACTACTATCTTCAAGAGCTGTTCATACTCTTGATGAACTGCTGCTAGTCATCTTTCAGATACTGGATGAAGATGACTTTGCAGATTGTGATGGACAGTGTGTTTCCAAGAAATACACCTGCTGTTAACAAAGTGGTGTATTTAAAGGGACAAACCTGTCTGTTGATATATGGAGTTGTGACAGCGCAATAAAGAGCTCAGCTGACACTATGCTTTAGACAAATTGAAAATGGGTGTCAAAAACAGCCCAGAAACAGGCTGAAACATCCAAAGAAATCCTTGTCCACAGAAATTAGGAGTTTTATAAAGCACTAGTCTATCATGTACATTTAGCTCAAAGACAAGAACACCTGCACAGTAAGGGCAAGAGGGAAGAAAAGAAAGGATTGTTAGCGTAGAAATGATGCTGAGAAGGCTTTATGTCAGTTACCTAAATCTCCACATCTGATTTGCTATGAGCTACGAGACAGACTGAGGCAAACATTTCATACTAACAAGGAAAGATCCAATGTTCCAAGATCTAGTGATGAGCAAGTACATTCCACAGACAGCATACTCTATACCAACTTGCCTGACTCCACACCTACCAACAGCTCGATGGAAGCAATGACTGAAGTGTCATTCATAATGAATGGAAGTGTCATTTTGCCAAAATGTATGGAAATCTCATTTGCAAGGCCAGCCTGCAAGAGGTCCAATTGCTTTTCCAGGTATCTGAAATACTCTTTGATGGAATTAGCAGAGCACACTAAGAGAACTGAATGAACTTTGTTTCCACTTTTACGTCTGAACATTCAAGTTATTTTAAGGTATGAATCCAGGAAAGAGTTAAATACAAGGATTATTGTGTGATTTTTTTCCAATTTGCTACTTTTGTTTTTTAAGACCGAAGGGAACACATTAACTGCTGAAAAAGCTTTAGACTGCTTGAACAATCTGGATATTCCTCTCCAGTGGAAGGCATTTTTTTTTTCTTTTCTATTTTGACGCCTTCACATCATTCCTTTTGCTCTCTGTCCTGCTGCTCCCCTCTGCCTATCCTTCAGGCTTGCCTCTAAACTAATCATATTCCACTTCATTCTACATACCTGCTCAGTATTTCTTGTCTCAAAAAACTCTCTGCTAGCTTAACCTAGAACTTCTACTTTTTTTTTGTCTCAAACTCATCAAATACAGTGCTTTCAGTCACTATCCGGAGGCCTCATCCTTCATTTCTGAAATCCAGATCTTTTACACTTCACCAAATTTTCTAAAAATTTGTCCCAGAACAAAACTCAGAATGTGATTCCATTACCAGTCCTGTTCACTTACTCTTTTGGCCATATTCCCAAAATCTTACAGTCTTTTTTTATTTACTGCTTCCACAGAGGTTCTTATTTTTCTATTCCTAGTGTTCTCATTTCTTCTGTATCTTGGTGAAATCTCAAATCAAAACAACAACTTAACTGATATAAAAAATCCTCTTGCTGAAAATAATTCTCCTAAATTTTGCTCCAAATTCATTTATCTTGTGCCAGTGAAAAATATGAGTTGGAATAATTCAGAAACAACTGTAAATTAAAAGTGAATTTCACAGAAATGAGATGCATAAATGTGAAAATCATTTCTTTTATTAAGTTTGTACTCAATTCAATGCTATATATGAAAAGAATGCTTTGTTTAAAGATGATTTTATCTTTATTTGAACTAAATCTAATTTTAAAAGGTAAAAGGCTCGAAAAGTCTGATGAGGCAACATCAAAAAAATATTAATAAAAACTTTTTTTTTTTGCATTTGTTTCAAGAAATTCAGATTTTTTTTTTTTTTTTAAATTCTCACTAGTGTGATAAATAAATTACTCAAACAGCTCTTGGAAGCTACACAAAGCAGAAAAGTGAGAGCTCATAAGTCATTGATGAGATTTTAGCAAAAGCTTTCATATGTATGAAACAAATTTTTTTTAAGGTGCCATGCCAAAGCAACCAAGGAAAATTTTGCCAGCATCATAATAGAGATGCTACCAATTGGAAAGGTTGCTATCTTAAACAAAGGATTTTGCATTTAAACTATTATTTGAAACTTTTATTTGATGCCAAAGTAATATTAAATAAGGGCAATTAGGATTGTACCACTACTTCTCTTTGACTGAGCACAAACACCCAATGCTGTTAAGTAAGAAAATCACCATATTGGTTTCTGATTAATTAAAGTATTGTTTTGTTCTGCTTACTAAGCTGAGTTATAGCTTCTTCGAAAACAATTTCCAAAATATACAATTATGAATAAAATCGCAATGGTCATGTTTTAGTAATAATTCATATTTACTCTAAGAATAACTGCTATAGTTTTTTCTCTGCTAACATATTTGCACTCTATTTTTAGACATCATTTTCTTTAGACAACCATTTCAAGCTGGTACAATAATGATTACGGCACAAAGAGTCAGTGTAATGTGGTAGGCAGAAACAAGAGAGTAGGAACCCAGAAACATTTCATGTACTTGGAACAGATGTGGACACTAGCATCTCAGAAACACTAGCTCTCATACTGTAAATCACAATGTAAATCACAGCCATACGATATGCTCTAACAGTATAAATGTCACAGGAAGGATCAGGGTAGAGTCAGATGCTAGATATGTCTTTTAACTGGCAAGAGCACTAACCTAAATACCATACACTCTGGCCACAGGAATAATGATTTTCTAATTTCTCCGGTAAGCTTTCACATATTTGCACAAGGAAAACAATATAGTAGGGCTGTAAGTTTAGGCAGCAAAAAAAGTCATTAAATAACAAAATTCTTCCCTTTTCTTAGCTCATAACTCATGAATCAAGAAGTAATTATCTTCTAGTGCCGCTTTGTTAAACATCATGGGAACAACTGAGACTTGAAAGGCAGCATGAGCCCCCAGTGTTACTACAGAGTAAGAACAAAATATCCACAGCAGCACTAAGACTTGGAGTGCAGAACCTGAATCCTGCTTCCATAGATAACAACAAATCACTCTGAAAATATAAAATGAAAAGTTTGAAATTGAAGGTATTAAAACTTCACTTCTTAATTAACACTTACTCTGCCTAGCTGTACTTAGTAAAGGGTACAGAATACATTAGTTGAAGTACAGTGGAATTGGATTCTGCTTTTTACCTGTAAAAAGAAGAAATGACCCTCATAAAGCTGAGAAAAGAACACGCAAAATACATTTTATTTCTGGTGCTGACTAACTAACTTTACGCTAAAAATGCCAGAAGCAACACATGATCTTTATAACATTTTGACTATGTTTACTCTAGTAAACTGAAAAGAACCAGGGAATGGGCCCAATTATTGGCATCCATCATCCTTACACAACATTCAATTGCCTGCACAGCTCCAGCTTTGTCCATCTAGCCCTGTCCCAGGCACCCGTTCCCCGGCACAGAGCTCCACAGCTGCTCTCCATTGAGGGTGCGAATGCAGCCACTACACGGAACAGGGAAGCAAACTGTGCCTCACCACTTTGTCCTCTGCTAACACAACAGCACCCAGTCTAACCATTTTAGCCTAGATGCCTTTTCTGAGCCTTGGGAAATCTACTTTGTTAGTGTTAGAAAGGGTGAAGAAGGCTTAAGTAGGGAAAAGATAAAGCTGAATGCATCTTACATAGCTTGTGTCCTTCAAGCCTTAGCAGGACACAAGGCCATCAGTAGTGGCAATTCGGATTTATAATCTAGATTGGTCCAGTCAAATTATCATCCATGTTGAAAACAACAAAGGCCTGATGAATATTGTAATCTGAGAAAACAGTGGCAACGGCAGCCAATTTGTATCAGTCTGCCTCTTCTGCTGGTTTAACCTCAAAACGAAAGGCTAAGAGGCTTCCTGGTCCAAATCCTTTTATCAAACTAAGTACTCTCTCTCTTTACCCTTTCAGCCTTACCTCTGGCAGTCATCAATCATATGGGTATCTTACATGATGTTAGGTAAGACTGAGCACCACTTCTTCCAGCATTAATACAGGCCTGGCATAACTGTTTCTTTTGTAACATGTATGAATTATTCAGCTATCTGCTGTTACAAGCTTTTGAAAAACAGGCCTGCTAAAGGAACTGTCCATGACAGCTTTTACATTTGCCAGGCATATTTTTCACAGTCTCAGATAACCACATTATTATTTATAAGTTGCAACATATGTGCGTTTCCTAGAAGCTCCTATTCATTCCACACGGTTTCTGCATTGTGCATATGTAACACACATACACACAAACACACACACACAATCCCTACATGGAAGCCTGACAGGGTCCCTTTGTGTAGCAGTTACATATATAGTCTCAGTTCTCTGCTCTCTCTGTAGCAAGAAGCACTGTGATCCTCAGGAAACTTCACTGTTCACTCATGTTGCCCCTTCCTACTCTTATTCCCCTGGAGCACTGGGAGTAATGGTCTGTGAACCACCACCGCAGTCTATTAGACAGACAGCTGCGCACTTTTATCCTTCAGATCACTGTACAGAAAATGAGGGTTTGTAATGAAAAGCTGAAAGCTCCATTTCCCACAATCCTCTTGTATGATTTACAACAGTCACGGTAATTTAATGCTGGCAACCACAGACCAGAGTGCTTCACTACTATTGTTTTAGTAGCACAATCAAATTACCGATTCTGGGCTTTTACAATCATCTTGTTACGTGCATATATGTTATCACTTCATAAGTAGTAACATTACCAAACGGAATAATTCAGCAGGGAATTGTAACAGAAACAGTATTCTGAATGTAACTCCCATATCTGACAATTAGTGAGAAGTCCTTTATCATAATACATGTTTAATGCAGAAACAGAATTTTAGAAACTTTTATAACAATCCATTTTTTCCTTTTTTAGTTTTGGAATTTAAATGAAGGCAAGTCGTTCTTTAAAAGCAACCACTGAAAATTCCTGAACACTATAATAATTGTGTGGGCGTTTAAGTTATCCCTAAGGCCCTTATAACTTCAATTAATGCCCTAAGCTACAAAGACACCTACTGCAGAAATTAGTAAAAGCCAGCTGTGTTCTTCTTTCCTATGTTAGGCTTTCCAATTATGGCCAGAGTCCTTTGCATGCATATGTGACAAATGAGACAGAACTAGAAAATAACTCTTTTCTTACATTCACTTTCGTGGCGCAATTTGTCACATTAGTAAGTTAATTCCGCATATGACTTGCATGCTGCTGTGAAGTATACAGAACATCATGATAAACACCACTTGACTTCTATGCACAGTTATTACAGCAAGAGGGATGAAGAGGAAAGTTTTCTTCATATATAAACTCAAGATAAGAGATGAATCACACCAAGTGGGCAGTCTAGTTGCATTTACTGTGTAAAGAAACTATAGAAAAGAAAAACACAATATTTTGTGGCATTTTTACTAAGAAATTTGGATATTACTGGGCAGTGAACAAAGTTAATAGTTCAGTGAAATTGTATCTCTGCAAGGAGAATCCTAAAATGAAATGACAACACCAGGAGACATTAGCTGTGTTCACATTCTGTACTGCACTGCTTTGGATGGAAAATGAGCTGGATGGTATATCTAGATCCTCCCTCACTGCTCAAGTCTTAGCTTCACAATCACGTTAGCCTTACTACCTTTCTGACCTTGCAGAGAGACCAGCTCCTCAACACTTGCATCTTGTTTACTATTTCATCCTGCCATTTGTCAGGCTTGCTCTTGTTAATCTCACATTAACTCTGCCAAGAGTGTTAAAATGACAGTGCAAGGTCACCAGTCCATATAACATACTTGCAGAAGTATGACTTGCAGTAAATCTGGGATTTTGGAAGCGATATCACTATTAGTTATCACTTAAATGTATTTGCAATTGTAATTCTTAAAAAATTCCCTTCTAATTAGAAGGCTCCAAGCACAGAAGACCAGTTGCCTTGCAGCCATGAGACAGTACTAACACGCCTCCCCAGTGCTAAGGGCAGTGCGAACACAGAAAGAACAGCATTCTAGTGATGTGGAGTGATACCTGTCTGTCCTTGCTTGTGCTCATGTCTGCCAGAAACCAGAAAAACTGAACAGAAGCAAAAAAGGAGCTAATTTAAAGAGCCAATAAGATAATCATATATGCTAGTGAGGTATATGTGAGGCCTAATGCATCCGTAGCTCAATAACGAGAACAGAACAAGATTATACATTGGGTTAAGAACAATACTGATAGCAGACGGGAACTCAACAGGCTGAACCAAAAGCTACAGTAAATAATAAAACTATTTCAAAGACACTCAGAAGAGAGGTCAGGTCAGGAAATGAAATAATGCTGTTCCTAAGCAGTGAGCAAGTGATTTATTAACAAACAGATTTATTAACAAATGAGATGTTTGACAGAGATAAGGCTCTCTCCAAATTGTTAAAAGGATGGCAAGAAAAGGTCCCCAAAAACACTGGAAAAGTGATAAGATATGGTACAAAGAAATTAAAGTTCGTAACAAATTTAAAGTTCAGCTACAAAGGCCTGTGAGCTAATGTCAGCATCCTGACAGCACTCACAGTCCTTCCTGACCCTCTGCAACAACCCAGGGCTCCCACCTACCCTGCCCAGGCCCCCATGTCAGCCCTGTGGCTGTCAGCCCCAGCGAGGCCACAGCAGGCGGGTCTGGCTCCAGCTTCCCACAGCTCAGTCCTGCCAGGCCATTGCCCTGCGGGTTGAGCTTGTGTCCCATCATGTCCCCAGGGAGGTTCCCAAGGCACGGGGCTGGGCAGTGGTGGGACAGCTCTTCAGGATTATTCCTAACAGCTTTATGACTCCTTTGTCCTTCCCATTGATAAAGTGGGGCCTCATTCAAACCTCACACAAGAGAAAGCCAGCAAAAAGGCCTCACAGATAATCAGTGGTTCCAGACTGGACAGGCTGGACACTAACAGAAAAAGCTCCTACCGCTTATTCCAGATTATCTGACAGCTTGTCATTAACATGTGTCAAAAGACGTGAATATTTACAAACCAATGAATGCTAAAGGCCAGCTATGTTTTCCTACAAAAAAATCTGAAGAGAATATGAACTTCAACAGCATTTACAAAACAGTAACCTATGAGGACAATAAAGATGAGAGAAACCTTTCCTCATCCCTCTAACTACCATATAAAGGCCAGCTCATCCTTGTGCAATACTGTGCTCGTTTACCATTGGAAAAATCCCAACTGACAGTTAAACAAGCTATAGTTTGTATGTGCTAATGTGTTTTTAACATCTAACATTTCACTAATAGGAACATCCTTGAGTTGTACTTCAGACTACCCCTTAGTTTGTCTTTGCTTAGAGGAACTGCCACAATACATCAGATAATATGAATCCTCTTACAGTGCTGATCTCGTAAGACACATAGAAGTGTCCTGCTCATCACCACATAAACAATAGTGAAAAAGAAGCAAAACAGAATAAACAATCCCAACTTTAAATGATTACATCTGATGTAATGCCCCAGACTTCCAAAGCTATTTCTGCAGATGGCCTTCCCAAATCATCCTAACTCCATGTGTGCAGGTTTAAGTGCACACAAAATAATTTCAACAATACAATGCACCAGCACAGTGTTTATACAAAATTACAAACTCAGTGCAAAGACCCTGAAGTTAAGTTTCTCTAAACTGTGCTCTCCAAACTGTGCTTTGAAGGGGGTCAGAGTGTAGTGTTGTAATTCCAGATTCAAATAAATAAATAAATAAATAAGCATGGCCACAAGAAACATCCCTAGTCATAAAGTGCTATTAATTCAAACTCTTCTGCACAGGGACTTCTGGGACTTGTTAGCAGAGACATAGATGGAACATTCTGCACTGGAAGCAAATCATGTAATGAATGAGTGCAAATTTTACATTATGTTTCTGCATTAATAGATGTTTAAGCAATCCTATCATTGCAATGAACCTTCGGTGACGTTGAGATAATGCTACCCTATTGTTGAAGATCACTGTCCCCTTATCTAGAAAGTAGAGTTTTTCAATTAATGAAAAAATTGGAAGCCTGAACTCAAAGGGGCTTAAGATAAAGGAAAGGTCTAAGTTTCCACTTAAAAGGCTTAAAAAGAACAATGTCAGGCTATAATGTGTGTGAGCTGAGTTAGTCTTTTCTAATTTTTGTAAATCAATATTATTTTTATTTAAATATGACTGAGAGTTTCAGGGATCAAAAATCATCTTGGAACAATATTCAACTAAAAGTCAGAGTATGTAGTATTGAGGAGAATGTCTCAATATTGTTACACATTGTACTTTTCACTCCTCAAAGTCATAGCCATAGAACACCATATTTAGGGTTCTGGAGGCTCAGGTTTCATGTTCACAGAACAACCAGTGGTTTTCTAAAATGGTACTTAAAATTATTGATTTTCTATTTCTAGCCCAAATCTTGAAAAACATCCTGCTATTTATTCTTTACAGAGATCATACTTTTCACGTACCTTAAAAGCATATGAAAAGAGTTACGCAGATGCATAAATGATTATCTTCTGGTTTAATATCAGCCACAGTTATCTGCCTGTATGCTGCTCCTTGAAGAAAATCTTGGTATTTCAGGATTATTTTCAGCAACTCTGGTATTCTAATTTAATCTTGTATTATACTAACATAAATGTTTATTTTATTTAGATAGTCCATTTAATGTAGGCCATCCTTGCTTGAAAGTGAATTACTTTCCAGTTTGCTTACAGCAAATCCCGTTTATTTACATTTCAAGAGATCTAAACAAAAAGAAAAGCCCTTTCTCTTAAAACCGAGGATTGTTCTTTAAGAATGAGTCTTCAGTGTGGATATATTCAAGGCCTTCATATCTCCTGTTTACGTAAAACCTGAAATTGCCTAGCAAAATCTGGAGAGTTATCATCAGATGGTGGTCTTGAGAAGCTGAGCAGGAAGTACACAGTTTCCTATTGCTCTACCCTCCCAATCACTTAGGATCAAAATTTCGGTAGCTGTACAGACTGCAACAATGTACGGAGATCCTTCTTCCATCAAGGACAGCACCTGCACCATGTGCCAGAGAGGACATCGAGAATGTATCAGCTTTCATAGCAGCGGCCTACGTACATTGGATAATAAGGAGTCCTAGTAAATTTTCTTCCTAGTTCCTCCCAGAACTTGTTTCCAACCATTTTCCCTCTGTAAACTCAGGTTTGCAGAATACAACTCACTTAAGGCAGCTCACACATTTTAAGGAGCATCCTGTTAAGCTCAGTGTAAATAGAAGTTTCTAAACAAATGCTAACAAGTCTATTCTGTTATTATTAACTGGTACATATAAGCAACTATAGACCCAATAGCTCACATACGGGATTCCTGGAACATTAAAGCCAAATTTAATCTGTGCGGTTTTTATGCTATTTTATCCTTGATGAATGTTGGACTACCACAAATCTAAGGAAGTTGCAATGTATTTACAAGCTTTTGAGTCCAGCTATGTTCTGTCATTTATATATAAATATCACCCAATGACACAGTGCTGATAAAACAAATTGAAATGATGTAAGAACTATGCATTCCAATCTGAACACATTACTGCACTGAGTGTCAAAACTAGAAAACATCACCAAAGCAAGTACACAATTCAAAGGAGTATTGTTGTTGTTAAATATGAAGTTGAATAATAAAAGCAGACCTTGATAAATGTGAATTGTAGCATCTAGGGATTAATTATATTACTAAGACATATTTTCTAGTGGTTTGATACTACCAGAAGCCAATTATGCAATATAATAAAGATAAGAAAAGAAGAAAAGCCTTGGCTGATGTCTCTATTGGAAAGGCATAGAAACAGTAGATTAGCATAATTATGAAATAGTTATCTAACATCACAAAACTGCAAATAATCATTAAAGTTTCTGAGTTACTTCTACTAAATAAAGGGAACTTCTTCGATCATGATTACACTCTTTACAAGTGCTGTGCAAATACTTTTTAAAAGTACACTGAAGTACACTGAGGTATTACAGGAAAACACGTTTGGGCTGTAGGACACCAGTGACTGACACAGGAGTCTGGGCAGGATTTTACAAAATTAGAATTTTTAACTTCATCAACAGTAACAGCATAGTTGAGATGTAGGGCAATGCCCCTGAACTGCAAAAATATGGCAAAAATGATATGAAACTTGTTATTAGGTGAAAATGCCCAGGTGATCCCTAGATGCAATAACAGAAGCCAAGTCCTTGTTTTTAATTAAATAATCCCCTCATTAATCTAACTGTAACACTAAGCACACAAGAACAAGGTACATTAATCACCCAGATGATGTTGTAGCAGATCCTACACGGCATCGATCAGCTACAGCCAACCCTCAGGGCCAGGTTAGTGCAAAGCACTTAAGAAGTCAAATTATAAATTATGGAATTAGAAGAAAAAAGAAAATAAAAAAATTATTGAAGAGAAGTTCAACAATTTTTTGGGGTCCAGGCGTCACATGGATTAAGTTCTCAGAGCAAGCCTTCAAAAATCACTGCAAAAGAAACCATGAACAGAGGCAGAGCTACATGCAGGATTAGTGAGAGCATTAGGCCAGGTACTCCAGTTACTTAGCTGCTTATTTTAAGCCCCTGTTTTGATACTTGGACACTGCTGATCTGGTGAGAATAGCAGGTACACATCAGCATTGCCATCGCCACCCCTGTCTCCCTCCCACATTCCCTCCAAAAAATCGAATCACAGGTGACAAACAATTCAGAAAAGTTTTAGAGAGAAAAAAATCTCAGTATTAAATAGTATGCACTGAAATGAAGAGTTGGCGTTCAGAGAAGGTACTTGCTGGATACACTCCTGTCCAGTTGTGATATGGATTTGCACTAGGAGAGTGCATGGCTGGCCCTGCTAAACATTAGCACAACCATATGCTGTTGTCAAGAAGGGATCTTAATGAGGTGAGGCAGTATGGAAATGACAATAATCATTTTTAACATCCCAAGAACATCCCAGGTTTCCATATCAGTTTTTAAAACTGTTCATCATACTTGTAACTGGGCCATTTAAAGCTAAGATAAAGTCTCAAATGGACACTGTTTACCAAGATCAAAACTATAAAGGTCCATAATAGGATAGAATCCATGAGAATCTGGAGAACTCAACATTCTAAGAATGACAAAGAAAACCACAGGCTTTTTAAGGGTTTATAAAATCTGTAAGTTCTCAAATCATTAACATGCTACATGTTGAAATTTGAACAAAATATTTTTCATTTAGTATTACATTTGAAGTATTTTTTTCAAAATAGTGTTTATTTTTTTTCATTAGCTACATTTCTCACCAAAAGCTGGGATTAATAAAATACCCTGTAACAACAAAAAAGCAATTAATGATTAATATTCAATACTATTTGCAGACTTATGGCAAAACAACAGAGTTGTGTAATTTGTTCCATTTGTTTTATGACTGCCTACACCAGGACACAGCTTCCATATTTTACTGCACTAATGCTTAGCTCTTGATGTATCTGCTGCAGGCTGAACTGCTTTATTGGATTCCTTGTCCCTTAGAACATTTTCAATTGCATCCTCTCCCTACTTTTTGGATTTGCCGCTAGCGAAGTGTATGCTGAGCTTTAAGTTTTGAACCACTCTAACCCTGTTTCTTTTTAAGATCAAGGAGACTGTTCCAACTCCTTCACAAAAACCTGTAACAAAAGGTAAAACTGTGACATCAAAATTAAGCAGGGATACAGAGGGTGAATAAGGGCATGACCAACTCACATCTAAAGGGACACAGTAAAATCAGGATGTAGTTCACTGAAAACTGTTGCTTAAACTTTGTTTCATTAATATCCCAAATAAAATCTTCCATTCAACTTTAGAGCTATTCTATTTTTCCATATTGTATTTTCCTTCTGCTGATGTTTTGCAGAGAAAACACTGCCATGCATAATTAAAGTGACACTAAAATGCAAACAGAAGCATAAAGCAAATAACACCAGATAATAAAGAATAATAATTAATTTGCAACTAAATCTTTACTAGTAATCAACAATTAATTATTTTTTCAGTCACGTACAAAATGAAAATAAGAAGAGGTTTCCCTCTGAGACCTTTTTCCTTTCCAATAGATAAGTAGCACAGTATTCAGAATCAGACAATAACAATGTACGAGAGAGAGAGTGAACAAGAAAACATGAGATGGATGTAAGTCAATCATTAACTATTATCTCATAATGGCAGTCAAATCAGTATTCTGACTCTCAACAGAATTCTACAGGCAGGAAGGATCAAAGCACTGCCATTGCTTCTGTACACACCAGCAGATAATTCCTACCATGAAGGTAGGACTCATGACTCTACCTCCATACAGCACCCTGAAAAGTACTAGCGACTCTTAGAGTAAGAGGAGAATGTTCTTCTTTACTGCATTAACATATTTTCTTTTGGAGAGAGAAATGTCAGTCTTGTAACTAGGCCCTATTCATGGTACTAGCAGATAACCAAAAATTAGTTTTTAAAGAACTGACAAGATGGAGAGCTCAGCAAGTCCTACATCTCTGTTTCTGGTCAATCACTGGTCAACTGACAGAAAATTACATTTATTTAATATCCAGAACAATAATTCTTGGGGCCATAATCATATGTAAAATGAAATTTACCAAATGCATTACAAACAAAAAGGTAGGCCTCTGAGACCTTCATATCGCTCATCCTACCAATAAAAGCAAAAAAAAATATCAGAAAATGGAAGCAAAATTAATGGTTGTTTGTTTTTTTTTTTTGGAGGGGGAAGGGGGGGAGGGAGGGGAGACTAAACCAATTGCAGTAATCAATAAATAAGTTTCAAAGAACTCTTTTAGCAAAAGCCTGGTTTAGACAGCAGGTATTACATTAACTGTCACTATCAATTAGGACTCTCTGTGAACAGACTTTATTTACAAAGCAAGAGTTCTGGGAATTCAGTTGTGTGTTAAAAGAATCTCTGTACTGCTCCAGCACGACGTCAGTAAAGCTAAGTGCTGCTTCATTAGATGTAGTGCTGCACATTTCTTAATGGAGAACAACTCTAGTATTTCCAGGGACTTTACTGTCATCATCTAAAGTGGGACATATGTATTCATGCTAACAAATTCGGAAATGAGATAAAAATACTACTTGTTCTTTTATTCTTTTTTCCTCAAAAAAGGCAGTATATCATAAATGAAGCATAAACTAGGCAAACACTCTCCTCAGTTATTAAACATAGCTAGCTTTTAGCATGTTAAAGTTGCAACCAGTAATGGGGAAAAAGAAGGAAGTTAAAAATCACAAAATATTTTGGCTTCTGAGAACACTATCATATACTCAGCCCTACAGGCATCGATCAGTTGACAAGGGAAATAATCAAACAGGAAAGAGGATGGGTATTTCTAAGAAGTCAGTAACTTCTTTTTCTGCTTGCAGTGCCTCTTGCAGTAGGATGCAAACATAAACTTCCTAGGTTAGCTGCACTTTTTGAAAGGTTTCTCCTGATTATAAAACCTACGAGCTACACAAATACAAAAACATTATCACTGGAGGGACATTCAACTCAAACCTATAAAGGGACCTCATTAGCTACCAATGCTGCCATTTTCTGTACATTATATTTTAGGTAATAAAGACACAATGGATTTGTTTGGAGGTGCAATAATATGAGTCATACATGACAAGGAGATAAACAGTACCGCTTCATTACCCATGAGATGAGACAGCTTTGGAGTGTTGTCACTATTTGCACTTAGACACAAAAAAGCTTGTAAATGAAAATATCAATCTCTTTAAGTAGAAAAACAACTTAGGTACTAAAATTAAAAAGCAATAATAATTCTACTACAATCAATTAAAGATCATTGTATTTATTTTTTTAACAGAGGCCATTTATTTCTACCCTGAAGGTGTCTACATACTACAAAGGACAAAACTGCTTTCCAGCTCAGTATCCATATCTCTCCCAACCTTAAGTGGCCTTGAGAGTTGGATGATTTAATTGTTGCTTAAAGAAACCTTGAAACAGAGCATAAGCTGATTTCTTCACTTGTAAAAGCAGCTTAACTCTGAGATTTCTGTACTTTAGTAAGGTTTGAGCAGACTCTTTCTTCTGAAATAACAGCTGAACTGAGAAAATTCCAGAAAGCAACTAAAACCAATGCTTATTTTAACAAAACTGTTTTTCTTTTTAATATATAAACAAGTATGACTCAGTCCTACACAGCATTTTTACTACTAAGAACTTCCTGTCCCTTCCCTGCACTTGAATTATTCCTGACAACATGCTCAAATATGCCTTGCAGCTTTCCTTCATTATTACTGCCCAGACGTGAAATGAACCCTGTTTAGAGAGATGAATGTATTCTCAAACCACAGTAAAGGGACTGACTGTGGATTATGCATAGAACTGCAGTAGCCTCCATAGCACCCACATATAGAAAATAACTAATATAGACTTCAGTATCGGTAAATCACTTTGCTCTCAGGTAGAAAAGGAAGACACAGAGAAAGATACCATTTTTATTTTCTCTAAGTATCCAAGGCCTTCATACACCAAATATAGTGCAGGAGATTGCTTTAGAACGTTATTGGATTTGTCAAGCAGACCACAGGCATTCAAAATTCATGAGGTTGGTTTAACACTGTGCTTAAAAATGACCTTTCTTATTTTTTCTAGGTCCTCAAAATTTAGGATTTGTGAAATCCCGTAGGCAGCAATTCTGCATTAGAAGTAAGATACAGGCTTGCTGCAACTCTTTAGACATGAAATGCTTTCAAGCATATTACAGAACCATGCATAAGGGGTTAAACAGATATGGAAGAATACAGAGGGTAAAACAGAGTGAGCCTTACCACATCTCTTTTCATCTCTTCTCAGCTCCCATTCTGAACTATCAAGCTGGAACACTCAAGAAAAGGAGGCTATTCCCTCAATAAGGTATCTTTAATATTACTGAATTTCACAATATGCAAGCAGACAGTCTCTATTTTTAAAAAGCAGTCCTGTTACTGCAGTTAGTTGACTACAGCAGAAGCTCATAATTATCCATCAAAAAGACACCAGGCTTCCCTTGATTAGCTTGAACATAAAGGGTAAAATCACTTTTGTGTACATTCTCAACTCCTGCCCAGTTTGCAAATGTTTAATGAAATATAAATAGCATTAACTTTCTCTCTGTGATTCATTTAGGAGGTTAAAAAGTTCAACTGAATATACAGTACTCATCAAAGTAGCCCGTGGCATGGAGTAATTGTCTCCGATCTGTTACAGTGAAAATGGAATGCAAATTGATTCATATTGTACAGACAAAGCGTTATTCCTGAAGACAGCGCCGCTCCATCTTTGTAGTCTCCATAAAATACCCCTTATAATCTGGCACTGCCTTCTGATCTTCCCATCACCACAAAGTCAAGAGAATAACTATTGAAAAAGATAAACTAATCCAGCACCTGGCTTGGGAATTCAGCCAAAACAAAGAACCAGGCTGCTCAGTATGAGTTCACCTTTCAGCACATGCACATTCAAGGCTAACTTTAAGGGATGAAAGAAGAGGTGATGTCTAGCGGAAGGAGACGGGCTGGAGGGCAGAAGAGTAAGCTGCGTCAACGGGAACGGTGAAGGTCAGAAGTTCAGCACTAGCAACTACTCTGATACTAAGCCTCTCACAACCACCACCCCTTTCCACTTGCCTTACAGGAAGAAATTCCTTGCTAAACCCCATTACCACTTCCTACCTGCCAATCTCCCTCTCTAGGTATGCACCCCATGCACTCATCCTTTACGATAACCTAAATATTCCCGTCTGCATTGCTAAAAAAAAACCAGTAACATGTAAGATATCTACGATCCATCTCATCAAGCAAAAGCAAACGATCACCCTCAGCACAGTTTAGAAACTGCTCTGCTCACACTGGGATTTCCAGGAAGGAGCCCTCTGACAGAAAGGGGATAAACAAGAAAATGTGTACAGGGATCATCCGGAAGTTTAAGGGCGAAACTGTGCCGAGTGAGAGCAATGGCCCTATGTACCCGAAAGTCAACAACTGGATTCCAAGTATTTTGGAATATGAACTCAATATTTCTTTGGTTAACAAAGTTTACAAACCTGAAGTCACGCCAGAGACAAAGAGAACATTTTCATTTTGCAATAAACCTCAGGGAGAGCAAAAATCTCTTAGAAAATCTTAATACGCAACCGAAGAAAACTGCCTGCCAGTTTAGTAGTTGTATTTGAAAAGCTTTGTAAAAGTTAAGACCAGAGGAGAATCTATACTGTCAGAAGATGTCTGGCCTTAAGTTATCACCTTAAACTATGACCAAAAATAAAAAAAAAAGCAAAAATGAAAGCAATGTTTGGATCTTTACTGACCTCAAAGCAAACAGGACTTTGTTCTGACACAGGATAGTGGCAGAGGCAGAACTCTAATGTTGTGCTAATGCAGCAGGTGAAACCTCTCTGGATCCTCAACAAAAATCTGTTCTGACTACCATTTTGTGGAAATAAGGAGATGGATTTTGTGTACTTGACTACGACTACATCATTTTACATGCTAAAGCTTATTCTAAAACATACTTGTTTGGGGGATGGAAAGAAAAAACAAAAAGAGTAAGAGGCCTTAAATCACAGAAGTGTAAGTGATTATATCTGGGGAATTCCCATAATTCAAGACAGTTTTCATCACTGTTTTACTACAAGATAGCATGTTAGCATGTAGCATGCTACCACTAACCAATGCTTAAAAAAAAAAAAAAGAAAAAACGTGTCCTACTGTGGAAGAGGAGTTTAGAGTAAAATACAGACTGTGAGCCAACAATGTGGTCTTATCTCAAAGGTACCCGTAACCCCATAATACATTAATGGGAGCAGCATACATATGATGGGAGACTGATTGCTCCACTGCTGGGTGAACGAACACCAAGTTGCCTCTGGGCAGCTGCTCCTTCTAGAGGTGACTGGAAAACCAAGGAGAGCAGAAAATTACAGCCACCAAGTTCAGAAAACCCGACCAACAGAGAAAGGTGTAAAGATTGGTACTTAGTTTGTGAGATAAGTGAGACATAACGGGGGATCTGAGGAATCACAGTATCATAGAATTGGTAAGGCTGGAAGAGACCACAGGGATCATCTAGTCCAAATACCAACCCATCCCACCATGCCCACTAACCGCAGAATCACAGAATCACCGAAGTTGGAAAAGACCTACAAGATCATCCAGTTCAACCGCCCATCTTTCACCAACAGTTCTCACGAGAGCATGTCCCTCAACATAACATCTAAACGTTCCTTAAACACAAAGAGGAAGAATGAAGAAACAGTGTCACTCAATGTCTATCACTTCATTAACAGCACTGTTATAGCCACAACAATTCTTTCTTTGACATTATTATTTTGCATAGTAAGAATCTGGCATTGGTAAATATTCATTTAATCTTACCATTTTCATATGCACCATAAAAACACTGGTCCCTCTATAAAAGAGGCAGCAGTCAGCACAGCAGCAAAAACACTTCAACAAAGATCCTTTTGGCATGATGAAAAAACTCAGCTACCTCAATTCACACAGAAATTAATTTAATAGACAGCTGATTTTTTTTTAATTTCTACTTAATGGTAACATTTTATGAAAAAGAAAATAAAATGCATTTTGCATTTGTTTGAATACATGTGAAAATATTTCATAAGCCTACTAAAATTATTTCTGTTTAGCTGTTTACTTCCGTTTTTCATTAAGCTCTATTAAAAAAATATTTCAGACTGCAAATGTTATTTAAAATGTTTGAGCTACTTTTAATAAATGAAGCTATTAGCCTAATCCAACTTGAAATAATAAAGTGTTTTGATTTCTTGGAATCTCTGTTTTTCCAGAATTACTTCTTTATTTCATTCAGTCAGTGGTAAGTTTGTAATGAAAAGCTTCTATACTTCACTGCACTGAAAAGACTTAATTATTTTCACTCTCAATTCAATATTCAACGATTCCTTTCATGGTCCATTCTGTCACCAACCTCATCAGGCTGCATTCAAAACTTCCTTAAATTCTGACATTTCAGGAAAATATTTTCCTTCAGCTACTTTAGCAAAGCACAAACAGGCAGGCAGGGAGTATCATATTTCAGCAGACATACATGTATTAAGATCACAAGTAACCAGCACGTAGAGCAGCCACATGTGACAATGTGAGTTTTGTTGTGCTTTGTAAATCACCCTGCTGACACAGAGTGCAATCAAAAAGGTAGCCCACCAGTCTCTCAGGCAGGTAGCTTTATATTTCTCTGGCACAGATCAGTGAACTGCTAACTCTGGCAGTGAATTGTATTAGTTATAAATTACTGTCACTCGATGCAAGAATCTTTGCTCCTGTTTATGTAAGCAGATAGCACACATCAAGAAAATTCTGCAGATACTACTGGTGTATTAAACTCACATGGCTGAATCTTCGGGCTGTCAAAGTAGATTGATAGCTTCACAGAAAGGTTAATATTTTAGTTATTTAGTGAAAATACTAAATATTTGACCACATGAGCAAACTTCAGAAACTAAAGTCTTGGCCTAATGATGCTTAGCATTTTGAGAAAACATATGGTATTTGTGGATATTCATATCAGACCAATGAAGTATCCAATAACCATTTACTCACCTAACTGAAGAAATTGAGTTGTAAAACAACTAACTGTATTAAATAACCTCCATATGTTTCCACTTCTCCTTCGAAGGATTAACATAAAAATCATAACAATTATAGAATCTTTTCAGTTGGAAGGTCCTTTAGAGGTAATCTACTCCAACTCCTCTGCAACAAACAAGGACATCAACAACTATATCAAGGTGCTCAGAGCCCCATCTAGACTAATTGTGAATGTCTCCAGGGATGTGGCACCCACCGCATTTCTGGGCAACCTGTTCCAATGCCTCACTACCACCACTGTAAAAAACTTCTTCTTTACATCCAGTTTAAATCACCTGTCTTCTAGTTTGAAACTATTTTCCCTACCCCATCAAAAAAGACCCTGCAAAAGAGTCTGTCCCCTTCTTTCTTCTACATCCCTCTGTAGATACTGAAAGATCACTCTCAGGTCTTCCCAGAGCTCCAGCTCTTTCAGCCTGTCCTCACAGCAGAGGCATTCCATCCTTTGGATCATTTTTGTGGCCCTCCTCTGGATGCACTCTAACAGTTCAATACCTCTCCTGTACTAAGGATTCCACATCTGAATGCAGTACTCCAGCTGAGATCTCAGCATTGCAGAGCAGAGAGAGGGGCAGGATCACCTCCTCCTCCTTCAACCTGCTGATCACACTTATTTTGACATAGTCCAGGATACAGTTAGTCTTCTGGGCTCCAAAGGTGAACTGTTGGCTCATGTCCAGCTTCTCATCCACCAGTACTCCCAGGTCTTTTTTGTCAGGGCTGTGCTCCATCCTTACATTCCCCAGCTTGTACTGACAGCAGAAGTTGTCAACAATATAGGTGCAAGGCCTTACACTTTGATTTATTGAACTTTACAAGCTTCATCTGTGCCCTCTCCTCAGCCTGTCTAGGTCCTTTTGGATGGCATCCCATCCCTCATGTGTGTCAAATGAACCACACAGCTTAGGCATCATCTACAAACTTGCTGTGGGTGCACTCAATCCCACTGTCAATGTCAATGATGTTGAAGAGCACCAGTTCCAGTACCGACCCCTGAAGGACACCACTCATCACTGATCTCTATCTGGACATTCAGCCGCTGACCACTACTCTCTGGTTACAATCCCAGGATCAGTTCGTCCTCCACTGAACAGTCCACCCATAAAATCCATATCTTTCCAATCTAGAGAGAAAGATGCTATGGTGGCCATGTAAAAGGCCTTACTGAAGTTCAAATAGATAACTTCAATGGCTCTTCCTTGTCTAATGCTGTAGTTACACCACCATAAAAAGTGACAAGGTTGTTCATACGGGATCTGTCCTTCGGTGAAGCTATGCTGGTTATTCCTTATCACTTCTCTCTTCTGTATGGTTTAGCATAGCTTTTGGGAAGATTTGTAAAACAATTTAGCCTTTCTGGAGTCTCAAAAAAGGGCAAAATCTTCTAATAAAGATGCTGCTCCCTTGGCTGCTAACCCTTAAAACGAGGGTGAGGATGGGTGGACACTGGGTCCACACCTTCCAGTCAGTCAGGTGCACTGCTTGCAGCTGTACTCCCTGGGTTAATCACGCCTTGGTGCTCAATTTCTGGTTCAGGCCGTGACCTAACAGTTCCCAAATTGCACCTGACTGACCTGACCAGTCAGTTGCTAGTGAAGACCGATGCTAAAAAGTTGCTTTAGCCTCCTCATTATCCATTGTTACTAGCATGCCTGTGTTGCTCACTAGGGAGAGTATGACCTTTTGGACTTTCCTCTTCCAGTTGACTTATCTATAGAAGCCTCCAAAGCACAGCACTGCAAGCATGTGAAATATGCTTACAGTTTCCCTTCTCTTCTCCTGTGAACTAAGTTGTCTCTGGCAAGTTGCAATCACAGGAGGAACCAAACTTATTTATATTAAAAAAGCTAACTGGAAATAACCTTCACTCTTAGCTGTGGTTCAGCTATTTTTCTGTATTCATAGAAATGCAAACCACTGCAGTGTTAAAATTCTGGAGACGTGTAACAATATTCGGGATTAAATAGAAACCTTGATCTCTTAATTAAAAACATACATCAAAATACAAAAATAACAAGCTTATGATGCCACTCAAACACACCAGGCTCTATGGGGTCTTATTTCATAATTGCTGCTGCAGCTGTCCATCTCTGCTTGACTAAAATTTGTCTCTATGGTAATACACAAGCTTTTGGGTCACCAAATGGCTGCAGGTATGAGCTGGCTACCTTGCAGATTCCTACAGCAGCTGCTAAGAAAGTAGATTGCAGTGTCCCCCTTTGATCAGTGCATGTGGCCCCATATCACAGAATGCTACAAGCTGCCTCAGACCATGGCCCTGCAGCAACACTGGTAGCACCTGGAATGCAGGACTGCCAAAAACAGCTTCATGCCTAATAAAAATGAGCTGACCAGCTCCTCTGATGATGAGGTAGACCACTACCACAGACTTCCAACACCTGCTGATATCAGAGAGTTGAGGGACAAGTTACCTTTAGCTCAACAATTGGGATGAAACAGGTTGAAGTTGCTGTCCCTTTATTTCATTAGATGAGTTTGTTGATTCAAAATACAAATTCACCTTACATTCACACAATGATTTGCACTGACTGACTAGCAAAGAGTGGGAACCAGGAACCTATGTGGAAGAAAGCACAGCCACATTTTCCAGGGCTATAACAAATCTGGTTTGGCTTAGTTTGGCTCAACCAGGCAGGAGATTGCATTCTCAAGAAGGAGAGCAGCTCTGGCACTTCGAGCAGTAGCACATATTGCAGTCTCCACTTATGTCCAGTCTTTGCATTTCATTTCTGAAACTATCCTGAGCAGAAATAAATTCAACAAAGCTGTGTCTGTCTTAATTGGTGACTGTGAAGACATAGGTTCAGATTCAGAAACTGCAACTCTCTTGAGAGAGCAGCAAATATGCAGCAAATCATCAGGATAGTCTACTTGTCAGCTAACAGACAAGAAAGAGAAAGCAATCCCATGAAGCAAAGGGAAGCCCAGTTGGAAAACCACATTTTTCACTGATGTAGTTTCTATTTACCACTAACTTCAGGAGAGTTACTATAGCTTGCTAACCATACATCAAGAGTCAAAACTGTTAATCTGCTTCTGTGTACACACACATTTAAGAATTTGTATGTTCATAAATGGAATATTAAGATCACATTTTCCTTTCACAGGGCAAGCTGCAGTATAAAAAAATACCAGCAAGGAAAAATGATCCAGCCTTTAAGTGCTGCAACCTTAATGGCTATACTGCCATTCAACAAGACATGGACAAACTGGAGAGTTGGTCAGGTAGGAACTGGTGAGGTTTAGCAAGTGTACAGCCTTGCACCTGAGGAGAAATAAACCACATGCATCAGTACAGGTTAGGGGCCGACCTGCAGGAAGGAGCTCTGCAGAGAAGAACCTGAGTGCTTCGGTGGATAACAGGTTGGTCAAGAGCCAGCAGTGTGTCTTGGTGGCCAAAAGGCCACAAAGTATGTATGTATACTGGGATGCATAAAAAAGAGTGTGGTCAGCAGGTCAAGCGAAGTGATCCTCCCCTTCTACTATGCCCTGGTGAGGCCACATTTAGAGTACTGCATCCAGTTTTCACTTCCCCAGTTCAAAAAAGGCAAGGATTTCCTAGGAGTCCAGAGGACGGCCACAAAGATGATTAAGGGCCTGGAGCAAATGCTGTATGTGGAAAGACTGAATAACATGGTTCTGCTCAGCCTGGTGAAGAGAAGACTCAGAGGATCTGATTAAGACTTATAAATACCTAAATGGAGGTGGGAGGCAAATGGATGAGGTCAGGTTCTTCTCAGTGGTGTGCAGAACATGTGAACAGGTGGAAGAACTTCTTTAATGTAAGGGTGATGGAGCACTGAAACTGGTTGCCCAGAGAGGCTGACGAATCTCCTTCTGTAGAGATATTCAAGACCTGTCTGGACATCTACCTGTGTGACCTTTCATAGAGTATCTGCTTTAGCAGGGGGGTTAGATGATGATCTCTTGAGGTCCCTTCCAATCCCTGCAATTCTGTGATTCTGTGAAAAAAGGTTCTGAAAATAACCAAATATGCTTGATGACTAATTGCCAGTTATGAAATTTAAGTCTCTTTCTTTCAAAACAAAGCAGCTACTGATAATAAGAGATAAAGCAAGGAACAAAATAATATGTTTGTGCTTATTTCTTTCAATAGTTTTCCACCTCACAGAGCCCACAGAATACTTTTTTTCAGTCTGCAGTTATGAAAGCATTTCAGCTGTGTTTTTTTTTTTAAATTGAATATATTTTCCTGTCTGCAGAATACCCAAGAACATGCCAGAAAGTAATTAGGAATGACAGGCATATAATGACACGTGAGCTTAAAGTATTCAATTTTTAGTCCGGAAAATGAAACACTTAACAATGGATATGGAATGTATTTGCTCTAGCTCCTTTATGCATAGCTGACTTGACTAATTTGAAAAATAAGAGAACCTGTGCCAATCTGCTTCTCAGGAAGAGTTCAAATGATGGAGAAACTTAAACAGGAAAATAAAGGGGACCAGAACAACCATACCAAATGCTTATATTAATTTTGCAGAGGAAGAACCAGCATCTCCAAGGCCCTGTGGGTAATTCCCCACAAAAACACCAGTCTGCACTTGGGGCCTGCCAGATTCCAGTCTTTACCAAAGAGATAATTCTAGCCTTTCTGAGAGCAGTGAAGAAATGATCACTTTGTGCAGATAAGTCACCGTCTGGCAGAGATCACAGATATAAATTATTTTTATATGCAGGTATCTGCCAGCAACATTCAGTTAGATTTTTCTGAATTTAAAAAAATCACTGCTTAATAAAAACTTGATATCATAATCTGAATGTTTGGATGGTGTGCTGGATTTTGAGCAAATGCCTGGAGATCTAGTGTGCAATGGAAAATGTAGATTTGTTTAGTGAGCCATCGGACATGTCTGTTGACATCCCAACTAGAAACTTTCTCTTGAATCTTACCAGAGTGGAGTTACTAAAGTTCAACTTACTAATGAACAATGCAGGAAAGTTTTATGATGGAGAAAAAATTTCTTTTTATCATGCAAATTGGCAGCAATAGGTTACCCAATACATATCTGTCCCAAACAATACTGTCAGCATACTTCAATTACTGAGCAAAGTAGCTGTGAAGGATATTATTGTCCTGTGCCTCACAAGGAAGGCTTGCTGCCAACTGGGTCATACAGTAATCAACAAACCAGGCTTCAGAAAGGATGCTACGTTCCTCCTAGCTGCACCTACTACTGAAAAAAAATATATTTTCTCTGTATAGTGCTGAAATTTCACTTCTTTATTAACAACCTTTAACAGCCTGACTTCTTACTTTGTCATGCATCCTTAACTCATGTAAACTTTTCAGCCAGAGAATGGCTTGAACAAAAGGAATAGTCTGTTTATAGACTCCCTGAAATCTTGGGTTGCATACATCATCCTTGAAATAGAAGAAGAACCTGGCTTATTACAGTCACAAGTCTGAGAGGCACAAAACTGAGAGCACAACATTTTCAAAACAACACTGAAAGACTTAACAGGTAATCTCTTATTCTAGAGAAATGAAAACAAAAAACAACAAAACTGCTGCAGTGGTTCTGCAGTTATTTGGAAACCAGCACCATGAACACAGCACTCTGAAAGTTCTCATCTGGCAGAGGTCTTTCTGAGCTTGCTGCTGAGCCTCCTATACATGCACGGCCAGGAACATGGCTATGTTCCTAGCCACAAGAAGCAATATCGCTTCCAGGAGCTACTGCTTGGGAAATGCAGGCCAAGGCTTTCACTCTAATCCAACAGTCTATTCCACAGCTCTTTCTTCACAGCTACATTAAATTCCCCAATAAAACACAGCATATGGATTCCCATAACTAACAGCATAGATGAGAAACACCTTATTCATAAGCATCTTTTCTGTCTGCTGACTCGTCACCCAAACCATAGGGTAGTTTGCAAAGTATTAATAAACTCCTAAAACAACTGGACTGGTACTGACTTTGAGTAATTTTAGAAAATGCATTCCTCCAGTGGTGGCTGCTGTTCTCTCTCAATCAGCATAAGCATCTGGCATCAAGCAGTTCCACTGAGCAATCTTGGCAAAAATTGTTTTGTATTTTCTTCACAACCTCTCAGATCCTTACTGTACTCATAATTGAAGATCAAACAGCATTGTTGTGGGTCCTTCTGGCCCCATGATAACTACTGTAATGGTCTTTATGGTTGTTTTTTTTTGTTGTTTGTTTGTTTTTTTACTTTTTCAACGTTTTCTTAAATTTACTGCAATTAACGTGACTTTTCTAGTTAGTCTCTTGCTGGTAATGAGGCAAAGAAGAGCAACCAACATTAAACATAAATACGTCTTTTAAGACAAATAATGGCCAGAAATACTAACATCATATAAAACACACCCTAAGTTTGCAACAGTATCCGCAGAAATTTCCCTACCTTTAACCTGGTAAGGTTCTGATTTGCTCTATAGAAAGGAGCTGCTAGGACAGTTTTGAAACCATTATCCTTCATTTAACAGGTACAACCAGTTTCGAAGAAAAAGTCAAAAGAACATAAGAAATTCTGCTTGTTTTTAATATTTTGAGTGACAATACAGTGTAATAAAAGGGCTTAGTCCTCTTCTGTATGAAGCACTCTGCTAAGGTTGTATGGTAAGAGTAGTAGAGGTCAAAAGCAAAGGATCAAAGCCAAAGCTGCCAAAAAAGCAACATTTATAATAATAGAACATCAGAAAATGTCTGTGCTGCTCACTGAGAAGTACACATACACTCCATCCTTTGTGTTCAATTGTGTTAGAAGTGCTTTCTACGCCTGGAAGAAGCATTATGACTCAGTGTGCTTTTGGTGCTTTTTTTTTCTTTCTTCTTTTTCTGTTGCTTTTCAAACATCTGAATTCCTGTATTATTAATTTCTTGTATTATTATAGCACCTACAAATAGTTGCTGGCCAGCTGTGCTACAAACTGCACAAACAGAACAAAATGCCCACCATTCATCTTTCCTCAGAAGACGCCTTAATTCTGCCCAGTAATTGCTGTAATGAATACAGTTGCTTGTTCTGGCTTCCTGCTATTCTCTCTGAGCTAGTTTCCACATCCATCAGTGCCACACCTACACCACCTTCTGCAGCTTTACTATCTTTGGGTCCCTTAACACACGGGCTTTATCACGTGCTGCTTCTCCTATACTGCCATCACAGGATACCAACTACTGAATTCACATACATTTGCATGTACTGCAAAACAGACTTCAATTTCTGCTCAGCAAGCCAGAGAGAGTGAGAGTAGCAGGAAAGAAGCACAAGGCAGCTATGCTTATGTTGTGCTGAATGGGCAATTGAAGCCACGGCTGCCTCTTCCTTCTGCTGTGCATAGCTCAGCACTTTTCCAGAACTGGCTTCTCTGTGTACTGTCTGGAATCACTCCACAAGCCACAGCTTGCAAACAACTGCACGGCTTCTGCCCCAGAATTTTAATAACATTTTTTAAAAATACCTACTCATATTGTTAAGATACAGAGTAATCAGAACATCTAATATTTGGAAAATGCCAATCTACTAAAATGTTAAGCAACATCCTGAACATAGCATTTTGTCACTGCCCTCCAGAGCCATCCATTCAAAACACAACTGTGTGACAAGAACTAGAGATTACTCATTTGTCCTCTGAAGGAGCCTCCTCTCGGTCTTTCACACATGCTATGTCACATAATTCAGAAAATCATACCCAATCCTTAAAGTCAGCTGTCAGTCAGATGAGCTAGAATAAACCAAAGGAAGTGACTTAGATTTGTATACTAAATATAACCAAACATTCTGCTCAATGTGGATTGTATACAATAAGAAAATACACTGTTCAACAACCTGGATGCATTTTCCTTCTTTATGATTGTTCTGTTAAAAAACACACCAAAATTTGACTTGTTATTCAATAAACTGGAGATCACAAATCTGGTATTTGCCTTTGTCAGTTATTTAATACGACTGCTTAAAGAAGTCAGATCAGAAGAAGATCAAATCACCAATGGAAGCCTCTGCAAGTAATCTGTCTTCCTCCTCATGCTCAATACTGACACTAACACAGGAGAATTTCAATGTGTTTGTTCCTCCCCTCGTAGCATGCTCCTCTTTTCCCTCCCTGTCAGATCAGCTGATGGCAGTTTTTCAACAGCAGAACACTCAGTGGGCTTGACGAATTTCACCATTAGTAGGCTACACACGCTTTCAACCTACAGAAGCTATGAAAATTGACAACAAAATATCATAGAATCACAAGGTTGGAAACGACCTGCAAGATCATCTAGTCCAACCGTCCACCCATTACCATTGCTACCACAAGCACTAAACCATATCTCGCAGCTCCTCATCCAGATGCCTCTTGAACTCTGCCAGAGACGGTGATTCACCACCTCCCTGGGCAGGACATTCCAGTGCAAATGTGTTTGTATATGTTGCATTATTAATGTAAGAAATTTATAAGACCTTTATTCATCCCTGCTAGATCAAGGGTTCTAAATTAAATTAAAAAATTTCTTGTTTAAGCATATTCAGCATTCAGTATCAGACGACCAAAGGTTGTGGTCTGTGGCTCCAGGGCCAAAGGAGCCTGGCCACTCCATTAATGGAGCAAAGAAAAAAGTAGGAACAGTAGGTTGTCTGATCCAGAAGCCAAAGCCAAGGACATGTGAATGGGACTGCACGTACTTCTCATGGCAATTTTCAAGACACCAGGTCAGTGCAGATGTTTGAGATATAGAGGCTGGTTTTGCCTGTAAGGGTGCACTTCTGCTTCATTTGTACAGCATTACATCATAGCCTCTCAACAGACAGGACTGCTTGGAAAGAGCATTCTAAATTCAGTTGAAAAAAAACCCACCATACAATAATAACTAACTGGTGAGAGATATCTGCTTCAGTCTTAAAAACAAGTAATGGCAGTCATTCGTTTTTATTGACACCTAAGGAAATAAAATGAAAATTGCAATATACACAAACAGTACCAACTCACAAATAAAGGGATTTGGAGAAAGACAACACTTGTTTGATGCAAAAATACCATTTTTCAGTTCCTTATGTTTTGTTACAATGCTGCAAAACACAGCAACCAATATGACAGTTCGAAAGCACAGCAGTGCTAGCCTCTGACAAAACAAACATTTTACTCGCCCCACAGATCTACCAGGAAAGTAGAACAATCTTTGTACTAGTAAAAAAAAAAATCAAACTGAAAATATACTTCTGGGTGTAATTCAAATTACATTCGAGCTTTTTAGATAATCATGGTGTGTTTTACTTTTTTGCTGTTTTCAGACACCTTAAATACTCTTTAACAAAGTGTTACACATGACCTTAAACATGCCTTTGTGATTACTGGTCATGTGTTATCCGGTTTTCACCTTAAGGCAGTACAAGAAGAGAGCACAGACTTCAGTCCTTCCAGCACCATCCAACAGTTACTCAAGCTTCCACATCCTGATCTTTCTACATAAACATTTTCTCCTTTGTTTCAGAAAGTATCCACAAGCTTTATGCAGCACTTGTCTTTTGATCCTTCATCCCATACAACTGCTTCTCATTCTCTGTATGTTTTCACAAACTAAAACACATGCAAGACATGTTCACCCACTATGGGAAATTTCTGTCTTCAACTCCAAGATCTCTCCTGGTTAAACAGGTACTTGTGTTCCATAGGCCTGAAATAACAATCAAACAGCAGGACAGAATTCTTCACTATTTGAATTATATCCAAAATTCAAACCTTTGTATGCAAAAGTGTGACTACTGAAGCTTCTATACAAAAGTTCTTGTTCTGTTGTTCAATGTTAAAGGGAAGGTTTAATTAAAGTCATGACAAGAGTCTTTCTTCCTAAATCCTGAATTCTTCCCAATGAACTTTTTATTTTTATTGGATCCTTAAAGCTTTCATGGGCCCTTACAGAGAAAGCCCTCAGTACGCAGGAGTAGAAAAATGGAGGAAAGACCTGAGAAGATTTTCACAAATATTTTTGTTACTTTAGTAAAATACTAATTTATTTGTAATAGGGAAAAAAAAAAAAAAAAAAAAAAAAAAAAGCAATACAACAGGCTACAATAAATGCACAGACTCAACAACAAACAACATCACCTCTTCCATAATGCCACTACATGCATTCACCTATGTCACAGGTTGATTCAAAGATACACGCACAGAATGTATTTCTTACCTCCCTCGTACCTTCACACATGATAGCTGTGGCTTACAGTTACACACACTAAGCCTGAAACATCAGTGGTGTACAAAAGTTCCTCATTATATACTGCTGTCCTCTTTGCTACGACACAAGTTACGCAGGTTTTATGCATCACTTAAACAGGGAGATGCCATTTTCCTTAACGTCATTGAGTGGAACACCTGCAGTCAGCCAAAGCCTTAAGAGCAATCAAGCAGTACTCTCTCTAGCTTACAAATCTGTGCATGCCTTGTGGTGAGCACATAACACATCACTGCAGAAGAGTGCCTGAACTCAGCAGAATAAAGGACATTCACTCTCTTACAGCCATCTATTATGTCGAGGAAAGTGGTTATCCAAGAAAAATACTTCAACTAAGAACCAGCAGTGAGGAGGCACAGGCTGCTTCTTAGGAAGGAGAATGCTTTTTTGAAATGGCACTGAACTGATGATGATCAAATGCACCCTGCTGCTGGACAACAGAGGAGCTCAGCACACGATCCCACTAAAAAAGCCCTCCTCCCAGGCCACTCCCAGTTTGGGGCTGCAGCTGCTTCATGCAGCACAGACTGTCCTGCACTGTGAGCTGGCAGTGTCTCCGTCACATAACCAGCACAGCACTGCCAACACCAGCAACTGAGACTCAGTGCTACTGCCTTGAGCTCAGACACGGTGTGAAACTCTCTCAATCTCTCCCCACTCCTGTTGCAGTAACAGTGCAGCCACGAGCATCTGTTCATCCTGGACGAGCAGGTTAGCACTCACTGTTGTTCAAGCACAAGTCAAGTCTCCAAGTTTTGGCTGTACGTGTTTCAGTTACATGTGTAGATGAGCCAAGAACTTCTGCACAAGAATTCAGGAATAAAAAGCAGCATTCCCTACAGCACACTACACATCAGTCCTTATGGTGGCTTAACTAGCTGTGCAAGGATGGAGCCGCAACATGCCCTACAATGTCAAGAATCAACTTGGATGGCTAAAGCCCCACAGAAATGGGAGCTCACAAGGCTTGACCTGTGCACGCTCAAAGGTCCAGACTGCTGTGCAGAGCTGCAGAGTCCTGACCATGTTCTGTTCTGTACTGCTTACTTAATGTTTGACTCAGTCCTTAGAGCTGCTCTATGCTTGAGTTCACACTGCCGTAGTCATTTCAAAAGCCACAGGGTCAAGAGTTTCTTTATAAGCAGAAATTTCATAGCGTTCCTTGGACCTATCTTTTGTTCATACAGAGATACTGATGGATTCCTTCTCTTACGATGACAATCAGCAACCAAATGCGGAGATAGAAGTGATGAACTAGCCTAATTGCTTTCCTCCTCTTGATTGTTATCCCAGAATACTTTACTTATTCTGAGCACTTCTGGTAAAGCTTGGATCCATATGTCATCATGCTCAGGCTTCTTCAACTTGTGCAATGCAATGACAAGGACTATCTAGAAGGAATCTAGATCATAGTGTTTTTATCTGTTCACATCTCTTTTACAGGGTCACATAAAGCAACAAACAATCTCTTGAACAATCAAAACAGCATCCAGTTTGAGTTCTTCTGGATGAAAACAGTATACCAGACATCACTCAAAATAATTGCAAATGATAAAGTAGGTTCACAACATTCTTTGTGAGCAAACACAATTTAACAAGCATTCAGTAGCAAATTAAAACAATACTTGCAGTCATGCGATAAAGGCAAGCCCAATGCACCAATCCACACTGAAGAGTTCGTATGTATGTGTGAGAAACACAGGCAAATAAATGAAAAAGGAACATGAAATACAGCAGAAATCTGGCTGCTACCTGAACATTTCAAAGCAGCTGGGAATTCTGATAAGGCATGCAGTGTGTGAAGTGAAGCAAAAGTTGACAGGCATGCTCATTTAACTGAGACAGCTAAAAAAAAAAATTGTTAGACCTTTTGGTCTGTTTCTCCCAGTCTAAAAAGTCTACAGTCAGATCTTCTTCATCCAATCCCCTCACCCCAATAGACACAGAAAGAATTGTCTGGATGTATCTGTAAGATTGAGCCAAGCACTGAATAAAACACAAAACTGTTGCATCCTGGACAGTCATGTAGACATCTGTTCACAGAACTGAGTAACATCCGTATGATTTCTATTTACAGGTTACCAACAATGCATTCTGAGATGAATGGGAATAGGGAGCCAGTCTGCCTGGACTTCACCTCCAGTATTTCAGAAGTGCAGCCAATTTTCAAGGCTAGAAACAGCTGTTGGATGTTTCCACCTAGGTAAGACAAAGTAAAAAACACTTCTACCCTCCCCAAATTCTAGGTGACCAGACCTAAATTGCCATTGCTACAAAAGCTGGGATACTGAGTGCATACATCAGGCTGCCCAGGGCTGCAGAGCCATGATAACCTGGGTACAAACAGATCAACCCTTAGCACTGTGCTGGAACACCCCCCGACAGTAGGTCAGGATTTGTTTTCTCCTACTGAAGGGTCAAGTTTTACCAATCTCATTTTCTCCCAAGGCAGTAAATCCTCAAGTACAATTTAAGCACTTGAATGATGCAACATGATGGCGAGGAGACCAAGCTGTTATTAATAACCTAATGCTTTCCAACTAACCCACAGAGTTGCATGTTAGCTGCTGACAAACTGATACTGCACAAAATCACCCTGTGGAGCATAGAAAATACGACTTTATGTTTGGACTGACTACCTTTAAACTGAGTCTGAAGACTGCAATGGACTTACAGCTTTTCAGTTCTACACTTTAATTATCTCCGTATTATTGATCAATGTTTAAATGATACCCAGAAGTAACTGATTATTCATACTTGTGTCGTTTCTGTTCTAGGATTTCATGCATAACCTTCTTAAGTGATCAGAGACAGAAACAATTTGCCTTAATGAGTGTAAAGCTGATGAAGCATCTTCACTTCATACACTGTAAGCTTCATTTCCCACGTTCTACTCTGCATGGCCATCTCTGCTTGATCCTCAGGCTTAACAGCTCTAACACTGCCATACCATAACTGTGCATCTCTGCATGATTACAGAAAAGGTGAGACAGGAAACTCCTTCCCTACCGGAGGAATAAGCAGTGTCTATTTTCTTAATGCAGACGTTGACATTTTATCCTAAATTTACCAAAGTTCTACTGCTTCCCATCCACACTTCCCATACAGAGTTTGTTCTTCACTACATCTCCAGAGCTCTCCTTACAGATCTGTTCTCTGTCATCTGCCCATACCACCACATTCCCACACCATGCATTCGTTCTGTAAAAGGACAAAGGCCATCCTGTAGAGTGCAGTACTATACAGGGAAAAGTAACGTGCCTGAAAAACACAGTCACACAGTTGAGCATGTTTTAGAAGGTACAGATATCTACATCATGATAGGTATGACTAGCCATACTCCTGGAGCTTTAAAACTCATAAATGAAGACTGCTTGATTACTGCTTCAAGCATTTACTTACTGATTACACTGATAACAAAGGAAGCGGACCACTTTCCACCTGAAAAGTTACCCCTATCTGCAGTCACACATCTCAGGGCAAGTATCTCATACATCAGCAATCATCAGTACTCAAAGCACAATGCTAGGCAAGGATGCCTTCTCACAGACACTTCTTCACAACACTGTGCCTCTGAAATGCTCAGAACTCCACTTTGTTTAGATAAGATATTAAGTCCCATCCTACTGCAAAACACAGTGAAGTGCTTCTGAAGGTTGTATTAGTTTGTTAACAAAAAAAGCTTCTGGTGATGACTTTCCTACCAGATATCTGATAAAACGTCATGCTTAAGTGTATTTTCATTTCATACCTGCAGCCCATGTGACATAGCAAACAACCGTCTGTCTGGAAACAGCCCTTACAGCTTATTAGGAAAATTTATGCCTCATACATCAAGAACCAGCTCCTGAGTAAGACAACATTCATTACATCCCCCGTGAATTAAAATGATATGTAAAATAAACATCCACCTCACACCAAGAACTCATCTCAGGATTTGTATACAGCAAAGAAAGATTTCCCTCACAATAAACTGTAGGTGCACAAAGTGTTCTTTCAAGTCCTGACATAAATCTGGTTTTTCGTTGTGTTATCTTTTTGCCTTTGTCACTGTTGCAGTGCAGCCTCACCACCTTTCTGCTGTCTTCCTGACGCTGCATGCTTCCTGCAATTACCACCGGGCTCACATGGGACAAAACTCATCTTCCCATCAGAGCCGAGCCCTTCAGCAAGGGACTCCTGTGTGGAGCCATTGTTACTGCACTGCTGTTACCCCTGCCTTGCCTTTCCCCACCACCTTCTCAACAATACTGTTTTTATTTATTTGCAATGCTTTGAAATTGTTTTGATGCCTGTCTTAAGACAGAGATGGCTTCACCTGGATTGAATATAGGTGTTGTCACATCTGATAAAACTCTTTAGAGTCTTCAATTAGAAATAAAGAAGTCTAAGCTTCTTTGCTCATCTTGTTTTCTGGCCAGTATTACTGGCTTTTGTCTGTGAAAAGATGACATTTCAAATAAGATACACAATGTTTTATTTATTCAGCCTGATGCTCCCATTAGCAGTGCAAACACTCATTTTGACTTAAAAACAAACAAACAAACAAACAAACAAACAATTTCTGAAGCAAAAGAGAGCTTCCTTTGAAAGAAGCAAGGACAATCTTTATATCTACACACAATCAAGGGAAAAGTACCCTTTTAGTTATAAAAGCTAAATGGGGCAATGCAGATGATGGAAAAGTAGAGAACCAACCCAGAGCAAGTGAATGACCGAAAAAATCTGTTTTAGCCTTCCCTGCTGGAAACACGCACAGGAGGCCCTGACAGCAGTGCAGGCTCCGGGCCGCAGGACAGAACAGGGCAGAGCAGAGCCCTCGCACCCACAGCACACCCAGTGCCGTGCACACAGCCAGGAGCTGCACTCTGGGCTGTGTGGCTGCAGATTCACACACCGTGGCACTGACATGTGCAGCAGCCATGTACCAACAAAATATGCCTGGGGTACCTATGGCTTCCCAATACAGCACAATAAATTTCAGTGGTTATTTTCATAAATTTAATAAAAGTATCACTGCCGCTTATTGGCAGTTTTTTAGATGACTCCTCAGGAAAGCCATGCAAACTGTGTTGTTTGTAAACCCCTTATAATTACTAAAGCACACTGACGTCCTGAATTAGCGCAGCAAGCAGCAGTTCTAGTAATGCCAGACGCGTATGTGGTGGAGATGAAAGCACTGCATTCCTATTTAAACACTTCAAGCTGCCTGAATAACTTTCAGTAATACTCATTTTTATCACTTAGAGCCACAGAACATTTCAATTGCAACCTAATCTCAATATTTAAAGCAGCATCTTTTATACAGATTTGAAACAAAACTTACCAAACCTCCTTACACTGACTGTTTCCAACTGTATCCTCAGCACCAGCGTGAATGACCAAGTGTGTGAACAACCAAACATGCACCACCGCAGGAGAGTTTCATATTTACTACCTACTTGGTGAGCAATTTTGGTGAGCTTAAAGGTTCACTAGATTCCTAAAATGAGATCCAACTCAAGCAGCGGGCCACAGCCTTTTCACTGCTCTGCTCTTACATCTGACTTCACCACAAGCGGAGATGCGGCCAGGGGTGCATCTGTGGTTGTGGCATAAGGAGAACGAGAGCCCGGACTGAATACTGTCCGTTAATGTGCTGCATTCTGAATAGAGTACCGCTGTTAAAGGATGAGCCACACACCTGATGGCTGCCATCACTCCCGAGACCTCGCAGCGACAGTGTTGCTGTGAGAAAGCACCGGCTGTGCATCCAGCAACGTCTCCTGTGTGTTTATGGTGGAGCGGATGCAGCATTTGTTCTTAAAAATACTCTCTTCAAGTTTTCCGGTGCAATACTTACAGTGGACCACACATTAAGAAGCAAGATCAGATAGGAACTGGGGACGAAACGGGTAGGATTCCCCTTCAAAACAAAAGAAAAAAAAAAAAAAAAAAAAAAGGGAAAAAAGAGAAAGAAAGAAAGAAGGAGAGAGGACTGCCCAAACACAGAGCAGACCTTCAGGGCAGGACGCCGGGACGCGGGCAGCACCCACCGCCCCGAACCCGCTCTTCACACCCGCACAAAGTGCAGTCCCCCGCAGCGCCCGCGACCCCGGCCCTTCACCCCCAGGACGCGCACCGCGGCCCGGCTCCGCGCTCCGGCTGCTCCCGCGGCGCCGAGCTGCGCCCGCAGCCCGAGGGGTGACGGAGCCCGCGCCGCACGGCACGCACGGAGAGCAGTGGCCGCCACCTGGCCGCCGGCAGAGGCGCGAAGCCGCCGCCCGCTACTCACCGCCCGGCTCAGAACTTCCCCCAAGTTGCCCGGCGCTCCCCGCCGTAGCCCCAGCACCATCGGGGCGCCTCGGGCAGCAGCGGCCGCCGTCCGCCCGGCAGCCGCGGCAGCGCCGCTGGGCACGCGGCGAGCGCGGCGTCGCGCGGGCCGGGCCGGTCGCAACTTGCTGGGAGGTGAGGGTCGCCCGCGGCCGCGCCCGCAGCGGCCTCCCCTCGCGGGCCGGGAGCGCCCGCCGCCCCCTCCGCCCTCTCCGCCTGCGGGCCGCGACTCACTTCGCTCGCGGGAGCCGGCAGCCCCCTCCGCGTTGCCCCTGCGCGCCGGGGCGCGGGGCTTAGCGGCCGCCGCCTCCGCCGCCTCCTCCCATGGCCGCCGCGCCCCGCTCGGCAGCTCGCTGGCCGTCAGCCGCGGGAAGGAGGGGATGAGGGAGCGGGGCCGGCGGCGCGCCGGGGGAACATGTCTGTCGGGAGGGGCCGGCGGCCGCCTCTGCTCGGGGGAGGGAGGGAGGGAGGAGAGGAGGGAGGGAGGGAGTCGGGCTGGGCGGGAGCGGTGCGCGGGGGGCTGGCGGCGGGGCTCGGCGCATTCCTGGGAGCGCGGCTGGCCGCCCGCCGCCTGGCCTGGGAGCGCTGCGCCCGGCGGCTCCGTCTAGGGGAGGAGTTGGGCTACTGCAGCGCGTCCCGCAGGCCGCGGGCTGAGCCCGGCGCCCCGCGCTGCCCGCTGCCCCTGCCCCGAGGCCGGGCCCGCTTCGTGCCGCCGCGGTGCGATTCGCGGAGAGGCGGCTGCGGTCTGCAGGGAGCGTTGTCTGACGGGTGCGCGTGCGGCCAAGCGCCCGGCACCGTGCTGCAGCCCTCGAGTAGGCAACGGCTGTAGGCAGAGTGCCTCGTGGGGCTCCTCCTGAAGTCAGACTGGTTTTTCTTTCGACACTTTTGTAGAAGAAATTGCCCCAAATGAGCATATCCCATAGTTTGTTTTACTTGGGTATAACACTGTTGAAGTACCCACGTGTGGAGAAGTGACCTCGGCAGCGATGTGCTGATCTGTGAGGCCGTGCTGCGGCTTCCCTGTGTTGCTCAGCCTCCTGCTCCTAGTACCATAGGGAGGACAAGGGCCATAACACTGAAGTGTTGCAATGTTTCACAGTCACTGGGTGAAGTGACTGGGTAAACCATGATGGAAATCACATTCTGAAATTAACCCAGAATAAAAGGGAATCGCAGCTTCCCTTGTGATAGGACACGGGTTCAAACTGAAACAAGGTACTTAGATCAGGTATAAGAAAGAAGTTTTTTACAATCAAGGTGGTGAGTCATTGGAACCATTTGCCATGGGAGGCAGAGGATGCACCATCTCTGGAAACATTCAAGATCAGGCTTGATCAGGCTCTGAGCAATCTGATCTAGATGTAAGTGTCCCTGTTCTGTGCAGGAGAGTTGGACTAAATGACTTGTAAAGGTCCCTTCCAACTAAAATGATTCTACAATTCTTCCCCAAGTTCCCTGCTGTGGTTTGATGAACACAAACGTGTGGGTTGCAGTGGCTGGGAGCAGGAGCCCACACTGCTCGAGTCTGAGCTGCCTGGCTTCAGGGAGCTCGTGCGTCTTGCAAGCAGCCCTCGCACACAAAATAAGCGGCCCTCAGGCAGCTGTCCCTCCAGGCTGGCTCTCTGCCTGCTGGCATGAGAGCCAGACCAAGAGAGGGGGCAAAAATATGCAGCTAGGGAAAGATGGGCAGTGAGATGTGACCTCACTAATTTGGGACTAGCTTAAAAGAATTGCACTCTAACATGGCATTCTGGAGTTCTGAGTCTTGCAGAGGTTTTAATGTAAGTGCCTCTTATGGCACATGGACACATCTTCCTTACTCTTACACCAGAACTATCTCCTTCCCTTTTCCCACTTCTGGAATCATGGAAACAATATTGAGCATAGCTTTTCCATTAATATATATGTACGTGTAATGGACATACAGTTCAATTCTCACCAGCGGTTAGGGGGTTCACATCCACATCTCCTGGGAGATGCCTGTGCTGCCAAACCTGTGGTTATTCCTGAGGCCTTTCATTCTGACTTCCTGCTTCTGAATCTATGGGAGAGTATAATTAGCAACTCATAGGGTTAGAAACTGCAACCGCAGACCTGATCCGGACTCTCTCATTCTGTGGCTGGAGCACTCTGCTGGAAGACAGACGTGTTCCAGCCCTTATGTTTATGGTGGTGTTCAGTACAACGTTCCTGTAACATGATAGGAATATATCTCAGATTATTACCAACTATTTTATATAGGCACAATGGCAGAGGCAGTTGAACATCAATATCACCAGACAGACAAAAGATGTAAAAGTTCCCTCCTTATATGTACAAATCAGCAAAGGTATTTATAAATCAGTAGATTTAACATATGCTCCTGATTTATTCTTCCCCGTGTTTACTGTATCCTGAATAGTGATTTTTTTTTTAATTTCTTTTTGTGGCATGTAGTTTAATTTCACGGGGATTAATGTCAAATACATCCCAACCAGATGGGCAAAAGTCCATTTGGGGGGTAATAATGAGGATTTTGCCTCTAAATTAGATCTTGAGTCTCCACACTGGCTACTAGCCTAAAAGCTGGAAAAGCACAGTGCTCTGTGTGTTATCTGTCTGTAGGGTATTGCCTCAGTACAGATAAATAGTGTAACACACAGTCAATTGAAAAAAGTGCTGTTTTTTTGTTGTTGTTGTTTGTTGGTTTTTTGGTTTTTTTTTTTTTTTTTTTTTTAATATAATCAATATATTCAGCTTCAGTGAAGAATTTGGGGGGATTATGTGATTCCTTTATTCTGTTCTGATAACACGTGATTGTGTTTTAATGATCACCAGAAATTAATTTCAGAATATCTGAGCGTGAGTCTTAAGATTAACTCAGCCACATTATAGGAATTGATTATGTTCCTTATACATCCACTAAGAAACATCTACCTTTTTACTTTCATGCATGCCTATGTACTTCACTATTTTTTTTTTTTTTTTCATTTACACTGCATTCTTACTCTCTAGATTCCTTCAGTCTCCTTGGAAAGCCTGGAAAAGCAAGTTTGACTAGAATACATTCAATAAAGACGTGAATTCTGACCTCTCTCCTGATATTTTGCTTTTCTGCAAAATATACAATAATACCAACATCAGCTAATGTGAGTATTCTCTTAATATCCACTTTGATCCATTCAGAAGAGTAATATTAAACGTCATCTCCATTCCAAGTGTGATGCTATGGAACCGGGCACAGCAAACAAAACCTGTTTTGCATTCTATTTATATTATTGTGTAATGCAATGCTTATCAATAGGATGTCAGACAGTGTTCTAACAGCTCTGTTCACAGTAGTTCTTCATCTGGAAGATGTTACTTCACTGTTAAGTGACTACAGCTAGTGCACATTGTACTATCATTGGCAGAATTACTGCAAGACTAGCTGTGAATGCCTCTTGTAAGCACTGGCTTAAATTTGTGTTTGTATGGCATAAGAGTACTTTTGTCAGTAAAATCTGTCCTAGGTGGAGTTACAATGGTACACTGATCAAACTGGTTGCGTGGTTTAGTGGTTGATAATTTCCTCCAACAAGAAAAAGCTACATTCATACATATGTTTCTAGATCAGTGTAACAGGGTCCAAATGCAGGGTTTACTTAGCTGTATGGTTTGTACTGGAAAAAATAAAGTGACTTTTTTTTGCTGCTGAACGTTTTTGCCATACAATATTATAAAATGCACTCTCACTTGGTATTTTTTTACCTGCTGAGCTTTTAGGCAAGGCCTGAGACTGGTAGGGCTCATCTGAGTAGTTCAAAATACCATAATGCACACAATTTAAATGACTATTTATTTATATTAAATTAGAAAAACAGTTTTTACTTTTTGAAAGTGCATTAAAAACTGCAGGAAACTAATGTTAAACCAAGGCATTTTCCATATTCTATATTCTTACCCACAGCTGTTTTAGTCTATTTTCTTTGCTTTGTTTTTAACATAGAATCATGGAATCACAGGCAGAATGATGTTGGAAGGCTCTCCAGAAGTCCCGTGTCCCACCAGTTCAGTGAAGAGGTCAGATGTGTTTGCTCAGGGCTTTACCCTGTTGGGTTCCAAGGATGGGGAATTCTCAGTGTTTTGGAGCAACCTGCTCCACTGCTGCTCAGTCCTATTTTAACTTTATTTATTTCAGCTTATGTGCACAATCTCTTATTCTGCTGTCTAGTATAGAAGAGCCTGACTTTACCTTCTCAGAGACCTGCTTGCTGGTAGGGGTAAGCTGCTCTGAGGTGCTCCCCAAATGGGCTGAAGCAACTCTGCCACTCAGACTCTGTAGTATAGCAGCTGCTTCAGCCCCTGAGCATCCTGGTAGCCCTGTTCCCCATGCTCCCAGTCCTCAGCTTGTATCACTGCTGTATGTTGTTCTTTCTTCCCAGGACAGGATTTTTACTTTTGAGCTGGAAGAATTTCACACAGTTCCCATCACTCCCTTCCCTAGGAAAGACCAGCCTAGGTCTTCCAACCAGAAGACAGTCTTGCTCGTGAGCCTGTGGTCTCTCCCATTTAGTGTTTTCTGCAGACTTGATGTAGATATTAAGCAGGAAAGGTCCCATGGATCCTGTGATCTTCCTGGCTCCTGGCCTCCAGGCATAAAGACTATGAATCTATATTTTTCCTCTGAAATAACATCTTTCTGCACTTAGTTTCCATTGAGCTAATTTAGGTGCTAAGGAGAAAATGGAGGTTGCAGAAGGAAGATCTTGGTACTGTGGAATAAGATTAAAAGTGGTTCACATGAATGTTTAGGGAATCACTCATTATTACAATTGTCAAACACCTAAAGAAATGGAAAAGTTTATTTGTGCTGGGTGAAACTTTACTGATAACCTCAAGAGGAAGAAAATAAATCCTTTATGAACATACTGTGTGTTCCAATGGCATTTCTGTTCATAGGGTAGGAGCAAGTTAAAATTCTGTTTAGAAGGTAGGTTACCACCACCTCTTTTCTCACTTCACCTTCTTAATATTCTCTGTTAATTCAAGATATTAGGATGTCTGAAAGAAGTGAAGCATTCTTTAAATTTCCATCATAAATGGATTTGCAGCAGCAGTTTTGGTGCAATGCACTACCATTTGCCACAAGAGGAAGCCACACTAATAAGAGGCATATTCCAGCCATGATCAGACTGCTACCAAGAGCTGTACCAGACATACAGTGCTAGCTATATGCAAAAATAAAATCAGTATTTAATAGCAGCTCTACTCTCAGCCTCTGGATATGTGGAAAATTTTAGGTTGTGGATTGCCCTCTTTCTTAAGCAAGGACTTTCAAGTCCAGTCCTTAGTCTGCTGCCCTGCACTCTACATGTGCAACAGCCAGAAGAATTGCTACAAATGAACAGTGACTAAGATTATTTTAAACATAAATAAACTGCATGTATTGTACTGTGGATCTTAGATCAAATATTCATAAAACTTGTGTGTTTTCAAGGCCTCAATGATACTGAAGCAGGCTCTAGGATGTTATTCTGGAGCCTCCTCCAATATCACTGAGGCCTAATCTGGTAGCCACAGCCTTTTTTTTTTTTTTTTTTAAACATTTTTTCTTTACTGGACACACAGGAGCTGCTGCTTTAGTTGCCTCTTTTAGAAAACCTAAAATCACAAGTGTGCAGACACCTATGCTTCAGAAAATGCTGGTCCAGAGACACCTTTATGTTTATCTGCGCTTCTCAATTCACTGTGCAGGATTTCTAGTCCTCACCTTACTGGTCCAAGGCAGGTATTTACTAAAGTGCTAAACGTGATGTGATAGTCTGAGGGATAGTCTGAGGGACTATCTCATATCTACTGTCACCCTGTGTATATCTGACATAATCTATGGTATCTAAAACAGCTCTAAATGCCTACTGCAGATACCTGATTCCCATCCTTAGTCTTTCAGTGCTTACTGAGTGTTGTGACCAGGCAGATATGCAGAACTGGAATCCAGAGCCTGACCACTCTTCCTACACCAGTGTGTCCATGTTGGCTTCCATTTCCTTCTACTAACAGCTCAAGTTTAGGCATCCAATAATACTTCTGCCTAAAATACTAGTCTCTGAAGTGTCTCAAAAGTTTAAGCATTAAGATTGTCTTGGATTGTTTCCTGTACTTAGGTTCGTAATTCTGGCATGATAGAGTCCTGATACACTTTTCAAAGTATTTTACATTGTATGTCTCAGAGTATGCCCTCTTAATCTACCCTGATTTTATGAGCATTTTTCTGCAATTTCTGTTACATATTCCAATCCCTCCCTTTAAGTTCTTTTGTCAGATTTAGGTGGAAAGGAGATTATGGAATCTACAGCAGGGACTATTTGATTTTGAAGATACTCAAATTCACTTTGGGTTGAAATGTAGTATTACCATGCAAAAAGCATCAGGCAATGATTTGGCCAAGGTCACAGTATATAAAGCAAGAGATTTAAATTGAGAGGTGTAATTGAAGAATGAGAAAGAAGCCACGGAGTCACATTTTTTTCATAAAGCTGCTAGTTCCAGAAAGAGTAGCATCCTTCAATTTGCACTCCGGGTTAAAATCTATTTCTATTTCTATTAATAGCTCTTAAGTGTATGTGGTAGCAAGGGATTAAAGTCAGACTGAGAATGTATATTACTGTGTTTTGTACATAACTGATAGGCTTGCTGTTGATGATGACATAAACCTTTCTCTGAATGTCTTGGTTATTTTAAATTGAGAGACCGTTTTGAGAAAAATGCATTATTAGAAAAAGAAAGTCTTCTCAACGTTATTTTCTTAGAGTATCAATTAAATGCTCTGTTAAGAAGCTAAGAAGTTTCAAAGCATGATCTTATTAGATACACAGACGTTCATGATATGATGTGAGATAGCCCTTTGACTCTCCCAAAAACCCATGTTCATTCACTTATTTCCCAGAACTTTCTTGTATTGTGAACTTCATCCTCTAATCAGGTGTAAAAATCAGATCCACTGAATCCTCTATAGAGCCATTTTTCACAAATGGGATTATACTGATTCTTGTCAGAAATCTTAATTGACCAATAGCTTTTTTTGCAATCAAAATGTAGATATGTAGACCCTGTTTTGCTTGCTTGACAAATCTTTCCCTGATACTGTGCCACAGTTGTAAATCTTTCCCTGATACTGTGCCACAGTTCTCATGTGTACTTTTCATTCTACTTACAGAAAATAGTTTGGCTGTTCAGCCACAGGGTCTAACATCCTTTGGTGTTCAACCACTGCCTGAATGAAATTACTACATAAAATTATTTTGTTTCATCCTGTATACCTGTATTTGATGATTCTCAGTACACATAACAGCATTGAAGGGCAGTGAGGGCAAGAGACAGTTGACCCCAGGAATCATCTGGTCCAGAGATCGTCCATCCTTTAAGATTAACTGTCCCTATCTAAGTTCTGAATCTTGACTGAATTTTCAACCAAGACTCAGTGGTAAAGGTACCCCTATCTATCAAAGCCACCTGTATCAAACCTTCCCAAATTTATTATTAGAATGTTTTTCTTTGTGCCTAAATCTTCTACAGAAGAGTTCCAGGATTTTTCTATCCACAGTAGAAGTTATGGTCAGATTATTCTCTTCTCTTTTTGATAAACTGCCATATACCCTTCAGTTTTCCCTCTTTCTTATGCCAAGCAATCTCTGGCTTTAAGTTGATCTTCATAGATCATGTTTTCTTTACTTCTAATCACACGCTATTTTGGGCTTTTTCTGGTTGAGCTTTATGTTTTGTGATGTAAAGCGTTCCGAAGGGACCGAGTCTTCCATCTGAGGTTCTGTCAGTACTGAGCTTGAGGGCTGTATGGCTTTTTACAGATTGTGGGGTATTCCTTGCCCCTTGCATTTGCAAGAGATTATTGACTTCGATAGATATTCAGTTTGTGACCTGTTCTCTCTCGGCGCTTTTCTAAAAAACTAGTTCTTAAATAGTCATTCTCAGGCTTGTATTTCTGTATTTGACTATTCCCATCTAAATTCATTTCATTTCTTTTTCATTCTACTTTACTTTTTTTTTTTTTTTTTATTAACATTTTCAGTTCAATCTGCAGTTTTTCAAAATAATTCTGATAATTCTGAGTTGTGTCTTCCAACACATTTATGACTGAATTTCTTTCCAAATTTCTCTCATCTGCAAGTTTAATAAGACTGTTACTGAGATTAGAATAAAGTCATAACTAAGACAGTTTTCTCTAGAAGCCTAAATTGTGACAAGATAGTATGACAAATAAAATAAACAAATATAAAGAAATAAATATTAACAAATCAGTTTTTATGCTATTAATTTTTTTTGCTAACTTTGGAGTGTTTACAAATAATTTGATTCTAGAATACAACTTTTACAAGTTGAAGTTAGATCAGTTACATTATTATTTCCAGGCCCTTATTCCTCTTGTCCTCCTTTTTTTTTTTGGGAGGGGGAGAGGGAAGGCAGGGGGAGAAGGAAGAGGAAGCACCTATTTTTGTCCTTTTGTTCTTTCCTGATCTTATATACTTTCTCCATCTTTCATGAATTCTCAAGTAATAGCTAATCTGATTACTTAATGTAATTCTTAAAATGTCCCACATCACAGCCTATTAAGATCACTTGTAACCTTTTCCCATCCTCTTTTTCCCCTGGTATAGATAGAGTTTGAAACCCTTTGTAGTGAATGCTATTATGCTATTATTATAGTCATGTGCATGTAATTGGCATCCAAAGAAGGTTTTAAATACTCTGATCTTCATTGGAAAATCAATTTATATGTCATCATCTCCCCCCTTACCCTAGACAGACAGGAAAAGTAACCAGTGTTTTCCTTGCCATTCCTTTTTATTAGTAGGCATTCTCTTTGGAAGTCTTTTGTACATGCATCTAGGTTGCTCTGAAAGTAATGCCTCTTATTTATTTCCATGGATGCTGCAACACATACAAAGAGCACAGTAGCACTATTGCATAGAGCAATTCTCCACTATTTTTCAACAGTCACCACTAGCATTTGCATTTGCTCCAGTGATTAACAAGAAATTGCACGCCATGCTTGTAAAAATTTGCACCAGTAGATGTGACCCACTGGTTTTGCAGTTGCTACAATGGTATAATTGCTAGGAACATGTTGTCCATACAGTCCGTCTCATAGGCACCAAATATGGACTATACCATGGCAGTGGTAGTTCAGTCAAGCCAAGACAGGCAATGTACTCCACAGTCCTCAAACTGTATGAGGCTTGGTGTTATCATGTTGTAAGGAGAAGGTTATATTCTTCTCTGGTGTGACTCTGAAAGTTTGAGCCTTCAGCTTAATCAGTGTCATGATGTAGTCATCAGAGTTGATATCTGCTCCAGGTTCCAGGAAATCCAGTATCATCTCATTTCTAATCCAAAAGACAGTGTACATCACTTAACCAGCTGGAAGCTGTGCCTTGAGCTTTTCTTTGGTGAGGAATTCACATCGCTCCTTTCCATGGACTGCTGCTGTTGTCTCATTGTGGTGACACCAGATCTTGTCACCAGAAACGATGGGGTGCGAGAAATTGTCACCTTGAGCCTTCTGTTGTTTCAGTAGGTTCTGACAAACTTTCACACAGTGTTCTTTCTGTTCCTGTGCAATCATCTGTGGGATCCACCTGGCACAAACTCTGTGACATTCCAGCGTTGCCACCATTTCCAGCACATCAAGACTGATATTCTGCCATAGGCACAGTTCTCTGGTCATAATATGCTGATTCACACAGATGAGCTGATTGAGATGCTTTTTGTTTCATGGTGTGACAGCTGTACATGGCTGTTCAGAACATGATTTGTCTTTCACATTGTCACCACTGTGAAACCCACTACCCACTGCCACATTGTGCTCACATCCGCTGTTGGGTCTCCATCAGCATTCAGCGTGCCTCAGTGAATGCCAATGGGCACCACTTTTTCTGCATGGAGGAATTCAGTGGCACATCTTTACTTCATTCATACTCCCATGTCAGATGCCATTCTGCCAGACAGCCCCAATGGGATGTTGGTAAGGTTCAGCCCCTACAGCCATATGACCAAAATGTGCCTCTGACATTATGGTCCTACATTAAAATAGGAGGCATTGCTTTCAGAGCCACCCTCATATACTGGTATTGTGCTTTATTTTTCTGATTTTTTTTTTTTTTTTAACGTGTGCTGTTATTTGCTTTAGAATTTGATCTGATTGCTACTTTCTGTGTGGAGTTTTGTGAACTTGAAGCCAATTGTAAACTTCTTGCTTATGCAGATTTGTTTTTGTTTTTGTTTTTATAGAGATACCTTAAGGTTTCTGTCACCACAACCTACTTGTGTTCTCCTTTCACTTTCTCATGGACTTGAGCTGATGGAAGTTTGCCTGCTTGAAGTCCATGATTTTCTTATTTTCCATGTTGTCTTTCTTAGGACTGTGAACTCTGTAATTTCATAGTTGTAATCTCAAAGCTGTCCTTCATCATCATATTCTTAAAACAATTACAGTTCATTGGTTAGAACCACATCTAGAAGAGCCTCTCCTCTTGCCTGTGTTTTCTCCTGCACCAGAAGTGATGACCAGTGCTTTTCCATTCAGAGCTTGCTAATCAATCTCTGTCCCAGTGTTTTCCTTTCCTAACAGTCATAGTTTAACTCAGCAGGCAACTCAGCACAACCAGTGCTCACTCCCTCCTCATCCAACCCAAATGGACAGAGGAAAGAAGCAAGAGAGAAAAAAATAAAAGCTGTGTGCTGAGATAGACAGCTTAATAGGTCAGAAAAGGCAGGGGATAATTAGAATAAATGAAACAAATGATGCAATTCCTCAACTGCTGTTGACCAATGCCTAACCAGTCTCTGAGCAATGGAACCCTCAGCCAGCTCCCCCAGCTTTACTGTTCAGCATGTTGCCATGTCATATGGGATATCTCTTTGGGCAGTTCATGTTGGCTGTCCCAGTATGTTGCCAGCTACTTTTACAGCCCCAGCCTGTTGCTGGCTGGATAGCACAAGAGGCTGAAATGTCCTTGGCTCTGTGTATGCACTGCTCAGCAACAATACATCACAGTGGGATCAACTGGATTCTCATCCTAAATCCAAGACATGGTACCATACCAGCTAGGAAGTAAATAAACTCTGTCCCAGTCAAAACCAGACAGACAGACTCTTTAGCTCTGATGGTTTGTCATACTGTTGATAAAAACAGCTCCCACAGCAGATGACAGTTCAGGTTTTGTCTTTATGTTCTTCACCGTTACTCAGAGATGTTCATTGAGCCTGACTTTCTCTTTCCCTTGGAATTCAGCTCTGTACAAAACCATACCCTTTAATAGTTAAAAGCCCTATTATATGAATTACTGTGCTAATAATTCTGTGTATTGCCAACGAGGTCATTTTTGTGGTTATGGTTTAGGTTTTCCTACTCCTCTTGTCATTTCCTGCATTTCCTTGTACTTTTTCTTGGCTTGTCAAAAATCCTCCTACACCCATGCATTATTATTTTTTTAATAAAATATTTTCAAATAATGCCTTATGCACGTGAAATGACCTCATACATGTCAAGTAATATAGAGGAGCAGATACAGAGTAATATATATTTAAAATTTAATCTGATAATGGAGCATTTTTTTCCTGTTTTTTCTCTGATTTGTATGTTCTTGACCAAATATGCAGAAAGTATAAAAACCAAATAGAGAAAGCAAGTCATAATTATAATTCTTTGCCAGCTGCAAATTTCCATACTCCGTGGTGACAGTGTTCTCAAATTGTACGTTTATTTATCATTATTGACTTGAGACAAAGCACTTCAGATTCCAGCTCTGAATTCATTTGCAAAAACAATTTAAATGTCTTCAGCACAATGGTAGTGACATTTACCTAGTGTGATTGTTACTATTGTTATTATTATTATTATTATTTAAAACAGTTCTAGCCACAGTGAAGCATCAGCAGATGTGTCCCTCCCAGTTCCCTTTAACTGCACTCCTGACACTTGTAAATAAATGCTCAGATATCCAGCCAGCGAAACCTCTGACACAAGGCACACCTAGAAATAGGTGCACAGAAATAATCTCATAAGGCATGTGACCTAGCCAACAGCAGGGCACTGTAATGCTAAGGGACGTGTGCTACTTGCCTACACATTAAGTAAGAACACCTACTTCCAAATCAGTGATCATATTCATGACTTCATGTGTGCTATATTATACTCTCACAGCATGGCATGATTACATGCACTTCCCTTTCTAAGAAATTGTCACAGAAATGCTCTTTTCTGTTTTCATAAATTTAATCTTCTCCTTTTAGTACCTGGAAGCATTTTTCAGCAGTCATCCCCCAGCAGATATAGTCCCAGCGTGGGGAAGAGACCGCAATCCCCATCACACGCCAGGGGCACAGGGTTAAAGTTTTATTTGTCTCTGCTTTCCCTCCCACAGCAATCCAGTGCAGAAGTGCTGCTAGAGCATTTCTCTTGGCTTCTTGAAGCTTAATTTAAAATACAAAAGAAGCCTTTAACTTTTGCAAAGGCAGGGAACTGTAGGGGAAGTTTGCAATTTTGGAAACCTATCAAATGAGTGATATTTCATAGCTGCCGAAAGGACCAGGACTTTAGACTTCCAAATACAGACTATTTCTTCTTGTATCTGTTGTAAAGAAAGCCAGAGAAACATACTGCTGGGTAGGATGGTTAGGGCAGGCAGGACAAGAATTTCTTCAGTAAGGTCACTGTTTTTTAGTATATATGTGTTTCAGTAGTCCAGCAAAATACTGTTGTGGTTATAAATGTGGTTGTAAAATTGTGTTTTGACTTGTATTTATTTTTCCCCAGATGTACCAATTTTTAATGAAGCTTACAGGGACACCAAAAACAGAGATGGAGGGAAAATTTTGAATGACTGCTTGAAACCAAAACCCACCAAGTGAGGTATATAACCTAGATACACTCCAAAAGCTGAGTGGCATGAGACACCATTGACTCCCAGCTGCTTGGTCGCACAGGAAAACGGGTTGGATGCAGTTAAGATGCAGGGGCTAGTACATTTATTTCCAGCTACTGTGACATCTGAACAAACTGAACATTCTCACACTCCATCTTAAGGGCCCCTCACTGCAAGAAAGATATTGAGGCCCTGGAACGTGTTCAAAGGAGGGCAACAAAGCTGGTGAGGGGTCTGGAGCACAGGCCATATGAGGAGAGGCTGAAGGAGCTGGGAATGTTCAGCCTGGAGAAGAGGAGGCTCAGGGGAGACCTCATTGCTCTCTATAACTTCCTGAAGGGAGGCTGTAGTGAGCTGGGGGTCGGCCTCTTCTCTCGTGTCATTAGTGATAGGACCAGGGGGAATGGCTTCAAGCTACGGCAGGGGAGATTCAGGCTGGACATGAGGAAGTATTACTTTTCAGAAAGGGTGGTCAGGCACTGGAACGGACTGCCCAGGGAGGTGGTGGAGTCACCGACCCTGGGGGTGTTCAAGGAAAGACTGGATGTTGTATTGAGGGACATGGTTTAGTAGGAGCAATTGAGAATAGGTGAACGGTTGGACTGGATGATCTTTTAGGTCTTTTCCAACCTTGGTGATTCTATGATTCTATGATTCTATGAGATGTAGGGCATTAGAAATAAGATGCCCTAATACTTAGGCATATTCTGCTCATTTCAACTTCAAGCTGTTCATGGCCTGCAAAAATACACTTCTTCATGTGACAACAGCATCTTTCACCAAAATTATTCACCATCTTCCTAACAGTTTCCTTAGATTTATTAATAGTTACATTATTGTCCTTGTTCTCATCTTTCATCTTTTTGCTTTTATCAAACTTCTTTGTTCCCTCTGAGGGAAGAGGCTGTTACAATAGCTGATTGTAGTAGTAGGAGATCCCTTACTTTGGCTTTGCTCCCATCTATTGGGTCTGGCTGCCCCAGAATCATGAAATCCCAGTTGCAGAATGTGAGCTCCTCTTGTGGTCTGTCTGATGAACCTGCTGTGGTCAAAGTGCCCACCTTTCTGGGAGTCTCTCATCTATTCAGCTCAATTCTGCTGAAGCTCCTCAGAGCCTACAAATTTCACATCAAGCATTTCAGGGCTGAGTGAATTGTCATTTTTCTCCTACTGGAGAAGGCGTGACACTGCACGCTTAATTAGCGCTTAATTAGCTCTTAATTAATGATTTAAATATTTACAGGACTTTTGGCTTGGCAACATTTTTCATTCCTACAGTCTACTGGGTTCTGTTCCAAGCATCAGCTCTAATACCTTACCCAGTGTCTGAGAATCAAAGCAGGAGAAAGTACTGTGACAAACAATAAAATCACATGACTTTGGGCATAGGGCAAAAAGAAAAAAAGTTTTTGAGCTAATTTCGTTCACTTAATAGTGGTCAAGTTTCCTCAGTCAACTTGATCCTCAGAAGAGCTAGGTTTATGAATATACTGCCACATTGCATACAGTAGTTTAATCTCCATCTGTTCCCATTGGATGATAATCATCATGATCTTTTTTCCTGCAAAATCATACTATGATTGTTATTACACAAATAAAAGCTGATCTTAGTGGGAACATTTGTCATTAAGAGAAACAAAAAATAAATAAAGATTGCTGCTAAACAACAGTGCTTTGATTAATAGCAACATAAGCTAATGAGTATTATTCGTTACAGTTTCACTCTTGTTTCCTCTTGCTATTTTATTCATAGACCTCGTGTTTTTGCTAAAAAGGGAATAATAAACAGCTGCAGAGAGTCCTAGGTCGCAAACTGAAATGGCCTCTTTCAAGGCATGTGAAGCTGATAAAACTGCAGAACCAAGTCTAAATCAAAATCCAATGCTAGCAGCCTAAGCCTGAAGTATACTCACTTGCTCATTTTTTACCTAATTACATTTGATTAGAACAGATGAGAATAATTTGTTTTTTAGTGATAGCAGTAGAGCAGATGTACTGAATCACTTAGTCCTTTCCCCTGCTATAATAACCTTGATCATCTTCATGTTGCTCAGAGAAGAGAGTTAATTTGCCTCTCAATAATGACGATCACTTATCCTCCCTATGTATTTCCTAGACCCTCAGCAGCATTCAAATGTGTGCACTCGTTCTTCATATTCTAAGTGTTGTATCACTACACTCCAAAGTACAAATCTGAGCAATCCTTATATTTTTTCCCCATGTTAGGTTCTCACTTATGTTCTCTAAACAAGCCTTTTGTTTCTTCTGTCCCCAGATCCTGCTAATTCAGTTCATGCTTACTCTTCTACTACCTTCCAGCTAATACGTAGGTATCTGTGGATGTCTAGGAAGTCCCTCTAGTCATTAGGCTTGAAAGTTTCCTTTGCTATGCTGGTGTAATTCTTACTGATTTTCAACTCTTTTAAGGTGTCCATCTTTCTCCCCGTCCCTAAACTACCTCCCATGTTTCTTTATTATTGAAAAAAGACATTTCCTCCAAATTCCCAACACATTTCTTAAAGCCTTGAACTTTTCAGAGAGCTGTTTTTCTTATCTGTACAAATATTGGCTATTTATTTAGCAATGTCACAGCCATTTGTAAGCAGCCTGGCTATTTATTTAGCAATGTCACAGCCATTTGTAAGCAGCCAAAGAGAGCAGAACAGCATACTTCCCTCTATTAATGTAGAGCTTTTATCTTTTTCCAAAAAAAAATCTACATCCTTAAGAACGATGAAGCTTATCTCTTCTGTTTCAAAGGCAGAACTCAAGAAATCTGGATTGAAAGTGAAATGTGGCTCAGAAGAATAGAAATGAAATGCTCGTTCTTTTTCCTACTTTATTTCATAAGCAATAGAAGTTGACCTGACAGCTAGGGCTAAGCAAACTGAGCTCTCATAACTCTCAAAACAACAAGAACTTCAAAGCAGTTATGCACCTATAAGTTTTGGAAGTGGGGAGTAGGAAGACTTGTTAAAATTAGATCATTATCTGAGAATTCTGCTTGCAGGGACAAAAGGAATGTTGGTCCTTTTCTAATAATGTGCTATTCCATAATATTCTGTTTATTTCACAATAAACTAATGAGCCTCATCTGTTGCAACTTTATCCCAGAGCTACTTAATTCACTGACCTGGCAAGTATACTGTTTGCTGGAATAACAAATACCAGCACAGCTCCAAATTCAGCAGAGTTCATGGCATGACCTCTGATTATGTTCACAGCAGAGACTGGGAATAGCATGAGGGCATCTCTGCCAGACTCTGCCTTGTGACCAAGACAACTGAAGGTCATATAAATTAGGACTTGGTCTCTCCTGCTAGCCATTTGTTTATTATCTCCCTGTTTTTCCTTACCAGAAAGTATTACACATGGTAGGGTATTCAGCATTTCTGATAGTTACAGTGAGGGAATGGTGAAGAATTTGCTCTGGCAAAGCAGAAAGCCTCAGAATAAGTGCTGTTTAACATTAACATAAGTAATCTTTGGATTTGGATCTATCAGTTTCAGTGATTCAACTAATTCTTCTTCCTTGCCCAACAGATGGGTGACAAGGGAGGTTTGTGATGGAGTCACTGACATTGAAGGTGGTCAAGGAATGTTTAGACATTCTGTTGAGGGACATGGTCTAGTGAGAACTACTGGGGATAGGCAGATGATCTTGTAGGTCTTTTCCAACATCGGTGATTCTATGATTCTATGATTCATACCCCACATGGCTACTAACAGCATTTCTCTGTGGCCAGCTATAGTTTTTCTAGGAAAATGATGGGGTTTCATTGTAAGACACTGCTATTCAGAGCCCCATTGCCATTACAGAATAAGTTTCCCTCCTCCACGGTAAAATTGATCTTTAAAGCCTCCATAGTGAGGAGAAACTCTGGATAAAGATTCAGGACCTGAAGCAGAATGAGCAGTGGAAATTACTACAGGAATCTGTAGTAGAATTCCTATCATCAACTTGAAAAAAAAAAAAAAAAAAAAAAGAAGAAGAATCAGAAACAAATACCACAATCTGTAAAAAGTCTATTCAAGCATGAAAGTGAGACATAAAATGGATTTCTAATTATAATTTTGGTGTAAGATCACTTATCACTAACAAATATACAGAAAATCCTTCTCCCTTATATTCAGGGGGCAAAGATATCATGATGCACAGAGCACTTGGGGGTGGGAGTGGGGCTAATGGGTGACATGCTTTGATGAAGTCAGCCTGTGAGCTTTGAATACTTATTTCTTAGGCAATCTTCAATGACAACATTCCCTCCAGATTAAGAGTACACTTTGCTGTCAGGTTGTTATCCTGGAATGCTCTTGTCTTCCTAGTGAAGAGCTGTTGTTCACTCTACAGTAATGCTTACCTCCTACTCAGCTCATTCACTTATTGCTCATTGTTGTAAACGCTCATTAGTGCTTAAGAACAGCTGGCACCTCTATTTGCTTTCGTTTCTAGTGTTCTACTGGAGCAGTACTCTAAAACGAGAATGAATTCATTTCTGAGAAAAAATATGACCTCAATTCTTCTCTAGTTGGAGTAAATAATTACTGTCCTTCCAGCCATATCTTCATCATCATTTCTTCCATATCTTCAGTCATCACAAATGCCTAAGGAATTGTTATAAGCAAAGGCCAAGCCAAACTCCATTTTCTATCACGAAGTTACCCTGACACAGTAAATTTTCTGACCATTTTTATTGTGAAGTCTCTGTATGGTCTGTCTGACACAGCTGTAGTGTCAAAGTGCAAATGCCTTACATTCTTCAATGCATTTAACCTCAGAATATATTTCTGATACAGTAAAATGTAATTTGTGGATGGAGAACTGAAGATTCTGGAGGGTAAGTCTTAAAAGGTTTCACTTCTAGACATGTTTATCTCTTCCCAGTGCCTGTGGTGAGACCCTTGATAACTGCAGAAACTAGAACATCTAAATATAATTTAGATTCTAGCCTAAGTTTCTCACTGAGGGTCGCAGAGGAAGTAGTTAGCAATTCAGGCAATTGAACACAAAAGTCTTGAAGTCCAAAGTACCTCTAAAGGTGTTGGGTAATTTTTCCTGTTATTGTTTGCACCTTCTTGTTAAATGGAAAAAGTACCCTTTCCAAAAGTCTCAAGAGGGAGATGATATACTTTTAAGTCCAAGGAAATTCTTCTGTGTTTTTGCTGAAGGCCAAAAAGAGGAGAGACAGCCAGTGAGCCAATCTGAGAAAAAAGGACTGCAATTTTGCTGGATTGCTTTCTTTTCATTTGGTTAGGCTTCAGGAAAACAATAAGCATGTGGTAGTGGCAGGCACTCACTCCCATTGCACTACCATTATAAAATCAATGACTAGCTAGAAATGGATAAATAAATACAAGGACAAAATTTGTAAAGACAGACCGACCTTATAACTGCAGGCAGGGACTTCAGGTGAAAAATCACAGGCATCCCCTCCAGCACCCTGAGATGAGATCACTTATTATCAATATGCAGTGTTTGCCATTCAGATTGTATCAAACTGTAAATGGAAACTAGACCATAAGCCTTTTAGTAATTTTCAAGATTTAACAGTGTTTTTCCTCTTTCTGAGATGGATCTTGACAGAGCAGAGGAAAAGGGATATTCCTGGGCTCCAGCCTGAGGATTTGGCACAGGTGCATGAATCTCATGATGTCACATTGCACGTGAAAATAAGGCCACAGTCACATCACTGCTGTGATGTGACTGAACTGAAGTCCTCATTCCTGCTTAAAACGGAGACAGCAAAACGGATTTAATTCTGACCATAAGATCCAGACAGGGCAAGCCGATTTTTTGTCAGTTGTCAGGGATTCTAGTAATTTTCACTGCAAATGCTATCAATCCAAAATACAGATTTAGCTTCTACAAATGCCGATGTTGTACGCTTGCTGCTCAGATGAGCCACTGAGTTCAGAGCACAGAACATACTACTTCAGTAAATAAAACTGAAAACTTTTGGTTGGAGCAAACAGAAAGCACTTGGCTGGCTATTGCAATGTTTGGTATTTGGGATTTTATTAGTTGGTACATAATTTAAAGATCTCTATAATCAGTTAAAAAACATAACAGTTTGTTTAGCCTATTTTAAGACATCAATCCCAAGGGCCCTTGACAGATAGGAAAAAAATTACCCATGCTCTTGAGAGAAGTTGAGAGTTCACATTTTGATTCAGACTCAGATGTCATGTATAGTAACTCTGCAGGAAAAACATGTGTTGACTGTACTTCTGAACTGAAACTTCTAAAGTTTTGTGTGTCTTAACTTCCAGTCAGTGCAATTCATCTTCAGTAATCAACTGCTGGATTAAAAAGCAGTGGTCTCATTACTTAACTTCTTCCCCCCCACATTATTTTACCAGGAAATATTCTGCTTGCAACTTGTTACTGGAGAGATTCTATCCAAAAATGATCCTTTGTATATATTTAAAGAGTTTCCATTATTTTTTTTTTGCAGAGGAATGCCAGCAGGCATATCGGTTTTGCTATCTATGAGATACTTGAACAGTACTTGAAAAGCGCAATTCATGAAAAGTTCATGCAGTATTGCTCTTTAATGTCCCACTCAGTCAGAATTCTCTACAAGGCTGTCAAAAGGGTCATTAAGAGCAGATGGGAAAAGCCAAGAAACAAAAATTTCTTTGTCACTTAATGCTTGCTTCACCTAACTGAAAAGACCGCAGAAGAAAAACTTTTGGTTCTGGGGATATTATTTTTTTAATTTAATTACGTGTTCTTGTGGTGGGTAGAAGGAATATCTGGCCTCTAGTTGATGGAAAAAAGCCAACCCTTGAGCCACCAGAGGGTCTGAAGGAAGACACTTGGTGCTTTCCTGGTTATGTTGCTGCAGGGCCGGGCTCCATGGCACTGCAGGGAATCCTAACTGTGGCTTCCTCCAACAAGCTGCATGGAGATACGTCTACACATCTTTCTGCAGCTGCCACACCACATTCCCACCTGTTCTCAAAAGCACAAAACAAACAAAAGAAGTCTCACAAAACAAACTTAATCCTAAGGCACCCTTGACCATTGGAGCAGGGACTGATGATCTCACAAGTAGTGCGGTGGCTTCCTCCTGGCGACGTGACTGGTATGAAGAGTGTGCCTGCACCATTCCCTTTGCGCTGTCTTAACTGCAGCTGTGCAAGTCTTGCAATGCTCTGAGTAAAATTATACTAAGTGAAGCATCTGTGCTGCTACTCAGAAGGACCACATGCCAGGAGCATACAGCAAGGATGAAGCACGCCTTTCAAGTGAAGAAAACCTGACAGAGGACAAGTTTTTCACTGGGAAAGTTAGAGAATATGAGTAACACTTTCTCCTGATAGTGCTCTTTGACAGTGAAAGGTGGTAAGTGAAAACACTCACTCCTGTATCATTCTTTCATCCTTGCTTCAAATTGTCTACGCGTCTTGTAATACACATCCATCAATTAGCCTACAACTTCTTTCCAACTATCCCTCTTCACCCTGGTTCTTGGCATTTCTATACATCCCTGTGCCTTCCCCCACGAACACTGTTCCCTCCACATCTCCCATCTTCTGTCAGCCTGATTCCTACCACCCCCAGTTCTCTCCCTTGTTCATATAGCCTCATTATTCCTTGAAATTTCATTGTCTACGGGTGAAACTAAATTTCCAGGCCCTGGGTTCCTGGCACTCCTAGGTTTAATTTTAGAATGTGTCTTCTGCCTCCAAAGGTTAAAGCAGCATTTCAAAAACAGAATTTTTTTCCTGTCTTGGGGACTGCAGGCAGTGAGCCATTTCATACTCATCTCAGCTGTAGTTCTAGCTGCTCCTGAAACAGAAAAATCATGTGCTTGAAATTTGAGATGCATTCATAGATGTTCCCATTCAGTTACTTATATCCCCTTACATTGATGTAGATGTGGATTACTGAGTGGAAGTCAACTGCAGCAGAAAGCATGTACAGTCAGATCTATTCCTACCACCATATCAGCAAGATCTATTCCTACCACCATATCAACCCTTTCTTAATCCTGAGCTAAAGTAGATTTTATCCTAAGTGATTTTCCCTTGCCTCCATCATCACCGCTGGAGTAGGGGAATAAGCTACATATTGCAGCAAGGATGTGAATAACAAAGATTTACAGTAAATGAAGAAATTAAGTCATGTTCCTGATGTCTTCTGATATCTTCAAGTACATTCCCCAGTGAATGCTCACTAAACACATTGCTCATTTAAATCACTGCTAATCTTCACCAACATTACTACTGCCCCCATACAGTTTTCTTCAAAGCTTCATTCTGTCTTCTTCAGTACGCTGCTGTAGCTTCCTGCTTGGGTATCCAAACAAGGCACATTTGCCATCAAAGTTGCCCTTAGTATTCTGAATCTTTTTGTGTAAGTAATGATCAAGTGAACAAGGAAAACTTGTAGAGAGGTAAAAAAATTCTGTAAAGCCATAAAGTAGTATTGCAAAAGGACTAACCATTTCATCAGAAAGAAACTTATTTCCCTGTCAGATTAATCCAGCTATGTGTTAAATGAGTAGGCATTATGCAGTTATTTCAAATTACCTGTAAATTTTTCATATATTTTTGACTACCTGGCTTCCAGAATGCAAGTTAAGATCAAGCTCCCACTAGTCATAAAATCTTTAAACTGATTTCAGTGATGTGCTGGATTCAGCCACAAAAGACAGGAAAGCACTCACCAGTGCAGGGGAAAGTACTGCACCATCAAATAGAGCTCAGGGTAACACTGTGCTGTAGCCACACGGATTTTCTCTAAGACCAAGTGCAAGGAAAGGAACATTCTGTGCAAGACTTTAGTAAGAGTTCCTAAAAATGCAGAGTAATAATTCAACACAAAAGGTGTTATACTGCTGATGCAGTTAGTTCTGATTTAGATCTCATTATGAGAGATAATGACAAACTGGAAGTTTTCAGTTGCCTAGGCAGTAGCAATCATAACTTGATTATGCTCACTAGCGCTGAAAAGGAAGTCAGTACAACAACTAGTGGTTTATTTTGAAAGCTTAAAAACACTTGTGCTTTAAACCTCCCTGTCTGAAACCTGGGAAATGAAAGCATAAGGCATGAGGAGAACCTCCAGAAGTCAAAGAGGCCTGAATGAATGAGAGTTTAATAAGAAGGTAATGAGTCAATATTAAAGAGTAAACCACTGAAATAAGTAATAAATTTACCAAAAGACTTCGGAGAAGGAAAGTTTACTAGCTTTTTTATAAGTTCAAGGAATGTGTCCAAACATAGACTTAGCAAATCTAAGAAAAACAAGGCATTTTTATTTGCTTGTACTGCTCCTCAGCTTCACTGCCACTCTTGCTACCTCCGTGTGTATGGCTGTCATCATTAGCTCTGCAATTCCCCAGCTGATCTTCAACATGCGAGCTTTTTTAGGCCCTCCAGTTACTTCCATGCTTTACTATTACAAAGAATGCAAACATACTCTCTTAATTCAAAAAGGGACAGTAACGTCTATGACTTTTTCTTGTCTTAAGATCTTTCAGTATTTGGCTTAGGAGCATTTGTCAAAGCTTTCATTTCTATAAATTTGCAGACATTAGTTGCAGCCCCATAGCCACTTCAACTTTGTCATTTACTTATTCTCTAACAACAATATCGTAAGGTACTGCACACCAGGAATGTAACCTATGGTGCAGCCATTCACTTCTCTTTGTTACCAGATGCTTTAAGAGAGCTCTTCTCTGATGTCCCTGCCCATATGAAGCACTTTGGTAGCTCTGAAATAATTCACTCTTTACTTATTTTGAACTGAATTAAAACTCCAGAAAGGAGAACAGTAAGCCAGAAGTCAAATTTCTTTTCAACAATTCCTTTTTTTCAACATTAATGGTTTGGAGCTCTGTCAGGTGAGGGTCAAGTTGGGTATTAGAGAAAGTTTCTGCACTATAAGTTGGTGGGCACAAACAGGCTGTCCAGGATGGACGGCATTTGGACAACGCTCTCAGACATAGGATTTAAATTTTGTGTGGTCCTGTGTGGAGCCCGGAGCTGGGCTCAGTGATCCTTGTAGGTCCTTTCCAACTCAGGATGTTCTGTGATAGTTGTTTCCTGAAGTAAATTTCTGGGTAATAGAATAATAAGTTATAGCTGTGATTCAATCTCCATTCTTCTGGGCATCAAAGAGCACATATAACATCTATTTTCAACCAGTTTGATTGCTTGATACATAATACCTTCATTTAAGAGCCTACATTCTCTGTAACAGCTTGCAGAGAAATGTAGGTATCTTAAGATGGAGATTCTTAGCACTACCTAAATTAGATAACTAAAATCAGATTATGAAGCCACACCTTCTATAAAATAATCTACAGATCAAAGAGAAAGGGGTGCAGGCATGCCCTGCATGAAGGGGGTATAGCTGCTCAGAGAAAATGTAGAGCAAAGAAGAACCAGTCTTTGCCAGGAAACAAATAAGCTTTATGAACTCCAGTTTACTAGCAGTTATCCTCATATGACTCACATGAACCACTACCAATGCTTTTTTGTGCTTCCCCAGTGCCCTGTGTGGGCTTGTTGCCTCTGGCATAGCACCACACAGAGCAAATGGAAGACCTAGTATGGGCCCAGGGGATGCACTGAAGGAAGATCTTCCTCCTAGCAGACCCAAAGTGCTAAGGCTTAGGTAGAATAAATAGGCTTATGTAATGAGTCTTCAAAGGAAAGAGGACATGGAAGCTGATATTCTTGGCAGGAGTCAGTCCTACCCCTTAGGATCAGGTTCAGCACAGCCCAAGGCATGCCTGGGCTGCAACACAACAAAGTTTACTCCAGCTTCCCAGAGTCACTGTGTTCAACATAGTACTGGGCACAGACAGGTTAGGCATTCATATGAGCTTTCATCAAACCTAACAAATTTCTGGGATGTAGGAGGTCTTGGCAGGAAAAAAAGGGGGGGGAGAGGGGGGGAGGGTAAAGGGTTGTACAATACTCTATCTCTCCTGAATTCCAAAATGAGACCATCCAGAAACCAGATTGTATCTCCCAGGCCCTTAGGTATTTGTTGCATGATGGTGAAAAAAGAAAAGAAAAAAAAGACATGAAAGTAGATGTTCACTACTTGTCAGTCATGTCCTATGAGAAAAGTTCCGTTTACAATCAAGCATTTATAATCTCTAATCAAATGCCTTTTTATGGAAGTAATATATTCTGCATTGTAGAATGTTATTCTAGTATTCCTCGAAAGCAAAATCCAAATGTTTCTGGTTCTTTACACTGGTTTAAATGTAAATGCAGAGCCAATCTTTCTTAAAATATATTTGTTTGTTTGATTTTTGTTTGCACAGTATGAAAACAAATGTCAATCTCAGGAATTCTCTGGAGTTTTTTGGGAACCTTCTTGATGTCATACATGTGAAGACTGTCATACTGATATTTACTGCAGATATGTAAGAATTCAGCTTGACTGGGTCACCCTGTCTTTTGGAAGGGATTGCATTGCTATTTTCACCATGCAGTTTGTGTATACACAAAAGAAAGAATGATATGCATGGTCAAGGATGAGGTTAGCATTAAGAATTTAAACAGATAGCTATAAACTTAGCAAAGTCAGGATCGATGCAGTCTGTGGAAGAAGTTGATTCCAGTCTGAAACTTTGTGGATTTTTGTATTATACTAAGAAAGCAATCACAATGGGCTACTAATAATATATTCCTTGATTTCTGGGCTCCCAGCCTCAGACAGCCTGGGTCTCCTTTCATCTATGGTAATTAGTACAGCTGAAGCCAGATGAAGTCACAAGTGTCTGGTAGTTGTAAGACTTGAGCATCTCAGGTGAAGTACTTAGATAATTAAGACTAATTTTAGAGGTGGCTTCTCTAAATACTGAGCTAAATAATTATGATGTTTGCAAAATATTGTCTTAGGCAGCTGAGAAAGCAAACTCATCTGTGACTGTAGGTTACATTGAGACTGTGGTAGCAAGCATCATTGAGAAACATAGGATAAAATGGTTCATTTCATTGCAGATACAAGGTTCAGATGGTACCATTTTGTCTTCTCTGCACTCTCATTTACAGCACAGAAGGACCTTTTCTAAGGTAACAGATACTTTTCTTTATATCACAGAAGGAGAAGATTCAAGTGGGTTCCTCTAAGCATCCGAGCAAATTGCTTAGCTGAACAACAAAATGCTTGTGCTCTCCCGGACCCTGTTGTATATCACTGTAATGCCAACATCAGGCAGCAGAAATGTTGTAAATAATTTCATTTTGGAGTTTCTGCTATTTATTAAATTCTAATTTTAGATAGTAAACTCAGAGCAGATAATTAGTATTATTAGCAAATAAGTGAATCACACAGAATCACAGAATAGCCAGGGTAGGAAGGGACCTGAAGGATCATGAATCTCCAACCCCCCTGTCACATGCAGGGCAACCAACCTCCACATTTAATACTAGACCAGGCTGCCCAGGGTCCCATCCAATCTGGCCTTGAACACCTCCAGGGACGGGCATCCACAACCTCTCTGGGCAGCCTGTTCCAGCACCTCACCACTCTCTCTGTGAAGAACTTCCCCCTGACATTCAACCAAAATCTTTCCTCCCTCAACTTGAAAACATTTCCCCTTGTCCTGCTGTTATCAACCCTTTCCAAGAGTTGATTCCCCTCCTGTTTGTAGGCTCCCTTTAGGTACTGAAAGGCTGCAATGAGGTCACCCCGCAGCTTTCTTTTCTCCAGGTTGAACAAGCCCAGCTCCCTCAGCCTGTCTTCACAGGGGAGGTGCTCCAGTCCCAAGTGAGCTGGATCCCTATGTGCATTATCCAAAAAATGCTGCACTGATAACTGCCGAATCCTACTATTAATTAATATAGCAATTTCAATTAATTTTAAATATGTTTCTATATAATTTATAGAACATGTGTAATATGCACTACATTGCATATTGAACATTCAAAATTATTTTCATTGAAACATTGATATTATTTTGAGTTGTAATGGCACATAAAATATTCATATATATGCTATTATTTCCTTAAACACATGTTCCTTATGGAACTGACAGTCTACACAAGTGTAAAGTTTCATGTTTGATTCACCTCACTGTTCTGCTTACACTCAAGGGTATTAAAGGGATCTTCACTGAAAGACAGAAATGAGAATCCATGTGGTTGTTAGTGAGAAAAAGAAAAAATGTGACAAAGAAAAAAGCTCATGCTGTGAGATCTGAATGATGCATGTAACTATTGAGAGAAAAGCGATAGTGTTACAAAGGCCAAAAAGTAGACAGATCAAGTCTGTATAATGACTTTAAGCCATTTCTGTGTACAGCTGATATATTAAAATCATGTGTTCTCTACACTACTGTGTTATTCTAGTGATAGAGTCTTTTACTGGGGCCAGGGACAAAAAATGTTTGTGGTTTCTTTTCAAATGTCTGCTGCCCCTAGTAGGTAATTGAAAGCTCTGCTGCTTCTCAAGTCTTCCAGTTCCCATGCATGCATTTCTAAAGCCATTTTTTCTTTCCAGAGGAAGGCAAGCAGGTAACTTTTTTATTAATTATCACACTAATTTGGTATAGCAGATTTATTTCCAGATGTGATCAAGCACAGTCTAGCCTAGATTTTCCTCTTTCCTGAACCATATCAAAGTTATAGTTGTGAATGATTTGAAATCTTCTCTTTAGTTGTTCTTGTCCCATGTTTAATTATAACCTAGCAGTTAGGAACACTGAAATCTGTCCTATCTGGAAATGTAATTGTATCTTGTTTCGTTTTTTTTCTGGTTGATTGGTGGTGGGTTTTTTCTTTTTCTTTTTCTTTTTCTTTTTCTTTTTCTTTTTCTTTTTCTTTTTCTTTTTCTTTTTCTTTTTCTTTTTCTTTTTCTTTTTCTTTCTCTTTCTCTTTCTCTTTTCCTTTTCCTTTTCCTTTTCCTTTTCCTTTTCCTTTTCCTTTTCCTTTTCCTTTTCCTTTTCCTTTTCCTTTTCCTTTTCCTTTTCCTTTTCCTTTCTCTTTCTCTTTTCCTTTTCCTTTTCCTTTTCCTTTTCCTTTTCCTTTTCCTTTTCCTTTTCCTTTTCCTTTTCCTTTTCCTTTTCCTTTTCCTTTTCCTTTTCCTTTTCCTTTTCCTTTTTCTTTTTCTTTTCCTTTTCCTTTTTCTTTTTCTTTTCCTTTTTCTTTTCCTTTTCCTTTTCCTTTTCCTTTTCCTTTTCCTTTTTCTTTTCCTTTTTCTTTTCCTTTTTCTTTTTCTTTGAAAGCTTTAGCTTTCACTAAAAATGAAACCAATCATTTATTTCTCACCAGTAAAATAGCTTTTATCTGCATTTTTCAAAATAAAGGTGAAGATTTCTTTGGAAGAAATATTTGTCAAAAATGAAGTTTATTAAGGAAGTCCTTCCTCATCATTCCACACACAGTAAGAAGCTGCAAGAGTGGAAGCTTGTCTCCAAATTTTTCAGTTTTCCTAGTACGAATGTTCATTCCCAGGTATCAGGTAGGATACAAATAAAACAGAAGTTTCCCATGTATTCATTGACATAACTCCAGAGAACAGTTATTGATGTCATTAAAACTATTTCAGATTTGAATTAGATTTTTTGGTTTAATTTGGCAGTTTCATACGTGGTCATTCTGTTAGTCTGAACCATTACTGTTCTGTTACAGCTAAACCATAAATCTTGCTCAAACTTTGCAATCTATGTGATGAAGCTGAATGTGGGCTTTGCAATGTCCAAATAAGTTCTTATTTGAATATGTGATTACTGTATTTGTAGCCATGGAAAATAGTAGCCCTCAAATCTAACTGTGAAAGCACAGTATTTCTGAAGAACGTACAGTGAAGATAGAAAAACAGAAGGGAGAATTTCAAGAAAAAAATTAATTAAAAAAAAAAAAAACCAGCTTCAAAGAAAGATTTTTTTTTTTTCCAAATTATATAATGTAAAGGGAATTCAGTGTATGTATGCCAACTATATTACTGTCACAGTTATCAAGATGTTGATTATGATGTGAGACAGGAATTTTTCTGTTCCTTCTTTCATTTTTCTTTTTTCTTCCTCAAATTTATCAGAAGGGTCTCATACTTACTTTGTCTAAAAACTATTTTGCAGCCACTTCAGAGTCAGTGTGCTGGCAGATCAATGGCACTGAGCTGTGTCCTCCAGATGGCTGGGATTTTTGTCCCTGGAGCACATTTTTCTCACAAGAGTTTTCTTGAGCTGAAGTGGTACTTACATTCATGTAACAAAAGCAGCGCAGGATCAGCCATGGCATGTCTCCTTCTCCACTATAAATGCTTTCAATTCAATTACAGCAGTAAATATTGCCATAACAATTCTCAAGGCAGTAGAAGAACTGCAGCGTTAATTAAAAGAGGACTCCCAAAAGGTTCTGGCAATCAATAGAAATGATTGCTACAGTTTGTTATTTAAACTCACACTTGTCAGTATTTTGGCTCTACTCCTACTACATAGCAAAACATTTGATTCCTGACAGATTAATATTTTGACATATCACTGCAAGAAGGAAAATTTCAATCTGATAGCAAGGTTTGGGACGTAGGGTATTGCCAGACAATGGTATTACTGGGATTTTATATATATCTCGTAACTTGCTGCTTGGCATCTCTTGTCTCAGTGACAGCAATATTATTTTTTGTGTCTAGCAGCTTAAATGACCACAGACAACAAAGCAAGCCCTGGTGAAAAGGATGGTTGTTATTATCACCATCTTCTCTCCGCAGCCGACGCAGTACCTAGCATGGCTTTGTGTAATAAACAGTTGATGCATCTCAGACATGAAATAGTACAGAGAGCAGAAAAATAATTTTTTTTACATTGAAATACCTAAAACACAGACTAGTCCAAAATCTCTCTTTTATGTGCTAAAACCAGTGGAATTTGCAGATAAAATTGGAAAACTGAATTTGATATTATGTGCGACATCGTGATGTAGTTATTGTTTTGGAGCTATGCACACTTAACTCGTGATCACGGCTGATCACAGCTGTGCAATGCCAATTATGTTGTGACTCATTGCAGGGACAACAATCTGTGGGACAGTTATTACGGCAAGAGAAATTAAGAGCGAGACACATTTTCCCCCTGGAAAAAAGGAAATAATTTGTATACCCTCTCAGTAGACAAAATTTTAAAGTCATGCATTGTAATAGTAGTCAATAAAAACAGGTATGAAAAACAACACAGAATAAAACCTGAATAAAATTCCTTCCTGTGGAATTCCCCCATGTTACGGCAGCCTGCTGTCTGTTAGCAAAGGAGTAAATACTCCAGCTTTGAGTGAAAGAGTTCAACTCTCCAGGGAGGCCGAGGCCTCATAAAGAGTTTATCATAATAGTCCATTACCTCTGTGAAACACAAATGAGCTAATAGCTCAGGAAATGCACTGGTGCTATATTGTTGGGAGCCCTTGCTCATGGCACACGGACCTCCCTCTAGAAAGCAGAGGAACTGAGCCTGTGGCCATGAAAACCAATGGAGGCAATGTCACTGCTTAGCTAAAGGGAATAGAAACCCATGTTTGACTCCTGAAGAAGAGTCATTATGTAATCAGCACTACAAAATGAGCACCAACGTATTTAAGAAGACAATTCTTTCAGAAACAGACAAAAAACTGCAGAATTAAATGCAATTCTCTATAACTGTGCTGTTTTAAAAATTCATCTCAAGATCTTTCACAGATACTGCAGATTCACTTTGCACATCAGAAAAAGGCTTTTTTTTGTAAGTGCTTAAGATAATGTATTGTCTGGATTTATTTTGAAGCTGTCTTGAACTCCTTCAGAACACTATGAGCTTCAAATTTCATATTTATATCTTTCTGAAAGTTGGGAACTGTAACATATGGGTTTTTTTCCAAATTTATGTTCCTTTCTGTACTTGTTAGAAATGAAGTACAACGATGTTTTTGAAGTTATTTCATGGAGAATAGTTTTCTTTTACCATCTATACTGCTTCAATCTTTCGTATTTTTTTCTGCTTGTGCTTATGTAAGGAGAACATGCATGCCTGATTGTCTTTTTTCCCCCTACTACCCCCCAAATATAGCCTTCTCAGCTAAACAACCACAGCAGAGCCAATTACTCATGTTACCTCAGGTAATAAGCGTAATAAGACTGAGTTTACATATACATAGCTTTGGAAAGAAGGAGAAGCCAAAAGGATGAAAATGTTGCTTATTATGGCAACAGTCAACATCTAAATTTGTGACAGAATTGCACACATATAAGTGAACTCAACCATTGTTCTGAGTGAAAGCTGCAATTGTGACCTGAGAGAAATTCATATTAGAAAAAAACCAGCAAGACAACATTAATTTGTACTGCTAGCATACATCTGTCATATTTAAACTCGTAGGAAGTAGGTGCATATGTGACAGACCTGGATCCTTGTACTTCTAATTTATTTTTAAAGAACTATGAGGGAAAAAAACACATTTTGTTTATAAAATGCAGTGGAGTATTTGGCCTGGAGCACATGTGCCACTGGCGTGACCACTACAGCAAGCCAGTAACTCCCTCTGTGAAATGCAGTAGGTGTCAGTTTCTTCTCTGAGCACTGCTATAATACCAGTCTTAGCATAACAACTCATATTGATGCTTCATCTCATTCTGACCACATTTCCAAGCACATACCAAAACATGCTGAAGCCCTCAGATACTAGACACCTATCTGCACAGGGTTATTGTCAAACGTAGACCATAGCGGCACACTCTCTTAATACTAGATGTGCATTATACCCTGGCAGTGAAAATCTGCATTTCACAGTCCAACGATTTACTGAAAGCAAAAATTCCTAGCAAGGCAGAGTTGAAACCCTGCAACTCCTACCACTGATCCTGCAAGATGGTGTAAGCTTAAGAAAGTACCACATACAAACCTCAAGCCTCATACTGAGCCTCCTGTGGGACCAGAGACAATCACACAGAATCATAGAATCACAGAATGGCCAGGATTGGAAGGGACCTGAAGGATCATGAATCTCCAATCCCCCTGTCACATGCAGGGCAACCAACCTCCACAATTAATACTAGATCAGGCTGCTGAGGACCCCATCCAATCTGGCCTTGAACACCTCCAGGGACGGGCATCCACAACCTCTCTGGGCAGCCTGTTCCAGCACCTCACCACTCTCTCTGTGAAGAACTTCCCCCTGACATTCAACCAAAATCTTTCCTCCCTCAACTTGAAAACATTTCCCCTTGTCCTGCTGTTATCAACCCTTTCCAAGAGTTGATTCCCCTCCTGTTTGTAGGCTCCCTTTAGGTACTGAAAGGCTGCAATGAGGTCACCCCAGAGCCTTCTTTTCTCCAGGCTGAACAAGCCCAGCTCCCTCAGCCTGTCTTCACAGCGGAGGTGCTCCAGTCCCCTGATCATCTTCATGGTCCTCCTCTGGACCCTCTCCAACAGCTTCCTGTCTTCTTTGTACTGGGGGCTCTACATTTGGATGCAGCATTCCAGATGGGGCCTCACAAGAGCAGAGTAGAGGGGGACAATCAACTCCCTGTCCCTGCTGGCCACCCCTCTTCTGATGGAGCCCAGGACACCATTTGCTTTCTGAGCTGCAAGAGCACACTGCTGGCTCATGTTAAGCTTTTCATCCATCAGGACCCCCAGGTCCTTCTCTGCAGGGCTGCTCTCAAGGACTGCTCCTTCCAGTCTGTATGGATGCCTGGGATTCCTCCAGCCCAAGTGCAAAACTCTGCACTCTGCTGTATTGAACCTCATCAGGTTCACCCATCTTTCAAGCCTGTTGAAGTCCCTCTGAATGGCTTCCCTTCCTTCTACCATGTCAACTGCACCACTCAGTTTGGTATCATCAGCGAACTTGCTGAGGGTGCACTTGATTCCATCGTTGATGCCATTGATAAAGATGTTAAAGAGCACTGGTCCCAAGACAGACCCCTGGGGGATGCCGCTTGTTACCGGCCTCCACCTGGACATGGAGCCATTGATGACCACCCTCTGTCTGCAGCCTTTCAACCAATTTCTTACCCATCAAGTGGCCCACCCATCAAATCCACATCCCTCCAATATGGAGATAAGGATGTGGTGGGGGACCATGTCAAAGGCCTTGCTCAAGTCCAGGTAAATGACATCGGTTGCCTTTCCCTTGTCCAACAATGCTGTCACTCCATCATGGAAGGCCACCAGACTGGTTAGGCATGACCTTCTCTTGGTGAAGCCGTGCTGGTTGTCTCAGAGCACACGCTCATTCCTCATGTGATCAAGCATGTCATACAGGAGGTCCTGTTCCATGATCTTCGCAGGTACAGAGGTGAGACGAGCTGGAGAAGCTGCTGGGAAGGAGGAGCTGAGGGCAAACAGCACCCTAACTTCTGCAGCCATAAATACCACTTCCAGCTGGGCTTGAGCTGGAGCAAGGTAGCAGCCAAGCAAGGGAGGTACAATAGGAGAAACTTCCACCAGGTGTATTTTATAGGCATTTGTCTCCAAGCAACAGAGACGGCCTTATAAACAGTAATCAACTTATTACTGTAAAAGCTCAAAACCAGAATGTGCCTGTCTGAAGGACTAATAAAACAATAGAAAAATACATTAGAACAGTAACAAAATGCTAGAGTTGCATGCACATTAATCAGCAGAACCCAGGACCTTTGATGAGCTTGCCTTCTGACTCACACAGGTCATCATAAAATGGAAATCAGATCGGTACCTGCTGAGGCACACAAAGGGATATCATAGTCACTTACTGCAGTGCTCTGTGCTCAGGAGGGGTGTCTGACAATCTAACAAGAAGTGCTTTGCTGGTAGTAATGCAGTGGTTGCTAAATGCACTCATTGTAGCCTACTAACTATGTTCACATGTAATGGTAAAGCACATTATATAGATAATCATAAGTAATGAGGAATTACTAATAAAAGCAATCAGAGACTGTCCGTTTTAAGCAGTGTAAATCACCCTTAGTGAGCTTTTCTACCTCTAAAAATGTATCTCACATTGTGGTTTTGTAAATACAGGTAACAAGCTCTGGGAATACAGTACAAGGGGGAAGGCCCTGAGACACCAACACTGCATTGGGTAGGATCTTCATTTCCACCTAACACGGCTGTTCTACTTTCTTTCACAAAGAAACTCACAGAAGCTCACAAGCTGCCATGTTCACTGAAATTTTGAAAGCATGCTTGTGTTACTACAAAGGACCAAGGCAAATCACCAGGGGGAAGGCATGGACTGAGACTGCTCCCTGTGGCTACTTAAATCCATGTGCTAGGCATGTTGAATTGGCACAGTTGTGTCCCATTGGATGGAAACCTGCTGAGAAACCATCACTGTGAAGGACCTGGAGAGTGATGCTTGCCATTGGCAGCCCCACATGACCCAGAAGGTGCTGAAAGGGAGCATGCCCCTCAAGGTGGCTCCCACATGTCTCAGTGGCTCCGCTGTCAACCTACAGGTCCCTCACTCCTTCTGAACCAGGATCTGGGAAAGAAAAAATTAAAGACTCTAATCCTGCAACACATTCAAGAAGCAGCTTTCGGGAGATGCTAAGCATTGCACGGACTATCTTGCTGGCTGTAACAAGTCATTGATAATCTATTGGTCCATGATTGCATGCTAAGACATTGCATAAAATCTCTCAGGAAAAGGATATACACTCATGTAGATTTCTTCAATGGAAAATGAACATTTTCAAGTATTTTAAAGTTACTGAGACAGTGCATACTATAAATGAGCAAATTCCAGATCTTCTCAGCTTAGCTCCATTAGTATTAAAGAAGAGTGCATTTTAACCACTTCTAAATGTATTTTTTCTTTCAGAGAACTTTTCTGTTCAAAGAAAGTATTTTTTTTTTTTAATATGTCTCTCAGAATGCTCGTGTATCTGCATTGTCAAACTTATGTACATGTACATTTGGACAAATCACACAGGAAAGCCGTCATCAAGATTCTGCCTACTGTTTTCACCAAAACACACTATTTGTAGGTACGAGAAACTGTATCTTCAGGACAAAGTGACCAACTTCCTAGTGGGCCATGCACGCTGTAAAGAGTAGCATACATATGTTGAAAGCCATAAATGCTACAAATCATTTGATTATACTGATAATGAAAGTTACTGCTACCAATTTTGTTGTTTCCAAGACTAAGCACAAGCTGGTATACCCCAATTTCCTAAGTATTTAGGCAATTTTCTGAGATGAATTCTGATATTATATCTTCCGAAATCAGGAAGAAAGTATATTTAAGTTGGGCTGACTAAGTGATAAATTGTGATTTCATAGGAAAATCTAACCAATCATTCTATTCCTCATTTTTCTATAATTCTCTCATTGCATTATTCCTGGATTCTTTCTCATCTCTTGATTCACTGTAACTAGAATAGCATACTTGCAGATCCTTGGGGTCCACTTCACAAGTCTTTATTCTTAATGTTTTGTTTTTAGCAATGTAATGAATTGTTAAATGCTAGCTTGTAGTAGCAGAAGAAAATACTACACAGAGACCAACAGCTACATGGTTCAGAAGAAACTTATGTGTTCATTCTGATATTGCATATGAAAAGAGAGAGAATAATATCTGATACCAAAATTTCATGTGCAGAAAAATGGTTTGGTAATCTGGGACACAAAAGCACCAGTTATTCCTCTGTGGTAAAATAATATATAAGGTTCCTGTAATATTTCCCTTCTTCAAAATGGAAGCAAATGTTCAGTGTTGGTTTAGAATCAACAGTCCATACCTTGCTGAAGTTACTAATCTGATCTGTCTGATCACATTCTTTTGCATAGACTCATTTTTTTTAAAGACATCTCAGTTTATGTCAAATAGCTAAAAAGTTTAACACAAGGATGAACAACATGGCCTTTCTTTGCTTGCACTCTTGTTACAGAAATAACAAATGAAAAGAAAAAAAGGTGAAGAGGAGAGGAGAGGAGAGGAGAGGAGAGGAGAGGAGAGGAGAGAAGAGGAGAGGAGAGGAGAGGAGAGGAGAGGAGAGGAGAGGAGAGGAGAGGAGAGGAGAGGAGAGGAGAGGAGAGGAGAGGAGAGGAGAGGAGAGGAGAGGAGAGGAGAGGAGAGGAGAGGAGAGGAGAGGAGAGGAGAGGAGAGGAGAGGAGAGGAGAGGAGAGGAGAGGAGAGGAGAGGAGAGGAGAGGAGAGGAGAGGAGAGGAGAGGAGAGGAGAGGAGAGGAGAGGAGAGGTGATGAGAGGAGAGGAGAGGAGAGGAGAGGAGAGGAGAGGAGAGGAGAGGAGAGGAGAGGAGAGGAGAGGAGAGGAGAGGAGAGGAGAGGAGAGGAGAGGAGAGGAGAGGAGAGGAGAGGGGACATATGGCATTAGACTGAGCTGAAAAACCACAACACTGCCATGAAACACATACTGCTGTTCTTAATGCATGGAGATACAGCGTACTGTATACTTAAGGTGAACTGTAATTGTGCTATCAGTGTTTTAAAATTTCTAGTTATAGAGTAATGCAGACAGAGTTTTATACAGGGTTGTTGCTTTGCCCAAACAGAGAAATGTGTAGCATTCCTAAACAGAGGCCATGTTTCAATGCTGACCCTTCCTGGATGCACTGAGTTCACCTACATCAAACAAATCACACCTGCTCAGCTCCACCAGTCTATTTCAATATAGACTGCAAGATTTCCAATGGATTAGTTCAAAATTGGCTTAGTCTTGGGAAGAACACTGATAGGATATTGATTTAGAGACAATAATTTTTTACCATGATGTGATCTGCAGGTAAAATGCTCACACAACATCATCTCCCCATCTATTTAACCACATTTGACTGAAAGCAGAGTGCAATTATGAGATAACTAGGAAGTAGGTAGTGTTGTTTATCTAGCAGGCTAATGATGTCTTAACTGCCATACATTTGTTTATTTTTCTTTCCCAATATCATTCACGCCATGTTAGTATTTACAGTTTTTGCTATTGATCTACTGTGCAGAAAATTAAATCTAAAATGATTTTCCCAAAAGGAATTTTTCAGTAAAAAAACACAAAATTGAGATTCAAAAATAAATGTTGGATTTCAGGGCATATCATAGAATTGCCATAGAAAAGAACTCAGAGGCTTGCTTTGTCAGCTTCCTACATCCTTTGGGTGACTTCTGAAAACAGTATGTTTTGATGATTCTTCATGTTTCCTAGCTCTGTTAAAGCTTCCTCCCCCGGCTCTGGTCTGACTGCAGTGCAGAAGAGAAAGAAGAGAACTTGAGGATGGAAAAAAAGCAGATAGCCCTAACAGTCACTACCTGTGCTGCACAAAGCAGAAAATCACAGCTGTTTACATGCCTTGTCACTAGCACCACAAGGAATGGGTGTCTCTGCTATGGTCTAAGCCCAAAAAATGAAGTTCTCTAATGGGTCCACAGTCCTAAAACTGCCATCTTCAGACTCACACCTTCCCCTGTAGCCTTCAGGGTTGGGCTCAGTGGCTGCAGACCTGTGCAGAAAGCTCTGTCTTCTTGCCTCATTGATCTCACCCAGGATTCAAGGGCAGCCTTACCTCCAGCAGTGGCTGCAGAGCCAGATGTCTACCCTGTGCCTGACTGGGGGAAGCTGGTCTTGCTCAGAAGTGGCATGGCAACACCAGAGTTGTTGAACCTGAGCTAAAAGTCTTGAAAAGGACAAAGTATGTCACCTTGGGCTTATGGCATGACTGTGGCATGTGAAGGCCTCCTGTCCTGAGCTGGTCTGTGCTGGCTTGCTGGAGGGGGGTGAATAGCCTGTCTGCATACACCTATGTCAACAGGCCTGGTCCTGGTGAGGAGATCAGCTCTGAAGTGTAACACAAGACTTGGAGTCCATCTATGGGAGTGCTTCCTTTGGCTATTTCTATTTTGTTTTGAGGTGCTGGGATGAGACATTTTTTTTCTCCCAGAACTTTTAGTCCCAGTCAGCTTTGTAATCAGTGTTTGAATACTCTCTGAACAACAACAGGTTTATATCTCTCAATAGCAGAGGTATTGTCAATGCAAGAACTGGCCCACAAGCTTCATTTAAAAAAAAAAAAAAAAAAAGGTTGTTAGGGAAGGGCTCTTAATTGAAAAGAAACTATTTGCTTTAGTTAGTTTTCCACTCCAGATAAAACCTTCAGTGCTCTGCTCAGATTTGGCCCCACCAAGTTTATATTTCCACACCCTTGAGATATGGTGACTGCTGGTGAAGTGAATGGCTTGCTTGAACCCATACAGCTCCAGGGAGGTACACTGGTCAATATCTGTAAATTTTTCACTATGTTGTCTTCTACATTTCATCGCCTGCTGTGTCTCTTGGAGACAAAATACAGCTGTTTAGAGCCTAAGTTCTTCTTCTAGATCTTAAATGCATGTCAAAACACTGGAAAAATCCATTTGAATTACATAGTAAATGGGTGCATTAAACGTTTGTTCCATCAAATGAAGGCTCTTTCTTTGATCAAAGTACAATAATTTAATGCACACATTTTATATACAAAAGGTGACTATTTTAAAAGAAGTGAGAGAAGTGAGAGATACTTCTGCTATTTAAAGGGGAGCTGTAAGAATGAAGGTGAGGGACTCTGTAGCAGGATCTGTCTCGTTGGGCAAGAGGGAGTAGTCTCAAACTAAAACAGGGGAAATTTGGATTGAATATTTGAAAGAAGATTTTTATGATAAGGGTGGTGAGCCGTTGGAACAGGTTGCTCGGAGAAGTGGTGGACGCCCTGTTCCTGGAGGCAATCAAGGCCAGGATGGACCAGGCTCTGAGCAACCCGATCTAGCTGTAGATGTCCTTGTACACTGCAGGAGTTGACTTAAGCGACCTTTTAAGTGTCCCTTTGAACTCAAATGATTCTGTAATTCTATGATTCTGTGTGTCTCCCTAAATGCCAGAGTAGTAAAAAAGGGAAAGGCTGAAGCAAAGTACATGGGGCAGGAAATCTTCTAAAAGGTATATTTTCTTGAGAGTTCTTACCAAGCTGGAGCAAAAGATTCAAGCAGTGCAAATTGTTATGAGGCCACACATTTGTGGACGGCACCTGGGGATTGGATCCTGATCGTTTGATCCAGTGGTATAATTCACAGCAGTGAATTATTTAATAGTATAAGAGTATTGGATCCAAAATCCAATGCAATAATTCTTTTGGGCAATGAATAAAGAATCAGAAGACTGTAAAAATTTTAAGAATAGAATATCTTAAGTAGAATATCAGGGTATCAGAAGGATTTTTTCATATTCCTTGTTTCTTGGCTTTTCTTTTTTTAATAATTTGATTGAATTTTCCTCTTGATGCCAAAATGTTATAAGTGTACCTGCTTTCAGGAATTGATTGAACTTTGAGGGGGAAGTATATCTGAGTGAGTGCGCTGAAATGAGATATCTTAAACAGAAGAAAAAAGTACTTTACTTCTTTTAATTTTTAGTTCATATAGATAAACATTCAATACAGAGGTACATTGCAGGACTTTTACCTGGGAGAGATCATGGGGGTTGAAAGACAGCTTTCTTGACAGCACAGACCATTTACACGTGTAATAATGACAACAGAAATATTTTGAAGCCAGGGTTTTTTTAGATGGCTTGTGCATTATTTTCTTTTTAATGAACAGTGTCAGAGCTGAGATATACCCAGATTGTTGAAAACAAAACAGAACAAGTGATTCATGCTTTCCACCTAAAGAAGCAAGGTTTTTCAGCATATACATTTTTTCCAAGGAGGGAAAACTGTGAAGCATAACCATTCATTGAAAATATTTTCTCTCCTATTATTTATTACTCTGTTTGGGCATGGCCTTCACTGAACATTACTGTGTTGTTGCTAGGAGACACTGATATATGATACTCAATTATATTACTGACATTGAATTTTTCCTCCTTATCAAGTTATAGCTTGGTTGAAAACAACTGCAATTATGCTATGAAAGCAGCCTCTCTTTGCTACCTTTTGTATTTTAGTCACACGATGAAGTCTGTATTTTCTTGCTATGGCTGTAACAGTTCTATACTATTACAGCAATAGTATGTGATATTGATGGTCCGCACCTTCATCTGCACCTTGTTGCCTTGAGAATATACAAATGTTTTCTTTAATTTTTTCAGCCAATGTATGCCAAATTGCAGGAAAACCAATGATGGTTTTCTTTATTTTCCATCTTAGTGTGACAAGCCATTTTGAGTTGACAGGTAATAAAACAAAAAGCATTCAAACTGATAGCCAATATTTTGGAAACTCTTCATATTTCTCTTATTTTGACCTAAACAATTGATCAGTTGAAAGTTAAAATGAAAGATGTTCTTTATTAAATATTTTTCTACCTTGGTTTTGTATGTATATATATATATATATATATAGTATATATATATATATGCAAAACTAATTGTTTGATCGTATTATTTACTATATAATCAGTGTCCAGAAACCACATAACCATGACTGGGAGTTTAATGAAACTTGTACTCTCCAGCATCTGAGGCACAGACTCAGGTGTGAACGATCCAAATCATTCATTACAGGTTCTAACATACCTTATATACATCCACAAGTTTTCTCCTTTAACTTTCTCACCTGCCTTTACTCATCAGCAAAACATTCCACAAGTGCTCCTTAACTGTGCATGCCAGCACTTATCCAATCAGAGCCATGAGTCGTTCCTGGCCACGTGTTCTTCCACTAATCAGGGTCACCACCACATGGCCATCATGCAGCTTACTTGATTTTGCTTTTCTCTTCTTCTGGAGAAGTCTTTGGTTCTCAGCTTTACTTTTGCATGCTGTTTATCTTGCTCCACAGCTGCTGCTCTGAATACTCTTTCTTGTATTCCCACAGTACTCCAGGCTTCATCTATAACATGTCCAGATGTGGAGTCCTCAGTACAGAAGAGATGTGGGCCTGTTGGAGTGCATCTAAAGGAGGGCCACAAAAATTATTCAAGTCATGGAACATCTCTCCTACAAGGACAGGCTGAAAGAAATGGGGCTGCTCAGCCCAGAGAAGAGAAGACTCTGGGGAGACTTGAGAATGGCCTTTCTGAATCTAAAGAGGGGCTATAATATAAAAAAGAAGGAAACAAACTCTTTTGCAGGCTCTGCTGATACAGGGCAATGAGATATGTCTTTATTCTAAAAGTGGGGAGATTTAGACTGGTTATAAGGAAGGAAGATTTTTACAGTAAGGGAAGTGAGGCACTGGAACAGGCTGCCTGGAGATGTGGTGGATGCCCCATCCCTGGAGACATTCAAGGCCAGGCTGGACCAGGTTCTGTGCATCCTAACTTCACTGTAAATGTCACTCATTGTTACAGGGCAATTGGACCATATGACTTTTAAATGTCCCTTCCAACCCAAACAATTCTATGCTTTTATGATTCTTTTTTCCAGGAATACAAAATTGGAGAGAGCACTTCTTCCTCACAGAGTTTGCACTCCAAATAGTCGAAATAGACATGATAATACAAAGTAAAGGTAGATGCATAAATATTTTGCAGTAGGACATAGAGTCTTAAACATCTTTGTGTATATGTTTTCCCTAAGCAACTTGCACATTATGTTTGTACATAATGTACAGTCAGTTCCAGAAATGGAGATAAAATTTGAGTGTAGAGATTATGACAAAATACCTGATACAAATAGAATGACTTTAAAAAAAAGAGAAGTAATGCAACCTCAGGTAGAGCCTGTTAGGATATCAAGACCTCTCTCCCTCTGTATGTTTATCAAGAGTCTGTGTCTGTAAGGCATTTATGTTTCATAAAACAATCTAAATATCACAGCACATAAATTTAATCTTGAAATAAATACAGGGAAAATTTATCACATCACTCTGTTGAAAAAAAAAAAAAAAAAAAATTATTCTGCTGAACAGAAAAGACCTGAGATGTACGCACTGAAAACTCAACATCTATGATCAACTCAATAAATGGCATGACATGTGAGGTGACAAACAGGAGGCTAAAAATATACTTCTTCAGCCACATGATGAGGATCATAATCAAAAGGAGCTGTTCCGCAAGTTCTGTGGGAGGGATCAGGGAAACACTTTCCTGAGCAGAGAATAAAACACAAGAAATTTAACTCATCCACTGCCACTTTCTGGAAATCTCCCTGGAAGTTGACAGCAGGAGCAGTTCTGTTTGCAATCATAGAACAAATGAAGCCAGAGTACACTAATGAACCAAAGGGTGGATCAACATAGAGCCCAAATACCATTCTCAGATCACATGCCACACAGTGACATGCTGCTGGGCCGTAAAGTAACATATCATTCTATTTCCATTCCCAAATAAGCAGTAATGTCCCTTGCCTCCCCCTTCTTGTGATCTTGTTTCCTTACCTTCTTCTGCTTCCCACTGCAAAACTCTCTACATAACACAATGTTTCCCATCTCGCAGTTTTTTAGCCTGTGTGCTGAAAGGCAGTGCAAACTGTTTAGCCTTCAACAAAAGCTGAAATATCCTGCATTTCTTTAACTGGCTAATGAGAATATACACATCTTTGGGTTTGTAAGATCATCAAGGAATTCCACATGTGTCTTCTGGCAAGGAGTTGCTAGTGTTATGATTGGCAGCTACCCTGTTGGGAGGCAAGAGCCTTCTGAGGCTTATGGCATTTGTTATGCCTAGAAAATTGCTAAAGAAAGATATTAGGATAATCTGGAATGACGTCTCCAAAATGACTCCAGTCATTTATTGTCCCCATTTTTAATTACTTCACTGGCTTGGATTATTCATTCTTAAAATTTGCTTCTAAAGCATAATAAAAAGTCAGTCTCACAAGTAGGTATCATTTTTCTTCTTCCTTAGATATATGAGCAATATATTTCATGCAAATAATATTGCCTTGATTTTTATGTATTTTTAAAGACCTCCTGCTGTTGGTATTATCAGTATAAGCTTTCTACTGAAACTGGAGAAAAATCTGTTTATAATTCCCTTTCTTTTTTATTTGAGGGATATTTCCATGTAAAAATGTGTTGCCAAGCTTCAGATTCTTACAGAGAAAATTATTATCTGCAAAACTGTTACATGAGGTGTCATGTTTTATTTCCATACTTATGCTCATAAGTATAAGTAAGGTTTTTTAAGAAATTTGTCTTTGCTCTACACTATAATTTTATCTTGTAAACAAATAGGAAGATTTCTGTCTGATTTGCATCCATCCTGAAAAGTCCTGAAATGGAGCTAGCTTTAATCCTATTTAACTGTTTCTGTAGACTTGTTCTTGGTATGTACAAAACAGCGTTTACCTGGAAGTTTCTTTCCTTCTAAGAAAAACAGAAGCTGTATTTTCAGTCAAAAATACAATTTTGGTCATTTGCATAATCAAGTACCATTTAACTGCAATTCCAGCTATATGTATGCTTGTTAATCTTAGTTGTATTTTCTGATGGAATAGAAAGAAGATGTCTAAGATTACCACTGCATAATTTGTCAGAGAAAAAGCTGTGCATTGATAACTGTTATATATATGTTTGCTATGGCATATAATTTGGCAAAAGAATAAACTCATTAACTGCATTTTTCATAAATAATCTTTGGATTCTTCCTTGTTTGCCAAGAATATCAATTCATTATTTTTCTTTCAGTAATACGAATATCACTGTTTGTTTTAATATCCAGTCCTACAGCAGGTCTTGGAAGTTCTGAGTATTTCTCTTAATAGTCTACACTGTTTTCTTCCCTGATATAGTCTTCTTATAACAAGTATATGGAATCATTAGCCTGACTTGGGATGAAATCCAAGATTTCTTCAAGTTAATGGCAAAATTGTTATTAACTTTAAGAAATTTTATCCGTGTTCTTTACAGCTTGAAACATATATGGGCAGCTGTTAAGGTGTCAGACATTGCTAGCTAGTTATAAGGAGAGAGAAAAACACTTCACAACTCCTTAGATTCTGTGGTTCATTATGGATTTCCTTAGAAAAATCTGTAGATATTCATCGCTTTAGAAATTTAGATTACCTACTGATAGGCTTCAGTATTGTTTTGCTATTCTGTGAGTAAACACTACTGGATATTTATACATAGAACTACATTGTTGGTGCTTCTTGAGTTTGTAAAAAAATACAAATGGTATTTGCATTGTACTAGTCTCAAATTTCTCAAATCTGCACATATGACTAAACACCAGAAAATAAACATGAAGTAACATCTCCACAGATCAGGAACTAGGAATCCTTGGCCCTGTTTCCACATCTGTGGAAAGAAAAAAACCCGTGTCTGTTAAAAGTGGATGAAAACATCAGCTAGAAATAAATCACATGAAATTTAACCAAGCAAAAACACAGTGTAGTAATGGTGAGAAGTATGAGTAAGATAATTGATATTATTATATCAGAGAGAGTGGAACAGGTGTTATGAGACCACTGCAGAGATTTCAACAATGTTTACATTAACTTTAAATAAAATATTGATTTTTTTTTTTTTCTCTTACTCCTGACATTAGATTTTTACTGCTGGTGTGAATCAGTGTTTTGCAGTTTACAAGGACATTGCAGTAATAAATCTGAGGGAGAAACTATTCAGTTTATCTCTTGGTATTTACTTTTGCCATTTGGAAGTGATGGAAACTGCTGTCCTTGCAATCTCTACACAACATAGTACAAGAGACAGTATGATCAGAAAACACTTCTCATCTTAGCCAATGTCTCAGTTAATGTTAAGCTAACAAGAGTTCTACTCAGAACATGTCTCCAGATGCTTCATTTTCTGTTCATGGGCTTAATTTTCTTTTCTCGGGGTTAATCCTAGCTACGATTCTTTAGAGAGAGATTTCTGCACTGTGGTTTTCCTGGGGTTTGTTAGCATGTACCTGTGAGAGTGGGTGCCTGGCAAGTTGTGGCTAAAGTAATGTGAAGCCCTTTCACTTGGCTTAAAGTTCAGACCAAGATCCAGAATGAAGGAGTATTAGATTCTTTTTCTCCTCATGTCCTAAATCCTGAAAGAACATCCTACATTTCAGATGAGGAATGGATGACCATTCTGTCCTCCCAAAACTATTTGATTTAGTGTTTGTTCCTTACTGAAATTCATAAGGCTTTTCATGACTTTATCATCTAACAGTTAGAGCACTTTCTTGAGAGAAGGGAGAGATGAAGTCCTGTTCTTGTTCTAATTAATATTTTATTATTTCTGTTAAATCTTCAGTAGCATACAGACAGGAAAGACTACTCTCCAGTTTCAAGAAGGAAACCAAATGATTCTCAAACCTAGTCCAATGAACTCAAATATGGATTTAAGTCCAGAAAAAGAAACCACAAGCGGTGGTTTGCCTGTAATCTGGACAAAAAAGCATTGCAAACACCCAGTTATGATAAGAAAGGACTGTATGTTCCTCACTTATAAGAGAGCAGCTGTAGAAACAAGGAGCATCAACTGGAGAAAGGCTTGTGCTCTGAACACCTGGTGGACAGAAGCCTCTCCATGCAGATCAAAGTGAGTATGTATGTCTCAGAAGGCATAAAACTTAATAAACAATATTTTAAAAAGAAATAAAATTATTAGGTGAATACACAACCCATGTACATGTTCTTTTTGATCTCCTTTGTGACTCTTTTAGTCTACTGACATGTTGTTTACAGATACTAAAAGCCCAACATAGAGATATGGAGTGCTTCTGTGTGATTAGGTACCTGCAATATTCTGCCCTGTAGTGACTGAATACTTTTTTGACTGTATGCCTTAAATAAATCACAGGTAGTTGAAAAGAGAGCAGCAATCTTTAAAAGTGAAAAACTTGAGCACAACATCTCAATTTAATTCAAAGCTTTTCCTAGAATGTTTTTGGTTATATAAGAAAAACAGGTTATATTTTTAAGAAATAAAAAGAAAAAGGAAAAACATAAAAAGGTGTGCGGATGTTTCTGCAGAAGTAAAACGCTGAAGCACCGCATGCATGTAAGATTTGCATATGAAACCAACATCTTGTGTAGTGAATACCAGACCTGCTGGGATGGTGCAATACTCCTGGAAACTTGCTTGGAGTTGTAAGAATAGTGTTGCATCATTTTGTTGATTGTGTGGAAGTTTTAATCTCATTAGGTTTTCAGTGTGTGTCTGATTTGAAGCAACATGAATGAATCACCCTCAGTTAATACCTTGTGCTCATCCATTTATTTGCGTTTATGAACAGTTTCAATGCCTGCTTATTGTTTTTACTTCTCATGTCTTAATTGCCTCATCTAAGGGTGTCGGTTTTTCTTTATTTTTGCTGTTGATGTTTTCCACCTATCAGTAGGCCCCACGACTTTTATTCTAAATACTGTGATAACAGATGGTAAAGAGAAGAACAAGGATGCATATTTCATGTTTTCCTGTACAATTACCAAAAGAAGGTGGTACTTCTCAGTCACAGAGACACGTTTTATCTCTCTTTGAGTACGAGCAGGTGTTGGATTTTCCCTGTTAAATCCAAACCGTTATGGCTCCTTAACCTAAGTACAAAGCAATCTTCTTCAGTCCGCATTCTCACAAGCATGAGCACACAAAGCTTATTAGAAGCTTTTTCTAGATCACTGTGTCCATCATATATCCAATTCCTGTCACAGGAAAAGATAATTAAGAGACTGTAGAGAGTTCTTTCTTGTATTACTTATATTCTAGCAGAAGATGTTTGTATGAGATGTAGTGAAATGACGTGAAAACAGCCAAAAAAAGAAAATGTTATTTATTTTAAAGTTGGATTACATGAGCTTCTAAACGTGGCAGAGCAGAGTAGTAAAGAAGCCTGATTTACTGGGCTGCTGTTTTTGTAATTGAGCTGTGGCTCTGTGAGATGCTCCTGTGACTTACTCAGCTGGAGATTCAGTTGCCCCTGGCTTTGAGGCGGTCAGTACAAAGCTGTGGTTTGATCCTCAGGAAACACCAGCTCTCTGGCTACCAGCTAGGAAAGCAGGGGAGGGAAGGAGTGGGGAGAGTGGGGAAGGGTTTCCTCTCAATGAATCTTGAAGCTGTTTTATTACCAAAATCACCTGTTGGCATATTTTGCAAGTCTTTTTATTTCTGACATTTCATCCCAATGCAGAAAAATGAATTCCAGAAAGGGCATTTCAGAGGCAACATCTTGCTGGGAGATTTGCCATTGTCCTCTCAAGAAGTGTTCTGCCTTTCAATGCCTTAGCTGATTCCAAATTAGAGAATGGCTCAGAGTAAGAAGCTTGCATTCAAGTACTCTAAAAGCCACATTTTCAATAATCTGGTATTTAAAACCAGGCCTCTTCACTGAATGAACTCAGTTTCCCATCATAAATCTCCATCAACAGAAAGCTATGAGAGAACTCGGCACCCTGGATGTCACCAAAGAAACATTATTCTGCCTGTGCGGTAAACTACTGCGCAAAGTTGTGTCATAAAGCAGAAAAGTCAATATCAGTGCTTTTGAAGTCTAAGCCTATAGCAACTACAAAGTAGGCTGGTCTTGATCTTTTAAAACATAATAACATTCTGTGCAAACACTGAAAAAGGTCATTATTCCAGTTAAAAATATGTAGATGAAGAAGTTCTGGCTTATTCCACACTTGGAGCTTTGGAGTACTAAAAAAAAAAAAAAAAAAAAAAAAAGTAGTATGGTGTTTCCTACATTTTAAAACAGGTTAAGTGGATTTAAATGTTTTAGAATGTTAAAACAACACATGAAAGCATCTATGCTCAAAATAGGTCTGAGGAAGGCACAGCATCATAGCAGTTGGATAGAAATTGCACATAATGGAAGCAGTGAGTTTTCATCATGTATGACAGAGTAATGCTCCTGCAAAAGGAAATTTTGCAATCTGAGAGCATTTAGAGATGAGAACTCTAGAGATGAGAATCATCTCCATTTTTTCGAAGTGAAAATTTATCATGAAAGATTATGCATCTGAATATAGAGAAGCACGAAAGTCTACAGAATCCCAAGTTCCTCCCTCTGAATCAAGAAAATACCTAGAATTTTCAGCTGTGCCCCTCAGTTGATGTCAGCTGCTGAGACCTGCTGGAATCTACAGGTGAGTGGTCCAATTCAGCCTCTGCATAGGGACTCAGTCCAGACCCCTGCCTCAGGCTCTGTCTATATATTTTATTGAATAACTCTTAGACAAACTATACAAATTCTAAATGGGAAATGGGGACTTTTCCTGTCTCTGCCAGCTCAGAATGTACCTGTAAGGGAGAAAGACATGCTGATATCCCATCTGCCTTATTGTTTCCTCATCAATTGTTTTGGATATTTTCCAGAAAGAGAAAAAGCTTTGCAAGGAAAACTATGTAATTCTCTCTTGTTTGGGGGGATAGAGTAATTTCTAGAGCTGTGACTGAGTTTCTACAGGCTGAGATGGTCACAAATAAACAAAAATGGTCATAAATAAACACTGAGAAAGTCAGTGTATTGTATTTCAGTTTTTCCCGTGGTAAGGTGTTTGTGCAGTATATGATGTATATAACTTCAGACTAATCCTATCAAAATCTGTTCTGTTAAGTACAGATTAGCAAGGAATTTATTAAGGGCCTAATTGATCTCTTTTGGACTTTGATTTTGAATGTTCTCATTGTAAAGTTGAATGATCTAATTATTGCATTTATAAAAAATGAAAGTCTTGACAGGAATATTCAGGACCTTGTTTAAAATATTCTGCTAAAAGACTACAAACCTTTGGTAACTTTTTTAGAATCTCGTAGTAATTTTAACACCACAGGATTTTAATGAAGGTCTAAATGCCAGAAGTCTGTAAAGTCTGTCAAGCTTTAGGATGTATTTCATTGAAGGAATGAATTGAAGATGTACAGTGTAGCCCACACCGTAAGAATAATACAGAACAAAATATTTGATTATTCCTATTATAACAGCCTGTTCATAATTTCCCTTGAGAAATTACAACTCTGTATCTTAATGAAAAGCTGAATATGTGCTTCTTCAAAAACCTGACATAAAAAAGCTTGTGATTTTTTTATATTAAAACAGCTACTGACCATTTTTATTAATGTTAGAAAGCTAAAATTTTCTTACAGTATAGTCTTTGCTACAGAATTAGATTATTTGGTGGAGTCTGAATATAGCAATTTTTTCAGATGTTCAGTCAAAACTGTTCAGTAGTTTTAAGTTCTATAAGCTCAAAGTCACCGAAAAGAGTCAGCAGGAGGCGGCAAGAGAAAGCAGCCATAGCATTGCAGGAGACAATTAATGATTATGATACTGACTGTATTCTTACTCAATAAATATGGTAAGTCATCAGAAAAATTCTGTCTTCATTCACCAGGTCATGAATGTCCAATCTTTTGACTTATCCGAGTGGCACTGAGTGAAGAGGAATAGCCTTGGGTCACGTATATACAGGTTACTCTGAAAGTAATGTCTCCGATTTATTTCCATGGAAACGACAACAGATACAGCGACGTTTGACAGGGTAAATTCTCAGCTATGAAACACCGGTTCTCAGCATAGTCACAACTACTATCTATGCACTGTTGTCAGCAATAAAACAAGAGCCTGCATGCTTTGCTCATAGAAATGTTTATCAGCAGAGGAGACCACAGTTGCTGTTGCCACTGTTGGGATGCATCACCCATCTCCTTACTGTGGTCACCTCCACTGTTTGGTATCCATAAATGTTCAGCAAGTGTGGGTGCCAGTTTCTGTATAAAGGAATGACAATCGTTTGCCTTATACACTCTTCCATGTCACATGCCATTTTGTCAGACTGCCCTTTTTTGCCATCTATCACATGGTAACAGGATGTAATGGAATATTGTTGTGAGGGTTCAGTCCTACTTCCATAACACCATTGTAGGCCAACATAAAAAAATAGGAGGCATACATTTGGAGCAGCCCTCATAAAAGTATAGTTAATGTATGCAAGTGACAAAACATTCTAATTTTTAATTTTTTTAATTATAGCATAAAAAAGAACAACAAAAATGTAAAACTAGTGGGATATGTGGCCTTGCTTTTGTGAACCTAACACATCAGGCTGGTTCAAAGGCAGTGGTTGCCATTCTCACTGAGCTCTCAAGTTTTTTTTCAGAGATTTTTGATAAACTTTTACTCTTCCCGTGCTTTGTCTTCAGTAGTAGTTGTTCACAAATGTATGTACTGCCAAAAGCAATGACACAAATAAATGTGACTGTTAAATGAGAAGTATTTCTCTTTGCTAAGAGAGGATTTATAAAAATCTGACAAAGAGACATGGTCAGATTTTTGAGTTGAATGTCTGAATGCAACTCAGGACATTCCATTTGAATATTTGCAGGTTGTGTATTTATCTTGGCTAAAAATGGAGTTGCAAATAAACAAAAAAAACCTGACGAATCTTTTAGCAATCCTGAAACCCATTCTCAAATTCCTTTACTAAAATGGAGAGCACAGCTGTGTATTTATTGCTATTCACAGGACTGTGTTTAGCCAATGTATCAAACTTCATAAACTTATTTGCCATAACTTGAGCTGGCACCGCACTGCACCCCATGCCCTGGTTTCAGCCCAGATGGGTTCATAGCGCACTGCTGTTTGGTTGGAGCTGAGGGGCCGGGCCAGGCTGCCCTGTGGGAAGAGCTGCTGCCATGATGGTGTGGAGCAGGGGGTGGCTGCAGTGCGAGCTGTACTGGGCTGCATGTGGCCTGCAGGTCAGGGGTTGGACATGCCTTTCTTCATAGGGGAGATGCAGCAGGCCCTTTGTAATCTTTCTGGTCCTCTGCTGGACTCTCTCCAGCAGTCCCCCATCATTCTTGAACTGAGAAGCCCAGAATTGGACAGAGTGCTCCAGATGTGGTCTCATCATGGCACAGTAGATGGGAAGGAGCACCTCCCACAAAACCTACTGGCCTCACTTTTATAATGCAGCCCAGAATATCAATGTCCTATTTGGCCACAAGGCACACTACTGGCTCATGGCCAACCTGTCAACCACCAGGACATGCAGGTCCCACTCTGCAGAGCTCCTCTCCAGCAGGTCAGCCTCTAACCTGTACTGATGTTTGTGTTTTTTCCTGCACTTACCCTTGTTACATCACATCAGGTTTCTCTCTTCCCAACTTCCTACCTTGTCCAGGTCTTGTTGAAGGGCAGTACAGTCTTCTGGTTTATCAGCCACTCCTCTCAGCTTTGTATCATCAGCAAATTTGCTGAGGTTGCACTCTATCCCTTCATTCAGGTCACTGATGAAAATGTTGAACAAGACTGAACTGAGAACCGATCCCTGGGGAGCACTACATCCCTCCAACTAGACTCCATGCCACTGATCACAGCCCTTCAAGCTCTGCTAGCCAGCCAGTTCTCAACTCACATTGCTGTCTACTCATCTGTTCCACACTTCCTAAGCTTCATTACAAGAATGTGGGAGACAATGTCAAAAGCCATGCTGACGTTAAGGTGCGTAACATCCATTGCTCTCCCTTAGCCCTTTCATCTTCAGTCCTGCTTGTAATGAATGTGCCACAAAAAGTTCCAAATCAGTTACATTCTGGGGTCTACTCACCGATTCAACTCATGTATTCATTGTGATCTTTTGTATCAGTCCATCAAGCCTCAACTGATTCTGCTCCTGGACTCAGTCTGACAACCAGTGCTCTCCTGCTTCATCCACAGGCCCTGGAGTCCTGCTCCTCACCACCTGACCCTGGGACAAGTACAGAAAGGCACAGAACAGTTTTATTGATCTCTAAACTGTATATGAGTATCACACATTATATTTTATAAGGTGACAATCTATTAATTTTTGTGTTATTAAATTTATAAAATTTATGATAATATCAAGTTTAAAAAAATTATGATAATAGAGAAAAGCATAAAAATCAGACAAACAGGCATCAGAAAGCAAACAAAATGAATCTCATCTGCAGTAAATGTCTGAAGATTTTCTGAGGTTCAACAGACGACTTTTTAAGCTCTTAGTATTGGCATTATTGGATGCATATGACTGGTTGGAATTTTTTTTTCTTTTTTTTTTTAGTGATATGTTTTCATTGGAAATGTTGACTCATCTGAACCAAAATGTTATGTGGGAAAAGATAATTTTCAAAAAACTTGAACATTTTTAGATGTTTTTTGTTAACACTTTCAAGCTCAAACATTTTCTTTTCTGATCCAAAGAACTGTTAGAAATGGACAAAAACATGTACAATGTGTTGATGTGTAGTCAGACTGACAAGAATTCATTTCATTTGGGGGAAATTATGACCAAATTATAACCTACAAAAAGTATTTTTTCCAAGGCACTTCATCAGACTGGACAATTTTCCAGGCTTTGCTTAAGAAGCATTTCTTCACTTTTTTCTCTTTTTTCTTTTTTTTTTTTTTCCTTTTCTCTTTTTTAAAGGTTAAATAAAACCAATTTCCCTCGTACACAAATGTCATTTCCTTGCCATACACAGGGTCATCTTCCTGTCAGAGGCCTGGGCTAGGTTTTGTACTGTGCCTGCAAAAATGAGGTGTGGGGAAGATGAAATGCGAAGGACCTAGAATTTCTTCACACTGCAGCCAGAAAGAAAGGATTTCCATTATTAGATAATATTGAAGTCAACTCCTTACCCTGACTTCCTACATTTTATAAATATCTTTGAAGAAGAATTACAAAGAATGAAATATTAGCACATGCAAGCAGTAATGTAAATGAACATGGCTTCCTCTCTACAACTGTTAGCATTTGAACTACATTTTCATTTCAATAATTCAATTTCTATCAGTTATTCAGCAGTTCACATTATTTTTGAGGACAAACAAAAGGGCTAGAAGTGTCCCACTTTGAGTACATTAATGAACTAGTTGTGGTGATATTGATAAAGAAAACTTTGGGAGAAAATTTCAAGATTTAATACTTCCCATGTACTGAAAACATTTATTTCTATGATATAATTTGAGAAAAGAGCTGAAGCAAAAAAAGAAAAAGGCTAAAAATGTTTATATGTATACTATTTAGATACAAAGCCTTTTTAGCGGAGCAGAGAGAGATAATATTGGGGTGATATTCCCTGACTACCTTTTAAAAAACTCTTTAGAGGTAATATTTCAGAAGCAACACATGATCAGTTCCCTGTATGTTTCTTGCCTCTTGACCACTGTTTCTTTGAAAAGCAGCATTATGAGGTGGAAATTCTGATGTTATTCTTTGTGATCTCTGCTAAAGCTCAGTGTGATCTTAGAAGAGAAACTGTATGTTCCACTAAAATACAGAATGTAGAACATCATTTTTTTATAGCAAAGATGTCTATTTGTTCTAATATGTGGAATCAGAACAGTCACAAATGTATGAATTTCATGAGACGTATGTTGGCAAATTGCCAAAATTTGCAAATTGCCTAAACAGCTAATGTTTCCCATAGCTGAAGTCTGTTAACCATTCAGTGAGTAAAAGCTGAATATATAGGAATAAGCTTTTCCCTAAAGGAAAAGAATCATAGAACTGTTTGATTTGGAAGGGACCCTTAAATGTCATCTAGGTCATCTTCCCTGCAATTGAATAGGGACAACTGCAGCTAGATAACAATGCTGAGAGCCCCACCCAGTTTAATCTTGAATGTCTCCAAGGATGGGGCATACAACACATCTCTGGACAACCTGTTGCGATACCTCACAAGCTTCATTGTAAAAATCTTCTTCCTTATGTCCAATCTACTTCTCCTCACTTTTAGTTTGAAACCATTTCCTCTTGTCCTGTCATAGCAGACCCTGCTAAGAGACTGTCCTTTCTTATTCTCCACATCTAAACACTGAAAAGCCTCTTGTAGATCTCCCATAAGCCTTCTCTTCACCAGGCTGAACAGCCCCAGCTCTCTCAGCCTGTCTTGGCAGGGGAAGTGTTCCATCCCTTGGATCATTCTAATGGACCTCCTCTGGACACGCTCCAACAGGTGCACGTGTCTCCTGTACTGAAGACACAGTATTAACACAGTATAGAACCTTGTCCCTTTAACTTAGCTATGCTATCCCTCCGTTTTTGTAGGCTGACTAACTACCATTCCCTTCCCCTTTCAAACCTAGTTTAAAACCCTGTCAGTGAGCCCAGACAGCTCCTGGGCCAGAACTCTTCTCCTCATTGACCCAGGTAGACTGCATTGCCAGGTGCCAAGTGAACTGCCCCAGAGTAGAAATGTTAGCAGCAATAGTGGAATCAGATTTTAACTTCTGAACTTACCTTTTGCTGAGTAAAATGGTGGTAGTGATGAGCCAGCCAAAGACAAAAAGAGACTGGAAGAATGTTGGAGGTGGTGAAAGTTTAGTTTCCAGAACATCCTTCAAACCAATGCATTTTAACCTAACCACTCTCCCCTGTCTGCCAACCTGCCCAACCTTCATTCCTGGAATTATTTACACATGATCATATCGGGATAGTGCAAATTACCTATGATATCTTCTCTGCCACCCACGTTGGGGTATTTCCAAGTTATTAGAAGCTGCATTTTTCAGAGGTGGAGCAAACACACTGGAAGCAGAACCCCAAAGAGCTACTGGGATGAATAAAGGTGACAACAAAGTGCTATCTTAAATAATTGCATAGGAACAGAGTGAGATGTTATGTTGCACTGCCAGCTCATGTCAGAATTCTTAAGTGTTGTAAAAATATCAGGCAGGAGCTTTGGATGCGAAAATAATCTCACACTATGGCCAGACATACCAGACTAGTTGTTAACAGGGTGGCTTGATGCTTTAGCAGTGAAGCTATGGCTAAGTTAAGTTTAGCACCCCCCAGATTCAAATATTTGCTTCTGTTTTGGGGCTGTATGTTCTGTTACTGTAGGTATTCAACCACGTTGCCTCAGCTATGCTTCTGCCATTGTCTTGGATAGGAATTCAAAGGGTAGTTCAAATATACCTAAACAAAAATTAAACAAACAAGATCTAACAAAGAAAGGTTCGGTCAGAACAGAGGAATAAAGATCAGGATTTGTCTCTGCTTTGGTTTCCTCCACACCTGCACAACTTACAACTTCTGACTACCTCCTTCAATTATTTATTTATTTAATTTATTTTACTATATTTCAGAAAGCAAAGGTGCATGTGTGGAGGAAGGAACATTGCTCTAGTGTTTCCATAGCATGATCTCAGCTCACAGCTTATCCTGACACTCATCTGCTCCCTTCCATCCAAACATTAATCTTCACACAGCACAACAGTCTCCTTCCAGCTTTTCTTTTTAATTCCTATCTTCAGTCGTAATCCTGTGAAAGCATTAAGGCAAATATGAATTTCAGAATTCTTCTTTCATTAGATGCTTCTCACCTATAGATTTCAGACATGAATACTTTTCCAATTGCATGACTTTGCTTTTCTATTTGTTTTCTTCCTCCAAGGCTGGTTACCACTCACTAGAACACCTTGTCCTGTCAGGGTCTTTCATCTCTGTAGCAGATGCCCCATCAATGTTACTTACTAGTAGTTTCAGATGCTTAAAAGAAGTGAGGTGTGGCAACATAGATTTCCCACACAGCAAAACATAACAGTGGTGCTTTCCTTTCTGGATTTCACATTCTAATCTTTTTGTACTATCACTCAGAGAAGCTGAAGAGAAATAATCAGAAAAGACATCTTATTCTGTATTGGAACCAAAAAGTATGCAATAAATTGTTCTTGGTATAAAAACAGCTGTTATAGCTGTAGTGGACTTTTATCACAACTAAGACAGTGTTTGTGAGGAGAGAGAGCATCTTACTAGGCTATTTGATAAAGGAGGTTAAAAAAAGATTAGAGGGTACAAGTTGGCTTACATAATAAGCTCCAGCTGCTGTACCTAAGGAAGGTACAGTAACCCAAATTGTACTTAAAGTTCTACATATATGTATGTCAACTGCCTGGGCAAATAAGATTTCTTTGGCTTTATTTCTTCCTTGTGTGTGCAAACTGCATGTGACTTATCTTCATGTTGCAGGAGATGGGAAAATCTTAGTGTAAATTCAGCATATGAGGAGGCAAATTATGTATACTTACAGTAAGACTCCTAGCTAGTTTCTTAAGGTGTAATTTTTACAAACTTCCCTGAGTTTCTTGCCTCTAGTTTCAAATATTCTTTTTTCTTTTCTGTTTTTCTGTAATTGCTTTCTGCTTTAATTGAGAAATCAAACGACAACAGATCTACAATTCCACAGTCTATATCTAAATGGCATTCTCTGTTAACTTTAATGACAACCTTAAGGAGTGCAGAAATAGTGCACTGACTATTATTTAGAAGGATATGAAACAGAATATATATACCATAATAAAATATGGTTACGTCACTGCTTACAAAAGGCATTATAAATAGTTTCAGGGAAAAATCATCTTAAGTCTGTGAAACAGAAGTTGTCTAGGCAGCTTTTGGAGATCTCCCAGAAGAGTCCACAGCCTCTGTGCAACTTGTGCCAGTGCTCAGCCATCTGCAGTGCATAGAAGTGCTTCTTGCTGGTCAGACAGAACTTCTTGTGCTCCAGTTTGCACCCACTGCCTTGTGTCCAAGCACTGGGTGCCACTGAAAAGAGCTCTGCCTTCTTTGCACCCTCCCTTCAGTTATTTACAGTCATTGATGAGATTTCCCTGAGACTCCTCTTCTCCAGACTGAACTGATCCAGCTCTCTCAGCCTTTGCTCACAGGAATTTCTCAAAGGATGTTGCTAAAGTGCTACACAGATTTCAACACACAAGCAAATTAGTTGTGATGAATTACTTTACTTCATTTCTCGTGAAAATTTTAAGTATCTGGAGGCAGTTTAACCCTTAATTAGAAAAGCTGCCAAGAAGTTGGAGAACACACCCTCACATCTGCTTTGCATCAGGGTTCACAGGATATTTTTTCATGCTGATATTTGAATCCAAACCCTGAGATCTGGGAAGGGGATGGTGATTTCTCTATCTTCTGGACTGCATCATTGGAAATAGGGTTGGGTGAGAAGGTGTAATAGCATGTTCAAACACCTTTCTGTAGTTGTTGTCACTCTACACTTTGATCTGAATGCTGCTCAAATGAAATGAGCCTCCATATAAATTCCTTATCATTGTTACTGCACAGAGTATAGCCATCTCTGAGAGCAAAGGTGATATTAGGAAGCCTGAGGTCTGATATCCAATTTATAACCTCCTTGTGCCACCAGCAACTAACAATAACGATTTATGTAAAAGCTGTCCCAGTTATAGCAGTCATTCAGTGCAATACTGAAATACCTTTTACTGATGCCTTGTAAACTGTCAGATTTCTCCTACAATTTAGCTCTTTTTAGAGTGATAGAGAAAAGCTTAAGTTTTACTCTGCGTTTTTTTATGGCCTACAACTTGATATCTAGTCATATCTTGTGAGCTTTGGAAGTGAAAAAACACAAGTAACTATGACTTCCTACTAAAACTACATAGAGGATTTTCTCTGTCTGTAGATTTTATTTTCTATTCAAATATTGTGGATCTGTCTGTAACTCAGACATCACTATTTATTAGCACAATGTGTTCCTCTGCTTCAGCTCCTGTGGCAGAGATATATGGCGTTGACTTGATGCCTTAGCAAACAAAAGAGTAAAATAATAATCAGGTGGTTGATAGAAAGACTGCCAGTTAGACTCTGACCTTTAAAATACTTTACAAATATCAGTTCATTTACGGCTACCTTGTTCAAAAATTGTGATGAATCTCCAATTCCAGCCTTTCTTTGTTGACAAGATGGATCTCATTAGCCATAGTTTTCAATGTAACTGAAATTATGAGAAACTTGTAAAAATACAACAGAATACTATTTAATCTTAAGGTTATTTACCAACATATCCCTTGGAATTCAATAGACTAAAAGAATTACTTTCATCACGGCTGCCGTTTCTGTACATTAAAACTACTGTCCCAGCTTGGCCCCATTAAATACAAAAATAAACTCATGGAGACCTGCAGCTGCAGTGCCTGACCCTTATGAGCTGCAGGTATGATCCAATCAGTGCTGAATCCTAATCTTGCTACAGAGTTACTACTGGTCTCAGATGTCCCTAGCCCAAAACACTACCAGACAGGATTTCGGATCTTCATCCTATGTTAATCAATAGCAATTGGATATAGGCTCAACAAAAGAAATTTGCATGGTAAAATATCAACTTAATTGAGGCTTGTGTGCTCTTGGATGAGACAGTCAAGAAACTTGAAATGAAATATTTCTGTGCCATGAAACGCTGAGAAAAACACCAATTCATCTGAACAAAAGCACAAAAACAGCAGTAAAAATATTCTTCGAAGGGTTTCTCAGTTTCAGCAGTAGAGACAGAAACATTCATTGAGCCAAAGAGAGACTAGAAAGGCTCCTTAGAACACTCCAGATAACAATTTGGCTGTCCAAACAATATCAAGAGAAAGACACGCTGAGAGACAAGTATCTTGGAGACTATTATGGCTAGAAGGGTTCCCAACAGGAGCACAATGCAGACTATAGCAATGAGGTGATAAGACCAGAGCAAGCAATACAGTTTCAAGGCAGAGTCATGCATCACAAATATGAAAAACTGAGGAAACAGCGGTACCATGGCTAAAGTGGGGGTGATGAAAGGAGTTAATGAGGTTTGCCTACATCCAAGACATCCTGAGCAGGAAAAGCAATCCCATCAGATACTCTGTATTTGCAACAAATCCCTGCAGCAGCCTGCAGCTGGTTACACAATGCTGTGATAACAGGCTGCGGACAGATATGGGACTGACACACTTGGCAAAACTAAGTAGACGTCCAGCAATCAGAAGACTGGTTACAAACCACATCATAATCTTTCAGAGGTTCATTTTTTTCCTCTCCACATCTCCAAAACTATTCATGGAGAAGGAGACTCAGGTTCCTCCAAGTAGCAGGTAAAGCGTGTGCTGTGAAGAACTTGGGTTTCCAAGGAAGCATGTAACCAGAGGACCAGAGGGAGGGCTAAAACGCCAAATTTCCATGGAAATTCTCTGATCTAATTAGAATGAAATCTGTAAAACTAGAAGTAAGTTGTTATATACAGATCCAGAAGCACAAAGTATTTCGGAAAGATATCCAATTAATTTTATGAAATTCGGTATCACAGGAGACCCTTGGTATATTGAACTATTAATGAATACTTCCTTTAACACTGAGGAAAACACAAATGTTTTATAGAATCATTTAGATTAGAAAAACCATAGGTGGTGTCCCAGGCATTTTGAAGTTCCAATGTATTTAGCTGAGAATAAAGGGATGTGATGCATCATTCTCTGAGGAAATACTGGAGCTTACTGATTTCCAGCTCACAGCTAAAATCTTGGAAGTCAGCAACTTTATTTAGCATCTAAAACACAATTTTAAAGTGAATGGCAGAAAGGAAGGTCAGAGTTGTTCTGTCTATTGAGCAGAAGGCTAAGTTTCATGTTAAAATACACTGACATTTACAGAAATGTGTAGAGTTTCCAGCACTTTAACGGAGTGTAAATGAACAGGCATATAGACATATGCAGATTTTATGCTCCATTGCACTTTTCAAATTATTTAAAATATTTCTACCAACTTATCATTTTAGTTGTCGAGGCACAATTTCTCAAGGATTAATATTTATCTTTCGGTAAGTGAAAAATTCGTATTTCAGAAGTTCACATGCTGTATATACTCATCTGGCTATCTAGAGACTTTCTAAAGTTTCTCAGAAGTATTTATAGTCTCCACCTCTTTGTACAGCCGTCATCCGATCCTCTCTAAGATGTGGCCTGTGATAAAGGTTATTCCATCTTTATCAGCTCATCCTACTTCATTCAGGAGACGCTGTGCCTGCTGGTACTGACAGATACAATAGCATTTCAGACGATCACTATGAAATTTCCAGACTCTTTAGTCTGCATTTTGGTAGCATAAGACATAAGTAATAGGCTGTATTCATAAACAGGAATGCATCTGAGCTGTAATTCTTACTGGCTTATTGATTTACTGTGGTTTGTCATTTTTTATTTCCTTTATTTTCTCTTCTCCATCACTTTTTCTTCCTAGTGTTGGCAGATTCACAGAGTTCTTTCTATTTTTTCTGGCAAATGATGACATTTTCATAAGCACTACATTCATCATTTCATTAAGAATAGTAGGGTGTTTTTTTTTTAGGAAATGAATTTGAAACAAGATTGCTGCACAACACGGAGATACTTAAGCTAGCTCTGAAAGATTCGAAAATAGTAGGAGAACATGGAAGAACTTTCTGCCTGAGTAATACTGCTTTCTGTACATGACATTGCAAATGACCTTAACATCTGATTTACTTTTAGATTCAGGCATTTCGTCCATCTCTGACAAGTCCTTGTAGACAGTACTTGAACACTTGATGGTTGTGGGTGGAATAGTTCTCTTCCTAAAGGCTCATATGATGTCACGTTTTGAATTTTTGATGAAAATGGTGATGACATGGATGTGTTAGCTGTTGCTGAGCAGTTTACATAGAGCCAGGATGTTTCAGCTTCTAACACTGCCTGGCCAGCAAGGGGCTGGTGGTACATAAGGAGCTGGGAGGAGACAGAACCAGGACAGCTAGCTTAAATTACCCAAAGGGATATCCCATACTACATGCTGAATAACAAAGCTGGGAGAAAGGAGGGGGAAGAAGGGACATTTGGAGTGATGGTGTTTGTCTTCCAAACAAACCCCTACATGTGCCAAGCCTTCCTGTCCTGGCAGTGACTGATGGGAGACAGCCAATGTCTTTACTGTGCTTTACTTGAATTCAGGGATTCTGCCTTACCTGGTGAACTGTCTTTATCTCAGCCCAGGGATTCTTGCATCTTTCTAATTCTGTCCCTCATAAAATCATAGAATAATTGAAGTTGGAAAAACCAGTAAGGTCATCTAGTCTGATGTGAGCCTACGCCTGTGACTGCTCTAGACCATGTCCCTCAGTGCAACAGCTACCCTTTTCTTGAACACCTTCAAGTGTCTCCGTCACTTTCCTGGGCAATCCGTTCCAATACCTTATCACACTCTCTGATGAGAAATTTTTCATAATATCCAACCTGGTAGGTAGCAGGCTGACCCCCACCTCGCTACAACCTCCTTTCTGGCAGTTGTACAGAGCAATAGTGTCTCCCCTGACCCTACTCTTCTCCAGACTAAACAGTCCCAGTTCTCTTTGAGCTGCTCCTCATAAGGCTCCTTCACAGCTTTGTTGTCTTTCTCCAGACGTACTCCAGGGCCTCTTTCTTGTAGTGACATCTCCAAAACTAGCACAGTACTCAAAGTGTGGCCTCACCAGTGCTCAGTACAAATGGGTTATTAGCACTTGATCACATTGAACTTCCTCCCGTTGCCCTCAGCCCAGTGACCCAGTCTGTCTGCATTCCTTTTTAGGGCCTTCCTACCAGATGGGGACAGTGAGCAAATAGCTGCATGACTGCTTGCCAGTGTTACACTGCACAGCAATTTATTAAGAGCTTCCTGAAATATATTAACTAATTTGAGTTTAATAAGTTGGAATGCAAACACATTGCTGCAGGTAAAAAATTAAAAATATCATGGAAATTAAGGTGTCAGCAGGAAAATTTGGAAAATATGACAATATAAAACTTCAGCAACCCCTTTCTAAAGTAGCTTGACAGAATCTCTGAAATAGTACCCCTGACACGATCTGAGCATTTAGTATTATTGAAGGATACTATTAATGTAAATTCTATTTGTATATCCGTGATCCAAAAAATACACAAAAATTGACAGCTGCAGAATGTAACAGAATTTGTTCTTCCTGTCTGAAAGCACTGCTATCATCAAAGCAATATTTCAGATGTTCATGAGGCCAAGCTTGAAGCCTCTGCCATGGGAGAAGTACACCAGAAAATAAAATATCTTTCAATAGCTTGAAGGTCAACAAATCTCATGAAGCCAGTATAAAATAACAACAACAACAAAAAAAAAAAAAAAAAAAAAAAAAAAAAAACACCAAAAAACAAACAAACAAACAAAAAATAACACAGAAACAATACTTTCCCCAGGAGTTACACAGATATGGACCTCTCAGTTTCTGAGTCTTGAGCTGGGCAGGCGTTGAAAATTACAAACCTTTGAAAAGCACACATTTACAATTACTCACTAAGGCTTAAATTCACTTTTCTCTCCAAGAACAATGTCTCAAAAATTATTCCTTTGTGTCTTGTCTCATCCAGTACACAGCACTACGACCCAGGATATTCATTTGATGCACACGCAATTAAATTTATGTACCAAAATAATACTGAAAATAGCTTTTTCCTTCTATGGAAGAGAGAGAATGTGAACACCTATGTAAGAATGGAGAATACCAATGTCTATAGAATCCCACTGCAAGAATTGCCATGGTAGATAGCCCAGCATCTGAAAAAGATTGGATGCTAACCTGGCGTGGCAGATTCTGCATTGCTGGAACAAGAGCAAAAAGTTGAATTATTCATTTTTCTAGTTGAAAAATTTTTGAGAAATCTCATTAAAGCAACACTGTAAACACAATGAGTGTGTTTTATCTCCACCTGTTTTGCAGAGGAGCACATATCACACATCTATATACTACTGCAACTTTTAACATTCATTTTTTCCCCTACAACACTACAGAGATCATACCCTTGCAAAAACGGAGGTAACAGATATGGAGATTATAATAACACATTATCTAAACAGCTGTGGATTCAGCTCTATAACTTTTGATATTCATGCAGTTGAATATTATTCAAAATTAATAAAATGGACTACTTCATCAGCTACTTGGAGGCAATAGCTATTACAGCAACAAAATGACTGAAAAAAAAGAATAAAATAATACTTGTGAAAAACAAACAAACAAACAAACAAACAGGAGGTAAAAACATGTCAATACCGATGTAATCTACCTGGACTTGAGCAAGGCCTTTGACATGGTCCCCCACCACATCCTTATCTCCAAATTGGAGGGATGTGGATTTGATGGGACCACTTGATGGGTAAGAAATTGGTTGAGAGGCTGCAGACAGAGGGTGGTGGTCAATGGCTCCATGTCCAGGTGGAGGCTGGAAATGAGCAGCATCCCCAGGGGTCTGTCTTGGGACCGGTGCTCTTTAACATCTTTATCAGTGACATCGATGATGGAATCGAGTGCACCCTCATCAAGTTCGCTGATGACACCAAGCTGAGTGGTGCGGTTGACACGGTGGAAGGAAGGGAAGCCATTCAGAGGGACCTCAATAAACTTGAAAGGTGGGCCCGGGTGAACCTGATGAGGTTCAACACAGCAAAGTGCAGTTTTGCACTTGGGCCGGAGGAATCCCAGGCATCCATACAGACTGGAAGGATCAGTCCTTGAGAGCAGCACTGCGGAGAAGGACCTGGGGATCCTGAGGGATGAAAAGCTTAACATGAGCCAGCAGTGTGCTCTTGTAAGTCGGAAAGCAGATGGTATCCTGGGCTCCATCAGAAGAGGGGTGGCCAGCAGGGACTGGGAGGTGATTGTCCCCCTCTACTCTGCTCTTGTGAGGCCCCATCTGGAACGCTGCGTCCAAGTGTGGAGTCCCCAGTACAAAGAAGACAGGAAGCTGTTGGAGAGGGTCCAGAGGAGGGCCATGAAGATGATCAGGGGACTGGAGCACCTCCCCTGTGAAGACAGGCTGAGGGAGCTGGGCTTGTTCAGCCTGGAGAAAAGAAGGTTCACTGTAGCCTTTCAGTACCTAAAGGGAGCCTACAAATAGGAGGGGAATCAACTCTTTGAAAGGGTAGATAACAGCAGGACAAGGGAAACGGTTTTAAGTTGGGGGAGGAAAGATTTAGGTTGGATGTCAGGGGGAAGTTCTTTACAGAGAGAGTGGTGAGGTGCTGAAACAGGCTGCTCAGAGAGGTTGTGGATGCCCCGTACCTGGAGGTCCCTGGGCAGCCTGGTTTAGCATTAAATGTGGAGGTTTGTGGCCCTGCATGTGACAGAGGGGTTGGAGATTCATGATCCTTGAGGTCCCTTTCAATCCTGGCCATTCTGTGATTCTATGATTCTGTGAAAGATGAGTTGCAGTTCAACACAAACTAACCATTGTTCTTTTTCCTCCTGGTGTACATAAGGACCCAAGGAACAATATATTTCACCACAGAATGTTCAGATATGATCTCAGCAGAGGGCTAAATTAAGATAATGCCCTGAGTAACTTCTTGGAAAGGCTTCTGAAGAGCTAATGTGAATGACAAATTGCAGCAAATACTTCTCTGGCTTTAGAAAGAGTAAATACCATTAGCAACATCATTGTGGATTTTAACCTTTAATTTCTAAATCCAGTTCCCCTATTTTCAGGGAAATTACAGAGTTACAAACTTCCAAATGCTAAAGAAATCTGATTTTTTTTTTTCCTATTAACCAAATAATATTATATATTTTTTCCATTTCAGCCCACATTGACTCTATGCCTGCCTTTTGATATTCACCAGTATATCCTTTTAATTTAAACACTAATTCTTTTTCTTGTCTTTCTCACAAAGGTTTTAAAAATATTCATGTATCATTTCTGTCAATATCTGTCTTAGACTTGTTACTTGTTTTTTTCCTAATGGATAGTCAGAGGCTTCCAACAAATTGAAGGAGCAGACTATCCAAGAAAATGGTGGTTTATATGCAAAATATATGCAAAAGTTTTCATATTTTTTTGACATACCCTTTCATTTGCAAAGATAAAAAAGGACCTACAAAAGGGAACATGCAGGAACACATGGAGTTGTAATTTTCTTACTGATTGACCAGCAAAAGCAACCAATCAGTGTCCTATTCAGATTGCAAGTTTTCCACCCAGTTTCGTTAAAAAACAATTTTGCTTCTCTTTTCTCCTGTTATCCTCCATTACACATAACTATTAGATACTGTCAGTTGTAACTATTAGATACTGTCAGTTGCAACAAGTGCTTTCTTTTTTTTTTTTTTCTTTTTTTTTTTTTTTCAAATTGATACTACTGGTTCACAGCTTTGAAACACAAGTTCTGAATGTGTGACTAAATATCAATCTATTCAAATACATCTGCAGCTAGAAAAAATGAACTATGAGCAAACAGCAATTCAACTACACAGTGATATTATGCCTTTTAACAGCACACTGCTTTGGAAAAGGTTCTGACATTGAAGCCTAGAGAGCATGTTGCCCTCTGACAACTAATGTTTATCCAAAACAAGTGCTTACAAGAACCTTGCCAATACTCCAGCAGCATCTATGGATCAGTCAATCCATGCATCTTCAAAAAGTTAAATATTTCTTTGTTTTTCTATGTTATGGATAAACTGCTCAAAATAACAGATAAAATCCAGAAAAATAATTATCTCCAAGCATGACAGAATTTTTTCAAAAACATCTCTAATCTCATTTTATATTTCTTATTTTACTAGTATCAGGCTTTGACTCAGGACCTTGTTAGCACAAAAAATAATCTCTCAGTACTATTTTGGCTAATGTTCAAAATAAATTTTTGCTGATTTATTTAACGCAAACTTCTTGATCTACCATTGCAGTAGCAATCTCCTGAACTGTTTGCTGAATATGCACACCTGGAACTCCACATACTGCTATGGTTATAGCTTTATCACATGACAAGTCAGCTTTACTCTTTCAGTATTTCAGTAGAGCATAATGCAGGTAATCTATTTAGAAATTGAGCCTTACTTGTTTGGATTGCAAACAGCTGGCATTCATCTTCCAGCCCTGGACCATGTGGATGTGGCATTGTAACCTGTAGGGTTATGAAGGGAATTACAGCTGACCTTTCCCTATCATTTATGCCTGGCTTTCCTGTGCTAATGATATCCATAGACTACCTGTTTTGTGACAGACAAAAATAATTCTGATTTCTGTCTTGTCACAAAATAGACAAAGGTATTTCCCAAGACTGTGTGCATTACCAACAGTCACTGTCACTTTCTGCAGCTTGGCTCTTGAGCAAAAATGTAATTCTTTCACCTTATTGCATTCCATCTGGAAATGTATTCAGAAGCAGAAGTCACACTGTGAAAAGTAAACAGAAGAAATAGGAAAAGAAAGAGAATTGCTCTGTCTAGAAACCTTTATAGTTCAGCAACTGGAGTAAACCTGGGCAAGATACTTTGCAGTGCCCTGAGTGGTAAGGTAAGATCTCTGCTTAGTCACAACTGAAACCATGGTATCGACAATCATGTTATCATTCTCAATTATTTTGAAGTTTGACACTGTGAAATATTAAAAACAATAGAAATGGGCTTCACAGAAATCTCTTGAATAAACCTTTATGCACTAGGAAACTTATCTAGGAAGATATCAGCATCGTCCTTCCAAGTTATGCTAATTTAAGTGGATTTGAGTGGGGGGCTGAAGTACATAAATATGTCAGGAAACACATATGCATTAAGCAACTGAGTTAGAGACCATGAATAAACAAGGGGTAAAAATAATTAATAGCCTGTAAGTAATGAAATAACATTTGAATTTGTGAAAAAAAGGGTAAAGGAAAAGTGCACTAATTAAAAATGCTGCTGAGTAGAAATGTAGAGACTGCACAATGTCATCCTCCTGGAACTGAGTGTTGTTAGTGAAGCAACAGAAACCCTAGGCAGTTCCATGAATACAAGTCAACATATATTAGAATACTAGCATATATGACAAGCTAAATTTCTAAATGACATGCTGCAGTACTGGCTGGACTTTCTTCAGAGCTTAAAAACAGAGGCTCACAAAAATATCCTTCAAAGCAAATACCTGAATTAAACTGAATTCCACACATCTTGCTTGACTAAACTGAACTATTTCCTTTTCAGCACAGGCTCTTTGTATGTAACTCATTGTCAGATAGAAGGAAATACCTTATTCTAATAGAGAAAGAATGTTTCATTGACCTCACTGTGCTTTGGAACAGGCTGAATAAAAACAATGATTCCCTGAAGGCAAATCTGTTTTCTTTCTCTGGTGTAGAAAAGGCAGTAGCTGGGAAGTTCAATATCCTATATGCAGCATGGGGCACTGGAGGAATACAGTGGCAATAAGATTTTACAGTCAGATGTGGAAAAAATAACTTTGAAATTGGCACTCCAGAAATAAAAGCTAAAGCTTATCCCTAGGAAAAAGAGCAAAAATTTTTGATGGTATTCTAAGAAGCAGCAGCATTACATTCTTCCTTCATTTCAATTTCTTGTCATGACTCTACAACTATTTCTACAGTAGCAATCAGTTCTGCTCTTGTTTTGCTGATGTCTCTCAAAGAAATCTCAATTATCAGTGCTTTGCTGTATGAATTTCATCCATAGTAATAGTTATTAAGTTTTACTCAGCAAGAAAATTGCAGTAAGAAGGAAAAGAATTCTTAGAACATAAAATAGTGCTCTTACAAGCTACTGTATTCCTACCTTTCAGTGCTTCACTGCCTTCATTTCTCTATACCCCAAAAAAGAAAGCCTACAAGAAAAAACAGGCAGGATATGCCAGATATCCCAGAGAGGGCTTTTGCATTCGATCTTATGCACACCCTGTTAGGACATTGCTCTGGAATAGGCCAGTTTAAGACTCCATCCCACCACACCATAAACATTTTTGTGACTGCTTTCTGTACAAGTTCTGCCTGGGAACAGAACTGTTGATGCTGCTGATCTCTCTATTTAGCTGAAACTAGCAAATAAAATGGGCTCTCAAGGTCTTTTAGTTTCCTCCTTATTAAGGCTGAGAATTTGGATTGTTCCAGAGATATATCCTGTGGCAGAAAACCAATCTAATAAGATTTCAGGAGGAGAAAGCACACTGCACAACTGTGACAGTTTAGGACTGAGTGGGTAAGGATTTGTTGCTAGCATATGGCTTAATTAAATAAAGCCCTATCTTACAAGGTTACTCCACATACAGCTGCTAATATGTAAGCATTCAGTACTAATTGTAGATAAAAGCTCCAAGGCAATTTATTCATCTAAACATCAAAATATAGGCACTGAAAGAAAAACCTGGAATTAATCTTTTTATTCTTTCAGTTGAAGGCAATGGCCTGGGCAGCAGATCTAGGGGCTGGAAAGCCCACAGATCAGATCAAACACTCAGACCCACACTCAAGAGCAGATGGAAGCAGAGTATGAGAAGTTATTTCTACACAACAAGAAAAATCTGATTCTGCCAAAGATAACTGCAGTTGCTGCTGTACCACTGCCAGCAGTGCATATGTTTCTTATGGGCAACTGAATGCTTTCCATTCAGCGTGTAAGAATCCTGTTTTCTTGAACTATATTAACTGGAAACACTCTGAAGTCTTCTGAATCCAGAGCCACACAGAAACCTCTCGTAAATCATTATTCCCTATTCCATAAAATGTCTGAAGTATTCTATCCATGTATCTATGGTCTGGTGCTCCCAGTATTTCATCGAGGAGATTCACTTAAAATTCGCAGAATATAACCAAATAAAAGTAAACCCAAATATGTCTACGTTACATCTTAAGCAGGCTTTTTGGCAAGCTCAGATAATCCAGATGAGGTGTACTGTGGGAACACTCTGGATTACGTGCCCAGACTCTCCTTAGAAACAGAGCATACGTTTGCATGTGTGTACGAACGGAAAATGGCACAGGCAGATTTTGTCCTACAGGGAGTCAACGTGCTCAGGGCAAGTGTCCAGGTCTGGAAACTGGGAATGTTTCCCAGATCCTAAAGTACAGACATAGCCACAGAGAGCCAGCAGCTGGCTCCTCAGTCCTCTGGTTTTCATGCTCCAATTGTGCAAGATGGTCAGAAAACAGGTCTAAAAGAGTTGGCCATCATTTGATTTTTTCAGAAGATCTGTGAAAAATGTGAATGTTGACACTAAAGTCTTCAGTTCCCAGTTCTCAAACTCTCATGGAACTGTCTATTGGAAGAAATGAGGTAAATAAAGTGTGAGACTGAGGCAGAAGAGAAAATCTCCAGCAGTAAGGTTTAGTGCTTGAGAGCACAGTTTTCTGAGGAAATTCTACATTACAGCTCTTGAACAAAATCCTGTGAGCAGAACAATGTAGCCTCCCAGCTGCTCTTTCTGTAGTCTTAGGGAAGAGAACATTCAAAAATAAAAATACATCCAAATAGGGCACTGATACTGTGGAAAATCCACATCTTTGTTGGAAACCTATAGCCACTGTGCTTGCCCGGTGCTTCCTCCCGCCCAAAGGATTTGTGAACTGCCTGGCTTACAAAGAGAATTCCGATTCTTGTAAATCATTATTTCTGAGTTTCATAGGATTCCTGAGCACTTTATACAACAAATATTAAACCAGACCAAAAATCAAACGTATCAGCTTCTGATCTAACAAAAGAGTGGAAGTAATACATAAAAGTAATGACTACCATACCTCACTGAAACACTGGAGAGGACACTTTTTTAGAGACTTTTCCACACAAAACACTAGCTTACTTGGCTTATTCTCTGGATCAGAAAACAAAACAATAGGTGAAATTGATATGGTACTACAACACGATACTCTCCCATTTTCTCAACAGCATATAATGCACATATCTTAAAAAATAATTAGATCAGACCAGTTATACTCAAAGTGATAACAATCTAATCCCCCCACTATGTTGCACTTTTCTCTCTGTACTTCCGACAATCCAAAGATGCTTAATGTAGGTGATAGAAATAGAAACCTGTGTTGATCCCCTTCGGGCTACCAGTAACTTCATCTTCTTTGGTATCAGTTGCCAAGGGAACCAACAAATCGAGTCAGCGATAAACAGGGTAATCAATTTTAGTTATTTTCATCTGCCTTGCTGTACCAAGCCAAAATGTCCTTTCATCTCAGCACTGGTTTGGTATTTCATTGCTCTCCTCATGTTTTTTCAATTAATACATATCATAAAAAACAGTAATCCAGCTGCATCACCACAGCTTGATAGCTGGATAGACTGAAAACTTGCCACATTCACAAATGCCAGTTCCACAAATTCACACATCTGAATAATTGATTGTTAAGAAATGCCTCACCCTGGAAAGGCAGATGGGCTGTGTGAACTTTTGTACATGTATGCTGGGGCTAATCAGACCTTCATTTTTGACGCACAGCCAGCTGACCCTCAACTGAACAACAACAGGACTCAAACCTGAAGAAAATAAATTGTAGACTCAGATGAGCTGTGGCTGAAATTATCAGCAAAGTAAGTCTAAGATTAGAGGAGAGTAGATGAGGTGTTAAGACTAGAAAAACAATTCTGAAGCAGGATTTTAGCCTAAGAACTCTTGCTATTTTTCACATGCTTGTACAGCAATGCAGCTAACATTTCGAGTCCTTAAAAGAAGTACAGGGAGATTATGATAGTCACTGGAGAACACAGCGAAGAAAAATAAAACTGATGCTGCTCTGTCGGTGTGTAGTGGCAGTGGATCAGAAGCATACTTCTGAGAGAGGCACGCAGCCTTTCACCTGACTACTCCTGATCAAAGTGTGCTGAATTCCATGGGAGTTTATTTCATTAGCATCAATAAATTTTGCATTAGGTATCACTGTTCAAATCTGTGATAGAATATACTGGCAATTTAAGATTGTATTTAGGAGTAAGAATGGAAAAGAAGTACAAAAATTACGAGATGTACTTAGGAAAATACAATACATGGCATACAGCTCCACCCAAATCACTGCTAACTTTTCAAAGTTTTTTTTAAAAAAAAACTTTTTGAAATTTAAAGAAAGAAAAAACAAAAAAGCTTTAACTTACATGAGAAGAAGAGAAAAAAATGAGAAAACGGAAGTAAACTTATTCAGGACTAATGGTGAAACAAGAAATTAACAGTACTGCAGAGAAGCTCTTTTTTTTAAACATAAAATCTCATTACTCTGGATTTCTACCACCCTTCCATCCCAACTATGAATTAATACACTGCAAAATTACAGGAAATACATCTAAAATTTATCTAAAAATATATTTAAATTACAAAAACACACTGGAAGACAGATTCATTATGCTGTATTAAAATGTGAAATGCTCTAGTAAAAGAATTCTTCTCTGAGAAGGCTTATTTAGCAATTTTGCAGTCAAACTTTTGTGAGGTTCTGGGTGCTCTCCAGTCAGAGTGCCTCAGGTGAGATGGCAGTGAGTCTCCACAGTGCTGCACTGTGGTCATACTAGACACCACTAATTTTTTTTACAGATGAGTCATATTTATATTGAGATTCCAACTGGGCTAGAAGATGTGCTCACCATCAAACACTCTGGAGAGAGAGATGCTATTTTGGTTGGAACAGATCACCCGCGGAAGAAGAAAGCAATGGCAAAGTTCCAAGTCAGGAACAGCAGGGTTTTATCTTCCAGAGGTAAAGAGGAAAAAACAACGTTGTGCACAGCATCTGGTTCTCCCACATCTTCTGTGTGGAGCTTTGCTCCAATTTGTGCTTCTCCTTCTTGCAGCACAAGCACGTGGTAAAGTGTTATCTCTTGATTTTGCTCCCTGAAAGCATATCTTCAACTCTATCATCATTGCAAGCTCTTTGCTTTATTTTACTTGAATTCACTTGACAGGCAGCCATATCGATTCCTTCATAACTTTACTTAACTGATAATGAACTTCACTGTGAGAAACCTGTCCCCAAAACTTTGAAATGCTTTGTTTTACTCATTTTCAAACAGGAACCTGGAGTGAACTTTTGCTTATTGCAAATAAATTCCACTTCTTTGCTAAAATATGCAATTAAAATTTATAACTTTTGCAGTACATATGATCTCACCACCTGAACTACCTTAATGTTCCCACTCCTCCTCAGATGCTGGTGCTGTCAGTCTGGAAGGGCTGTTCAGAAACTGATGCCAGTGAGAAAGATTGGCTTGGTTGTTTAATTCATTACAGCTAGATTTAAAGGCAGTGTGTAGTAGGTAGCTAGGTTATGTGCATCCATATCTCCTCAGAGTGCTTGACTTCTGAATCAGACTTAATAATAAAGGCTTCATGGATTCCTTTTTATACACACAATTAGTACCTAGAAATATGTTGAGTAATTAAAGAAAAAGCAGGAGTCCAAAACTAGCTTGTCAGATCTGTGCCTGTAAATGCTGATACACCCTAATTCTGTCTTTAAAAAAAAAAAAAGTACCAGATAAAGACATAATAAGACTCCGAAAACTTTGATCCAAAATTTGCCCTGGATGAATACGTAGTGGAAAGAATTACATCTGGCAGATCACAACCTACTGGTTCTGGCTTGTCACACTCTCGCTTTTGCCAAGATGTTGCTATAGAGAGTGGCTTTGAACAATCCTCCTACCTCTTCCTGCAATAGCTCTGCCAACTTCTGCCAGGTAGGATATCGCATCACTAAGACCAAAGAGCTGGAAAACATTCAGTGATTTGCTTAGAGTCCAAAGCACTCAGTCACATCACAGGAAAAAAAACCCAACAAAATAACAACAGAAAAAACAATGACCCTCCAGTGTTGAGAATTAAATAATTTAGTGATTTGTATTAAATTATTCCCCTGATATTCAAAGATGAAAGGACTGCTTAGATGCTGCATCTCTAGATTACCTTTTTTAACATTTGAGCTGGCTCTTACCCAGTTAATTCAGATACAACCACAAGCCTTCACATCTTCCCATAGACTGCAACTCTACAAGTTCTAGCCAGTAATAAATAAGTTTTACTTGTTATTTGTCATAATTATATATATATATATATATGTATTATTCTGCTTGTTACAAGCCACAAGATGTGAGATCACTTTCCAATAAGAGTGCAAGAATTCATTACTCTGTTTCTGCTACAGTTTTTGTGCACATTTGATTCTGATCTCTGTTTTTAAGAGAAGGAAATAATTTGTAAAGTTATAGTCTGCTTATAGTGTTATTTTTAATGCATCATAATGTTAACATAGAATGTTAGCATGCAGTAGTGCTCTGTTACTTTTAAATATTTCTTAAACAGTAATAAAAAAATCAATAGAACAAAGCAAAGGCATTAAAAAGCAATAAATATTTAATTATAACCCTTTTATTTAGCACTCCAATTAATCTACTGTTGTGATGATGACAAAAGAAAACATATTTATCTATAATTTCTCTCTTATTAGTATTTTAATTATTTATTTATTTTTAAGAAGTTGTAGTAATTGGTAGGGTTAGATGACAGGTTCAGTAGATAGCCCAAGCTTTTATTACTGAGAATGATTGATTAAACCTTAGTTGTAGAAGACAGACACAAAATAAATTAAAGTATATGATGTGCTGACAGCACATCCAGCTTTTGCTTCTTTCTCCTGGATTTGTTATGAGCTGATTCTCTGGGTAGTAATCACAGTCCATTGCTACAATTCTCTATTGGTTTTGGTGTGCTGTTTTTTTCCAGCTGATGGCAAACTGTGCACAAGTGTACCACTGCAGAGCACCTAGCTGGATGAACTGAGGAAGTTTAGCTGCTGAGAGCTCTGGCCATGAAATTCAGTGTGCCCAGGTGGCCGAGAAGGCCAATAGCATCCTGGCTTGCATCAGAAACAGTGCTGCCAGCAGGAGCAGGGCAGTGATTGTCCCCCTGTACTCAGCTCTGGTCAGGCTGCACCTTGAGTACTGTGTCCAGTTTTGGGCCCCTGACTGCAAGAAAGACACTGAGGCCCTGGAGCAGGTTCAAAGAAGAGCAACACAGCTGCGAGGGGTCTGGAGCACAGGGCTTATGAGGAGCAGCTGAAGGAGCTGGGAATGTTCAATCTGGAGAAGAGGAGGCTCAGGGGAGACTTTACTGCTCTCCATAACTACCTGAAGGAGGCTGTAGTGAGCTGGGGGTCAGCCTCTTCTCTTGTGTAACTGGTGATAGGACTGGAGGGTTGCACCGGGTGATCCTGTGGGTCTTTTCCAACCCAAACTCCAATTCTTTTGGAGATTCTATGATTCAGAATGACAGAAATCCGAGTTCTTCATTGGTTTCTGAACAGTACATCGAGCAAGGTTTTGACTACAGGCATCACATGGCCATCAAAAGAACTATCTGCAATAAATCGTTTTACTTTGGTTTCAGAGATATTCCAGCTGCTGATAGGTATTTTGGCCAACTGGGAAAAGAACAGTTTGCCTGAAAAATGCATATGGCAGATATTAGTCCCACTATGGAGATCCTTTGTTCTTCTCTTGTACTATGCTATTTGCTAGCACAAGCACCGCCAGCTGAAGCATCTTTTCAGTCTTGTACTTCTTCCCTGAGTAGAACAGGTTCCTGAATTGTTGACCTACCCCAAAATTCAGAGAGATTCATGTTTGAGACAAGGCTTGAATTTGCTTTCAGGTTATAACCCTCTTTTCTTGGAGGAGCTGCTTCAACTCCAAGAGGGGATGGGAGGACCATGACAGACAGGCTGCTGAACATACCAAAGAGAAAGTTTTTCTGCAAAAATGGCAGCAAGAGAAAACACAAAACTGGGAAGGATATTTAATGCATGGAATTTCTTTTTTTAATTGGTTGAGGACAATGCAGATTCATTTCATCCTTTGTTTCTGGTATAATCCTCACTTTCCCTCAAAAACTCAATGTATTCTCTCTATTCTCTCTTTTAATTTCTGTTATTGATGAAGAGGAATTGGTCCTTGCAGAGGCTGCTATCTCATCTAGCCTGCCTTAACTTGCAGAGTGGAGTAAAGGGGTATCAATCCTTAGGAAGAGGTTTACACCAAATTCTTGAGTCCAGACTTGAGACGTTTTTTTAATAGCATTTAAAGATTGACATATTGGGCATATGTGTTGCACCTCCTATGTACCCAAAACAGGACTGGTGTGACCATTTTTTAAAACAGAATCCTTTATGTAGGTTGCTCCAAAAGTAATACCTCCATTTCTTTTCCCCAGAAATGACAAGAGATTGACAAGCACAATAATGCTATTTGATAAACCAAATTCTGATCTACGAAATATTATTTTTTAACATATTCACTATGCATTTTCATCAGCCATGAACAAGAGCCCACACACTGCACTTGTACAAATCTGCACCAGCAGAGATGACCCACTATCATTATTGCCACTGCTGAAATGCACCACTAGGTCTGCTAACATCCACTGCTGGGTCTCCATAAACATTCAGCAAGCATCAGTGAATGCCAGTAAATGCCATTTTTTTCTGCATGCAGGAATTTTCAGTTACACATCTTTACTTCATATGCACTTCCACATCAGATGCCATTCTGTCAGACTGCCCCTCTGCTGCCATCTGTCATAAGGCAAAAGTATGTAATGGAATACCGGTGGAAAGGTTCAACCTGTACTGCCATACCACCAACATCTGTCTCTGATGTGGGCTAACATAATAAAAAAGGAGGCATTTTGGAGCAGGCCTCACATTTCATTTCTTATTTTGCTTTCTCTCTTTCAAATGACATTGTATGTAGCTAAACTGGAATCAAAGACTGAAGTACAGAGAACTGCCAGTAACAGCAACATTCTTAAACACAACAGATGTGCTTGTTCTTACTTCACTGTGAATGAGACTGAAAATCTTTTTATATGAATTATGATCTTATGAATTCTGGTGAGACTTTAAAATTTTTATCTTCCCATAACAAATAAACAATTTAAGCTATTTAACTTAAATTATTTATGGTGCAGTTAGTGACTCAGTATTTCCCAGATCCATACATCTGTGCTCCCTTCAAGGGGGTCTGGGTAATTATGAATGAGATCTTCAAATAACAGAGTTAGTTGTTTTTTTAAAACAAAAGAAAGCCTAGAACACCATGTTGAGTGGTGCAGGCAGCATGCTAGAGGGAAGAGATGGTATCCAGATGGATTTGACAGGCTTGAGATGTGGGCCCATGCCAACCTCATGAAGTTCAACAAGGCCAGGAGCAAGGTTCTGCACCTGGGTCAGGGCAATCTCAAGTATAGATACTGTTTGGGCAGAGAATGGCTTGAGGGCAGCACTTGAGAAGCAGTATTTGGGGGTCCTGGTGGAAAGATCGGATGAAAGATTAAACATGAGCCAGCAACGTGTACTTGCAGCCCAGAAAACCAACTGTATCCTGGGTTGCATTGAGAGAAGAGTTATCTGCAGATTGAGAGAGGTGATTCTGCCCCTCTACTCTGCTGTCCTGAGAAGCCACCTGGATCTACATCCAGTTCTGGGACCCTGAACACAAGAAGGACATGGAGCTGTTGGAGCAGATCCAGGGGAGAGCCACAGAGATGTTTGGGGTGCCTCAGGAAAGCTGGGGAAGAATTGTTTATAAGGGCATGCAGTGACATGACAAGGGAAAATGATTTTTTAATCTGGAAGAGGGTAAATTTAGACTAGGTCTTAGGAAGAAATTCTTTACTGTGAGGGTGGTGAGACACTGGAACAGGTCGCCCAGCGAGGCTGTGGATGCCCCCTCCATGGAAGCATTCAAGGCCAGGCTGGATGGGGCTTTGAGCAACCTGGTCTAGAGGGAGGTGTCTCTGCCTATAGCAAGGGGGTAGGAACTAGACAATCTTAAATGTCAAACCATTCTATGAAAATAATACCACCAAAAATCATGACTGATGTATTTATTTCAGATGAGTACTAGCCCTTGAAGTTACAGATTGCAGGCATGCTTTTCAGAAGAGTTTACTAGGCTGTAATTTTGCTGTGTGCATCACTTTTTATTTTTCGTATATATATATATAGGTAGATAGATAGATATGTATACATTTATAAGATGGAATTGGGAGTCAACATTGGGCAAGATAACATTTATATTTAGAGTGGCACTCTGATTTGCAGCAGTTGTAGCAATTAATATGTACAGTATTCCTGTGGTTAAAAGTTTCTATCATTCCAGACCAACAAAACTTAAAATAGTGAGTATTTAGAATTCACACTGATTATGATGAGATTAGTCATGTGCTAAAATGTTTGCCAGGATTGGGTTTGACATCAGTATTAAGACTACGAAAAAGCAAAGACAATTCTTACAACCTGTCCATAGCACCATAGCAATTATTCATAAAGCAGTACTTAATGTGCAAAAACTGAGCAATCTAGCCTTATCTAATTGCCATTTCACTCCAATATGAAAGTACCAGAAGTCATTAAAAAACACATTATTTCTTAATCCATTTTCTGTTCATGTACACCAACACATTCTAGGATGTGATGTGAATAGTTTCTTTTCTAGATAAATTAATGATAACTTACAGCATTCAAAGGGAGGAGATGTTGGAAATAGTGAAACAGAAAAAGAGAATAAAAAGAAGGTAATTGCCGTATTTTAAACTTAACCTTTTAGTCTCAATTATTCAGTGTAATCTGTAGCAATAAAATGTGGGAGAAATGCTATCTCCCCTTAAGATTTAGTTGCCATACTCTATTATTAAGTCTCCGTTTTAGGATACAAGTTAATCTTATAAAATAACTCCTACAGGCAAATAGTTTGCAACAGTCTGGTGAGAGACAGTGAGCTTATTTGCATGCGAGGGTTAGCTGAGACTTGTGACAGCTTTACAACATTGTGTCTGACAGCTTGCAAAATAAAGCAGTCTCTGCAGCTTTTTGAGAATGGTAATTACATAGTTCCGTATCATTTATTTAGGATGCACAGACACAGTAATCTTTAAATGATTGAAATTGCCTCTGACAGAAAAATAGCTCCACTCTACTCCATTTGTGATTCATTTGGTTGAAATAATTTTGTATCTCATACCTCAGTGTCATCCTTTCCTGTAAATAAGTGATGTGAATGAGACTAAGTAATGTAATCTCAAAAAGAAACAAATTTCAAACGTTGAGGTTTCCTCTACAGGGAAGGCTCTTCTTTGTGCTAATTCTTGATAGAATTCACTTATTAAATGACAGTCAAACATGATAAACAGATTACTGCTGATGGGCAGCTGTCAGTCTACGTAGCATGAAGGTTGACAGTCTCCCTATAACAGAGAAAATCTTCCTCCTCTCAGTACACAAAACCCTTTGGGAAGCGCTGCTTCACCTGCACTGACAACAACTCCCACTCAGTGAACTTCCACCAACAGCAAGCTTACAGAAAATCTTTTCAAGTTATTCACTTTTGTTCTTCAGTTACAAGTTAAAGATAATGATTAATTACCTGTGATGAATTTTGTCTGGGTCCTTCCAGAAACCACCTGTGTGCCAGCACTTCTTCACAGAGCAGTGGAGTGCAGAACAGCAGGAGCTGAGCAAATTCAGCTCGGTCTTGATTGATACACCTGCAAGTGCAACAAAAACCAGCACATCTGTTGTTACAGTGAAATATGAAAATGGGGGAATCATTCTGAAAGAATAAAATTCAGACTATGTAGGGACAACTGAGAACTCACTGTGCACTTACTTCTCCAGGTCATTAATGAAAATGCTGACACTAACCCTTGCCTGTTCTATTTTGACTCCATTTATTTTTTCCTGCTAAAATAATAGAGCATGGAAGCTGCTGATTACTACAAATAAAAAGGCACTACTAAACTTCTGGATTCTTAAGCAACACACAAATATACTACAGAAAAAAAGTTCTTCCTAACAGAGGTACCCTGGATGACAGGATTCAGTTTGTTTCCCCTAAAAGCTCTTCCAAATCTGGTAGTGGTGATGGCGTTTATAGAATACCTACATAAGTATAGTTGGAAAGCACACAGAGTATTCCTCAGGGAATAACTGCAGCTCTCTGCTCAGCTGTATTCTGTATATATAGCTATAAAATGATTGATCATTGAATTAGTTACTGGTATTTGGCTTCCAAAACAAAACCTCAAACAAAATAGTTGTGGAATCAGGTGAAAGCAACATATGGTAGAACCTTGCTACCAGAGAAGGCAAAAGGAAACCCCTAAGACTGGGAATTCTTGTTGGAAAATGATGTTTGATGGGTCCTGGACATGTAGGACATAGCAAACCTAAGGTTAATCAGAAATACAACTTTAAAAATCTGTAGTCATTTTGAAAGCATTTTCTTCTTCAAATGCTGTATATGTTTTTCCCCTGGTAAGTTTTAATTCTTTTGCGAGGCTGAGTTTGAATAATTGTTCACTTTGAGTGGGAATAACTGTAAAGTAAAGCCCAAAATTACCCCACTTGAAGACTTGAATGATCTTTTAGATATATTCAGGGTTGTGAAGGGAATCTTTGTCAGAAAAACATTATAAAAGACAGAAAGCTTGTATTTTACATAAACCACATTTTATTGTGTTGTAGCAATTCAAACACGTCATGTTCTTTTCCTGTTTACACTACCCAAAGACTGCAGATCAAACACAATTCTTTAAATGAGTCTTGTTTGAAAAGAAGTTAAGAATGCAATGTGGCATTGCAGAGATTAATTGAACTACCATGTTCCAAGGTAGTGTGTAATGAAATTGCTAAACACTGCCCTAGAGTTTTCATTAGCTCTAATATATTTGTGTTTAAGACAGAGATGATTGCATTTTTCTTCACGCAGCATAACATGATCAGGAAAGAAATTTGATTACCCTTCTAATCTCCCTGTCTACTAGTGATTTGAAAACTATATCTGATATATTTGACATATTTACCTCACTGAGAAATGCAGCCTGACTAGCATGCCCTGTTAGGGAAAGTGTGTGAGATTCTTTGAGCTGTGAGAACTCAAAACTCCAGATCCATTCCTAAATTTCACCCAGATGAAATGAAGTTGTCTGTAAGTGTGCACATGCGATTTCAGTTACCAGATACAAAAGGCATAACAGAATTCAACATTTGTCATTAGGTACTAAATGGCATGAGTACTTTCAGGTGACATAATAAACCTGTGTGGAGATTTTTGTTAACTGAGCTTTCTAAAGTCACTCATCAGGTAGTCATCTTACTAACCTTTTGTTTATAATCATTTATTTTGTAGCAAGTCAAGCTGATGCACTGTCAAAGTTGACCTTTTCTCCTGCAGTCTGTGACTATATTCTTTTTAAAGGAGAATGTCACCAACTACAAATGCCTAGTTCCAGCATTCCCAGTGACTTTGAAATTACAAATTTTTTTTTCCCCTAGACGTTCCCATGAAAAAAACTTGACACTATAAGTGATTCTCAGTGACATGTAAGATGAATAAGAAAGCTTAAAAAGAGTAAGACTGATCCTTAAAGAGAAGAGTCTACCTCCTTTTTTGTAGTTCTTTTGACCCACGGTACTTTCCAAAGATCTGTGGCATGATTATCATAATTCTGGAAAGGTTTAGGAATAATCAGTTAAATAACTTGTCAAGAGCTGCACAGTAAAGCCCTACTTCTTTTTCCAGTCCCAAGCTGTGAACAAAGAATTGCAGTATCTCTTCAGAAGTATTACATACTCAGTATGAGCATAGTATGAACTATTGAAAAAGATCTTTTAAAATCTCTGAGATCAATGTGGAATTATTGGATTCTTTTGCTTTAACCCTGCAGGTGGCTAAGTGCTTCATAGACATTCATTCACATCCAGTGGAACTGGGAAGAGAACTGGGGGAAAAAAACAAAGAAATTGTGGGTTGAGATAAAACTATTTACTATGATAGAGAAAAGGAAAACAGTTATGACAAGATATATATATATATATATGTATGTAACAAGTGATGCACAAAAAATTGCTCACCTCACCCTGACCAATGCTCAGCTAGTGCTGCTGAGCAGTGGAAGAGTGAAAGGGACTCCCACCCCCTTCAAAACTGCTTCCTCACAAGTCATATGGTATGGAACAGCCTTTTGGCCAGTTTAAGTCAGCTGTCCTTAATTCCATTCCCTCCCAGCTCCTTGGGCTCTTCACCACGAATGGCACTGGATCTGTACAACACAGCTTTGCAACGACTTTGAGAATTGATGTTTTATCAACACGGTTTTTCTCCTAAAACCAAAACATTTCATCATACCAGAGACTCTGAAGACAACGGTTCCGTCCCAACTGTAACTAAGACGTCCATTATTGGCTCAAAAGTGATAGTGAGCTCCATAAACGACCAGTTCTAAAGTGATAAGCACAGGACCAACACAGACTGGAAAATGAACACTAAGCTAGGAAATAAAATGGGCGTTAAATAGAGGTATTGTCCTTACATCAGAGTTTTTCTTCTTGTTATTGTCATCAAGACAATCAAGATAGACAACAAATTTTTGGAATGACACTTTGTCACAATAAACTTAATTTAGAACAGCTGAACTCTAAAACAGAATTCAAATGAGTTCCACTTGCTTATTAGCAAGTGATACTAGGCAGTAATACAGGACAAGACAGGTAGACCTCTTCAGTTATAGATTGTATGGTAAGCTATTTCAAACAGGGAATGAGCTTACCATAGTGGGCTCACTAATATGTTGCAATAAGTAACAAGACGGACAAATTAAAATCTAATGACATGGGGTTCCTGTATCCCCAGTAAATTAAAGAGGTAAAAGACATTCCAATTTATGTGCCAGAGCTGGAGCAGAAACAGAGCTACCATGCACAGATCCTAGAGGAGGAATCACTGGAACTCGTGAAACATTCAGCAATGCATGATAGACCACTGTCATTAAGGAGATTAAACAAAGGGGCTGTTTCAACTTTCACCCTTGTGTAAGGAACTACTGAATGAGATTTCCTGTCCTTTGAGACAAAGAAATGGAGCAAAGCTGGCTACTCTTTAAGGATGCCTTCCTGAGAGCACCAAACTCTGCATTGCTGAGGATCAGAAAGTAGGCAGGGGAGGCAGAAAACCAGAATGGCTTGGCAAGGACCTGCTGGTCAGGCTGAGGGAAAAGAAGAGTGAGTACAGACAGTGGAAGCAAGGGCATGTCACCGGGGAAGAATCAACTGATGTTGCCCAGATTGCAGAGATGGGATTAAGAAAGCCAAAGCACAGATGCAACTGTATGTGGCGAGGAATGTTAAAAACAAGGGATTCTACAGGTACATAAGTCAGAAGAGATAGGTCAGAGAGAGCATACCTCCTCTGCTAAATGGGAAAGGAGAACTGGCTACAACAGATACAGAGAAGGCTGAGGTACACAATGAGCTCTTTGCCTCAGATTTCACTGGCAGCCAGTATTCTCACATCCCTGAACCTCACAACTCTGAAACTCTCGATCAAAACAGGAGGAGCAAGCTCCCCAGCTCTGCAAGAGTAGAGCAAATGTAACAGCAACTCATGAGACTGAACTTGTGCAAGATCATGGGGCTGAATGACATGCACTCCAGGGTCCTACAGGAACTGGCTGATGCGGTTGCAGAGCTACTCTGCACCGTATTTGAAAAGTCATGGCTCTCAGGTGAAGTTCCTGAAGATTGGAAAAAGGGAAACATCACTCCCATTAACAAGAAAGGGAGGAAGACCTAGAGAAATGCAGGCAGGTGAGACTCACCTCTATGCCTCAAAAGACCATGGAATAGATCTTCCTGGAAGACAAGTTAAGACATGTGTGAGACAAACAGGTTATCTGAAACAGCCTGTGCAGCCTCACCAGAGTCAAAACATGCCTGACCAATCTGGCTGCCTTCTACAACAGACAGTATCAATAGACAAAGAGTGGGCAACTGATGTCCTCTACCTGGATTTGTGCAAAGCCTTTGACATGGTTCACCACCACATCCTTATCTCTAAATTGGAGAGATGTGGATTTAAAATAGGGAGCCTACAAACAGAAAGGAGAATCAACTCTTTGAAAAGGATGATAACTGCAGGACAAGGGGAAATGGTTTCAAGTTGAGGGAGAGAAGATTTTGGTTGGATGTCAGGGGGAAATTCTTTACAGAGAGAGTGGTGAGGTGCTGGAACAGGCTGCCCACGGAGGCTGTGGATGCCCATCCCTGGAGGTGTTCAAGGCCAGATTGGATGGGACACTGGGCAGTCTGGTCTAGTATTAAATGTGGAGGTTGGTGGTCTTGTATGTGGCAGGGGGGTTTAGAGATTCATGATCACTGAGGTCCCTTTCAACCCCGGCCATTTTGTGATTCTGTGATGCTGTGAAATTGGTTGGAAGGTTGCAGCCAGGGGATTTTTATCCATGGCTCTATGCCCAGGTTGAGGCAAGTAACACTGTGTGTCCCCCAGAGGTCTATCTTGGCACTGGAACTCCATAACATCTTTACCAGTGACATAGCTGATGAGATAGACTGCAGCCTCATCAAGTTTGCTGGTGACACCAAGCTGAGCAGTGTGGTTGATACAGCGGAAAGAAGGGATGCCATCCAGAGGGACCTTGATAAATTCAAAATATGAACCTAATTGAACCTAATGCGTTCAAAAAAGTAAAGTGCAAGATTTTGCACCTGGGCCCAGGTAATTCCAGGTAATTCTTCTGGAAGAAGTGCTCCGTGAGATCAGTCCTGCTGAAAAGAACTTAAGGGTTCTGGGCAATGAAAAACTTAACATGAGCCAGCAGTGCACCTTTGCAGTCTGGAAGGACAACGGTATCCTGGGTTTTTTCAAAAGAAGAGTGATCAACAGCATGAGGGAGGTGATTGTACCCCTCTGCACTGACTCTGTGGGGTCCCATACAGAGAACTGCACCCAGGTCTGGGGCCCCCAACATAGGCAAGATGTGCAGCTTTTGGAGAGGGTCCAGAGGAAATCCGCTAAAGTGATACAAGAGATGAGAATCTCTCCTGTGAAGACAGGCTGAAGGAACAGGCTCCTGGAAAAGAGAAGGCTTTGGGGAGATCTCATAGTATCTGAAAGAAGTTTATAAACATGAGGAATGTACTTAGCTTTCTCAGGGAAGGAAAAACTCTTTACTATGGGTGCAAGTGGAAAGTCATTACCAATCAGTCAAGAGCATCAACCAGGATCTAACAAACAGTTAACTTTGAAGGAACAGAACAGAATATACTGAATTTTTGTAGAACTTGGTTTCTATCTCTATTCCACTCCCTTATGTTGTATTTTCAGTTATTCCATAATACATTTTCTTAAAAAATAAAAGGAAGATATTACTTTAATATATTCAAAGGTTTTTAATTAAGATATATTGATAACTACTTGGATGCCAAGAAACTACTAGCCAGATTAATAAGTATTCTGAAAAAAAACCCACTGCTCAAATTGTTTTCTAAGTGATTATTGTTTTAAGGCTAAGAAGTAATTCCCTAAAAGAGACTGATTCCAATTTAGACTGATGCTGTCATCTACCCACAACTGTATTGACTCAGTGCAAACTAAGCATAAGATCTTTAGCTTGGGTTTGGTCTGGGTGATCTCCAGAAGTCCCTTCCAATCCCTACAATTCTGTGCTTCATAGGTTCTGTGATCTCACTGCAGAGGCAGAATAAGCCCCAAGGTAGCACACCATATAATTTATTAGATGTGTTAGTCAAATTTCAAACAAAAAAAAAAAGGTTTTTTTCGTTTGTTTGTTTTTGTGCTTTTTTTTTTTTTTTTTTTTTTAAGTGCAACAATTGCATTACTCCTAGCTATGAAAGCAATATTAGGTACAAAGCAATACAGAAACAGCTCATACTATGAGAGGCACTCCCAGAGATAGCACAATATTAATAACGTAGATTTCGTTCAAGTTAAGTGGCTATGAAGCAATCAAACAGCAAAATCAACGTGGACGAGACTAAATAGGTTTTGTTTGAAGTTTTTAACATGTTTTAGAAGACAATGCTTCTAAAATGTATAATGTGTTTACCTGTATGTGTTGCAACATACATGCTTCGCAGTTGAAACCACACTGATTGGTTTTAAATTTTAGAAATATCTGAAAAATATCTGAAAAAATATATGAAATATGTTTTAACATACCTAAGATATTTTAACAGCTGAAATTATTTAGAAAATCATTAAGATCTCTAGGCTTTCTCCATTGTGTTTGAGCACATGGCCTTCGGGAGAGAAACCATGTAGATCACATTGTAAGGAAAAGTCACCTCACAACATCCCAGATAAGGCATGCAGGCAGAAGTGCACCAGACGATGGCGGCGCCTCAGAGATCTGCTACTGCTGAACATGTGAGTTAAGATATGCACCCACATAAACTATTTTTCCTTCCTAGGAAAGTGTTGAGAGCAAGCTCTTTGTTTATAAATGTCACAGTACATAAAAATGAATTTTTCACATCTATTGATGTAAACACAAGCTTGTCACTGTGGGAATTATGATATATATTACATATATATATATATATGGCTCCCCAGTACAGATGGTATTGCTGTTTTGAGACGTTCTCAAAACTCTCAGAGTGCTGGACATGAATAAAACTCTGTACTCTGTAAAGTACAGCACTTTCAGAAATTGTTGATACTCTCTGCTGTTTTAGATGGCTTTGAATTCTCAAGTTCAGGCAACTAAATAATGTTTTAACTTCCTGTCTTATTCAGAGAAACATTCCTACAAGTAAACACTCCCAAACATTTTGGATATACTTCTTCAGATGTTCAGACAATTTCCTGTATGCTGGAGAAGCTGGCTTGAGACATTTGTTTAAGCTCTAGATCAAGAACATCTTCCAAAACTCTCTTTTAATAATATAGGTGGATATTACAGTACTCAAATAACCACTGCTCTATTTAAATATGCCTTCCTATTTAGCCATAAATCTGTTTTGAATTACATTTCTGTTAGGAAATCAGAATCTAAAGTACAATTGAAAGTAAAACACTCAAGATTTTTCACTGGCAATCGGGAATATTCATTATCAGAGCTACATCAGACATTCTTCTAAACACTATATTAAACTGTGGAATCATAGAATGGCTTGACTTGGCAGGGACCTTAAACATTACCCATTTCCAACTTCCTACTGTGGGCAGTGTTGCCACCTGCCAGCTCAGGCTGCCCATCTAACCTGGCCTTGAACACCTCCAGGAATGGGGCATCCACTGCTTCTCAGGGCAGCCTGTGCCAGTGCCTCAGCACTCCCTGTGTAAAGATTCCCTCAAAACGTGATAAAAATATTGCATACATTAGTGTAAAACCATTTCTCCTATTCTGGTCCCTCTTGTTTCTAACCTCCATTCAACCACTGGAATGCTACAATGAGATCTCCCCAAAGCCTTCTCTTCTCCAGGTTGAACAAGACTTTCTGCATAGGAGAGATGCTCCAGTCCTCTAAGCAACTTTATGGCCTCCTCAGGACTCCTCCAACCGCTCCACATCTTTCTTGGTGTTCCCAGGCCTAGATGCAGTAATGCAGCTGTGGCCTCTTGAGGTCAGAGCAGAGAGGGACAGTCATCTCCCTCTCCATGCTGGCTACCACTCTTTCAATGCAGTCCAGTATACAGCTTTGCAGCTTTCATTGCTTGCATCAGTCTTCTCACTCCCCAGAACCCCCAAGTCCTTCTTCACAGTGATACTGACAATGAGTTATTCTCTTAAATATCAGATTTTCCTGACCTAAGTGCATCACACTGCACTTGGCCTTGTTGAATCTCCTTATATTCATGTAGGCTGAACTTTCATGCTTGTCCAGGTCCATCTCTCTGGATGGCAATTCTTCCTTACCTTGTATCACCTGCACCTCCCAGCTTGGTGTCATCAGCCTGGACATAGAGCCATTGAACACAACCCTCTGGTTATGACCATGCAGCCAATTCTTTACCCACTGACCAGTCCACACTTCAAATCTATATCCATATATTTCCAATTTAAAGATAAATTGTTTTTTTTTTTTAAAAGAAAAACATTCTCCGATTTTTGTTAAGAAATACATGCATATGTTCTTATTTTCACTGATCAATTTTCTCTTCAAATGAGAACAGAAATATGAAACTATGGCAACAAAGAAAAAGATCAGAATGAAATGCATGGAGTGAAAAACTATGGATAGCTATTTAACCAGAAATTAAATAACAAATCAGGATATCAGTATATTTGAAGGCTGACTGCAAGTAACACCATGCTGCACATCCATACAGAGGGTTTAAAAGTTATCAGCATGTAAGTAATTTTTCCAAAATCAGGAAAAAGTCTGATAGTATTGAGCTGTGCTTTTCAGTTGTTATCAACGCAAAAATGAACCTGTGGTTTTTGAGAATTTTTACTGGCAATTCCTGAATTCAGCCAAAACTTACTGCCTATGCTCTCCTGGAGCATCAGAACATTCACCACTCGCCACTAAATACCAAATTTTAAATTGTATTAATATGCCTATTGTTGGTTTCAAATTATAACACTATTCTGCTGGTGATGGTCCAGCTAAAATCCACCTTGTTAAAAAAAAAACTGTGAGGTACACAGTTGGAGGTTGAGAATTATTTTTTAACTTATAAACAGAAGTTATCAGGTTTTGTGGATGAGACAAGATAACTCCATCATGGAAAATTTATGCTGAATTTAGTGGAAGGGTTCCATAGAAGCACACGTTTGTGTAAGAAATGTGGATCTGTAAATCTTCATTATTCTTGCTTATTTCTGGGAAAGCTATTGAAATGCCGATTTTTAAAATACTGTCAGCAAATTGAATGTGCTACCTACGTTAGATATTTCCATTCCCTGGCATATTTTGAGGAATTTCTAATGTCTTGGTTTTATTTTTATTATATAAGAGAGGGGAAAAGTCACCAATCTTATCTCCAGATAAGAAAACAAGTTCCATATTCTGCTGGAGTTTAGTACTACAGACTTATCTATCAATCAATCAATCTATCTATCTATCTATCTATCTATTTATAAAATTACCAAAAAAAAAAAAAAAAAAAAAAAAGAAAAAAGAAAAAAGAAAGGAAACAACAAAGTAATGGAGAGATTTCGTTTTACATACACAAATACATATACACATAAATATATAAAAAAATATTTATTGGAACTTGTGTGCCATCTTTCTTTGAAAGCAAAGTGAATATAAAGTTGGGGTGAGGTGGAGTTCTTGGGGCACGGGCAGCTGGTATGATAGTAGATGCCCTGGGATCCACATGGAGCTCCTGAAGGGCTCTGGTGTCCTGCAATTGCTCTGTGACAGTTTCCAGTCCTAGGCCATTACCTCATGTCCTGGCATTTCCATATCTTCACTGATGTCCCTCCAACCTCACCTACTGTTCCTTAATTTCTGGCTCCATTCTCTATTCTCTTCACTTCTCTGGGTGACCTCTGGCACCACAGAACTGCTCTATGAGCGACATTTCCTCCTCTTTATGCCTAGTCCCCATCTTTCAAGCTGCACTTTGTGGCAGTGTATACCTCTCCTGCTTTCCATAACCAACTAAAGCTCTGTTATCTGAGAAAGCACCCTCCAAACATATATGTCAACCCATCAGCCTTCTTGTGATCTGCAGCCAAGGCAGAATTAAACTCACCATAGTCTTCCAAGCCATACGTCTGTGGCTGGACTTGCAACTTCTCAAGCAGACTCACAGAAATAAGGTCAAATATACAACAAGTTTTATGTTTTTGCTACCCCTTAAAAAAAAATCTTTGAATAAAAACATGCTTTAAAATAGATATGTATGTGCTCTGCTGTGTGAAACACTGGCTGGATGGCCAGGCCCAAAGAGCTCAATGGAGTTAAATCCAGCTAGCAGCGGTTATGAGCGGCATCCCCCAGGGCTTGATACTGGGGCCACTTCTATTTAACATCTTTGTTAATGATCTTGATGAGGGGATTGAGTGCACCCTCATTAAATTTGCAGACAACACCAAGCTGGGAGGCAGTGTTGTCTGCCTGAGAATGGAAAGGCACTACAGAGGGACTTGGATAGACTGGATCGATGGGCCACGGTTAACTGTATGAGTTTCAGTATGGCCAAGTATTGGGTACTGCAATTTGGTCACAACAACCCCAGGCTTGGGGAGGAGTGGCTGGAAAGGTGCCTGATGGAAAAGGATTTGGTGTACTGATGGACAGTCAGCTGAATATGAGCCAGCAGTGTGCCCACGTGGGCAAGAAGGCCAATGGCATCCTGGCTTGTATCAGGAGTGGTGTGGTGAGCAGGACTAGAGAAGTAACCCTGCCCCTGGACTTAGGTTGCACCTGGGGAGGTTTGGGTTGGATATCAGGAAACACTTCTTTACAGAAAGGGTTGTTAAGCCCTGGAATGGGCTCCCCAGGGAGGTGGTTGAATCACCATACCTGGATGTGTTTAAAAGCCATTTGGATCAGGAACATGATTTAGCAGAGGGCTGTTAGTTAGGGTAGTGTGGCTAGGTCATGGTTGGACTCGATGATCTTGAAGGTCTTTTCCAACCTTAGCAACACTATGATTCTCTATGATTCTATACTTTAAACATACTATACATTTTATATGAAAATCTCTACCACTTAACACAGCATTATGAGACCCACACAACAGGGAACATCAAAGTTTTATTGTTCTGTTTTACTTCATTTAATTTTTTAAGTCTAGCTCAGATGCTGACAACAGCTGCTTAGCTCTTCTTTCACAATGAAAAAGAGTGCTTCTTCCATCTATAAAAACTACTTTGTCTGTACTATTCTAGGCAACAAGGACATAAATATCACAACACCTGTGGAAAAAGTTAAACTTTAAATCAGAAGAAAAAGAAAATCTATTTCCTTTTTTATTATGTGCTGATTTTTCCATAGTTCTGAAAAAAAAAAAAAAAAAAGTAGGTTGAATGAAGCATCTTCCTTCCTGATGTAAGTGCAGATTTCTTCAGCAACCTTGACTTTGGCAATAACAGGTCTCTCATTAGACAGGTTTATCAGGAGATCAGGTATTAGCAATAACATCTGCTGCCTGCCTGTGCTAGTTGGAATTGAAATTAATGTGGCCCCAATTCCATTTCCAATAGAATTTTTTTTTTAATGGCACATTCCTATAAATGTTTGAAAAAGCCAAAACTCATATGACTCACACATCTTCCTGTCAAAACAAATTAATAGCCCTGTTTATCCAAACAGCCCATGTAGCACCAGCAGTAGATAGGCTTTCCCACACAAATCAAACAGTGAAATGTGACACCGGGACCTAAATGCACCACAGCCATTAGACTGCCACTGACTTTTTGAATTTATTATTTCAGGAGAAAAACACAGAAATGTCTGTGCTAAAAGATGCTGGTTTCCCACATAAATAGTTAGGTAGTCTCCAAATTGTTCATTCTCCTCCCAGGTCCAGGTGGTAAGGGTCAGACGACTGAAATAAAGACTTAGCTGCCCTCTGAAAGATGAATAGCAAGTTTTGGCCCATGTAACAGATCCCAAGCATCTGTAGAAATACAAAGAAAAAGTCTCTCAAGTATCTGTAACTCATTTTGGTCTTTAGGAATAATGATTTGACTTGGGCACATCACCAAGACTTTGGAGGGTCTCTAATCGTCTAGTGGAGTGGAAACAAACACTCTCCATGAAAAGGGCAGTATCTGTTCCACTGTGTAGAAGATGTCATACAGAAGGCTGCCAACAGGACAACGTTCTGAATTCCATTTTCAAAACAGAGATAGCAAAACAATACCAGCCTAAAGTAAAAGCACACAGAAGAAAGTGGAAAGAAAGATGTGCCAAGAAAGTATGAACAGATCTCTGTTATAGTGGACTTTCAAATCCAAGCTATGTAAATGTAAAAGAACCAAGTTTTGCAACACCTATCTTCTTTTTGGGACCTAGCTACAAATTTAAAATCTTCACTAATCCATTCTACAAAAGCAGTCATGGGGCTGTCCCTAGATATAAGCCCGTGACAGGGGCACACAGGCCCTGGGAAAAATGAAAAACAAGGAAGGGGTACGAAGGGCTTGCCGTGACCCAGCCAGCCCTGGCCGTGAGTGCCCCGGGAGAGGGGGAAGGGCAGAGAGCTAGCAGACAGTTTGAACAAAGAGAAAGCACAGCGGCAACGATCTGAGGAGGAACGGTAATTTACTGAATTTAACCAAATCAAACAAAACGAGAGAGATATGAGTATCCAAAATGCCAGTCAAACCACGGCAGCGCAAGGGAAAGCACGTGCTTTTCTCCGCAGCAAGCTGAGATGGCTGAGCCGGGGCCAGAAGGAGAGGCCTGGGTCTGCTGCAGCTCCATCTCACCTCCTCTTCCCACCACCTCTGTCCCCTTCCTTCTTATATCCCCCCTTCAGATACCCAAGATGTCCAACAGCATCCACAGGCCTTTTTCAGCAGAGCTGTTTCCACCTGCATAGCCCCCAGCACAGATTGGTGCAGATGGTTGTTCCTCCCCATGTACAGGACTTGAAACTCTTCTTGAACTTTCATTTAGCTCCATCGGGCCATTTCTCCCCTAGGTCCTTCTAGAGGGCAGCACAGCCCTCTGACTTTTCAATGAATCCCAGAATCACAGAATGGCCAGGGTTGGAAGGGACCTCAAGGATCATGAATCTCCAACCCCCCTGCCACATGCAGGGCCACCAACCTCCCCATTTAATACCAGACCAGGCTGCCCAGGGTCCCATCCAATTTGGCCTTGAACACCTCCAGAGACGGGGCATCCACAACCTCTGTGAGCAGCCTGTTCCAGCACCTCACCACTCTCTCTGAGACTTTGCCACTACTCTGGTTTTGCGCCATCAAACTTTCAAAAGGAACATCACCCAGGTCATTACTGACCGTGTTAAACTGGACCCAGTATTGACTCCTGAGGTACACCACAAGCTACAGACTTCATGCCACTGATCACCACCCTCTAGGCCCAGTCATTCTACCACTTTTCAGTCAACCTCAGTGACTGCTCATCCAGCTAATGCTTCAGCAACTTATCTATGAATATCTTGCAGAGGACAGCGCCAAAGGCATTTCCAAAGCCCAAGAAGATAATATCCACTGCTCTCTCCTCATTCATCATGCTGAGGATTTAACTATGTGTTGTATAATGTATCTTATAAATTATGTATTACACATTGCATATTACATACATCACACGTTATATATTAATTCCATTAAGCATAATATATTAAATATTTTTATATGTTATGCATTAAATATTATATATTTATATATAATGAGGGGGACTGATATTTTACACCATCTGATAATGATAAGACAAGGGGAATAAATAAAAAGGGAATATTAGCCTAGATGTTAGGAAGAAATTCTTTACTAGAACTGATTGCTCAGAGAGGCTGTGGATGCCCCACCTCTGGAAGCATTCAAGGTCAGTTGGGATGGGGGTCTGGGCAGCCTGACCTGATGGGTGGCAGCCCTACCTGTGCAGGGTGTTGGAACTCAATGATCTTTAAGGTCACTTCCAAACTAAATCTAAACCATTCTGTGATTCTATGATATATGTTTTATATATCAGATATGGCAATGTAAACTCAAAGAGGAAGAAGAGAAAGTAACAGAAGAAATGATTTAAAATGAAGAAAAAGATTAGAGGGAGGATGGGAGAGGTGAGTAGAAAAAAAGTCTGAGGAGAGAAAAAAATGAGAAGGTTCATGAAGATCCATGGAAAACAGAGAAGACCAAAGAGGTCAGAATGTACAAGATAAGGATAAAAGCTCTTGAAAGCTCAGAAAATATTAAAGATGTTCAGATACCACGAAGAGAAGACTACATACAGAAAAACAAACTCACAGAAGAGGAGACAGGAAAAGGAAGTCTACAAAAGAGTTGAGGAGATTAAAAATGAATAGAGGTAATCAGAGAAGAGGAGTCAAGGTCAGAGAGGGGAAGAGACTGAAAGAGTTCAGAAAACAAACAAGGTCAGAGAGGAAAGAGAGGAAAGAAGAAAAGGTCAGAGAATAATGTCAGAAAACATACATCGCCATCTTTTCACTGTGGATCTTTTAGAAGACGGGCCTTACTGAAGGTCCAGCTTGAAAGGTCAAAGAAGATCAAAGGCCACCACAGTAGGGCCACATTTTCCATACTGTACCTTTAGTCACTAATAAACTTACAGAAGCTCTTCTTTTCTTCGATCTTCATGTCCAGGCTCAATTCCATTTGGGCTTTATTTTTCCTAACTTCAACGCCTCATATATGAGTAATATCTCTGTACAACTTGCAGGCTAGATATTCTTACTTCCACTCTCTCTATGCTTCCTTCTTTTGTTAGAGATTGTCCAGAAGCTTCTTGCTCATCTAGGCCTCCTGGCATTTTTGCCAGGCATCTCTGCTGGGATGAACTTCTCTTTAAATGGGAAGATACGATCCTTGAATATTTATTAGTTTTCCTGGGTGCCTTTTATCTCCAGAGCCCTAGCCCACAGGACTCATCTAAATAACTGTTTGAAGAGGCCATTTCTGCTCTCCTGAATTCCAAGGCTGTGATCTTGCTTTTCACTCTCCTCCCTGCCCTCAACCTCTAAATAGTTACTGCAGACAAGGTTGCCTTTGACATTAATTTTCCCAACAAGCCCCCTTCTGTGCAGTGTCAACCCAAAAGCCTGTCAGCAACAGCAGATCTGGAGCCCATTATTGACCTGCATTATTAATACATTATTCACACCCTGTGAGGTGGAGGGGAGGAGGAGTCAACTTTGTTTTGTTTATGAAATAAATTGCTCCATAGAAAATTCAATGCATTTTAGATGTGGCTACTCTTCTTGGAACAGAATTGGCCAAGAGCTAAAGCATTTCTTTGTCATTATCCTTATTAAGAACAAAGACACTGCATTTACACATGCATAACATTAAAACATTGCGTAATTGTGATGTAGTTCAGAGCAGAGCCTGGCATCTGTAGTATTTTCTATTCTCAGCAACCTGGAAATACACCTTCCACAGTGGAAAATAATAATTATTTTCCACAGGTAGAACCCACGTTCTGCCTTAATATGTCCTGCTGCAGTGTCATAGTGCAAGCATTAGAAACTGAATGGACAACAGCAGTTTATTAGGAGCTGAGGATGGGACAAGTCCCTCATACCAGCTACTTAAAGCCATGGGAACCTAGACAAAGAATTCGTCCCAAGTCCCAGTCTGCAATCCAAACCCCAAGGCTGTTGGTGGCTCTGGGCAGCCAGCTCCATTATAAGAGCAGTGCTCCTCAGAGCTTGCAGGTCCCCCTGTTCTGCAGAAAATACTCATATTTTATGTAAACCATGTGTCCCATTTAAAAAGGTAAGACAGTTCCATGTTCATTTCTCAGTATGTTGCAGGCATTACCATAGAAAAGAATTTGCTTAAGTGACTAAAGCAACTACTTGGAAAGAAACAGAATTTAACATAGGGAATGATAAATTCTGCTGAAGTTATCATCTGCTACATACTCTTTGAAAAGCAATCCAGTTGATTTATGCTTAATTCAGAGTTTTACAGTAGTTGTAGATGCTGATGCAGAACTGCTCATAACTACAGCCCACTCCCTTCCTTCAAAGAAAGAAATCTGAATGTCCAAATGAGTGTTTGATCACTATTAGCAAAAGAAAACAGTGGAGCATAACGCCTTGCTGAGTGCATAGATTTTATAAATTATAACGTAAGATTCCACCATTCCTTGAATTGATACCCTCGCTATTCTATTAGTTTTCTAATTTTTACCATTTTTGCTCTTCTATATGGTACAAAGTGGCCTACGGTCACATCTCTAACTGCAACATTTTATTATGCTCAGCATTTTCCTTATTCATTCAGTATTTCCAAATGCATGTAAGTTAATGGGAACCATGCATTGAAATTTCAGATTTATTTTAATGGATGGGTCTACTTCCTTTCACCATCTGTGCAATGTAAAAACCCATTTGCAGGCAAATATCAAAAATAAAAAAGAAAATAAATAGAGGTCATCATTAACCAGAAGCCAAATAGCCTTAGGTAAGTTCTCCCAGTACCACAAGACCACAAAAGACAATACAAGATAAAGAACTTTGTGTTCTCAAAGAACTTCTTCTCAACAATCTTAAGAAACAGAGTACAAGGAAATGTACCAATGCATCAGCTGAGAGCCACTCATTTAATAAAATTAGAAGGGAGGAGGAACTTGAAAATCCAAGGAATAGTATAAGCCGTAGCCATATAGATGTATAGGAGGTTCTTGTAATTGGTCTTGTAAACCACTGGAACAAGATGCGGCAGAAATGAAGGAGCACAAAACAATTGGTTGGTTTGGGAAATGCAAAGAAATACTGGTGCACTTAAATGCAGTGGCCAGTAATAGACCAGAATACAATGTATCAAGAATTTTCCTTGAAAATTAAATGCTGTTCTAAAAATGGGAAGGACTTGAAAAGTTGAAACATTTGCAGCTGTATGGATAGAAATTGTACATATGCATTTTCCTTTGCAACAGTGTAGCCAGAGCTAAAGGACAGCAAATGATTATCTGCTTAGCAAGACAACATGAGCAAGAAGCAGGCTCTATAAGAAGTGTATTTATCAAGATTTGCCTTAACCCTGTTACTCAGTGGCTAAGACAATACCTTTAGGACTTGACTTTGCTGCTTGATTTCCTCACAAAAGCTCTGAAAATTTCTTAATTGAGGGGGACACGGCAGGGGTAATTTTAAACAGAGCACTTGCTATGGGAATGATTTAAATAAAATAATAAGGCTTTTCTCTGATCAGGCTATTTGAGATGAAAGGCAGTTCTGTAGCCTCATTAAATTAATTTGATTGATGGAACTCAACCACCACCACAATCTACCGAGGAGGCCAGTTGGATTGGAGCAATTCAAGCGATACAGACTGACATTCACGTAACTTCCAGCTCAGCTACTGCCTGACCCACAGCTTCTGGGAATTGGGATGCACTGTGAGGAAAGGCCAGTCAAGACTTGCACTTTTCTTATTCTCTTAGAACTTACCACTGATGGAGACCAAAATACATTTGTCTGACTCAGTATAGCTGTGCTTGAACTGGCAGAGTGGAAATTACATATGAAAGCCTTCAACAGAACAGCATGCAAAAAGTAGATCTTCAGCACAGAACAAAGTTTCTGACTGCTAGCTCTTCTCTCCTTCAGCGTAACAGTTTTCTTGAGGCTTACTTGAAGTTTATTCTCATTTTCCAATTCATATACTTGGACTGAGAGAGCAAAACAAGAAAAAAAAAACTGTATATAAACTAAAACTAGATATTGTTTTTCAATGGTGAGGATTTAGAACTATAAAGCAGGATCTGACCCACTACATTTTAAAGTGAAAACACTGCAAGTTGATTAAGTACTAAAGGGAAGTCTTTTTTAACTTGGCTTTTCTTGAGTTAATATCTTACATGTCCTTTGAGCTTCTCCTCTTGAGACTGAGCCAAGGTCCAATCTAATTTTGCAATGGCCACGGCTTGGCTGCAGAAGCACATTCCAACCCAAATAAACAAAGGTTGTATTTTCATTTTTGCCGTTTGATTACAAGATAAACCATTTCAATATGTTCAATATGTGGTTGCTTCAGCCTTTTGAAACATAGTTAGTATTGTTTACAGAAGTTAGGACTGAGTACAGCCTGTTACCTCTAGAACTATATTATGCTATAAAGTAGTGATGTTATAAAGTAGTGATTCTCTACTACAAACCACTCTTAAATAGAAGGGCAAAATCATTGTCAAATTGTATTATCTAATTATTTCTGAAAGAGGTGAGTGACCCAAATAATTTTGAATTGATATATTAAGCTAGATTAAGTTGGATAATCATTTGGGGATCTACCCCACAAAAACAAAAACAAACCAACCAATCAACCAAAGAAAAACCCACCAATGTTTCAGTTGTTGCTGAGTAGTGCTGCACAGAGCCAAACACATTCTTTACTTCCTGCCAGTGAGAGGGTCTGAGGGGACACATGAGACTGGGAGGGGGCAGAACCAGGACAGCTGACCTAAAATGACAAAAGGCATGTTCCACATCATATGTCATTAAGTTAAAAAAATTATAAAATTGTGAGGAATTGACTAGGGATGGGTGGGCTATCACTTCTGGGGGTCTAGCTGGGTGTCTGTCAGTGAGTGGTGAGCAATTACATCTATTGCATTTATTTGCATCTTCTTGTTTTGTATACCACTAACGATATTTGATGTTAGCAATGTCTTGTACAGTTTCTGCAGCAGTTTTAGTTTAGAGGACAGAAGTAGAGCCAAGAGTACTCCCCAAATCCAAATGGAGTATCTGTGGTGGAAACATCCTGAGTTTGTAAAGAAACACACTTGAAATGTAACATTTCCATAACTTGCTTTTTCTTTTTTCTTTCTTTTTTTTTTTTTTTTTTTTTTTTTTTTTTTTTTTTTTTTAGGTGCTGTAATATATGTGTCGTTATTTCATGAATATTTTTTAGCAAAACAATCTTTAATGTTGCTTTGAACCACTATCAATCTTTGAAAAGCTCTACAGATAGAGAAGGCTCACAGAGACTGAGAAAAAAAACTGCAACAAGATACAGCTGACCTAAAAAAATTCCAGAAAAGATGGCTTGAAGGCACTGCAGTTAAGTCAGTCTCACCATAACCCTTTGGAAAATTATGGATTAAGCCTTCATAGAAACCATTTACAGGTACATGCAGGACAAGAAGGTGATCGGTCATGTGTGCTTTTCCTATGATAAATTCGTGCTAGCTGTTACCAGTCTGATTACTTTCTGAGAAGAGATGACTGACCTTGTACATGAGCAGAGAGCAAGATAAATTTTCTTTGACTTTTGCAAGGTAACACTCTTTACCACATTGCATTCTTGATGCCTAACTGATGAGGAGATAAGAAATGTGTACTGAAGTTCCAGGTGGGTAAAAACCTTTCCCCTAGAATAAAAGTGTAATCTTCAAATGTTGAGGTCCAATCATCAGCCTGAAACGAGTGTCCCCAGGGCTGACACTAGGAACAATACTATTTATTAACCTTATCACTGACAAGGATTAAATATGTCATGTTGTCCCTTATAATGTTTGGAGAAGACACCAAATTCTGGTGAGTGATTAAAACACTGAATAGCAGAACTGTCAGTCATTCAGATCTTGGCAGGCTCAAGGAGTGGGAAAGCAGAAATCTCATGAAATTAGGATGATAGATCTTAAACCTTTTGTATAATAACCTTGTGCAACTTGGGGAGCAGCTCTGCAGCAAAGAATCTGAGTCCCAGCACTGGTGAAGAAGGTACCCCTGAGCTGCATTAGCAAGAGTGCAGCCAGCAGACTAAGAGAAGCAATTATTCTTCTCACTTTTGAGATTCACTAGACTACTGAAGTCAGTATTGGTCAGTGAAAAAGACAGTGACAAACTGGAGCAAATACAGCAAAAGACTGCCGGGATGGTTAATAGGATGAAGAATACAACGAATGAGGATAGAGGCTGCAGGACCTGACCTTGATCACCCTAGAGAAAAGAAAGCTTGAGAGGATGTAACCACTGTCTTCACCCTCTGTAACTGGTTTTGATGAAGACCAAGGACAGACAAATTTGTAGAATGAAATTCTGAAGATTTTTAATAGCTTACTTAACTGAAAAAAAATCCACAACACTATTAAAATGTCATAGAATTTGATTTGTAGCAATCCTGTGATACTTCCTTAGGAGCATTACACTCATCGCTCATTTGCTGGGAACCTTTGCAAAGCAAAAGAAAGAAATGCTATATTCTTCATTATTTCACTAGCAAAAACATCAAAGTACAAAATCTAGAAGAAAATTTTTAAAACATTATTAAGTATATTTCAGTATTGCTCTGGTTTGATAAGAAAGGAAGTGCCTCAGCTTCAACATGGGTATGCTAATTACCTCAACGGAAAGCTAGATCCAATAAAGGAATTATTTTCCTATATGATGTATTACCAGTTCTCCTCTAGTCTCAGTGCACTTCCACATTCAAATAATAAATGAAAGTGGAACTCAGACCCCTTGTTCAGATCTACGTCATCACTGCAGATACTTCACTCATTTTCTAGCTTGCCCTTCAGATTCAGCTTTTTACTCATCTTCACGTGCAAATAACAAGAGATTTGCTTTCAGCATTGTGTTGAATATGTAAGTCTCAGTGTAAAACTTCTTTCTATAGCTGCTCTAGCACACCAATACTTTTAAAATTTGTATTTGTAGCTCTAGTAATAAAATCTCCATATAAATTTGGCCATTGGGAACTTCTGAAAATGTTAACAAATACATTGAATCCCTGAAGAGCCACATGTCATGCATTTATTAATTCTGTAAATGTGTTACAGTTGGCACATGTGCAGTGTTATGCTCAAGTGACCAAATTGTTGCAGATTTTCTTTTCTTTCCAAACATTTAATGTCATCTTCATAGCCATTCTCCAGTTGCTAGACTATGCAAATATTTAAAGAGCTTTTCCTAAAAAAAATTTTAGAAACTGAAGTTGCAAGTAGCATTAAAAATACCTGAACAGATTAAAACATATTTTTAAACTTTGTATGGCACTTGTGCTAGCCCTGAAATTGAACTTAATAATACTTTTCTCCCCACATTTATCTCCTTCTGGAAATATTTTTCCATTGGAATGTAAACAATTTGGGCAATTGTGACTTGCAGATATAAAGCAGTAAATCTACAGCCATGTGCACACACGTGCACATATGTACATACACAGATTCATGAAAAACAAAGAACCAGAAAACCAGAAATGAAAGAGAAGCATTACAGCAGCTCAGAAGACCAGGAATGAGAGGAGCGTAACAGTGACATCCTGAGAAAGCTAGTTATATAGTTTTGAATTGTGCAGTAGATAAAATCCATCATTCAGATACTACAACCTCTGTGTTCTTAGAACCATCATCATCCCTGTTAATTTTAGGGAGTCATATGGCAATGAGATAACTTGTGCCCTCTGAAGTTCATTGCAGATCCTAGAAAGTGGGAGACCCTCATGCTTAATCGGAAGATTAGATTCTAAATGATGAGTGAAAGGCTACAATTGATGAACACAGCCTCACCATTAACAAAATGTCCCCTACAATATAAGAAAATAACTTTTGAGAAAATGAGAAGTATGTGGGCTATTTCCAATAAGTTGCCTATACTACCATTTATATTTAATCTTAGCAAACATAGTTGCAAGTATGAATTTTTTAAATACAGTTGGTCCAGAAGGACAACTGTATTCTGGGTTGCATCGAGAGAACTGTGACCAGCAGGTTGAGAGAGGTGATTCTGCTCATCTGGAGAACTGCATCCAGTTCTGGGGCTCTCAACGCAAGAAAGACATGGAGCAGTTGGAGCAGGTCCAGACGAGGGCCACAGAGATGGTCAGAGGGCTGGAGCACCTCCTCTGTGGGGACAGCTGAGAGAGTTGGGGCTCTTCAGCCTGGAGAAGAAAAGGCTCCAAGGCGACATATAGTGGCCTTCCAGTACCTGAAGGGGGCCTACAGGAAAGCTGGGGAGGAACTTTTTATAAGGGCGTGTAGTAGGGACAGGACAAGGGGAAACAGCTTTAAACGGGAAGAGGGTAGATTTTGACTAGGTATCAGGAAGAAATTCTTCACTGTGAGGGTGGTGAGACACTGGAACAGGTTGCCCAGTGAGGCTGTGGATGCCCCCTCCCTGGAAGCATTCAAGGCTGGATGGGGCTTTGAGCAACCTGGTCTAAATGGAGGTGTCCCTGCCTATAGCAGGGGTTGGAACTAGATGATCTTAAAGGTCCCTTCCAATCCAAACCATTTTATGATTCTCTTATTCTATTCACTGTTTTTCACTTGCAATCAACAGAATGTAGTTTAATACTTTCAAGTTTAGGTTTTTAACAGGTTATCTAGACTGCTTTATCTCCATTGGAAATAGCGTCTGCTAAGTTCAGGTGCCACTAGTTGCACACAGAAGTCAAATACTTAAAGCAACTGGAGTGAATAGTCTTGATATTCCAGTATTTTTATTTACTTAACTCTGTGTATTGAACACTCTGGACTTTTGCAATCTCAGCTGGGTCATAGGCAGGTGGAGGTGTTCTCAGCTGATAGCAGTGACCGTGTCAGCTGTGCAACCCTCTATTGCAGTACTGACCTCTCAGCACCCTGCTACATGAAGACATGTCAGAAGGTGGCATTGGCAGAACTGTGGAGTTTAACATGGCAAGCAGCTCAGCACCACAGCCATTTGCTCATTCCCTCTCAGTAGGATAGTGGAAAGAATTAAAAAAAAAAGGCGGAAGGCTGACAACTCATTGGTTAAGGACAGTTGAATAAGGATTGTAAAAAGTGATGCATATTGTAATTGCTCACCACCTGTGCACACACACACCTAGCAGTGATGGTCTTTTCCCTGGTTTTATAGTTCAGCATCATGCCATGTGGAATGCAACATCCCTTGGGCCAATTTGGGTCAGCTGTGCTGATTCTGTCTCCTTTTAGCTCCTTGTGCACCCCCCCTCACTTCCTTGCAGGGCAGTTTGAGAAGCTGAAATGTCCCTGACTTGCTGTAAGCACCACTCAGCAACAGTTACAACACTGACGTGTAATCCACATTTTTGTCCCAGCGCCATACCAGCTATTATGAAAAAAATGTATTTGATTCCAGCTGAAACCAGGGCACAAACTCATAAAAGCCTCCAGACTTACCATTCTGCATTTGATGTCCAAAAGAAAAGCAAATGAACTGAATACTCTACCACAAAAGAAAGCATACCCAGGCCCCAAAGCAGCACATCCCAGCATATACAGCTCTTTCATGTTCTGTATGGTATCCCAAGGTGCTATAATTTTCAGATAAAGTGCCTGAAGAAACATGAGGTTTTCATAACTTGTCAGAGTACTGTTTTCATAACAGGCAGCTGAGGGTATGTGCTGAATACCTGTGAGTATGGCAAGAATACTCATGTGAATATGGCACTCCAGCATAATCCTTGTACCTTTAGACAGTGATAGTGCTGAAAAGCAAGGTAGCTATTTCCATACTGCCTACTGAGCATGGTCATCATACATGCTTCTCCTCTAGCCATGCTTGGATCACTTGTCATCAGCTAATGAAGAGACAGACAAGCTAAAGACTATTTGGCACAGCCATAACCACCCTGGGTTGATTTGTTAAAAGCAATATGGACCATTGATGACCAAGTGCTCATTTTTCCTCCTTGACCATTTTGTTTAGCAATATAAATAATCAATACGTATGCTGAGGTGAACATAGAAGAACACTGCCTTTATGAGTGAAGTAAATTATTATGTACTTATTTACTGCCATGGAAGTATGCTGCTTCTGTAAAGAGGCCAGTGTCCTAGTTATTCTCTTTCCAGTCTGGACCTCCAGGGCTGGGAACACAGTAACCATGTGCTAGGTTTAGCATATCAGTTTCTTTGAACCTTTGACTCGCATGTTGGCAAATGCACAAAGTTACAGCCCTCATTTATCAGAAGTCAAATAACACTGCTTGTAATCACCAAACATCAAAGATACAGCAGGCTATGCAGTGTCTGTAATATGCCAGACCGCACATGTTCACCCTAAGCAAATTCATCAGTAGGTGAATTTTGCAGTTTATGAGACTAATGGAGTAAAATTCAGATTTTCATCTCAGGTTGTTTTGATTGGATCACCAGCATCCGTATCAGCTTTTATGCTTACGGAGCGTATTTCTTTCTATGGTCATATACTTGTATGTATCTATTTCATATGAACTAGCTTATTTGATATGAGTCATTTAAAGATAAATAAGCAACCTCCAAATTTTCTTTCCTGTGTGGACAATCCTAGTTAATATTTACAATCTGAAAATCTATGACTGATTTAACTTTTAAAAGTAATTGCACTTCTATGTTTATTTCCAACTTAGTATTATTCTGAGACACTTTGAAAATATATCCTCTGTGATGGGTGAAAGATTGTAAAAGAAAGCAATACATGAAAAATGTCGATTTATCCAAAGATTTGATGTTAGAAGTAACTCATCAAGGCAACAAATCAGTTATGTGGTGCACGTGCAAAATGACTCAGCAGAAGACATTAAAATCTTCTGAGCAAACTCTTGAAGGATCTGAGTAGGTGTAAGACAAAGATGCAGGTGTAAGACATACAAGCACCCTTCCCAAAATGCATGTCACAAACATTTCAGTATTTTGAATATACATGTCAAAGGGAAGGTGGCTGGCTTAATTATGGTTCACCATTTAGTCAAGGTTTCCTGAAAATTCTGACAGAGCATCCATGGATACTGTACATATCTCCCAATTGATAGCTCCAATTAATGGAATTCATATTTTGTTGATGAATTTGGAAGTATTACTAAAATCACTAAAAACTTGATTAGCTGTGAAAACTGATGTTTATAATTTTTTCCTAATGGAAAAACAAACAAACAAACAAAACACAAAAAAAATGACATTTTAGAACAGCTTTCAGAAATAACGACACCTTGGTCACAATGCTCTGGTATTAGTTTGCAAATATTCAGGAAAAGAAGACAAAGACAAAGGCAAAAACTTTAATTTTCTCATTCATTGCCAACTGTTAAATGTGATTATATCTTTGTCAAAAAGCCTCCAGAACATACTCTGCTGCTAAGGTAACACTGTCATAAGAACTTTAACATTCAGCTCTTTCAAAATGTTCTCAGTTTGTTTTTTCAATCTTTTCACTCCTATCAAAATATGTTATTGTGTGTGGTCCTCAATATTTCCACATCACTGCATGCTTCACAGGCAATGTTTGTACAAATCAGTTATTCAAAAGGTCTGAATGTTTCTGTAAATGTAAGCATCAGAATTGTTCATAGCATACAGTGTAGGCAGGTAACTCTGCTATGCCTTCCTCAGTTGTACCTGTTCGTTTGTCAGTGTTTATGATACCCAAAAATTCCACTTCAATTCCACACTGCATGGCAGACTTTGACACAGATACTCCTGCATGCCACAGCACCATGTACAGTAAGGATAGTAGAAGACCATTGAATTGTCATATAGGACCTTACAGAATCATAGAATCATAAAATGGTTTGGATTGGAAGGGACCTTTAAGATCATCTAGTTCCAACCCCTGCTATAGGCAGGGACACCTCCATCTAGACCAGGTTGCTCAAAGCCCCATCCAGCCTTGAATGCTTCCAGGGAGGGGGCATCCACAGCCTCACTGGGCAACCTGTTCCAGTGTCTCACCACCCTCACAGTAAAGAATTTCTTCCTGATACCTAGTCAAAATCTACCCTCTTCCCGTTTAAAGCTGTTTCCCCTTGTCCTGTCCCTACTACACGCCCTTATAAAAAGTTCCTCCCCAGCTTTCCTGTAGGCCCCCTTCAGGTACTGGAAGGCCACTATAAGTCGCCTTGGAGCCTTTTCTTCTCCAGGCTGAAGAGCCCCAACTCTCTCAGCTGTCCCCACAGAGGAGGTGCTCCAGCCCTCTGACCATCTCTGTGGCCCTCGTCTGGACCTGCTCCAACTGCTCCATGTCTTTCTTGCGTTGAGAGCCCCAGAACTGGATGCAGTTCTCCAGATGAGCAGAATCACCTCTCTCAACCTGCTGGTCACAGTTCTCTCGATGCAACCCAGAATACAGTTGTCCTTCCAGGCTTCAAGCATTTATTGCCATCTCATGTTGAATCTTTCATTAACTGACATTCCCAGATCCTTCTCAGGGCCTTCTCAAGCTATTCTATGCCCAACCTGTATCTGCGCTTGAGATTGCCCCAGCCCTAGTGCAGGACCTTGCACTTGGCCTTGTTGTACTTCAAGAGGTTGGCATAGGCCCACTTCTCAAGCCTGTCCAGTTCTCTCTCAATAGCATCCCTTCCCTGTAGAGTGTCAATTGCACAACTCAGATTGGTGTCATCTGCAAACTTGTTGCAGGTACACTGGATTCCCTGTCTATGTCACCTAAAAAGATATTAAGTAACACTGGCCCCAACACTGATCCACGCAGAGCGCCACTCATCATTGGTTTCCACATGGACATTGAGCTATTGACCGCAACTCCCTGAGTGTGATCATCCAGCCAATTTCTTATCTAATGATTGGTCCAAATCCATTTTCTCCAATTTGGTGGCCAGGATGTCATGCAGGACAGTGTCAAATGCTTTGCATTAGTCCAGATAGATGATGTCAGTTGCTTTTCCTTTATCCACTGACACTGTAACTCCATCATCAAAGGCCACCAAGTTTGTCAGGCATGACTTGCCCTTGGTGAAGCCATGTTGGTTACCACCAATCACTGTCTTTGTTTTCCTTGTTAGGGATTGCAGAAGGATCTCCTCCATGGTCTTACCAGGCATACAGGTGAGACTGACTAGTCTGTAGTTCCCTGAATCCTCTTTTTTTCCCCTTCTTGAAAATGGTGGTTATGTTTTTCCTTTTCCAATCAGTGGGAACTTCACCAGACTGCCATGACCTTTCAAATATGATGCATAGTGGTTTGGCAGTTTCGTCTGCCAGTTTCCTCAGAATCTGTGGATGGATCTCATCTGTTCCCATGGACTTGTGCACCTTCAGGTTCTTTAGATGGTCTCAAACCTGATCTTCAGTTACAGCAGGTAGATCTACCTTCTCCACATTCTTACTGTTTCTACCTGCAATTTGGGTGGTGTGGCTAGAGCCCTTGCTGGTGAAAACAGAGCAAAGAAGTCATTGAGTACCTCAGCCTTCTCCACACCCCTCATGACTAGTCCTCCAGTACCCTCCAGAGAGAGCCTACATCCTCCCTGATCTCTGTTTATCACTGACATACCTGTAGAATTTCTTCTTCTTCCCCTTTATGTTGCTGGCTAGATTTAATGCTGTCTGGGTTTTAGCTTTCCGAAGCTGATCCCTGGCTGCTCAGACAAGTTCTTTGTAGTCTGCCTGGGTAACCTGTTCCTGCTTCCACTCCCTACAGACTTTTTTTTTGAGCTTAAGTAAGTCCAGGAGCAAGGCATCCACAAGGCATTCTGGCATTCTTGCCTGACTTCTCAAAATTATCTGTTAAATTACAAATACATTATCTGTTAAATTACAAATACATTTCATCAGCAGATTCTTTAATCTGGAACAAACTGATTTGTTTTAGTAGTTGTTAACACATCACCATTCTGATCAGTAGGATATAATTTCTTTTATTCAAATAATAGCCAGGCAGATACTAAAAATGTTTGGAACTACTGTAAAAAAACACTGCCATCTCCAAGTGCCACCAACTGTTCTCCAGCAGCCTCAAAAAAGGTCTTTTTTTAAGATCTCCTTTGTTGAGAGAGTGTGAACATAAGGAACCAGCACAATGTATCAGAGCTTGGATAAACCAAACATTGGTTCCAGTTTGCAATGTTATTTCTAAGCATTAATAGTTAAGGACTACTCTTTCTTGTTCAGTGCTTTATTTCCTGCTTGCTTTCCCCATCTTATTTTTCAGGAAGACCATTCCCTTTAGTCTCAATGTAATTGTCATTTTAATGCACAACGTGGGTGTGCAAATACCAAGTTCTCTATGCACCATGTGAAACAAGAAATTTGAGTGTTTATTCAGATACAAACCTACTTACTAACAGCATCACAAAAAGTAGTGAATGCTATCTGTATTTATACTGTAGAAAAGACAATGAAAACAAAATTATGTTTTATATTTTTAAGTCCTTGCATTACAAGATATATTAGAGTGATGATCATACTTTCATTTTATATCACAATCATTTTAACAGTGATGAGTTGGAAAAAACAGGGCAAAGGTTTATTTGCTTCATCTAAATGGTACATTAAATAAACTAGAGCAGACAAAACAAATAGTCTGGCAAAATGTTTACCATGGGTCTAGAAGTAACTACAACTGCAAACAGGGGCAGTTTTTGTTTCTGGTGAATCACTAATAAAAATAAGATTTAGTTAATGATAAAAGGAAGACTTGTTTGGAGACTAGTGAAAACTGATCTCACATAGAATTTCAAGCAAATTTTTAGCTATGGAGTGCCTCCTATCTCCCAAAGCAGCATTATATCTCTGCCTACATATATATATAAATTTTTAAAAATCACCAAAAAAACCCCACAAACAAACCCAAACAAACAAACAGAAACAAAGAACTCAAGTAAGTGAAATTGTCAATAAAATGCTCTTAACAAACCCTAACAAAGAGATTTAAATATCTCCAAATTAAAGAATTAAGAAATGACATTCCTGGATGTAGAGTAAAGTGAAGGGATATGAGCCTCCTCTATACCAGATTCTAACCCAGTAAATTCTTTCAAATTCTGTCCAGTCACTCAAGAGACAACATTTCCAAGAAAAAAATTACAATAGAAACCTAAATGAGGTGCCATGAATTGGGTCTAGATGCTGAGTTTCTCTGTTGGATGACAGAATAAGCTCTTGTAAGATCAGGACAATAAAAGACCTTAATCTGATGACTGTGTGTGGAAAAGGAGAAAGGAAATGGGAGAATTTATAATAGGAAATAAACCAGTGAATTAATTTGTTAACTGAGAAAATGGAATTTTGTTCCCACAGCACCAAGTGGAGAATCAGATGAGGCATAGATAAGAATTCAAAATACATCTGTACGCTCAAAAACATTGAGGTTACTTTTGAATAAATTCCCCTAAAACTATTTATTACCTCACAGATTCATGACTGTGTAGCAGAGCTGCTGATGAAGTTCACAGCTACCTCAAATCCTTTAATCGGTCAGCTTTAATTCATGCTGATGATAAGCAGCTGGTAAAGTAATCCAAACTGTCATTCCTCAGATGTTGCTAATGCACATACGACTTCACTGAGGAAAAACACAGTAAGTTGGAATTTGTCTAAAACATACAGTCGCTCGTTTACAGATCCTGCTGAGGACTTAAGTGCTGAGAAAACTACTGGTTACTCAACATTTTATTGCCTTCTGTGAATTAGCTCACATATTTATCCTCCCAGAAGGGGTATTCCTAAGTAGCAGTCCAGAATTTTTCCAAATATTATTTCTCTGCGCTTAATATCTGCAGCCCTGGAAAGATGTGGAGCGTTTAGAACTGATCCACAGGAGGCCACAAAGATAACCAGAGGGTCAGATCACCTCTTCTACAAGGATAGGCTGAATCATAGAATGGCCTGGGTTGAAAAGGACCACAAAGATCATCGAGTTTCAATTCCCTGTTATGTGCAGGGTTGCCAACCACCAGATCAGAGCCACATCCAGCCTGGCCTTGAATGTCTCCAGGAATGGGGCATCCACAGCCTCCTTGGGCAACCTGTTCCAGTGTGTCACCACCCTCTGTGTGAAAAACTTCCTCCTAATATCCAACCTAAACCTCCGCTGTCTCAGTTTAAAACCATTCCCCCTTGTCCTATCACTACCCACCCATATGAAGAGTCGTTCCCCCTCCTGTTTATGAGCTCCCTTGAAGTACTAGAATGCTTTCTAGTACTAGAATGACTTCTCCCTGGAGCCTTCTCCAAGCTAAACAAGTCCAGTTCTCTCAACCTTTCCTCATAGGGAGTTGCTCCAGCCCTCTGATCATCTTAGTGGCCCTCCTCTGGACCCACTCCAAAACCTCCACATCCTTCTTGTGCTGGGGGCCCCAGGCCTGGACACAGTACTGCAGATGGGGCCTCAAAAGAGCTGAGTAGAGGGGAACAATCACTTCCCTCTCCCTGCTGCCCACTCCTCTGTTAATGCAGCCCAGAACACAATTGGCCTTCTGGGCTGTAAGTGCACGCTGCTGGCTCATGTCCAGCTTCTATGGGCTTGTTCCATCTGGAGATAAGAAAGATCAGGGGGGGACCTCACTATGGCCTTTAAACTAAGAGAGGGTAGTTTTAGGATAGATAACTGGGAAATTTTTCACTGAGGGGGTGGTGAGGCACTGGCACAGGCTGTCTAGAGAAGCTGTGAATGCCCCATCCCTGGAGGTGTCCAAAATCAGATCAGATGGCATCTTGGGCAACCCGCTCTGATTTTGAGGTTGGCAACCCTGTCCATAGTGGGGTGTTGGAACTAGCTGATCTTTGAGGTCCCTTCCAACCTAAGCCATTATATGATTCTATGATTAGAACTCTAAATCATTTCCCTGATCAAATTTAAGGGAAACCCCGATACTGCAATAATTTATACTCTGTAAAATGTTCCCCAAGTGCAGGTGAACCACAAGAGAATAAGCAAGAGTAAAGCAAAATTATAACTACGCTTTCCCAGACAATTTTTCAGAATATTCTTCACATGCACTGGTTCTACCGCAGACTTGTGTTTATAAGAAATTCTTATAAAAATTATTCACAGGTAAACACTTATGCTGTGTGCTTTTTTTCAGATGCAGCAAAGGAACTAGACCCAGGGTGTTGCTATCTAATAGCCACTGCCCAGGACAATTTCCTGGGAGAAACATTTACTTATAACACAGCAAGAATATTTTAGGATCACAAGGGATAAGGCAAAGAGGGCTAAGTACTGCAGTATGTTTGTTTGCTAGAGAACAATATGAACTCCAGCACAGTCAGATGATTACTACTATGATTACTATTTGAGCTCTCGTCTCTTACTTCCTCCTCCCAAATTTTAAGCTCAGATTTAATTAATTCCAGATTGGGACCTGTTCCTGTTCTCTCAGGGAAAATGAACTGTTTCCTTACAGGACAGTATCCTACCAAGCAGCTGGCAAAATACTCAAGGAAATGGAACCCTCAACAATTTCTGAACTGCTTAGAACTTTTCTATATGCAAAACACATTAAGTGATCTAAAATCCAGTCCAATGCTATGTATGTCATTAGCTCATCAGAAGATCTTGATGTAATTTGGCCTTGTACTCTTGCATTTTCTCAGTCCTGATCTTCATTTGGATTACCATACAGGAAAAACTTGCAAAAATCTGAGTGCCTAGCCAAAGACAAAAGAACAGCAAAATGCAGCAAATCGGCAAAAATATCACCACAGTATGTGTTGCACAGTAAAGCCATGTCCCATTTTCTTGATCATTACTGCAGAAGAACAGAGGAGCATAGTGAGATACAAGGAGTATGCATGATCCATGACTGAATTTTCACACACACAGCTGTCACGAGCAGCAACACAAAAACCTAATCCAGACAGGGCATCAAAGAACCATCCATGAACTATCCAGACAAACTGGCAAAAAAAATCTAGAAAATTATCTAGAAAATAAATAGCTAATGATGTGCTTGTCTTTAAAAAGTTACAGATGAAACACTCCTCAGTATTTGACTCTGTTCCTTTTCCGAACTACACTTTACCCTAAACGTTGGCACAACCACACGGTATGAATGCTGCAGCAGACAGCATCGTTAGATGAAGATAGCTAAACTGGTGTCGTAGTCTACGTCCATTGTGATTCTATCCATTACCCGTGATCTACATGTGCCACTGACCAGCACTGCCTAATATAAGAGCTGCTTGTCTGTAACACTAGATTCAGTGTCTTCACCTGTTCACTAAAAGTCAAACTGAAATGAGAACAAGAAAAATTCACAAGAGAGTCCACAGCAAACTACCACAAATCAACGAGAATTTGATAAGGTCTTATTTTTCCAATATCTATAAAACATCATATTCCCTTCAAAAGTTGTGGACATGCAGTAGCATTCAACTCTGGCAGTGTTTAGGAACACTTGATCTTATAAAATTAGCTAACATAACTATTGTGACCTTCCTCATCTCAAAGGTCTCAAAATGTTTGAGAACACCCTTGACATTCTGCTGGGCAAAGAAAAACCGGATGAGGTTTAACAACAGCAAGTGTAGAGTCTTGCATCTGGGGAGGAATAATTGCATGCACCAGTACAGGTTGGGGGATGAGCTGCTGGAGGGGAGCTCTGTGGAGAGGAACCTGGGTGTGCTGGTGGACAACAGGTTGGCCATGAGCCAGCAGTGTGCCCTTGTGGCCAAGAGGGCCAACGGCATCCAGGGGTGCATTAAAAAGAGCATGGCCAGCAGGTCAAGGGAGGTGATCCTCCCCCTCTACTCTGCCCTGGTAAGGCCTCATCTGGAGCACTGCGTCCAGTTCTGGGCTCCCCAGTACAAAAAAGACAGGGATCTCTTGGAAAGAGTCCAGCGGAGGGCCACAAAGATGGTGAAGGGCCTGGAGCATCTCTGCTATGAGGAAAGGCTGAGTGAACTGGGTCTGTTCAGCCTTGAGAAAAGAAGACTGAGAGGGGACCTGATCCAGGTCTATAAATATCTGAGGTGTGGGGGGCAGAATGGCGAGAAATGGACTCTTTTCAGTGGTGAGAGGAGACAGGACAAGGGGAAACGGCTGGAAACTGCAGCATAGGAAGTTCTGCACAAATGTGCGCAAGAACTTCTTTACAGTGAGGTGACGGAGCACTGGAACAGGCTGCCCAGGGAGGTGGTGGAGTCTCCTTCTCTGGAGATGTTCCAGACCTGCCTGGATGCCGACCTGTGCGACCTGCTGTAGGGAACCTGCTTTGGCAGGGGGGTTGGACTCGATGATCTCTGGAGGTCCCTTCCAACCCCTACAATTCTGTGATTCTGTGATTCTGTGATTCTACGTAGGCATCTTCAATCGCATATACTTATCTATCATTGATGCAGTCTTCCTAATCCAAAGCATGTCAGAGCAGCTGCAGTCATGTTCTCAAGAAAAATGAATGAATTCCCATTGCTAATCTTATCAACTGTTTTTGAAGGCCTTTTTTTTGTGTTCTTTCTTTTCTTTCTTTCTTTCTTTTTTTTTTTTTTTTTTTTTTTTTTTTTTTTTTTTTTTTTTTTTTTTTTTAATGTTGCACCACTACAACCTGTTCATCAAGGTCACTGAATTGGCTGCATTGTGACTACAGGCACTCTCCAGATGGGGTACATGTAATGAGGATATGGTCAAGTGACACTGCATACTGCAGGGCAGTGCCCTCTAGTTTTGTTTGATGTTAAATGCCAAATGCTGCTGACATTCAATATTTAATCTTGTTTGATTTGCCAAGACATAGATTCATTAGATAATCTCTCCTGCTTATATTGTTTTGTAAGTAATTAAACTCTTACTGGCACATGATACTTAATATAGATGTACTGTGTCCTTCATGTCTAACCAGAAGCTCAGTCCTATTCCATAGTTCGGAACAACAAATATTTAAGAATTTTACTAAAATCATATTATCTTCACCAAGGCATAAAGAGACCTGCATTTAGTAACCTGATAGTCGAAATAGCTAAACAGATGAAAGGAGCTCCTGACTTCCTTTACTACATGGATGGCTTCATTATTGATGTGATTTCTTAAGGGTTATAACACTACTGACATTAGCCTTAGTGCCAGGGAAAAAACTGATTCCAGATGAAATACTTTGGCTAAAAAGCACAAAATAGTTCAAATTATGTCTGGTAAACAATATTGGCTGAATATTTCATCCAAATCTACAAAAAGATTTGAGCCATGAAAGGGAATAACTCCTCAGGTTGAATACTCTCCTGACAACCAATTTCAAAAATTACATCCAAATACTGTAAGAACTTTTTCTTCTGATTGGTTTTATATTCTTATCGGTGTCCCAGTGACACCAGCATGCCTAGCCCCTCCCAAGGTCTCCCCACTCCTGGCTGTGGCCCAGGAGTCCCTTTCATTCATCCCTTCTTATGGCTACAGTCTACACTCCCGCATGGTTGTGGAACTCGCTAATTATGACCCTCACCTGTGTGCTGATGTCCCAGCCCAACGTCAGCCCAACCCTGTACCCAGGAATGTGCCTGAGGCTGGGGCTGTCTCCACAAAGCCTGTGGTACCCAGCTCCCTGGCTACATAGAGTTGCCTGCCTGCATAGCGCCCTAACAGCACAATGCAAAGAAGTATTTGATTCTCAGGCAAAGGATCCTCTGAATAATTTAGAATACAGTAGCACAGAACAAAAATTGAAAAACAACAACAACAACAACAAAACTTACAGGATTATTTTTTCACATCGCTGAAATAACTGTCACACTCGAGCACAATTTACATCTTTATAAATGCATGACTAAAGAGGTATCTCAACAACAGATGCAAATAATGAATGATGAAGTATCAGAGACCCAAAATACATCTGATATGCTGAGAACAGAATTATATAGTTCAGCATTTCCCTTCCTCCTTTTAGCTGTACCTCTGATATCTGAGAGTTTACCACATTTTTTCTACTCAGTGGCACGTTTTTATCTGATGGATAATTCACATCAAAGACTTCAGGTTCATCCAGTTATCTTCCCATTTATCGCCATTCAGCCAGAAAGCAATTCTATAAGGATCAAGGCCAAGTGGCAGCAAAAATTTGAAAACTGTCATTCAAATCACCGTACGCTTACACATGTATGAAAAACTAGTGAACCTCACTAACTCAGACGTGACATAACTGATAACTGATAGGTAAGTAGAAAGCATAAATATTGTCTGAAAGGGAGTAAGTGCATATCCGGACAGCTGCTGAAAGCTGATGGGCAGTGTTTTTGAGGTAATAAGTGAATCAGGCTGCAAAGCCTTGGTTAATCACAGCAGGACACCTTTGATCTGGCTCACAGCAGCAATGGAAATGTTCAACAAGGACAGAGACCAGAAAAGATTTTAATGTAACATTTACCACAGACAAAATAAGTGACACTAATGATGACCACACATGCTTAGCATGTGAATAGACTTACTAACTAATTAGGTGATGTATTACACAGATTCAGGAGTGAAGGCTGGTAAACAAACCTTAGAGAGTAGGAAAAAAACGAGCTACAGTTTCTTCTCCACAGTGACTGGACTACAGCTGCTGCAGATCAGTCTGCTTGATCCTTGCTACATTAGATCATAAAGCAGTCTGAATGATGAATCTAAAGGCAAATATTATGTCTGGGCAAAGTAAAGTAAGTGGTTTCTGGAAGTGTGCAATTAGCAGCCAACCGTAAGCTATGAGAAGAAAGAGTGAAGGCTGCTAATACTGAGCCAGTCTGTCAAGTCCTACACTCAACCTTTAGCTGAAGCCAAAACCATCTGATTAGAAGTTGATACAAAAGCAGATAGTGATTTAGTTACAAAAAATGTTCTCCTGGACTCAACAGTTTGCAGCCTAGGAGTCCTTGAGACAAATATCTTTTTGAATTCTCGAAGGATTTCTCTACCATTATCATGTGCCTGCCCCAAGTTTTCCGGCACTTCGCTTCCTGAATTTTAAGGAGCTCTTCACATCACCAACATGCTGTATGAGGAGCCTGATTATCATCTCTCTTGAATAAGGCTAAGGCTCCCTACAGTTTAAGAATTTAAGCTCTTGTACATAAAGCAATCTTAGCAATCAGTTATTTTCCATCTTCCAAAAGCTACCTTCAGCTAACAACCTATCATATCACCTGTAAACACTCTCTGTTCCAGGCTGTCTTCGATTCGATCAGTAATTTCTGGAATTATAGCCATCCCATACCTCTTATCAGCCTTATCCTACTCTTTTTTTGAGAATCATACTAGATTGTTCGCATTAATTTTTTTATAAGGTGAGGAGGGGAAGTGAGCCATTTATACAAGTGCTACTGATAATTCTCATCTAACTATTTTTTTCTCTGTTTATCCTTGAATAAACATTTTTTTTCCATTTCTTTTTCATTCAATGGTAGTTTCTTTGGGAGTCTGCTGTAAGTTTGTCTCTTCAAACCCAAGTAGACAGAGCATGTATCTCTGCCCCTGTGGATCAGGATTCTTAACGCCTTCTGCAAAACCACTGCTCTCAGTGCTTAACAAGCGCCCAGAAATCATTCTTTATTACAGTTTCCTACTAACTTCCTACATGTAGTGGGATTACTAAATTTTAGTTTCCCTAGGTCTTTCATGCAGCTCTTTCTAAAATTTTCTCAGTTGGTATCTTTAAGACCTGAAATGCAAGAGATTTTTAAATTAGTTACTTCTTCAGAGATTTCATCCTTGAGGTGAACATTTATAGGTCCTAAGTAAATATAGGTTTGTTTATGGCTATCTGCTGCAGTTCAGTTTATTTCTTTATTCCACAATTTCTGCTAATACTTCACTGAAACAAACATTCTGATGAATCACCTTTAAAAGAATCCCAGTGCACAACCCTCTTGAAGTTCATATGAGTGGAGTGTGATGACCTCATCTAGTTTTTCTGATAGATGTTTAAACTTTTCTGAGAACTCCTTTCCCACAGTCGTATCTATGGACTGAACTTAACTGCCTTAAGTTCACTCACTTCTCCTGTTGTCTTTGAAAAATGATTTTGACATTCGGATTTGGGTTTTGGTTTCTAGCTTTTGCTAGTTATTCCTCCTGCATTCTTGACTATTTAGTTCTATTTTAGAATTTTATGTTTAACTAGCAAATATTTCAAATGTTGCTTGAGCTTTCCAAAAGACATATGTTTGCTTTTAATAAACACCTCTCCCCTTATGCTGATATTCAGTCACACCACCATTCTGTTTTTCTCAAATACTTTATTTATTTATTGGGAAAATGATCTTCATTTACTTTCTATTCTGTACTATACCCGTAAATGTCAGTCAGCCAGAAACTTGCAAAACCATACAGCTGGCCACCCAAGAGCTGCAAAATTAATTCTTCGTTCTGTCACTCTGTTCATTCTCCCAAAATCAAGAAGAAGAAAATGCACAAGCAGTGGAAACAGGGACAGGTTCCATGGGAATAGTATAAGGAAGCTGCTACACTATGTAGGGACAGGAAAGGCAAGGCACAGCTTGAACTAAACGTGGCAAGGAATGCCAAGAACAACAAGAAAGGCTTCTACAGGTACTTCAACCAGAAAAGGAAAGCACAAGAGGGCATACTCCTTCTAGTGAGTGGCACAGACAAGCTGATAACAACAGAAATGGTAGCACCAATAACTCCTCATCACACAGCCTTTAAATGGTTGGTTTGGTAGCAGGGAACTGGGGAAGCAATGGCCCTCCCATGTAAGCAAAGATCAGGTTCATGACCACCTGATGAACCTGAACATCCATAAGACTATGGGTCCAATGAAATATATCTCAAATCCTCCTTGTTCATACCTTAGAGCACACTGCACTGAACCTGCATTGTGCCTTGTAAACTTAGGTGTTCCCTAACAGGTAGAAACACACTACATGTACTAAAGATCTGTCCCTAGGCACAGCCTTTACTCTCAAGCTCATGCTATATTCTGTGTCGATGTATGCAATATCTGTGCACACAAAATTCTCCAACAGCATTTTCATTTAATCTCAAAAACAAATTGGAGTTAAGAGCTAGGTAAGAATGCAGTACTGAGAAGCAGAAATACAGCTATTTGCATTTAAATCACGGAAGTTTTCAGTATCAGATTTACTCTCAGAAGTTAGAACTCTATATGGACGGTTTTCCAGTACATCAGGTATAATTCTGTCTCTTGTTGCCTGAGGAACAGTAATATAAAATACAATTACATAAACTGTTTTCTAAATAAATTATATTACAAAAATACTACTTATACAAAATAAAACCGTGTTGTTTTCCCCAAGGTAACAACAAATTCAAATTGAACATTGGAACTGAGCAGCAAGGCATATTTTATCTAAGAAACTGCAAAAGAAAAATTTTCAGAAGAAATCTGAAATCCAACATTGATATTTCACAATAAATCAAGACTTTCCAAAATTTAAAGTTGATGTGAGCATGAATTTATCTGACACCAATTTATGAGTTTCTTCTCATCTACACACTCTAACAATCAAATAAATGTATGCCTCCACATGATTCTACTCAGACATCTTGTAACTTGCTGTCAAAAACTTCCAGTAAAAGATACGAAGAAAAATTTGCACATAGTATCACATTTAGTGTTAGGTGAATGGTTGTCCTTGATGATCTTAGAGCTCTTTTCCAACCCTAATGATTCTATGACTCTTGATTTCCAAACAAAATTGTTGACACATTACTACAGCTTCTAGTACTACAATATACTTAAATACTTTCCCTTTGCGGTATTTTATCTTTTTCAACCATTCACCTCACAGAGACTCTTGAGGGATAAATAATATTTTATTGGGCTGGTAGTATACTCCCTGAGATTTTCTACTTACCTAATGTGAGATGCGTCTCCTATCAAAATTAACAGCAAAACAGCTATTCATTTGTAGCTAAAATTTAATCTACCTTTAGGTTACTTTAAGGCTAAATTTTAAAAGCTAGAGATAATACTCTTCAACTAATTCAGAGACAGCTGAGCACCAAGGCTCAGTGGTTTGCCCCAAAATTTTACAGCTGATGGCCAAAGAGTGATTAAGATGTTTTTGTTCCACACCTAAATCTATTTCCATGTACTCCATGCTATTGCAACCTCTCCTCCATTAATGAGGGCAGGACTGGGCATTACAGGTGATAAAACTATCAGAGAGCTACCAAAGGAGGACTACAAAGATGGTGGAGCGTCCAGAGGGGAAGACGTATGAGAAGATCCAGAGAAGAAGCTCTGCTCTGTGTGACAGCGACAGGGCCTGAGGGAACAGCATGGAGCTGCGTCAGGGGAAGGCCGGAAAGGTGTCAGGAAGCAGGTAAAGGCTCTGCACCAGAGGGGCAGGGAACAGGCTGTCCAGAGCTGTGGGCACGGACCCACGCCGCCAGAGTGCAAGGGCTGTTTGGACAACGCTCTCAGACATAGGGATTGATTTTACGGTGGTCCTGCATGGAGCAAGGAGTTGGACCCTGGTGGTCCTGGTGGGTTTCTTCCAATTCAGAATATTCTTCAATTCTATGCTGTTCCTATGCAAGTAGTTTGGAGTCTGAAGAGCCCAGATTTCACGTCAGTTTGAGTGAGCTATTTGCTTCAGTTGCTGGTTTTCCAGCATTGTGATAAAGAATGGATGCAACGCTTCACACACACAGAATTGTAGGAGTTGGAAGGGACCTCCAGAGATCATCGAGACCAACCCCCTGCCACCTTCAGGCATAACTTAGCTATGCCTTATCTAAGAAAGCCTTTTCTCATAGTTGTCTGCTGTATTTTTCATGTATCACTTCAGAAATTCAGATAAAAATATAAATTCCTCAATTCCAAAGTTACCTTTTTCCTCTCTACTCATTACTGCCTTCCTTTTTCATATTTTCATCACAATGCTACATTCTAACAGTCACAAAAAGGTAAAGAAGTAAAGATGGCTGTAAAAGTAGCACATAAAAGGTAAACAGACAACATAATATGCACATTATAATAAGAAGGATGCTACAAAAAAAAAAAAAAAAGTGTTTTTTTTTTTTTATTTGTTTGTTTGTTTTAATTTGCTTTTAAAGTTTCCTTAGTTTCCCTGTGGCCAAATGATAGATAAAATGCAATGAAACTTTAAAAAAAAAACAAACAAAAAACTGAATTAATGAGCCAAGAAGTTGTGCAATGTTTCTGATGTTTGTAGAAAAATCCATCTGAAATCTTTGTTCAGCAGAGCTTAGGTTTTATATAATCCTTATTTAAAATCTACGTAATAACAACTTTAAATCATGCCCAGGTTGATATGTGATTTCCATACTGAAATTGTGATATTCAAACAGATGCTTATGGTCTTTTCTCAAATGTTCCACGTCAAATTTAAAACTGTGAATTTTATTTTTTTTTACATGTACAACCTTCCATTATTTCCTTTACCATCTAATAACATAAAATAATAATAATAAAAATTTTAAAAAAACAAGGAGATACTTAGACTTTCTGCAATTTAGCTGTTTAGTAATGTTAATGGAAAGATCAAAAGGAAAGAAGTCATACACTTAAGTTTTTCCTAAATACAAAGAAACAAACAACAACAAAACCCCAACAACTCAAAAGAAGCCCAACTAAAATTCAGAAGAAGTCCAACTTTTAAAATGCAGTATCTGATCTGAGGATATCCCCTACTTCGCCTCTGTCCCAAGCTGGTTTTGTTTTCTCTTTTCAAATCTCAGATCAGTCTGTGTTCCTGATGTTGCTAACATTCATTATTGAAAATAAGTGCTTTCTATTGAAAACTGTGCTTCCTGTCCCTGCAGGCTTTCTCCTTAAGTAAGGAGGAGAGGCTTAACAAGGTTTTTTGTTTTTTTTTTTTTTCTAAGTTAATTCCAATAATAAATGCATGAACAGGAAAAAATATGAAAGACTGCTGATGGCCTGTTTTCAAGGTCTTCTTTTCAAAACAGCATGTACTCTTTAGAGTTATCATATATTGTGGCCCCATGAAAGGCTAATGTGTTTTGGACTTCAGAATTGAAAACAAACACTAATTAGGTCCTAGTTCTGTAGGCAGTAGCTGAACTGCAATCTCATTTCAGGTTATGGGTGTAAGCATAGAATGCAATCATAGAATGTCACTCAGTTCCATCCCAGTTTCACTGGGCAGCCTGTGCCAGTGCTTCATCATAATTTGTGTGAAGTATTTCCCATTTTTTTCTTTAAAATGATCCCCTCTTGTACTAGACTGTAAAAAGTTGGTCTCAATCTTTTTTAGAAGCTCCTTTCAAGTTCTGGAAAGAGGCAGTGAGGTCTTCCTGGAACTTTCTCTTCTAGAGGCCGAAAAAGCCCAGCTCCCACAAGCTTTCTTCATAGGAGCCCTCTGATCATCCTTGTGACTTTCCTTGGAGTCCACTCCAGCACCTCCATTCATTTCTCATGCTGGGGGCCCCAGACCTGGACACATTACTGAGGATGAAATCAGAAGGGCAGAGCAGATGGGGCAATCACCTCCCTCTCCCTGCTGGCCAGTGCTCCATTGATGCTGACCTTCCAGGCTGTAAGAGCATACTGCAAGCTCATGTCCAGCCTTTTGTCCACCAGAGCCCCCAAGTCGTTCCCCACAGGGTTGCTCTCAACAAGTTCTTCTCCCAGTCTACAATCATGTCTGGGATCGTCCTGACCCTGGCAACAAAAGAAACAAGGGAGAAGTCCCTTATGTCCAGAAGGGTAACACTGACACAGGCCAGTCAGTTCCTGCTCAGGCTGGAAAACAAAATGAGACACTCAGCTGTCATTTATGATAGAGGTGTGAAGGAAAGAAGCAGCAGTCAATATTGAAATCTTCACCAATCCTCAGTGAATATCATTCTGCAAGGGAGAAAAATAACTGAAAGTTCCACAGAAGAAAACAACAAAAATATCCTACCGAAGTCAAATGCCAGTCAGGGTCAGTTAATAACATTTGAACACAGTCCTTTTCACTGTATTTTCAAATGGAAGGGAAAAAGGTAAGATACTATGTATGCTAATCAATGTTATCTCCCATCTCACCACCATGAGGCACAGAAAAGTAAAGAAATTCAGACAAAGCAAGTCAAGACCAACGCTTCTATTCTGCAGGAGTTTTATGACTACAAAAGATGCAACGCCTTCTGTATGGATAGTTTAGAATGTGCATGGCTAAAATCACCTCCACAGATTCCTTCCAGCCTAAACCACTCCAAAAAAATAGATCTATTTTGCATCTTTCACTGATTCCTTACTACATTTATCAACATTACTGGACAGCAAGTGTCAAATTTCCCTGAGAACAAATGAAGTTAATTTTCTAATGTCCTGTGTTTAAATATGGAGAACAGGAAAGTTATATTGTGTAATGCATTGAGGTTTGTGCTGTACCCCAGAGACAATTTTAATCTATTTTAATGAAAGTTAAGGATGTTTGACATCCTTAACATCCTGACAGGATGTTTGCTCTCTTCCAAAAGAAACAAAGCAAAAATATTTCATGTCTAATTTGACTTGTTAAACCCATGGAGACAATCCAAGGTATTCCAAGAAAATTACAAACCCTGCTAACAACAACATGCTGAAGAGCTAAGACAGTGAGAGATATACAGAAGAATAGCAGGTTACAGGGATGAGCAGAAGCTAGATATTTGAAGCTGAAATAGATATTCTGTAAATTGCTTCAAGTCTTAGAAGAACTGTCCTTCCCTACTATTTCGATACTTTTAAAAGTTCTTTTTTTTAGTATGCTACCTAGAGGTAAGACAAAGTTTTTAACTAAAAATAGATCAGCAACTATTCAAATAAGCAGAGAGTGGCTTACTGGTTTGCTTAAGCAGACAGTTTTTTCAGATGGACAATGCAATAGATACAGGTAAGCGCACATGTAACCAGCCGCCAGAGATGCAGATGCTACAGGAAAACTGTAAAAAAATCATAAATTCAGTTTGGAATACTTGTGCTTTTTATAGACATTACATTTTGAGGAAATTACTTGCACATATCCCATGCAACAAATCTTCCCCTAAACCAGCTCAGAAAGCTGCAAATACTGATAGTGTCTGCAAAAAAAGTGGCACAAGTTACTCTTCAAAAGCATGCTTAGAATTCTAGTTAAAATAACCAGACCTCACCAGCTGTAAAGAATTGCCCCTCTCACCTGCTCCTCATCTAGTTATCTCTGTCCTTCTAAGATACGAAAAACATCCATCGGATTGCCTCACTTAGTTTTTACAGGCCACTTTAGCAAATTCTCCAACTCTCCAATTCCCTCTGCCCCAGGGAGTCTGACCTCAGTGCATTTTGGACCTGGAGTACCCAGAACACTGCACTTTTCCTTTCCTCTGGAGAATCCTGCATTTTTCCCTGGAGGATTCTCCGAGGCTCTCGCAGATCCTGGAGCTGGGGGTAGGAAGGTGTTCAAGTGCTTTCCTCAAGCCTTGTGTTCAGTAGAATTGAAGTGTTCTAGGGCTGCAACAGCACTAGCAGAAAGCATGTTTGTCTAAAAGCGAACAATTCTGTAGGCATTTACCAGCAAAGAGTACTTTTGAGTATCCTGTTTTCAGATTAAATATTCAGGTTCTTCTCATCAAAAACATCATCATTTCTTTTCCGTGAATAAACAAACCTCTTCACATACTCTATTTTTCTGGTTAAATTAAATGCTTGAACAAGGCTAAATGTAAGTTTAAGCCAAACAAGCAATCTCAGGAACATTTTGTTCCTCTTGACAATGCAGGATTGCCACAGCATTCAAAAGAAAAGTAACAATATCAATCAGTACATTATTTCTCCAATTAATTTCATTACGCAAGTTGATTCTGCCGGCATGACCACCAGATTTTTAACATCTCACATATGCTTTCTTTGTTCTCCTTCAAGCAATACATGTCTGATCAACAAATTTGAGTGAGGGTACAATATATGCAGTTATTTATTCTCCCCCAAATCCATCATGGCAGCACTGAGTTACTGTCTTAGTTGTACTTGGGCTCTTTCACATACTTCAGATTGCAGTTCTGGGTCTCAGGATAGTCAATGTCACATAGTGTTATCAGTTCAGCCAGTTTCAGTCTTACATTTTTAGAACTGAAAGAAGTCATTTGAGGGTTTCTAGTTACTACTTATTTTGTCCCTGTCCTCATTGCCTCAACTCCAGAACTTCAGTTTGAGACAGATTCTGTGAAGACTCCTCTTACAGAAGATATGCTAGCAATACAGAATGGAATTCTATGTATTTATTTTTATGTATTTAATGCTGTAATATTACATTTTTCAAGTCTCCCATTATCCTGAGGAAAAAGTAACATCAAACTCTAAGTTACAGCCCCTAGCTTCTGAAGACGAAAAAGCTCAAATGGGCAATATATTCAATATTACAAGAGTCAAGAAAATGTGAATTTATAAAATTTAAACAGATACTCACATAAATATACAGTATATGTATACCTAATAAAGGCAAAATGACTTGTCTAAGTTCGATATTATGATCTTATTTTTAACATCTCAGTTTTTACTAGTTTTGGTTTTCTTTATGTGCAACGATTTAACAAATTAGCTAAACACAGAGAACCAACACGGCAGTTTTTGTTTTTTCTTCTTAATAGAGATTACTGAAGTTAGTACTGTAGTTTTCGTCATTCAAGAAAGCTATTATTTAGGATATAAAATCCACTTCAACCGACCTCTGACAGACTTTCAGGCCTTTGCTCCACACATCCAGAGAAAATATGCAGGAGTCTGTTCTGCTTGTTTCAGATTTACCTGCTACTTTTGTTCATATTCTTAGTTGCGTGATTACTATTCTTAATATATGACAATAGATTGGCATATCTAAATAAATACTACTGCAATTTGTTTCAGTGGTGGATAAAGTTTTCGTTGTACTTACAGAGGTAGTCTTCCAATATAAGATGTTAAATTAGTGTTAAATTAGCATGCAAAAAACAGTTGTTTTATGCACAACATAATATTTAATTTTCTCATGAAATTTCAACTTCCTACAATCACAAAATGTTGTGGACTTTCTGCATTAATTAGCAATGAAATAAATAAAGAAAGAAATAAAGAAATAAAAACAACAAAGAAAACAGCCATGTCCAGACTGGAAACACAAATTATTAGACTTTACATTCATGTCTGAGGTTGTCTGTGTCAGAAGTGAGACTCTGAGATTCAACTGAAAGCAAAATACAAAATTGTGGCTCTCTGAAACACAGTGGCAAAATCTCTAAAACAGGTAAGGTCAGCATTCCACTGACATTGAAAAGATGAACAGTAATATTCATCAATATGAAGAAATGTTTGAAAAAGTCCTGCTAGGATTATTTACAAGATAAAGAAGGACCTGCTGTTTTTTATATGAAGCTCTATTTTAGCCACAAGATATTTTTGCTGCTCCTTCAGTGTTTCTCATTGTAAGGTTAAGAAATGTGTTACTGCAAACACATTAACCATCCAGGCTCATTTAAATGGAACCACGCAAGAAAGCAAAAGTGTAACAGTTACTGAAAAGCAACCTCACTGCTTTTGCATTCATAACATACAAACAGTGAAATCCAAAGCCAGTGAAACGAAAAATAGGTGATGTCTTGAATCATAGCATCTGATCTGCAAACAGACTCCTCTGAATTAATCAAAGATTTAAAACAAAACATAAGTACCTATCCTTTTAACATGACAGCAGGGTGCTCTCTGTTCCATTAAGCACATCTAATTGCAATCCAGGGTGGTACAGGCTCCTACATCAGTTTACACTTCGTTTTTCAAAGCTTTCTGAAGAGACTGAGAATGAATCACAAAAGAGGCATGCTGTCAGATCCACAGAGAAATGCTTTTTCAACACTTACTGAGAAAAGTAGAGTTCAAAGGCAAATGCTGTGCAGTAAAAGCTTACTTCCTTGCTTTTTTTTTTTTTTTTTTTTTTTTTTTTTTTCCCCTAGAGAATTACCTTACATTCTGATCCACCTCCAAGCAGTGCCAGTAAAAATAAAGAGGTGCTCTTAAACAAAACTGAACTAGATGCTTAGAGGATTTTCTGCACTGTTTGGAAATGTTTAATTTCAAAGAACAACAAAAGAATTTTTCACCTTCAAGAGGAAAAGTGTGGCAATTTCATACTCCAACTGAGAGACATACAGAGAAGAGGAAAGGGTGAGAAAAAGTTACAATAGTTACAGTATTAACCTTTCCTTTAACAACATTAACTCAAAGCATGAGTTTTCAAAGTCCCTTCTTGACTTCAAGAATCTCTTCTTTCACTGTCAGCCTTTTGAAGGTAAAGAATTTCTTGCTCCAACTGTTTTGTAAAAAAAATTCCCTTAGAGCTATATACTTACTTTTTACCACCCTGGCTATGAATCTAAGTCTAGGTAACTGGCTGCATCTACACTACAGCTAAATTTCTGACCGTGGGACAATAGAGAAATTCCTAATCTGACTCTAAATTAGCTGTTTCTGATACTGATCTTACCATAAAGACTAAATACAAAAGGACTGATGTACTCAAACTGCTATGTCTCACATACACCCTGAATTTGTATACATTTTCAATTTTCTTAAAGCAAGAAAAGATATTTTTGCATTTTGAACTTGTAACTCAGGAACCAATCTTAATATCTAATTTGATTTTTGCCAATAGCAGCAGAAAATATCATCCAAAACACTGGAAAAAAAATTAAGCTGGGAGAGAAATATAACCTATTTGCTACTCGTTCTGGAATGTGGAACCTGATAGATCTCCTGACATTCATCTCCAGTCACAATTATAGTAGGGAAATCTTTCCTTCAGTATATACTCAATTATTTATAAGCAAGATCATATTGGACAAAACAGTATTCACAATCTAAATGATTTCTTGTGAAAATGAGCATAGTTCATAAGAATAATAAAAATTCAAACATTAAGAAAACAGTTAACATAGCAAATTAATTATACAGAGAAAAGATAATGGTTCAGCAGGGCCCCTGGAAATTTAACAGAGATTTAAATATCTGATTGAGAGTATTTAGGCCAAATTAGAGAATACAAAGGACCTAGATTTCATTAGGGGTTGCATTACATACAACAAGGTACATCCCACAGAGGTTGGATACTGTGAGCAGCATTTCAAAGGCAAGACTAAATGTACTGGCTTAAACGTGATCATTAGTAGATGCACCTGTGTACAAAACCAGTTACAGGTTTTTTAAATTGCATCTGAAAGTGATAAGGATGTAGACCAGGTTCTGAAATTGTGAAGCAATGAAGTCCTTGTGGTTAGATAAATGCCTATTCCCAAAACTGAGATCAAGGACTTAACGTGTTGCTGAATCAAATATCTATTTTGCTTCCAATTTTACTGCTATTTTGATTTCTACAAAATTTCTCCTATTAAAAGGAATTACAGGCAAATTCTTCCCTCTTACACAAACTGAAAGTAAATTTTTATATACATTTTATATGACTATTTTATATAGTTACATAAAACTATAATTTCCCTCTCTGCCAGCAGCAATTAAACTCCAGATCTTACTGCAAGAGGTTTTCAATTAATTTGTTCTTATGATCTGTAAATACACAATCGGGACAAAAAAATTGGTCTGTTTTACATGTGGCTTCTAAGCATATTATCAGATTAATTCTTGTAGTGCTTTCTCTTTTACAGTGAATTCCACTGAATTTTTTTTTTAACCATGTTTAAATACATTCTTCAATAAGAATAAAAGTGCTTTTATTTTCCTGAGTTGTAATTTGAAGTGATTTCTTCTGAAGGTGTGCTAAGTATAACGATTACCAGCCTTTTAGTCCCAGTCTTTATACATCCCAAAAATGCCTACAGTCACAAACACATTCAAAGGATTTAAATGGTTGGCAAGCATACTTAGACCATTTCATCCATAAGGTTTCCATTTTTCTAGAAGTTAGATTCAATAGCAAATCTGCGACCAGAAGCTTTCTCTGTCTTTCATAAGACAGAATTTACTCCCTGTATCTCCAGTCTTCTTTATTACAAAAAGGCAGGGGAGGGAGGGAGAGAGGGCCTGAAAGCTGTGAAATAATAAGCACAGAAAACCTGACTAATCATAGCAATCTCTAACAGGTTCTAATGATATTTTAAAGATATTTATCTATATCAGTGCAATGCAATACAGTCTCAGTATTTTTCAGTAATTTGTAATGTAAAATGTGCTAGAAAAAGCTATTCCATAAAGATTGCCCATTTTCTATGAAGTTACTCAAGTGAATTTGAAATTTCCCAGAACTACTAGCCAGCTTGTGCTCTACGTGATAATAAGAGGTGAAGAGTGGGATGGGTACGTCCAGTTTTTATGCTGAAGTGTGTGGGATTATAATGCAGACAGCATACATCTGGAGCTAGAATACAAATATGCACAGATACATCCACAGGAAATAGATTCTTTTAATTATGGGAAAAATAAAAAAAAGAAAATAAACCAACACCTTTCTTACCTCATGGAGAAACATAAAAAGACCTTTAATCATAACAAAATATTGTTAGTTTGTTGAAGCTGAGGTGTATGACTTTGATACCCTCATGGATTTGTAAGCTTTTTCTTTCTCCCTTCCAATAGAAGGTAATATTGAATTTTAGGAGTCAGAGATTTCTAATAACACCCACCAGCAATAATGGTTTCTAAGGCAACCCATCAATTATGCACTCCTTGTTATGTTATCGAAATATAGATATAGCAGAGTTAAAGATTTTGTCTTCCCTGAAAAGTATTAGATAACTGGAAAAAAAAATAGTTACCCAGGAAGTTAAAAATAACGAACAGTTATACTGACATATCTACAAATTTGTTCAAAAAGAATGTTAAACACAAAACACTAAATGCTTTGGAATATACTAGTATAGGCATACAATTTACTGAAATGAATGGTTTATATTACTTTTTGTTTCACTTCAGAAAATGAAAAATGCATTGCTTTGTGAGAGGAATAATTCAGCCTGTAGTGACATAAACACCAGATGAAATGCTATACCTAGCTACTATGACAGAAACTCTACCACTGACTTTTTCAGTTATGATAATAGTTCACATAGTAGATTGCAGCCTAAGACACTGTAGCTCTGTTTGCCTGAGGAAACTTAATCCAATGTTTGATCCCCAGTGGATATTTCAGAGATAGTGTGACACTGAAATTAAATAATAAAAAGGAACCAGAGAACTAACAGATTTTGTTTATTAATACACATACAAGAACTCATCCAGTCTGCAGAAAATAGCAAGTCTCCCCCCAGCCCAGAATACGCACATTTTGTCAGAGAGCAGCAAACCTCTGGCCACTCTGCTCCCACTCTGCTTGTCAGCTGTTTTCTGTTTCCTAATCTCAGACACCTGCACTGGTGCAAATTCACACTTCATGGGAGCCCTCTAGTTTTCTAACAACACCTGTGTGGTCTGACAGGTACTGCAGCATAAAAGGAGAGTTGAAGCACTATGTTCCCCTCTTTTTTTCTGTCCTGTATAGCTTCATAATTGATTTGAGTTAGGGTAAGAGATGCGGCTTGGTTTAGCATGGGAGATGTGTATTCTACCACATAGACCTCAATGCAGGAAGAAAGAAGAAAACATTAAATTGGAATGGTTAGAGGGGTTGCTAAGATGTACTTCATAACTGTGAAAGCCATTCATGTGCCCTCTCCTCCTGCTTTGTAACAGCTAAATGCAGATACAGAGCAGCCTTGCAACCAAAATTATGGCTTTAAGTTAGTAAAATATCTACGATGTGCTCATTTTAAACAGACTCCAGTAATAGGGCCCACACTTTTTATAGTATAAGGGCTCCATAAGTGTAGGCCTTCACTGTCCTTTAAGCCTCTCAATCTCTCTGATCTACTCTCTTCAGTTTGTCCTCAGCCCCGGCTGGCCCAGGGTCCTGAAACCAGACATAGTGCTCCAAGTGGGGCACTTCAAATGTAGCACAGGAGAGTCTGACCACTTCTCTCACTTGCAGGTTCTGTCTGCTGATGTTGCCCAGCGCACAGGTAGCCTGAGTTGACAAAAGAGCCCATGCAGTCTTCCAAATTCTATCATCCAACGTAAGTTATGTGTGCAGTGAGAAGCTTCACAACCTGTAAAGAGTGATACTACCAGCAGTGAGCCTCCCATCACACTCACATGGCTCCTTTCCTCGGCGTTAGGTCTCCAGTGTGAGGAGGTTGGGGAGGGACCACTGCCAGCCCATTGTTCCCCAAAGTAAAATAACCAGTACAACTGCAGGCTCTCTGAAGAGCACTGTAGACCTGTGCTCTCATGAAAACACTGTCTAAGCTCAATTAAAATGGGCCTGTTGTAAGCAGACTATAGTGGAAATGCTAAGTCACAGCTTGAAATAGTGATTGGGTACCTGGTAGGAAGGCGGGGCCAACCCAAGGGGGATCAGCTGCATGCCAACATCTCAGGTCAGACCTCATTTAAAGATTGGTGGTGGAGGCAAGGGTGTCTTTTGAGATCCTTACATACCTGAGTCTTTTGAAGGTAAAGAGCTTCTCTCCTACATTTCTGTGTCCACTGCTGTTGCACTGGAGTGAATCCTCACTTGCTGTCATTACACAGGCATAAACTCATACAGCAGAGTATGACAACACTACAGTTCCAGATGGATTGTCCAGGATCTGTGGTATGAAGGTTATAAAGGTCCTATCAGTCTTCAGAGTACATATCTGCCCATGGCAGAGAGATAGGAACTGCATGATCCTTAAGTTCTCTTCTGATACAAACAATTCTACGATTACTAGTCATTCTGCCAGGCAAGCTATGAAAATCGCAAAGCATGGAAAGAGTGCTGTGGACTTTAGCTCTTGCAAGCAGGGCAGTACAGGCTTTGCCCTTTTTTTTTTTTTTGTTCTTCTTGTTACTGCTTTGGGGTTTTGTTTATCTTTTATGTCAGGCAGTGACAATCTCAATATAATGCTGTTGCCTTTGAAATTGTTAAAAGGAATTGCTCCAAGCTGTTCACACGTGTCTGTCCCTTCACATGGCTGGCACCAGCTTCTACTCTCTGCTGCATCTCATGGACCTTCAGTTTCTCCACTCCTCTTTCCAAGAATGACAAAAGAAGGGTTAAAGTACTTTGTTAATTAAATGCTTTCTCTTGCATCATCTTCATAGTACGGCATTTCACTTTTTGGCTAAGGTAGTGATACAGGCGAGGACATGAAAAAAGGTTCTGGAGTTTAATTAGCGTGGTTAGAAAATTAGATAGAAAAGCAATTTAGGATGTGTCTATGAAGGGGAAAGAAAAGTTGATGACAGCAGAGAATTGGACTCATAATGTACTATTCACATGTAACTAATCTCCCTAACTGACGAAGACGGTTTTTCAGTAATTTGAACACCAGCTGGCTTCAGCTTTTGGAATAATGTGAAAACTTGTAATGTAATTCTTGTTGTGCCTGTTCATATCTTCATTGCAGCTAAGGAAAGTTTCCTTATGTGTAGGTAGCAACTTTATCAACAGGGAAGGAGTCTGAAGTGTCCTTTATATTGTACTTCATAGAATAATAGAACAGTTTGGGTTGGAAGGTACCTTAAAGGCCATTTAATTCCATGCACAGGAACATCTCCCTGTAGACCAAGTTGCTCAAAGCCCCATCCAGCCTGGCCTTGAATGCTTCTGGGAAGGCATCATCCACAGATTCATTGCGCAACCTGTTCATATCAGCATCTGCATAGCAAAGAATTTCTTCCAAATTTCTAATCTAAATCTACCCTCTTACTTTAAAGCCACAACTCCTGTCCTACCACTGCACTCTCTGATAAAGAATCTATGCCCATCTTTCCTGTAGGCTCCTCTAGGTACAAGTAGGCTGCTGTAAGGTCTCCCTGGATCCTTCTCTTTTCCAGGCTGAACAAGCTCAAATCTCTCAGCCAGTCTTCACAGGAGACCTCTGATCATCATTATGCTCTTTTATGAACTCACTCATGTCTTTGAGTTGGGTTCCCAGACGTGGAAGCAGTACTGCATGTGGGAACTCATGAGAGTGAAGCAAACAGGGACAGTCACCTGCCTCTCCCTGCTGGTCACGTGTCTTTTGATGCAGCCCAGGATACACTTGATCTTCTGAGCTGCAAGCACACATTTGCAGCTTGAGTTGAGTTTCTCAATCATCCATATCCCTAAGATGCAAGATGACTTTCTATCCACTCACTGAAAAGCCTGTATTTGTACTTGGAAATGCCCAGACCCAGGTGAAGGACCTTGCACTTAACCTTGCTGAACTTGATGAGTTTTGCACCAGCACAGCTCTCAAGTCTGTCAGGTTTCCTCTGCATGGCATCTCTTCCCTCCAGACCATCAGCTGCCCTGCTCCAGTTGGTGACATCTGCAAACTTGCTGAAAAGGCACTCCATCACATTGTCCACATCACCAAAGAAAATGGTCACCGCCGGTACCAGTACTGAGCCCAGAGGATTGTTACATACCACTGGTCTCATACTTGAAATGCTGTGTCCAGTATCAATGAGATACCCCAAGTAGCAACCAAATATTTAAAATGACCACTGAATTTTTTAGTGTTATTTAAATTCATTGCTCATCTACAGGCTTTCTATGCTGCTAAAAGAAATCTGAGACCGTGTTTAATGGTCACTTTATAAGAGGTGTAGATTAATTACTCTCAAGCGTGAAATAATTGCCGAAGTTCTCTAAAAACCATTTTCTGAAAGTTCCCTTGCTGTTCAAATACTTTACCTACATCCTCTTTCATGCCATCAGATCAAACTGTGTTCAAATAGAAACATTTGAAAGAGCTCACTTAAAATGAGACAGGAGACTGACAGTGCCTTTCTGTGATTCTATGGGGATAAATGAATTCTTGCAGTTCAGTATTCTCACAAAGTGGCAAAATCAGATTTTCCCTCTGTTTTCCTACTTCTGCTGCCATGAGTTTTCCATTCCTTTTACAACGGCTTAGCTTTGCAGGAAGTTGCCCTTCCTCAAGCTATTTTGTTGCTATAAAGCTGGAGGAATGGGCTAAACTTGTAGCCTGATGAGGATCAACAGTATTCTTTCTCATTTCATGATGTGTCATAACCACAAAAATGTTGAATTAAATATTTTTTTTTTCTTCAAACAATCTTATACGTATTCTGGGTCCTAAAATATGAACCAGAGCAGCTGAACACTCAGACCTAAGTGTGAATTCCCATCTTCCAGACCTCAACTTGCGGTTATGAGTATCCATATAAAATTACAGAATCATTAAAATTGGAAAAGACCTCTAAGATCACCCAGTCCAACCATCTACCTACCACTAATATTTCCCACTAAACCATGTCCCTTAGTACAACATCTAAATATTTCTTGAACACCTCCAGGGGCAGTGACTCCACCACCTCCCTGGCAGCCCATTCCACTCTTCAGGTTGTGAAGAGTGATAAGGTGACTCATAAGCCTCCTCTTCTCCAGAATAAAGATTTTCAGCTCCATAGATGCCTTTCATAAGACTTATGCTCCAGACCCCTCACCAGCTTTGTTGTCCTTCTCTGAACACACTCCAGAGCCTCAGTGTCTTTCTTATAGCGAGGGGCCCAAAACTGCACACAGCACTTGAGGTGCAGCCCCACCAGAGCTGAGTACAGGAGGATGATCACTGCCCTGTTCCTGCTGGCAACGCTTTTTCTGATGCAAGCCAGGATGCCATTGGCCTTTTTGGCCACCTGGGCACATTGCTGAGCGCTGACCAGCACCCCCAGCTCCTTTTTCTCCACACAGCCATTCTGCCCAAGCCCACAGTGCTGCCTGGGGTTGTTGTGCCCAAAGTGCAGGACCCGGCATTCATTCTTGTTGAACTTGATCCCTTTGGCCTCAGCCCAGCCATCCCGCCTGCCCAGATCTCTCTGTAGGGCCTTCCTACCCCAGGCAGATCGACGCTTCCTCCCATCTTGGTGTCGCCTGCAGACTTGTGGAGGGTGCACTCAGTGCCCTCATCCAGGTCACCAACAAAGACATTAAACAGGACAGGCCCCACTTCTGACCCTTAGGGAGCACCGCTTGTGTCTGTTCACTGGCTGGATTTAACTCCATTCACCACCACCCTCTGGACCTGGCCACGCAGCCATTTCTTTACTCAGCAAAGACTGCATCTGTCCAAGCCACAGGCTGCCAGCTTCTCCAGAAGAATACTGTGGGAGACAGTGCCAAAGGTTTTGCTGAAGAAAAATATGGAATATGTCAATAGTTTTTACTCATCCACCAGCTGGGCTACTCTATCATAGAAGGAGATCAGGTTGGTCAAGCAGGACCTGCTTTTCATGAACCCATACTGGCTAGACGTGATCCCCTGGATGATCCACACATGCTGTATGATCTCCCTTAAGATGATATACTCCATAACCTTACCTGGCACTGACAGGCTGACAAGCTTGTAGTTCCCTGGATCTCCCTTTTGACCATTCTTGTAGATGGGAGTCATTTTGGCAAGCCTCCTCCAGTCCTTCGAGACCTCTCCTGCTGATCAGGAATACTGATAGATGGCAGAAAATGCTTAGCAATCACTTCCACCAATTCATCAGCACCCTCAGATGGATCCCATATGTCCCATGGACTTGTCACAGTTCATGTGGAGTAGTATGTTTCTAACTCTTTCCACCTGAATCATGGGGGGTTTATTCTGCTCCTTATCCAAGACTCCCAAGTCATGGGGCAGCATAACCTGAGGATGATTTGTATCACAGAATGGCCAGGGTTGGAAGGGACCTTAAGGATCATGAATCTCCAATCCCCTGCCACATGCAGGGCCACCAACCTCCACATTCAATACTAGACCAGGCTGCCCGGGGCCCTATCCAGTCTGGCCTCGAACACCTCCAGAGACAGGGCATCCGCAACCTCTCTGGGCAGCCTGTTCCAGCACCTCACCACCCTCTCTATAAAGAACTTCCCCTGATACCAACCTAAATCTTCCCTCCCTTAACTTAAAACCATTTTCCCTTGTCCTGCTGTTATCTACCCTTTCAAAGAGTTGAAAAGAGATAGATGTTAAGAAGGCATTGAGATCCTCAGCCTTTTCCTTATCTTCAGTGGTCATGTCTAATAAAGGATGGAGAATCTCTTTAATCGTCCTTTTAATTTTATTACATTTTTACATTTTTTTTTCTTCTCTTTTACCCCTATGGCCAAGTCAAGTTCAAACTGGGCTTTTGCCTTTCTTTCTTCTTGCACATCCTAATAACTTTGTACTCTCACCAAGCTGCCTGTCTCTTCTTCCATAGGAGGTAAGTGGCATGTGCCATTTTATTATAGCAGTGCCTCTGCCATCTCAGTCATCAGGTACTTAATTTTTGTACTTTCCATTATCTTTTAGTCCTTCTTAGCCTTTTCTGTTGGAGACTATTCCACTGCCTTTTCAGAATTGCTGTGTATTACTGCATATGCTGGTGATGTATTGGAAATACTTTATTTCATGCAAGTGCAGATTTTTCTGTTATTTTGCTAGACCCACTGTGAATATTACAGTTTGTTTGGAGAAATCTGTGTCATGCTGCTGGACAAGTACAGTAAGACAAGCTGGGCTTTCTTTTTTAGTATTTTTTAAACATAATTTATTTGGCAACCACTTTGTCAGTCTCAGGGACTGAATTCAATGAATAGTATTTGCCAAAGCAAAAAATGAAGGAGAAATTTCAAGGATGGCAAAACAATTTATTTCAGATTTTCATAATAGAATGTTTCAAATGTTTAGGCTGTAACTGAAGAAGTGTAGGTGAGAAAGAGGCAAATGCACCGGTGACACAGCTGCACTTAACATTATAGTACTTAAGCCAAGAAGTTTATCTAATATTGAAAAGCAATGTGAATTCTAGCTCCTTCTCTGCCTGACTGAATTCCTGGGTTGAGCTGAGAACAGCTCAAAGTTCTCATTAAAAAAAAACTGTGGTTCAACTCTCTAATCAGGACTCACAAATTCTTATCATATAGCATGTCTTGCAGTCCTCAGTCCATATTAGCATTAGGTCAACACTGTCCTCTTGAGTCATACCCTCATAACCCAACAATCATATCCTATCCCTTAACAGGATGAAACATATCTTTGTACAAGGTTTAAAAAAAAATAGAGACAAATTAATTCTGAAAGCAGAATTTAACTATGTAATTTGTACAATGGATTTCTGTTCTTGAATAAAGATATCCAGTAGCTGTCTTACTTTCTGAAGATTTTTTTACTGGTAATATTTAATTTTTCAAATGAATTAGAAAATACACCTAGAAGGCACTGCAAATTTGTGACCTCACCCTTCTTAAAGCTAAATACACTTTTCCAATAGCCCCTTTCTTATTGTACCAATAATAAAGAACTCCAGAAATAAAGATGGTTATTTGTTGAGTTTATACTGTTCAGATTCATTTGGTCCAATTTGCACTAAGGCACTGTACACAGATGTGCAATTAATGAATATACAGATGTTATGGTGTAGCAGAGAGCTTGGCTATGTAGTAGTTACACCAAAGCAGGAAACAGAAAAGATAGGTACACTCACCCATATCCTGGGCTTGTGTGGAAAACTCCAGTAGAGTGTACCTCCAAAAGAGGTCCTTCCACACTGGTAGTCAGCTCTTCAATGGGTCTATGAGAGGTGGAGCCAAGCTCCACCCCTTCCGGCAGCACAGGTGAATTGCTTTCACCTGTGCTCCAGGGCTGACTCATTGCTTGCCTCAGTGATCAGTGAGAGGTTCAGGCCATGACTCAGCAGTTCCCATACATTCTACCCTTTCACGGTGTGAACCAATGACTAAAGGGTTGACTAAAGGCTAAGCTTTTCCTAATACAGAGATCCAGTGTATCACGATGCTTATACAGTTTCCATTGCAATGCATATTGGTAAAATTCAACATGAGTGACGATCGGTGAACATTGATATTCTTTAATGGGCCAGTGCTCGATGGTGTTACTGGAGGCAAGCGGTCGTGAGGTGCAGGTCCGTCCTATGTTCCATCAGTCCCATGTAGACTATCACCAGGTGTTGCATGTGATCTGACAGCAACACTGGAATGCTTGATGGCATTTTGTTCCTTTCAGTGATCCTGAAGGCTCAAAGACTCACAGGGAGTAATACAGATATTTCAGAGGTACCAAGAGTGAAGGTCTGCTCTCCAGGGCAAGATACAGGCCGTGATTCAGCAGTACCCATACAGCAGTCAAGCCAGTTATTGCAGCGTTCCTTTTTAATTGCTCTGTTGGCATGCCATGAACATACAAGCTGAACTTAGAGCAGATGGATATATTTCAAACAGAATCAGACTGAATCACACAGAGTCACAGAATCACAGAATCACAGAATTGTAGGGGTTGGAAGGGAGCTCCAGAGATCATCGAGTCCAACCCCCCTGCCAAAGCAGGTTCCCTACAGCAGGTCGCACAGGTAGGCATCCAGGCAGGTCTGGAACATCTCCAGAGAAGGAGACTCCACCACCTCCCTGGGCAGCCTGTTCCAGTGCTCCGTCACCTCACTGTAAAGAAGTTCTTGTGCACATTTGTGCAGAACTTCCTATGCTGCAGTTTCCAGCCGTTTCCCCTTGTCCTGTCTCCACATACAGCTGAAAAGAGTCTGGCCCTGCCCCTCTGCCCCCCACACCTCAGATATTTATAGACCTGGATCAGGTCCCCTCTCAGTCTTCTTTTCTCAAGGCTGAACAGACCCAGTTCACTCAGCCTTTCCTCATAGGAGAGATGCTCCAGGCCCTTCACCATCTTTGTGGCCCTCCGCTGGACTCTTTCCAAGAGATCCCTGTCTTTTTTGTACTGGGGAGCCCAGAACTGGACGCAGTGCTCCAGATGAGGCCTTACCAGGGCAGAGTAGAGGGGGAGGATCACCTCCCTCGACCTGCTGGCCACATTCTTTTTAATGCACCCCAGGATGCCGTTGGCCCTCTTGGCCACAAGGGCACACTGCTGGCTCATGGCCAACCTGTTGTCCACCAGGACACCCAGGTCCCTCTCTGCACAGCTCCCCTCCAGCAGCTCATCCCCCAACCTGTACTGGTGCATGGAATTATTCCTCCCCAGATGCAAGACTCTACACTTGCTTTTGTTAAACCTCATCCGTTTTTTTTCTACCCAGCTCTCCAGCCTGTCCAGGTCTTGCTGAATGGCAGCACAGCCTTTGATCATAGGGACTGAAATGAACCTCTGGAGATCACTGAGTTCAACCCTCTGCTAAAGCAGGTTCTCTACAGTGCATTGTACAGGAATGTTTTTGGGCAAGTTTTGAATATTTCTAGGGAAGGTGATACCACAACTATTCTGAGCAGCCTGTTCCAATGCTCTGTCACCCTCAAAGCAAAGAAGTTCTTTTTTTTGCTTGTGCGGAATTTACTGTGCTCCACTTAGTGTCCATTGTTCCTTTCCTATTGCTGGGTACCACTGAAAAGAGCCTGGTCCCATCCTCTTGACTCCCACCTGTTAGATATTTATAAGCTTTGATAAGATCCCCTCTCAGCCTTCTTTTCCCCAGACTGAAAAGCCCCAGGTCTCTCAGCCTTTCCTTATATGGGAGATTCTCTATGTCCCCATCATCTTTGTAGCCCTCCACTGAACTGAGTATTCCCTAAAAGTTCTTCTAAAAGTTCCCTGTCTTTCTTGAACTGGGACCGCAGAACTGGACACAGTACTCCACATGTGGCCTCACCAGAGCGGAGTAGAGTGGGAGAATCACCTCCCTCAAGGAGAACTTACCTTGACCACTCTCAGTTAAATCTATTTTTTTATGGTAAATCCTGCCACTAGCCATTTGAGAGCAGCTGCATTTTGGTTAAAAAATGCTATTGGTCCCAACAATGCTTCACTCTTTGCTGTTGTATGTTTAGTAGTAAGCACACCAATTTCAAACCATTTAGGTTTCTTTTTCCGTTCCGTGTTAATGAAAAGAAATCCCTGTAATTGGTTTGAGCAGTGCAGAACCAATGCTGAATTACCTATTATCATACCGTTAACAATCCCTCTCAAGTTTTGCTGGTTTTTGCAGTACCCAATGAAATACAGTCTTCCCTTCTCCAGAGTGCGCTGCACGGGCACATTAGTATTCCCTTCCCAGCACAACTCTGTGTCAGTATGGAGACAGCTTTGTGGTTAGGCACTTTCTGCCATCTTCTCAGCAAAAAGAACATCCACTGTCATTTCTGAAGCAGGGAACTAATAAGGCAGCAGTGATATTCTCCCTCATTGTCACAAATACAGGAATACTGACAAGTTTTTTGGAGCATCATATGTTAGAAAAATAAAGCCTGAGTTTTCAGATTTCTGGCTTTTGACTCTGACTTTGAGATATGCTGTTTGCAATTACAGATTGTCCCAGTGTTTCCATGCACCTTTCGGTACTGAAAACACATATTCTTTCCCTCACAATGTCTGCAGACTATGGAGAGTTTGCTACCACTTATCTATCACACATTTTCTGGGATTTTCTAGATCCTTTGTCTGCACAGTCAAAAACACTTAATCTGTCCTTTCCAGGATTCAGCAAAATAAATGTAAAAGATAATTCAAAAGGCCATGTTCACATGTTCTTGCTTTAAAAAAGGCCAATTTTTTTTTTACCAATTAGCTTTCGAGAGTAGTTCTGCAGATATTTTTAACAGTGCCGAATATTTTTCTTGCACTCAAGAGAAAAGATGCATATTTTCATATGTAGCTTATATGAAAGCAGCGTGTTAAAAATAACTCACACTCTTCTAGAAATGAGAATTGGTAACTTGGCTTTTTACAAATGGATCAAACAGAAAATAAAGTACGGTCAGCCCGATCACTTTGTGAAAGCTGATAATAAAAGAGAGGTCTGCTAAGATATCCATTGGAATATCTGACATTGAATTGTCTCCCTTTGCCTTTTAAATTCTAAGAATTCAGTGGGTCCAAGAGCAGTACCCCCAGAAATGCAGACCTGGATGATCCTGTTTTTCTCCCAGCCTCGAGCTCATTCTTACAGTTTAGATTTCAGCTTCAGCTTTTATTATTTCCTGCTTGCCAGCAAATTTTGACATGGCCTAGAGACTCATGTACTCTTCTTATGGGCAATATATGAAAATGTTCTCTTCATGAAACGTAGAAAAGTGGAGAAGGATTTTGGCATTAGTAAAGAGGCTGTTCAGATTGAACATTTCTAATGATGCTCTTCAGTTAGCAAACAAGCAAGACCTTTTCTGAGTAACGGTTTTTTCAGCTTCTTTTCCCTATCCAGGACTTAGTACATCCAAAGTAGCTCAGGCCCCTTCATATACTGCCAATATCTTTTTTTCAGTTGGAGCGTAGCAGGCCTCCCAGACCTGGAGGTTGACCTCAAGCCACCCCTGGAGTTTTCTGCCAGAAGCTCCAGGTGGAACCATTCTTTCCAGCTGCAGTACAGAGCACCTTTCTTACATCTTGTCCTGTTTGGATTCGCATAAAGGTTACTGCATGAACATCCTGCTTAATTTGCTCAAAGTCTTGTCATTGCTCAGGGGCTTAAATTGTTCTTCTTCTGAGTCACTTGATAGAGAGGTTTTACAATCAGACTGAGGTTTTACAATCTGAAATGTGCGTTTTCCAGAAACCCACGACACCTAAGAAAGCTTGTGTTTCCTTTTTCATTAGTTGGTAGAGACACAGCAGTTATTTTATTGGTCATATCCTTAGGGATCTGGCAACATCCATCTTACCATTTTATTCTTAAGAATCTTCTGTGCAGATCCCGTGACCATACTTCACTTTATGCTGAAACTAATTTTGAGGTGGAGTTGAATTATTTTTTTCCCATTCTCAAAAACTTCTGCTGTGTTTTCCCATGCTGTGATGTTGTCAATGAAATGCAAACAGGAGCTTTCCCCTGTCCCACAGCAGAGTCGACAAGCCCATGACAGCACTGTTTCCACTCTTGGGGCAGTTAATTCCACGTATACTAGATGCCTCTCCTGATCTTGTGTACTATCCGTCTGTCTTTGACTCCATTTGATACTGAAGTTCTAGCATGTCTGTAGAAATACATGCAATAGAATCAGAACAATCTGATGTCTGTCAAAAAGCATTTGGCTCTTGAGTCAAACTACATAGGCCATACTGATTTCTGTAGACTTGCCCAATTGGTGTCTGTCTTATTGACAGAAAATTACAATTTGCCAAATAACAGGCTCAATTATGAAAATGAATTCTTTTTGCTACCCTTGGTAAGAGACATTCCTCACTGTGCTCAAGACTGAGTTATGACAGTAACCTACAAAGCACAGGCCTGCAGCATGCTGCTGAAGAAGGGAAAATCACTGCAGCAACCACAAAGCAGGCAAAGGGTGAATGTTCCCTTGTTCACAGGGGAATTAGCAAGCACCATGCTAGATAAATTGCAGTCCTTGGGTTCTGACAATAGAATGAGCCAGAATACCCATACAACCAAATAAACTGAGAGCTTTACAATCTGTTTGATTAGAATACTTGGACACAATAGGCAGAAGAACTTAAAGAAGTACTGTATCTGCATATACAAATTCTTTATCTTTTCCAAAGGAAAAGTAAGACACTCCTTTTGTCAAAACTCACACACTGAATTTCAGGAATGTGAGTACTGTTTTCTTTGATGACCTTTGTAATCTCTGTGGTACTTGAAGAATCCAAGTCTGTAGTCAGATTCTCAAGCATATTAAGCATATGAAAGGAGTAACAGCACTGACCCCACTGTATTTATGTCAGAAATGCACGCTGGTGTCCTAGACATTTAAATAAATATAGTCTGTACAGGAAGTTCTTACTATTCTCCAAATAATCAAGCAGTTTCCTGGAGGGAACAGCACTGTGACCGCTGTGAGATTGGTATTAAGGAGCAAGACACCGTATTGTCAGTGTCCAGATAAAAGCAGATTATGAGTTGAGGGTGGCTTAAGCACTTTTTCATCCAAGACTGCAGCCTGCCTCAAAGAGATAGAATAAAAGGAATTAAATGACATAAACCAAATTGTTTAGCTGCTGTTATATTTCACTGTGCTGAAGTAAAACAGAAGCTCTGAAATGCTCCCTGGCATAGCATCTTTCCACCCCTTTCCCACTCAGGAGTTTGGATATTAACTTCAAAAACTCTCAACAACTGTTGAGATAGGAAGTTAAATGCTGATAAAATAGGAGCATGATGAAAACCTATATTTAGAAATTTTAGTGATAATTAATTAGCAACTATAATTAATGATTCCTTCATTTAGAGAAGTGAGTTATATGATCCCAATCTCACCTTAACCTTAGCAAGTGAAAACCTGATTTTGGTGGACTTTGGCTACCTTTGTTCTTCGTTTAGATTGTTTTTGTTCTTGAAAGTAGCTCTTGTATGTTCACGTTTGTGGAACATGTCTCACCTGACACCAAAATGGGGAACTGCCTTCGTAATTCAAAATACAAAACATAAAAAAATTATCAGTTTATCAACAAATCTCTATTAACTGAGAAATAGAGGCCCTAAACCCTTCAAGCTAACTCAGTTCATTGACTGTCATTCCTGAGACCAAATAGAAAAACTTATTTTCTTGCAATCTCTATTAAATGGTTTAATGAATTTAGACAGTGTACACACGTTGTTGTCAGCCTCATTTCACAAGATCTTTTAGAGCTTGGAGAAATTTACTCCTGGGACAGTGTAATACTCACAACTGATGTCTCCCACTACTGATCAGTTTGCCACACAATGGATGAATTTATTTTGAGGCTTTAAGACTCACAGAATTCTGCAGCAGAGCAGATGGCTCGATTGATTACAGCCTTCAGGAGAATGCTCAATGCCTTTGATCTTTTCTTGCCCATCAGATAACTGTTTCTGCATGCTGTCATATGCAGAGCATACACATCCAGAGATACTAGGTTCCTGGTGCCAGGACAGCCAGAATTTATTGCAGGTGTGCATGCAGTGGGTCAGTAGGTTCGTCATGTACCTCCAGGCGTGGAGCAGAGATGAACACAAAATACTGCATCTGGAAGGGAGCACTGAAGGTCAGGGACTGACCCACTTGAGAAGTTGTGGGTCTGAATTTCAATCATGGTGTCCAGTCTGGAGTCTGCAGTACCATAGAGTACTATGTTAGTACTATGGTACTATGCAGTACCATGGAGTACACTAGTGAGAGTCCACACAGTGTACAGAAGGGGTTAATACACTGGCATGAAAGCTGAGGACACCCAGGAACCTCAGCCAGTAATGCCTAGTACTGGTAACTGTGTGCAACTGCACAGCACACACTAACAGGACTTTCTGCCTGACCATGGGCCAGGTGTTACCTCCATTGGGAAGTGCAGACATATTGAACAAAATGCCTGTGGAGAAGTGACCTAGTGAGGGAGATAACTTGGTCCCACCGGTTCTTAAATAGACCCCTGTATACAGAGCCACCAAGTTTTGGTCTTTGCTCTGCCTCACTCACTGAGCACCTCTGCTGTACAATTTATAGTACTTACCTGTAATTTCATCCTCTTAAAAGAACTGAAAGCAGCCTGGATGTAAAAATGTTCTGATCTGAGACTGAAGCACAAGCTTGGGATCTAGCATCGCTTTTTGAAACTGGCCCCCCAAAATACAATTTCTTTACTCTTCTATATAAGAAAGGCGTGTTCAACCAGCAGCCCATTGGCTGCATGAGACCCAGCTCAGCTGGTCCTGCAGGTGCCCTCTGCCTGCACCATCGTGTTGGTGGCTCTGCCTAGCCCCATGTGCACATCCATTGCTCACAACAACCGTACATCAGTGTGTGATCAGTACTGGCTAGGCTGAAACTGGAACGTGGGAAGCAAGCTGTGCAGTCCCAACTCAAGTTATGGCAAATAAGTTTATGGATTTTGATACACTGCCTAAACACAATCCCATAAATAGCAGAAAATATGCAGCCTTGCTTTCCAATTTGATAAGGAAATTTGTAAATGGGTTTCAAGATTTCAAAACATCATTTTTTGTATATTTGCAACTACATTTTCAATCAGCATAAATATAATGTCCTCCAAATTTCAAAGGGTGTATACTGAGTTGCAGTTAGATATGTAACTCAAAGAAAAATCTCATCATGTCTTTTTACCAGATTTTTATCAGACCTCTCTTACCAGAGTAAAATATCCCTCACTTCACAATCATGCCTCATCTACGTCATGACTTTTCAGGATCATTGAATAGTAGAATGGCTCAGGTTTGAAGGGACCTCATGGTCATAGGCAGGGTTGCCAGCTGCTAGATGAAGTATCGGATCAGATTTCCCAGGGCCCCGTTCAACCTGGCCTTTAACATGTCCAGGGATGAGGGATCCACAGCTTCTCTGGAAAACATGTGCCAGCACCTCACCACTCTGTCAGTAAAAAAATTCCCCCTGGCATCTAATCTAAATCTCCCTTGTGTTAGTTTAAAACCGTTCCTCCAAGTCTGATCACTATCTACCCATGTAAAAAGTTTATTTCCCTCATGTTTATAAGCTCCGTTTAAATACTGGAAGGCTGCAGTGAGATCTCTATGGAGTCTTCTCTTTTCCAGGCTGATGGAGCCCTATTCCTTCAGCCTGTCTTTATAGGAGACGTGTTCATCCCTTGGATCACTTCATGGCCCTCCTCTGGACTCTCTCCAAAAGCTCCATGTCATGCCTGTTTTGGAGGCCCAAGACCTGGATGCAGACTTTTGGCAGTATGTAGACCTGTGAAAACTACTTTTCAAGGATGAAGCACAGAAAGAATAAAAGATCATCAAAAATCCCTGATGTGCATTCAAGAGCTCAATAAGAATGGCAACCACTGTCATTGAATCAGACTGATGAATTAGTTGCACAAAAACAAGGTGAAATATCCCACTAGTTTTGTGTTGTTATTTCTCTCTCCTTTTTTATGTTTTAATAGAAATAAGTTTTGTTGCTTATATACACTAACCATATTGTATATTTTATATGTTGCCTAAGACAATATCTCTTCATTCAGTGTAGTCCAGGCAAGCCAGTAGGTTGGAAACTCTCTGACATAAGGAGATTATCTTATCCAGAACCAGTCACAACAAAATGTCACAAAACAAAATTAAATCACGTACTAAATTTTCAACCATCTTGCAATAGTCCAGCTATTATTTCCATACATTCTGCTGACAGTGACTCCAGATACTCACTTTGGTGGTAACATTTCCAAAATTAATATTCACTGGATTTTCAGTACCCATTGCTCCACATCCAGGTGGGGGCTGCTGAGGAGTACCAGTACCAGCTGGTGAGGGAAACCGGTGCTCTTCAAGGTATTTATCAGTGACATAGACAGTGGGGCTGAGTGCATCCTCACCAATTTCGTTGACAACACCAAGCTGAGCAGTGCAGTTGATACAACAGAAGGAAGGTATGCCATCCAAAGGGAACTGGACTAGAGGGATCCCCTAAAAAGTGGGACCATGAGAACCTAATGAGGTTAAGCAAGGCCAAGTGCAAGGTGCTGCACTTAGGTCAGGAAAATCCCAGATATGTGTACAGACTGGGAGAACCAACAGAGAGCAGCCCAATGTAGACGGACTTGGGGATACTGTAGGACAAAAAGCTGAACATGGTCTAGCACTGTGCATTTGCAGCCTGGTAGGCCAAAAGAACCAGGGGCTGCACCAAAAGAGATATGGCCATCAGGGAGACGAAGATGATTTTTCCCCTCAGCTCTCCCCTTGTGAGGCCCCACTTGCAGTACTGCATCCAGGTCTGTGTGCCTCAGCAGAAGAAAGATGCAGAACTGTTGGAGCAGGTCCAGAGGAAGGCTGGGAAGATGACTGGAGAGCTGGAGCACCTCTCCTGTGAAAAAAGGCTGAAGGAGCTGGGCTTGTTCAGCCTGGAGAGGAGAAGGCTGAGTGGAGACCTCATTGTGGCATTTCAGTACTCAAAGGGAGTTTACAACAAAAGAGAGACAAACTTCTCAAGTTGTTTGACAGTTATAGGACAAGAAGGAAACATTTTAAACTGAAGGAGGGGAGGTTTCAATTAGATGTTTTGAGGAAATTCTTTAGAGGGTGATGAGGCACAGGCACAGGTTGCCCGGAGGCATTCAAGGCCAGTTAGATGAGGATCTGTGCAACCTGAACTGGTGGGTGGTAGCGCTGCCCATGGCAAGGGATTGGAGCTGGGTGGTCCTTGAAGTCCCTTCCAGCCCAAGCCATTCTGTGATTTTATGATTAGGATGGACAAAAGAAAAGAAGAGTGACATAATACCCTCTCTCTATAATCTTTTGAAAAAATTTGGGTGGTTTTTGTTGATGTTGTTGTTTTTGTGATTTTTTTTTTTTTTTTTTGGGGGGGGGGGGGGGGGGGGAATTTGCTTTTCTGTTGTTTGCTTTGGTTTCGTTTTGTTTTTGTTTTCTTATATGCTGTTCTATAGCTGCCTGTTTCTGTATCAGAGAAAAGAAAACCGGTGACTTGAAACTGCTTTGTCAGTTGAGCTGGTGCTCGCCGGCAGCTGCTGTAGATCAGTAGTGCCATCTAGGGGGATGCGGAGAGCTTGCACGGAGGGGAAGGGTCCGCGCTTGCCCGCTCTGCGACCGCAAAGGGCCGCTCCAGGAGGAGCCGCAGACACTCGATGCTTACAGACAGCATCCTCGGTTACATCCACTGTAACTCATAAATATAAACATAGACAACACATTTTATTTTATTTGAAATATAAAACATATTTTTGAGACATACTAGTATTCAAATTGTAACTACTTTTGAAATTTAAGTCCTAAACTTTAGCAAAACCTTTGGCACTGTCTCCCACAGTATTCTTCTGGAGAAGCTGGCAGCCTGTGGCTTGGACAGATGCAGTCTTTGCTGAGTAAAGAAATGGCTGCGTGGCCAGGTCCAGAGGGTGGTGGTGAATGGAGTTAAATCCAGCCAGTGAACAGACACAAGCGGTGCTCCCTAAGGGTCAGAAGTGGGGCCTGTCCTGTTTAATGTCTTTGTTGGTGACCTGGATGAGGGCACTGAGTGCACCCTCCACAAGTCTGCAGGCGACACCAAGATGGGAGGAAGCGTCGATCTGCCTGGGGTAGGAAGGCCCTACAGAGAGATCTGGGCAGGCGGGATGGCTGGGCTGAGGCCAAAGGGATCAAGTTCAACAAGAATGAGTGCCGGGTCCTGCACTTTGGGCACAACAACCCCAGGCAGCACTGTGGGCTTGGGCAGAATGGCTGTGTGGAGAAAAAGGAGCTGGGGGTGCTGGTCAGCGCTCAGCAATGTGCCCAGGTGGCCAAAAAGGCCAATGGCATCCTGGCTTGCATCAGAAAAAGCGTTGCCAGCAGGAACAGGGCAGTGATCATCCTCCTGTACTCAGCTCTGGTGGGGCTGCACCTCAAGTGCTGTGTGCAGTTTTGGGCCCCTCGCTATAAGAAAGACACTGAGGCTCTGGAGTGTGTTCAGAGAAGGACAACAAAGCTGGTGAGGGGTCTGGAGCATAAGTCTTATGAAAGGCATCTATGGAGCTGAAAATCTTTATTCTGGAGAAGAGGAGGCTTATGAGTCACCTTATCACTCTTCACAACCTGAAGAGAGGTTGTGATGAGGTGGCAGGCAGTCTCTTCTCCCATGTAGCTAGCTGTGAGAGATTATTCCTTTTGCAAAGCTTGCAAAGCTTCCTTTGTCTCAAAGCTTGCTGAGGAACACAAGTGGACAAGTCCAGGAAAGTTCTGGTTGAAGTTGGAGAAATCTTTTGTGTGAAGATTTGGTGGCCAGAGGCAAGGAGAGAGAGATAGGTAGCAGCTTAATGGCTGGGAAGCAGTCTTTTGTGTGGGCTCATCTTGAGGGATATGGCCATCTCAGGGGTGCTGCACGTGACTCTTAGTGCGCAGGAATGCCATGTTGGCAGAAGAAGGAAGATAGAAAAGGGACCTACAACCAAGAGGTTAGGTGTCTGACGTCAGACACCTCACAACATGACACCTCCCTGCTGACAGACTCTCCTGGCCTGTTCCATCTGTACCAGCTTGCTGCCTAAGGCTGGCCACTCTGTGCGGCTGTCCCCTGCACTTTTGCTCCTGTATTGGCCTCGGACCATCAGAACAGCGTGTAACGGGATGCTGCTGGATCTTGGTGGTGACTATCCCTGCTTTATGTAATTCTTACTTCTTTCCTCTTTCCTATCTTCCACTTTCCCTTCCCCGTCACCCTAATTCATAGTAGACACTGCCTTCATTTTCTCTTAGTGACCAGGATTTGTAATAAACTGGTTGGACCAACATTTGAACTGTTGTTTCTTAATCTCAGATAGGGTATACATAATATCAAAGAATCTCCTCTCCCTCTGATAATCGGAGTGAGACATTAGCAGTAGGACTAGAGGGAATGGCCTGAAGTTGTACCAGATAAGATTCAGGTTGGATGTTAGGAAAAAATCCTTCTCTGGAGGAATAGTCAGACACTGGAATGGGCTGCCCAGGGAGATGGTGGAGTTACCAGCCCTTGAGGTGCTCAAGAAACATTTAAATGTTGTACTGAGGAACATGATTTAGTGGGAAATATTGGTGGTAGGTGGATGGTTGAACTGGGTGATCTCAGAGGTCTTTTCCAATCTTGGTGGTTATACGATTCTATGAAACTTATGTGCATCATTACACTTGTAAGCTCACCCAAGTCCAGAGTTTACATAGTAATTGTTCTGCCTGAAATTTTAAAAAAACTAGATCTAAACAAAATCTACAGCAATCTCTTCTGTGCAATAATCATTTGGCATGTGGCTTCTTAAATCATTCCATGGTTTATCTTTTGGCATCTGAGCTGTTCATATGCGAAGCGCACACTCTTATCCACATTTTCCACAGCTGTATCATAGAATGACAGCACTGGAAGGGACTCACAAGGATCACCAACTGGCTCCACAGAGGTCCACCCAAAATTGAAACTCTATTTCTGAGAGCATTACTTAAATGCCCCATGAACTGAAGCAGCTCAAGACCATGCCCATTGCTCCAAGCAGGCTGTTCCATGCCCCCCGCCATGTGGTGCAGAGCCCTTCCCTAACCCCCATCCCTCTCCTGCACAGCTCCATGCCATTCCCTCGGGCCCTGTCGCTGTCACGCAGAGCAGAGCCCAGCACTGTCCTCCACTCCCTGTGAGAAGCTGCAGCTGCCATCAGGCCTCCCGTCAGCTCCTCTGCTCTGGGCCCAGCACACAGGGCCTTCAGCCACTCCTCATGCACCTTGCCTCCCAGACCCTCTCCCATCTTTGTGGCCCTTCTTTGGACACACACTAAGAGTTGTGTGTCCTTTCTGTACTGCGGCACCCAAACCCACACCCGTTGCTGAAGGATAGGCTTCACAGTGTAGAGCAGAGCGGGACACCACCCTCCCTGGCATGGTCGCAGTGCTGGGCCTGCAGCACCCCAGGGTACAGTATTGTTCCACTGCAGCCATACAGGCTGTCCCACCAGCTTTGAAATTCCATTGATGCAGCTGCACAAACTTCCAATTTCCTCTATCTGTCTCCTAGGCAACACCTTTAAAAACACTTAATTAAGTTACTGTAAATTAATTTAACCAAAGTCCTTTAGGTTAAGGAGAACTGTGTTTTCACATTATCTTGACCTTTTAAAATGATAATGAATAAGTATCTGTTAATTAAATAATATTGTTCAATAATATTGTTTTCATTAATGGTTAACATGACAATGACAGCTTGTTACCTGTTACAGCAACATGGCCGTAAACATTTGTGTATGTGCAGGTATGGGAGCAGGTGTAATATAAAAGGAAAGAAGAATAGAAATGCCATTTTAAAAAAATAATTTATTTTTTAGAAAGTAGAAGGAGGATCTGACAGAAACAAACATTCATAGTATCTAACACAAAATCAGGATGCTGCATTCAAGTAGACAGATCACTACAGAATTATTGTGATTAGCAGGAAGTTCACATGCACCCACTGTGTGGAAATTTTTCTCCAGTTATCCATGTTTTGCATCCTACCTCAGAGGACAAAGTACACGTACTCTATCAAAGCAGAGTTAGTTGCAGAATTAGTATTGTATGGCTTCCCGTAGATTTTCACTCCAAAAATGCCCGGATATGAAATCAGGGTAAAGTCCAGAAAACTGAGTTAATACAGGATAAATATGCAAGAAAGTAAGACAACACTTCCATCTTTGTACTACTTCATTAAGAGAGAGAGAGAGGGATAATTCCTAAATTGAATGTTCCTGACGTAGCTGTGTTAAGCACAAACACATACCAGATAAAGGTAGTTATAGTTGTACTTACACCATGTAGCCATTTATCTATCTAAGCACTAAAAAAGTTTTTCAAGACAACTGCATTTCTATGGAGAAAGGCAAAGAAAATAAACTACAAACAAAACAGAACAAATACATTCATAGGCAAAAAAAAGCTAAGGGAAGTCTCTGAATATTCATTCAACAATTATAAAAAAGTCTCCTTCTCTGGAGATGTTCCAGACCTGCCTGGATGCCGACCTGTGCGACCTGCTGTAGGGAACCTGCTTTGGCAGGGGGGTTGGACTCAATGATCTCTGGAGCTCCCTTCCAACCCCTACAATTCTGTGATTCTGTGAAAAATTGTTTAAAAGGTGGAAGACCAGAAGCAGAACTATCTCAAAAGACAACAATACAAAAAAACTACCATTCCAGATCTGAAGTGCTGTTTCCCTTTTTACAAAAATATTTGCAACTGTGTAGAAAATTTTAAGTCAAATATTTCACATCTGCAAATAGCAACAATTATTTGAGTAACTGACAGGTCCTTGAGCACTGAAAAGATTAATCATTCCACTTAATATTCATTCATGGCAACATGTATGTCAGTTTAAACTAATTTATCTGCAGCAGAATGTTGAAGATGCTTAAGTGTTTTGTGGTGTACTGGCAAATAAGATGACAAACAAGAAACATGTGACTGACAGAAGGGATTTTACTTGTCCATTTCTGCAAATTCTGATAATTCTCCCCTAAGCACTATTTCTTATCACGGAGTTAATTACTTCAGGGGAAGGAAAAAAAAAGGAGAGAAATATTCTGAAAAATATACTGTTTATCTGTTAACCTACAAAAGATGAGCTAAGAGCAAGATAACAATGTAGTGTATTTTCTTTGGTCAGACAACTGTCACTGCTGAGCTCTCTGAATTTATATTAACTAAATAAAATAACTAAAGGCGAGATGTGTGCAATGCGACTACGCTGATAAATTAACCTAGTGTTTGGTATATTTACAGAAAAGATTATATTATCAGATATTCTCAGGAAAGATTGCACTCTGAAGTCCCTAGATTCAAAGAAGAAACTAACACAAAACAAACAAACAAACAAAAAAAACCAAAAAAACCCAACCAAACACCCAGATACCTTTATGAAGCCAATTCTTCATCAGCTGCAGGAACCCAAGAACCCTTACTTGTTCTTCTAATTAACAATGTTAATTTTTTTTTTATGTGCATTGAAATATACGCTAGATTTTGTTTTAAATCTTCTTTCTGATATTTCTGACTCAGGATGACATTCCCATTTCGTGTGAATTTTAAAACACAGAAGTCTCTATACAGTAAAACAAAATAAGTTCAACTATTGTGCATTTTTACAATCCGCTTCCTCCAAGAGCCATTCAATTCCACTTAGCAATCCACTTAAAGTTGCAGCTACAGTGTCCTGCACCTGTAAAAATAATAATATCACAGAATATTTTTTAAATCTCATATATTACAGTTAACAGGCAATGTAATCATATTTTAGCTGCACTCCATGTTTATCTTTAGAGTCAGAAATCTATCAAATTTACATTTTTACCACTCACTTCCAAACCCTTAGCACAAGTTTCCTGAAAGCAAGGTGCAAAATGAAAACATTTTTTAAAGAATTAATTATGAGATTCATTAGAAAAGCCCTGCATTCTTGATATTCTGGTGAATTTAATTTCAATTACTTCAATCGCTACTTGAGAACATTTTATTTACGTTACAGATGAGAAGCTACTTGAAAATCCCTCTAAAAAAATGTCAACACAATTCAATTACAATTCAAGACGTATTATTTCTTTTCAGATTTTGTAATGTATTGAAGTGCCTATTACAGATGTTACACTGAAAAGAAAAAGCTTCTGAAGATTTTTCTTAAAGAAAGCAAAGGAAACAAATTGGGATTTCTTTTCCTACACAACATTATCAGAAAACAAGTTACACGTAACTGAGCCACAATGATAAATATTCCACTTGGCACGCATGAAACAATTGGTCCAGCACTTCAGGTTAAAAAAAAAAAAAAAAAAAAAAAAAGAATTGATTTGTCAAGAACTCAAGGTTCAACAGAAGGACCAGTTCTGTTCAACATTTCTATCCGTGATTTAGTTGCAGAAGTGAAATACATTAAATACATTCTCAGTAAGTTTGCTGGAAAAGAGATGCAGATACCTTGAACCTCCAGACAATAATCAACAGTGTGAAGTTCAACAAAAGAAATGCAGGGAACTGCTCTTGGGAGAGAGCAATGCCAGACATAGGCACACATGGGAGTGGCTGGAAAGTGAGTCAGCAGGAAGGGATCTGGGCATGCTGGTGACAGCAGCTCAGCATGAGCCAGACAGCCAAATGGGCAAATCACATTGTTGAGGACACTGAACAGCACAGTCAGCCAGAAATGATGCTCCTGCTTCAGTTTTGGTGTGGCCTCACCTTGAATATTGTGTGCAGTTTAATTAAAAAAAGGATGTTAAAGTACTTCACTATGACAGGGCTGGAAGGTACGTCCTGTGAGAAATTGCTGAAAACACCTGAGTTGTCCAGACTGGATAAGAGAAGGTCAGGAGGTGACCTCATTGTAGTCTATAACTTTAGAGGAGGGGAAGTGGAGAGGAAGGTGCTGGACTCTGTTTCTGAGATGATAGGATGGGAAGGGCACAGATCTATGCCAGGTGAGGTTGACTGGGCATTAGGAAACGCTTATTCACCATCAGGGTGGTATTCACCATGAGGCTGGAACAGGCCTCTGGGAGGGGTGCCTGATGCCTGCACCTGTCAGTGTTTAAGAGGCATTTGGATAATGCCCTCACTAATATATTTTAACTTTTGGCTAGCCCTGAAGAGATCAGACAGTTGGACTAGATGGTCTCCAAAGATTCCTTTCAACTAAACCGACCAACCAAACTAGACTAAACAATTACATTTCTCTCAGTACATCATGCCAAACAAGTGATAATTAAGAGACTCATGAAAAACATCAGAGAAATCCATCCTATAGTTAAGGCTTTGGGTTGAGATTCAGAAAATTTAAATTCAAATTTAACTGGATTTTCCTTAATTCCTTTAAGACCAGCACTTCACACTTCTTTTCCGTTTTGGCTCCATCTGAAGCTTCTTGTGTGGACACCTGGCCAAACCACCTTTATGGTCAGCTTGGCTAATGCTTATCTTACAGGACCAGATACACTAAATTCTTCATTTAGGTGGAGTGCTTATATAGTATTGTTGAAAGCTGTACACTTTCTTATATAGGTACATTTCAGGAACTATAATGATCTTACATTACATTTGAGCCATCTAGAAACAGAAGATAAAGATTTAAAAGCAAGTACCATCCAGGGTCGAGGTAGCAGATTTAGTTGCAGCTGATGTGCCATATGAACACAAGGAATCCTTTCCACACCAAAATGAGAGACACAAGACAGAACTAGCAGAGGTCTGTTAGGAGGCCCAAGGGCTGGATCAATCATAGCCAAAATATGAGCCAGTTCCTCCTCACGATCATGCTCTAGGAAACAATTTTTAATAAATACATGAATATTAAATACACGTAAACCTCAAGGAGAACATTCATACATATTAATTTTCAATTGTTTTTAATTTTATTTATATATTTTCAAATGCGCATTAATTTTCAGATGCATAAGGTCTCAGAGTTGAGGAAAGAGGACTGGAAGAAAGAGAGGCAAATTATCCAGTTTGCTACTCTCAAGGCTAGATCATCCATCTTTATACCAAACTTAGGTGTTATTTAAAGAGCTCTATAAATTACACATACAGCTTAATCAAGTCCTTAACATCACAGTGTTTTCCAGGTACCCCGCAGAGTCCAAGACTACAACAAGCCACTGAGAAATACTGACACACTATACAGTCTGCAGCCTCAGTATACCTCTTATTTCCTGAATTAACACTTTTCGTCCATTTAAAGCTGATGTATGTAAAGACAATTAACATGATGCTTGTTTGGACTCGTCTTACTATATGACCATCCTGATCTGGATTAATTGCATCTTACACTGCAGCCTTTCTGGTGAAGGCTCTGTTTCCAGGCTGTTCCATCACTACTATCATTCCAGGCTGTCCTCCTTCCTAATCCCCAAGGTTTTTTGTTTTATTTCTGTTTAGTTTGTGTATGTGTGTGTGTATATATATCTAAATTCAAATCATTTACCAGATATAGATTAAATAACTGCCTTACCAATGTTAATTATAACCAAATCCAGGGGACATAACTCCTCACAGGAAAATAATGGAAAGTGTTTAGGTTAAGTAACCTCTGAGTAAGACCTGAAGAAACAGCACTAAAGTGAAGCAATCCGGACATGGATTTTCATGTATTTCATTCTTTTCACAGATCTTTACGACATTCCAGCCATCCGTAAAATACCATTCACGAAATATGAATTAAAACAAAAAAGAGAGAAGTTCCTTACTTTTATGAGCTTCTGCATTAGCAACATAAATGAATCCATCAACTACTTCGCACACCCTTTTAACTTGAGCTATTACGTTGTACTGCACAGCTTGTTGATTCCCTGCAGTGCTGTTCTCCTGGTAGAACATCTTATTCACAACAGAAGCTTGTTCTTCTCTCGCTCTCTTCCTTTCCACACTACAAGATATTAAAATATTTCAGTAGTCAGGTTAATTAAGTAGAGAATACAAAACAAAATCTAGGCAGTATAGTAAAGTGGAAGGAAAGTATTCTAAGCCACCAAAAATTTTCATTCCCCACCCATTTTTTCTACTGTATGTTTACAGATGACAAGCGATTTGTGAGATGCATATGAAAATATACCCGAAAACACAAACTAGCATATGTTTATTGTCTTTTAAGGTATTAAGAGGGACAGGAGGACCTGTTATGTGTAACAAATACGCATGATAAATATATAAAATTAGGGAAATAAGCTTATTACTTCCATATGAAAATGTAGCAGTTGAAGAAGGGAAGAGAAAGAGTGAAGATATGTATTGAAGTTTCAGTTTATAAGGAGTCACATTAAAAAAAAACAAAACAAACAAGAGAATCACAGAATCACAGAATCACAGAATCACAGAATCACAGAATCACCTGGGTTGGAAGGGACCTCAAGGATCATGTAGTTCCAACCCCCCTGCCTAGCAGGGCCACCAAACGCACACATTCAGATCAGGTTGCCCAGGACCCCGTCCAACCTGGCCTTGAACACGTCCAAGGACGGGGCATCCACAACCTCCCTGGGCAGCCCGTTCCAGGGCCTAACTACTCTCCTTGTGAAGAACTTCCTCCTAACATCCAACCTAAATGTTTCCTCCTTCAACTTGGATCCATTTCCCCTAGTCCTGATGTTGTCAGCCCTTCTGAAGAGTTTACTCCCCTCCTGGGTGTAGGTTCCCTTCAGGTATTGATAGGCTGCAATGAGGTCACCCCGCAGCCTTCTCTTCTCCAGGCTGAACAAGCCCAACTCCCTCAGCCTGTCCTCATAGGGGAGGTGCTCCAGCCCCCTGATCATCTTAGTCGCCCTCCTCTGGACCCTTTCCAAGATCTCTACGTCTTTCTTGTACTGAGGGCTCCACACCTGGACACAGTACTCCAGATGGGGCCTCACAAGAGCCGAGTAGAGAGGGACAATCACCTCCCTCTCCCTGCTGACCACCCCTCTCCTGATGGAGCCCAGGATCCCATTTGCCTTTCGAGCTGCCAGAGCGCACTGCTGGCTCATGTTCAGTCTCTCGTCCATCAGGACCCCGAGGTCCTTCTCTGCCGAGCTGCTCTCAAGGCCCACTCCTCCCAGCCTGTACGGGTACCTGGGGTTCTTCCGGCCCAAATGCAAAACCTTGCACTTTGCCGTGTTGAACCTCATTAGGTTCACCCGAGCCCAGCCCTCAAGCCTGTCGAGGTCCCTCTGAATGGCATCCCTTCCTTCCACCGTATCAACCGCACCACTCAGCTTGGTGTCATCAGCAAACTTGCTGAGGGTGCACTCAATTCCCTCATCGATGTCATTAATAAAGATGTTAAAGAGCACCGTTCCCAAGACAGACCCTTGGGGGATACCACTTGTTACCGGCCTCCACCTGGACATAGAGCCATTGACCACCACCCTCTGTCTGCGGCCTTTCAACCAATTGCTTATCCATCGGGTCGTCCACCCATCAAATCCACTTCCCTCCAATTTGGAGATGAGGATGTGGTGGGGGACCATGTCAAAGGCCTTGCTCAGGTCCAGGTAAATGACATCAATCGCCTTCTCTTCGTCCACCAATGCCGTCACTCCATCATAGAAAGCCACAAGATTAGTCAGGCATGACCTTCCCTTGGTGAAGCCGTGCTGGCTGTCTCGGATCACATGCTCATTCTTTATGTGATCGAGCATGTTGTCCAGGAGGATCTGTTCCATGATCTTCCCAGGCACGGAGGTGAGACTCACCGGCCTGTAGTTCCCTGGGTCCTCCCTGCTCCCCTTCTTGTATATGGGAGTGACGTGACCCTTCCTCCAGTCATCTGGGACCTCACCTGACAGCCACGACTTCTCAAATATGATGGAGAGCGGCTCAGCAACCACCTCAGCCAGCTCCTTCAGGACCCTGGGATGCACGCCATCTGGCCCCATAGACTTGTATTCATTCAGTCTAAGGAGGTACTCTCGGACTTGCTCTGCCCTTACAGTGGGGAGGGATTTACCTCCTTGGTCCCCACATAGAGCTTTGGGGATGCAGGGTTCATGGACGTGAAGAAGACTAGAATCCTGGCCACCAGTGAAGACCGAGGTGAAGAACTCATTCAGCACCTCAGCTTTCTCTTCATCTGTTGAAGCCAGTTCTCCTTTTAAATTTACCAAAGTAGGTACGCCCGTTTTGGCCTGTCTCTTCTGGCCAATGTACCTGTAGAAGGTTTTCTTATTGTTTTTCACGTCCCTTGCCAAGTTCAGTTCTGCCTGCGCCTTGGCTTCCCTGATCCCACGTCTGCAAGTCCGGACGGCGTTCCTGTACTCTTCCCAGGTGACACAGCCTTGTTTCCAGAGCTTAAATTAATTCATACTTCCAGAGAAGTATGAAACAACTGAAAAATTGTGCTTTTTTGTGGAGAAGTAATCTTACCTGGTGGTTGAGTACAACGTCAGAATGTTGAATTTTTGATTATTATTCATCTGAAAACTGACTCCTGATCCAATTCCTACAGGAAAGAAAGCATAAAAGATTACAAACACTTTGTCATCGAATATAATTAAGTTCCAGGTTGAAAAATGCAGTGGTGCGGTAAAATGGATACATACAAACATGCTGCTGCTAGGGGTAGTTTGCATACATTATTTCATGATGAAATTTTACACCTGCTCTAAATTGGCCACACAGACAGTTAATTTAACTAAAATAAGCAGCATTAGAAGAAAACAAGATGGTATTTGCATACATTTAACATTTAGGGTCGAACCTAGAAAGCTAAGAGAGGAGTTAGACTTGTGTCTGTCACCCTAAACTAGCACAGAAAAGTTTCTGGACTATTTACAACAAATTGAATTGAAAATGAGAGAAAAAAAGGTAACTAAGAAGTTCTATTTTCACACCATATTTTCACACCTCTTACAGTGATAATGTAATCATTCCAACTGTGCTGCATTTAAATAAAGGAAATAAAGTTTTTGTGAGGTCTGGACGTAAGTGAAATTACAGACGTTAAAAAGAAAGTTTTTAAACTTTGTCAAAATTCCTTTTCATGGTCCTACAACTCTGGAGTTTACACTGTTTGACACTGGATGACTGAATCACATACATGATCAGTCTTGAATTCCTGCATAAAAAACACAAACCTAGTTTTTAACCACTTCAAGCAAGATCTAAAGGAAAATTTCTATTACCACAGCAATTCTGACATGGAATTTAGGATCAAAATAGAAAAAAATAACAAAATCTTGATACCTTTGATTTTTCTTTAATGAAATCATTAAATTTACTGCAGCAACAATCTACAATTCTAATGCTTATTGTATTTATCCTTTTGAATAAATACATGCAGAGAGGTTTTTTTTTTTTTTTTTTTTTTAAAATCAGTATGCTTTTGAGTCTCAAGGGGAGCATTAAAAAAAATCTTTTTCCATTTCTCCCCTGCTTTTTGTTATATCTGTTCATGAAATTAAAATTAATACAAACAATAACCATCACTACCGTTACCATGAATTCGTCTTTGAGGTAAGCCAGCCACTAGCAGGATTTCTGGGCACGTCATCATCTTTTGTACTAAAGAGTCATCCAGCTCTTCCAAACCCGGCCCAAACATAGCAAAACGAGGTTCTGACTGAGTGACCAGCGATTGCAAAAAGGAAGCGACTGCACCATAGCGGGGGCGGCTTGATTTCAAACTTCTTCTGGTCTGGGGACAGCTTTTTTTATATCTGTGTTAAAATAGATGCAACTTAAACACAAAATACAAAACACAAAATACAAAAGTGGTATTAATCAATAAACATTTTTTTAGGTCCCACACTTCTCACGCTTCTATACTTCTATAACTCAAGCAAAGGGTGAAAATGCACTGGTGAAAGTTCCAAACTGATGATTTCAGACATCACCATAAAGCAGGCAAAAGCATCAGTTCATCCAGATTCCAAACACCGACTTTTCAAACCTTTAATATAAATCTTATTGTTTATTAAAAAAAAGGAAAATTAGAAACTCCAACACTGTGCATACAGCACTGTTAGGATAAGAGGTTGCATGGGGGCCTGGGCAGCCTGATCTAGTGGGTGGCAACCCTGCCTACTGTAGGGGGTTAGAGCTAGATGGTTTTAAAGGTCCCTTCCAACCCAACCCATTTTGTGACACAATGGCAATCAGTGACAGATGGTTTCAAATATATGATGTTCTTAAGTATTCAGACCTAAGAACATTTAAATCCTATGTTCAAAATCAGAAATATGTTTTACTTCACATTCAGAGTACCTCTTTCCCATCCAAAGTGAGGATGCAGGGCAAAAAGACTGTAGAGTCTTAGTGCACTTCTTCATGAAGCAAGTTTTATGAAATCATCTTGGGAAAAAGTAACTGCAAATGAAAAACTTTTACTGCAAAGTAACTGAAGTTTAAAAAACCACAACTGAATAATCTGTTTGTCACAGAGTTTTTGTTCACTCATCCAAACACACTATAGAGGTTTCTGTGATTTTAAACTACACTACTTCTAATCACAGACTTTATCTTTTAGCCAGTAATCAACAGAACTAAAACAGTACTACTTGTTATTCCATGCACTCTCAATATTTACTTTTTTTTTTCCTCCTAAGTCTTGAAAATAAAATACAAAAAGCATAAGAATCTAGAATGGCTTGAATTAGAAGAGACCTCAAGGACCAACCAGTTCCAACTCTGCCACCACAGGAAGGATCACCATCCATTAGATCACGATGCTCAGAGCCTCACCTAACCTGGCCTTGAACACCTCCAGGAACGGGACATCCGCAGCTTCTCTGTTCAACCTGTGCCTCACCATCCTCTAGTGTAATCCTCCCCTCTTGTAAAGGCTCTTCAAGTACTGCCACAGCCTTCTCTTCTCCAGGCTGAACAAGCTGAGCTCCCTCAGCCTTTTTTCACAGGAGAGGTGCTCCAGCTCTCCAGTCATCTTCCCAGCTCTCCTGTGGATCTGGTCCAACAGTTCCACATCTTTCTTGTGCCGGGGCCGCCAGGCCTGGATGCAGTACTGCAAGTGGGGCCTTACAAGGGGAGAACAGAGGGGGACAATCATCTCCCTCTTCCCTCTGACCACACCTCTTCTGTTGCAGAGCAGGATTCTGTTGGCCAACTAGGCCACAAGTGCACAGTGCTGCCTCATGTTCAGCTTTCCATCCACCAGAACCTGAAGACCATGTCCACAGGGGTGCTCTCAATGAGTTCCATCTCCAGCTTGTGGAGAAACATATACCTGGGACTGCCCTAACCAAAACGCAGTACTACACACTTGGCCTCGTTGAACCTCGTTAGGTTCTCATGGTCCCACTTTTCAAGCTTGTTCAGGTCCCTTTGGATACCATTGCACCCTTTTGACTGTATCAAACGCACGCTCAGCTTGGTGTCATCATCAAACTTGATGAGAGTAGACTCAGTCCCACTGTCTATGTCACTGGTAAAAATGTTGAATAGCACTGGTCCCAAGATGGACCCATGGGGGATAGCACTTGTGAACAGCCTCTATAGTCATGACCACAACGCCCTGGCTGTGACCTTCCAAACAGTTATCCACAGAATAGTCCAATCTCTGCCTTGAAGAGATCCACATCTCTCTAATTCAGAGATAAGGAATAATCATTAGTTTTGCTGTATTTGAAATACTTTTTAGTACTTTATATAAAGAGTGTACTTTTCCATTGTACTTAAGAACATTTTCATCAACATCACCAGGATTTGCAGCTTCTCCTGTTTTCCTGTGGTATAGTTTACAAAAACCTCTGCTTTCTCAAAGCATCTTACATCCTGCTGAATTCCAAACTGACCAAACTGTCATACAACAGGAAATCAGATTTCCAAAACAGGCAATGGGTTTAACCACCATCAACATTTATTCAGTATCATCTTACCACACAATCTTTCTACTGTAAATATAAAACCTGTCTGTGGGCTGCTGTGCAGGGCTTGTGAATTGTATCAGAGAACAGAGAAATACTTACACTGCCATATAATCATACAGGGCTTCATCGCTGACTTGTGAAAAGGCTTTATTAAAAATTTCTGCGGCTGGGAGAGATTTCCAATCAACAGATGTCCAAATCGGGAGATCCCGCAGGAGAAAATTCCTCCACAGCAGGGGGTCCTGCACAGCCACCCTCCAGTAACAACTCGTGCACCCCAAGCGGCACAGGTCTTGGGGAGAGAGGAAGGACATGATATACAGCTGCACGTCGATCTGCAAACAACCACAGCAGGGGGTTAGCGCTCCGGGAGCCCGACAAACCGAGCGGCGCAGAGGGAGAGTAGGACAAGGGTGCCGCGCATCATGGTGCGTTATCCCTGCTGCCCGATGCGGAAGGCCTAGAGACCGCGGTGTCCTTCCCTTGCTGCAGCGAGGAATTTGGGTTATTCACGCACACCGCGCCCTTACGCGGTCCCGCGCAGCGCCGGAGAAGAAGGAGGGTCTCGCTCACCGGCAGCGCCTGCAGGGCGCTCACTTCCTCCGCCGCCTCCTCGGCGCCGTCTGCGGAGCCCGGCTCTGCGGCCGCCGCACCCCGCTCCCGGCTGCCCCGCACCCAGCGCTCCCGAAGCCCGCGCAGGCGGCCGCGCACCGCCGCCTCCAGCCCGCCGCGCTCCGCCGCCATACCGCCGCGCTCCGCCGCCAGCCGCACCGCGGCCGGAGGCGGCGCCCGCCCGGGGCACGGAGGACACGCCGCCGCGGCCAGCGTGGAGTTTGCGCCGTCAGCAGGCCCGCGAGGAACGTCACCCGCGATTCGATGGAGCTCTTGAACGGTGACGCGTTCCAGAAGCACTACCGCACAGCACTTTGGACCGCCGTGCCGCCCGTTCTTTGAACTCGTGCTTTAATGCAACTTAGCATACATTCTGTACGAGCAGGCAGGCTCGAGGCACAGCAGGTCCCAACCTGGAGCAGACAGTCATCCTATGAGCGCTCATCACACAGCGAGCAGCTTCCGACAGAGCAACAGCGACAATTCTAACTGTGGGTTTTCCTGAGGTAGCATAGCATCTGGTTTGCACTTGTTGTGTTCCATCCTTGGTCTTTTAAAGGTCCCTCACACACAGCAATGTACTTTGTTAACATGGTTTTGCCCAGCTCTCGGAAATCCACCAGTGCACCCTGTGATCTGCAGCCCAGCTCACTGCCAGACACTGAGTTCATCATCTTGAGGTTCTCCTGCTTTCCCTCTCTACAGTATTTCAGTCCCCAGTAGCACATTTCTCCACTGTACATCATGGCCAGTAAGTGCGTGTCGCTAAATATACCTGCAAAACACAATTTAGATCAGGTATTTCATTCTTCTCTTGTGAACAAATATACAGTTTGTTACTTTTTTCTAGTAACACAGTAATCAATGCTGACAAAGGCAACATAAGCCTATTTGAGAGGTAGACTAAAGCACACATTTCTACAATTGCATGACTGAAGCTCCCCAGAAGAGAATGTGTTTTGCTCATTACTTCACCCACTTCGCCCTTTCATAATATTTAAATATTTAAGATGGGCATATAAATACTCTGCTAATTGTGTTTGCCTATTTATCCTAGAGAAGTTCTGTATTTCTTTAAATGCTGGTATGGTGAGGTATATTCATACTAGAGTACTTACGAGCCTTCCAAGTCCAGCAAAAAGATGCTATTTGAGCATTAACATTTGAACATTTTAAGCAGTAGCAGTACTTCTGCCTACTTTTCTCATATCTGTTTGTTTGTTTGTTTGCTGCTTTTGTTCTAAAAAGTGAGTTCAAATGAAATTAAAAAAAAACATAATAGAGATTTCATAAAGTGGAGCAGTTACAGGTGTGTGCTGTATTTATTTATTTATTTATTTATTTTACCTTCACTGAGTAGTCTAGCTGTGTCTTTATCTTGAAGTGAGATATCTCCATCTAAATGAAGAGGGCATCTGAAGCTAAGCATCTTCATCAGGTAATGAACTCCATCATTAAGACACTGAATATAGTTTAAAAGAAAAGGAAAAAAATTAGATAAATTCTCATTAATTTAACGATAGCCAGAAATACTTGCAGATACGAATTTCCTCAGTTTTATTTTAAAGGAGGAAAAAAAAAAAAAAAGAAATTTTAAAAGAGACAAGTCATGCTTTTAACTGTACTTACATGCACTCATACCCTCAGAGCACTTCACAAAATCTCCTTTACCTTTTTAAATAAAGCAACGTTTCCTCTCATCCATTCGCTCCTTTCTTTTACTCTATGGCAATACATGTAAAACAGGGCTCCTTTTCTCCAGTAAAGACATTCTACCAAGTCTGTACTAAGGATGTTGACAGGCTGAAATAAAATCCAGCAAACTGTGATAAGCCAAAAAATAAGCCATCTGAGCTATCACATACACACTCACGCATGCGTACATATTAAATGTCCATCTTTAAAGGCTGTGCTTAACAACAGTGCTCAGTCATATGTCCAGTACTTCGCGTTTATGTTGTCAAAAGTGTCTGGAATCAGGAAATGTTAGTAAGGAAAATTCTCGGCACACAAGTTACTTGAAAAATTATTTTCAGGAATCATTATTTAAATACAGCTAAAACGTATTTGTGTTGGGAAAAATTTAAGATCATTGGGGAAAAAAAAAACAACAAGTGCTACTACCCAAATCAGATTTTTGATTTTTTAAGTAATAAATAGTTAATTCTCTGGATGAATAATGTTAGTACTCACTTCTTCATTTATGCTGCATTCCCTCACTAAGTCTTCTGGGTCTGAAAGAATACAGATAAGTTCTTTAACTTTTTGTAATGAAGATTCCCCTGCAAAATCTTCATCCACAAGCTGGCTTTCCTCAAAATAGGTAATGTCTAGGACAGCCTATGGAAGCAAGAAGATACACAATGTGAAAATACCACCAGCAAACTAATCAGATGGTAGCGTGCAGTAACAAGCGCACACTTGTGACAGTTTGTAAAGGATTACAATTTTAAAGTAATCCTTAATTTTAAAAAGTAACCAGTTAAAAGTATGGTTGTTTGCAGTTGAGGTAACTCTTCATGTCTCTTTATGTCCTACATGTCAATTCTTAACTCATCTCCCAAACCAAATAAAAGCAGACTGGCATTTTATGTGTTCTGTGTTACCACACATGCTAGGTGACACAGATCAGTTCCTGCTGTACCCTACCCTTCTCCCACACACCAAAAGCAGGCAGTTAACGTGCTTCGTATGCACTACCTGTGTGTAAAGCTGTAGAATCGTGGAATGATGTGCTTTCTCTTTCCCTTCTTTACAGAGGTCCTTCAGTCTCTCCAGAGCAGCAGAGCCCTTTGCTAAGAAGATACCTGAAGAAGAACACAGTGCCCCCTTAGCAGGGTCAGCCCTCGTGATGCGTGCAGCGGCAGATAACGCGCAGCTCTCTAGGAGGCTCTGCGCTGCTCGCCCTGCCATCACCGACCGGAGGGCCCCGCGGGCAGCACCACACAGCGCACGGGCACAGCGGCCGCCTCGGTGCCACACAGGGGCGGGCTTCAGCCTCACCACCCGCTCAACAAAGCGGCCTCAACGTTCCGCGGACCGCGGTCTCGCCCCGGGCCCTGACTCCTTATTGGCGGGAGGGCGGTGCCCTCAGCGGCTCGCCGGGGACGAGGGAAACGGCCTCCGTCTCCACTCCCTACGGCCGCCCCTCACCATCGCCGCCCGCTCCCCTCGGCGCCTCCAGCCGCCGGCCCAGCGCCTCCAGCCGCGGCCCCAGCGCAGACATCGCGTTCCCCGCCTCGGCCATCCCCAGCCGCCCACGCTCGTCACCGCGAGACGCTGAGGCTACGGGGCGCCGCCATAACCGCAGCGGCAGCGCCGTGCGCACGCGCAGCAGCTCCGGCGGACCGCGCCTTCTTTCGAGAGCTGTGGGGGATGGAGCCGCGGGGTGGCGCTTTCCCGCCGTCAGTACGTCATGGCGGCGGCGCAGCGCTCGGGCTGTGGGGGTGTCGTTTCCGCCTGGCGATCTCCTTGCAAGCTGCGTGGTGCTCGTTCTGACAGTTATATGGCTCATCTCCCACTGCTGTACCTCCGAAGCATGGCTGCGCTTCGCCGCGGTGTCTGTAACAGAGCACCGCTGTTTGTGTACAGGCATGGATGCTTTTGCTGTTGCGTGAGTTATGTGCCATACAGAAGTGCAGTCAAACAGATCAAACGCAATGCAAAAGCAAAACCAAAAGGAAAAAAAATAATAATTTCGAGATTAAATCTCTTAGCGTTTTGTGTATCCTGTTATTTAGTCCAGCACAGTCCACACCCAAATACATATTTTCATCTAAAGAACATCTGCCTTAATACTGAAAGTACTAAGGTAAATAACTGCATTAGAGGAGACAGGGCTTCATGCCTTAAATGAAATGCAGTAGTTTCCACACTGTCAGTTTTGGGACTGAGAAATGGCTGTGTGTTGCTAAGTCGCCTTCAGGTTCTTCAGATTGCTTCTCGCTTACTCCTGCTATGATTCTCATTTCAACATCCAGCTGTGACTTATGTTGCTCTCTTATTGACTTTTTTTGTTGGCAAATGCGCCTTTAATAGGGAAGGAGATATCATCTAATCTTTCAAGGTGTCGCTTTTGGAGAAGCAAACAAACAAAATTAAAATGGCTGTGTGTTGACTTAATTGACAAAGGAAGCGGTATTGTTCCTCTGCCTGTACTCAGGCACTGCAGCTTATTCTACAAGTACCTGTTCCAAAACTGAAGGTATATGATTTTGTCCAAAAACTATTATCCGATGTTTCTTTAAATATGCTGTGGAATCTGTTTTTGACTTTTCTTGACAGTGGCTTGACTGAAAGAGATGATTCTGTTAATAGCAACCTGGCAAAACAGAAACTGCTAGAAATTGAGAGAAGAAAAAATGCCTTCTCCAAGCTTTATGCCCTCTGGCAGGAAACCTCCAAGCTGTGTGTTGAACCTTATAGAGCTATGATGCTAGTATTCCCCATGCACCTTGCAGAGCACTTTGTTCGAAGGACTGATAAAAGAACAGATGTCTGATTATTTGAGAGAACAATTATTTCAATTTGCTTTATGTTTTGGTTTTGCCTAGAACTTGTTTTAGATAAAAGCCCCTAGATAAAAGCCATTTAGACAAATGCTGGCAATCTTTGAAGACCGTGTCTTGATTTGGGGTTTTCTACTTCTTCCCCTTCTTTTCAGGGTTGGAAAATAGTAAAATTTAGTTTCTCCAAGTTTTCTACAAAGTTAGTTGCATCCTTTCATTTTTTTTTTCTATATGTTCAAGAAAAATATTATTTCTAGGTGTCTCCCAACACAAATCTTATTGAAGCAAAAAGGCTTTTCTCTATAGAATTGTTTTAGGGAATTGTTATAGCGTGATAAAAGAAGTTTCAAGTAAAAGCATTTTCCAGTATTTGTGATAATTTGCTTTCTAGTGCTTCCTAATTTGGAAGATACTGTTACTAGTAAGATGGTGGCTATTTAAAAACGGGCTCTGTTCTTACATTGGTGGAAGAACAACCAAAAGCTTCACAGTATGTAAACAGTTGTGGCTCATGCCACATACATAAGTAATAATTACAGCTATCATTTTTGTCTCAGAAATTTGTAGTTCCAAAATATTCAGTAGGTTCTGTTCTCATTGGGTATGCATTTTTTCTCATATCTATTTGCCACAGTAAATTCTACTGCTTTTTTTTTCCTTCCAAATCAGTACTAATACTCTTTAGTCCTTCTGAAATCTGTTTGTAAATGTGCATGCTGCTAGAGAAACACACTGGTTGTAACTGGTTACCAGTAAAGAATTATTTTTGTCCTGTGGTTCTCTGGCAGTATTGGCTAACTATCCTGATAAATGTAATTTATCTATGAATTTTCTATTTATCTATGAATATATCAGAACAACTATCTTGAATGCGTGTAATCTATGTTGCTTTAGAAGTGGTGACCTCTTTTATTTCTGGAAGCTAAAGAAATTAGAGATAACTATGTGGTTCCTCTGTATACTTAGTGTTACCCCCACTAATTTTTAAAAAGAGGAACTGGAAAACTATGTAGTAAGAAAATGCTTGTTTTCATTTAAAAGTAGAGAAATATCCAAGTAAATAATTTGCACAGCAATGAATTTTACACTTTTATCGTTACAAGCAGTCTCAAGAACTTTGAAATTTTCCAGGCTGTGCAAATTTTCTTGAGCTATGACACATAAATTGGGTGATAAAGAAGTCATTTTGATTTTTGGTGAAAATATGTGTACTTTGATTGTATATTTTAATAGTAACTAGTGATGAAGGTACCACTGAATGGTCTGTTTTGGTCACAAACTGACTTTTCTTCAAAATATCCCTTACCCAGCAATTCCTAGCAGTTTAAAAGTCCATGGTCAAAATTTGGCTTTGAAATGAACAGCAAATATATTAAAAGAGATATACTGATTTCAGTTTAGAGCAGCATGCTTTAAGTTCTGTAGTATCTGGGAAAGTTTATAATGCAGTAACTTGTAAGTATCAGAGAGTGACAGTAAATTACTATGATTTCCATGAGTAGTTAGCATTCATGTGCCTCTCCAGAATCAATATATTTCAGATCCATTGAAATAAGTACCCAGTTTTACTACAAATAATATGTCAGATTTTTCTAATATTTGTGAGGTAATTTGTAAGCTGTCTCTGATTTAAATGTAATAATAATAACTGAGAAAAATATGAGTTGATTTAGTAATGACTGGATAGGCTATGAGCTTCTAATAGAACCTGTACTTGATTTCTGATTGATTATTAAAGTTTGGTGTATATTTTTAAAGTGTTGGGTAGGAATGGCAAAGTTTCATGAGGAAATCAATGAGAAATGACTCACCTTTAGGCTTTGATTAATTAATTAATTTCAATTAAAAAGATTACACACTTCTAAAATGTGCAAAAACAGTGATAACCTAAATTAAAGGCAAATACAATTGCACTATTTTAGTGTGAGTTCAGAATTTGTGTGTGCAGTGGGAATTAGGCTAGTTTATCTGCCTTATGAAGGACAGTATTCTGGTAAGTTATATCTCTAATAATTGATGTGGGTTTAAATAATAAAGGTTTGCTCAAAATATGTTACTTTAGTTCAGTCTTGGATCGTTTTGCACCATCTGATGACCTTTAGTGAGTAAAGAGGCAAGTGGATGTGTCAGTTTCTCAATCTGTTTTTCAGGTCACATAGACAAAGCTGCCTCGGTAAAGATTGTATTGTTGCAGTCAGTCTTAGATGTTGGAATTCCAACTCTGCTAGCTGAAGGTGTATACATTTTGCTTACATAAATAGTTGAGAGAAACTGATTTTATGGAAGTGCATTGTATGCATAGAATATTTGGTCCTTTGCATGTCTTTCATCCCTGTATTTGAAAAAAAAATAGTTCTACTCTTTAAAATAAGTGAAAATATTTTGCATTATGCACAGAAACTATTATGTGTATTTATAGTATGTGAGCTTCATGACTTTCCTGTATCTAATATCTGTAAGAAAGATGGTCAGTATCGTGGTATCACTTTTCAAATGCCTCTCTGAATAACAGAGAGACATACTCTTCCTCATTAGAATTACTGCAGAAGGAGTGGAAAACTGGAATTCAATCCGAACAGTGCTAAGAAAATAGTTATCAGAGCTTTCCTTCATCCTTGTGGAATTAAATTCTGTGAAAATGATTTCTTGAGTTCAGCGTCACAGTGTCACAATGTCATATAAACTATTAAGGAAGCATTAAATTAAGTCGGTCAACTTAATAAGGCTATGTGTTCATTCTAAAATACATTTAAGTCAGCATATTTGATATTTATGATGCCAAATGTGAAATTGGGTACTTTGTTCAACAGATGCAAAATATATTAATTCTGGAGATGCATGTGAACTCTAGGTGGCTATGTTTTTGTTTCTCCTTGCTTGATTGTTTTCTGTTTTACTTGCTTCTAGTATGTTCATATTTCAGATAGTGTTTTGATGAAATAAAAACAATCTTCCTTGTTATAACAAGGTCATCTGCATGTGGGCAACATGGTACCTGCTTGGCATTTATGCATGTTCAGAAAATATAAGATGATTTAGCAGTGATTACTGGTTATTAGAAAGTGGCATATGCTGAGCTTTGAAGTTGGAACTGCTTTATGACTATGAAGAGGAAAGGAACCTGGGGGTGTTGGTTGATGCTTGGCTGAACGTGAGCCAACAATATGTCCAGGTGGTCAAGAAGGCCAACAGCATCCTGGCCTGCATTAGAAATAGTGTGGCCAGCAGGAGCAGGGAGGTGATCATCCCCCTATACTCAGCACTGGTGAGGCTGCACCTCGAGTACTGTGTTCAGTTTTGGGCCCCTCACTACAGGAAAGACGTTGAGGCCCTGGAGCGTGTCCAGAGAAGGGCAATGAAGCTGAACTCTTATGAGGAGTGGCTGAGGGAGCTGGGATTGTTCAGTCTGGAGAAGAGGAGGCTCAGGGGAGACCTCATTGCACTGTACAACTTCCTGACGGGAGGCTGTGATGAGGAGGGATTTGGCCTCTTCTCCTAGGCAACAAACAGGACCCGGAGAAATGGCCGCAAGTTGTACCAGAGAAGGTTTAGGTTGGACATAAGGAAGATCTTTTTCTCTCAGAGAGTGGTCAGGCACTGGAATGGCTGCCCAGGGAGGTGGTGGAGTCGCCGTCCCTGGCAGTGTTCAAGAGGCGTCTGGATGACGTGCTGCATGATATGGTTGAGTGCTTGTGGTAGCACTGCAAGGGCAGTTAGACTAGATGATCTTGTAGGTCCTTTCCAACCTTGTGATTCTATGATTCTGTGATTCTATGATTTTTCTAAAATCATCTTCCTGGAAACAGGGTATATTAGAGCCTGACATAGCAATGCTGCTAGAGAATTTAAGTATCTTTTAAACAGCAAATGTAAAATGTACAATAATCTATAATGCAGTGAAGCAGTTTATTGGCAACAGGCAAGGAAACCTGAATTTTTCTATTTTATGGTTAATGGTCAAAGAACTTTGTGTACTGTGAACAGCTTTGTCACTCTTTTGCCTGGCACATGTAATTTATGGGTTCCTGTAAGTGTTGGTTTGGGAGAACTTGCTTATAGTAAACATCACCTCAGTCTCCAAATGTTACAGATTACTGTGTTTGTAATTTAGTATATTATTTCATAGTTGACTTTTACCTAAGACAGAAATAATGTCATTTGATCAGAAAAAGATCTTACCTGCACGTTCCTAGCACTTAATTACATTAATTTCTGAGTTGCAAAATGGTTTGATGCATGAAGTTGGATTGTTTATCTGGCTGAATACTGCCTTTTTTTTTTGTATGCTGACTGAGTACCAAGCTGATATGGGTGGCTATAATCTGCATGGCAACCTAGACAATTTTCCCCCGGTTTGAAACAGTAAGTTCTTGAGACTGTAATGTGTAACTTACCTTAGAGAACTTTCACCTAACTTGTAGTAAGGTTTTTTTTACATCCTACAGAGTTTTTTGTTCTTAATTTCCTTGGATCAAAGCAAATTAATTCTACTAAGGGGATTTTGTATTAATCTGTGTGGCAGTATAATAGCTGAGAGTTGAGCTAATTAGTTGGCAGTTTAGGGAATCTGGGAATTTGGGAATATGAGAATCTGAAACACTTTCACCATTAGTAATTAGTTTCAGTGCAGTCCATGAGGTCACTGTGGTTACTTAAATATCTCTGTACTAAATTTGCTGCAGATGTAGTTCCTAATTGAGGCCTGCTAGTTTTAAGTGAGGATGTCCATGGTATCTGGAGGAATATAAATGTCAAACTGTGTGCCCTGTTTGAGAGTTCAGTGGGATGTAACAGGGCATCTCTACAGTGCTCAATCTATTCTGGGATTTAACTGGGCATGTTTCATGGTACTGATGATCGTAAATAACTGTATTTGCTAAAGCTGCACAAAGCTCCCAAAACAGAGTGGTGACTTCTTGTGAACTGTTAGAATATGTTTTCAAACTGGCCCCTGGAAAAAAAAAATAAAAATTCTGGATCTCTGAAGAGCTGTTTGGAGCTGGTGAAATTGTGAACAAAAGATCCAAGAGCTTCACAATAAAAAGATGTATGTTCATTAATGCAGGGAACTCAGTTGCGATGTAGGCTTAACAGCCATCTAGCACAAATGTGCACATTTGTAGAGCCAGATAAAAATGTTGTGTTTTACCAAAATCAAGAGAGCTAAAGGAAATCTTCAAATTCTGAGACTAACCAGTACTTCTAAAGATTGGATACATTAATATTTCTTTTTAAATCACCTTGTAACGAATATAATAAAAAAATCAGATTTTGTCCTGTATCTTATGGGATAGGGAATCTATAGGGAATCTATAGGGAACGTGCTTTGTCAGGGGGGTAGGACTCAGTGATCTCTGGAGGTCCCTTCCAACCCCTACAATTCTGTGATTCTGTGATTATGTGAAATCTTAGCTGCGTAAGTAATTCTTCTGTTCATTTGATTGAAACTGAAAAATGAAATGTGAAACAAAATGGCTGTTGTGTTTTCCTAATGTACATGTAGGCTTCAGATCCTGCTTCCAGTTGAGAATACTGACCCATTATTGATGGACTGGCCACTGCAGAAGGAAGCTCTGAACTCATGACAGTTTTTTCTCCAGCAGCTGAATTGAGCAAAGCAATTCAGATAAGAATTGATTGGCACCCAATTTTCCCAGTGCGGGGAACTGTCTCCCTACAAACTGGATGATCAAATACATGGATTTGTATTGCATGTGTGGATCTGCATGCCAGACTCTTGTCACCAAGAACTAAGCACCACACCCATGAAATGGATGGCAAAGTCCAAGTTTCACCTGTAACTCATTTCCTCCTTGAAACTGGTAGACAAGGCTCATGCTTTTCTTCATTTCCAGCTCCAATATCTGTCTTATAGTCTCATTGTGCAGCACTAGCTGCAGTGAGTTATGGGATGTATGATTTGTTTACTGCATGCAATTTCTGCAGAAGTGGCTCTTTGTTACCATGTTAATGTTTTGTATTTCTTTCTGTCAGTTACATTTCAAATACAAGGACAAAGATTTCTTCACTAGTAGTTTTTTAAAGACTGCCCGGAGCCTGCTTTAAAGTAAGTTGTGTTTGCTGATGAGGTTTGTTTGAACATACCCTGTGTAATGTTACATTGCAGAATCTAGAAAAGCCTGTTACAGCAGTGCTAACCAACATGAACTGACATGCAGTGTGACGGATGCTCAGGATTCCTGTTTCCAGTTTGTTTCTGCAGCCCCTTGTGTTATGTTTATGTTTAATCTTCAACAAGGGTAGATTGTGAAATAACCTCATTCTTGCAAAAGAAATCCTGACAAAAAGAAAGAGTAAGAGAGAGATTAGTAACATTTACTGAATTAGAATTTAAACCAGCTTCCAATTTACTAACGTACATCACCTGCACAGATGATGTCTGCAAATATCTGCTGAATGGGCTTTTTTTTTTTTTTCTTCCTTCTCATTCCTCCAGTAAAGGAAAGATAAATCACTTTTCTCTTTTCCAGAGCTAGTAGGTACGCTATCTGTCACAGCTGAAGGTTATTACACTTAACTAATCCAGACAGTATGGATAACAGTTACTAAATATGTGTTATTATAACATGAATAGAGGTGCCAAGGATCATGTTGAACAAGTTACTTTTGTGATCTTTTTTTTTAAATTAAAAACTTCCTAATCAAAGTATTGTATAACTTTATAAATACCCTGGTTTTGAATGGAGTCTAGTATCTACAGTAGTCAGAAAGTTTGAAGTTTTCTGTTTTTAAGACTACCCAACATTGCAGCATGGAGCTGTGTCAGAGGAGGGTCCGGTCGGGGATTGAGAAAATATTCTTCACCACAGTGTGTTTGGGCACTGGAACAGACTCCCCTAGGCAGTGCTCATGGCCCCAGGCTGCTGTAGTTCAAGGAGCATTTGGATAGTGCTGCTAGTCATGGGGTTTGGACTTTGGATGGTCTTGTGAGGGGTTGGGAGTTGGACTCGATCTTTGTGAGTCCCTTCCAAATTGAGATATTCTGTGATCCTATGACATGATGCATGATGTAGACACTGTACTGTTCTGTATCAGAAAGTATGGCATCTTGCCTAAACTATGAGTGTTATAATAGAAAATGGAGTAAATGGAGTAGTATGAAACAAACAAAGCCAACAGATCATGTTTTTTTTTTTTTTGTTTGTTTGTTTTCCCATTTAGGTGGAGTTCTACTAAGTTTCTCAATTTAATAAAAATATTTATTAGCTTTCCATGGGCTGCTGTAGAAGTTATTCAGGGATAAATAACTGCTCTTGCGAAACAGCTGTTGATTCTTTTTCATTATATAGCTTCAGGATCCCTTCATACTCTAATGTCCATTTTTACATCCTAGGCTCAAGAGAAATTGTTACCAAAGTCAGTTGCCAGGACTCCTCAAACTGATCAATAATTTTTTCTTCAGAAATCTTGATGCTGTGATTCTGACACTTGCTTTAATTTTTGTAAATCACTAGAATGTGGCTTTTTTGTTTTACAGTTGAATTTTGCCCTTGGTATTTACATTATGTATGAACTTTCATTTGCCAACTCCATGCTGATTTTTAATGTTAGTTTTCACTAAATCTGAAAATACCCATTTTTCTTTGCTAAGAACGTTTTTTCTTTGTAGTAACTTCCTTTCACTTGAACTTTGGGAATAACTTGAACATTTATGTTCACGTAGTTAACTGAGGTGTTCAGTCATTCATGCAAGTGGTAGCCCTTCTGTCTTCCTCTAGGTAAATATATGTCCTGTAAATGCTCTGAGAGAATCTTAAAGTTTTGGAATAGTATTGCACAGGATCTTGTCATTTTTTCTTATTATCTAGGTCAGCTATAAGTAAATGTTACAAAATTTGTTTAGAAATGAAGTTGTTCATCTCAGTTCTGGTTTTTCCTTATGTACAGACAAATAAAACAGTTTGCCCGTTTGCCAACATTACTGACAGAGAGCCAAACAGGGATACTTCACTGCTGCCTGTGAGGTTTGTGTGTTAGCTGAATTGTAGCTGTATTGGCATTGCTGCAAGGAGGGACCAGCACTGACCAAATGAGATGGATGTGCACAAACAATTCTGAGGGAGACCAGAAGCATTCTCAGGAGCTCGGCTTCTTTGTTGTAAATTAACCTGACAAAAGCTGAATACAGCAAGGCTGGTTAGTTGTGCTGCAGATGAGAACAGCAATGCAGGGAATGTAACTTAATGCAATGTCTGCTCTGGGGGGTTTTCTCTTTTCCTGCATTTATAGTGCTTCTTGCATTTTCCTGTGAATCTTTGTTCCATTTGACAGCTTATTATATGAACTGTTCACTTAGGGGTATTTATAGAAGGTGTAAATAATGGTGAAGGCATGCCTTGAATTTTCCTGCCAGCAGATACAGGAGTGCTGGCACTCTAACGTTCACATCATGTGACTGCTTAAACAAGTATACATCTATTCCAGTAACATTTTCCACCCAAAGGCACCATCTAGCTGCCTGGGAGAGCCCACGTGCTGCCTGGGACTGGCTAACCTTGAGGGCTCTGAGTCTGGAACTTAACCATTGAAAGCCCACATCTCTAAGTTTAATGCTCGTGGTTTCAATTGTTGATCAGGAGTTGACAGGACAGAATGTTAGGCGGTTAGATCTTCTCTGGATGTGCAAGAAAGACGGATCTGCGAATAAACTTAGCACACATCTGGAATCCTGAAAGAAAACTTAACAAGGATACATATGTCGGAGCGAGTTGTCTTGCTGTACAGTAGGGCGCTACCAGTAAAGCAGAGAACACACATCACCACTGATGATCTGTAACCTTAATTAGTACTCCACGTCGGTCGATGCACGTCTGCCATCAGTCAGAGCGTTTTTAAGAGCCGAACTGCTAGCCGTGTTCTTTCTTCAGCGTGCGGGGCGCGGGCTCGGGGACACTGGGCAGGGCCGTGACGCTGCTCGCTGCCGCCGAGGGCCGAGCCCTAGGGGACGCCCCAATTCCGGGGGCTGCCCCGGCCGCTCGAGCGGGCACTCGCCGCCGATAGGATCACTCCCGCGTCCGGTCGCCCGCCGCCGGCTCCCGCAGGCCGCGGCCCCCCGCCGCGCCACCGCCCCTCCGCCAGCCCCGCCTCGGGCGCAGCCGACGTCAGTGGGCGTCGGTGCCGAGCCCCTCACCCTCCTTCGGCACACGTGACCCCGAGCCGCCGTCCTCAGCGTGCTTGGATCTTCCGCCTGCCGCTGGACGGCCGCCTCCTCCTGCTCGCCTCTGCCCGCAGCCCCTGCGTTCCTTCTCTGGGAGTCGCGCATCCGAAGATGGCGGCGTACAAATTCCTGCTGTCGCCTCTCGGCCGCCGCATCCTCCTTCCCGCCGCGCGGGCACGGGGCGCCGAGGTAAAGCGCGACGAAGCGGTCTCCGGGCTGCCGTGACCTTGGCGGGATCCCCGCGGCGAGGCGAGAGGCCGGGGACCGCCCTGCCGCCAACGCCTCCGGGGGCGGTCTCGCCCGTGCGCGTTAGCGAAGGGATGCTTTTCACTGGTTTTTAATTATATATATTTTCGCCATTTATAGGACGCTTCCGGCCCTAGGGAGCCGGACGGGCAGCAGCACTGCTAGCGAGATGCGGGGCGGTGACCGTGGGCCGGGCTGCGGGTTCGGTTTTCTTGCTATCCGGCCGCAGGACGAGGCTTTGCGTACCGGCGCTCCCTGCCCGGGCGGCACTCCGCACGCGCTGCCAGGCGCAGGTGTCGGACCGCGGCCCCGCGCTGCCTAGCGGCTCGCCCCGCTGTCCGCGAAGAAGGTTGCGCCAAACCTCGCCGCTCTGGTGCTTTCCAGCCTATGTGGAGCCAGAGCTAATTAATTTCTTCCCCAGGTGGCTGTACTCATGGCTTTTCTTAGTGCTTCAGTTGAAAAACTGAACGGAAAAACAAATTTGTTTGCTTTCGAGTGCTCGTAGTTGCCTCACATCATGTCTTCATAAGCAAATGATCATCATTTTAGTCTTCATTATGCTAAATTATACTTCTGCTTTTCTGTGAATTTTGCCTTTTTCTTTCTCCCTGTCTTGCTGTTTTCTGCAAAGCTTCTTTCCAGTCAGTTGACCGTTGTGGTTGACTCCTCTATTCCCAGTTGTCCTCATTTTGGCTTGGGTAGAGTTTTCCATAGTGTCTGGCTGACATGGCTGTGTTGGGCTTTGGGTGTGATCAACTGTATTCTCACGCTATGTGTTAGTACTTTTTGAGTGGTGCTTTTACAGAGCCAAAGATGTTTCAGCTTATCATGCTGCCCTGTCAGCCAGGGGCTGGGAGGGGACAGAACCAGGACAGCTGACCCAAACTGGCAGAAGTGATGTGCCACTTTATGTGGTGTTATGCTGAACAATAGAGCTGGGGGGTTGGCTGGGAGCTTCTGATGCTCAGAGACTGGCTAAGCATTGGTGAACACTTGTGTTGTGCATCACTCACCTTAGGTATTCTTTTTTATTATTCCTCCCTTCCCTACTTCCTGATCTATTAAACTATCTGTCTCAACCCATTGGTTTTACTTTGCTTACTCCAGTTCTCTCCACCATCCCACTACAAAGGATAGTGCCCTGCCTGCTGAGTTAACTCTACAGAGTTAACTCTACTATGCATCTTGGGAACCTGGGCTGCCAGAGTTGCAGCCCTGTACAGAGGCTTCAGCTTCCTCCTCCAGTGCAGTCACAGACTGTTGCCAATGATACAGAGAATGAGGAAGGGGCTGAGAAAAACATACTTAGTGTAGTAGCATGGGAATTCTCACTGGAGACACACAGCCTGTTAGCATGCTGGATACATGTGCTGTTCCTTTGTTCTCTGCTGTTATGAAGATTTACCACGTGGTTGCTTAAGAACGTTCTTATCCATATGAGTTGAGCATGGTTATGCAGCAGTACCCAGCCTCCCTTCAGCCCACTTGCTCCGTTCATCTGCCATTCTGTGCCTGCCTGCAGACTTGTTGTACTGAAATACCTGGTGCTGCTAGCCCTGCTTCTTTTGTCATGCTCTTGCCAAATGGGGCCAGGAGGCGTGTGCTTTGCAGTCTGACTGCAGTTCTGAAAAAATATTTCTGAAAGAAACAGCTGTGGTACAGCAGAGAATAGTCTCTTTCTCAGTACTACAGTTCCCACTTAGAAATATTTTTCTGAGTTCATCAAAGTGGATGACTATTAATGTTCCCAATGGGAAGGAAATAAGCATTCATTCAGAAGGCTTTTCTTAATATGCAGTCTAAACCCTTCTAGCTTTAATTTTATGAGGGAAGCAGTTTGTGTAATCTTGAAACTGAGCCAAAAATTACTACCCTGGCTGTAAATGAATCTTAAGACAACTCTGTAGAGAAGAATTATGCCTTAAATTGTGTTTTAAATTGTGTGTAGATTAACTTGTTTGTTATTTACTTGCTCATTCTTCTTTCTCTAAGTTTTCCCACTTGCACTGTAAAAGTAGGAGAGGAAACACCAATAGCTAGTATACTAATTTCCAAGTACTCTCAATTTTTTGAGATTGTGGTGACTTAATCAATTGCAACTGAAGCACTGGCTCTGTGCAGTATTTATCCATGATGATAATAGTGGAAAATAATAAAAAAAAAAAAAAAGAAAAGAGAAAGAAAGGATTTAGGATCACTGCAATCTAAGAATACAGTAGAGAAATTGTGATGATTTCGGTATAGCAGCTGTGCCACAAAGTACACATTTCACATGTGCCCTCCCTTTTTCATGTATTTGTATCAGTCTCCGTGATTCTAGGTTGTTCTCTACCACTAAGACAACTTGAGACTGCATTAGGAGGCTGGGGAAGGATCATGTCATCAAAGGACATCTGGTTACTACAGTGCTGTTCTGCTCTGTAGTTGTTCTTTGGCCTCTCTGTTCTGAATTTGTATTGATGTTGGCTCTCTACTTGTGCGTCTCCTATACTCAGTGAGTTGTGTACCTTTGAATCTACAGTAGTAATATATGAATGAGAGCAGTCTTTTGGTTGCTGTAACTCATGCGTAGGAGCATAAAGATGGAACACGGAGTAATAGCCTAAAACTTCTACACTGGAAGTTCCATACTGAAGAATGTCTTTATGGTAAGGGCAACGGAACACTGGAATGGGTTGCCAGGGAGGTTGTGGAGTCTCCTTTTATGGTAATTTTCAAGACCCATTTGGATGCCTACCTGTGTGACCTACTGTAAGGAGCCTGGTTTAGCCAGGAGTTGGACTCAATAATCTCTTGAGGTCGCTTTCAACCCCTGTGATTCTGAAATTTGTGAATGTGCTTACAGTAAGTAAAACTTTTTCAGCAGTTGTGGATAAAATTCCAGAATTTTAAATCTCTTTGGATATTGTCCACTTGATGCAGGATTAGTTAGCCAGGGGCATGGTTATAATTACAGAACTGGTATGTATTTCTTTTTATTCATTCACTTCTTTTACTATTGTTCCAGGCTTTTGGATGCTATTTTTCTACCAGCTGTCATCGCAACACCAAATTTTATACTGATCCTGTTGAAGCTGTAAAAGATATACCCAATGGGGCAACTATACTTGTTGGTGGTAAATACTTCAATCCTTTATGAGCGCAAGCTCTTACTCTATAGATGAGAAACATTTGTTTTGATTCTTCTAATGTTAACTAATTTGATAATGTGTATACTTGTTTGGGTACTTTAAACAAATAATTTTCAACTCTGCTAATTGAGGGGCAGACCTTATCAGTAAGCATATCCCCATTTCTTAGGTGAGGGAAAAGAAAAACCTTAAATGTTTTTTGTCGGTAATAAAGCATTAGACTTTAATTGGGTCAGTTTGAACACTGAAAGTAAACTCAGTCTTTTGGATTAGCATCATTATTTCAAACAGAAGAAATGAATTTTGATTAGGCTATGATTATGGTAGTGTTCTCTATCCGTACCTGCCTTTTCACTGGCTCTCTGTGACCTTGAACAAATCACCTAAGCTGTTTATGGCTGTGGGAAGTGAAAGCACTACTTATCTACATTATTCTGAATGTGTCATATTTCCAGAAGAGTTAAGGAATTGTGTCACATCAGCTTTCAATGTGACTAGAGTTTTTGAATTTTCACAATTTCTTGTTTAAGCTACCCAAAGACGATCTATTTAGCTTGATATAACTGATTTTTAGTACTGGAGAAGAGTAATGAAAGTATTGTTTAAAACATGGGAAACATCATTGTAGTAATGCAGAATTACAAATAGGAAGAGGGTTTTGGGCTTTTTTTTGTTGCTGTTTATGGGAATAAATGAAAATCTGAGATCCAGTTGCAAACAAAATGCTAATAATCACAGCATCAGAGCCTGGCCTAGGACATACCAAATGTACCATTTTCTTTCATTTTAGGCATATGAGGCTTTTGCATAATAAGTCGGGGTATAAGGTACCTCAGCCTGGGTGGAGATCTGGATTATCTTGCTTCCAGTTTACAGGAACTTAGTTAAGGTTCCCAGATTTTTATCACCTAATTATAGGTTACACTGCATGGGAGAAATCTTTGCTCCTTCTGTTTGAAATTGTTCTGTGCAGTGAAGATTTGAAGGTTAGTTGCGCAGAAATAGGAGGGCTAATGAGTGTAGAGGCACAGTGAGCAGTTAAAACCTGCATCAGGAGAGACACGATCTTGGAGCTCTGCTTCAAAGGCCACTTGCAAATGAGCAGACATCTGATGGTAAACTGCTTTCATCCAGACTGGAAGCATCTAGTTGACTGGGAGATTTCAGTACTGGGGTGCAGATCTTTCCAGAAGTGTTCTTTTTTTTTTTTTTAATCAGCTAATGTGATTTTTTTATGTTCAGAAGATAGTTTTTAATTAACCAGCACACATTCTCACTTCAGTTTAAGCTGTTTTTTCAAACACTTGCTTCGTTTTCAATTTTCTTTCATTTGGCATAGGATTTGGACTGTGTGGGATTCCTGAAAATCTCATTGGGGGTTTACTGAAGACTGGAGTAAAGGGTATTACAGCAGTCAGTAACAATGCAGGGTAGGTATACATGTGTCTGTGGCTTAATAAGTACAGCCTGAATGTTCTGTTCTTGTGAGAATGCTGATATGCGTGGAAAAAGTATTACTTCTCATTGTAAGCATTTTCATGTTCACGGATGTGCTGTTTTTGGAAGTGTTACTTTTGGAGTGGGCCAAGAATACAGTTCTCTATGTATATACAAATTTGTCAGGGAAGAATTGTAAATGCTGTAGAACACAGGCATTATGTATATTTCTCTGTATTTAACTTGTTGATTTAAACTGAAAAAATATCAGTAGTTTGTATGGCTTTAAGGTAGGAAGTTTTCTTGACTGCACTTCAGTGCTTTCTGACAACGTTTTATTGTAGATATGCTACTTTAAAAAGAAAAGAAAAAACTTTGCAGCAACAGTGGAGAATATGATGGAGAAGCTCTATGCAGTACCTTGAATTTATTCAGTATTTCAAATGTTTACCCGTGAAGAAATTCATGTGAAATTGCCAGTGAATCCTGATGTCACATAGAAAAATAACTACAGCCACTTCTGTTGAAGCAGATTATTACTGAAATGAAATTAAATAAAAGTACTGACATACAGAATATAGTGACATATTTGAAATTGGTCTGCTCGGTAAGATTGATGATCGTCTCCTTGCATCGTGTTGGTCACCAGCATCTGCAGGAGGCCCCAAATTTGGTTCAGTGACTTACCCTATTAAATGTCACCTACAGCAACAGAATAATTCTGATGTTATTTGGTTTGTCATAGATTTGAGTAGTGTGGACTGATGTCTCCTAGTAGCATTGCACATACTTTAGCAATAGTTTTCATTGAGGCGCTCATTCTCACCTCTTGCCTTGTGAAATATGAAAATTTACACTGCTGGATATACTGGAGTTACACAGTGCTGACAATAAGGAAGCCAGTTGGAAGAATTCTTGTGTTTTGTTTTTTTTTTTTCTTTTCTTTTTAAAGATGCCTATTTTCAGTGAACAGTAATTCCTGTGTTATTACACTTTACTTTTGATTGATGCATTTGAGATGAAATCATAATGAGGATTTTAAAGGATGAGGGAACTGTTTTTTTTGTTTGTTTGTTTGTTTGTTTCTGTGCTTTCGTCAAATGAGATGTATGAGTGTGTGAGGCAGAAAGAGGGTATAAAGAACTTGATTATCTGTGTGAAACAAAAATAGATGTCAAACCCTGCTTCCTCAATTCCACCAGCCTTGATAAAAAAGTGAATTAGGTTGGAGTGTATTCCAATCTGTTTTGTTTTTAATCAGACTGGTGTTAACATGACTTAAAACTGGAATATCTTACAAAATATGCAGCTATAGCAGTTAATAACGAAAAACAACAACAAAAGAAGCTGCTTTAAAAGTTATTATCCTTTCTTATGTAAACCGTCACAACAAGGGAACTCCAAAAGTTTGGCTGTGGTCTTATGTACTACCTTTCCAAGTGAACATTTAATAATTAGCGAGATCAACTTCTGACTTCTGTTAGCTAATGTTATTGAAACTGTTGCCTGGATAATAAGTTAATACCAATGCCTAGATTGAAATTAGTAATAACAGTATAGGGAAAAGTGTTGAAAAATGTTATTTTGTAAGTTTCATTATAATAAAAAATGTATTTGATCAAAGGCAATGTTTTTCTTCAATCAAAATATACAACCTTACTGATTTTGGAACATTCTTTAGAGCGATCTTGACAATTCTGGAGTATTTGAGTTTGTACATCAAATCAAAACCTAAGTATGTCTCCTTGAAGCTGCATTGCAAAATGTCATATGTTTAATAGAAGGTCACTTAGTTACAGTCTGACTCCTAGATAAAAGTACGTGAAATCCTTATGCTTAGTTCTGTTAGGGTTCTCACTATTATTCTCTCCTGTTTGAATACTTTGGCCACCTTACAAATAAACTACCTCTTTTATTTTTATATTTATTCTTATACAAAGATAGCTGTGGCTTTTTTCTTTTTATTATTATTTTAGACTTTGCTCCAATGTATATGTATGTTGTTTCTATACGCATGAAAAACAGACATCTGAAGGTGAAGTTCACTATGCATTAACCTTTATATTTTTTTTTCATTGCTTCCTACTTGGCATTGCTTGTTGATGGATAATAAATATAATTTTTATTAGCACATAGACTCAAGCCCCACAGTCTCCTGGATGTTAAAAATGAGAGAGTTCGAAATTGTTAGTATTATGAGAGGAAAGACCAGTGACACAGATGAGATCAGTCACTCTTGCTAACACTGATTTCAGAATGATATACATATTTGTGAATTGTATGGGTGAGTGAATGCTTTTGGGGGGCAGACAGAGGTTTAAAAGTGAAGAGAAGCAATGTAGGATACAACAAAGCAGCTGACATTTTGTGTTGTATTCTCTCTCTCTCAGTATGTATGTAGTTGGTGATTGTGTAGGCTGGAATTAATTTGGCTTGAAAGAGTTTCCCTGAGAAATCTTGTGTCTCTGTGGCTGGAGACCTGACTACAAAAAGCTTGGTTGTTGCTGTGAAAGTATTATTTAATTCTTTTTGCTTGGAATTAGTTCACTGAAATCTGATCAGCTCCTTAGAGAAGAGTGTGATGGTCTGTGCCTTCTTTTAGGCATAGTTGGCATTCAAGTCTGTCTCCAGTACAAGCCTCCACACCATCAGATTTTAAAAGTGCTTTACACCTGCATCCTTCTGTTTTGTACAGATGCTAGTGCCTGTTACCTTCAGGGGCTGCTGGAGCAGCAGTAGTGCTGGGCTTTACTAGTAGGAGATAGCATATGTGAAAGCATATCCTCTTGCAGTGGAGAAGAGCAGGAAGGTTCAGCCAAGTTTAGAAATACTTGGCAGTGTATGGAAACAGCTAAGAAGGGAGTGGTATGTGCACAAGATCTTACATTACTGTGCGATGCTGAAGTAAAATAAGGAGGAGAGGATGTCTCCAAGACCTTCCTAAATTCATCTTTGTTGCTGGCAGATAAAGCCTTTTTTTTTTTTTGACCTGTGAAAGCCAAGGATGAGATGTACAGTGATGTATGAAGCACTTTTGTGCACCTTAGTTAGAAACTTGATACTGCTTAACATACTGCCTGCTGCTGTGCAGTGCATTAGTGTATGAACTCTGCACTAGCCAGTGAAATGGTGCATTTAAGAATAGTTACTCTTTTGCCAAGCCAAACAAGGCAAAGTGTTTGAAAGGGAAGCAGTACAAATATCCAGTATCTTTGCTATTTACACAGCTTGCTGCAAGGGAAGCTGGAACTTGTGAACTGGAGAGATAGTGAAAGATATTATGGTGGGTAGGTGTACTTTAATAATACAGACTCTCACACCTTTCTTATAACTTGCTTCAACATTGATATTCATATTTTAAATTTTCCTTTATGATATATGATTATGTCCTTTAATTTAGAGGATTCTGTCTCAGTAAATTTCTAGAATCCATTTCATTTCGTCTTTGCTTTGTTGCTGTTTAAATTTGATTAAATACACTCAGTACATCCTTGTTTTAAAATCTGATTCAGTAAATTCCCAGCACAGTCATGATTAACACATAATACCTTCTTGCACATGTCTGCTTTGTGTCTGCCTTAAGGGTTCATAAGATCTCTTATGTACTGACTTCAGTAGACTTGAGTGTTTCAGACCAGTTTTTGCCATGGCTACCGGAGTGCAGTCTTTCAGGATCTGTGTTACAACAGCAACAACAAAAAAACATTCTTGTTGGTAACAGAGACAAATATTTTAAAGGACAGTTTAATAAATTAGTTTCAAATTACTGTTTTAAATTAACTATAGTTACAAAACAGTCAACTAATTTTGGGTATAATCTAATTCTGATATCAACACTTGGACTCTCTCTGTCCCATCTCAATATACTGAGTTTGTGTTATGAAAAAAATGAAGTCCATTACTTGCACTGGCTGTATATGTGGTCTGACTTGCATACTTCCCTCTGGATTTTGTCTGGTTTTGGGATTTACGTATGCATTATTTTTGAACATCAGGGTTTTACTTACAATAAAAAGTAGAGAAGTCGCAGCTAGTATATCTTAATTTGTAATCATTTGAGTGATCATTTTAAAGACTGGCAATATGCTGTCAGATTATCACAAATATAAGCTGTCTGCTTAGAAGGCATTACCAACCTTTTGTATCTTGTGCTCTTTTTGTAAAAGTTATTTTTGACATTTCAGTGATATGCTTTAGTAAGGAGAAAATAGCTTTGTGTTAAACATTTAGTCCCATGCCTCAGTTCACTAAGTTACACAGATCCGTTGAATCTAAGGCCTGATTTTGGTAATGGACAGTTGTGGAGTCCCCAGAAAAGGAGGTACTCAGTGTCAGTTTTTTGATGCATAGTTTAGATAGTGACTTTACATCATCACTTGGTACCCCATATTGTAAAGCATGAATGGTATTTTTCTGTTCTTAGCAATTTTTTTTCCTGTATTTAAGACAGGGCTAATAATACAGAATGTTAGGACTCATCTCAGTTGTCAATAATTGCTCTGAATTGAATGTATCTCTTAAAACTAAAATATCTGCTAACTTTGCCACAGCCTTCCTAACTGCTCTTGTGTATGTAATCCCCGTGTCCTAATTTGTTCCGTGTAAGTTAATACATCTGTTCCTTCCTTTTAAATTTAAAAAAATAAAAACAACCACGAAACAAACAGAGCCCTCCAGTACAAGTTTTGCTCCAAATTCACAGAACATTGAGAACATTTCCACGTAGTATGTCAATAGGGTGTCAAGGCATGAAAGTGATGATCACTTGTTTTGGAGCTAAAAATATAACTGAAAAAGTCTATTGGAGAGCATGAAAAAAAGCTGGTGTTACACAGAGATATAGTCAAGATGATACTTAGAATTTCTCATGCTGCATATGTCATTTCTTTATGTACATTAAAAAAAATAAACATCCAAAATTAAGCATACTTTCAAAAGTGAACTGTGTGGTAACCAATGACTCTCCCTCTGCTTATGACATGTTGTCAAAGTAATGGGAAAGGTCTGTAAGACATTTCTTGGGTTAGGTTGAGTATTTGGGGCAATTTTCTTCCCTCCCCACCCATAAATTTACATTCTTCATAAATATTCTAATCAGATGCTTTATTACAGCTGTTAGATTGTTCACCTGGTATGAACTTTAAATCTCTCTTGATCTGAGCAGGTCATCTTGCTAATTTTAGTTTGGAAGTTATTTAGGGTTTTAGCAGGGCAGACTGCCCCAAAGTACTAAACTTTGCAATGGAAATATTGAGAAATATCAGTTCAGTAGATTACTTGTTGGTTCTAGTTACAAACAAGAAAAAATAGGTGAAGGACTTGGCACAGTTGAAAAAACGTGTCAACTGGGTTTCTAGGAAAGACAAAACAGAAGTTGACTGAAGTTTCAGCCAGGAGGCTTTTGAAGTATGATGCATGTGTGGTGAAATCCAAATATTCAACAGATGAAGTCTATTCTTTTTAACTTAATGGTGAAGGAAAAATTAGATAAATATTAAAAGTTCTTAATTGAGTGGGGTTTTTTTGTTGTTGTTGTTTTGTTATGATGCAGTATCTAACTTCATAACACAAGGAGATGAGGAGACAGCTAATTTAAGTTCAGAATGTACAGTACTTGTCTTCCTTAGAAATTATCTGTGTTCACAATTTCTTGATGGACTTGGGGTCGGTGTCTGCACTAGTCGTTCTTACATCAGTGATATGCTGGTTGTTTTTGTTTGTTTGCTTGGGTTTCTGTTGTGGGTAGGGGGGTGCTTTTGAGGAATATGACAGTTGAAGAATACTACTGAAGTCACTGGAATAGGGAAGACAGTTTCCCTAAGAAGGCTTTAGTGGTGGAGGGAGAAGTGTGCAGTGCAAATACTGTGGACAAAGAGCAGAGGAGTTTTAATGCTCAGTCTTGCAGGCAGTTCTTCAAGCCATAGACTAGCCACTAGCCATAGACTCCTTTTTCTTCCACCATTAGGAAGGGTTGTTCCAGCTGAATGTGGTTCACTGCATCGTTTCTTTGTCATTTGCCAGGGTTTCTGGGGGCTGTGATCTCCTACCATGCTTTCTGTCCTACCTCTTACTGACTCAGCACACAGAAGCTCCAGTGCTTCTCTCTTCCTGCTGCTAAGTTGCTCCCTCTGGCAGAGCTTCTGCCTCTCTTTTCTGCCTTCGTTAACCACTTTTCATTAGGACAGGTGGATAAATATCCTGGGGAAAAGGCTGATTGTAGTTTTCCTCTCATTGCTCATCTTCCCCTCATTCCCCATGTAATTTTTTGGGAGTCCAAGATAGAAAGAAAAACAGAAACAGATCCTGCAAAGGATCACGTTCTCATAATGTCATGATTACACATCATGATATTTTTTTTTGTGCCTGGGAGGTGGTGGGGGGGGGATCAGAAGTTTGTCTGATTTCTTCAGTAATGCATTTTTTCACATTGGTCAAGTTTTATGCCAATGTTAGGGTGGCCCTGTGAGCCTACAACAATAAGGCTGCATTTCTAAGAAATGTCAAACATGTGGTTAGTGGTCTGTCTCTTTTAGCTGGGTTGTCTATCTAGACTTGCTCTGAAAGTGTGAACGTAGCATGAGACAGAATTGTATGCAACTTCTAGCAGGTTCTATTGAAAACTGAGAAGCTGAAGTTACAAAGTAAAAGAATCAAGATGAAGCCTCTTTTAAGTGGTCAGAAATGGAAGAAATTGTGTTTCCAGACTGTTGAAGGAGGAAAGTCAGGTGTGTCAACACATCAGCTCTTCTTGCACCCATGTCTTTTGATACAATATAACCCAAATATATATGCTGACCTTTTCTGACCAGTGACTTCTAGCCTTGGTGTGATCTCTTCAAAATATCTACCTCAGATCCTGGAGGATCTTTGGACAGCAAGTATATAGAAACACTTGTTTTTAAGAGACATGGAAAAAAGTAATAGTGCTGATTGATGCTCCTCGCTAGTATTTTGAAGTGTTCCCAGTACGGAAACTGGCTGTTTATATGTAGACATCTACTTTTCTTGGACACTATAGACATATATACAAATGCAGGGAGGAGTGTGCACTTACCTTTATTTACTCAAAGGGAGTATGTCATTTGCCGAAGTAGTTTGACATCCCAAGTCTTAGTTTTGTTTTTCTTCTTTCATAATCGATTTCTACTCTATTAGTCTATGTGGGGCTTCTTGGTGTGTGAAGCGTGGAAACTTGATATAGTCATCTTCTCTGTGATGCTGCATAATGTATTTTGCTTGAGAGTCAAAAGCCATAAAGGTCTGAGAACTGCCAAATACCTTAAAGTTATTTGGAGTGCAACTTTGGCATGTAGTTTTGACTGCTTGTAGGTATACTTGAAATTTGTGGGCTATATCCAGCTGGGAGTCTTCTTTGGTTAATTTTTTAATTAAAAGGGCTGACAGTAGTTTTTGACAGGAAGATTTCACTGATCTGGGAGGAATAAAACAATAGAAAGTAATGTGTTGCTAAACAAGAGACACTTGATTGCTATTCCATTTTCTGGTCACTATTAGTAGAATGGAGACCATGAACTTGGATTACTTACATTCTTGAAGGGTGCCATTTTAGATCTCTTATTCTGTTTTTGTTTCGTGTATTCTGTAGATTCAGGTTTCATCCTTATAGAGTAGGAATCTTCTAGAAATCTTGGCAGTTCTGAGGATAAACCATTCTGTATAGCACTAATATGCACTTTCCTTCTGACGGCATGCATGAAAGCTTCCTCTTCAGGGCAACACATTTTTTATTATGCCCACCTTTGTTTCATTTTTTTTTTAAGTGATTGAATTTAGATTCATATATACAGGATGTACTCTTTCCATTTACTCAGTGAAGGATATTTTCCTATCATTTGATAGGAGGGACATAACCTGCAAGGCATATATTTAGTTATAACGTTTTCAGCGCAAAGCTGTAAAGTTCAAAGAAACTTTTGTGCCCTAAATAAAAAGACCAAGAAAGCAACACAATATGGAAAAGGAAAGCTAACAATCACTATTAAGAAAAAAGAAGAAAAAAATGGAAAGCAACCTTACATTGTAATAAACTTCTCTAAATCAGTAGTTGTTTTTTAATTTTATTCCAGGATAGAGATGTCTGGTTAAGGACAAAGTTGAAGAGAATAGAAATGACAGCAGCTTTCAGACACTTGCATGTCTGAACACATGAAATGTTATTTTCTTTGGATATTCAGAAAGGAAGAAAAAAATACAGGAAATGTAAATCAGAATGAAATGTTCAAAATGAAAGAAAAACTAATGTGAATGAAAGATGGAAGAGTTAATTCAGTAATTCAGATAGGCAGCTGAATGCAAATTGAGTCCTTAGAAAAGATGGATATCATAATATTTATTTTCAGAAACTGACACACAAAATAAATGTATAAGTAAAAATGATTGAGTTTTGCAGTGCTGCTTTGAAGGTGAAATTCCCCTGGTAATGGAATTACTTTTGTATTTGGAAAATAAGGCTGCATGGCCTATGTGCTTTCTTGACTGATCCTCAATGCTTTATTTTTTTTTAAATGGACCTCCTTTGATGTATGGAAAAAAGATTGGCTTAAGAAATGAGAAAAAGCTTGGGATGAGTGTGAGAACTTTTATCCAACTCTATTTAATTTCTTATAGACATCTTTGTAGCTGCAGAGTTCTCACTGAGAGGGAACTTTCCTGCAGCAGATGAGAGAATCAAGTGTATCTCCATGGGACCAGGCATGAAGACCTGCAAAATCCTGCTGAACATAATATGCTACAGTACTGTTGCTTCAACTGTGGAAGCAAACAGTTTAAATCTAGGTGAAAAGAGGCAGAAATTTCTTCGGTAATTACAACCGTCTGTTGCCATCCCTTTCTCATGGGTATGTGCAGTCAGAATATGCTCTGCATGCAGAAGTCTCATGTCTGCCTGTTTTGGTTAAATAGCTTGCAAGTTTTGAAATGCTAAGAGCAGTATAAACTTTGTGAATGGTGCATAGGAAACTATGGTTTATGGACAGTTTAAAATACTGCTCAACTATAAAACTCTGCAGACTGTTATTTAACTTCTTTTGCTGTACTGTACTCTGCTTATGCAACCCTGTTCAACCGCTTTCAAATATTAGCTGATCTGTTATGTTTGCTCATTATTTTTTAATAAAGAGAAGTTAGAGTTTGATGGTTTTATTAGGAGTTCTCTTGGTTTGAGTGACACTCACATAGTTGTGCTTATTTTTATTTTTCTCCCATTCTTCGCCCCCAAGATTCCTCATTCTACTTTGCTTTCATATTTTTATTTTTGTTTGTAGTTTCAAAATTGCTGAAAGTTTTTCCTGAAGGGATTTAGAAATATAGGTTGTTTCTAGGCAACACACATTTCTTAAGGCTTTGGCAGTGGGACAGTTTCCACTGTATGGTATTGCATCAGAGCTGGATTTATTTATAGGGCAGAGTTGGGGAATGGAGAAAGTATTTTGAATGGTCTTACATCTAGAGTGCGTAAAATAAATGTAGAAGATTATACTAGAAAATGTTGCTTTACTTACCTGTGTAGTTTCCAAATTGATTGAGTGTGCATAGAAATAGGTTGCCAAATCTTAAAACAATCCCTGTTATTGATGCAGTTGGGAAGCCTGACTTCATATCTTACTTTGTGGTAGTTTCGAGTATTGTGGTAGAAAAGGAATAGCTGATGCTGGTACTGCTCTCTCTGCTCAGCCCCTTTTCCTTCTCACGCAACACTGGAGCCAGTACTGCAATGCTTGCAGGCAGGAAGAGTGTTGTGCTATTGTATCAGTGTGAGTTGGGTTGGGTGCATCCTGGAAAAGAGGATCAGTGTGATCTCGTTAGTGACTTTGGGTTAGTGACTTTCAAAAGCATCCTCCTGCTCACCTGATTCTCCTTGAAACTTAAGGAAATAAGCTTCTCACGTACTGAGATGCTGGAAGTCTGTGTGAAGTAAGCTTATGCTCTTTGTTGATCCATTTGTGTTTGTGGAGCTTTCTGAAGTGTGAAATGCTATTTAGTACGTTTAGTACTATTTAACTGAAATACTGCAGTTTTGTAAGTTAATCAAACAGTATTAAGCTTTGGGATAGAAATTAAATACTGCTTTTCTAGAAAAAAAGTGCATATGGTAACTTTTTGAATCTGGCCTTTTGAAAGGATGCCAGGAGTGTGTAGCTGGAATGTTTAAAATCACTCCTAAATTGATGGAGTGTTAGTGTGTTTCCTAGCAGGTTCTTTCCTTTGATCTGCACATGTGTAGTGTACAAAACAAATACTACCTGGCTTACTCGGCACCATGACTGGATTTTTAAGATGATATTTATTTAATTATTTTTATGTGTAATATAGGGTTGTCTTGTTGTTGTTGTTTTTAATATTACTTTTACATACCTAATTTATATGTATTCTTTCCTTCTTTCTTTTCCCCCCATTGCTGTAGTATGTAACACCATTGTTAGGAAATATCCCTAACAGTAGTTGGAATAGTGCATGAGGAATAGTAGTCTAAGGCATTACTTTCTTCTGTGGCCACTGTGGTAAGAATTCATTTCTGGCTATCTAAAGTAGTAGAACTCTTGTAGGTGAAGAATACCAAGAGAACAAAATTAATATTGAGAAGAGATATATTTTATTAAAGCAATTAACAAAATTTTTTATTGTAAGTGTTTTCCATAAGGTATTTATAATGCAAACACTGGATCTGGTTTCTTTTAGGACTTTTAATATTTTTCACTATTTCTTATTCTGAAATATGAAGCCAGTTGTGAATAATTGTCTTATTGGGTCGAGACAATTGATGACAAATACACAAATACATTACTTTTGTGAGCTGATTTTGGGTTATGGCATCTCTTCTATAGTGAGAGTGGAGGACCCGAGTTCTCCACTCATTTGTTAGAGACCAACAGAAAAGTAGAAGAGCTTGTACCAGTTTGCCAATATCCTGCATAATGTATTAGAAACAGAAAATAAATGTTTGTAATATGGTCTCTGTTTATTTCTGCCTTTATATCATAACATAATGGTTTTCTTGTCCTATCTGTGTGCACAATAGAATGACAAAAGTTTTAACAGTGCTCAAGATTGTCTATCTTGAGAAGATTTGAATTTAGAAACATTTGGAGGAATTGGAACTTGAGGATATTTGTTATGTTTGGCATTCAGATTAAACTGGCATTGTTAAATACAACGTATATGATAAAATCCATGGAATGGTTTGTATTGAGGGAGACCACAAAGATCATCTAGTTCCAACCCCAGTGTCGCCAGAAGAGTTGCCAGCTACTAAATCAGGCACTAGATCAGGTTGCCCATGGCCCCATGTATCCTGGTCTTGTTCCTCTCCAGGACTGGAACATCCACAGCCTCAACAGGCAGCCTGTTCTAGCACCTCACCACTCTCTCTGCAAAGTTTCACCTGGACACGTAATACAAATCTCCCCTCTTTTAATTTCAAACCATTCCCCCTTTCCCTAGTGTTCTCTATCTGTGTAAAAAGTTGATATCCCTGGACGTGCTCAAGTCCAGGTTGGCTGGGGCCCTCTGCAACTTGATGGATAACAACCATGTCCATGGCAGGACATGGGAACTGAATGGGCTTTAAGGTACTTTCCAACCCAAACTGTTATGTAATTCTTTAATCTTCTTGATTACAATGTTAATGTCTCTTGCTACAGTAGACAATTTCTAAATAAGAAAGTGAAATATTTATTGTTACAATATAAATATTCTTTTGATTTTGGTACAGTCCATCACTATAAATGTATCTTTCTTCTTGAGCTGCTGAACAATCGTTTTAACTGGCAATTTAATGTAAGAAGAGTCTAAACAAAAATTTAGTTTTGTTTACTAAGAGCCAGTTTGTATCTGGTGTGACTCTTAGGTAGTAAGGCTTTTTAAAGGAGGATTTGTGTAACATATCATCACTTGTAAAGATGGTGTTTATAGCTGTTGCATATGGAATTTCTTCAATGCCTTAGAAGGGATGAGGTCTGAGAAATGAATTCCTAAATATCAGTATATTGGTTTTGTGTGTCCGTCCAATTCCTCATGTCAGAAATCCTTGAAGATGGCTCTACCCTTTCTATTTAAGTCATTAAAGTTTACCATTGATAAACATTAAATACATTGATATTGTATTTGTATACAATAGAACTATTTTAATCACCCAATATTGCCTTGTGTTTTTCTATGCAGTGTTGACAATTTTGGACTTGGTCTTCTGCTTCAGACTAAGCAGATAAAACGCATGGTATCATCATATGTTGGAGAGAATGCTGAATTTGAACGCCAGTATTTATCTGGTGAGCTTGAAGTTGAACTTACACCTCAGGTAAGTCGTCTATCCAGAGCTGTGGTATGTTTTCATTGAAAAAACGATTAGAATGTTCCTTAACTGCTTTTTAAAATTGATGTGCAATCTTAATGTTTTCTCTGTAAAAACAGGTGGAATTTGCTGTTTTAGGATCGTTAAGTTATAGAGTGCAACTGTGAGATTAAGAACTGATCAGTTAAATTTTGTGATTTATGGCATGGTATGCCTTGCGTTCATCTGAAGTAAATATATATACTTATCTATGTTTTAGCACAATGTTTGTTTTTCATAAGACCTTTTGGATGGTAGATAAACAGGTGAAATCTGTCTGCTGTGGCTCATACCGGGGAGCAAAGATAGAAAATCCCTGTATAACCAAGTGATGGTAGCTTTGCGTGCTTTTGGGGAAAGTGTTTGAGCAGTATCTGCCATCTAGTGGGTAGGATTTGAAAGAACAGACTTCAAATTCAGAATACTGTAAGTTTTTTGTGCTTGTTAGTTAAATCTGTGTTAAATCTCAATATGATCCAATATTTACAACTTCACTTTATAGCACCATAGCTTTAAGACATGGATGTCCAAACTTTCAGCTTTCCTGGGCCACATTGAGTGAACAGGAATTGTTTTGCGCCATGTACATGAGGGCTGCTCCAAAGTAATGCCTCCTATGTTTCCATGGAACTATAACTAATGTAAAGAGCATAACAACAATATTTGATAGAAATCTCAACTACAAAACACTATTTTTCAACAGTCACCACCATTAGCTCTGCATTTTCAGCTGCAGTAAGCTAGAGCCTGCATGCTGTGCAACTCCGTGCATTCCATTTGAAAATTCTTATGTAATGTGGCTATGTCAACTGAAAATGGAGTTGCAAATAAAAAATCTTGAAACCTGTTCTCAAGTTCCTTGATCAAAACAGAAAGCACGGCTGTGTATTTTCTGCTGTTCACAGCACTGTGTTCGGCCAATGAATCAAAACACACAGCTCTCTGGTGTGAGTTGAGCACCCTCCCTGCACCCTGGTGCAGTTCAGACAGCACTCGTTACGCACTGATGCTTGTCTATTGCAGAGTGGTGCGAGCGGTCGGGCTGCTCAGTGGTGGGGGCAGATGATGGCGCAGAGCAGGGGCATGGCCACAGTGCCAGCTGGGGTGGGCTGCATGTGGACCACAGCTTGAACATGCCTGCTTCTAGTGTTTTAGCACTGCCAAGGTACTTGCATAGCTAGCATACAATACAGTCTAAAATTGTGAGTATCAGTCATATTCTGTTTAGATCGAATTCTGCAGCATGTTAGTGTGAAGCAAAGCCTTTGAACTTTAAACAGTTATTCATTTAAACCATTGGGAAGAGCAACATTAGTAAAGTTTTGTGAAGAAGTCCTTGGCCTACATTTCTTTGGTCTGTCTCTAAGAAGCGCAGGGGTGGACAGGAAATCTCTATACTCTGTCAGCTGGCATGGAAATAAGCAGGTACTTCTCACTTTTCAGAAGTCACACTTTTCACCACTGTGTTACCTCAGTATTCATCTTTTCCATCCTCCTACTTCATGTTTGGTAATTCCATCCAAAAGATCTTGTACTCCCTAGGCTTGTGATTTGCTTTGTGGAATGCACTTAAGAGCTGAGTAGATCCTGAATGACAGTTGTGGGTCTGCAGTCCACACTGGTGAACAGTGAATGTCAGTAATGTGTTAAGAGATGCAGGGATTTTATATGTTCTTGTTAAGATAAAATAGCCTTTTGGAAAATGCTGTTTAGATTTTTTTATGACTTCAGGTAAAACTGGAGAGCACTATGTTCTTGTTTTGCAGTGAGGGAGAGATCATGGTGAGATCTAGAAATGCCAGGGCTGCTTGAAACTCAGAGCTCAGTATCATTGCGTGGTTTATAACTGTCTTTTTTTTTTCTGTCCTCGCTTTGCAACCTACAAGAATTCACTGTGTTTCTTCCAGAAATTACTGAGGAAAACACAACCCATGTTTTGGAAGCGGTCATGCTTGATAATTGACTGTGATTGGCCTTTTCTTGCTTCAAGTCCAGAAAAAAATATTTGGGAAAGGACATCAGTGAAAAGCAGGCTGATACAACTTCGACCATCAGTCTGCAATGAATGCTAACAAAGAATTTGAGTTGTTAGTATCTATGTAGTGGATGATTATAGAATACAGTACAGATGGGGCATTCAAATACATTCAAATCAAATAGTTCTATCAAGTTTTGGGCATTCTTTGCAGATGGTATCCAGACCAATCTTCCTTTTTCAGTCTATTGAGTGTGACTCTTTCAACTTGAAAAAAGGAATTTGTTTAATTATCCAACACCTTAAGAAGAAGTTAACATATTGAACTGATGATAAAAGTTAAAAATTCTTACCATCCATGTAGGAAAAAGAGCTCTACACTCTTCTAAATAAGAGTGATGGACTGGGAAAAAAGCTAAAGGAGAGAAGTTGCATAATCCTGGTAGTTGACATTGAGTTGAGTTACAGTGTGCTCTTGAACATTTGGTGACTAGATGTAAAGCATTTATTGCCATATGCAGTACCAGTTCCACAAAGGAGAGCTAAAGTGGGAAGAAGTAGTGCATGTGGTGGTCTGCGGAGTTTAAGGTCAAAGTTACAAATAACATAATATATAAGTAATTCCAATCAAATAATTCACCTGAGTTCGATCTGTTATTTCTAAATGACTAGGTCTTCAATGTGTTTTTTCCACAGGGTACACTTGCTGAACGTATTAGAGCAGGAGGAGCAGGAATCCCAGCGTTTTACACCAGTACAGGTTATGGGACACTGGTGCAGGAAGGGGGGGCACCTATCAAATACAATTCAGATGGCACCATTGCTATTGCTAGCCAACCAAGAGAGGTAAGATGTCAATCTGTTTATAGCAATCTGCTTTTGAAAATGAATTTCTTACAGAATTCCAAGATAAATGGCTGTTTAAGTTTTTTTTCTGGCCAAGTTTAACTTCAGTATGTTGGATTAATGGTGTGGCTTGTTACTAGTTACATTAATTGTCCTCCTTCTGCTCATTCCTGTCCCCTGCAGTGTATCACATTTCTTGGAGCATTGAGTGACTTAACATCAAGAAACTGACTCAGGTGAAAAACTTTCTTGATTCACTTTACCCAATTCTCTGGCCATACCTGCAGCTGTACCCAAAGCCTCAGCGTTAGAAGAGACTGGGCATTTTCTTGTTAAACCACAAAAAGCTCAGTTGATGCATCCAGGAAACGTTCGACAAAATGAAACGCTATTTAGTGTGAGTGTTCAAAATTACAAAGATATCTCTGTGATCTCCAACAGAGAAACATGAACTTGAAATTAGGTGGAAATCTTGAAGAAGGGAATAGGTTTCAGGTACTATGACTGTGTTTGAAGAAATGAGGATGAGGTTAGCGCTCTGAGTTCTCATTATGCTGCAACGAGTGTAATCTCTTACTCAAGAACATCTTACGGGTAAAGATAATTGTTTTTATCATAGAATCATAGAACGGCCTAGAGCGAAAAGGACCACAAAGATCATTTCATTTAAACCCCTCTGCTATGGGCAGGGTTGCCAGCCACCAGACCAGGCTGCCCAGAGCCACATCCAGCCTGGCCTTGAATGCCTCCAGGGATGGGGCATCCGCAGCCTCCTTGGGCAACCTGTTCCAGTGCCTCACCACCCTCTGTGTGAAAAACTTCCTCTAATATCTAACCTAAACTTCCCCTGTCTCAGTTTAAAACCATTCCCCCGGTCCTGTCGCTATCAACCCATTTGAACAGTCATTTCCCCTCCTCTTTATACGCTCCCTTGAAGTACTGGAAGGCCACCATGAGTTCTCCCTGGAGCCTTCTCTTCTCCAAGCTAAACAAGATCAGTTCCCTCAACCTTTCCCAGCAGAAGAGCTGCTCCAGCCCTCTGATCATCTTAGTGGCCCTTCTCTAGACCCACTCCAAGAGCTCCACGTCCTTCTGTACTGGGAGCCCCAGGCCTGGATGCAGTCCTGCAGATGGGGCCTCACAAGAGCTGAGTAGAGGGCGACAACCACCTCCCTCTCCCTGCTGGCCACTCCTCTTTCAATGCAGCCCAGAACACAGTTGGCCTTCTGGGCTGCAAGCGCACACTGCTGTCTCATGTCCAACATCTCATCCACCAGGACCCCCAAGTCCTTCTCCACAGGGCTGCTCTCAAGGGGCTCTTCACCCAGTTTGTACAAATACCTGGGATTGCCTCAGCCCAAGTGCAGCACCCTGCACTTGGCCTTGATGAACCTCATTAGGTTCACATGGGCGCACATAGCCATCCTGTCTAGGTCCCTTTGGATGGCATTGATTTATGCACTGATATTTTCATTATTGAATCATTACAATAGTTGTTTTTCCTTGGATTTCTTATTATGGCATTATGATATTTTCCTATTTGAAGGAATCTTGTTTGTTGAAATACCTTATAGTTTTGATAAGATTTTTTTTTACCTTTAGTATTTGTTAAGAATACTTCTTGTTCTTCTCAGTCTTTTGCAAAGCCAGTAACATCTCTTATGTGACTTGACTGAATCAATGTAAAGTGCAAATAACATTTCATAAATCTCAAATCTGCCTCCACAGGCCCACAAAACTAACTTTTGATATGCTTTTACCAGATTTTCTCCCCTCTGATAAGTATTAAATAATGCTACAGCAGTACTGTGTATACTCTAACATTCTGTATTGTTTAAATAAATGCTGCTCAGTGTTTCTGTGTATGATTTGTGTCTTGTCTACTCGATGGCAGCAATCACCAAATATTCACTGCATCTTTTCTAGGACGATAAATTGTTGTTTTCTTTCTTCTTGCTGTTGTTCTTTCATTTCTGCTATGATTCAGTGCTATACCTAATAATGGAAATGCCTAATGAAGAGATTAGATATTGATTTTCCTTGGTATATCTGTGTTGTTTGGAACTGAGGTCTTGAATGTGAATCCAGTAGATTTAAGTAGCTCTCATTCAAAGCCAGATGAAGAATAACAACGTTCTTGAAGAAGCCACATTGTGGCTGGAGGATCCTCAGTAGTTTCAGGCTCTTAACAGAGAACTTGTGAGGGGAAAGACGGTTCATCTAACTTGTCTTTGGTAGATTGAACTCCCTCCATGGAAGTATGACCATGTCCTGCTCTAATTGTTTAGCAAAGTCTTGTTGGACATCAGTAAACTAATGGATGCAAAAATGAGCTTACCGCTGTTGAATTTTCTAATTTGAATTCAATTCTGATTCTTTTCTCTAAAGTGGTTCAGTTCTGAGCTTCTCTTGTGAATGTGAAGAAAATGTAATTATGTTTAAAATAATCTAGTGATGTCTGCTAGAATACTATTTTCTTAGACCTTGTTTTCTATGTGGGGTATAATTCATGCGATATTTTGCTTCCCAACCCCAATTGTTATGAGAGATTGTGTGTCTCTGGTCTCTAGTCAATCAAGAGAGTTTTTATCTTGGAAAGACAAAATTTTGTATTTATTCTTGAAAAATGCATTTCGTTTTACAAAACTGCTAGCATAGTACCTGTTCATCTGTTACATGTTCTGACTTTCTGCACATTATTGTTACAAGTATTGATCATAAAGATAGTGAGAACCAAATGAAATTCAGCCTGTCAGATGATCTGAATCGTGTACTCAGAATCAAATTTTCTTTGTTTAGATTCGAGGCTTCTGCTGATGGGCAGTGAAAAGCTTTTCAATACTTCTGCTTTAGCAATTTGTTTTTTAATTATTTGCAAAGAGCATGTCTAATTCCAGTTGATGGAGTGGTGGAATATGTATTTTATTCTGTTCTGTGTATGGTTCTTCTGGTATTTTGCTAAACAGACACCTTAGGATGAACCTGAGGTTTACTACCTCTTGGTGCTTTTCTGTGGTTATACACTTGATCTCCATTTATTCAGATAGAATTGCATTAAATAAAATAGTTTGTAAAATTATCCCTGCAAAATAAACACATGAGAGATCTAAATGAAGAAATCTACATCTCAATATCGTACTTTTTTTCTGTAGGTGCGAGAGTTTGATGGTCGTCACTTTATTCTGGAAAAGTCCATTACAGGAGATTTTGCTCTCGTGAAGGCATGGAAGGCTGATCGTGCAGGAAACATCATTTTCAGGTATGACTTGTTCATTAGTTGGAAACCCTTTTCTTGATTGTTGAGATAACAAAAGATAAGAAGCCTTGTTTCATGTGATGCCAAAATAATGTCTTACTGATTTCAATTTCATTCATGTTGTCTTTCCTTACTGTCAAATTGTACTGCTATTAAAAAAAAACTTATTCTGATGATGTCTGAGAATTCAAATGCAGTATTAAATAAAACATTAGTAGTTATAACTTTGGTCTGCTATTCCATATTCATAATGTTGACTGTGGAGAAAGGTAGTGATGTTGTTTCTTTCCATTTTTCTGTTAATTTGCGCCACTTTTATTGTGCAACTGAAGGCTGATACAAGAGGTGTAGGATCATGTATATCAGAACCGAAGGAAGCTAAGTCAGTTTTCTGACCAGACAGTGTTGTGAATGCTTGATTCTGTCCTCAGAGAAGAGCATTTTAAGTTTGTTTGTTCTCAGTTGTCCAGGGGGTGACATCATATGAATTTAAACATCTTTTTAGTGAAGAACAAAGACACTACACTAGAGATTATGTAATTTATTTGGGCTGTTACACTTGTCCTCTGTTTTTTCCTGAACTGTAGCAGGAGAGATTTGCATATGTTTAATGCCTGGTTTTTATTCATTTGTTTTATGGCTCTCAGATGATTAGGTAAGTGTTAAAGCAATTAGTTGCAGTTTACTACATGAAGGTGCTGAATAATGCAGTTTTTTGTTGTATATATTGAGAGCAACAAGGAGTAAGTGAAAAAAAAATCTGTATGAAAGATAGGGGTTAGAGTACTGTTTTGTAGATGTATTCAAGTATATACATACACATGTATTTACATAACTGCATTTTTTCTATACATTATATAGTTAATATAATATTAAAATACTTGGAAAATGAAGAGAGAGATTAATTGACCTAACTCTTAACACAGAATCATAGAATGGCTCGGCTTGGAAGGGACCATAAAGATTATGTAGTTCAGCCCCACTGCTGTGGACATGATTGCTGACTGCTAGATCAAGCATTAGATCAGATTCCCCAGGGCCCCATCCAGCCTGGCCTTGAACAGTTCCAAGGATGGGGTATCTGCATCCTCTCCTGGCAGCCTGTTCCAGCACCTCACCACTCTCTCTGTGAAAAATTTCACCTGACATCTAATATATCTCCTCTTTATAATTTAAAATCATTACCCCTTCCCTATAATTCTCTATGCGTGTAAATAGTTGATTTCCCTCCTGTTTATATACTGGAAGTTTCCAATGAGGTCTCCCTGCAACCTTGTCCTCTCCAAGCTGAACAAGCCCAGCTCCCTCATTCTTTCCCCACATGAAAGGTGCTCCAGCCCGCTGGTTATCATTTTGGTCCTCCTCTGGACCTTCTCTGAAAGCTCTCTATCTTTCTTATGCTGTGGGCCCCAGGTCTGGGCGCTGTACTCCAGATGATGCCTCAGAAAGGCATAGCAGAGGGGGACAATCACCTCCTTTTCCATTCTGGCTGCCCCTCTTTTGATCCTACCCATGATACAGTTGGTCTTTCAGGCTTCAAGTGCACACTGCTGACTCATGACCGCCTTTTTTGTCTACCAAGATCTCCTATTCCTTCTTTACGGGGTTGCTGTCTAGTGCCATGACCCAAGTTCAATACCTTCCTCTTAGCCTTTCTTGAGCCTCATTAAGTCACCACCCTTCAAGATTGTTTAGGTTCCATTAGGTAGCATCCCTTCCTTCTGTAGTGTGAGCTGCACCACTCAGCTCAGTGGTCATCAGTAGGTCATCAGTAAACTTGCTGTGAGTGCACTTGTTCCTACTGTCTCTGTAATTGATAACAATATTGAAGAGAGATGGTCCCAAGATGGATCCCTGGGGTCACTACTCATCACTGGCCTCCCTCTGGGCATAGGTAACTAAACAATTTACGTAATCACAGAACTGAAGGGGCTTGAAGGGACTTCTAGAGATCATTGAGTCCAAAGCAGGACTCGATCATCCCCTTACTAAAGCAGGCACCATAAACCAGGTTGCACAAGTTGGTGTCCACGTGGGTCTTAATATCTCCAGACAAAGGAGACTCCAAAACCCACTGGGCAGCCTGTTCCAGTGCTCTGTCACTCAAACTGTGGAGAAGTTCTCATGCACACTTGTGTGGAACTTCCTATGCTTCAGTTTGTGGCCATTTCCCCTTGTCCTGTAACCGCACATTACTGAAAAGAATCTGGCCTTGTCCTTTTGTCTCCCACACTTTACATATTTATGGACACTGATCAGATACCCTCTCAGTATTCTTTTGAAGGGTTGTGATCAATGGTTCTTTGTCAGGATAGAGGCCAGTCACAAGTGGTGTCCCCCAGGGGTCGGTCTTAGAACCAGTGTTCTTCAACATCTTTATCGACACAGATGATGGCATTGAGTGCACCCTCAGCAAGTTTGCAGATGACACCACGCTGAGCCGTGTAGTCAAGACACTGGAGGGAAGGGAAGCCTGTCTAAAGGACAGGTTGGAGAAGTGGGCCCATGTGAACCTAATGAGGTTCATCAAGGCCAAATGTGAGGTGCTGCACTTGGGCTGAGGCAATCCCAGGTATTTGTACAAACTGGGTGAAGAGCCCCTTGAGAGCAGCCCTGTGGAGAAGGACTTGGGGGTCCTGGTGGATGAGATGTTGGACATGAGACAGCAGTGTGCGCTTGCAGCCCAGAAGGCCAACTGTGTTCTGAGCTGCATTGAAAGAGGAGTGGGCAGCAGGGAGAGGGAGGTGGTTGTCGCCCTCTACTCAGCTCTTGTGAGGCCCCATCTGCAGGACTGCATCCAGGCCTGGGGCTCCCAGCACAGGAAGGACGTGGAGCTCTTGGAGTGGGTCTAGAGGAGGGCCACTAAGATGATCAGAGGGCTGGAGCAGCTCTTCTGCTGGGAAAGGTTGAGGGAACTGATCTTGTTTAGCTTGGAGAAGAGAAGGCTCCAGGGAGAACTCATGGTGGCCTTCCAGTACTTCAAGGGAGTGTATAAAGAGGAGGGAGAATGGCTGTTCAAATGTGTTGACAGTGATAGGACCAGGGGAAATAGTTTTAAACTGAGTCAGGGGGGTTTAGGTTAGATACTAGGAGGAAGTTTTTCTCACACAGAGGGTGGTGAGGCACTGGAACAGGTTGCCCAAGGAGGCTGTGGATGCCCCATCCCTGGAGGCATTCAAGGCCAGGCTGGATGTGGCTCTGATCTGGTGGTTGATGACCTTGCACATATCAGGGGGTTGAAACTCGATAATCTTTGTGGTCCTTTTCAACCCAGGCCATGACTCTTTTCTCAAGGCTGAACAGACCCAGATCTTATAGCCTATCCCCTTTATCATCTTTGAGGCCTTCTGCTGGATTTTTTCCAGAAGATCCTTGCATTTTTTTTTTTTTTTTTTTGTACTGGAGAGTACAGAACTGGTCACAATACTCCAGGTGAGGCCTGAGCAGGGCAGAGTAGAGGGGGAGGATCACTTTGCTTGTCCTACTATGGTCAATGCAGTTATTCCTCCCCAGGTGCAAGACTATATACTTGCAACTCTACACACTATGCATTCCTTATTCACTTAATAGTTCAGCTTTCAAATTCATATCTCTCCAGCTAAGAAATAGGGATGTGGTGTGGGATCATGTCAAAGGCCTTGCACAAATCCAGGTAGATAGCATCAGTCCCAAACTTTGTCTGCTGATACTATCACTGTTTGAACGCAAGCAGACTGGTCAGGCATGATCTGTTCCCTGGTAAAGCTACTAGGCTGTCTCAGATAACCTCTTTCTCATATGTGCCTTAACTTGTCTTCCACTAGGGTCTGTTCCATCATCTTCCTGGGTACATTTGTGAGTGTTGCCAGCCTGTAGTTTCCCAGATTTTCCTTTCAATCCTCCTTAAAAATCGAAATGATGTTTCCCTTTTTCCAGTCACACCGTGACTTTTCAAATATGACGGAGAGAGCTCTTCAGGAGTAAAACCTTTTTCTTTTACAGGAGACAACTACTTCTGAAACAATTTTCTTAAATCTAAAACAAGTTCCTCTCATTCAGATTGTGTAAAATATCTGTCTTCCTCCTTATCATGAGCTCCTTGAAGTATTCAAGGCTGCAGGAGGTTATCCCACAGCCTTCTCTTCTCCAGCCTGAATAACCCCAGATCCCTCAGCCTTTCTTCAGACAATTGGTGGCCATAAATAAACATTTTGAACAGAGTTGCAATCTACCCCATTACCTCTTCTCATTTCCATGCTGAAATGTTTCTTCTAGTAACTTTTTACCTCTATTTAACAATAATTTTATGTTAGTTTCTTTTACTGTCAGATTATCCAGTATGATCTTGAAAGCATCTTTTGCTCAGAAAAGTAGTCACTTGGGATGACACACTGAACTCTTTATTTCTGTCTATCTTCTCCCATCTAAATTAATTTCCTTGCTATTTTAATTCAGTTTTGAAACTTTATTTCCTTTTTATTTTCTATTCTGCCTGGTTGAAGGATTTATTTCCTGTAATCACTACTGCTAAGGCTGTATTCGAGAACTAAGTAAAGGATATAAACTCAAAATCTTTTCTTTCATACTTTTGTATTCTTACATTCGTTTGTTTTAACACAGCCACAGACTGTCCCTTCTGAAGTGTCTGTTAAAGACTTCACAGATTATGTGTATTGCCAATAAAAGAGAATTTCTCAAGATATGTGTTTTGGGACATTGCTTCCATTCTGTGGGTATCTGCAGTAGGAGTTAGTGTAAAAATGCATGGCACGTTGGGATTTGGTCATTTCTGTTCCCTACCCCTCGTGCAGCCACGAGGTGGCAGCAGCATCTCAAAGTTCAGCATAGATATGCCATTAAGCATGGTCATTGGACTAAGGGGTGCAAAAATGAGGAAAAGGTATTGGGAAGTAAGAATGGTCCAGAAAAAAAACCAGTCCCTATGGAAAGGGGGAGAAAAAGGAGATATTGACTTATTTGGTGTCTTGTTTTCATGCATTTTGAAAAAAAAATAAAACCAACAAAAGCAGAATTCCACCTTTTAAGACAGTGAAACCCCATCAAAATACACATTTTTTCCTAAATGTTTTGCTCCACAATTTTATTTCCTTTCTGGAAAGTACAGAAGGGATGGAATGGATCACTTGTTTGTTCCTCGTCTAGGATGCTGGTGCATATCTCAGCATGGTCATATGCGTATCATGTCTTGCTTTTACTCCCTGGAGGTTCTTTTCCTTGTTACAGAAGACCTAAGTGGAAATACTTAGGATTAATGCCAGAGTCTTGCATTGGGTGCCAAAACTAGAACAGCTGTTTCAATCAAGAGAATTTAATTAAGTTTTCTACTGTGCAGATTGCTAGTCTAAGTCCATGTAGCTGCTTAGTCTAATTTATGAAGACATGTAGGATTTGGGATGGTGTGCTTGCTTCCCTATGGAGATGATTTTTATTCTTTGTGCAGAAAAGTTACATGACAATACTTTATACAGCCCAGCTTGCTGCTGCTCTTGAATCTGATAAATGATATCAGTAGCATTCCCAATTTCAATTGGACAATGTGCTGGTTAAAAGTCAAAAGAGCTGTAAATATTCTCTGATTTAGCAAAACGTAATTTTATTTTTTATGTATCTTAGACATTATGGCATATTTTTTTTCCTTATTTCGATTAGACTTTTAAATGTCCAACAGTAATATCTATGGTGTTCATATTACAGAGATTCTTGTATCTACTTGGTTCTGAAATGTGTTTACTTCTTAAGTTTTACAAATTATAATTTTTATTTTTATTTATTTATTTATATTTCAGAAAAACTGCTAGAAACTTCAATCAACCAATGTGCAAAGCTGCCAAGACAACTGTGGTGGAGGTAAGGAGATGAAACACAGTAGGCTCTACATCCCTGTAGTCAACAAACCCCTTTGGCTTGCATGCCATTCTGGGGACAGAGTTCTTTTTTTTAAATTAGTTGGTGAATTTCTTATACGAAACTGTGGTCTAATCTGTTCTCTTGGACTAGCTCCTACTGACCTTGTGTTCAGTTTTAGTGATCAGTTTATCACTTTTCATCTGATTATGGCTTGGACTTTGTTTGCTGTATTGAGCCTTTGAAAAGTTTTATATTTATTAACTAAAAAAATATGTGGATTAAAGAAAAAACAGAAGACTTAGCCTGTGCTTGAGGCCTCTTGTGAATTCTCTCAAGGAAATAAATAACAAAGATTATTTATATAAGACCTGATAATAAACACATAACAACATATATTGAGCATATCGTGGCTTTATCATAGACAAGGTCTCTAAAAATAAATAATGTCAGTCAAGTAGATGCAGGCATTTGGTTATGCCTTGTGAAAGAAGTTGGGCTAGGTTACCTATAATTTTCTTCCAGTCTTTCAGTCTTTTATCTTTGTTGTCTAAAACTATATGGAGCAGCCTACGTTGGAGGTGACATGAAAGTTGTTGGAACTTAGTAATATTGGTGACTGCTTTGTTAGCTTTTTCCCATCCCACAGGAAGGAGAAGAGTGAGCAAACAACTGTGTGGTGCTTAGTCACCTCCTGGGTTATACCACTGGTATAACTCCCTGGTAAATTCTTTATACATTTAATAAAAGCCAAATATGATTGACAGTAAAATGAAAAGAAATTTCTGTAGTGCACTTTCAGTAAATTCTAAGAAGAGTGTTGAATTGGAAGTGTCCCTTCTTAGTTCATGTTCTTGTTTGTTTGTTTTTGTAAACCTCCAGAATAAGATATTTGGTACAGAAACATCCCCAGATAACACATTTAGGGAGTTATTTCTTTATGTAGTATAATAGCAAAATATACCATACTATAGCATAATATACCATAGAATTTGTTAAGTGACTACTGACTTGTGAAAACCTCATGAATTTTTACAGCTGTTTTTTTTCAGAGAGGCTTAAAAGTGTTTTTCCTTTTGGAAGTGAAATAAAAAATCTTTTTTATTCCCTTCATTCTAGCTACTCACTTTTCATACTTAAATCTGGTGCTTAGAGAATCTGAGTAGATCAAAGTCTTCCACCTGCATGCCATTTCATTCTCCCTCTCTACTCTTCTATCCACATGTAATAGTGTAGAATTTTCTTGACAGGGGGCAACAACTATGTGACATTTTTTCTTGGCATAGTTCCATGTAATGTTTGAAAGATCTGCCTTCAAGTTTGTCCGTCTTTGATCTTGGTGCGGCTATATACTGCTATAACTGACATGATTTGGCAAGATAATTAATATTACTTTACAACTCTGTACAACTAATTAATGGGCAAAGAGGCATAAGCAGAGATTTAAGAGAAATTGCTAGCTAAATACAATACCTCGAGTTGACTTGTAAGTATCTTTCTTCTGAAATGGAGTTCAAAATGCTATGTTCAGGATTTTAGAGTTCAAATTCATAGTGTTGAATAGAGATGTCTCAGTACTGTATCTGGAGTACTGAGGGTTATCAGTCTGCGGCTGTCTAGGGCTAATCTCAAGATAGCTGAGGTGACTGCATAAAAGTTCATTGGGCTTCTTATCTGCATTGTTTGAGGCTGGAGGTGAAATTCTCAATCTCACAGAGAGATAGGAAAAAAAAAAAATTCAGTAGGCCAGTAATTCAGATTTTCCCTTTACAGCTGAGGTTCCTGATACCTGTTCCCAGCTTTTTTTTTTTCTTCTTTTTTTTTTCCCCATCTACGGACCATTTAACTTAATGTAAACAGACAGGAGTGGAGATTTGAAGCCATCCCTGGCACTGTGAGCTACAAGTCAGACCTATCTCCAGAATAATGCAGTAATAGCATGGGATATGCAGGACTGCAGTTTCTCAATCTGACGTTCCCTTTCTGAGTTTGAACTCGGAGCTTTATTCTTGTACAACCAGACTCATGATGGCAACATCTGCTTGTCTAGTACAAAGCACCAAGCTGAGGCTACCTACGTAACTAGGTAGCAGAAATAAAAAGCACATCCTTCTGTGTTTCTGGTTTTGAGATTTTTCCTTTTAAAGTGAATGCTGTAGATACACAAAAACATGATTTGTTAATTCTGGTAGCTACTCTGCTGGGTTACTTGTTTCCCTTCTCTGCTTGTTTGTATACTTCCAGTTTTATTCAGTCTTTTGGAAGCAGTCTCTTTTTCAGTAGTAGAGCTTTGTCAAGCGTTAAATTGGAAGGATGGATACTAGGCTATTCACCATCCCTGAATGTGTTGAAAAAACATTTGGATGTGGTGCTCAGGGACATGATTTAGTGGAGTGTGGCTAGAGGTAGGGGGTAGTATGGTTTGGCTGCATTTGAATTTGATAATCTTTAAGGTCTTTTCCAACCTGAGCAATTCTATGATTCTATACGAGTATGTCTCTGTTCGGTTCTCTTAAGTACAGTGGAACAGTATAACTTGAATTTTGGGAGTTAATTTTGATCAAAAAATGTATCCTGCTGTGACATGAACAAAGTAAAAGATGGAAAACCTATCATTCTCTTTGGGCTTGTTCCAGTGGTTAATCGCTCTCACTGGTATAAATGTCTTTTTACTGTAATTAATTTAGATTCCATCCAGTGCTTTTGCTCTCTTCTGCTAGATTAAAAACCTTTCTGGAGCTGGCATTTGCTTACCATGGGATAACTTCTCAGTTCTGCTGACGTGATAAACAGATCGAAGTCTTAATGATTCTAATTGTAAAATATTTTCAGTCCTACCCCTTTTATATCCTCCTCTCTCTGTTGTTTTCTGAAACTTCACAAATGTGACCAATGGAAATGTCTTCAGTACTGATAATAGTGCTGTCAGCTACTAAGGTAGAGTTATTTTTCTGCCCAGTTCTGCTGCATTCCTGCTTGTGCACCCCCAGACTCTGCTGATCATTTCATGCGGGTTGCCTAGGCAGTTAGCTGCTTACATCTTGTTAATAATTTTCTGACATACTTTAAGAAAGGTATAATTAATGATTTCCAGCATGAATTCTTTAATTATGACAGGTATTTATTGTTAACAGATGTTGTATTTTGCTTTAGAATTATCTTGTGTTCTACGATAATGCTGTTTCTGTCTTAGGTTTTATTAGTCCACCAGTCTTTTCCCAGATCTGTTTCAGTGGAATGACACTAGACTTAGTGAGATCTGTATTTCCAAGGGGATATAAGTACTGGAGATCCAGTCTTAAAGTGCAGGAGGAATTGATTGCATTGGTTAACCTGTTGTAAGATATCTTGTGGAGCTCTGAGATCTTTTGACATGCATGCACAGTAGAAAATATGTTTTTCTTTAATGTATTAAATATGATTGAGTTCAGGTCAATATGGCATTTTACTCTGTTCAAGAATGGGAAATATTATTTTTTGTGAGAATTTGGAAGGTAACTTGGCAGTGCTTCCTGATGTGGAGAATAAGAGCAGAGCAGTGGTTCACAGTCTGGTAGCTGTTGCTTACTTAAAAATACTGTTTGTCTTAAACAAAGCTGTCTGTGTTTAGAGAGAGCAGTGAAAGAGGCTGAAGAAATAAGGCTGTGCTGTTGTCGGTTAACGTCTGTTGCTCACAGATGAGGGTTACGGATTTTAAAATTTACCTTGAACAAATTTCTGGTTGAGATATCCAAGCTTCAGCTTTGTTTGTCCTGACAGACCCCCAGACAGGGGGGTCCTGGAGGATGAGAAGCTGGACATGAGCCAGCAATGTGTGCCTGCAGCCTGGAAGGCCAACTGTGTTTCTGGGCTGCATTAAAAAAGGGGTGGTCAGCAGGAAGAGGGAAGTGATTGTCCCGCTCTACTCAGCTCTTACGAGTGGTTGGAAACCCTGCCCGTGGCAGGGGGATTGAAACTAGGTGATGTTTGAAGTCCTTTTCAGCCTAGGCCGTTCTATGATTCTATGGCATAATGACAGTGCTGAAGAGTTTGAGGGACGATTTTAGGCGTTGGTTTTTACTCTGTCCTGGACAAGTATACAGACATCTGTAACAGCCCCACACATCCTTAAGCTGCGTCTGTTCCCTGCTATTGTTCTCTGTTGTGAGACCTCCTGAATGCAACTCTGGCATAGCAGTTTGAGATCTCAGCCATGGCCATGATGTGTCTGTGAGTGGCAACATTCAATATATTTCGACATACTTATTCACTGTTTGAATATCCAGTTCGAATTATTTTCTTTATCAAATTGCAAGAGGATGGTTAAATATATCTGTCTGTGTAAACAGCATTTCCACCTCAAATAACATCACAAGAGGAAAAAAGAGAATGTACTTTCTCATGAAAATACATTAAATAAAAATCATTAAACCCTGTATTTTATCTCTGGTTGCCTGGTAACAACACTGCCACGTCAGTGAGCGTCATTATCTCAGGTACAATGGTCTGTGCACTGAGGGACAGAAGTGGGCTGAAATAAGCCGTTTGTATCCTGTTATCTGTACTAAATAACAGCATTGCATTTTATTGAGGAAACTGAAAAATTAACTTTTTTTTTTTTGTTGTCTGCTTCTCCAAATGCTTTAACACTAGCAAAACTCTCCTTGTTCTGCACAGCCTTCTTCTGAGGAGTTCTGCAAGGCTTTTACATAGTGTCAATTTATAATTAAATGCCTTTACGTACTATTTTAAGGTGGAAAAGTAATCTCTTTCCTCGCCCTGGCGCTCCAGCAATGGAACTCAAGCCAAACCCTTTTACAGGAAGCCCACTCTCAGTTTGGCTCTGACTTTGCACTAGGATTTTATGGGAGACTTCAAATCAGGATTTGAGATCCAGAAGGATGTGGAACAATGGCATACACCCTCCTCTTGGACACTTACTGATCTGTATTGATATAGCCTTTTTCATTAGTTGTCTAGGTACTCAGAGATGACTGACTGTGCTTAGGGATTGGTTGAAAGCACCGCCAGTGGGCTACAGTGGACAAATGTTTTATTTGGCACAGGATGGACTCTTGACCTTATTCCCTACCACTGTCACATCAACTCTTAGCACAAACGACAATAGAAATGTAGTTTTCTTAATATATAAATGCTAGTGTAAAAAAAAAAAAAGTTTGGATGGGTGTGTATATATATATATATATATATATATATATATATATATATATATATATGGAAATCTTTGTATCTAAAGCATCTACAGGTATGTCAGTACATACATAGAATGAGTGGATTGATATAACTAGGTTGTGGCTGCATTCTGAATCAGAGATGTTTATGGATGCAGATTTAAGTAAGTATGAACACAGTTTCTTTAGGATAAAGGAGGATTGGAAGAGTAATAGAGTTTCACTTTGAACAAAATTGGCACTATCTCAAATGCAGAAAAGAAAAATGACAGGAAGTGAGAACAAGGTCAGGTATCCGAGGCAAAATGTTAAAAGTGCAACCAAACAAAAAAACATAGATGCATTGAAGCAAACTCAGAAAAATTCAACCCAATGCAAACTAAAGAAAATGTGAAGGTAGCAGGAAATCATTAGGAATACATACATAGTGGGCTGACCAGAGACTCAATCAAGAGAGTAAAATTAACAATACAGCATACAAAGAAAGCTGATCAGTTTAATGCTCTTCCTACCTCAGTTTTCAATAAAATTAAAAAGCATTTTAGCTGTTATGTACAGAAGGTTAAAGAACAAGTCTGAGTAGGGATGGAGTTGAATTGCAGGGGTTATGTCTTGGAGAAGCAGCTCATGGGAACATTTGCGTACCATTGCTAGAGTAATTGTAGTTTGGTAAAAGGAAGTCCACTGTCAGACTTCAGTGCTTATTTGTTGATGTTATTGCCCTTCATGGTATTTGATTTCTTCCTATTATCTGTGTATATATTAATCATAGAATCATAGAACAGCTAGGGTTGGAAGGAACCTCAAAGATCATCTAGTTCCAACCCCTGCCATGGGAAGGGTTGTCAACCACTACATTAGGCATTAGATTCAGTTGCACAGGGCCCCTTACATCCAACCCGGCCGTGAACACCTCCAAGAATGGGGCAACCGCTTTAGGCAGCCTGCGCCAGTGACCATCTTCTCAGTGAAAAATTTCCCCCAACATCTAATCTACATCTCCCCTCTTTTAGTTTCCCCCTTGCCCTATCATTATCTTGCCTCCAGCTTATGAACTTCCTTTAAGTACTGGAAAGTACTGGAAAGCGAGTTCTTCCCAGAATCTTCTCGAGGCTGGACAAGCCCGTCTCCTTCAGCCTGTCTTTGTAAGAGTGGTGCATTCTTGTGGCCCTCTTCTGGACCCACTCTGATGGCTCTGCATCATTTGTGGGTTGGGGTCTGCACACGGGGTGTTTCAGATTGGCCTCATGAGTGCAGAGAGCAGAGGGAGACGATCCCCTCCCTCACCCAGCTGTCGCCTGTCTGTTGGTGCAGCCCGAGATTCTGCTGGCCTTCTGGGCTGCAAGCACATAGTGCTGCCTCATATTCAGTTCTTCATCTACCAAAACTCCAAAGTCCTTCTCTCAGGGCTGCTCTCAGTGAGTTCTTCTCTCAGTGTGTACGTACAATTAAGTTAGCCCTGACCTTGGTGCAATATCCTGCACTTGGCCCTGTTAAACCTCATTAGGTTCATGTGGGTGCACTGTTTAGGCCTGTGCAAGGGAGAATGAGACAGCAAAACATTTTTACAGCAATTGTGCAGATCATCTTGAAATGTTTTGAGAAGCATTGAAATAAACTGGACAAGATGAGATGTCCTTCAAATATGTAATTACAGTGCATAGCATAATTGGTTATCTACCAGTTGTTGTGGGAAAGGAAAAAAGAAACCAACCTACAAAGCCACCCTTAATTTAGCTTTAGGATCTGGCATAGGCTTTCTATCAGTTTCATCAGTGCACTGACTTCTCGGCAAATGTTATCATCTGCTGATTGGCTACAGACTTGCTTTAGCATATTCTTTTTGAATGTTGCATTTGTTCTTAATATAAGTGACAAGCATAAGAGGATGTTTTTCATTGAATATTATATTCATCACATCAGCAATGATTTTCTGAAGCTGACTGCTAAGTAAGATCATGATATTAACTCAAGAATGTATCAATTTAAAAAGGAAAAAAAGAAAGAAGAAGAAAAACGAATGCAAAGCTTTCAGCATACTGTTATGTAGGGAGGTAAACCTGTCTGAGTAGCAGTCAGTAACAATCTTATCTGCTATGAATTTTAACCATTTAGCATTCAGTACTCCAGCAATGAAGTGCCAAATCTGAACCCACATAATTAGAAGTTTATTCTCTTGAAAATCAGAAGCATGTAAGAAGGGTAGCTTTGTAGGTTGTTTTCTTTTTCTTGTTTTCCATAATAATTTGTGGAAAACCAAATATGCAACACATTACAATTACATTTGAAGTACATTTCATTATCAGTGCTCACATTCTGTGTCACGAGGATTTGAAAATGAATCGGTTTTAAATATACTATAGATTGAACTTCTCATTGTAATAATACGTACAGTGAATCTGTGGTAATTCTTATGCCCTGTCATGTTTTGAATGTGTTGATCAGTGAACAATTTCTGTCTTTGTTTAAAATCACATTTCACATGATTATTTTGCTAAAAAATGCTGCAGTGAGAGTTCTAGGCATGATTCAAGGAATTTATTTGCATGTATGTTTCTGTTTATATCTTAAAGCTTGAATTTTTTTTTTATTGTGCTTTTAATAACTTTTTGTCATTTCTGATAGATTCCTAGCAAAAAAAAAGAAAAAATTGACATCTAAATTGAAAACATTAGAAGAAGATGGTTCACAGTGTGAGTAATACCTACTAGCATGAAACATGCATTTTATAAGTGGCCAAAATACTGAGTTTTAAAAAGCTGCAGTCTAGTAACTATTAATGCAGTGAGAATTTTTGAGCAGTCATTTGAATCAGCAGAACAGATTTTAATCTTTTCTTGCCGCACTCTTCCCTGCAAGTGCTTTAAAAACAAACTACTCAGCGAAGGTGATGATAGCTTTCTAGTACCTGAAAGTGCCCTACAGGAAAGCTGGATAGGGATTTTTGTAAGAGTGTGTAACAAGAGGACAAGGGGAAAATGGCTTTTAACTGGAAGAGGGTAAATTTAGGCTAGATATCAGGAAGAAATTCTTTACTGTGAGGCTGATGAGACACTGGAACAGGTCACCCAGTGAGGCTGTGGATGCCCCCTCCATGGAAGCATTTAAGGCCAGGCTGGATGGGGCTTTGAGCAACTTGGTCTAGAGGGAGGTGTCCCTGCCTATAGCAGGGAATTGGAACGAGATGGTTTTAAAAGTCCCTTCTAGCCCAAACCATTCTATGATTCAATGATTTAAAGCTAAGTGAAGAACTGAGATATCAGTACTGTTTTGACTTCATGGAACGATGATTTTTCTTTTCTGGTGTGGCCATTTATTGTTGTTCTAGCAAGGTGCAAAATATGGTGGCCCACAATGGATGCAGACCACAAAGTATCTTTTTATTTCCATCTCCCAAACAGATGATGCCCTGGTGCTCATTTGAAAGCAGACTAGTTTTCCATACATTCCCAGATTATATTAAATTGTTTCAAATGAACTTGAACTGATAAATTTCAGTGTGTGAAAATGCACTTTCTTTTCACTGATATTCTTTTGAATTATGTGTTGACTTTTTTGCCACTTGTGATTAAGCCAGAGAAAGCAAGAGCTAAATGTTTTTTTAATAATGTCATGTTTAAACTTTTTTTTAAGATTATAGAAAAAATACATAGATTTCACTTTTTTTTGTAAATCTTTGGAATAAATTGGAGGTGTATCTTTTCATTTCTTCTTCTCATTGAATAAAGCACTGACAAGCAGGAAGGAGAGCTGGGATATATTCCTGATCATACAGGGAAAGTGTGTAGACAGTATTTTGTGTAAGCATGCAGTTGGTGCTGTGCTAGCTTCTGATCTAATTATACATATGGATTTTGGAAAGAATGTTTGTTCCAAATTGCAAGTTCAAATGTGAAGTTCTACATTTAAGACTAGAAGAGCTGATTTTTTCAAACACTGAGGGTCAAGAGCTGCAAACGAATTGACTAACACATATATTAGGTTTTTTTAAATAAACAATTTCTCAGTAGAAATATTTCTGGGTACTGTTTTTTTTCTCTATGACCATCGAGTTTGAACTTGTATTTTTTATGGTAATTTTTTTTACCTGTTTGAATCCCAGGCCAATGGAAAGCATACTGATATCTTAAGGTTCACCTTGTATTTTTTTTAAGTGAATTAGATAAGCTCTTATGCACCTTCTTTTCTATTAATTTGCTCTGTTGCTTTGATACGTTTTGTCGTTTGTGTGTTTTTTTGTTCTTATTTTCTATGTGTTTATGTCTGAGGTGTCTTACAGCTTTTGTAGCATCTTGGGATAATGCCAGGTAAGAAGTAGGCTTCCTAGCTTGCACAGCAGCACATTCTTGATGCTGTGATACTAGGTCAAATTTTGTGAGGCATTTTGGAGAGCATTCTGTGCTTTGTGTCTATGTCACCAGCCACCAGAAAAGGACCAGAAATGGACCACCTCTTGATTTCCTGAGCTGAATGCATAGACATTCAGTTTCTCCTGGCATTCATGTATTCAGAAAAGCAGTTTTTACATGTATTTTACCCTTCTATTATACAGATACGTGGTGGTAGATGTAAGGTGTTGAATTTATTCAAAATTATATCTAATCTGGGATCTAAACAAGCACTAGATTTAAGGGAGTCAATTCTGCCACCATACAAGTAGGAATGTGCTGTTAGTGGTTGAATATTTGTTAACCAATTGTATCCAAGTTAGTTTTCTGGGAAGTTCATGGGAAAGGGTGACCTGAGGAGTTAGCCACTCCAACATCTGCTTCAAAGCAACAACTGAACTTTTAGTCACAAGAAAAATGGCTAAATGAATGCGTAGGTTTCTGAGAGTGCTGAAATTTTCGGATATCGATACAGGAAAGATACCTGTAATTAATGTATTTCTATTTTGAGGTCACTGAAGAGGGAAGGGTTACTAAAAACAAGGGGAAAAATAGTTCAAGGTATGTAAGAGTTGGGAAATAAAGCCAGTCAGTATTACCTTGATCTGCTTCAGTAGTTATTCCCTGTGATTAATAAATGCAGAGAGAACAGAAACTTAGTATGACCGGGAGATTAGAGGTTGTACTTGCTATGACTTATTCTCAGATGTGCTAAAGATGATTCTGCACTGTTGCTAGCATGAATCAAATAATTTTCTTGTTGGATATGAGAAACAAAACTACGTTATGTATTCTTATAATATGAAACATTGAATTTACATGTTTATGTCAGTTTCAGCTTCAGATAATAATTTTGATTCTGTAAAGGACTTCATTATTGTTATTCTTTGCTCCCATAACTTGTCTAGTGATCTCCTTCCTGGGCAGCATTCAGGAAGGGTAGTGTTTAAGTGCAAGAGCAGTTTTATTTTTCTTAAAAGTTGTTGCTTAAAATCTCGATGTTCAAATTTCTCTAGTTTCTGATGAAACTGTGGAAATTCTCTGAATGCAGTTGTTTGCTTTCTTCCTGCCTCTTCCTTGGAAAACTCAGACTTCATTCCTCTTCAACATTGCAGAAAAATTGTATTGGTCTTGAATATTTGGGGTTTTGGTGATTGGTTGTTTTTGGATAGCTGCTGTGATATTGAAGATGGAATGTATCTCTGTGATCCACCTTTGGGAAAAAGAAAGTAGTAGAATGTACTGGAATTCTGAGAAATCTTGTAAATTACAGCTGTTCGTAAGGAGTTTCTGAAATAAGAAGGACAACTAATTAATTATGTGTGTGGAAATAACGTGCCATTTCAAGATGAATTGTTTTTTGTCTTCTTCATTGAAATTGCAGTTGTTATTTTTGCTTTCATTTTTATTTTCTTTCCAGAGAGAACCACCAATATAACATGATCTGTTAGAAAATAGCTACTACTGCATGATTTTATCCTGACTGCCTTCCTGTATATCTCATGCTCTTCTCTGATTCTTATTTAAGATGTTTTCATTGGACTTTGGAGTGGTTTAGGAGGACTCACATAAACTGTGAAATACAAAGAATTCCTTCTTAGGTGCTGCAGATGAACTTTCTGTTTTTGTTTTAAATTTTTCACTTCCTCCTTCTGTACTGTAATTACTCTTAATTCGTTTTTAATAGTCAAGCTCCATTTATCTCCTGACATTTAAGTTACATTTCTTCAGATGTGTAGGAGGTTTGAGATCTTTCAGTCTCATTTGTCATTTCTTTGATATGAGTAAGAAAATACAATCTTTTATAGAGATTAAAGCTGAGATTTTGGGGGTTTCAATTCTTCTCTATGATATATGAACAACTGTAATTAAAAAGAAAGTCACTTACTTATTTTTAACTGGTAATCAACTCAGTGATTTTCAATCTAATGTATTTTGAAAATAAGAAGTGAAATACAGGAATAATTTGTTTAGAGTTTATATTGTTGATAGTGTACTGTTCAGGATGGGAAGATTTGGAGCATGCTCAGTAATGTTATTCAGCGGTCATAGCCATTACAGATTAAGCAGGTTCTTTGGTCATTAGGTAGCCCTTAACAAATGAGCAATTTGTTCACTGATGGGATTTTTTACAAGTTCTTTATTTCCCATTATTTTAGTAATATGAAAACTGCGTAATGCAATCTAAAAAATGACTTTCCAAAGTTGTCTTTTCTAGTTTAATGGAGTAACATCAGCAGTGAATAAAAGTTGGCAGACAGTGCTTTTTTTTTCTTTATCTACTTCACAAACATCTTCAGGAAAAATTTACAAGGTTCAGTTTATACATAGAGTCATTTTTACAGTACACGTTTATTGGTGGATCTAATACCAGACATTTATTGTGAAAACTACTACTCTTTCACAACTGTACGTACTGGATAAAACTATCCATTCATAAGAAAAAAAAAGGCCTCCCTTCAAGAAATTTCTGTATTTACTAATTTCAGTTATGATCTTGAAACTTAAGAATATTGTGTGTATTGGTTGTGCTAAAATTTGACTAACACCTAAATGTTTGGAAAAGTATAACTGTGTGGTGGAGCTTCTCCGGAGATTTTCTTCAGATTATTTCATTCATGCATACATGCACATAGCTTTACAGATAGATGCATTTTATAGATAATGAAGTATACTTTCTATTTTTCTTTTAGTTATTACCCCAAAACTGCTACGTGTGAGTACAGAGAGCAGGTAGTGTATATAGCGCAGCCTGTGTTTTCTTTGCTGTCGAACTACAGTGTAGAGGAAAACACTAAAAGCATGAAACGAGAAGTGGCCATTTCAGGAAACAGAGGTTAGCAGGTGCAGGAAATGTGAAAGAACTGACTTAGTAAGACAGAGGCAACTAAAAATGGAATTAATTCTAAAGACTTAGGGAAAAGAAAGGTGAAAGGAATATAATGTAGCTGGGGATAAATTATAAGAATATATAGCTATGAGGTGACAATCCTTAGAAAGTTCATGTCAGTTTTGTTTCTGTAATGGTCAGAGTTGAAATACTGGCCACATGTCTCACTGCATTTTATCTGCAGTGTTCAGAGACAGTAACAGTCTACTAGAAAGCAGAAAGGCATTAAGGTACATAGATTCTTCGTTGATGTAGAACAGACAAAGAGCCTGCTATTCCTGTATTGCAAGAAAAGGAAGCATCCAGTGAAAATACAAGACATGATGAAAAATATTTTTGCACAAGAAATGCAGTGGTACAAAATGTTTTGGGTGCCAAGGAAACTTTGACAAGTTCAGAGTTCATCAGAAACTATGACGCAAGGTGGTCTATGCCAAGCCTTTGACCACAGAGATTCCTAAACTGCATGTTGACAAGAAACCAGGTAGAATAACCAAAAGTAGTTCTTTAAGCTTCCATTCTTTACCAAGAAAGAGGGTTACTGGACTGAAAGGTCTTTCAGAGTGAATTATATCAGTGCCATTAGCCTCAGTGTGAAACTGAACTGAACTTTAGATTTCTGCTGTTCCCCTGCACCTCCTCCGTACACTTATTAAAAAGTTTATTCTAAGTCTGGCAACTTCATTCATTCTAAGACCTGCTTTTATCGGATGACTTAGCATTTGCTTGCTTTTCAGTATTTGAAAGTGTGCTTCAGGAATTTTTATTGACTGATGGCTGTTTCATTACAGTGAAAGCTGGCAGGAATTGAAATTTCATGGTGTGGCTGATCTTAGATCTAGGAAAGCACAGAACAGAATTCAGAACATCTCTTTTACCTCCTTGCATTCAGACAGAAATGACTGAATATTAACCTATTTTGCTCTTTCCTCCATCTCTCTGGCAGTCTTCAGAGTATATTCCATTGTTTTACAGTACTAAAGCTTTTTGTGAAAGTTCAATCTAAATAACTAAAATAATTAAGACTTTTTAAATTGTTTGTCATTAGCCATGGGGAATGTTTGATCACAGTTTCTGACTACCTTCACTCAGACTTTTCTTCAGTAGACCAGACAGACATGACTTTTCCTCTTAGCTGTTTTTTGTTTTTTAAACTTCTAATGATTTTGTAAATGTTGCAATGAATTTTGCAGAGACATACTGACTCTTTGAGCAGTAAACTGAAGAAGTATTAAAATAAGGTTCTACCTAGCATCTAAGGGGGTAAATTTATTTCTTCTATTGTTTGTTGACATGTTTTATTCTAGTTCCATTCTACTGAGTATTTTTATTATTTCAGTTTGATGAACTGATGAGTACTGTGATAATGGATATAATTTTGTAGGGGTTTAATAAAGCTACTTTAAAAATAAGCAATTTAGAAATGTGTAGGTTTGCTAATTTTCCCATCCCCCTCCTCATTCTCAGGAATTCTTCTTCTTTCCACTAGTTCTGTTTTTGACTATATTTTTTTTTCCTGTATAACAAAGAATTATGTATTCTTGTCTGGCTATACTTCAGTTTTATTAAAACATTTAAAACAGCTGAAATTTTTTCACATATCATAAAGCATGTAATTAGGCAGCAGAAACTGGTTAAAAAGTGAGTACTCAAAAGTCTTTCTAGGTTCAAGCATTTTTACATGAATAGTTGTATAATTACAACTTCTTTTCCAGTTTTTGATCAAGAATGCTGTTCATTATCTTAATTACTGGAAGCTTATAACCTTCAAGGTTCCTGTTCTTTCTCTAGAAGTCCTTAGAAACTCTGAGTTAAAACTTCAGAATACTAGCTGAATTTCCTTAAGTGAAAGTAAACCAAGCTACTTTAAAAAGGGGAAAATTGATGTAAATTACAGAAGGAAGTGATATTTTTAAACAAGTGACCGTTCATTCTATGAGTGCTGATACCAACATGAGTGACAGAACACTCTTGTGAATCATAGCAGGGGACAGCTTTTATGTTGTACTTGCAGATAAACTACTATTCAGAAAGTTTGAGTTTATTCATTCTACTTCCATGTGACTTCAATGACTTCCATTGGCAACAATCAGGCAAGATTTGCAAGGACATATACACAGGAAGGAAACTGATAATGTGAAACTCTTGAAACAATGAAAGAATATTTGAGTCATGAATCAGAGCCTACTGGAAGAGAGAACTCATCTCATATGGTCTTGAGATTACTCTTTAATTTTGCTGATACAGGAAAGCTGTACAAACTTTCTACCTTCTATCACTTTGGGATTAAGATTGAAAGTGAGCAAGTGATTAGGACAGTCAAAATAGAACCAAAATATTTTGATTTAACAATTTAAAAGGTACAGGAGGTAATCTGCCTTGATTAGTTATCTTTAAATGTTTTGCTACATTTTGTATCTCTTTGGTAGGATGTTGTATGATGATTTTAGGTGTGTATAGGAATTTGTATGTGGCAAATAAAGGTAAGGTAAATTTAGTATGTGGGAGAAATAGTAGAAGGATAAATAAAATGGAGAGTAAAACTTAACAATAAAAATGTTTTTTAAAAATTCGTACACAACCTTCTGATTATTAGTACAGATGTTCTCCTTTGTATCTGTGAGTGATTGAGGATTGGACTGTAGATGTGATACAAAAAAGACTTACAAGGGAGTAATATTAAATTACAATATTACAATTGCAATATTAAAGAGAACTGAATATACCCAGCTATAGAGCTATTTATTTTTAGATTATTGATCTTATCTAGAAAGATGTTTGGGTTTTGTCTTGCTGTGACTTACTGGGTCACAGTAGTGCTTATTAGAAAGTGAAGGTGCTGGTTCCCATGGCCATTGGATTTTCCATTTCACTTTTGTAGGCCTAGCTTCACCTCTAGTGGCAGTGTAGGCAACACTACAAGAGTTAGGCTGCCAGCAATTTTCAGTGTTTCACTTAGATCATCAAATCATGTTTCTGCTCTCCCTTTCAGAGTTTTTACTTTTTCACGTAGACATCCTGATCAATTTCACTTGGGGAACAGAATGATCTTTCAGGCATTACACATAAACTTATAATCCCTTTTCAGAGTTGTATTATATTGCTATGTAAGTATTTTGACATACTTAATTTTAATTACACAATTAAATGTACGATTGATACCTCCTAGATATTTCTAATTTCTAGATATTTCTATTTCTTTTCAAGCTATGGCAGGGGAGATTCAGGCTGGACATGAGGAAGTATTACTTTTCAGAAAGGGTGGTCAGGCACTGGAATGGACTGCCCAGGGAGGTGGTGGAGTCACCGAGCCTGGGGGTGTTCAAGGAAAGGCTGGATGTTGTGTTGAGGGACATGGTTTAGTGGGAGCTATTGGGAATAGGTGAACGGTTGGGACTGGATGATCTTTTAGGTCTTTTCCAACCTTGGTGATTCTATGATTCTATGATTCTAAGATCCCCTCTAAGTCTTCTCCAGGCTGAACAGACCCAGGTCCGTCAGCCTTTCCTCAGAAGGGAGATGCTCCAGGACCCATCATCTCTATGACCATCCAGCATTTTCCTGTCTTTTTTGAACTGGGAAGACCAGAACAGGACAGAGTGCTTCAGATGTGGCCTCAAAAGGGCAGAGTACAGGGGAAGGGTCACTTCCTTTGACATGCCGGCTGCACTCTTTTTATTGTACTCTATTTTTTTAATTTTTTCTTCTCCCTTTGCTGCTTTTATGGTGGATTTCTTTGTTTGTTGTCATAGAACGAAACACAGTAGGGAGGTAATTATCCTTCAGAAATGCTATATAGATTCTAATGTTGATCACATTTTGTAGTAACAATTGGATGTCAAATCGAATTTTAAATTCTTTAATGTTCCTTCATTGGTGATGGCTGCTAAATGATGTATCCCTACTGATATGTCATGCTCAGGGTCTTGTTTGGGGATTTTTAGACTTCTTTCAGAGATTCCTGAAAGTTTAATTAGTTTCTGATGATGAAGCAGTCTGGAAGCTGTTTAATTTCCTTATGAGTAGATTGTTTCAGACATTCTTCAATTTATGACTTTAGCATTATAGTAATAACACATTTTCTCTGTGATTGGATGCAGGCAGAGTATGTGTGTGAGTTTTATGAGTTTTATTTTGTTTGGAGATGTTTATTTTGTTGAGATGTGTTCTATGTTCTTGAGGTTTTGAGCCTCAGATGAGGCTGAGGTACTGCTGCAGGCATGCGGCAATATCAGGATCCCCACCTAGAGCATTCTGAATTCAGACATAGTCAGAAGGAAAATGTTTATGGTGCTCCAGTTAGGTCACATTTTAAATGTATTGTGTAGGTGCCATTTCTGTTGAATTTGCTTCACTAACTGTAGAAGCTTCTATATCTTTGCAACTAGTTGCTACAGTTCAGAAGTCTTAATTTTGTTTTGAATGTCTTGCAAAGAACAAGTTGTTATGGCTGCAAGTTGTATCAGAGGAGGTTTATGTTGGACATAAGGAAGAACTTCTTCTCTCAGAGAGTGGTCAGGCACTGGAATGGCTGCCCAGGGAGGTGGTGGAGTCACCGTCCCTGGCAGTGTTCAAGAGGCGTCTGGATGACGTGCTGCATGATATGGTTGAGTGCTTATGGTGGCAGTGGTGACGAGGAGACGGTTGGACTGGATGATCTTATAGGTCGTTTCCAACCTTGTGATTCTATGATTCTATGAAACTTTAAGGTAGCTTGTTAGTTTGTAACTTTTAAATTCATACTTCTGCTTTGTACTACAACTTCTTGTCTAGCTTATCATTTCCTTCTATTTGGGTGTAAACTGTAAATGTGACTTTGTACTTTTTTTTCTAAACTGACGTGTACTTTGTACCATGTACTTGGTATATTTCTGTATGGTGATTGTACAAATTGAGCTGTTAAAATATCAACTGCTTTGAGTATAAATGTAAAATATCCTTCTAAGGAATTGTGCTGTTTGCTATGTATGAAAGAAGAGGAAAGATTAACCATGAAAAGTAGCCTATTTTAAAGGGATTATCTGTTTTGTCCAGTTCGTTGGTTTTTGTTGGTGTCCACTTTAGTTAAGTCCACTTAACTGCTCATACTCATTAACTATCACTCTTTTCATATTGTTTGTAAATATTTGTTTTCTTTTTTACTTTTGTAGGTGGAAGAAATTGTTGATATTGGAGCATTTGCACCAGAAGATATTCATGTTCCCAAAATCTATGTTGATCGCCTGATACAGGGAGAGAAGTTTGAAAAGAGAATTGAAGTAAGTAGCCCTTCTTATTGATCACATTTCAGTGTCAGTAGTATTTTAGAATTTTTACAGGATTCTTACGCTAGCCATTAAGTGTTAGCAATGAAAACTTGCCAGGTTTTGCTTAGTACTGGGGTTTATGTATTTACTTAAGTACTTGGTGGAGTATTGAGAATTGAACTTCGTGTTTTATGCCTCAGACTCTCTTATTCAATCCCTAAATGAGCTAGAATAACTTTCTGCGTCCTCAATCACTTTATTGCAGTTGAAAATCTGATGATGAAAAATCCTTCTTCATTCTTCTTTCTTCTCCCAGATCACCTCCTGTAGACACAAGGGAAATACCTGTACTAAGAGCTGATTTTAACAGTAATGTTTCTTTTTTTTCTACTGGGAAGCTTTTTACATGGACAGGTAGAACTAGTTGCAGCTTCTTCTGTGCCTTGTAGTGGATTACATTACATTGTGGAGATTCTGGAACCTTTCTTTCCTTTTCATTAAATGGGACATTTTTTACACAGTGACATTTGTGGTCTGAATAAAATATGCCAATACTTAATAAAAGTTGAGGTAATAATATTAAAACACTGAAAACTTGGAAGGAAATCATCATGTGGTTTTTTTTTTGTTGTTGTTGTTGTTGTTGTTGTTGTTGTTTGTTTTTTGTTTTTTGTGTTTTTTTTTTTTTTTTTGTTTCCATGGCTCTATCTCACTCAAGCTTTGTCCCTCTTTTTTATTTTGTTGATGTGACAAAGCTCTTAAAGTGTAATTCAAAACTGCGTATTTTTCTGATGTGTCCGTAGTCTTGATGTGGAATTATTAAGAATGTTGTTATACGAGCTCGTGGAGGAGGAGACACATAATACAAGGAAGAAACACCTTGACAGAAAGAAAAAGCTGAACAAAGGGAATATAATTATTTTATTTTAAAATTATTTTATTCTTAAATTTATACTAAGTAGTCCTACAAAGACTTTGATCTAAGTAAGCTGATTTAGGTTAATGTATAAAGGGACATTATTATTGTATCTGTTATTGTAACTGTTATTGTAAGTTCTCATTCTGCAAAAGCAGGTGATTGAGGATCTGACTAGCAACAGACTACTAAGCCTTTTAAAAAAATTTTTCTTTGGATATATTTTGTTAGAATGCCCTGCTTCTTCCTTTTGAAATATCACAGTTTAAAAGCTTTTGACTTTCATGGAAGAAATCCATTTTGTGTTTAATAAGTTTCTGTTTTTATTGGACTTCGGCAGTGGGTAAAGTGTTGATTCTTTGTATAAGGAGGACAGTTACAAAAAGTACATGAGCTGCTTGATTATCTAGTCTGAACAAGGGGACTGGGTACGTGCATAGGCACCTGCCCCCTCTTACAAAAAAAAACGAAGTAAGAAGGAGATATGCTGCTGTAAACTATACAACAAAGTTGTAACAGGGATTAATTTTTTTAATGCTTTTATTCATACTTTTCTATCATAGAATGAGGTCTGTTCCAAAAGCATTGTCTCCTATTTTGTTATATTTGCTCATGGAGACAGATGTTGGAGATATGGCAGTAGAGGCTGAACCTTCCCACTGGTGTCCCTTTCCGTTTTGTTTCTGTGTGACAGATGGCAGCAGAGGGGAGCCTGACAGAATGGTGTCTGAAATGAAAATGTGTGTGAAGAAAAGGTGTGTCACTGAGTTCTTCCATGCAGATAAAAAGTCACCCATTGACATTCATTAATGCTTGATGAATGTTTCTGGAGACCAAACAGTGGATGTAGGCACAGTGAGGTGGTGGGCTACCTCCACGAATGCAGTTTGTATGAGACACAGTATGCAGGCTCTTGTTAATGGCTGATGAAAATGTGTAGTTCACAGAGGTGACTGTGTTGAAAAACAGTGTTTTGTAGCTAAGAATTTGCTCTATCATATAGTGTTATTGAACTCTTGGTTGTTACAGTTTCCATGGAAATAAATAGGAAGCATTATTTTTGGAGCAACCGACATCGGTTGGGAATGTCTACCCATATGAAAGCATTAATGAGGATGAATATTAATGGGGAGAAAAGGAATAAAGAGAACCTAGTCTGTCATAATTCATACTGACTTTAAATAGCAGTTCATGCCTAATTGGGCTCACACATGGTCCCTCATCGTATTTTTGTCATCCTTTCTATCCAGCTTTCTGTTTGCTACACAGAAATCTTCCATGATTGTTATTAATTTTTTCAAAATGCGCAAGTGAAGCAATTCTAGGAAAAATATGTTGGACATAAAAAGAAAGTTAATAGGAAGTGTAGGAGAGCTGATAATGACTGATCCTGATTGCTGAAAAGGAGACAGACTTCTAACATAGAGGAAAAAGAAAGTGCAAAATTTCTTTTGTGTTCCTTAAAAGGAATAGAGGATAATTTCGCCAGATCTGTTTTTTATGTCTTAGTGATATGTGAAGAGAAAATGTGAGTGAGTACAACAGAGAATGTTGTTTAGAGCAGCATTATACACTTGGGAGAAATCCATGGAGAAAACCATTTATGTGAAAGAAATATTCACAGAAAAGGTCTTAGAAACTTCTTGAATACTGTGGTATTTTTATGTGCGTGATTTAGAGAACATCAGTTAAAGGCCAGTAAGTCTCTGGAAGACATACCAAACAGATTTATGTGAGATTATGTAGACTTACTGAGAAAATGCAGTTGCCCAGCTCCTCTTTTTTTTTTTTTTTTTTTTTTTGTATAACTGGCATTTGTTGATCTTGTGCATGTCTAGAATGTCATCACTGAATTGAATGATTACAGGGAGGGAGCAGTATTTGAATTTTAGGCTGACATTTCAAAAATCTATTTGGATATCTCTGGAGTAATGATACTCAAACTTGCTAGTATTTGCACTAATGCTTGTTGCTTTCTTTCCCTCTTTTTCTTCTTAACAAGTTATGTCTATCAGATACTTTCTCAGACTTGACAATATAACCAAATAAAAAAGTCAGTGATAGCCATAGAACAATCTTGATTATTCCACTGGCTTAGGTGAGATTGAACTGCTAGAATAAAAGGTCATTCTTTCTAAGAGATGGATAAATAAAATTATTCTTAGATGAAGTATCTCATCAATCACAAATCAGGATTCTGCATCATAAGATGCAAGAATCTGGATGCTAATTTCTGATTATGATTGCCTCCTGTTTTGCAGCGCTTGTCAATCCGAAAGCCTGAAGACTCAAAAGCCAAACAAAAGGCAGGAGATAATGTGAGGGAGAGGATCATCAGACGGGCTGCTTTAGAGTTTGAGGACGGCATGTATGGTATCCTCCAGACATACTATAGGTTAAAGTGATGTCTTGCTAGACTAATATCTGCAGCTACTTATGTTTAATGGAAGTTAATTATCACACTCATTGTTCGTCTTTCACAGAGCCTGGAACTCTCTTTTCTCAATAACACCTGATTGAAACAGATGGGATATTGTGCATGCACGTCTGTAGCTCCTCTTCAGTCATATAGAAGAAGTCATATTCATTAGTGTTGAATGTTTGACAAGAATTTCTTTAAAAAGTTAAGTGCAATACAGATGTAGCTTACTTGAACTGTTTTGATTTTCTTTTTTAGCTAAATAAATATTTGACAGAATGCAACTAGCCAGTCCAAATAGGAAAGTAATTCAAGCACAAGTGTGAGACATCCAGCTAAAAATAGGAGTGTTTGTGGACAACAGTTCTTATGACAGTACAGTGATAACTTTTTAAGTTTGTTTGTGCTGTATGTTCCTATTTGTGCCTTGACCAATTTTCTTCAGCTAATCTGGGTATTGGAATCCCCTTGTTGGCCAGTAACTTCATCAGTCCAGACATAACTGTTCACCTACAGAGTGAAAATGGAGTCCTAGGTTTGGTAAGAATATATCACGGTCACTTAATAGCAATGTGCTTACGATGTTGTACTGCTAGGTTTTATTTCTCCCTGTTGCCCCTAAGCTGCCCATAAGCTACCATAAATAATTATGGTAGAAAACATATTCAAGCTTATTCAGTAGTGCATGATCATAAAATTCTGTATGTGCAAGAAAGTCTTTGTGTAAATGCTCATTTCAGCATTATAGTGCTAATTAAAGTATGTTCCTAAATACTTGTTTTATGGGAAGGACTCAGAACCTGGAGACCAAGTCTTGTGTTTGGTTTACGAGACCACTTCTTTTAGGATAGCTTACGAAGCATAATTTTTGGGGAAAAAAATTAAATTGAATAATATTTTTGCTGTAATAATGCAAAAACAAGTACCTCCGCTCTCTGGTTATGTAGTAATTCTAGCAGCCTCTGGGCAATATCTATCAGTCTTGATATATTAGTTGATGTAAATTTTGTCTTGTATCAAGAACTGTGTTGTGCAAAAGTGAAAAGAAAATGTGTGAATGCATGTTTGTGCTGATTTGTTTTCAGTAATAAGCATGAGAAATAATAAAGCAGTAAGAAATTGTACATCAAATGAGTCATAATGTAAATAAGTTATTAAATAATATGTCTGCCTTATTGTCAGGGTCCTTATCCACTTGAAAGTGAAGTTGATCCAGACCTGATTAATGCAGGTAAAATCTTTTAAATGAATTTAATTTTTGGTAGGTGACTTTCCTTTGTTGATATAAAAACTTTATTTTGATTTGGTATTTAAGCTCCTGATTTATTTATGTATAAATTAATGCATTTCACTTCTTGTAGTCTTTTAAGTGAAGATTGGCTTTGATCAATAGAGGGATTACATATTCTAGCTTATGCTTTTGTTCATTGTCGTAGCAACTGAAGGGAGCTCTTTTTCCAGTCCAGGTGATGAAGATTATCATTTTCCTTTCCACAAGTGGGCTTGTTTGGTGAAGCTGTTACATGAATGTACATTCTTCTTTTCCTGCTACTTTTCATGTCACGTCTTTGAGAACCATTTTCTTGATGATTTATTTGTGGGACTTCTTGTAAAGGTTCTTTACATGGTAGCCTGGCTTCCTCCTGCCTAGTGAGTTGTGTAAATGATATCCAGATGTGTGCTTGCAGAGGCAGCTGCAGCCTGCTTGCCAGGTGCCAGTCATGTGATGAGGCTAGGTGGATGGCTGCTTTCCCTGTTCTTAGGAGAGGACACAAGTCCTAGGTGCTATAGTGAAAGCAGGGATGGGGAGGTCCACAAAGGAGCAGCTCTGTCTGGAAGAACATTACCTTCCTGTCACACTGCCTGCTATGCCTCCCCTGCATTTCTCCAGCTGAATTTCTCTCTACTTCCTACTGCTCAGGGGCCTTACAGAAGCAGCCATTAATCTTGTTATGGCTTATTGCATCTGAATGAGGTCTGATTTCTGTTTTCTTAATGGAAAGTTGTGCTTGCATCTGTTCTGTTTCCACATAAAATTGGACCTCTATATTGCACTGTGATAAGCTGAAGAAACAGCCAAGGAAGTCTGTGTGGAAGAACTGGTCCTGGTGTTAGTGGTCGACGCTCAGCTAAATATGAGCCAGCAGTGTGCCCAGGTGGCCAAGAAGCCCAGGGGCATCCTGATTTATATCAGGAACAGCATTGCTAGCTGGAGTACGGAGGTGTCTGTCCCTCTGTACTCAGTGCTGGTGAGGCTATACCTCAAGTGCTGCACTCAGATTTGGGCCCCTTACTACAAAAAAGGCATTGAGGCCCTGGAATGACCTGCTGGTGAGCAGTCTGGAGCACAAGTCTTATGAAGAGTTGGGTAAGCTACTGGGTTAGTTGGGTAAGCTTACTTGGGTAAGAGTTGGGTTGAGCTGGGCAGAAAAAAACCGGATGAGGTTTAACAAAAGCAAGTGTAGAGTCTTGCATCTGGGGAGGAATAATTGCATGCACCAGTACAGGTTGGGGGATGAGCTGCTGGAGGGGAGCTCTGAGGAGAGGGACCTGGGTGTGCTGGTGGATGACAGGTTGGCCATGAGCCAGCAGTGTGCCCTTGTGGCCAAGAGGGCCAATGGCATCCAGGGGTGCATTAAAAAGAGCATGGCCAGCAGGTCGAGGGAGGTGATCCTCCCCCTCTACTCTGCCCTGGTAAGGCCTCATCTGGAGCACTGCGTCCAGTTCTGGGCTCCCCAGTACAAAAAAGACAGGGATCTCTTGGAAAGAGTCCAGCGGAGGGCCACAAAGATGGTGAGGGGCCTGGAGCATCTCTGCTATGAGGAAAGGCTGAGTGAACTGGGTCTGTTCAGCCTTGAGAAAAGAAGACTGAGAGGGGACCTGATCCAGGTCTATAAGTATCTGAGGTGTGGGGGGCAGAATGGCGAGGCCGGACTCTTTTCAGTGGTGAGTGGAGACAGGACAAGGGGAAACGGCCGGAAACTGCAGCATAGGAAGTTCTGCACAAATGTGCACAAGAACTTCTTTACAGTGAGGTGACGGAGCACTGGAACAGGCTGCCCAGGGAGGTGGTGGAGTCTCCTTCTCTGGAGATGTTCCAGACCTGCCTGGATGCCGACCTGTGCGACCTGCTGTAGGGAACCTGCTTTGGCAGGGGGTTGGACTCGATGATCTCTGGAGGTCCCTTCCAACCCCAACAATTCTGTGATTCTGTGAAGAGCAGCTGAGGGAGCTGGGGTTGTTTAATCTGGAGAAGAGGAAGCTGAAGGGAGACTTTATTGCTTTGTAGAACTACCTGAAAGGAGGTTGTGAGGTGGGGATTAGCCTTTTATCCCATATAACTAGCAGTAGGACTGGAGGGAGTGGCCTTGAGCTGCATCAGGGGAGATTCAGGTTGGACATCAGGAAATACTACTTCTCCAGAAGAGCTGTGAGGCATGGAATAGGCTGCCCAGGGAGGTGGTGGACTTACGGTCCCTGGACGCGTTCAAGAGATGTTGTATCTGAGGGACATGGTTTAGTGAGGAAGTATTAGAAAGTGGATAGTTGTTGTAAATGATCTTGGAGGTCTTTTCCAGCCTTAGTGATTCTATGAAGTAAGCCTTACCTGTTCTTCTATGTGATGCCTTATAAGCTCTTATCGTTGCTAATGGTATAAAACGTGAGCCTGTGCCTGACAAGCTTAGACTTATTACATTAATAATTCCTTACCCTACCACTCCTGCATATATATGTGTATGTATGTAGAAAGTACCTTTCTATCTCTATTAGCTAGTACAATTAAACTCTTTAATAGCCAAGTGAGATAAATCATTGACATCAAACAAGCTTTTAATTTAGTATCATAGTGCAGTCCAGCAATTGTCCGCTGACTTGAAACATTTGCTACCTGGCTTAACTAATTGATACCACTGTCATACTGCTATGTTATTTCCCCATTCAGTATTATGTTTTAAATAAGAAGTTATTTAAGGCATTCTTCTGATCTGAAATTAGAAATTATTAAGGAATTGAGTCCTGTGTTTCAACAGTAGGTAGGTAACGGTTGAGATACTTTGTATAAAGGAAAATGTCAGACACATGGGAGCTGAGTTGATGATTTAATTGAGTTTGAGAGTTTAAGTGAAAGTGTCATTGGAAGGAAAAGAATGTTGAAAGCAAAAAGTATTTATCACAGAAGGTAAAACTCTGCACCCTCATTAGAGCTTAATGATAAGTTCTAGTATTGATATATTTGTAATGAACGTACTAACAGAGTGACAAAGGGAAAAATAGCCAAGAACTTGATAAAGACTGAAAAAAATATTGTGTTTTTATATGGATGTAAAGATGATCTTGACTTATTGTTTGGTTGATAAATATTTTTGAGGTGAGAATGTTGTAGCTAATGTAAGATACTAGAATGTGACATGGAAGTCAGATTATTCTAGTACTGCTAATTCAATGTTAAGCATCTTAGCATCTTTCTCTGAAGGGGCAATAGACAGTACACAAGATTAGATGAATCTGCTCAGTCACCAAAACATCAGTGATATTACTGCTGAAGAATGCAGAGCCTTACTGACACTTTGTTGGATTAAGACTGCTCTGGATGCTTTTCCACCAAATTTATGAAAGCACTGGAAAAAAATAGAAGCTAAATGGCAAAGGAATAGGACTTTTGTTCACATTCGTAACCTAGCCTGTAATGATACAGTGTCAGCCCTCAAAGTGCACATTTTCAAAATAAACTTGAGTTTAGGCTCTTGCAAATTTTTATCTGCAAATAGAACTGCATTTTTCTGAAGTACCTGTTTTGTTGTTTGTCCCCTTTCTTGAATGTCTCAATTCAAGATACGTTATGTTCACTGTAATTTCAAGGTAGGCATTTGCCTTATGTAGAATTACTTACAGGTACAGACTTTATGAGAGCATTTTCAAGAACTGTTAATATGGCATTCTTGTTAAACTGTTGTTTGGCCCTCAGTCTGTGTCCCATTCTTCTCAGCACTGCTGTAGGTTGCCTCTTTCTTGTGTGGTTCTTTCTCCAGGTTACAGCTTACAGACTGCATCGTCGCTCCCATTCACTGGGAGCCTGATAGGTGGACAGTTCAGGCATTCTCAGAACTGGTCTGGGTGAATTCTTCACTTGCTGAATTCTTTGTGATTTGACTGCAGGACCTTAATTCTATACTATTTTAGTCTATCAAATTTGTTTTCCTCAGAAAATCTTTGTGGTATAATAGACGTAAAGTCAATTTTGCAAATTACAACAGATAACTTAGTTGTCAGTTTTAATTTTCCTTTTTACTTTTCTCAGCCTCTTTGTTTCCTTGTTGTCTTCTTTTTCCCTGTTTTCTGGAAAATGTTTAATGATGTCTAATGTCTGTTCCCTGCTGTTGTTACTTCTCACTGTCATCTTATGCTGAAGTCTAAAATTTTATTCTCTAAATTTTCTATGCTTGGTTGATAATTCTACCCACGGCTGTGTTTCTGGTGACTTTCCACAGGCACTCTACATACATGGTTTATTTCTCAGTCTGATCCAAAGTGCTGGCAGTAGTAAGAGTTCTGGACAGAATCAAAGTAAAACGTTTTTGTGTTAGCTCCCTTGCTTGACCTAAGAACTTCACATCACTAAGAGCTTTATTGTTTGTACTTTAAGAAAGCAAAATTAGAATCTGCCACTTATTTTTCTGTTTTCTAAATCATTGTCACTGTAGATTCTGTTGAATTTGATCTGCTCAATCTTCCTTGCAATCTTGCTGTCTCCTGAAGATGTTCTTTCTCTCTTTCAGAAGAGAATTACCTTAGTGCAGAAAGCTAAAGTCAATAGAAATTTTTTAACCTCTGGTGTCAGTGCTATCTTGCATGGTATTGCTCGAGGTCAAACAGGAGGAAGACACAAACTGCTTTCTAGCTTATTGTGGTTGATTTGGCTTATGTGTGATTTCATAATTGTAATTGGGTCCATATTAATACAGAATTAAAAAAAAAAAATACATAAAAAAACTTTCTTCTTCATTAATAGTTTTGGTTTATTTTACTAGAGACAAAATACATAGAAACAGTAACTTATTTCTTTTACAGGTAAGGAGACAGTCACTGTTCTTCCTGGTTCTTCTTATTTCTCTAGTGATGAATCATTTGCAATGATAAGAGGGTATGTAACAAGACATTAGAAGAATAAACTCAGTGGTTGAAGTCATTAGTAATTCTTCAAAATGTGGTTAATGTTTAACAGCTTGCAGAATGGTCATGGACTTAATGAGTGATGATTTACAGAATATTAGGTCCAGCAATTGGAAATTGAAAAACATTGTAACCAGCAGACACCATAGTGATGCTTGTGTCTCCCACCACCTGGCCATGTATAAACATATTTATAACTAGGTTTTAACAATTACTGTTTGGTCATTTCCAAGTATCTAATCTGTACTTGCACACAGTGTATTATCTTTCTTCAACTTGGAACTGTGATCCTCATTCCACCTCCCTAATGGAAATTCACCATCTGCACCTGTTTTTTGTTTGTTTTTCGGGAAGGAGTTTGGATGCAAACAAACACTAAATTGTAATGGCTCTGAAAAGATAATGAGTGTATGTAAATATGTAAAGGAGTGCACTTAAAAGTATGAGTTCAGAGCTGATTGTCTGTGCATGCAATTAACCAAACCCAGACAAAAATAATAGCATTTTTGAGGCTCAGTAGGCAGACAGAAAAATCATCAGCAGTGCATTTAGAGGAAGAGAAAAACCTGTGAGTGACAAAATGGTTGTTACCTCTGTGGTACGCAGTTTTTAAATTGTTGTAATGAGAATGCAAATAAAAACTCATAAAGATTTGTGGGCTGTTACTTGAACATAATCTGCTGATTACACACTGTGTTTCTCTTGCCAGAGGCCATGTTGATTTGACAATGCTTGGAGCTATGCAGGTGTCTAAGTATGGTGACCTGGCCAACTGGATGATTCCTGTAAGTTGGCCTTTTTATTACTGAGAGTATACTGTATTTAGAATAATATTTGTAGCTGATTATGAGGAAAAAAAGATAAAGGATTCAAAGCATAAGGGGTCTTGATGAGCTAATCGAGTTAACATAGAGAATGTCTAACAGTTTTCCTGGGCTCTCAGAATCCAGCCATCTAAAATCACTGTTATGTTAAGTGTTGTGGAAAAATTGAACGTGATTTATGTAAACCTTTCATCTTCATCTTGGATTCAAATGTCAAGCTTTTGAGATGAGGACTGATTCTTTATCTTTAGGGAGCAACAGCACTCGTGTAGTTGTAACTGGAGCAAAGTCTTTGAAAAAATATGTGAAATACTGTTGAGCTCATCATCAAGTGGAAAACAAACGAGCAAACAAAAAACATTGCCTGCATTATTTTTCTCACTGTTGATCACAGCATTGGTATTTTGAGTACACCTAGAGGAAAGTAACTTTGCTTTATTTTATTTACGTGAAAAGTCCTGCAGGGTTCAAGCTTAAAAAATATAAGCCAAACTCAGTATTATTAAGGAAGCAGATGACCTAGAGCCACGTGCAGGACACATTTTATAGTTTAAAATTAGACAATATTCAAATCATTTACAAGTTAGATATTTTCAATGACTTTGAATATTGCTTGTATCGGAATTACATGGAAAACAGGCATTATTAGCCTACCCTAAGGTATTTTGAAGTATTCTTGTAGGTAGAGTTCAATATGGTTTTAATCTATCTGTGTATCTGTTTAAATTATCAGATAATTTTTTTCTTTTGTTTAGCTGGTTTGTTACAGTCTGACATTCCCTTTATGCTTTTGCAAATTCTAAGTCACGATATTAGCATGTCCCTATACTTTTACATTGAAGATTACTTAAGTCTTTAGATTTTCTTTTTTTCCAGTCCTTTGGCTCTGCAAAAGCTATCATAAATGTTCCATTATCTAGAATAGACTTCTGTTTAGCAAAGTTGTTTCTGAAAGGCTTATAAGAAAGTGGAAGGGAAAAGATTAAATTCTCAGTAGTAGGATTGGTTGGGGTTTTTTGTTTGTTTGTTTTTTGTTTTGTGGGGCTTTTTTCTTTCCTAGATTGAAGCATTGTTCAAAATACTCAAGTGAACAAGTACTAAAAATCCTCACTCTACACTATTCCTAAACCAGGAAAAATGTAGATATGATAGTTCACAGTTGAAATGTTTTAAAAAAAGCCCCCCTATTTCATCAGTAGATAGGTTTTGATGACAAATAAAAAGTGCTTCTAAATTCAACAGGATATTAAATTTCATGCAGTTGCATTTGTGCTGAATCTAAAAGCTATTAACTAGTTTTCATTCTTGAAAAGCAGTGTCATGAACAGGGGCAATTCATTACTTGCTTTGATGATTGATTTCATTTTACGTTTTTTTGTTCTAGTTTTTCAGAAAAGACCCAACTGTTCTATCTCTTTAATTATATTTTTATGTCCACTCCCATTAATTATTGGTAGGCCTTTCCTGCCATCTTCCAAAACTGTTTAGTAAGCAGTATTCTGGGCTGTTACTGATTGCACTTTTTTTATGCACTTGTAGGACTTATTTGTTTAAAAAAAACTTCCAGCTCAAATCAATGTGTAGTTCAGGATTTTTTTTCATGCAAATTTTTGCTGTTTTTTTCTGTTCTGCAACATTAGTCACTCCTGCTTTTAGTAAATGCGATAATCTACATCAATTTATAGTACAACAAAATAGGTTTTGATATTACTTAGATACTGAATTAAACATTAACTTTTTGAAAGGCCTATCAAAATAAAGCTTTTTTTTTTTTTTTTTTTCCCCTCACAAATATTTTACTATTGTACTTAGATTAGTGTGCAGAGCTTGTTCGATTCCTGTCAGCATCAGTTGCTAAAGATAAATCAGTTATGGAAGCTATCAGAATTGTTTCAGTGTTATTTCTGACTTGGTACTAACACCTGTGTTGAAGCAAAGTGTTGAACAGTCTGAACTTCTAAAAGCTAAATTTAGACTCTTCTCTTAAACTTTTGAAACTGAGGAAAATGTACAATGTTCAGAGGTACAGCGTTTACAAATAACACATGTAGTAGTAGTAGTAAAAGGCAATGCTTTCTGCAACTAAATAGTTTTAATTATTCCAGTAACTCCGTGTGCTTTTTGCTTCTTTGCCATAGAGAGGTATTTTTTCTGGTTGTGATGTTGAAATTTCTTTACTGATAGCATTTTGGAACTTATTTTTCAAGATCTGAGCTATCAAAAGATGAAGCCAACGCCCTGCAGTAGAAGAGATTGTTTTACAGATGTTTCTCTAAGTGTTTTAATCTTAGATTGTACTTTCAGTTTTTCTCAAAAGATTGTAGACTTGCGTATTCCTTCCTTTCATGCTTGATATTTTCTAGACCATGCTGACTTTTGTTTTGAATCCATGATGAGAGCATTATTTTCTGTATCTTCTGTTGCTTATGTATCTTCATTCTGTTCAGTTAGGCTTCCCCCACATATGGGAATGACATATATGTCAGAGTTGGGAAGTATAAAAAACAAACAAATACCAAACTTTGAGTAACTCTCATTTGCTCTTTTTACTACCTTTAAGGTGCACCTTTTTACCAGCATTCATGTATGTGGCTAGAGAAGACTAAGAATATTTTAATATTTCAAGCATGTTTAGTAAACTGTGCTGTTAGCTTGCATATGCTGAAGTTAATCTCTCAACAGTGGCATTCATTGCATTAAACACAACTATGGGTTCTTGTCTTCCTCTCTTTGTAACTTGTCAAGCTAATGAGAGGTGGTTTCTGAGGAGGGAAAGAAGGAAGTGGCAAATTTATGAGGAGCTCCTGGTAACAGAGTGCAGCTGGGAGGGGGTGGCCAAGAGAGATGTGTAGGAATGCTGAGGATGTGGCTGTGGAGTAGGGCAGACTGGTGGGAGTGAATAGGAGCCATGACTACTGGAAGCTGTGTTTCACTTCACAAGTGAAGGGCAGAGACCTATATATGACATGTATGTTTCTCTTAAACTACTGCTAAAAAACCATTGAGCTCATAGTGGAGAAGCCCTGCAAGGAAACTGATGAATATGAAAAGAGTAAAATGAATATAATTTGTGACATCACATTTCATGAGGTGGAAACTTAATAGAGATAAAAGGGAGGAGTATAATTATGAAGCATGTCATAATGAGCGGGTAACATATCATAGAATGAAGGACAAAGAAAAGGCTGAAGTATTCAACATCTTTGCCTTAGACTTCATTGGCATGGTTTCTGTAGCTAGTGGTAGAATTCAGGGAAGTGAGGCTGCTACTTACTGTAGAAGATGACTAGTCAAATAACATAAACAACTACAAGTCCACAGTGCTGAATGGAATATATGTGGTGTTGCCAGGGAAGCTGTCTTTTTTCTGAACCATGAGGCTGAGATCACAGACTGAGTGAACAGGCGTTTCAGGAGTACTCAGCACAGATTCACGAAGGGAAAATTAGAGATGAGAGAACTGGGCAACTGGTAGAGCTCAGAGGGTTGTGATCAGTGCCACAGAGTCCTGTTGTGGAAGCCTGTAGCTAGAAAGTGTTCCTGTGCAATCACTACATTCTTTTTTAACAATCCTCATCCAGTGACTTGGATAGAGTGCACCCTCAGCAAGTTTGCTGATTATACAAAACTGGAAGGAGCAGCTGACACATCAGAAGGCTGTGCTGCCATTCAACAAGCCCTGAACAGGCTGGAGAATTGGACAGTGAGGAACCTGTTGAGGTTTAGCAAGGGCAGGTACGGAGTCCTACACCTAAGGCAGAATAACCCTACTCAATACAGATTAGAGGCTGACCTGCTGGAGAGGAGCTCTACAGAGAAGGGCATGGTGTCCTGGTTGATGACACGTTGTCTGTGATCCAGCAGTATGCCCTTATGGTTAGGAAGGCTAGTGGTGTCTTGAGGTGCATAAAAAATGTGGCCAACAGGTTGAAAGGTTTTTTATGCTGTCTCCCATGACATCCTGATAACAAAGCTGAGAAAGTGTGGGATAGATAAGTGGATGGTGAGGTGGGTTGAGAACAGGCTGACTGGCTGAGCTCAGAGGGTTGTGATTGGTGGCACAGAGTCTTGTTGGAGACCTGGGACTAGTGTTGTTCCACAGATGTAGGTGCTGGGTGCAGTCTTATTCAATATTTTCATCAGTGACCTTGATGAGGGGATAGTGTCCATTCTCAGCAAGTATGCCTGTGATACAAAGTTGGGAGGAGTAGCTGACATACCTGAAGGCTGTGCTGCAAGACCTGGGCAGCTAGAAACCAGATGAGGTTTTAAAAAAGCAAGTGTAGAGTCTTGCATCTGAGAAGTAATAACTGCAATTATCAGTACAGGTTGGGACATGACCTGCTAGCAGGGAGCTCTGTGGAGAAGGACCTGGGTGTCCTGGTGGACAACAGGTTAGCCAGGAGCCAGCAGTGTGCCCTGGTGTCCAAGAATGCCAGGGGCGTCCTGAGGTGCATTAAAAGGAGAGTGGTCAGCAGGTCAAGGGAGGGGATTCTCCCTATATACTCTGCCCTAACCTGGAGTGCCCAGTTCTAGGCTCCCCAGTACAAAAAAGACAGGGTTCTCCTGGAAAGAGTCCAGAGGCGGGACATAAAGATGATAAAGGGCCTGGAGCATCTCCTCTGTGAGGAAAGGCTGAGCGACCTGAGTCATTTCAGTCTTGAGAAAAGAAGACTCAGAGGTCATCTTTTAAATATCTTAAGTGTGGGAGTCAAAGGGACATTGCCAACCTCTTTTCAGTGGTCTGTGGGGACAGGACAAGGGGAACTGGCCATAAACGTGAGCACAGGATGTTCCACACGATATGTGAAGGAACTTCTTTACATGGGAATAATGCAGCATTGGAGCAGGCTGCTGGGGAGGTTGTGAATTCTCCTTCTCTGGAGATATTTAAGACCTGCCTGAATGCTTTCCTATGCAACATCCTGTAAGTTATCTGCTTTGGTAGGAAGTTGAACTCGATGATCTTCAGAGGTTCCTTCCAACTCCTACAGTTCTGTGATTTTATTATTCTGTTAGCAATGGCAGTTTTGGAGATGATGCTGGGACTGGTACTATTAGCATCTCTATTCCTTACAAGCAGTATAAACTAAATCAAATGTTGATTAAGAAAGTTAATACTAACTTTCCATAGTATTATGCAGGATTATAAAATTAATGTTTTGATTGCTGAGATAATGCATTTAGGGGCTGCGTAAGAGTGTGATACAATTTGTAGAGGGTGGCTGAGTTTGGCTGCATTAACATGGATTGTTTTTGGAAAAAAAATAAATCATCCTTTAATTTAGAAGCAGCAGCCTTAATTTTAATGCTCAGTCTTGCAGTAGCCGAAGTTAAAGGATTTAGGAGTTGATAATGAAGTAAGTCAAAAGGGAAGACAAATTTCACAAAGATTTTAAGCTTTATCAGAGAAGATTATCTATCTGAAAAGATGAGGAAGCAATTAAAATTTAGTAATAAATCTTCTAAATTGCTCTCTGTAGAGGTCAGTATAATGTCAGACAGTAAGAATGTAGTTTTATACATTATTGGTTGCCCTTTTGCATTTATTTTACAGGACTTCAAGGTTCATATTTTGCAAGTTTTTGACTTTGTGCTTAAGGGGAACTGAAGTTTCATTGGTAGAGAAAGGGAAAAGAAAAAAGGAAAGTAAACTGGCAGAAGTTATCTGAGTCTGTGATTTCAGGATTGAGAATTTTTTTTTAATTACTATTTGTAGGACCTAACCTAAAAGCAAAAGGCTTCACAAGAAGCATGTTTCTGACTTGAAATGTTTTATTGTTAATGTTGGGAGAAAGGACATGCATCCTTCAATACCTGCACATATTGCATGTTCTTCTCTAACAAGCCCAGTTTGAGACTATGTGCCTGTTTGCCTAAGTAGAAGAATTGCCAAACAAACTTTATCTTCCTTTTTAATGCGAACACACTGTCTTGTAACTGTTGCACAGAGTGCATCAAGCTGTCAGCATTCTGTTTCAAGTTGTACAGAATGTTGGTGTAAGAAATATTTTTAGTAGTGTTTCTTTCAATTTTTTGTTTGTAAACTGAATAAATGCTACAAATTAGATAAATTGTATATAAGCATACAGATTAATTACTTTTAATAACTGTTACCATCTCCTTCTAATAGTCTGACTTCATTTAATGATTATTTATGACATGGTGTGAGTAGAGCATATACAGTAGCAGTTTAACAAAGAGGAAGAATGAAACATGCAGTTACCTAGATACCTGTAATCTAAGTTTCAGTGGGATATTATTTTAATATGAAATTTGTTTTCATAGAATCACCAAAATTGGAAAAGATCAACCTACAAGATCATCTAGTCCAACCATCCACTAATCACCAGTAGTTTTCACTAAACTAGGTCCCTCAACACAGTATCTAAACATTCCTTGAACACCTCCAGGCTTGGTGACTCCACCACTTCCCTGGGCAGCCCAGTCCTGTGCTTGACCACTCTTTTGGAAAAGCAATTTCCTAACATTTTAGATGTCGGTTTTTCAGGGACAACTGTTTTGGATCAAAGACTGCAGTAATATATCAAGTAACTGTTCCTATCCCAGTAGATAGAAATCCCGCAGAGTGATGGAAGCCCTTTGCCTAGAAGCCCTGCAAAGCCCTTGTAGCATGAAATTACTACTGTTGGAAGTGTCGGGAGCCTTAAAGGATAAAGGAAGAGTTTTGTGTTGGCTGTAGCTCTCCTAACTTTTTGAGGGCTTTTCTATACCATTTGTATTCATTCTTCTTTGTCAGACTGCATGATGGAGGGACTGTAGGAACCCACTCTTCATATTTTATTCATATTCTCTCTTAAATTTTTGTTGTGGAAAGTGGCAGGTATGCAGTAGGCATCTATGTAATGAGAGCAGATGATGAAATTCTGTTTGACCTCAAAATACTAACAAATACCAGAAGACTCCTGATCTGTGGGTTAGTGGTAACAATGGTGACTACTGTATGCAGCCAATATTCAATTATTGCACAATGTGCTGTGTGTTGGGGAATGTTATACAGAGGAAAATGGAAGACATTACTTCTGCATTACACTGAAATAATATTCATCATTATGAAGTCCATCAATGTCAATGAACTATGCCACAATCTGCTCTGAGATGCTCTTGAGATATAGTTTCTCAGTGCATTCATTAGAATTTCTCTCAATCATCTGAAACTGTTGCTAGCATTTACTTCAGTTTAGTTTTATAGGAAGTAGATAAAATTTGACTAATGTTCTTTGCATTTGCATTATGCTGTCTTCATTTTCTGTTCATAGAAAGTAACTATATAAATACGTAGGCGAGTAATGAGTGGTATCCTCCAGAAGTCCATCTTGGGACTGGCACTCCTTAGTATTTTTATCAGTGACATAGATAATGGGATAGAATGTACTCTCAGCAAATTTGCTGATGACACCAAGCTGAGAGGTGTGGTTGATACAGCAGAAGGAGGGGGTGCCATCCAGAAGGACCTTGATAAACTCAAAAGTGGGCCCTTGTGAATCTAATGAGGTTCAGTATAGTGCAAGGTTTTGCGCTTGGGTTGAGGTAATCCCAGATATATATACAAACTAGGAAAAGAACTCCTTGAGACCAGTTGAGAAGGACTTGTGGGGATCTGGTTGGTGAAAAACTTTACATGAGCCAGCAGTGTGAGCTTGCAGCCTGGAAGGCCAATGGTGTTCTGCATCAGAAGAGGGCTGGCCAACAGAATAAGGAATGTGATTGTCTCACTCTACTCTAACCTCACGAGCCCCAGGCAGAGTACTGTATCAACGTCTAGATCCCCCAATACATGAAAGATCTGGAGCTTTTGGTGTGGGTCCAGAAGAGGGCCTTGAAGGTGATCCGAGTGCTGGAGCTGAAGGAACTGGGCTTGTTCAGCCTGGAAAAGAAAAGGCTGGGGGAAGAACTTGTTGCAGTCTTCTGGAATTTAAAGGGAGTATATAAACATGAAGAAAATCAGCTTTTTATGTGGGTAGATAGTGATAGGGAGAGAGAATGGTTTTAAATGAAAGGAGGGGTTATTTAGATTAGATGTGAAGAAAGAAGATTTTTGCTCAGAGAGTGGTGAGGTATTGGAGTAGTTTAAGGCCAGAGTGGATGGAGCCCTGGGCAATCTGATCTAGTGCTTCACTTAGTGGTTGGCGGCTCTACCTGTGACAGGGGATTGGAAGTTGATGATGCTTGAGGTCCTTTTCAATCCAAGCCATAGTTAGTGCACTTATTTGTGCATATTACATTTTAATGAAAATGTATTAATAAATGTTGCCAAGAGTTATTGGTCACTTGAGAACTTGTATTCCATCTTCTCTAAGGTTTTACTGAATTTTTTATTTTAATTTCTGTCATGTATGACAGGAAATACCTGGTCAACATTCTTGAAAATCAGGTAATTCTCTGCATGGCTAAGCCACGGAACTAAGACATTATTTTAAACATCCTCTAAAAAAACAAGCAAACAAAGAAAGAACTTCAGCATGTTGTGTATATGTGCATAACAGTGCTGGACTCAAATAGTTGCATTCAGTCAGTATTGAATGCTTGTGTTCCATTGCTCACTCTGCTGATTCAAAACTCTTAATAGTTTCCTGGTGTTTCTTACTAATGGTTATTCAGTTGTACTCAGTAGAATCTAATCCAGCAGTCATAGCTGATAATAAAGTTACATTAATTCTGTAATTGCAACACAAAGTCATAAATATCAGAGGAGGAAAAAGGACAAACCAAGTATATTTCAGAACATTTCAACATTCTTCAACTTTATCCATCTTTCTTGATTGTCTTCATCCAATCTTTTTTGCAGAAGTCAAAAGTGAAATAGCAGGCGTAGCTTTCATTTTGGAATCAACTATAAGCCTACTTTTCTTTTAAACACAGCATATGGCTATAAGCAGTGGACAAAGGATTGTGGTTTCTATTCAGTTAGAGTGGATTTATGCATATTTTTTGATGTTACCTTCTGATTGACATCTTTTATAATGCTATGATCAGTGGTAGTATGAAAAATGTCATGTATGATACTTCTGGTTAATTGCATGTGATTCTGATTATCTTTTTTGTTGTGCTGTGTATATCACTGTTTCTTGAATGCATCATTAGTGTCTGCTTTGATGCTCAGTTTATGTGCTGTTTGTTTCAAAAGATTATGTTCTTTTAACTTAGCCAGACCAGTTGAGATGCATTTTATCCTATGATGTTGAGAGTAGCCATAAATACCAGCTATGGAAGAGAAGATCTGGCCTTCAGGAGAAATAGGAAGCATGCAGAGCAAGAGGATGGATTCAAGACTCTGATAGTGTTTGAAAAGGCTTCCTCTTTTCTATCAGGCACCTCTCTTTACTCTGTTTGAAATACCCATATGCATAGTAACCATCTTGCTATACAGTATCTTTATGACTTACTATATCATTTTGGGAAAAACTTCATTCTCTTAAAAATATGTTGTATCTTGACTATCTCATCCTCTAAGGTACTTAGTACCTTAGAGTACTCACAGACTTCTGTTCGAATGCTGTAAGTTATCATTGGTACTCCCATCAGACCTACAGAAAGGCTGCTGCTTAGGAATCATTATTAAACAAAATGGCTTACTTAGACTCTTTAATGTTGTATTTTGACCACCCAAATGGTGTTCAGATGTGAAGATGTCAGATGAGAAAAAATGTACTTTCATCTGCTTTTATTTCTTCAGATGTTTCCTAGCTGCTGTAGCCCTTTAGGTATTAGAGCTAAAAGGCCTGGTAGAACCAGCTAATGACATTGCCAGGGTGAATGTACTGATAGCATAATCCTGAGTGCAAACACATTCTTGAGTTACTACGGAGATAATGTGTCGTCTTCAGTTACTCGTCAGTGAGTCTTTGGCAGGCTGACAAGAGGTCACTGCAGTTTCTGTGAGAGCTCTGTATTTCAGAGTAGGTTGGAGAATTATAAGAGCAGTGCCAGGAAGTTAAGTACAGAGAAATCCTCTCATTGCCGTTATGTATTTGCAAAAGAGTATTTAGTAGTAATGTTAATTAATGTGATTAATATTACTCTGATACAAGAAATTTTGAAGGAGTTGTTTATAGATACTGGAAGACGTGATTTATTCTTCACTGTGGAAAACAATTTTTTTTTTTAATATATATTGCCTTTGGTTTGATGAAGAAGCTTTCATTAAATTGCTGTCTTGACAGCTTAATGAGACAAATCTCTTCCATATGCTCTGTATCATGAGCCATAGCTAGTAAGGTACTGAACTGCCTGCCTAATAAGTGGAAGCACAAGAGAAAAACTTTACAGTAGGAAGTCCCATGTTGTTGAATCATATACTTTTAGATTTCGTATTTAAAACAGCATAACCATATTTCTGTCCACAATTTATTTTAATGAAAGATAGCAAGTGTGAAAACAGAGGAAATATGAAGCGTTTGGGACAAAAATAGTTTATTTTGATCTCCAAAATTCCTTTCCTCATGCTTCTTCTAACCTTCACTGTCATACCAGGTCCTTTCCCAAGTGACTCAGGAGTGATGTGAGGTCATTGCCTTCTGTTTTCTTGGGGTGTCTGGCGTTTGCAGTCTAAAAATAACTACTCTCCTTGTACTAATAGAATACTATACTTACAAATGTTGCACATCAGAAGTTTGCCAAGCCTGAACTGCTTACCTTCCAAGATCATATGTGTTCAGTTTAAGATGGTGGAAGCAGGCAGGGACTGAATGCCATAGCAATATAAAAAGCAGAATTAGGCATATCTGCACACCATAATACAGCTGCTATTACAACAGGTGCAGTTTTGACACTCCTTGAAAGAAGAATGAGTCTCAGAGGCAAAATGCATTGCTTGGTCTGAGGGACTAACTGGAGTGAATAATGCTCCAAACTCATTTATTTGTCCATGATCTGAAATGACATCCAAATACATCTGCAATGGAATAAAAGGAGTGGTTTGTGATGATATAGTGTTACAAGCAATGTCCTTCTAAACTTCAAGGTAAAGAGTGCTAAGATGTCCTTGTTGCTATGTTCAAATGCAAAGATTTTCTTTTGAGGCAATAATGACATTTCTATAATTGTGAGAATGAATGCTTCATTTTAAGTGATAGACCCCCCTATAACAAGATTCACTGTTTCTGAGTGTCAGGGCTCCCATGAAGTCACTGGCACTACTCTGATATAAGTTACACTGTGACATTGCAGGTGACAGTGAGCCCTTGTTCCACTTATTATTCTTCTGTTTGCATCACATGTAGACCCCAAAATGAGAAAAACAGTAGCTTTTTAATACAGTGTGATAACAGTTTACTGCTCAGAAGAAAGCTGATTATCTTGTCCTGCCATTGCAACCTGTGTATTGTTTTTGCTGTGTCTTTTTATTTTCCTTTTTAGTACAAATGTTACATTTCTATTAAAATTTTGATTTCAGGGTAAAATGGTGAAGGGAATGGGAGGTGCCATGGATCTGGTATCTAGTGCCCAGACAAAAGTGGTTGTCACCATGGAGCACTCAGCCAAGGTAAGGCTGTATCTTCTATGTGACTCACTCTGCTAGAAAAACAAAACAAACATTTTACATTAATTCTGTCACTTCATAAGGATTTTACAGATTTATTACTAGTTACAATTGTACTTCTTGGCCTCGTGAAAGTTAATTGTTTATCATGGAAAAAATTAAATATTAATTTGATATTTAAAAGCTGCATACTTTTTTCGTTGCTTGTGCAAACTTAATGAGAGTTACAATTGGCAGAGCTACGGTAGATGCTACCCTGAAAATTTTACTCTTCACGTCAGAATAATTTGGGAAATGAGGTTCCCAATGGCTCAATATTTGTTGTACTGGGAAAATATTTACCTTTGAAGCTATCAGTCAAATTGGTACTGACAGCTTGATAAAACAGATCTTTTTGGCATGATACTACGCAGGCTGCCTTACTTGTTTTACTGTGACGTGGTAGAGGTTAATCTAGAGACCTTGTTGTAGAGATAGGTTTGTAGATATAGACAGTGTTCCACAGAGGATCATAGAAAGCTTTGAAAATTTTAAAAATTGTACAGTCTTAGCTATGAGAAAAGCTGTTTGAAGGACAGCATCTTTAGTCCCAAGGAACTATAACAAATGCTTAAAAATGACTTTCTATTTCATTTTTTTTTGTTTCTCTTATTCATAATTTGTTGGTGTAGACACCAAAGCCTCCTGTAAATCAGTGCAAGTCAAGAGGTATGTTCAAGATTAATATCTCTGCCGGTATATGTAGGGGTAAGCATAAGGAATTTGCCTGGCAGTAAATATGAAAGATAACTATATTAATAGTTGTGGAGTTCTTTTAAATGTGACTTAAGGAATGAATCTTCACTTTCTATATTTTTCAACAAGTTGGGGTTTTGTTGTTGTTTTCTGATTTGGTTTTTATAGAAGCTGTGATTTCTAGTAGTGCATTGTAAGTAACAGAACTGGGACTGACCCAGTGGTTCTTGTATGCATATGTGTAAATAAATAATCAAAAGAGCAAAGCAAATTTGTCTGACTTGCATCCCTATCACAGCCCCACAACAACTGGGTGTCTGAGTATCCCTTCACTTATGCACATATTTCAGATAAGTAGGCCAGGCATAGCTTTTATAGCTTTTTTCTTTTTCTTTTTTTTTTTTCTTTTTTTGACATACATCTGTATAACTTGGATTTTTATATATATGAGGTTCCTGGTATGTACTTCTAGAAAGCCTGTTTCAGGCTTTACTGTCTTCCATAACTTACGTATTTACTTTTGTAGGAATATACTGCACAGTGAGTCCAAGTATATGGGGTTTTTTATTTATTCTTATTTTACAATGGAGGGCTCTTTCATCCTAACTATACAACTGCACCCTTTTGGGACTGCTGCTACTTTGCCCAAAAATGAAGAAGGTAAAGTATAGAAGTTGAATGTGAAAAATAAAAGCAAAACCATCTATATCTTCTGTTACATGTTTTAGATGGTTTTTTGTTTGTTTGTTTCTTTGTTTGTTTTTAAGTAGGTGTTAGTGAGAAAATGTGGAAGAGTGATGCCCAAGCAATTGTATGACCTATAATGCCAGTTCTGAAAGTCAGAAGCCTTTATTTGGGGTGACTTTTACAGAGCTGATTTTTTTTTTTTTTCTTTAGCATGAAGATTTTCTCACAAATTGTAATTTTAACCATACCTAAGCATTAGATGAGCCCTCTTTCCTCTTCCCAAGAGTCAGGTGGGCTACTGAGCAAAAGAAATGTATGCCTGTATTGTTGGAATCTGTTTTATCTGCAGGCTTCTTTAATTAGGGACATTGTTGTTGTATTACTTTCCAAATAAATAACAAGAAATTTATCATTAGACATTAAAGCCTCCAGTAAATAAATGTGAGTCAAGGTCTGATGGACTGAAATACAGTGGAAAGCCACAGGATATATGCAATAATAAATAGTTGTAGTAGTTAGCTTTGTTTGATCTGTCATCTTGTAATGGATCTTTTAATCCTTTTCAAGTGTTGTTTTTTCTCTTTTTGTACTTCTTGGTGTTTGTTTGTTTGTTTTATATATAACAGCGACAGCTTGTTAAACATTGCTCAGAATATATCCTGAGTATGCATGTTGCAATTTTCAAACTTAGCAATAGGCTGAATCCAGTGCAGACAAAATACAATTAACACTAAATTATGAGGGTGAAACTGGTATCTCTCTTCACACTCAAGGAACCACCCAAATAATTTATTCTGATATGCAATATATTAAGAATAATAATGAACATCCTTTGCTCCCAAATATTTTAATTTTTGATAACTTAAATATTTACATTTCATGAAAGCTGAAAGATACAGAAGAAAAATGACAGGACTTAAATGACATGTAGAAAAATTCAGAGTAAGAAATATCAGTGAGACAGAGTAGAAATATGAGGGATAATGAAGGTACGGATGCAGTATGGCTAGTCACTGCCTTATTGGAAAAAGAAAAAAAAATGGGGGGTAGACAACTGAAACTATAGAAACTAGCAACCAGCAGGTTTGAAACAAGAAGTATTTTTCAGAGTCAGCTAATGAAATTGTGGATCTTTAGCAGAATGTTATTGGAGCTCAAAGCATTACACCCATATGAAAGGGATTAAACTATTTTATGAGTTTGCCAGTGACAATTAAATAGTGTTGCCCAGAAGCAGTTGCTAGCCTAGAAAGCCTAACCATCACAGCGTGTCATGAACCAGGAGGGAATAGCTGATGAAGGGTGGCTCAATTTTTCCTCTATCTGTTTAGGCCACTGCAAGACACTTGGATGATGGATTCAGTTTAATTTACTATGATAGCTCTTGTGTATTTTTTGTGAAATTGATTTTTGGTTAACTGTAAAGACCAGAATTTAGTGTTGTTATTTAATCTTTGAACAGTCACTGTGCACCTGTGCCCAGTCTGGTAAATACTGCCAGAAGATATAGAAGTCCTTACATCCACACTGTTATCGATGTACTTTGCAAAATAGCATAAAGTGCTGGTCACTTTCAGATGGCGTAATGACTTTCAGGTGCCATAATGACTTGACTACACAACTAAAACAGTATAATGGAAACTATTTTTAAGCGTGTGCTTTAGTCATGACTGAAACACGGGGCACTGATTTTCCATCATTGTGATTAGTTTTTGTTTTGATATGTTGTACAAAACTATGGTATTTTTTGTCCATAAAAGTGTCCATTAAAAATGCAGCAGAATTTTTGAGGACTGCTCCAAAATTAATGCCTCCTATTTTATTATGTTGGTACACAACATTAGAGCTGGGTGATGGCAGTAGAGAACAAACCTTCCCACCAGTATCCCATTCCACTTTGTTGCTGCGTGACAGATGGCAGCAGAGGGGCAGTCTAACAGAATGGCATCTGACATGGAAGTGTGTATGAAGCAAAGGTGTGGCAGTGAATTCCTCCATGCAGAAAAAATGGCACCACCAGCATTCATCAACACTTGCTGAATGTTTCTGGAGACTAAACAGTGGATGGGAGCACAGTGAGGCAGTGGGTGATGTGTTTCAGCAGTGACGTGAAAGAAGCTGCGTTCTGTATGGCCATACTGATTTTTAGAAGAGTGGCATGCAAGTTCTTGTTCATTATCCAGCGAAAATGCATAGCTAATGATGGCGACTATGATGAAGAAGTGTGTTTTGTAGCTATTCTTCATGTCTGTTGTAGTTACCGTGGAAATAAACAGGAGGCATTACTTTCCCAGCAACCTACGTATTTAAAGCAGAATGAAACAGCCTGAGGTTGTGGAGATCTACACAACAAACTTTTCTTCATTTATCTGAATAAATACTGTATAAATTCAGATAGTAAAAATTCTTGCAATTCCACTTGGATTCCCATACTGATAATGCCCTGATGGATGAGTTCTGAAAGCCACTTTTCATGCTACAATAACGTTCATCTCAAATGTTAAGAAGCTGGAATGTATCACTTTTAAGGGTCATGGAAGCCACTCAAGCTGTCATCTCTGCAAGTCCATTTTGTTTTTACTCAGGAATAAAACGAAGATATATTTAATATGTAATATATAAATAATATATATTATTATTATCATATATAACAAAAATATTTAACATATTAAGCCTTAAGGCAAATTGATGATTGCATTTTTAAAAAGTATTGCATTCACATGGTTAAATGAGACATGCAATACTCCAAGAGTTTTGAAAGGCATAACTGGAAATTGATAGAGGAAAAACAAACAAAAAACCCCTCAGACCTAAGCACCTAAGCCTTATACATCCAGCTTTGTGTCAGTAGCTATGCCTTTTCAGTAGGCAGTATTTTACCCACTATCTAAAGTAGCTACCTTTTGATATCTAGGAAGGGAAGCATCTTAAAGCAAGTCCTGATCTCTTTATACGCATTACTTTGTACTGTATTTATAGGCTGATTGGTACTGACAAAAGTAAAGGCAGTGTAGCTTCTCTTATAGTACTTGAAGATGAGCATATCTTGCTCATCTCCTAGTCTGCTTTTGTGCTTTTCTAGAGTGACAGAGGAGAAGGAAATGGAATGTGGGTAAAGAAACTGGCCTTACTATTTTCAAAGCGTGAGTATGCACGTGAGCCATAGGGGTTCAAAATGCCTATGAGTATGGCTGGTCCTGCACATATTGCTTATAATAAATGAGGCAGAGTAATGTTATGTTCACAATGTCATTCTCTAACCTTTACATGTCATCAATAAGGTCCCATGTGTGACTTATCCTCACACTGCAGTAGAAGAGGAAATTATTGAACTTCTAAACTCAGGAGCCGCTGAGTAGTACACTGAGAATCTTATTCGACATCTCATTATAGTCAGGGCTTCAGTTAGAACTGTTCCAAGTTGTCAGCATTGTAATCTGCCATGAAAGTGAGTTCAGATAATGTTCTGAGTGCAGTGAATGTTTCAATAACACTGAATGCTTGCAGCTGTGGTTTTCCTTTTTAATGTACATACTTGAATTCAGAGAAAGTTGCACTGTTTTTTAAAATTAACATTTGTTTGTATACTGTTAAACGCAGGGTAACGTCCATAAAATCTTGGAAAAATGCAGTTTACCACTTACTGGGAAGCAATGTGTAAATCGCATCATTACAGAGAAGGTAAAGTTCTTTTCTTGAATTCTTTTCAATTCTTTTCTCCTCTCAGTGACACTAAGTGAAAGCAGTAAAAAGTGTGGTAAAAATAAAGAATATATTCAGTATCTGTTGCTTGTGAAGGACAAAGACTCCTTTTGAGTTCAATTCCAGAGACACGTTGGCTCATATTTTCCTTTTAAATCTTTCACTGATTACATCATGTTGGATGGTTATCACAGTGACCATCAGAACAGAGATGCTATCCATGAGAAATATGCAAGGAACATGTTTGGTTATTTTTTCCAAAGTATACCTGAAAACTTGCCTCATAAGATGCAAATCATGAAATGCACGTTTTCCTCAAATGTTCATGTCAGGTAACTGGCATCTTTCTTGGTATATATTACAAACTTAGACACATGATCTGTCCTGTTGCTATCTTTTGCTTTCACTTGATTGCATTTGTGAAGCGATTTACTGTCCAGTGCAAGTCTGTTTGATATTGCCAGTGTTCAAAGTGCATTAGTGGATCTTTTCAGCAGCGTACGTGACTTAGGATTTTTGCTGTAATCATATTCCTTTTATTATCAATGTGTACATTTTTAAAGGCTTTGAGTAATCCCTCTGTGAGCCATCTGTCACACTAAGTAGAATGCTTCAAAAGTGCTGATGCAGAATTTGTTTTCTCTCAGTGGAGTATTGCTACTGTCATTTAAAGTTTTCCTCTACAAACAAAGGGAGAAGAAATGAAAATGTGGATGTTTTTCTGTAGAAAACTGGCATTGAACAAGGACTGACAAATAAAAATGTGCAGAAAATTTCTGAGCCACAGTGCTCATCAGGTCTCGCTGTTTAATGAAGGATGACACAAATGTACAACACTATTTAGATTGTATTATAGACTGTTTCATCGCTAGCTTCCTAGTGTCTGTTTTCCTTAAATTCAGCTTTTCTTTTAAGACTCAGAAGTACAATTTCAGTCCCATAGTATTCATGAAATCCTTTGGATTAGAAGGGACCTTAAAGACCACCTAGTTCCAGCCCTCTTGCCATGGACAGGGATACCTTCCATTGGAATAAGCTGCAGAAAGCCCCATCCAACTTTTCCTTGTACACTTCCAGGGAAGGCACATCCACAGCTCCTGTAGGCAAGCTGTTCCAGTGCTTCAACAGTACTCATAGCTGAGAATTTTGTCCTAATATCTAATCTAAATCTACCTTTTTGTTAGTTTAATGACACTAAACCTTGTGCTATCACTCCACTTTGTGATAGCCCTTTGGTGTAATGGAAGGCTGCTATAAGGTTCATAGGTTTGGTGCTCCCACCTGCTGATCACCCTCATGGACCTCCAATGGACTCGCTCCAATCACCCCATGTCTTTCTGGGCTGGGGGGCCCAGACCTAAATTCAGTACTTTGGGTGGGTTCTCATAAGCCAGAGCAGAGGGTGACAATCATCTCCCTTGCCTTGCTGGTCACACCTCTTTTGATAACCCCAACATGCAACTGGTTTTCTGGGCAGCAGGTGTGTACTTCAGGCTCATGTTGTTTTTCATCTACCAGAAGCAGTGAAGTCCATCTCTGTAGGGCAGCTGTCTATCCACTCATCATCCTACCAGTATTCATATTTGAGTTTGCCCCAGCCCAGGTGCAGGACCTTGCACTTGGCCTTGTTGAATCTCATTAGGTTCATATGGCCCACCCTGCATGCTTGTCAAGTTCCTCTGGGCGGCATTCCTTTCCTGCAGCATGTCAACCACACTGCTTATCTTGATGTCATCTGAAAACTTGCTAAGGGTGCACTCCATCCTACTGTCCATTCCACTAGCAATGGTATTAAATAAATCCATTCCTAGTAATGACCCTGAGGAACACTGCTCTCTGGTACCATTTTCCTTCCAAGTTCAATTTTCACTGGACTTTTGCTATTGGCTTTTTAAAATTTTATTTTATTTTAGGAAAATGAATGTAGACTTGGTGGTTTTTGTGGCAGCTAGCTTGCAACCTGTGTATTCTCTGGGCACCATTATAGTGTGTGTTGTTCTACAGGTGTTCTTCCGTGCTTGAGAGACTTCAAAGTGGAAAGCTTGTCTTAGGAAGGCATCAGGGAAAAGGCTCCTTCAGCTACATCACCTGAGGATTCATTTTAAAAATAGAACAAGAAAATTTCTCTTTCTTAGCTAGCTACAAAAAAACTAAAATTTGTAATGTTTAATAGCTGTTGGAGGTGCTGATCATCTGATAAATTCATCAGCCACCATTTACCTCCCTATAGTCCTAAAAGCAAAACAAAAGAATGAGGATGGCTTTCCCTGTTTTTTTTCATTACCTCTTGGCGGACATTGTCTTGTAGCAAAGAATGTCTCAGCCATTTCCCTTGCATCTTGCATTTCTCACCACATCAGAGCAGGAGACACTGTCCTTATTTCATGCAGTGAAGAGCAGTTGCCCATTTTTTCCCACAAAATCAACACATCTTACACTTCAGATTCTTTCAGGTATGAATAAATCTCTACTGGTCAGTCTGAAATGTGAAACCAGTTGATAATGGTATCATTTTTTACTGAAGAAATTCTTTTTAGCAAATTGATTTGTACGATATTACTACTTGGATCTTCAGTTTTTTAATAATAAAAATTAATTTGGTGCTATTTGAACCTGACAGGCTGTGTTTGATGTGGACAAGAAAAAGGGACTCACCCTTGTGGAAATCTGGGAAGGACTGTCAGTGGATGATATCAAGAAAAGCACTGGCTGTGACTTCACAGTAAGTCATTTTACAAACAAATACAGTTGTTCCTTTTACATTGCCTTGTCGTTAATCCATAAAGCCACTGATTTCTTTACCTTTACATTCTTTCTTAAATATCATTTAATGTTAACACAAAACTGACTTACTAGTAGAAAGTACAGTGGAACATAACTGATTCCATATGTGTGGTCAATAACAAACGTAGTTTCTTCATGGCCTCATGCATTCATACAATAAAGCTTTTTCTTCTGTATTGTAAATCTGGCGGAGAGGTCAGCTTTTTTTTTTTTTTTTTTTTTTTTTTTTTGTGAGGATTGTGAATTTGACAATATACACTTGTCTTGTGAAGGTAATTGGGAATACTTGATAATGAAGGATAGAAATATTCCTCTTTGCAGTTTCCAGACCTAGAGCACATTTTTACAAGATTGCTGATGTATTTAATTTGAGGATTAACTTTAGGTTGAATTTGAAAGGTGCTGTGTTTAGTAACCATATGCATAGAATGAAACCGTGGAGAATGACTTTGTTGTAAGGAGACGCCAGCTCTTACATGTCTTCGTCTCACTCCAATTTATAGGAGGGAGAGGAGGTTCTTTTTTAACATCTGTATACCCAGTGTGAGATTAAGAAACAACAGTTCAAATGTTGGTCCAACCAGTTTATTACAAATCTTAATTAGGGAAATAGAGAAAGGGAGGATGGACACTATTATGAGTTAGGGTAATGGGGAAGGGAAAGAGAGAGATAGGAAAGAAGAAGCGAGGAGTCTTTATAGGAAGCAAGAGATAGTCGCCACCATGGATGCAGTGTGGTTCGTAGTTCAGTCTTTGATCTTCAGTAGTGGTGGGTCATTGGGCATTGTTCTGTTGATGACGACTAGGAGAACGAGGACTATGGCAATGATGGCCCCTTTTCAATGCTTTCAAAGTGGTCGAGTCAGCTGTCTTTGGAGTGACAGCTCAAATCCAAAGTGGTCGAGTCAGCTTTCCTCGGAGTGGCAGCTTCTGGCTCTGGGATCTCAGCGGAAACTCCTTTGTTCCCATTTTCCAGGCCTTGCAAGCAGATAAGAGGGAGCAGGGATACCCATCTGCATCCTGTTTTTCACAGAACACGATGTTATCATTCCCCAGTTTTCCCATACCTAGCTGGAGCTGTTTAGTCACAGGCCAGATCTTCCGCCCGTAAACACTCCTGAGCACTCTCTTCCAGAGGCAAGCAGCTCTGGAGGAGGGGGCTTTCAAATATTCCTGAAGTGATGTCGATTGTCACACGGTTAGCACCCATCACTTGGCTCCTCAACAAATCAATCACAGTCTTACAAAAAGAAATACCTCAGGAAGCAAGCTTTGAGCCAAAAAAAAAACAAAGAAGGATTTTCACAGTCTTGAACCTGTTTTTTGGAAGGAGTTGGTTTCTTTTTGATTCAGAGGATCTATGTATGTATGTATGTATATGGGAGTTGGTATTACCGGAAGTAATTTCCAGCCTGTGATGGAGGCAATTGAAGCAGAAGGATCCAGAGTATTCAGGGAAAGAAATGAATAGCTCAAAACGATGGGCTAGCAGAGAAAAGCTTTGCAGTAGCACATGGCAAGACTATTAGGACTATTAAGAAAGAATTAGCACCACCTCACTGAGCCATTAGCATTTCCCTGTAAATGTTACAAAGAAATGGTATAAAATTTGAATTTTAAGGATGGCCTGAAGTTAGCAATTGGTGAGCAGTGTAATGCTGTCTTTGTTCTGGAATCTGTCTCACCAGGCTCTAGAGGGGTCACTTCACAGCCACCTGTTTCCTGTTTCATGAAGACAAACTCCACCGCAATCTGCTTTGTGTAGCTGCCTTGGTCATGATGAAATCATGAGCTGCACTAAAGGACAGTTATGGGCATGAAAAGTGTAGATGCTCCTTGGCTTGTACACTTTTCTGTGTTTATCTGAAAGCAAGCAGCTTCCATAAATGCTTGCAAAGCACGTACTGTGCTGACCTCTGCCAGAATATGTGCGTGGGTCAGCATTACCTGTTGGGCCATAGTTCCTTAAAAATGCCTGAAATTTCTATAGCTCTGCAAACACACAGAATGAACCAGAATGATCTGTTCACTAAAGCAGTGGTTTGGAAAAGCACTAGCTCTTCCTTTCTCCCACGTTTTTTTTTGTTCCTTTCCCTCCTAAAGGATGTTTCCAGGTCACAATGACCCTGTCCTTCTGTCATTGAAATCTTCACCAAAACTGCTATTGTATTGGCATTGGTGGCTGCAAGACTAGGTCACCCTTGCATGATGCTAGATTTAGAACTTGATTTTAATACAGTGAGCAGGTGCAGATCCCTAGCTTAATTTTGAAGTTGAAAGAACAGCGATTTGAGCACTGTGGTAGACAGTTGTTCAGAAAATAGTATCCTTAGTCTTTTTTCCACATTTCAAGACTTTGCCTCAGGCTCCCTTGCAAGAGTAACAGTTGTGCTTTGATTATTTATGTTCCCTGAATGAGACATCTTGTTCTCATTTGTACTGGCGATAGAAACTTCATTGATACTATATTACAGCAGTAAATGCAGAGATTTTTTCCTTGGTTCGTTTTGCTAGTTTGAAACAGAACTAATGGGTAAAAAATAAGGAGCTGACCCTTTCCTGACAGCTTTTCTCTGTGGATGCAGAGTTATCTAAACTAAAATAAGCATAGATTTAACTATGGGATTGACTAAGGAATGACTATACCTTCATATGTAACTACATCTCCCTATGCAACTACTTCTTTTTGGAGAGCTTTGTAGTCCTTATGGCTTTTTGAGACACATTTTGCTGTATGTTTCCATTTTAAAAAAAGGAAAGGATTTAGAATCAAGGGTCTTGATTGTAGACTGTTGTAAAATAAAAAATTCACCCTGAATTCTACTGTGTTATGAAGGCAACACATTGGCTTATCTTGTATATTTAAATGAGAATTGTTGCTCCTTAGGAAATAGGCTGCCTTAACAGGTAAATATATTTGGCTTGTACTTGTTTATACCTTTGGTGAGACCATGAAAGCAGAGACTGAGAAAGCATAATTTGTAGATTTTATTTTTATTTAGATTTTTGTAATAATGAGTGCTCAGCTTTACAGAAAGTTCTTAAAAGGTAATAACTTGCTTTTTTACTCCTGATAATAACACTGGAAGTTATTAGGACTCAGCACCATTCAGGATCAGGCCTTGAAAGACTTGCTTGGTGTAGATAAACATAATGAAATAACCATGGACATGTTGTGTGTTGGAATTCTGGAAGTCAACAAGCTTGAGTTGTTGGGAGCATTGGGAGTACCTGAGGCCATGAATCCTCAGCTACAGTCATCCTCTTACAAGTCTGAGGCAAACCAGACCACAAAGTATACTGTTGCCCATTCACCTGCCTGTTAAACATCAGCAAAGCATGTTGAAACATCCAAGATGAGCTGTAATTCCAGCAAGTGAAATAATACTAAGAGTGTGCTGCTTAGGATGTACTATAAGAAAGTAATAAACATGCATCTTTGTGCTGTGAAATAGCCATTGTTAAGCATGTTCAACCTTTATCAAAATCTGTGCTGATTGGATGATTCTGCTGCGATTTAAAGCAGCGTGCTCAGAGGGCTTTCTGCACTGGAGACTTGTTTTCCTTTCCTGTGTTACCGTTTTGTTTTTTTGGGTTTGATGGTTGGTTGGGGGCTTTTTTTTGGCTTTTTTTTTTTTTTTTTTTTTTTTTGGTTATTTAACCGGATTTATTTAAAGCAAACAATTCTATTTGCATCCAGTTCCCAGTAGTGTATGGTCTTTCATTACCTCTGTTATGTTCAGCAGACACTGTGGCACTTCACTCTCCTGGGGATCAGACCTTTTCAGAGGTGAATAGTGGTGCGCAAAAATGACAGCTGTTAGCATCAAATGTGCAGACAGTGCTATTAATGTAGTATGCTCATTGAAATGTAAAACACTAGAGGTTTTGATGGTACCAACCCTATGACGGGAGAAAAGCAATAACCTACTCCAATAATTGTCTTTTGCCATTGCAGTATTCAAGTTTTAATGGTGCTGTCTTCATCCTCTAGCAAGAGTGTTTTCCTCAATGCCACTATTCGTAGGTGAGGCCCAAATTAAGTGAGGCACATACCTGCTTTGAGTTGGAAATGTTGAAACATTTCTGGAACTGTCTGGGAATGTTTATGTGCTCAGGAAACTTTTCCAGCTCCTCTACACTTGTAACTTCTACATCTGTTTATTATCATAGTTCACAGAGAACTTTGTAAAATCAATAAACGGTTTCCATCCACTGAAAATATTTCATTAGCATTTGATATAGTAAACACATTCATGAACTAAGCTTTTCTTGATGACTATTCTCATAAGAATGAAAGTGATGACATTTTGTGGCTAGAGGAAGGATAACTTAGAAATTGAATTCGTACTGGAAATACAACCTTCCTATGCGTGAAAAAGGCCTCTGTATATCATTCTTTAGTAAGTTGAATTGTTCAGTACCGTTAAGTGAAAAAGATGGGATAAGGAGGCAGGAGCACAGTATATTGTGTTTCAGTGGGACAAACTAACCAACTGGAAGCCCGCTACCTGTGGAACTGTCTGTCATCCTGAACAAGCAAGATCACATGAATTGATTCAGATCTCATCCTGGGGAACCTATATAAATAAGGCTGAAAACAGGATGTATTTAGTGAGGCTTGGATTGTCTGTGGAGAGGTTTTCCTCAAGATGTAGTGCAGGCCTGCAGTCATGTCTAACAATGAAGTCCAAAGTCTGCTCTGTATTGCTTCCACTTACACCTTCTTTCTTCATCCTCTCTATTTAAGCTTACTGTGTTTTATTTATTTTTCATTGGCTGGAGACCTTCCAGTACAACAAATGGATTTTGCAGATGCATAGAATTACAACATTAGAATTGTACAATCAGAATTGTTTGAGATGGAAGGGACCCTTAAAAGACATCTAGTCCAACTCCCCAGCAATGAACAGGGAGATCTACTGCAAGGTAGGATTGCTTGGAGCCTGGGCCAGCCTGGCCTTTGGATATCTCTAGGGACAGGGCATCAACCACATTACTGGGCAACTTGTTCCAATGCCTCGTCACCCTCCCTGTAGAAGACTTTTTCATGGAACCAATCTAAATCTCCCCTCTTTCAGTTTGAAACCATTTCCCCTTGTTCTGTCATCACAGACCCTGTGAAAGAGTCTGTCTCCTTCTTACACTGTCTCTTTAGTTACTGAAAAGCTGCTATCTGGTTTCCCTGGAGCCTTTCCTTCTACAGGCTGAGCAGCCCTAGCTCTTTCAGCCTGTTCTCATAGCAAAAGTGTTACTTTCTTTGGACCTTCCTATTTTTTATGGCCTTCCTATGGATGCACTCCAACCGCTTCACATCCCTCCTGTGCTGAGGACTCCACATCAGGATGCAGTACTCCAGGTGAGGTCTCACCGGAGCAGAGTAGAGGGATAGAATCATCTCCCTCAACCTGCTGACCACAAGTATTTGATGCAGCCCAGGATATGGTTGGCTTTCTGGGCTGCGAGGCCACAGAGCTGGCTCATGTCCAGCCTGCCATCTACCACCACCATCTACCAAGACTTTTCATCAGGGCTGTGCTCCATCCTGGTGTCCCCCAGCTTGTACTGATAGCAGGGGTTGCCATGACCCTGGTGCAAAACGTTGTGCTTGGAAAAATGGCACCCCCTGACATTCATCAACACTTGTTGAACATTTCTTGGAGACCAAAGAGTGGATGTGAGCACAGTGAAATTGTGGGAGTATGTTTAAGCAGTGGTGACAGCACATCCCCACTGAGTTTTCTCTTCAACAGCCAGAACATACCCAAGTTACTCAGCCTTTTCTCGCACAGGGATTGCTTCAGGCCCTTAATCATCCTTGTAACCTTGTGGCCTTGTGACTGGATTCCTAGAAAATCCCTGTCCTTCTTTTAACTGGAGAGCCAATAACTGGACACAAGACCCTGCACTTGGATTTGTGCAGGTTCACTTGGGCCCACTGCTCAGCGTATCTAGATCTCTCTGTATGGCATCCCATCCCTTGGGTGCGTCTGCTGCACTGTACAGCTTGGTGTCATCTGCAAGCTTGGCGGGGATGCACTTCACCCCACTGTCAGTGTCACTGATGAAGATCTTAAAGAGCACTTGTGCCAGCAGTGACTGCTGAGGGACACCACCTTGTCACTGATGTCACTGGGATATTGAGACATCACCCTCCACTCTCTGGGAATGATCTCATAACCAGTTCTTTGTCCGTCATACAGTCCACCCGTCAAATCCATATCTTTGCAGTTTGGAGGGAAGTGAGAAGTTTGGAGTGTCAGAGGCCTTACTAAAGTCCAGATGGATAACATCAGTGTCTCTTCCCTTGTCCACTGATGCAGTTGTGCCCATATTAAAAGTGGCAAGGTTGATCAGTTAGGACCTGCCCTTGGTGAAGACATGGTGGTTATCTCGTATCACGGTCCTCTTTTTCAAGTACCGTAGCATAGCTTTCATGAAGATCTGCTCCATGATCCTCCATGCACTGAGTTGATGCTGAAAGGTCTGTAGTTCTGAGTCATCCTTTCTACTCTTTTAAAAATGCATATCGAGTGGCCTTTTTTCCACTTACCAGGAACTTCACTTGACCACTGTGACTTTTCAGGTGTCATTGAGAGTGGCTTGGCGACCACAGCAGCCAATTCTTTCAGGACTTTCAGGTGTATCTCATCAGGACCCATAGACTTACGCACATTCAGGTTCCTCAGGTGGTCACGAACCTGATTACAGTAGGAGTAGGAACATTTGCTTACAGTAGGAGGGAGATCACTCTCCTAGTTCCCACTTTCTGAACCAATGAATGGAAGAAGGCAACTTTAAAGCAAAAAAATTAAAATTAGTAAACATATACATTTGATTGTATATTGTCTGATAATATGCACATTCCACAACTTGTTTAACTCCTTCTGAGCAGACCTATCATTGATAGACAGCATCTTCTCTCTAGGTGTGTCAGGATGAAAGCCACAATGAACTTGGCTACTGAGTAAAAAGGTGTAATTATTATTATAGGATTCCTTGGTGTGCTTTACACTTCTCTGATAATTCAGTCATATACTGGGTATCACCTATTTGCCCCTGCATTGTTCAATGTATTGGTACGTTATCACAAGTGGATTAGGAGATGATAGTTGAAGCAATTGTGCCTCAAGCTATCTGTCAGATTGCTGTTCATGGCAAGCACTGTACACAGACTATAACCACTTATTGGCCAATATATTAGCTATTTTTTTTATATGTTCATACCATCTTGTACACTGTAATTGAGTAACTGCTTCACCTGACCTGAGCTATACCTTCTTGGAAGCCATACAAGAAGGCCACACAGTTATCAGGGTCAAGCAGATTCATCTGTCCAGATTTAATTTACTTGCATTCTTAAACCAGAAGCCAACTCAAAATAAATAAAGTTTAAAGACTAGATACTAGCACCACGAATGTCCCATACTTATACATCAGAAGGTTTAGTGGTGCAAGTGTTGATCCCTGAAATACCTCCAGTATATGGGTTTAAGTCTTCATTCTTCAGTAGCATGTAATTAGAGGTGAAAGTGAACTATGAGTTGTACTGCTGTATCTGTATGCCAACTGTTCTGTTTTTTTTTCTCTCCTTGCTAGGTTTCACCAAAACTGATACCAATGAGGCAGATTTAAACCTGCAGCAGAATCTGGGCATGACTTGCTAGAAGGCTTGTTTCGAAATGGAAGCTCAGTGAAGAGGAATCGATGACTGTTTTGCAGTTTTATTTTTTTCTTTCTTTCTTTCTTTTCTTTTTTTATTTGATTTAAGGGCTTTGTAGGTAGTTTCCAGATAGTTAAGCTCAGGCTGTGATTATCAGCCTAAGTGGAATTTTTCTTCCATAGCATTACCAATTTTAATAGAATTGTGCGTATATTCCCAAGATTTCAAATAATGTTATACTAAGAAGTTAGTGAACATTGTCAGAAAAAATGCCTTGTAGTCTCACTGCCAAATAGTACATTTTTTACAGAGATTCACAAAATGACCATGCAATCTTTTTTGCCTCTGCTTTTGCTGATGTCACTGAACTTACAGATCACCCTATCATTCTGTAACTACAGCACTATGTTCTTTCTCTTCTAAAGGTGTGGGTTTTCTTGTGGAGCGGCGTATAGCAAATGCATGCAGCTAAAGAAAGACATCAGTAATATGGACTTCTCTTTTCCTGAACTTTTGAATAAGTCTTTGACAAAACTTTTTGTATCAATGGAAACATTTGGGTCCTTAGCCCTGAATGTATCTGCTGTTTCCTCTGTGTCTGTTGTCATTAAGACACCTCCCAGAGTCCACCTCTAACCCTTCTGTTTAAACTGTACAAGCTAGAATGGGGATAGTTTGCAGGAGGAAGATAAAATGTCTCTGTCCCCCTGCAGACAATTGATTAGCTGTACAGCTGTTCCATCTGAACCCACTCTTAATGCAGTTAGAATCCTTCTTCCAACCTCCATTCAAAGGCAAATGAAGACTGTTTCTGGAGTGAGGCTTGTTCTTCCAGTGTTACACAGAGATGCAGGGGACAAAAATGTTGTGGGCATCTGGGAGATTTCTTCAGAAGTGAATACAGTTGATTAAAAGCAAAAACAATAACTTTGCACCACTTGCTGATCAGAGAATCAGCTACAGAGTTTGGAACCCAAACTCATGATAACTAGAAGGCATACCATGAGACAATCAAAGTATAAGTCAGCTTCTGCTATTTGATTCAGATCTTATTTTCTCTGTTCTTAATTATGGACAACTATTTCTGCAAATCAGTAACGTAGTTATGACTGCACTAGATCTCACCCCTTATTAGCACAATAGGTCTTCCTTATACAGAGCATGAATTTATGGGAAATATATGCTTACTAAGATAGTGTCATTTCCAGATAGGATGATTTCTGTCATTCATCTAAATAGGAACACCTAAGGCCCTTCAGTGAAAATAATTCGTGATGTATGTTTTATGTCAGAACAGGAACAGATTAAGTGTGTAAACAGTATATGCATGAAGAAATATGCCTTTCATATATGCAATAGGCAGTGTTGGGATATGGTCATAGAATCATGGAAAGGTTTGGGTTGGAAGGGACCTTTAAGATCATCTAGTTCCAACCCCTGCTATAGGCAGGGACACCTCCCTCTAGACCAGGTTGCTCAGAGCCCCATCCAGCCTGGTCTTGAATGCTTCCAGGGAGGGAGCATCCACAGCCTCACTGGGTGACCTGTTCCAGTGTCTCACCACCCTCACAATAAAGAATTTCTTTATAATATCTAGTCTAAATCTACCCTCTTCCTGTTTAAAACCACTTCCCCATATCCTGTCTTTTATAAAAAGTCCCTCCCTGGCTTTCCGGTGGGCCCTGTTCAGGTACTGCAAGGCTGCTATAAGGTCCCCCTGAAGCCTTCTCTTCTCCAGGCTGAAAAGCCCCAGCTCTCTTATCCTGTACTTGTAGGGGAGATATTCCAGACGCCTAATCATCTGATCATGGTGTAGAAGGGCATTCTAATACTGTGTGGACAAGGCTTTCAGTGCATGTGTAGAAGACATATAATAATTTTCAGGGAACCAGATATGAAATTCCTGCAATGTCTAGCTCTATTACTAGCCTTTGGACTGTACTGGTAACCTTGCACTGGAAAAATGTGCTGCACTTCTCCATTCTAAAATGAGAAATACTACTTTTCCATGGGATAGTTATAAAATTAGACTTGACCCATACATGGATTTTATAGCAGTTCAACTGTATTGATTTGAGAGATTACTTTTGTTTAGTTGTATATAACTGCTAAGCAGTTCTTTGATAATCTCTTGTTAATAACAGAATATGTTCTTGTTTTTCACACAAAGGAATAAACAAAATACCTGTTTTAGCGCCTTCATGCTAATACAAAAATAATCCCATAACAACTAAGTTATATGACTTGATCTAATATGTAGTAGTGGGTGGTAGGCCATTGAATAGGTTGAATGTGTAGGCAAGGCTATAATGCTGAGCCCATGAAAAGAAATGTCTTGTACATACACTAGATACGTTCTAATGTTCCACAGTTTGCAGGTGATTTCTTTAATAGCTAATTTGTATGCAAGACATGAGATTGCATTGATCAAAGTGTTCCAGAATACCTTAATCCAGGATTAGCACGCATTTTTACCTAGCTTTGGTTTCCATATTTCCTCTATCTACTCTCTGTGATATTCCCTCAGTCTCATAATTTTCTTAAAGTTTGGCTACTTCTACTTCTGTGGAACAATCTAAGGTGCAGACTGAATTTCTGTTCACAGAGGTTTTGCAGATTAAGTCTCTGTGTAACAAAGGGTGATTTTCAGATTTATGAAACAGTGTTGGTTTCAGATAGAGCAGCATAGAGACCTCTGCCGCACTCCAGAAAAACAGGTCAGTGACAATTCTGACCCTTGTGGTGCTTTACACAGTAAAAGATGCCTAACATTGCCTTCAGGCCAAAGAGTTGGGTGGATGCGATCTCTGAAGATTTCTTTTTCATTGTCATTTAAAGCTTTTGTGGGGAGCACTCTGAATGGATGCTGTTTTTAAGGGTATATAAAAACTGTGTACAGGAGAGGGGAGTCAATAGTAGTTTACCCAGGAAAAAAATGTATTTACGTAGTGGGATGAGTCTCAGAGAAATCCACAAAATAAATGTTGTTCTGTTGCAATTATCTCTGTTATGCTAGTCATAGAACTGATTAGGTAATTACAGCATGTAATTATTGGGATATATAGTGTATGGGAGAAATTTCCGAGGGTGGCATCAAGTTTATGCTGCTTCTTCTGTAGAACTATGCTTTGCTGGCATACGCACAGAAGCCATTATTGTCTGTAATATATGGCTTATAAAAAGACTAATGATTGATAATGTTTGGGACTTCAGGACGTTGGTTTCTGGCTCAAAGAATTTGGAGCCAACAACTGCACTTCAGCTTTTCCAGTTCTCCACGTATTGCCTTGAGAATTGTCATCTGTGCTCTTGTTTCCTGGAAAAGGGGATGTTTTGCTTCTTCCCTAACAGGAAGAATAATTAGCAAAGATCTGTGAAACACATTATGTTTTCAGCTTGGAGGTCACCCTTGATGAGCAGCTTTTTTACTTGATAAATGTTTGATTTCTGTTTCTTGTTTGTATCGATGTAATGCAAAAGAGCAAAGATGGATGTGGTGCTGAAGGCTGGGGAAGCGAGGAGAACAGGCGCTCTCCGTATACACCAGTGGTGCACACATCTGCATGTCACACTTGAACTTTTTATCTTGAGGACATTGTTTTGTGTAGAATACTGTTATTATGAAAATGCTTGCATGTGCACCAGCTAATTACAACAAGCTGTGACTCCAGTTTTTTTAGCTGAGATCTGTAAAGCAGGATTAGAAATTAAAACACTTTAAGTGATTTAATTCTCTGTGGACCCAAGTGTGGCTCATAGCTATACTCTTAAGCAGTAGTTGTGATGATCGGTATTAGACAGATGGCAGATCCTCATTTTTCTTCCATGGCTGTAAGAGAGCTGATATGCAAGAACGTTTATTGAGGCATCACTGAGGTTATCGGTGCTTCACAGCATTCTTGAGACAAGGACAGATGATGCTTTTTGTTGGGAAGAAGATGGAGTTCTATTGTTACCTAGGTTAGACTTACTTTGTTTTTCTTGACTTCATCCCTGAAAAAGCAAGAAATGAATGATGTAAAATGTTTTACTGTAAGCTCTGTAAGCTATACATCAAAGTCCTTCTATGTATTTGCAAAACAATCAATAAAATGAAGACTAAAAATCCCAGGTTACATCTGTCATGACTGTTTTTCATGGTGTTCTGTTCTGCCATTATGAGCATTAAAAGATTAGCTTGTGTTCATACCAGCACGTCATACCTGAGCACACATAAAAAACCCTCAGCTGCTTGGCTGGAGGTGGAAGGATCTGTTAAATAGAAATAATAAAGTTTGAAACTCAGCCAATGGCTGCGTGCTTCACATGCACTCTTCTCGTCAGTTTCTGTGTTGGGTCAATCTCAAACATAATTATCACATTCATTTGTGTAATGACTTGTTTTTCAATCAAGTCAAATAATGGACTGCATATATATAGTCCTTAGAGAAGTGCTTTTTACCTTTTGATTGAAACTACCACAGAAATGATGGCATTTGAGATGTTTATTATCGACGTTAGTGTGTGGCTGCACTCTGAAAATAGTACTGGGTGACAAATGAAAGCCAATTCCATTATCCACCTAGTGAATGATAAATTGGATGATTGCAAAGTGATGAAAATGCTTGTCTGTGGCGAATGAGGTCACTGTTTCAAACAGAATATATGTGTATGTGTGTCACAGTATTTTATCTCCCATATCATAGGAAAGCAAGCTGATAAGTGAAGAAAAATGTTTGGTCTCAGGAAAAAAATCTTGATGACTTGCTCTGGAATGAGATTCTTCAGTAATTTATGTGTGTGGTCAAAACTCAGCATTCTCTCATCCCCAGGAACGCAGTCTAAGGTAAATGATAGCACCACCAAGAGAGTACTTGTGGTTCTGAAATACATTCATGTGAATGCAGAAGGTGAAGTTTCCTTCTGTGCCCTTCAGAGTATAGGTATAAAAGGAGGAAAATGCAACCACTGAATTACAGATATATCTGAGCAGTTTTGTGGCATCTTGCATATCTTCTCTTGTTGCCTGTTCTGCAGTATCCCTTTGTTTCTGATGCAGTGCAGTGCTATGCCAATCTACTGCAGTAGAGTAGGGGTCTTAGCTTTGAAGATTCCTGCACCATATGGTCATATGGTGCAACTTCAGGAGACAGCTGTGGGTGGAAGGAAGTTTCACCTAAACATGCTTACGTAACATCGGATTTTGAGAGTAAAATCAAAAAACAGCACCGATAAAGAGTAGCTATTCTGTTTGCATTCCAGAACATGTTTAGATATACACTGTCCTAGATGCAGGCCTCAGAAGAAGCATTTGCCTTCAGTGGCAATGGAATCCCAGTGTGACTCCCATGATACTCACATTTTTATTTTATTTCAAACCAACTGAGGGAGACTGACTGTTTATACAACCTGATTGTACTGGGACAATGGGGAATGTTTTTAAACTGATGGGAAATTCAGGTTACATGTTAGGAAGAAATTCTTTACTCAGTGTTGTGGTGCTGGCAAAGCTGCCCAGAGAGCTGTGGGTGCACCATTCCTGGAGGTGCTCAAGGCTGGGGTGCATGGAGCCCTGGGCAGCCTGAGCTGGTTGGGGGCAGCCCTGCTCACAGCAGGGGTTGGGAATGGGTGGGTTTTAAAGTATTTTCCAAGCCAAGCCAGTCTATAATTCTGTGATTTTATTTTTGTAATGTCTGGCAGAAATGAGTAGAACCATCACCAGTAGAAATCTAGGACTAGAATTTCTGTGCTCTGAAAGGTGTCCCCTGAGCAAGCACTCCACAGAGAAACTGTTAAATTCCTGTACAGCTGTGGTAGGCACTTAGACTGCAGCTGCTGCAAAGCATCATATTTGTCCCAACCGTATGGCTGTATGAGGTTCTCAAGCTGGATGTCCATCAGCCTGACTGCAGGAGGCTCTTACCAGGTAGGCAGGTTTGTGTGAATTTCAACATTAAGTGGCACAGCCACAACTTCATTAAAAATGGATATTGTGCTTCTTTCTCTGTGTGAAACCAGTGAGGAGAGTGTCACGGTTTGGTTCCTATCTCTTCTCAGGAAGATTCACAGCACACAAACCTTGTCCAGAATAGCAAGCACAGAAGAGATCCTGAAGATACTAACAGACCTAGCGGTCCAAGTGGTGCAGTGTGGTGGCATCTCAACACAGTTCACCATGAGGCTTTCCCTTTTCCAATGAAGTTGCTTATGTTAAGCAAATCCTACCGAGTGTCTTCATGGAGAACTTTCTTTTCTTCACCTTTTCTCCTTCCCCTTCCCCCCTTTTTCTTCTTTTTTTTCTTTGCCTTTCTCTTCTTTTTCTCTTTTTTCTTTTTTTTCTTTTGTAAAGTCCTAAATGTTCCCTTTGGATCTATCAGCCAGAAAGTACACACTATGTGGGTAGAAAATGGAAGTGAAAACTTTTATAAATGCAGGGAAACATGTTACAAAAAGCAGTGCAGATCTGCAGCCAGAAGAATTAGAATATTTGCATAAATATAGCAAAAGCAATGTGAAAAGCAGAATTAAAGGTTACCTGAAAAAAATGAAGGCAAGCTGCAGAAGGAGTACTTTGGTACCACCTACATGAAGTATACATTATTTCTAGGACAAATTCTATCTCATTTGTTTAGGTGGTGAGTGAGTGAAGACTAGAAATTATTTCTGATGCCTATATCTGGCAAAGCAGTCCTTCCCCCTCCCCTGTGGTGACGGGGAAATCTGCTGGTATGAGCAATTAACACTTTCTCATATCTGCCTGTGAATAAAGCAAGCTACGCGGGGCCAGAGCAGAAAAAGTTGTCCAATACGTTTCCCTAAAAATACGAAATTTAAAGCTATAATCAGAAACACTGTCTTGCCAGTCATTTCTGTCTATCCATCTCACGTTTGTTGCAGTAAATCATAACTCTCTTCCCACCATCAGCTCCTTATGGTGTCCTCCTGGAGGGGCAGCTCCTCTTGCCGGGATGCTGCTGGGGCTGCTCCATTCCAGCAGCCTGCCTGATGGCTTGGCCTCCTCCTGCGGAGCAGGCAGAAAGGTGCAATTGTGTGTCTGTATGTCCACACCCAGAAGAGCAGAGCTGGTCTGCTGTCTAGTTGCAGAACCCCAGAATTTCTGAGGCTGGCACAAACTCTGTTCCATCTGCTCCAGCCCTGGTCCGGCAGGGACACCCAGAGCAGGGTGCTCAGGGCTGTGTCCAGGCTGCTTTTGGAGATCTCCAAGGAGAGTGCACAGCCTTTACCAACATGTACCAGTTCTCCATTAGCTGCAAACGTGCCACACACTTCCAGTGTGTTGCAAAGTGACAGGACAGGCCTGTATCACATCTATCTACCTTGGCTGTGTGTAGCCCAGAACTTCTTCAGAGAAAAGGCTGAGGCCCAGGGGAACTACTTCTCCATCCTGCTGTTGATTCTATGAGGAGGTTATGCTGTTATCTCCTTACTCTTCCAGCTTACAGGCTGCCGCCTGCTGACTCTGCTGCTGTATCGATTCATATGGACATTTTCAGTTCTTTTCTCCCTAAGGCAACCAACAGCTTGGAAAAAGAAATAATATAAAAAAACCTGCATAAATCTGCTAGCTGTAAAACTGAAATATGGTGAAATTAGTCTGCAAAGCATATCCATGTTCTCATTAAGAGCAAGCCAACATTTTTAGGATATGTTAACTGCCGCAGTGAGGAAAAGAGACTGCAGATCAATAGAAAATAAACCACTGCCTCGCAAAGTCCCATTTATAATTTGCACAGACTGCTTTGGGCGTAGAGCTGCAAAAGTGCTGCAATCTGGAAATAATCTCTGTCAAAGAGGACGAAAATCTAGCAGCAATCTCTACTGTCACAGGGGAACCAGAGAACGGTGAGAATCACTGATAGCCTCACTGCGGAGGGCAGAGAGGTGGCAATGGGTAATTGCCTGTATCACTGCCTCTGTCAGCCTCTGCCTGCCCAGCTGTTTGACCCTTGAAGAACAAACCCTTTGGGAATGTACCCTCCCGAAAGCTTGTTCCTACGAGGGTTTTTACCTGTGATGCAGATAAGGCAGCTGAGCTCTCCCCGACCAGCAGCATTGGTGTGTTGGTGGTGGGAAGGAGACCCCTGTCCGGTTCTAGGGACAGCAGGTTGAATTGACAGCCAGAACCCCCAGATCTCTCTCCCTAATCCTGACCCTAACAACTAAATGTAATTTGAGGTGTTCTGTAAAAAGGTAGTAAAGAATGAGGGCAGGAGAGGGACTTGTGTGGGAATTCCTTGCTGCCCAGCACTCCAAGCCTCATCTGTTCTCACAGTGTTTCACAACTCAGTAGGACTTGGGAAAATCATACCTGGCAGCAGTCGTTCACCTGTGTAATTACACAGGGGTAACACATACCAGGAAAGAAGGTCCAGTTCCACCATGCTCCTTTGCAGGTGAAACAACCTATGGTAAAAATGAATGCAGCTCCTGGTTAGTGTTATTGAACCTTTAAGTTGGGAAATGAAAAAAAAAAGATAACTTAGTTTGCTGAACACATTGTCAGCATCAGCTTTGCTGTTCATCTTCTCCGCTGAGGGGTCTACTTTTTATTGCTGTTTGTTACCCCGGTGAGATCCATTCCGTATGCAACCTTGCATATGAGTGATGGGCACAGTTAAAGCTGGAGACAAAGCTGACAGCACCTGGGTCTGCACCCGTGGATATGCAATGTCTAAACAGGCTGAAAAAGACAGAAGGAAAGGTAAATTCTCAACTGGTTCCTGCCGCAAAGGCCCAGGACAACAAAGAAAGCAAGCTGCTGTGTCCAAGAGGTGAATGAAATTGGAGGGCTCTGAAGCACAGTCCTCTCTTGTGGCATAGTACAAAATAAGATTTCAGGGATATTTGCTAATCCCAATAAATGAAAAATCCCTTCAGCCGACAGCCATCTTTAAGAGAGAGCAGACAGAGAAATGTCTCTTTGCACCTTACCCCTTGACTTCCCTTCCCTACCTGCCATGTGCAGACACACCAACTTCTTCTTTCACATTTCACACCACATGCAAACTTATATATACACTGATTTCAGATTCTCACTTGGAACAAGAAAGAGTTTGTATTTGTATGTTTTCTTCCATAAATTCTACCAGCACAGTCTCAGGCTAATGCGCAAGTGCAAATTAATGGCAGAGAAGCAGAAGACAGACACCTTACAATGATGGTAAGTGGCACAGGGCTAGAAATGCTACATTTAAAAAAAAAAAATTAAAATCTCTTCAGCCAGCTTAGCGCTGAGTTATGTGGAAGAGGGGCTGGGTACCATATTATGAACAGTAGTGACTGAAAATCCATGGTTTGGTGTTGAAGCCACTCAAAAAGATGGCATGGTGAGGGCACACGGGCAGTGAGTGGAGAATAACAGAATCCTAGAATTGTTTGAGCTGAAAGGTCATCTAGTCCAACTCCCCTGCGATGAACAGGGAAACCTACATTTACTCAGAGCCTGAGCCAGCCTGGACTTGAATGTTTCCAGGGATGGGTGTCAATGGTTTACTGGCTGGTTTGTCCCAGTTCCATGACTAATGGGGCAGGGAAACACACGGACCCACACCCTGGGAAAGGAAAAGGGAAAAGTGGAAAAGGACAGGGAAATGGGCCTAAAAACAAAACAGTGACAGTGATCTGAGGAGAAACAAAACTAACTTACTAAATAGGATATTGTAATGCAAGATAACACACTATAATACAATATAATACAATATGATTAGGATTGAAGCTGGTAAAACAAATAAAATGAGAGAAAGTGTCCGAAAGCTAAAGGCCTTACTCAAATGCTGAGGTAAGATGATCTAGGAAGCTCACATGCTGCTGAGATCAGCAGAAAGGGAAAGAGGAAATGTCTCATGATATTAGAACAGGTTTATCTTTCCTTCTGAATGGAAAATGGAATCAGAACAGTAGTACGTAGTTCTCTTCTGAGAACCAGGTACACAGAACCTAAGGGGTCCTGGTATACAGTACAAAACAAAGGGGGACTTTTTATAAGGGCATGTAGCGACAAGATGATGGGAAATGGTTTTAAACAAGAGGGAGGGTTTGGACTAGATATTAGGAAGAAATTCTTTATTGTTAAGGTGGCGAGACACTGGAACAGGTTGCCCAGCAAAGCTGTGAATGCTCCTTCCTGGAAACACTCAAGGCAAGGCTGGACGGGGTTGTGAGCAACCTTTTCTAGTGGAGGTGTCCCTGCCTATAGCAGGGGACTGGAACGAGATGGTCTTAAAGGTCCCATAGCATTCCTTAATTCTATAAAAATGTGAGAATATTCGGGTGAACCACTTCATTTTACAATTCAAATAGAGTTTCAGAGAGGAAGTGGTTTCCAAGGCCAAGAGAATGCTTTCGTGTTTGCCCATGTCTGGAAGAAGCCACATGGAACTTGTTTTAAAGGAAGCTGTTGGCAAACTGTTGCTGGTTTTCCTGGTGCCAGAAGATTTATTATGCTTCCTCCCATCTGACAGCATCATTAAAACTTCCTCCTTCCATTTAACCTTTGCTTCAGCTCTTACTGAGTGTGAGGTAGATTTGGCTATGTATATATTCCCTTGTGATATGTCCTTTACATAATAAATTGTCCCGTTGATCTCCAAGGGGTGGCAAGTTGAACTGATACCCTTTTTTTCCACAGCAGGTCATTCTTTGGGGGAACGAACCTGCTCCAGGAGATAAGCAATGGGGCAGGATAAAAGGCTCATTTCTCTGACCTTGTTGCTGTTCATAGCATCATAGTATCACCAACATTGGAAAAGACCTTTAAGATCATCTAGTCCAAACGTTCACCTACCACCAGTGTTTCCTCACTAAACCACATCCCTCAGCACAACATCTAAACATTTCTAGAACACCTTCAGGGACGGTGACTCCACCACCTCTCGGCACAGCTCATTCCAGGCTCTGACCACTCTTTTCTTCATACTGAAGATCCAGACCATTTCCAAGACTGCTCAAAATGGAAGTTCTCAAGCCACCGTTTCAAAGAGGGGAATATTACAGGACTATTTGTTGAAATTCCTCACACTGCAGCACTGATTTGGGTGAGATTTCAGGCTGTGAGTGCCTTTAGAGAGTATTACTGGCATGGCTGAGCATCCTCCCACCGGCTTTTGGAGCAGCTGGGGCAGGACTGCCTCTAGTGTCCTTCCCAGGGTTCACTTCTACCGTCATCCATGAAGGGGCCATATTCAATTTTCAGCAGCATTTCATGAAATTGTATTATTTGTAGTCCTGTGTCCATTCACATCATCTTTACTCTCTGAAAATAAACTTAACAACGCCTTTGCAAGCTTTTGTTATTTGCTGAGTGCTGTGGGATGTTGTGTTTCTGAGCTAACAAGCACTTAGAAGAGACTATGATTTGTCTCCTGGGTATGTTATCTTGCTATTAGCTGTAAATAGGGATGTAGATAATGTTTTAGCTCTGTACCATTGAGAAACAACAAATTAGACTCTTCCCCAGGCTCTTACCCTTCTTCACAAATCTTTGTTAATTCCAGGAGAAATGGAATGAAAAATCACTGTTTGTAGATAGATATGGATGAAACTCCTCAATTCATATGCTTGTGAATGCAACAGCTGAAATTTTTTAACAAGAGCTTGTTGAAATTCAATATCCCTTTTCCTGGGAAAGCCCCACAATGTCTCTGTTTTCACAGCAAAGTTTCCTTTATAAAATGAAATAAAAAGCAATTAATTTCAAATTGATTTAAATTTAAACATTTTGTTTCAGTGAAATAGATTTTCTATTTTTAATAAAGTGTAATGCAAAATAAAACACTTCAGAAGTGAAAGCCACTCGAGAACATGAAATATCAAAATGCTCCTCCTCAGTGCAGCTAAAGCATTTGTTTTTAGTGTATTTGTAAACTAAAACAAGCAGCTTCCAGATATTCTCTGGAAAGTTCTGCTTCTACAGCTGCTTGAACTTTCTTTTCCCCAGAGAAACTCCTGGTGCTTTCCTGGGGGCTTCTTCCATGGGGAAATTGGTGGGCAAAGACAGGCAGCAAAAGCACTTGCAGATGATCAAGCAAAAAGTGCAGAAGCTGTCCCTGCCTGTGCCCTGCTTCGCCAATAGAGCTGAGCTCATGTGCTGTCTGTCCTCCTTCAGATGCACTGGAGAGATTGTGAACATTCCTCACCACCCGCTCTGAGATGCCAAAGCTTTGCTCAGCCTTTGCTGACGCTCACTGCATCATTTTCATAACTGATGTGTGCAGAGGTGCAGGATCTGGACTCAGCACTCCAAAATGTGGTTTAAACACCATACATAGATTTTGGAAACACGAAGGGATCCCAAATGCTCAGAGTTCCCAGGGCTAATAAGGCAACAACTTTTCCAGAAACTGCCTCAGCCATGCTCAGTTTCTGCCCCAACACATCACAGCTCACACAGAAACCATGCTTAACGAGCCTTTTTCTTATTATGTACTCACCATACTGCCAAGATTTCTTGTGAGACTACACTGAACATCAGTTCTCTACCACAAACCATTTGCACTGGTGGAAATGGCCAACAAGACTGTGTGTGGCCAACACTGAGAGCCTCCTGTCAGAGGACAGGGCAGAGAGAATGGGCAATCCTGAAATGAGGGGTTATAGCAAGCCTCAGAGCAGATGTTGTGTTTTATTCAATCAAATCTGATGTGCCACCAAATATGTAGGATGCTCCAAAAATAATACCTCCTATTTGTTTCCATGGAACTTCAACAGATACAAAAAGCAGAAGAACACTGTTAGAGCAAATTCTCAGCTACAATATACTGTTTTTCAACAGTCAACACCATTATCTATACACTTCAACCAGTCATTAAAGAAGCCTGCAGGCCATGCTTGTAAAAATCTGTACCACTGGAGGTAAACTGCTGTCACCACTGCTTAAACATACTCCCACAATTTCACTGTGCTCACATCCACTCTTTGGTCTCCAAGAAATGTTCAACAAGTGTTGATGAATGTCAGGGGGTGCCATTTTTCCAAGCACAACGTTTTGCACCAGGGTCATGGCAACCCCTGCTATCAGTACAAGCTGGGGGACACCAGGATGGAGCACAGCCCTGATGAAAAGTCTTGGTAGATGGTGGTGGTAGATGGCAGGCTGGACATGAGCCAGCTCTGTGGCCTCGCAGCCCAGAAAGCCAACCATATCCTGGGCTGCATCAAATACTTGTGGTCAGCAGGTTGAGGGAGATGATTCTATCCCTCTACTCTGCTCCGGTGGGACCTCACCTGGAGTACTGCATCCTGATGTGGAGTCCTCAGCTTCACATCCCCCACAGGAGGGATGTGAAGCTGCTATAGTGCATCCTGAGGACAGCAAAAAATGGTGCAGTGGGTAGAACAGCTTCACAGCAAGGAGAAGCTGAGAGAGCTGGGGCTGTTTAGCTTGCCAAAGAAAAGGCTCCAGGCTGATCTGGGAATGGCCTTGCAGTATTTACGGGGGGGTATAAGAAGGAGGAAGACAGACTGTTTCACAGGGTCTGTGGTGACAGAAGGGAAAAACATATCAAACTAAAAGAGAAGAGAATTAGATCGGATACAAGGAAGAAGTGTTTTTCAGTGAGGGTGGTGAGGCACAGAAAGAGGATGCCCAGGGATGTAATGGATGCCCAGAACCCTGGAGGCATTCAGTGTCACGCTGGACCAGGCTCTGCACAGCCTATTCTTGCTGGAGGTTTCCTTGTTCCTTGCTGAGGATTTGAACTAGATGACCTTTAAGAGTCGCTTCCAACTCAAATGCATCCAGGATTTTTTGTGCATAGAGGAAGTCATTGACACACCTTTGCTTCATCTGCACTTCCATTTCAGATGCTATTTTGTCAGACTGCTCCTCTGCTGCCATCTGTCACATGGCAACAAAATATAGCAGGACACAGGTGGGAAGGTTCAGACTCTACTGCCGTACCACCCACATCCACCTCTAACATTCTGGGCCAATATAGTAAAATAGGAGGCATTATTTTCAGAGCAGCCCTCATAGTCTGAGAGGCTTGGCTTTTTTTCTCTTTTCCCATAAGAAGAAGCCAGATTCTCATGCCCTCCCTCATAGAGTGGTGGTCTGGCAGGAAGGATGTGGCTGTATTTAGGCTCCACAGTGATGGGGAAGGAGACCTGGTGGCTAGAAGTCTGACAGATTCAGTCTGTGCCGGTGGCCAAGCATCCTGTGCAGAGGTAGAAGGTCAGCAGAGCTTGTCAGTGCCTGGTGGTGGTGGGAGTCATCCTGCAGGGAGGTGCACCACAGCAAAATTGCACTCTGAACTAATAGCTCCCAGTAGGGTGTCATATGGTATCTGCTGCAGCAGTGACTGATGGAAGCAAATTAAATTGCTTTGTAATATTCATAGCTTTTTTAATTGCTGCCTTCCTACCACATGATTCACCTTTCCTCCCACAACTTACCACTCCTTGATACTGTGGGCTAATTTTCTCATGTTGGTTTCACTCTTCCAGTTTTCTACACTGAATTTATCCTGCTTCTTCAGCAGACTCTACATGGGCCCTTTCTTATTTTCTGAGGGTCATATGTTTAATTGAACATATCATTGTTCAGATCTTCTGAACAATGTTGTTCTGAACAACTAGCAGAGCAACTCATTGCTGGATTTTAAGGAGCATTTTCTCTGTACATAAAGCTGGTGAAATTAGCAATTACCATGAAATTTTTATAGCATAATGATCTGAAGTTAGATTTCTTAAGAGAAAATAGGAAATGCCAGGGAGAAGCAACACAAAAATTTTTTTGCTCACAGTTAGTAAAATGTGCCAACTTTTTTTGTTGGCTGGATGTTTTTTTTCTGTTCTTGTTTGTGGGTTTTCTTTTGTTTTCTTTTAAATTCTGTTAAGAATCTTTCCAGAAACCATGCACATCTAGATAAACTTACAACACACTCTGTGGAACACGAATTTCCTCTAGTCAGTGCTACTGTGGCTGCAACAGAAAGAGAAAGGAGTGGTGTCATGGAAATGGGTTAAAAATTCAGTGAGATTCAGTTATCAGTGTGGTGTTGAGAGAACATATTTTATTGGCTGGGCTAAAAATGTGAAAGAAACAGTAAGGAATGCACAGAACAGTTTTAAGACAGAAGAGATATTTTTAGTGAATGTTAATTCAGGTTGAAAACAATGATCAATTTTAACAGGGGTGGATTTGCTCAATCTCTGGTTTATGCATCCTAAGTCAATATATTTTCGAACAGCTCTCGTATTTTGGATGGGTGAAGGAGGTGGCTGTGATGGACCCTGCACAGCTGCACAAGGAAGCACCCGAGCTGGGAGCATAGCGTGGCCTGCAGGGCAGTGGGAGCTGCTATGGCTCTGTGCCTCAGTTCAAAGAGTGTTTGGACAATGTTCTTACACATAAGGTCTACATTTTAGGTGGATCCATGTGGGGCCAGGAGTTGTATTCAGTCAACGTTTCTTGTGGCTGTCTTCCAATTCAAGGTATTCTATGGTGCTTTGATTCTAGGTGACGCAACTACAGCCCCTTATCATTAAATCTTGCCCTTGCCCTTCTCTATTGGGACAACTGGCTATTCCTGGTGTTGGGTTTTGACTCAAAAGACTGAGTGCTTCACATTCCTGGAGATGTTTAGGGAAGAAAGAAGTCAAGCCTTCTGCACATCTGCACACAGAAAGAAAAACCCCATTTTCTTCACAGAGCTACCTTATCCATAATGTGATGTACTGCACTGTACGTGAACACTGTGCCATGGAGCTTGTAAGCATGGAAACTGAAATTTTACTTTTTGGATCCTGGGGGAGCTCAAACACAGCTGTTGATGTCAGCCCGCAGTGACTGCATGCGTTAGAGCAGAGGAACCAGGCAGATGCTCATGGCTTTTTAATGGGTCCAAACAGACTTCTTCAAAGTGTTGCCACTGAGCACCTCAGGGAAGAAGGAGGAAGGAACATGAGTAACTCCAGGCTCGGGTAAGCCTTGTTCAAACCAGAAGGCACAGGTGTGATTCTTTTTTGCATTTTATTTGCTCTTCTGTCCTTGTAGAAATACTGAATGAAAAGGTCCCTGAAATAAATTCTAGTAACTTGAATTCAGTGACTCAGTAGTCACTTTCTCCTGCATATTCATCAAATGTGACAAGGGTGTGCTGGTGGGCACTGATGCACTGAAGGTTGCACTCTGATTGTTGTGTAGAGATACATTTAGATAGGTTTTTTAGTAGGTTACGTGTGTGGAAAAAGGAATTGTTAGCAGCCCAGGGTATGACTGGCATTATGTTATAGAATCATAGAATTGCTCAGGTTGGAAAAGACCTTAAAGATCGATTCCAGCCATGACCTAACCATACTACCTTAACTAACAACTCTCTGCTAAATCATGTCCTGAGCACCACATCCAAATGGTTTTTAAACACATCCAGGAATGGTGACTCAACCACCTCCCTGGGGAGCCTATTCCAGTGCTTAACAACCCTTTCTGTAAAGAAGTGTTTCCTGATATCCAACCTAAACTTACCCTGGCACAATTTGAAGCCATTTCCCCTCATCCTGTCACCAGTGAGAAGAGACCAACCCCGTTCTCACTGTAATCTCCTTTCAGATATTGGAAGAGAGCAATAATGTCTCCCCTCAGCCTCCTTTTCCCCAGACTGAACAGCCCCAGTTCCTTCAGTCTCTCCTCATAGCACATATTCTCAAAGTCCTTCACAAGCCTTGTTGCCCTTCTTTGGAATTATGTACAGGTAATGATAACATTGCCTGAAGGTGTGGTAAGAGTTTGAGTCTTCTTGTAAGTTCCCTCACTGAGAACAGAGGACTTAATCTGTGAAGGGCAAGTCTGAGCAAAAGGCAAGATTCTGTGTGTGTTCATGGTGTTCTTGTGTTAAAAAGACAAGTGTAGGATCTCAACAGGTCATAGGACCATAGAATCATAGAATGGCCTGGGTTGAAAAGGACCACAAAGATCATCGAGTTTCAATCCCCTGTTATGTGCAGAATTGCCAACCACCAGACCAGGCTGCCCAGAGCCACATCCAGCCTTGAATGGCTCCAGGGATGGGGCATCCACAACCTCCTTGGGCAACCAGTGTGTCGCCACCCTCTGTGAAAAACTTGCTCATAATATCTAACCTAAACCTCCCTTGTGTCAGTTTAAAACCATTCCCCCATGTCCTATCACTATCCACCCATGTGAACAGTCATCCTGTCAGCATGACTGGGCAGTGCAGAAACTGTCATGCAAAGGACAGTGTGAGCAGAGCAGGCTGCTCGCCCAGCAACGGGCAGAAGGGACAAAAATATCCTCATGCAAGAGGAGCTGTGGTTTATATACAACCGCATGGCCTCTACTGGTCTGTGCATGTATTCCTCTATGTCTCTTGACTTCATTAGGGGAAAATGTATTTGATTGGATGCATTGAAATGTTGATGAAATCTGACTTCTGTGGTGAAATACGGGAAGTTCCCAAGCATGGTGTAGTGACTACGTTTACATGGTTACACAATACAGAAAGCTGAAATGAAAACGTTTATGATGCATAAGCAGGCAGCTCAGAGGATATGCAGCCTCCATTCTAGGAAGGCCCAAAACCAGGCCGGACCTGACCTGCATGAGCAGAGTTTAGGCAGGATGATCAATAGAGCTGCCTTCCCACCTAAATCGCTCCAGGATATCACAAATGACGAGTTTTAAAACGTCTGGTGTTTCTTTTTATTTCTATGTGCCTTTCATATTGCCTCTGGGGAAATGTTCGCACATATCTCCATCTAGCCTCAGCTTCAAGGGCAGCCAAGGCACCTCTCCCTCCTCAAAGTCCAGAGCTGGAGCAACAAATTCTGAAATTGAAGAAAAATACAACACTCAGTCAGAGCAGAGAGTAGAATTAAAAAATACATATCCCTATTTCTCTCCTGCATCCTGCAAGCTGGTCCTTTCTTCCAGGAATTGCTCAGCCTTTAGCGGTTTCCCACAACTTCTTGCATTCCTGAGCAAGTAGTGACCAGATGGCTGACATGTGGCCCTCCTTTATCTTGGATGAAACATGGTCAGCCCAACAAACATGATTTGGCTGGGGATGGGTCAGGTCTGCCTGCAGATAAGCTCAGGTTGTAGGAAGTGGGGAAAACTGGAGCTGTGTTCCTGCTTCCTTCTCCAGCCATGTGTGCTTTTGCGCACAAACAGCACTGAATCTGTTCACCAAGCATCTTGTATTTTATTACACTTGCAGCTGATAGGCAAACTCACATGCAGGCAAAGCCAGATAGCGCTATATCCTCTGCACAAGATCTGCAGAAACTGAGGAAGGGGTATAGAAAGTAATTCTCTTTTGGAACAGTCATAGCAGCAAAAATAGGACTATACGATCTGAAGGATTATTTGATTAAAAAAAAAATCTTAAGGAAATAAATGCATTAGAGACTGCAATGATGACAGTAAGGAAGATTGACCTCTGGTCCTTTACAGGAAAGGAATTTAACTGTTTGGCTCTGTCTTGTTTTAATGTTTCTGTTAAATCACTTACCTTAAAAATAAGCACACTGTGTTGTGGATTACACACAGCATGGAGCACTGCTGGAAAAATATGCTGTAATCCTGGTGGGCAGCTCAACACTACACAGCTGCTTGCTCACTGTCCAGGTGGGATGAAGGACAGAATCAGGCAGGTAACGGTGCAAGAACCCCTGTGCTGAGATAAAGACAGTTCACAGGGTAAAGCAGAAACCTGAGAGCAAACAAAACACTGCAAGGAATTTGTTGGCTGTTTCCCATCTATAACATCTATAAGCAGGTGTTCAGCCACTGCCAGGACAGCAGGGCTCGACATGCATAGCATTTTCTCAGGAAGACACATGTCATCACCCCATACATCCCTCCTTCCTCCTTCTTTACCCCAGGTTTTCTGTTCAGTACAATGCCATCTAGTATGGGATGCAGTATTGGTATTGGGATCAGCTTTTCTGGTTCTGTTCTCTTCCAGCTCCTTGAAAACCCCCAGCCTCTCACTGGCCAGGCAGTGTGAGAAGCTGAAATGTCCTTCAGTGTAAGTATCACCCAGCAATAACACATCACAGTGGGACCAACTGTATTCTCATCCAAAACCCAAAGCATTTCACTGTACATCTACAAAGAAAATTACCTCTGCCACATCCAAAACCATGATAAACATTTTGTTAAAGGAACGAAAGTCATTAATGCGTAATAAAAAAGAGAAAGTTTGACTGGTTTGTTCAAGAGTCTGTTTTAACACAACGTTTTCCAGTCCAATCTGTCATTTCTTAAAAGAAAACCATCAGCTAATGTTTTCAGTCATTCACTTATTGCTTAAACAGACTGCTCAAGAAAACTCTGCCTTTCACAGCAATTAGCTCTGAACGATGTATGTTTGTGGTCTGTTTTATTTAAGTTAAATCTTAATAGTTTTTTTAGTATTATCAGGAGGATTTTGTTCCATTGTGGCACTACTCGATGGATCCATTCATATCTGAAGAAAAAGCACAAATCTTTCTTTCTTTCTCCGTTCCCACCCCAGAGTGTTCCCCATGGGGATTCAATAGCTGTATAAAACTGCAAGACCTTCCAAAATATCTTGAAGAGCAAGGCTCTGGACTGCTGCCATTGCTGTAGAGAGCCAAAAGGCTGTGCAGGGCCATGACCACTGAGTTCAGCAATTATAGCTGTGTGTGCTGATGGAATCAGGGCCTGTGTAAGAAGCTCTGAAATGCAAAGTACCGTTCAATGCCAACAGTAAATAAAATGAGGCTAAAGGAAGAAAGGAGTTGCTGACTGTAAAAACATTCTTTGTTCTTCATTTCTTATCTCATCATTCATCTGTGATTTGCTGTGTTATCTCTTCTGTCTGTAGTGTTAGAGACTTTGGAAAATGGCTGTGAATAAAAAAAGCTGATTTTTATCTGAAGTCACATCAGCTTCACCATGAAGCCCTGTGTCCAAGTTGCATCCTGTTATTATTTATTGTTTGTATCCTCAATGCGTTTTGGAACTCAAATATTCACATATTATGAACTTCAAGGAAGGGGATCTTGGTGCCCTGCTTCCCCTTTCTCCCTCTATTTTTCTATTGCACAGGCATGCTCTGTGGTTATGGCAAACATCTCATCAGTGGAACAAGGATTAATTCAGCAAGGAAAGCAGGGGATGGACGCACTCCTCAGCACACATGCTAAATCCCAGTCCTGGTATGCCCTAATGGACAGTTCCAGCACAGAGAGCCAAGGAAGGATCCAGTGCTGCCATCCTCCTCAGATACCTGTGCTGTACAGGCAGCAGGCCACTGCCAAGCACTGAGGCAGACCCAGCTCCCTTCCAGCACCTGCAAGGCAGTTGAGGCAGAATGCTGGAAGCAAGAACCTCCATTCATCTGCTTGGCACCCTCAGCCATATGGTGACATTTGCATCTTCATCCATCACTCAGTGTAATGAAAATATGGATATTTGTTTTGCTGCAACACTTGTCTTCCATGAATGTCTTGACATTTATGTACCACTGAGAGACATTATCTTATGTCAGGATTTTATACTTCTGGCATTATCTACTCTAATTAAGGCTGTACCTACTTGCTTCAGACATGTACCAAGGTAACAATGAGAGTTTGTTTTCATCTGAATCTTTTGAGGCTGAGACAAATGGGTGCCCCATTTCTACAGCCTGCCTCGAGTGCTGCTCAAAGCTGTGTCACTCAGTAGTGCTCACTATTGCTTGACCAGAGCAAAGACCAAGCGTAAGTCATTCTAACAATGGGAGGAATGTCTGCCATGCAGGAGTGCATGCAGATAATCCCCATGGGTGTATAGGAATCTTTCTAATCCCATGTCCTTCCATCCCCTTCCCCTTTCCAGATGTGCAACCTGGTGGACAGTGGGGCAGGCAACAAATGGGGCAGTTATCTGAGCCACTCCAGCATCTTGTATGATTCAGAAGTGTTTCAGCAACTCTTTTGTCCACGTGATGTCCAGGTGTGCCAGGTGCCATTTGTCCACCTGTAGCTTTTGCTGGATGCTGCCAAATCATGTCCTCTCTTGTAACCTCCCTACTGTGCAGCAGGGTCGAACACATCTGATACTTATGGTGATGCCTCAGTAATTGACATGAGCCAGGAACATCTAATAGATGTCAGGTCCGTGGCTTTTATTCTGGCACACAATGGCTAGACAGGGGCTGACAGTGACCCACCACATGTAGCACTCTTTGTTTTCTTCATCTCACCATCTTCACATCCAGAGACAATATATGCCTGCAACTCCCTCCTACTTGAAGAGCAGTGCAAACTCAGTCCACCTCTGTGGATATTCCTTTCCACACTGGGCAAAGTTTCTGCCCCAGCTGATGCTCTCTGTGTGCATGTGATAACTCACTAAAGATGACTTAGGCAAAACCTTACTCTTATTTCTGGAGTGCACATTGTGGCCTCTGGTAACTTTGTAATGCAACTGATGCTTAAGAAAAAAGAGAAAGAAAAGTAGTAACTTTTCTGTGGGAAGTAAAGAGAGGAGAGAGTGAATTCCAAATAAATTCACTCCACCCTTGCTACTAACTAGAATAGCTAGGGCACTCAGAGTGGATTAACTTTGTAGTTTACTGACTCGACATTGTTCTGCTGTTAAATATCTGTATAGCTACCATCATTTCCTACAGCCTTTATAAGCTTATTAGACCACAGGGCCAGAGCATCCTTCTTCCTCTTTGCAAGTGTGGAAGTATTTTCCTCTAGTGTTAATGGAAGCGTCCTTCATACCGATATATGTACGTGAGGATGTATGCATATAATGCAATTCCCAGGCACTTAGAGATGCTGAAGGAGTCATTAGGATGTAGCACAGTGACTCCTCAGATAAGACAGCCATTAAATTCAGAGTTTTCTCCTTTCCAGCTAGTGAGCATTTGTCGTTTTGACTGCACCCTGTTTAATGACAGGTCACTTCCACAACATGGAATTTCCTGGTTCATTTTCCTGCCATTCAGTCTTCAGTATGTCAGAGAAAAGAAAAAAGAAAAAACAAAAAACATAAATATCTTCAAATCACAGATTGGTAAAAGAAGAGAAGGGAAAGTATGATTTATATATATATAGGATCATAGAATCATAGAATCATACATATTTGGTGGGTTTTTTTCATGAAAATGTCTTGATTGGAAGCAGAACCAAGTGTGTCCGACAGCACATCAACGGGCAGCCATTCAGTGCCTTTTGTAGGATCATCTCTCAGCATATCACACTTCTGCCTCCTGTGGAGGCACCTTCTGAGGTGTCCTGGAGAAGGGGAGGAAATGGGTGGGGTGTGACAATGGGCAAAGAGTTGTCTACACAAACAGATGGGAAGAATTTCCTGTTTTCCTCCACCTTACAGTGCAGCTCTCTGAAGAAGGTGATGGGGCAGTTTGGGGGCCTCATTTCTTTGTTTTTGTGTTTTTGATACAGGCAGATACAGGCAGATAGTTTGTTGCTATGGAGCATAAAGAGAATTTTCCTTAGTTTTTTTAATGGGAGACCTAATCATTGCTGAGTGACTGTATTGCATGGGTAAATGCAAATTCAGGAAATTAATTTCCAGCTAATTTCCAGGTATATCTGTGCTATAATTGTTACTACTGAAGTCCCCTAGACTTTGCAGTCTCTCTATTCTCTCTCAGTGGCAGAAATGGTAATTTTATTTTAAAATAATTATGATGCCTTTAGCGTAATCAGCCAGACCAACAAAGGTTAGAAGGGATGTAATACCTCTTTACAAATGTGTGTGGTGGTAAATGCTGAGGAGAGCTCTGCGAATTATAGGATGTTATTGGCACAGGATCAAATGGCCACGTACTGATCATGAATAAATTGCTGCTATAAATTAGGAGATGGTCTGGACATCTGGAAAGTTCTGACAACTTTCTTTGGTTGGGGAAAGCGGGGTTGTATGCAAGAGGTAGCTTTGTGATGCTGAGCATGGGGCAGAATAGGATATGTGAGGAGTCACTGAAGGAAAGGGATGATGTTGATGCCATGAGACTTCATTTGTATCGAATGGAAACCAAACAGCATCTGAAGAATGATCAGGTTCCTCTGCTTACACTGTATTTGTGCTGCAATAACCTTGGTTTCAGCTGTTCAGCATGCTGGGAAGAGCATGTTTACTTGGCCTCCAGCTGGCACCAGTACGTGGCAGAAACAGGGTTGTGCCAACATGCATCCTGCTGCTGGATGTTTTTCTTTGATGGTGTATAAATGTTAAATGAGAGGGACACTGAGGACTTTATGTGCATTCTCTGTTAACACAACTATGGGCTCTGTTGTAGATCCATGCAGTGGCAGTTTTTCTTTGGTTGCAATCATCAGAAAGCCAGAACTATGAGTAATGTCCCTGATCTCTCTCACTGTCCTCCAGTGGATGGACGTTGAACACTCATGCTCTAGAAGTTCTCTGTCTTTTTTGAACTGAGGAGCCTAGAATCAGACACAGTACTTCTGATGTGGACATACCAGGACAGAGAAGAGGGGGACGAGATCCTCCTTCAACCTACTGGCACATATTTTAATGCACCCCAGGATGCCATTGGCCTTCTTGTCCACAAGGGCACAGTGCTGGTTCATGGTCAACCTGTTGTCCACCAGAACACCAGGCCTTTCTCTGCACAACTTCCATTCAGTATGTCAGCCCATAGCATGTGCTTGTACATGGAAGATATTCCAACTCACATGCAAGAACCTTCACTTGTCTTTGTTAAACTTCATAGTCTCCTTCTCTGCCCTCTTAAGTGATCCTGCCCCTCTACTCTGCCCTGGTCAGACCTCACCTGGAATACTCTATCCAGTTCTGGACTCCCAAGTACAAAAAAGACAGAGATCTCCTGGAGACAGTCCACACAGGGCCACAGAGATGATAAAGGGCCTGGAGCATCTCCCCTATGAGGAAAGGCTGAGTGACCTGGGTTTGTTCAGCCTTGAGAAAAGAAGAGTCAGAGGTGATCTCATAAATGTTTATAAATATCTTAAGTATGGGAGTCAAAGGGACATGGCCAACTTCATTTCAGTGGTCTGTGAGGACAGGATAAGGGGAAGTGGCCAGAAAGTTGAGTGTAGAAAGTTCTGCACCAAAATGCGACAGGACCCTTCTTTACAGTGAGGATAATGGAGCACTGGAACAGGCTGCCCAGGGGGACTGTGGATTTTCCTTCTCTGGAGATATTCAAGACTTGCCTGGATGCCTACCTGTGCAGTCTGCTGTAGGGGCCTGCTTTGCCCCTACAGGGGGATTTGGATCACTGGAAGGAGGATCTCTATAAGTCCCTACAATTCAACCCCTACAATTCTGTGATTCTGCAACTAAAGCGAAGGCAACTGCTATTGGATGTGGAAGTCTGTCATTTTATAAACAGCAAAATAAAAGAAAAAACTGTGGCAGTTTTGATAGTGTATTGTGCACTATGGAACAAGAGTGAGTTGTCAGAGGACTGAAATGTTCTGTGAGAACAGAGTGTAAAATAACTGAGAGGGTGGTCTGCCCTAAAAGGGCAGGTTCTTTTTGTATCCTTTTATGTCACCTGTTCAAATTTTCTCTGAAAACATCATGAATAAACCACCACAGGAGTGAGCTACATTTGCCAGGCATACAACACCTACAACTTCCAGGACTACGAAGAAACACAGATCAGAGAGTATGTCCATCTTCTTACTCCTCAAGTGGCTGTTGCAGAAGTGGTAGAAAGCTGAAGAAAAACTTGACTGTGAATAAAGTCATCATGAAATCATCAGCTTAGTATAGGAAATAGGAACCTCCAGCTGCTTGCTGTCTAGCACTTCCTTGCATTGTAGTACATGTTGGAGCAGGACATAGCATGCAGAATTAGACTCCTGTAATCAGTTTTGGTTACTTGGGGATGAAAGAGCAAACTAGCTTGTCAGTCACGGAAACTGCCTTAGGAAATGTCCAAAGAGTCATATCACAAGTAAGGGTGACTTGTCCAGCAAGGAAACCAAGGTGGTTTCTGGGCAGTTCCACTCTTCCAAAGCCAGGGACTGTATGGAAGTGTTTGTGAATATGCATACAGGTACATGAGAACCCATGCCCCTGTGAATAGTGCCCTTTTTTCAGAATAATATTTTCTACAAATGTTGTGTCTTTCAGTAGGGAAGAACATTTTTTGTTTGGAAAGCACAACTTAGAATAATTAGCCTTACTTTATTATCTGTAAGCACTGCCTTATGATTTAGTTAATAAAGAAATCATGGATACCTTAATAAATAAATTCAGTGCGTTCAAACACCAGTTACTGGCTCTTGGCACACCTACCTGTTCAACACTGATGCACTGCATCAGTTAGCCCAGAGAGACTGTGAATTCCCCATCTCTGGAAACATTTAAGGATAGGTTGGATGGGGTTCTGGACTGTCTGATCTAGAGGGTGGCAGCCACGATTGTGGCAGAGAGGCTGGAACTAAATGATCTTTAAGGTTTCTTCCAATCCAAGCTGTTCTGTGACTCTATGAGTTCCCTATTTCAGCTCATGAGAGGACATGCAGCAGACTTGCACTGTGATTAAAATACCAGCATCACTGCCAAAAGACCTTGGGGTTACAAACAGAAAATAGAATCTTCCCATGGCCATCCAGGTGGAGTAGGCAGCCCAGTTTTATTTGTTTGTTCTCCAAAATCACCTGTGGTTCATGGCCATCTGCTCTCTCACACAAATTGCACTCTGCAGTTTGTGTTTATAAAACACAGAAACATTCGCTGAATGTTTCCAATACCTGGGTCTTACTGGTATTGAGCACTCCAATGCTTTGTGGAAGTCTACTTAGCAAAAAACACATAATTCCCAATGTCAGGCTGTGAAAATGGTGCCAAGATAATTTTATTAGTTCTCCAAAAGATGTGACTACAAAAATACTACAAGTGATGAAAGGAACTTTAAAAAACACATACTGGAGTCTACAAAGCTTGATAGGTTTACACTAGAAACACTGGGCATGTAATTCATTCCTACATGAGATAAGGCCTGCTCTGAATTTAATGCCTCCTATTTTATGATGTTGGCTCACAGCATCAGAGGCAGATGTTGATGGTATGGCAGCAGAATTTGAACCTTCCCACCAATATCCCACTACATTTTGTTGCCATGTGACAGATGGCAGCAAAGGAGCAGTCTGATAAAAGGGCCTTTGACATGGAAGTGCAGAGGAAGTAAAGATGTGTATTGAATTCCTCCATGAATTAAAAATGGCACCCACTGACATTAATAGACATTGATGGTGACCAAATAGTGGATGTGAGCAAAGTGAAGTGGTGGGTGGTGCATTTAAGCAGTGGTGACAGTGACAGTGAGTCACTCCCACTGGTGCAGGTTTCGGCAAGAGTGACATGCAGGCTCTTCTGCACTGCTGACAAAAATGCATAGCTAATGGTGGTGACTATATTGAAAAACAATGTTTTGTAGCTGAGAATTTGCTTAATCAAAAGGCACGTTGTGCTGTTAGTATCTGCTTTATTTTGCATGGCAATACATAGGAGGCACTACTTTTGGAGCAACCTACATAAATATTAATGACATTAAACAGTGTTTTCCTTGAAAGTCTGAATTGGAGACTGTTATTTCCTGTATTACATTCAGAATTATGAGCAGTATGGAGCAAAATTCACAAGATGCCACATAAAGCAATTTGCAGTTTGTTTCTGCAGAAGATCTGATGTGTAGTGTTAACTCTGTTTGTTGCTTCTGTGTACGCATATCTAATCAGGTTTGTATAGATTTTACAGGATTTGGTTTTTTTTCTCATAGAACTCTGGAGTATCTAAGAGGTTTCCAAGATACTCTATTCAGACGTGGACCATTCTTCCTGTTCTGTGATGTTCTCTTACAGAAAAACACTGTAGCTGCAGAATATTTTACTATAGAAATGTTTACTATAGGGTATAGTATTACTATATTCTTTTTTTTATTAATACTGCCTGGCTATATTTCTGGTGGCAAAAGTAATGAACTGTGAAAGCAAAACTAAGCCCAGTATAAGGATGAGAATGAATCACTGACAGACACAGAAAGGATGAAAGCACAGTTCACAGTTCAGTGTGACTTGGCATCAGCACCAGAAAAACAGTGAGGAAAAATTATAATTTCAGATTGAATATTTTTGCCCACAGATAAGCAGAGAAGTGTCAAGCCTGCCTGTGCCATGAAGTCTATTCCCCCTGCCACTTTCTCACTCATGAGTCTGCCAGGCTCATTATGACACATAGCTCTGCCATCCCAGGCTGAGGCTCTGGTGGTTGGAAGTCTCCCTCTCTTTCCTGTCTGATGCTGTTAATGACAGCTTGTGCCTTTTGCTGTGATAGAAACACAAGTCTTCGCTGTAACAGCTCTTTGCCATGGTGTCTTTATGTGCAGCTCCTGTATTCCAAGAGACAAATCCCACTGCTCCTTGCCCATGGTTTGTTTTGGGACATTTCGTGCTGTTGCAGAGCCCAGTCTGCTGCTCTCACCTGTCTTTATTTCCATCTGCACTAGTCTGCATTCTCCCATACTGAAGACAAATGGATTCTAGTGTATCCATTACACTTAAAAATCAGATTATGTTAGCTATTCATTTTTTATATTTTATAATAATACCACTTAAGATTAGTCACTGGATGAGGTAAGCCCAGGACCTGGTGAGTGGGAGGCCTCAACACAATCACTCTGACCACCTGAAGGGTATTTCATGGTCACATACCACCTTGCAAGGTGGTGCTTGGAGTTTCACTGCAGGAGAAAGTCCATGGGAGGATCCATGCAGGAGAATCCATGGCTGTTTGAAGCACTGAGGCTGGTACAGCTGACTCAAGTGGCGAAGTTTCCTCACGGAAGGCCTTGTCATGGGGCTCTGGGCAATTCTTGGTATTCACAGAATCTTTCCTTGGCACAGCAAGGAAATGAAGTGCTGGTGAACAAACATGACAGGCGAGGAGAGAGACAGAGTGCTTTCAAGGTTTCAGAGTTTGTACTGTACCTTCAGCCCCTCCTACAGCTGCTAGGTGTTGGTCCAGATGCAGCCAGGACTCTGCCTACAGAATACAAGGAGTTCGACCCATGGTCACCAGCCCTGTGATGCGAACCCTACAGCCACAGCCACCACAGCGAGGACTTCTGTTGTGCCAATGCTCTCAGAAGGAGGGAACATTGCCAAAAAAGGATGAGCAAATGTTTCAGTGCTACCTGGAATATTTTTGCAGAAACCACAGCAACAGTATTCCTCAAAATAATACCAGCTTTGCTGTCTGGGAGCTCAGTCTGCATCTGCTCAAGCTGCTGCTTCTGGCTAATCCTCTCCTCCGTTAGGGCTGCTCGAGCAGGATTAGTCAAGCGCTGTTTGAAACTTTGATCACTTGACCATCACTTCTCCAGAGGCATAGCTCAGGACTAATTTTCTCAGCCAAAACTGTGTGCGTATGAGTTTGTGTGTCTATGTATCCCACACAGATAATTTTAATTTATTGGCATATGAGAGCTCTCAAAGTTTGCCATTCATCCTGCATTATTCTTGCACGCAGCCAAATCACTCCTCAATACCATGTCAGAAACAATTCATTATGGTCTGGGGGAGATCTTACTTTTTGTTATATGTTGTCATTTTGCTTTACACTAATCACAAATTGGACTGCTTGTTCATTTACTCAAGCCACGGTGGTTTAACAGCTTTTCAAGGCACTTTGCAAGTTGATGTGAAACGCAAATGGAGCTGCTCTCCAAGAGGAGTTGTGTTCCCCATGCACAGCACAGCTGGCATTAAAGGTACATGGGTACATTTCTCCTTATTCTGACAAATGATGTGTACTGATGCTGTTTCCTGTTGACTGGAAGGAGCTCTGTTATTAAAGGAAAACTTGTCTTCTGCAAAGAGTCAGTATTTCACTACAGAAGTTTTTTTAACTGGAGCTGCATGCAGACTCCGAGGGAGCCAAGGTTCAGACAATACATCACTGCAAAAAAAAAAAAAAAACCAAAAAACCAAAAACCAAAAAACAAACAAACAAACAAGCCACAATAATTTTGGTGGGTTTTTTTCTTCTTTTTGTATGGTGTTTCTTCTGTAATTCCATATCATCTGTCTTACATCAGATGGCAATCAAATCACTGTGAACCAAAGTACAAATATGTCTTTTTTTTTTTTTTTTTTTTTTTTTTTAACTGAATGAAACCCTATTCACCAATTTTTAGAGAACTTTCCTTATAAGGGTACAGAAATTGCTTTTACTTTATTCAACTTCATATTAGAACAAAAAGTAAATTTCATGCTACGTTTCATTTTCAGATATAGGATATGAAATCATGAGCTACAAAAGAAAGTCATGTACTGTTCCTGTGCTTTGTCTTATAAAACAACAGAAACCTGAATGCAGAAAAGCAAACTTTACTAGGGAAAAGACCCTGCCATTTAGGAGTAGTCCTGATGAGTTGAACCCAGCGTGTTTCCTGAAGGGAGACAATCAGTTCCTGTGTATGGTTTTACTGGAACACACACTATTCCTTTCATTCACTGTTCTGACTGGCTGACTAATGGATATTAAGGCTGGAAGATAATGCTAGTTATTTAGTCTGACCCATATGTCATGTGCAATAAAGCTTCATCCTGGCCCATTGATCTAAGATTTATTTTCCAGAAAGATAGCCAGCCTTGATTCAGAGAGACCAAGTGACAGCCAAACATCTCTGCCTCTCAATGCTTTGTTCCAGTTATCAGCACCTTCACCTGTCAGACTGTGTCCTTGTTTGTCTGAGGTGGAAATGCATTTCATCCATTCTTGTTATTCCTAGTCTGCAACAGGGGTGACTTGTCTTTACTGACCATTGCATGTCAGAAGATTGCAAAATGAGTCTATATTCACCTTCAAAGCTTAACATTTCTTCAAGGCCTGCAATATTTCATCCCCCACATAGATCCCCCATAGTAATTTTAAAAAGTGTTTTAATTAATTATATAACTAATAGGTTATCCTAAGACAATCCAGTCATGATTGGAAGTTTGACCTTTGTCTTTGCCTCAAGATTAAATCTCAGGACAGAAAAACAGTAAAGCATACTTCAAATAAACCTGACTTTACTTTGAGAGCCCTGAAACTGTAGTTTGAGGGAAACATAAATACTGATCATTTCCAAAGACAATGGAATAAAATTCTGCAGCTGTCACCAGAGATTGACATGTTGATAACCGCTGAAACACTCCATAGGTCACTTCCAAAGTAATGCCTCCTATTTATTTCCATCCATAATTCAGCAGATACAAACAGCACAATAACAGTATTTGATAGATCAAATACTCAGCTACAAAACACTGTTTGTCATCATAGCCACCATTAGCTATACATTTTTGTCAGTGATGAACAAGAGCCTGCACCTCCACTTGTAAGAATTTGCAGCAGTGAAGGTGAACCACTGTCAGCACTGTCACTGTCATCACTGCTGAAATGCACCACCCACCGCCTCACTGTGCTCACATCCACTGTTTGGTCTCCATCAACATTCAGCCAGTGACAGTGAATGTTAGTGGGCACCATTTCTTCTTCATGGAAGAATTCAGTGACGCATCTTTACTTCATCTGCACTTCCATGTCAAATGCCCTTTTGTCAGACTGCCCGTCTGCTGCCATCTGTCATGTGGCAACAACATATAACAGAATGCTTTCAAAGCAGCCCTTGTATGTATCCACACTCTGCGATAGGGTAAGGGAATATGCTAGCCAAGGCAGCAGATGGAGTGACTCCTGGTATTTACAGGTATTTACCCCCAGGCTTCACTGTGCCTCTCAGTTTCTCTTGCTGGATTTTCAGATCTCTCTGGACTTGTCATTTGTAATATGATGACTTGAAATGGTATTTTGGTCTTTTATTTATATAAAATGAGTTTATGTTAATGAATGATTGTAAAAGACTGGGGTCATATAATGAAGAGAAAAAATAACATTTGTTTTTGGCTGTGTGGTCTTACACACATACATTTAAACTTAATGCCTAAATATGTAGGGTTGTTTGGTGTTTTGTTTTTTTTTTTTAGATTTTAAAAGATGAGCAGATCAGTAAATAAAGATAGTTGAATTAGAGCCCTTGGAACAGGCTGGGCGAAAGACATCATATTCCATACAAGACTGAAGCGTAGAAGTGTAACATTTTTTTTCACTCAAATTCTCAAATTCAATTTTTTTTAAAGGGACGTTTGATGTCCTGGATACTGTTTATTGCTTAAATGATGAAGCTACTTTTTTTTCCATGAAATGGCATGAGTCCCATTTGTTTCTTGCCACACCGAGAAATTACCACAGTAGTGCTGCCAGTCTCAATCGATATCATGCTTAAACCCCAAACAGTAGCTTGATACCACTGTGAAGAGGCTGCTGAGCTGAAGAACTGCCCCCTCATGCTGCTTATCACCCCACTGTTATGCTCATGCTGTTGAGACAGAAGGATGTGTGTCCTGGAAGGCTTCTGTTGCTGCTTGATGCAGAGCATCACCTGGGGCAAACAGCCCAAGCCTGCCTGGCCACAGGGCTGTGTGGACGGACAGAGGCAGGGGAATGTGTCGGGCTGCACAGTGCAAGGAGTGAGGCACAACAAAGCCCTTAGGTTTACTTTTATGTCTAACAGTCTTAGCAGTGAGTTTCGAGTCTGGGGAGAAGTTCAGCTTCTTTTATTTTGTCTTAGAAAATCATATCATAAGAAATTACTTAGTCTAGCTGGGATTTAATATAGCAGTTCTATTACATTTTATGTTGTGGAAAATGATGTTGAAGGAAGAACATACTCAGTAGGAAAGAGGACTTGCCCTCTCCTAATGGCTCTCTCCCTCAGGAAAAAAGATTGTTTCTGCCACAACTGCCTATTTTCTCTTTCTTGAGCTCCTATGGCTCTTATTGGGCCTTGCTTCTGGGCATGAAAGCCAGACTTGAAAGAAACAACATTCAACTTGTTCTTTCCCCTCCCTTCTTCAAATGTTTTGTGATTTTGTGAATAATGGCAATTACTACTTTGATTATGGATATACCTCTAAAAATTATAAAACAATGTGAAAATAGTGTTGCAGATAGAAAGCACAGCAGGATTAAATGAAATCAGTCACATTACTAAAGGGAAGTCTGTTATGATTATACAACAGATAGAAAGTTCATGGTTTATTCCCGATTAATTTGATGTGCATGACATTCATTCCTTTTGCTGTGCACACTATTTCTGCATTAGCCAATAAAATTAAGCTATCCATAAAACTGAAGGCTCTGCTCTCATATGCAGTTTAATATGCCAATAAGAGTAATGCAATTTCCTGAAGATGAATAACTGGGGGCTTGCTGGGAGCTAATGGGCCAAGGTGTACACAGAAACAATCAAACCCTTCTGGTCATTAATCCCCAGGATCAGCACGTTCTGGTTGTTACTGTGTAATTAGTTAATAAGGCCCCTTTCAACAGCAAGAGAACCACTTTCTCTAAGCACGATGTGCACAGCATATATGATGTTTTATTCATTGTAGATGAATCCAGTTCTGGCTTTAGAAGATGTACTCTGCAAACACAACATCTCTACTTTAATTTCTGTTTTCAACATTGTGGATTTTAAGGATGATGACGAATTGGTTATTTTCAAGAGAAGCACATTTTTAAAAGGCTAGTCGTGTGGAGAACAGTGTTTTGGATTAGGTGTAAAAAGTAGAGCTGGAAGAGCAGAATCCAGACTTCAAAGAGAAATTCACGTGTGATTTGTCCTACGTAACTTGGGCAACAAATATTTTTATTTTCTGTTGGGCAGAAATCAAATGAGATTTGATTTACCTCCTGATTTACTGCTTGATATATTTTGGAAATAACTGCTCTGTAGAGTAACAAGTCTTCAAAAAGAATAATCTTGAGCTTTTTTTTTTTTTTTTAATTCAAGCTATACATTGCATAGCATCTAAGTAAGAGATGTCAAGCCAAAGTTTTTGGAATTCAAAACAGTACTGATGCTTTCCATGTCAGGTCACGGGGTGAATTCTCTGAAGAGGATATTCTCATAAACAAGTCCAAAGAGACCATGTAACTAGGGGAAAGTCATGGACAACTTAAATGTATTTTTACAGATTAGCAATTTTATTGCTGTAGTCAGTTTTGTTTTCTGGCAGTACACATACTGTGCGACTGACTTCTCAGTTTAGAAAGCAGAATTTTTCCAGCTCTATGTGAAATCTTGATGAGTTTAAATCCTGGTTGACAAGGTGCAATGGGGATCAAATCCAGTCAAAATTCTTTTAACCCTTGATCAATAATTACCCAATCTTTTACATGGTTAATTTTTATATTTTTTTTCAAAGATACATACCACTGTCTGCAGCCTGAAATGGGAACAGGGAACATCTTCTTGATACTGCTTCGCCAGTGGAGTTGTTACATATTGATTAAAAAAATAAAAATTACATGCAAGATCCACACTAGTCTATTTTAATAATAAAACTCTGCTGGGAAAGAAATGGAAGTGCTTTTATAGTCTTTGTTGTACGACTAAACACGAAGAAATGGTTGATTAAATGGAGTGAGTCCATTGCAAGTCCACCAGAATGCTCAGAAGCTGAAGTATCTTCTATGCAAGTGGAGCATGAGGGATAAGCTGCTTCAGCTTTGAGAGACACCTCAGAATGATGAGGCACTGGCACAGGCTGCCCAGAGAAGCTGTAGATGCCCCGTCACTGGAAATATTCAAGTACAAGTTGGATGGGACTCTGGACAGCCTGATCTGGTGAATGGACACACTATCCATGACAGGGGGTTGGAACTGGAGATCCTTAGGGTCTCTTCCAAACCAAGCCATTCCATGATTCTAGGATATGATTCTTTTCAGGACTAGGCTGGAGAAAGCCATGAGCCATTCTGACCTCCTAGCTGCTTTGAGTAGAAGGCTGCTCCAGGGATCTCCTATCACACCTTGGGCTAGATTATTTAAGTGCTGTAGAAAAAAGTCTAGGAACATCTCTGGGCTACACCTATTTGTCTCAGTTATCACGTGCTGAGTTTGATGAACTATACTGTTTCTTCCAGTCCTTTCCTCATAAGATTTTTCTTTTTTTTCAATTTGTTGACTTCATGTCCTCAAATTCATGTACCTTTTAAAGTGTTCCACTGCTGCCATTACGTATCACTGAGTAGATTTCATGTTTTCGCTTACTGCTTAGTTTATGAGCAGGCTGCTGTGCTCCAGAGATTATTACTAATGATGTTTTTTTTCAAAATTCAGGGAACATTTATTCTCTATTATCTTATAAGAAGCATTCCAACTCATTAAACAGTTCATGTGCTTTGAAGATATTTTAGGCCACTCGTTTTTCAGTCAGGAATACGTTCTGGATCTTTAAGACTTCAAGCCAGTTATTTAGCCACTCAATGAATTAAATCAGTTGTCTGGCAAGACTTGTTTTCCAGAAAATCACATTTACTCAGGTTAATTATTGTATTCAAATCCTTTATTGTTTGAACTACTAAAATAGATTAGTTAGACTCCACCTAGCGGCATCCAGTGGAGACTCAATTAGTAAGTTGTTTCTCCATCTACAATTGAAGAGCATTAACTCTGGAAAGAGAGAGGATGAAGGTCAGAAGCATAGAAAAGCAGAAAGCTAGGGGAAAGGCCAAGCAGCTATTAGCCTTTGAGATTAGATAGATCTTGTCTATAGAGCAAAAACCTTAGTTGTTTTGGGCAGAATAAGGAGCAGCAATGGCAAATGTGTTGCTATGGCAGATGTAAGACGGCTCATTTTCTGTGGGCTGACTCTCCTACAGTTGATTATTTGATTTCCCACTATTTTGCCTGAGTTTTCTATCAAATTAACCCACCATCTGTCATCTGGTTTGCTTCTGCTGAAGGGTGGACATTGTTGTTGCTTTTCCAGTCACCAGACATTTTCTCTGGCCACTCCTGAATTTTATTTTATTCAGAAAATCAACTGTCTAGAATCTTTCCCAATAAACCTAATTCATGACTTGTGAAGAAGTTATCTGGCCCCATTGTTCCAAATGTTCATCCCCTACATGTAGCTTAGTGTGCCTGCTTGGTTTTTGCTGACCTGTGAAACATTTTATCACTGTCACGAAATTAATTCATCTTCATCTTGCCCTGTTATAAAGGGACAGAATTGATTTATATTTCTGGAGTAGCTGGGGGGCTCTCAGGAATTGTCTGTGTTGAAGGTGGAAATAAGCTTCACCCTTAAAGACTGGCAGAAGCTTCCTATAGTAACTGGACAGGGGGCTCCATGCATTACTTGGCATAGATCATCTCGGAAGGGGGCATTTCAAGGATCCCAAGGGATACCAATGGGCTTTTGGAACAGCTGCTGTAGATTCAGACAACATTAAGCAGCTGTCTGTCTTGTCTGGCCTATCAGAAGACCCGTCTATTGCAGGGTTATTACAGGTAAAAGAGCAGCAGGTACCAATTGCTACAAAAATGGTGCACAGGCGGCAGTACCGCACCGCCACGGATTCCTTGCTCCCTATTCATAAGCTGATTTGTCAGCTAGTCAGGGAGTGATCAGCAGAACCCACTCACCATTTAACAGCCCCATATGGCCAGTGCGTAAAGCCAGTGGAGAATGGAGGCTGACGGTGGACTACCGTGGCCTGAATGAAGTCACACCCCCACTGAGTGCTGCTGTGCCGGACATGTTAGAACTCCAGTATGAACGGAGTCAAAAGCAATACCAATGGTATGCCACCACTGACATTGCCAGTGCATACTTCTCCATTCCTATGGCCACAGAATGAAGGCCACAATTTGCTTTTACTTGGAGGGGTGTTCAGTACACAGGGAACCATTTGCCCCGGGGTGGAAACATAGCCCAACTATTTGCCATGGGTTGATCCAAACCACTCTGGAATATGGTGGTGCTCCCCAGTACCTGCAGTACATTGATAATATTGTTGTGTGGGGTGATACAGCAGAGGATGTCTTTAAGAAAGGAGTGCAAATTATCTAAATTCTTCTGTGTGCTGGTTTTGCTATTAAGTGAAAGAAAGCGAAGGGACCTGCCCAGGAAATTCAGTTCCTAGGAGTAAAATGGCAAGATGTGCGTTGCCATATCCCAGGAGATGTGATCAAGAAAATCACCTGTATGTCTCCACCCACTAGCAAGAAAGAGACACAATCTTTTCTGGGTGCAGTGGGCTTTTGGAGGATGCATATGCCAAACTATAGCCTCATTACAAGCTCCCTGTATCAGGTGATGTGGAAGAAAAACATTTTTGTGTGGGATCCTGAGCAGCAGCAAGCTTTTGAGCAGATTAAACAGGAGATAGCCCATGCTGTGGCCCTAGGACTAGTACAGATGGAACAGGGTGTAAAGGACATTCTCTACACTGCTGCTGGAGAGAAAGGTCCCACTTGGAGTCTGTGGCACAGAGCCTCAGGAGGGACCCAAGGCCAACCCCTGGGATTTTGTAGTAGACAAAATTGAGGTGGTTCAGTTGTTTTTGGACTGGTAGCCCAATAGAGTTATTTTTAGCTCGGTGGGCCCACGAGGCCTCAGGGTATCAGGGAAGAGATGCAACATATAAGTCGGCTAGAGACCAAGGGGTGTTACCAATGGTATTACACAGGTTATCAATGACTGTGACACATATGCCATAATTAAACAAGCCAAGAGGATGAAACCTCTCTGGGAGGAAGGGCGATGGCAAAAGTATAAATATGGGGAGGCATGGCAGGTTGATTCTATCACCTTGCCACGATCTCGCAATGGTAAGCGTTATGTGCTCACCATGGTGGAGGCAACCACTGGGTAGCTTGGAATGTATGCAGTACCCCATACTACTGCCCGAAACACCATATTAGGTATGGAGAAACAAGTCTTATGGTGACGTGGAACTCCAGAAATAATTGAATCAGATAATGGAACTCATTTCAAAAATTTACTTGTGGATATTTGGGCCAAAGATCTTGTCATCAAGTGAATTTACCGTATCTTGTACCATGCACCAGCCTTTGGTAAGATCGAATGCTAGAACAGGTTATTAAAAGCCATGTTGAAAGCAATGGGTGGCAGAACATTTAGGTAATTGGCAGAAGCCACCTGGTTAGTCAACACCAGAGGACTGGTCAATCAAAATGATCCTGCCCAATCCAGCTCCCTACATACTGTAGAGCGAGACAAGGTACATGTGAAGAGCATGCTGGGAAAAAGCAGTTTGGGTCCTTCCAGATTTTGGGAAGAGCAAACCTCTCCATGGAAGTGTTTTTGCACAGGGACCTGGGCGCATTTGGCGGGTGATGGAGGAAAATGGGGACATCCAGTGTGTACCACAATGCTGGGGGAATGCAGTCAGTGATTCCATGTATATATATATATGTATATAGATATGCCTATGTGTAATGCACGTTAATTATTGTTTGTATGTAGATATATGTTAAGCATGATGTGGCGATGTGGAATAAGAGGTGGAATGTTTTGGTTTTGTGATTTTTGCTGTCGGTACTCCACATCAGAACATCACGTAAAACAGCGGGAGTTTTAGATCAGATCTAATGTTCTGGTTCGGTGGACCGCCTTTTGGGGGGGCATTTTGGGATCTCGGAGGGGAGGAGCGGCATTCTCGTAGTTCCTGGCACACAGAGGCAGAAAGGCGGAGCCGGTCTCGTGTCGCTGACTCGCGCTCTCTCTGTTTGCTGGGAGAAAAGCACGCGCTTCCCCTGCAGTGTACTAGGCAAGACCTCGTATTTTGGACACGCTTTTCTCTCCCATTTTGTTTCATTTTGTCGGATTTAGTAAATTACCGTTCCTCCTCAGATCGTTGCCGCTGTTTTTTTCGTTAGACCCATCTGCTATCTCCTTACTCTAATCCCCTCTCGCCCTCTGCAGGAGCGCGCGGCCCGCAACGTGCCTTGCCTCATTGCTCAGGGGCCGGGGCCAGTAGTTTTTTTTTCCATCTCTGTTTTGTCTCCTTCTGGGCTTGTGCCCCTCTCACAGACTCAGATCTAGAGATAACTCCGTGACATGCCCTTTTCCAGATACAGAGTAATAAACAATTATAGAAGGGCTTGAACGGAAGTTCTTTATTCTTTGCTCTGCCGTGGATTTTTATCTAACATTTTAAACTTCTATTATTATGTTCTCTCTCCAATCTAGATTTTATATTCATTTTGCCCATTCCTCCTTGTTTCTATATTATAAATCTAGTTTCTTGTTTTCATTTATCCATCATGAACTTCTGCTAAAAAAAGTTGACTGTCAGTTTTTGATCATTGAAAACTTTTTATAAAGGCTACAACAGTTATTCCTTCTCTTTTGTCTGGTGAGTTTGCCTAAAACTTTCTTCATACTCAAGAAAAGAACTGTTTCCTTTTCATCAGTACTGATACAGGATTCTTACCTTAAAGGATTCAAAACAAATTGGAACAGGTGAAACTTTAGGACTTTGAAAGACTTAGAGGCAGGAATATAAATAATGAAACTATGAGAAGAGGAAAAACAATTCCGTTCAGTACTAAAGTGAAATTTATGAAAACTTAAAGAAAGAAGTAGAAATCAAAATACCATTTAGTACACTGAAGGAGTAAGCAGACAAAGATGAGATCCAACAGCATGCCAGATAGCAACCAAATCAAAGATGAAAATGTCCATATAACTAACTGGATAATTATTGTCTACGTATATACTCTTTTAAGCAATATAATGTCTTCAAACTATCCATATTTGTCAAACATGGGAAAAAAGAGAGAAAAAAAGAAGAGAGAAAAAAAGAAAAACTTACCAGCTTGTAAGCTTGTTAAATGTAACTCACCTTTCAAGTCGCTGTCCACTCTTCTCTGTTTTGCCTGTGCTCTGAGCTGTGGTTTCAGGTCCCTAAGATGAGTAACTGAAATTATGACACATGGTATAATTTTTCCACCTACCTTTTACCTGCTTTATTAACCAGGTTATAAGGATTTTATTTTTAACATTCCAGGCATGCATGTACTCCCACTGGGTTTCTATAATGCCAATTATATTAAATGTCTTCTTGTAAATGAGAAATTTCCAATCCTTATTTCTTCTTGCTGCAAGTTCCAGCAATTGCAGTATTATCTTTTTCACAATTTCTGTCATTGTAGGTCAATTTATTTGTGATTTGCTGGGTTACTATCTACGTTAAATTTTTCTCCTTTGCCTACTCCCATATATTTTCTGAAGTAGTAAGTTCATTACTGATCTGCTTGCCTCTTTCTTTTCAATAATTACTGCTGCAATGCAGGAGGTACTAGTCGCCCAGTCCTTCAAAAGAAAACCTGCTTAATAGTTTTACTATTAATGATGTATCTCAATTATTTTCTTTCTGTTCATATCTCACTAAAGAAGATAAAAAATGGAGACATATTTTCCCCTGATCTGCCTAGTTTTGTTTCATATCACACTGCTCTTGGGGCATATCATCAATAGAAGTGGTTCTCTGGATGTCTTCATTATTCTATCTAATTCCTGCAATTGATATAAAAAGCCAAGATGTACTTTTCTCCTGCAGGGAGGTAATGTGCACTATCCTCTTGTTCTTCTGCCCATTAGTAAAGGCCTGGTAATTAGTAAAGTGACGTGAAACATCCAATGGGAGATGGCCATAATCTTGGTATTGACAATGGTTGTCTTGATCAATCCTAGGCCTTGGCTATCTTTGATGTGCTTGAAGACCTTCTCTTGGTTGATGCTTGCTTCACTGTACAAGGATGCCTGTCAGATTATGTCCCACTCAGCTTTTATTCCTTCATGGGCAGGTTTCTTGGCTGCTGACTTGCTGACAGCCTGTAACCATTTGATGCCTCCAGCTGGGTTAAAAAAATGTTTCTATTTCTCATCTTTGACTAGCAGTCTCCAATCTGGACTGCACATGATTACAAATACTGGGTATGTGATAAAATAGTGGCTTTTATCCAGTCTTGTTGAAAGTCCTGAATATCACCAAGAACCTGAAATGACTTTATTTTGGCATTTAAATTGATTGGTTTTTGGAAAGGTCATTTGACCTGTGCAGTACTGCTATATGCCTGGCTTTGTAGGGTGAAGGAGATTTTAAAACTGTTAAAGGTCTCAGCTGAAATTTCTTCACTGGCATGGCTCAGGATGAGAAGGTTGTAATTTTCCTACAGCTTGAGAAACATAAGGTGCCAGTGGGGTTCCCACACAGAAACTTGAGAGCACATCTTTGTTATTTATGCCTAAGAAAACAGAGAGGCTAGCAGAGTCAAAATCATACCATATGAGGCTATGGTGATATTTTGTCTTTATAGTTTGCCAGTGAGTAACCCAGGCAATAATAGGGATGAGAAATAGTGGAGCTCCATATATTTGCGTAATTTGCGTGACTGGAAAATACCCTTCAGAGAAAATGCTTCCTTTGAAGAAAGAGACTTAGCCAGTTGCTCTTTAGACACACACAGGGCACTTTTGCTTTTAGTTAAGAAGATGCCAACTTTGTGGAATTCTGAGCTGCCCATGGGTGTATGAAGAAAGCTTTGGCCAATGACTTACTCACAAGGAAATGGTGATACTTCAGTGCAACTGCAAGGCATGGCCATGCACAGTATAGGACAGAAGGTGAAAGAGTTGTGTGCAAACAGTTATAAACCATCAGGGCACCAAATTACGTAGAAGATATAAATTTATATGTAAACAAAGCTTGATCATGCTTTGTATATTGAGTGGTAGCCTGCATGTGTTTTCACATGGGCAAGAGGCAAGGGGCAAGGGGCAAACACCTAATTGCTGTGACTTCTTAGAGCTCCCTGTGCACACATGCACAAGGGCAACAGCAGATCCATTTCCTTGTTGCCTGCATATCTCATGCTTTATGCATTCCTTGGGCAATACAATTGTAAAAACAATTCTGCTGGGAAAACAACAATGGAAATGTATCCAAGGGAATTTCTGCTTGTTTTTAGCAGGCCATTGTAAGTAGCAAGCTGGAGGAAGCGTGCCTCGGCTTTGTGATGTGGCTGAGGGGCTGGATATTGATATGAGAAGTCAAGATTAAGAGAAGTTGCTAAGCAACGAGGGGAAATTATTCTTGGAAATGACATTTGGACTGAAAAGGGCCAATGTCTGATCTCAGCCTTCCTGCTGCAGAGGGGTTAACTTAATAAAAGTGCCACATGCAGCTATCTGCAGTGGGCTCTTCACTGTCTTAAATGGAAGTTACTTAATAGCAAGAGAACTAATTTGACGATGGAAAAGCTATAACTTGCAGAAGTAAAATGGTCTAAGATAAAACTAAGGAGGAAAGACAGGATAATAACTGCTTGCAATGAGGGAGGTAAAGCCCTGTCATTGCTGCAGTTTGAGTTCAGATACCATTGTTAAAAAGAGCACATAACTGTTCAGCATACCAACTTATATCCAGTATATTTACAAGCAGTATGCAAGGCATTCCTGCTTAAGAATATGATCTGACAGTAATATACCAGAAAATGTAACATCACACGAAAAAGAAATGAATTATAATGGATTGCAACAGCACTTATGGATTGGCATTCTGAATTCGCAATCATTATTAAAAAAAAAAGTATATACTTAATTCCCAAAGGCTAAGAAGAGTGGCAGTAGTCACCTGACATTGCATATATAACCTAACAGCACGCTCACGTAAATGTATATATACATAAGTACATAAGTACATATATACACACTCAAGTATGCATATGTATATGAGTATTATTCATTGTTTCTGTGTTGCACTGGCAAGACCAAGGTCTTTGAAGGGGTCTTTGAAGGAACCTAGGGATCAAATGAGATTTTGGCAAAGTCCTATTAATTGTAATAGGAAATTGAGTATTTGATATCTCAGGAATTAATTCATAGTTCCTACAAAAGGAGTAGAGTCTCATCTAGACAATGTCAAGATTACAGATATTAAATGTTTATTTCTAATGACTTTTGTAGTTAAAATGCATTATGGACAACGGTCTGAACTGTCAGTGTCTTTTTTATTACTAACTCATCTCATGGCTCCATGATGACAGAATTAGCTTATTCTGGTCACACAGAAAAGTGTGAGAGAGGTGAGCCAAGTTCTACTCCTCATCCTGGCAGAAGTATGCTTCAGGCATTTCCAGAGAGCCTAGAACTAGGCTTACACTAAGATCAGTAAAAATCATCTTTATGTTGTCCTATTCTCTTATATTTCTGTTTTAACCATCTTATATTTCATACATCATCTAGACCAAATTCACTAAGTAATGTTAACATTTGTTCCAACTGAAACAAAGAATCTGATTTTTCGTGTAGCATGGACATGCTGTGATATGAAAGGACTAGAACATACAGATCATTCTGTAAACTTATTGGAGAAAGAGACCTTTTTGAGGTCACCACAAGCATCAGAGAAAAACATGTCCTGAAAAAGAAAAAGAATATTTTGGTCTTTTAAGTTTGAAGTTGATCTTGTGAAATTTTAGGGTCCAAACATATTCTCATCTGAGCAGCTTTGCTGTTCCTGCCGACAGACACATTCATGTGAGATGGCACCTTTGATTCCTGAATTTCTTGCCGACCTTCTTCAACACACATTATACCCTTACATCTCCAACACAACAAACAAAAAACAAAACCAAACAAACTTCTCCCAAGAAAAATAATGACAAGCAATGCGTATCTGCTATCACATTTTCAAAGCGTGTCAAAATTCTGAAATAGCACTGGCTATACATCTAGAAAAAAACTGTTTGAAGCAATGGAACAACTTTTGATTGAAACAGCCTGTTTTGTACCTGCAGAGACCATTTCCCTCAAATAGATCTACAAAGAATATTCCTCACAAAAATGGAAGTTGAGAGAAGAAAAAACATGCATGCTTGTTTTATGGCATGGATAGAAAATGGATAGTCTATGGATAGAAAAATGAAGTGTGGAAGTGAAACTTATTGGACATAAAATGTTGAAGGATATTGTCACAAAAAAAAAAAATCTATTCTTAATAAATCAGTTTTTAATGCGGAATATGATTTGATAAGCTTATTTTTCTTCTTTTGTGTCCAGCAAATTCAAGGCAATTTAAAAAATAACATTACTCTTAAATTCTACAGCATGTAATTTAGCTGACTTCAAATTTCCATCTAAATGTTGCTTTGACACATAGCAAATTTAAAGTTTTTTAGAGACAGAATACACAGTGCTTACATTTATGGAAGCATCTATGTAATTCTGAGTGGTAACCAGCTTACCATAGTTACCCAGTCTTATTTAATCTTGTGAAGACATTGTACGTATCCTTGTGTTACCAAAATTAAGAAATTCAGTGAAAGAACTGTAGTAGTTAAAAATTCACATGTAATTATAGCTTTCACAAAGTTAATCAATTTTTCCTTAGAGAAATAAAAAGAGAACAAGATAAAAATGCATAACAATGTGATTGAGGACCTCTTCTGTAGCAATATGCTGTTTTACATCAATTCATCTTGAGAGGACTGTGTAGGTCAATCTTTGAGGTAGTCTACCACAATGTATTATGAGACACTGGATACTCTGAAGCCAGTTAGGTGGGCTGCATTTTGACCCCAGCTAAAAGGCAATAAAATGAGCCAGCCACAGATGCAGAACTGCTGGTGAGGATGTGCCAGCAGCAATACTGCACTCATCTTCCCCTGAGCTTTAATACCACAGGGGATGACTCAAGACAGAGAGCAGCACCAGCACTGGCTAAGTACAAACAGATGGTAATTTTTACCAAGAGAGTATGCTCTGGCCACTCCTGCTGTAGCTGGGAATTGGATGTAAGTGACTTAGCAGCAGGGTCAGGGGTCTGGTGCATTAAAGCTGCTGCTCACTCCAGGGAAATCTCCTGCCTTCCAGAAGGGCAGCTTTCTGGCCTTTTCTGGCATTAAAGCACTGCTCCGAGTGTAATGGGATTGACCTGAGTTTGATTAGGTGTCTATAGTAACATCTACAGTCACGAAAACAGACTAAAATGTAGAGGATGGAAGGAAAAAATAGCAAGCTGTCAGGGTTTTAACTGTATTTTTCTTCCTATCTTTAGTCACTTAGAGCAACACATCTTTCTGGCCATTTTAGCAAGTGAGCACATGGGAGTGCATGTGCCCTGCCACGTTGAAGCAGTGGCAGAGTTTGGCACTGTATGGTGGCCACCACCACAGGTACAAGGGTACCACTTGAGCCTCTCCAACAAGACTATTAAATCCATAAAAACTATGAAATTTAGACTTAATTCTTGTGACAAAATTCCTCAGCATATCTTAGATTTAAGACAAGCAGAAACATATAGAAAACATATATTTCAATTGTTGTTCTGTACAATAGTCTCAGATGCCCTAAAAATTTCTTCAAAATCAGTTTAAAATGGAAATTAACATTACTGTCAGAGTTTGTTTATGTGTGAATAATGGGAACTTAAGCTTTTTAAGCTGTCATTACAGTTGCATTGGTAGAAGGCTGTGAGCAACAATTTATTTCATCTGACAGCATTTATACTGGAAAGCGTAATGAAATAAAATGCGTTTTAGATAGCTGAAGAGCCAGGGTGCCCTTTCTCCATCCTGTGTCCAGATTCCCACAGCAACAGGCCACAGTGAAGGGGCCCTTTGGAATGAGGATGATGAACGGATATTTATCTGGCTAAGCAAGCAATATTTGCTTAATCTTATCTGTATTTTTTTTTTTGCTGGTGTACATAAATATCATGTCTAGGTGCACAGAAGCATCTGCTGTCTGTTTATATGTAATGGCACTCAAGCTAAGGTTTTGGCTGCTTTTCCCCTTGGAGTAGGATAGAGGAAAATTAAAAAAAAAAAAACAAAAAGGAAGAAGAAATACAGAAAAGAAATAAAAAACCTAGTCTCTGTTGAAGCAGATTCAGGCAGCTATTAACCAGCACAGCAGTTTCTTCACCATTCTTGCAGGTGATGGAATCAAGGCCACTGCCTGCCAGCCCTGCCTTTGAAGCAAGACAGGGTCATCCTCAGGCTGTGCCAGCCAGTTCTTATTTCTGGGTGCTGGAGGGGAGATCTGAGGCTGCAGGTCTTGCAGAGAGCATCCTTCTGCTGTGTCCCTGCAGGCACAGCACAGTCCTGATCACAGAATCACAGAATGGCCAGTGTTGGAAGGAACCTCAAGGATTGTGAATCTCCAACCCCCCTGCCAGAGGCAGGGCCACCAACCTCCCCATTTAATACCAGACCAGGCTGCCCAGGGCCCCATCCAATCTGACTTTGAACACCTCCAGGGACGGGGCATCCACAATCTCTCTGGGCAGCCTTTTCCAGCACGTCACCACTCTTCTGTTAAGAACATCCAACCTAAATCTTCCCTCCCTCAATTAAAAAACATTTCCCCTTGTCCTGCTGTTTTCAACCCTTTCAAAGAGCTGATTCCTCTCCTGTTTGTGGGCTCCCTTTAGGTAGTGAAAGGCTGTAATGAGGTCACCCCACAGCCTTCTTTTCTCCAGGCTGAACAAGCCCAGCTCCCTCAGCCTGTCTTCATAGGGGAGGTGCTCCAGCCCCCTGATCACCGTCATGGCCCTCCTCTGGACCTTCTCCAACAGCTCCCCATCTTCTTGTACTGAGGGCTCCAGACCTGGACACAGTACTTCAGTTGGGGCTTCACAAGAGCAGAGTAGAGGGGGACAATCACCCCCTGTCCCTGCTGGCCACCCCTCTTCTGATGAAGCCCAGGACACCATTTGCTTTCTGAGCTGCAAGAGCACACTGCTGGCTCATGTTAAAGAGCTGATTCCTCTCCTGTTTGCTTTTCATCCATCAGGACCTCAGGTCCTTCTCTGCAGGGCTGCTCTCAAGGACTGCTCCTTCCAGTCTGTATGGATGCCTGGGATTCCTCCAGCTCAAGTGCAAAACCTTGCACTCTGCTGTGTAGAACTTCATCAAGTTCACCCACCTTTCCAGCTTGCTGAGGTCCCTCTGAATGGCTTCCCTTCATTCTACCGTGTCAACTGCACCTCTCAGCTTGGTGTCATCAGCAAACTTGATGAGGGTGCACTCGATTCCTACATCGATGTCATTGATAAAGATGTTAAAGAGCACCGGTCCCAAGACAGACCTCTGGGGGACGCCGCTCATTACCGGCCTCCACCTGGACATGGAGCCATTGATGACCACCCTCTGTCTGCGGCCTCTCAACCAATTTCTTATCCATTGAGTGGTCCACCCATCAAATCCACATCCCTCCAATTTGGAGATAAGGATGTGGTGGGGGACCATGTCAAAGGCTTTGCTCAAGTCCAAGTTCGCCTTTCCCTTATCCACTGATGCTGTCACTCCATCATAGAAGGCCAACAGATTGGTTAAGCATGACCTTCCCCTGGTGAAGCCTGCATATATCATGTTGAGACTGTAACCACAGAATGTAACCTTTTCAAGTTATCAAACAGGGTAATTCTTAATGAAGATTATTTTTTCTTCATTACCTTTAATTACTCTTTAAATCATGGTGAGTGCTGCTATGAGCCATGGCTGTGGTTTGGCTAGCTGATTGTGGCCTCCTCCATCATAAACATCTTCTGACAAGCTCTGCAACTTGGCTCATGTCCTCTAGTTTCTGCAGAAGGAACATGAAAAGAAGCTTTTTGCTCTGTTATACAAGTAGAGATATGCTCATATATGTCTCTATATGTTCATATATAGAAAAAAAAAAAGTCTTAAATCATTCTTTAAAACTCTTTTCAGAAAGAAGAAAAAACTTTATAAAACCCAAACAGCTGGAACCTAAGAGGAAGGGAAGTTGTTCAAGCTGTTTAAAATCCTAAATCTCATTCATTGGTTTCTTTTAAAACAGGCCCATTGAATATGTGAGTGTTACTTGTAATAAATAGATGTAATTTATTATGCTGTCATATGCTGTCAGATTACCTTGTGGGTAAGATACCAGAATCTTAAAAGCAATCATAATCTGTTTATCAGTTACAAACTCTATTGATTTACTTTTTCAATGAGAGTGTAACTGAGAAGGCACAATATTTGCTTTTAAAAGACTACATTTTTACTGATTTGTGTGGGTTGAGACTAGAAGAGGCACCCGACAGAAAGCCTGCGGATCCAACTGAAGAATCAAGCAGTAAATGATTCCTGCTTGTGCTGAAGCACAGACAAACAGCCTGGTGTGCTGTTTGTGATGGCTGTTTGTGCTCTGGGATCACAGAGGAGGCAGGGACTAATAGTGTTTTAGTGCTGTTTAGGGAAATTTTAAATGGAACCATTGTGTTCCTTTACTGGTTAGAGCCTCTTTGGGGAATTGTGTTCTTGAGAAATGTGTCGGCTAGAGAGCAAGGAAAGAAGCAGAAGCCTCTCACAAATGGGCTTTGCCTGTCAATTGGGCTAACGTGCTTGTGCTACACGGTGCAGGCACAGGGGGCTACTTCATGAGCCAGGAACCTCCTCTTTAACACTGCTGGCTTATGCTAAGGCATTTTTTCAAGTCACATAGGCCAGCGAAAGAATTTTGGAAAAGAACATGTACACCATTTAGAGAAATCTGCAAATCTGTCACACTGCACAGAGGCAGCCAAAGGAAATCCAAACGGATATACATATGTACAGTCACTAAGTCTCAACTATGTTTCTGTCTTTTGGGAAAAGATGTACCGTGGCTGAGAACCAATCTCAGAAACATCTAGTGAAAACATGTTACAGTGCTTTTCAATTTCTGCATGGTAAGCAAGGAGCTAAAAGTGGAAAGTCCAGGATTCAGGATAGAAGAAATCTAACAGATTCAGAGTTGTAGGTAGCAGTGAGGCCTGTCCAGTGTTTTTTCCCAAGGAAGTCGCCCTCTATTTTCAGTGCTCCCCTAAAATTCACTGCTCCCTAGTGAACCCTTGATTATTCACATAAATTTTATTTTATTTTTTTAAGTGAGCATGTGTTATCTGGGGGCGCCTGCCAAGGAGAAGATTTTTCTGCTGTCGTCCACTATGGTCTTTCTGCTCCAACTGGAGAGGATATAGCACAGGCTCTTTTTCTTAGCCTCTCATCCTCTCCTCTTGGGACCAATTGCGCTTCTGTGAATTTGCTGGAAGAAATAGGTGTTTGGCAGACCTTAGGTCTATTTGGGAGCCTTGAGAAGGGGAAAGTGTCCATCAGTCACCAGCTGGTGCTGCTGTCCAACCATGAGCTCCAACATTTCCGTACAAACCCCATGGCTGTCCCTAGGTTTCCTGAGACCCTTTCAGGCTTCTGAGATTCTGGATTTAGTCTTTATCTATCTGCAACCACTCGCTCACAGACAGGCACTGGTTGGTAGCACTTGGGTGGTTTTGATTGAAAAGCCTGCCCCCAGCTCCTCCAAAGGATGTACAGTTTGCAAACCCACTGATAGCTTGTTTCACCTCTGAATTAATTAGTTTTACTAGAACAGATGCAAAGCAGTGTTGAAACAGTCTTTTATTATCCCAGAGGATGCCTGTTTCTTGGTGCACTATTAAACATACACAGAAAAACCCAGAACGATCTCATCATTGTGCTGAGAAAGCCTGTATTTATGAACAAGTTACAGGGTATGATATTAAGGTGGGAACTTTTCTCTAACAATCACAGGCTGCCTGCTTTAAAATAACAGAACTGAATAAAGTCATGCCACTTAAGAAAAGCTTGCCAGAAGCAAACAAGTGCACATAAATTGTAATGGCTAATAAAAAGATAGACTGCTGACAAATAACAAAACTTTTAGCACTTAGATCTTTCTGTAAGGAAGGAGTATCAAAGCCAAAAACAGTTGGAGTGCTTTTACTGTTTCAAGCCTAAAATCTGCAATTCAGGGAGAGCATAACTTACAGAGATTTATTTCCAATCTTGTATTATAGAGCATCTGCAAATAACAGGTAAGCATATTTTATTTTATTTTATTTTATTTTATTTTATTTTATTTTATTTTATTTTATTTTATTTTATTTTATTTTCCCCATGTCTGGTTCTCCTTTTGCAGTGGTTTCATACAACGAAAACCTTATTCTCTTCATTATATTTGCACACACAGGAAAGAGTTTCAGATTTTTGCTATTCATAATGACCAAGCGTGCAAGGGATTTCCAAAGGCCATCTGGCCCAGCCACCCTGCTCAGGCAGCAAGGCAGAACCTCTGGTTGTCCCTTCCAACCTCAACCATGCTGCAACTCCAGGAGGACCTGAAGACCTTTGCTGTTCATTTCAGAGGCAGCCATGCAGAGCTTCCTTAAGTTTTAAGGAGGATCACCCCTTTTAAAAAATCTCATACCTTACGTAGGGAGGGAACACGCACTTAGCAACAGGCAAAGCATATGAATAGGAGTTTGTATCCCAAAATAAAGAAGATACATGAGTCTGCTATACCATTAAGCACACAGTTAATTCCATGAATTTGGTGTTACTGTTTGTGTGAATTAAGTTCTTTTATAACTCAAAAAGAAATTAGATGCTGTTTTGATGTTACAGGATCAGCTAGCCACTTGTGGCTCTGAGGGCTTTCTCTTTGATGCAGAAATTTGTACTTTATTATGTTTGGTAAAAAATACCAAAAAAAAAATGGGAAATGGAAGAACATGCCTAATTGGGTACTGTTTGCTCTCAAAGGCAGAATCATAGAATCATCATAGAATCATAGAATGGCCTGGGTTGAAAAGGACCACAGTGATCATCGAGTTTCAACCCCCTGCTGTGTGCAGGGTCGCCAACCACCAGACCAGGCTGCCCAGAGCCACATCCAGCCTGGCCTTGAATGCCTCCAGGGATGGGGCATCCACAGCCTCCTTAGGCAACCTGTTCCAGTGCATCACCACCCTCTGTGAAAGACTTCCTCCTAATATCTAACCTAAACCTCCCCTGTCTCAGTTGTCCTATCACTGTTAACCCATGTGAACAGTCATTCCCCCTTCTGTTTATGTGCTCCCTTCAAGTATTGGAAGGCCACAATGAGGAAAAGGCACCCTGGAGCCTTTTCTTCTCCAAGCTAAACGAGCCCAGTTCCCTCAACCTTTCCTCGCAGGAGAGGTGCTCCATCCCTCTGATCATCTTAATGGCCCTGCTCTGGACTTGTTCCAAGACCTCCTTGTCTTTCTTGTGCTGGGGGCCCCAGGCCTGGATGCAGTACTGCAGGTGGGGCCTCAAAAGAGCTGAGTAGAGGGGAACAATCACCTCCCTCTCCCTGCTGGCCACCCCTTTTTTAATGGAGCCCAGAACACAGTTGGCCTTCCGGGCTGCAAGCACACACTGCTGGCTCATCCTCCAGGACCCCTAAGTCCTTCTCCATAGGGCTTCTCTCTTGTCCCAGTTTGCATAAATACTTGAGATTGCCCCAGCCCAAAGATAAGCTGTATTTATTTATTTGTTTTTTTTGTTGCTGTTGCTGTCAGTGAGACCTGAGATGCAGCAGCAATGTCAACAGGAGTGTATAGATGGAGTCAGGTAAATTCTAAATGTTTCGTTGATTTACTGTTTAACTAAATCCAGGCTTTTACCAGTGCAAGCACTTACCAATTTATGATGGAAAAATATACACATATGATCCCAGCTGTTTTACATTCTTTTCAAATTAAGGATCAGCTGCTAATGATGAGAATTTCAGTAGCTAATAATAAAATATGTGAGCGGCATCTCTCCTAGGGAAGCTTTACAAAAGATCACAGCATCATGGGATCATCTAAGATGGAAAAGATCTTCAAGATCATCAAATCCAGCTATCAACCTGACCTACTGACACATCTCTTGAACTCCTCTAGGAATGGCAACTTCACCACTTCCCTAGGCAGCCTGTTCGTCTGGAACGAAAATTCTACCAAATATGCTAAAGCACATAACTGAAGTGTAACTAAACTACTCCACTGCTTGGCACTTCAAATTAGGAACAAAAATATGAGGTAAAGGGTGACGTCTTAGTGAAAAGACAATGCTTTGCAGGAAGATTTCACTGGTATATTTCCAAAAGTATGAAATGCAAAATGAAGTAGAATGGAATGGAATGGAATGGAATGGAATGGAATAAAATAAAATAAAATAAAATAAAACAAAATAAAATAAAATAATGATAGGTGGCAACTCTTTAGTACAGACTTAGGCAAGTAGAGTAAAAAAACAAGTGATCTGAGAGCAGTTACAGGAGGTAAAACAGTTACTGCCCTGGGACTGAAATTCAGCAGGTTGGCTTTGGAGTGTGACCACTTGGGCAGAGTGATTTGACAGGTGAGAAGATGAAATCTTACTGGGTAATCGTAAGCGTGTGGCAAATTGATAGTGCCACTGTGGTTAGCTAAGCTGGAATAAAACTCTGATTAAGAAAGCTCTGGGAAGACCAGGTAGCAGACTCCTAATACCATAACGGGCCTACAGGAAAGCTGGAGAGGGACTTTTTATCAGGGAGTATAATGATAGGACAAGTTGTAATGGTTTAAAACTAAAGGAAGGGAAAATTAGGTTAGATATTAGGAAGAAATTCTTTACTCAGAGAATGGTGAGGCACTAAAACAGGCTGCTCAGAGAAGCTATGGATTTTTTATTCATGGAGGCATTCAAGTCCAGACTGGATGAAGTACTGGGCAATCTAATGTAATCAATGGGTTTCAATCCTGTCCATGGCAGTAGTTGGAACTAGATAGTTTTTGAGTTCCCTTCCAACTCAAACCACTTTGTCATTTACTGATGCTATCAGGAGCAGCAGCATGAGCCTGATGCCATTAACCTGGCTCTGGAGTCTTCCATGTGCCTACATCACCTAGTTTTGAGCCCCTCACTACAGGAATGACATTGAGGCCCTGGAGAGTGTTCAGAGAATGGCAACAAAGCGGGTGCAGGGTCTGGAGCATAAGTCTTATGAGGAGCTGGGATTGTTTAGGCTGGACAAGAGGAGGTTCAGGGGTGACGTTATCATGCTCTATAACTGCCTGAAGGGAGGTGGGGATCACCCTCTTCTCCTGAATAACTAGCAATAAGGCTGGAGGGAATGGCCTCAAGTTGCACCACGGGATATTCAGGTTGGACATTAGGAAATATTTCCTCTCCAAGAGAGTGGTCAGGCGCTGCTACAGGCTGCACAGGGAGGTGGTGAAGTCATCGACCCTGGAGTTGTTCAAGTAATGTTTACATGTTGTACTGAGGGACCTGGTTTAGTGAGAAATACTGGTGATAGGTGGATGGTTGGACCAAATGATCTTTAAGGTCTTTCCCAATCTCGATAATTCTATAATTCTGTGATTCTATCATCCCTCCAATTTAGGAGCCTAATCCCTATGTAAAGTGGGGAACAGCCTGTACCTTTGCTCCATTCTTGCTGTCTCCTGACCAATATTTTTGGGCTGTAATAAACACCACTGTGTTTTCAGCAGTGGAATGAAAGCTGGTATTTCAGAGGGTTTTATGGCTTTCTAGTAAGTGTAAAGTAGGGATAAGGGATAAATGTTGACTCAAAGGGGTGTTTACTTTTTTTTTGTAACCCACAGGTGTTAGCTTTGCACCTAAGAAGTGGCTCAGAGTCTTTCAATAAATACCAGCTTTCACTTGCTCAGCTTTCAAAGCAAATTTCACCTTAACTAAACCATATTTTTTTCCCAGGAAAACAGTGCTATCTGTTACACTTGCACTTGCCAAGCCTCAGTAATTTTACAGTTGTTATTTAGAAACATGGTGTTTGCCAACACAGTAACCATCATATATGCAAGTCTCTTTATTTCAAAGAGGAAATAATTTTCAAATGGCAAATTAAGTTTGGCAAATTGTGGTAACTACAGTAACTGTGAATCATGACTGTAAATATTTTTTGCTGTGCCATTACTCTGTTTGCCATGAGAATCCCTCTTAAGCCAGCCCAGCAACAGTAGGCATCGTAGTCCCATGGTTGTAAGTTGAGGCAAAGCCTCCATAATGCACCAACACACATGTACCCCTGGCACCTGAACAGAGATGTCTGCATCATTTTATTGATTTCCATTTCTCTGACATTATCTGGTCTGGTGTCCTGCCTGGTGTTGGTGGTTGTTGGGTCAGGAGCTTGTCCTCACAACACAGAGACAGCCATAGGGATGCATGGGTTGCTGCTGGCTCTATTGCCAGGGAAATAAGAACATGTATTGCTCTTCCACCAGACATTGCTATCAGAGAGACAAACAAAATCTGTGCTCAGGATATTTAAAATATTGCTTTAATTTAACCAAAGTGATAAGGAAGCTACCCAATGTACATCTGTAGCAGCTTTCCTGGGGAAAAAGTATTGCATTGTTTTTTCTTCTGAAGGTGATGGCTGGAAGTGCAGGATTACAACAGTTTGTGTGATGGAGGAGAATAATTAGCCACAATCTGGATGTAGAGCATAAGAGCATCATAAACTGTTTGGAGGGTTATTAACTTGCAGAGCAGTGCCTTCTGTTCACCCAAGTGTTGATGGAGTTTTGAAGAAAAATAGAAAAAAAAAAAAAAAAAAAAAAAAAATTGCTACCAAAAGGTTGACTGAAAAAGTGAAGATTGGTCTTGAGAAGTTAGTTTTTACTTGGTGTTTGAACAGACCCAGTGCCAGCAGCACAAGGCAATGGTCATCCTCTCTTCTGAGTTTTTCCTACCTTGAGTGAAAGCAGGCGCAAACAGATAGCTGCTCTTCTATAAACAGGACTTTGCAATGTTCAGCATGTGTTTCACTTAAAAAAAAAATATATATATATATAGACTTTCATGCATTTTATCCGTTGTAAAATGCATGCAAGTTGCTAATCACCACAGCATACCAAACATAGGATTACGTAGTGTTAACACAACAGAGTTAAAAAATTCATTGGAAATTTTTTGTATTGAGAGTCTAGAGGTATCTATTACGTATTAATACGTCTAGAGGTATCTAAACATTTAAAACCCACTGCCAGTACTGGCACTGATTTACCAGTCTCACAATTGTTTCTTCTCATTAATATACTTTGATTTTTACAGTCAAAAAAGAAATAACTCAATCTCTAGGCACTCCACATAACTTTTGAGATAAGCACCTCAAACTTCTCAAGCTTTGCCAGGCAAAGCATCAGCAGTGCTATATATTCCCTCTAATAAACATTTTAGAGACCCCAGCTTGCAAGCCCACCATTTATCTTCCTGAGATATTTTGCCTTCAGAATTCAGGAAACAGACATGGTCTCCGGGCACCTTTCTTTGGGCAGAAAAGTAGTATCAAAGAACACACAACATTCGCAGCAGTTCCTCCTTTTGGATATGAGGAAGTGCCAACTGCAAGAGCAGCCATGGAGGAAAGCAGCAGAGATGCCAAAGAAAACGCGCATTCATATATAAAAAAACATTGCATATATGTTTTGACCACCTGAATTACTGTGTGAATTACTCATTCAGGCTATGAATTTGCATTATATTAGTGAGGAGAGGTCCTCATTACTATGTTAGTGTGAGAAACACTGAGCTAAACAATTTAATACAGTAGGAAAAAAATCAATGTCTGGCAATGGGTGAGTTGCAAGGAAAGGAAAGGCAAGAGAGCAGTGAGGCACTTCTGGTCTGGGTAGGCTACCATGCGCCTGCCTAGTCTAGCACAGTGTTTTGTGGGTGCTGTGCTGCAGGTGGATTGAAAGGAGAATTTAAAAGAAATTACTGTTCTTTCTCCTTTCTCATTTCCTCTTATCTCCCAGAGACAGAGGCACTTTTCGCAAAGATTCATTGCCTTTTCAAACTTCTACTTTTAAATGCTTTCTTTATGAATTATGTGTACATGAAGTGCCAGAACTTCCTTCTATATCTAGCAAGACTTCCTTTTTTACAAGCACTGGATGCACAGTAAAAGGATGTTCAGATTATTCCAATGTACTTTTGTGAAGATATTTTTTTCCAAAGGTATTGTTTCTTGGTCAGCAAACCATTTATCCACTGCTGGCAGACACTCAGCTGCTGAAATCCTTTGCTCTCACATTATTCTTAATTATTCCTCTTTATTGTCCTACTACCCATCTCTGTGCAGCACAAAGGAGGTAGCACTTCAGCCCAGTCTCAGTTGAACTTCTCTAACTTCCTGAAAGTGCTCAGAGAGCTTCTCCTAACAAAGGAAACTTCCAGAAGATTTTATAGTGAAAAGCAGTGGAGGAACAAGTCAGAGTGATGACACATCATGTCCCAAATGGACTCCTGTGTGCATGTATGAAAGCATGTGTGCATGACACATATTGTTCAAAATTACTTTGCTTTCTATGAAGATAGTTTCAAAGCACTGCATTTGCCCTTTGGGATGCCTCTGGTTGAGAAGATTGAGGTTATCTGTGTCCAAGCAAGTCAAGAAAAATTTCAATCTAGGATCCCAAGATTGTTTTCAGGGAAGAGGAGAAATGCAGTAGATCAATGCATATTCTTGGTTCTCATTTGCGATGGAAAAAGTAGTTCATGCTTTTCCTTTTACTTCCACAACCCCATGGCTGTTTAGCCAACAGTGTGACTTGCAAAGCTCTTGCTATATTCAATGAAAGCCAAAGCTGATGGTTAATTCTGGCTCCCTCACATTCAGAGCCAAGTCTCCTATTGACTTCAAAGGGAAAAGGATTTTACTCACTGCATCTCCTCCAAGTGCCACTCAAGCTGCTTATCACCCCAAACACTCACAAACCTCCCACTGTCATTTCTCTTTCAGCAATGGAAAACTGTTCCAAAAATGAAATTCTAAAAATGAGACTGAGTTTTTCTAGCTTTTTCACTTCATATGGCTGGTGGAATAACACATCTACACTCCTTTTCAAATGGCATATGCTTAACATAACAGCAAAGAAACATCGGGCTATCTTCACCCTGTAGCTACTGATGAATATGCTACATCATTTCAACACAGAGATTTTCAACAAAATACTTACGCTGAGAATCAATATGCACTTTCTTCCATTCACAAAAATGTATTGTATGATCTTGACATACTTATATATAGACTTGTATCAATCTGTTAATGTCTGAGAAGATCATGGAACAGGTTCTCCTGGGAGACACATGTAAATGTAAAGACTCATGCAAGATGAGGAGGTGGTCCAAGATAGCCAGCACGGCTTCATCAAGGGCAGACTGTGACTGATCAGTCTGGTGGCCTTCTATAATCGAGTGACAGCATTGGTGGACAAAGGAAGGGCAACTGATATCATCTACCTGAATTTATGCAAGACTTTTTACATGGTCTAACACCACATCAGTACGTCTAAACTGGAGAAACATACAATTGAAGGGTGGACTATTCTGTGGATAAAGCATTCGCTGGATGGTCACAGAGCCAGAAGATTGTCAATAGCTTTGAGTCCAGGTGGATGCTGATGTCCCCTGAGGGTCTGTCTTGGGACTAGTGCTCTTCAACATCTTTAATAACAACCTGGACGGTGAGATTTCATAACTGTTCGTAAGTGCCGACAGTGCAGGAGTCAAGTCAGTCGGGACGGACTCTTTTAGAGGCATGCATCAGTAGTACAAGGAACAATGGGCACAAACTGGAACACAGAAAGTTCTGCGACTAACACAAGAAAGAACTTCTTTACTTCAGAGTGACAGGGTACTGGAACAATAGAGAGGTTGGGAGTCTACTTTTCTGCATACATTCCAAGCTGGACATCTACCTGTGCAACCTACTGCAGGAAGCCTGCTTCAGAATGATGGTTGAACTCAGTGATATCCAGAGATCCTTTCCAATCCGTACATGTGATCTGTGATCACATGCTCTTTCCTCAAGTTTGATGGTGACAGAAAGCAGAGTGGTGCAGTTGATGTGATGGAAGGAATGGATGCCATCCAGGGGTCCTGGGACAACTTGAACATGGACCAACGATAACCTAATGAGGTTCAACAAGGCCAAGTGAAAGATGCCACACTTGGGCTAGGGCAAACCTTGATGAGAACAGAGTGAGAGAAGAACTCATTGATAGCAGCCTCTCCACTTGACCATGCCTGTGCTGTTGCTGGTGGCTGCCCTCATATCTGCTGTGGACAATACTGAGTTCTTCACAGAGATTTCCAGGCTGGGGCTCCACTTCTGAGCTGTTAATGCTTACGTTCCCAGCTCTGTTCCTGCCATCTGAAGCTATTTTGATTTCATCCTAGGGTCAGTGAGCTTCACAAAGCTGTAATTACCATATGGAAATCACCAAGGATCTCTTACAGGGTGCAAATACAAACCAGTACCAGACAGGTTAAGTTTCTGATTTCTACAGCAGCAGAAATTGGAAATCTATCACTTTACACACATATATTTCAGAGTACTTCATTAAATTCTATGTGTAGATTATGGCAGTCAGTGTGGATTTGGGAGCTTGAATTCTTTCCCTTTTTGTTGTCTTGCCCAAGTGAGACGACTTCAAAACAAGAAAAAGGAGATAATGCACATAACACCTCTGCCCTGCTCTGTTCAACCCTTCTGAAGACATGTGTTGGGAAAAAAAAAAACAACAACATCCATTGAAATAATACAAAACATTGAGTGCTGCAAAGGGTTATTTTTCCCCATTCTCCAGAAGAATAATTGTGAGAAGAGCAACTGAGAGATCAGACATCAGAGTTGTACCCTGAGTTCAGGCTAGCAGGTCAAGGAAATGAGCTATGAAGCACTGGGGCTTTATTTCATTGAGCCTGAAAATGAAGTTCACTGGTTGATCCTTCACTGAGAACTGTGCTGCCAGCCATATCCCATGGAGTCCAAAGGGACTTTGAACACAGTGAGTTGCCAGAGTGGACTTGCTGTAACCTCTTCCTCCCGACTGATGGTTTATTGCACTTTCAGGTTATCTGATAAGTCTCCAGTGACTTCTTTAACCTTGATCTTACCAAGAGTATAAGGCAAACCTAGCAGCTGAAACATGTGACTTTATGTTGGAAATTGTTTTAGTCCTAAGGGATTATATTAGTATAGTATATTTACTAGGAATTCCTCATATCTTTTATTCACTCAGCATCATACAGATCGTTACATTTGCAAACTTAATTGTCTTTATAATCCAGAGCTGCACTGCATTTAATGAAATTGTTTTTAACATTTTTTCGCTCTGGTAGCAAGTCATGAAGCACAGCAATTAGGGCTCCATCCCGTGGGCAGAAAATTACTTTGGAAACGGATGCTTGAATTCCAAGCTTTAGATAGAAACACTTCTGGACTTTTGGAATGGTTCATTAGGTACAGAGCCATCAGGCCATTAAGGTGTTAGGTTTAACTTAATTTTCTACATAGGTCAAGGTGAGGAAGCAATTCAAAGCAGAGAGAAGCTAATTTGAGTCCATGGGTATCAGGAAACTAGTGGCAGAATGATAGGAAATGTGACACCTGCCCCTCCACTTCATCATCTCAGAGAATGGAGGAGCTAGGCAGAAGTAACAGAATCACAAAATCGTAAGGATTGGAAAGGACTTCAGGAGATCAAAACTTCCTGCTAAACCAGGTTCCCTACAGTAGGTTTCACAAGAAAGAATCCAGGCATATTTTGAATATTTCTAGACAAGTAGAATTCACAGCCTGTCTTGCCAGCTTGTTCCAGTGCTCCATCACTGATAGTAAAGAATTTCTTCTGCATCTTTCTGTGTTCTAATTTGTTCCCACTCCTCCTCATCCTGTCACTGGGCACAACTGAAAAGAGCTTGGTCCCATAGACTTGACTCCTGCCCTTCAGATATTTATAACTGTTGAGAAGATTCTCCCTCCTTTTTCTCTAGTTCAAGTTGAAGAGTCTCAGATCTCCCAGCCTTTCCTTATAAGAGAGATGTTTGAGGCTTCTAATAATCTTTGTGAATCTCTGCTGGACTCTCCCTATAAGTTTCCTGTCTTTCTTGAGCTGAGTAGCACCGAATTGGACACTGTACTCTCAAAGTAGCTTCACTAGGGGAATAGAGGGGGAGCGATCCTCTCCTTGACCTGATGGCTACACTCTTTTTAATGCAACCCAGGATACCATTGGCCTTCTTGGCCACAAGGGCACACTGCTGACTCATGGCCAACCTGTTATTCTGTAGGACATCCAGGTCTTTCTCTGCAGAGCTCCTTTCCAGCAGGTTATCCCTTAACCTGTACTGATACATGTTGTCAATCCTCCCCAGGTGTAGGATTCTGCATATGCCTTTGTTGAACCTCATCAGATTATTCTCTGTCCATCTCTCCAGTCAGTCTAGGTCTTACTGAATGGCAGCATAGATCTCTGGTGTGTCAGCCACACCTCACAGCTTTGTATAATCAGAAAACTTGCTGAGGGTGCACTCTTTCCCTTCATCCAGGTGATTAAGCTATTGAACAAGACTAGACCTAGTACTGACACTTGGGGAACACAGTTAGTTACAGGCCTAGAGTCTGTGACCCTGATCACAATACTCTGAGCTCTGTCAGTCAGCCAGTTCCCAATCCACCTCACTGTCCACTCATCTATCTCACACTTCCTGAGCTAATCCACAAGGATGTTATGAGAGCCAGATTCAAAAGCCCTGCTTGTGGCTCACCTGGTCATAACATCATAAAAGGCTACCAGGTTGGTTAAGCATGATTTCCCCTTGGCGAATCCATTTTGACTACTCCTGATAACCTTCTTTTCTTCTACTTACTTAGAGATGACATCTAGAAAAAGTTGTTTCATCACCTTTACAGGGGTGGAGGTGAGGCTGACTATCCTTTAGTTTCCTACATCCTCCTTCATGCCCTGTTTGAAGACTGAAGTGACACTGGTTTTGCTCTAGTCTTCAGGCATCTCTTTAGTTCTCCATTACCTATAAAGATAATAGAGAGTAGCTTAGCAAGCAGTTCTAGCTCCCTCAGCTTTCATGGGTGTATCCTATCAGAGCCCCTGGATTTGTGTGCTTCGAGTTTCTCTAGACAATCTTTAACCAGATCCTCAACCATGATAAAATCTTCCCTTCCCCAGACTCTCTCTCTCCCTTTCTCTTCTACAGGGTCTTATATTCAGTCTTTAATAAAAAGACTAGTTGCTCCTCAGGCACACAGCCCCTTGCGCTGGATGATAGGGATGGGGAACAGAATAGGCCCTGTATAATCCATGAAGAGATGTTTTGGACCTGCTCTGAAAGCTGGACACTCTCAAGTCCATGGGTCCAGATAGACTGTACCTTAGAGTGTTGAGGGATTTGGCAGATGTGGGTGCCAAGCCACTCTCCATCATCCTTCTGCAGTCCTAGCTAACTGGGAAGGTACTGGTGGTCTGGAGACTGGCAGATGTGATGCCCATCTTCAAAAAGTGCTAGAAAAATGATCCTGGTAGCTACAGACCTATCAGTCTCACCTTGGTGCTTGGAAGGTTATGGAACAGATAATCTCGGGAGCCATCATGGACCAGTTAAAGGTCAACCAGGGGATCAGGCCCAGTCAGCATGAGTTCATGAACGGCAGATTCTATTTGACAAATCTGACTGCATTCTATGACAAGTTGACCCGCTGAGTGGATTAAGATAAGGTTGTCAATGTGGTCTGGACTTCAGTAACACTGAAGTCCACTGTGACACTGTCCCCCACAGTATCCTCATGGAGAAGCTGGTTGCCCATAGTTTGGATGTGTGTACCCTCTGCTGGGTGAAACACTGACTGGATGGCCAGGCCCAAAGAGCTGTGGTCAATGGAGTTAAATCCAGCTGACAGCCAGTTACATGTGGTATCCCCTAGGGCATGGTACTGGGGCCACTTCCAGGCCACTTCACCATCCCTGGATGGTTTAAAAACCATTTGGATGTGGTGTTCAGGGACATGATTTAGTTAGGGTAGTATGGTTAGGTCATGATTGGATTCGATCTTTAGGGTCTTTTCCAATCTGAGCAATTCTATAATTCTGTTATTCTATTCCTGAGGAGCAGTCTTAGCAGTAAAGACAGAAGAAAGGAAGGCATTCTGTAACTCTTTCTTCTCAGTGTCCTCCATTAGCAGTGCACCCCTCTCATTCAGAGATAACCTCCACATCTTGGTTTGTATCTTCAACACCAGTCCTGTTTGCTGTTTCTGCAGTGCTCAGTGACTGTCTTCCCACACAGACAAGTCATAGGCTGCTTGCATCCCCCTGAGCAAACTGAATTCATAACCTAGTTTCTGTTATTTGGTTCTTTTTTGTGAGAAGTTGTTGGCTGTGATGTTTCGTGCTTGTGGTCCTCTGAACCCTCTCAGTGTGCCAATGTGATCATTCCCAAATCAGTCCCTTCTGCTACTCCTAAGCTTCAGAGTCCATCAGGCCTGCATTACACAAAACTTCACTTGACTCTTTATTAAGCAGTTAGAGAAGTCATATTGTCATACAATTCATAGAATCATATGAAAGTTGTGTTTGAATGACTCACAAGAACTTAGAGTCCAATTCTTGGTCCCATATATGATTACCCAACATTTATATCAGATTTCTGAGAACTCCCCAGTCCTGAGAAATTATTATGCAAAATCCACCATCCTCTGCATACTTCACAATTTGTATCTAAAAGCTGCAATTCCATGTTCACCTTCTAATTACGTGACTATCTTCATAGCATTCTATTAGTTGTTCTACTGAATACCACTTTTCAATGTATTTTGATTATATAATTCATACACTTGCCTAGTTTTGCATTCTGTAGAGTGTTTCCTCAGCCTTGAAGGCCAAGATTTGAAGCACAATCCTCTGCTACATCCCTTTCCAGGAATTATATAAGTCTTTCCTCTAATTAGCCTGGGCTCAACTGCATGTTTAACTTACTCTGTTGAAGTCTCCATCACACTGTTAGTTGGCTGCAATCAATTAGCCCCAGAAATGGTTTGTATGAGATGCATTTGCTCTGTGTTCAGCTGTTAGTTATGGTGCATTTAGCTGAGACAGGTTGTGCTGTATCTTCCAGATCTACATGTTACTTCATATCTACTAAAAGGCACACTTCCCGTAAGGCCATACTATTCCTCCCTTCACAATATCCAGAGATTCGCAGAACAAGCTGTATAGGATTACGAGTGACCTATGATCTGCACATAAGACCAAGATTCTTCATCATTCAGATGATGTCCAAAACTCTGCTATCTGCTGGTGGAACTCTTTTAGCAACAGATACTCCTGGAGTCTTCCCGCCTGGGGAATTGGTTGAGACAGTGGCATCTGACATATCTTTTTTTGCAGCCTTTGTTATACTGACATTGTTGAACCCTGCAATAAACTGAAATATTATTGTTTCCATTCGGAACCAGATTTGGATATGAACACTGTAAGTTTCTCATCCTCATTTGACAGTTATTTTCAATCCACTTCCAGCTTCTTTGTTCTCTTGTTCTAGCCGTCCTCTCTCACTTCATTCTCTTGTGCTGGAAGATAAGGGAGGAAGTTTAAGGGAAAATTTTATGTTGTTGTATAATATACTCCTATTAAGCTGTTCCTTAACATCACACATCAGAGTCAGGCATACAGTGGAAATATGACTTCCCAGAATTAGTAGTTGTCTTTTTTTCTCTAGCATCCATGCCTACCTCTTCCTACCTCTTCCCCTAGAGAAGCTAGATGCATTGCTCATTAAGGCTGAAACAGTGCCTTGCGTCTTTGTCCTACCTCATCTACAAATGTCGAGATGAAGTGACCACATTGTTCATACCAATCATGCGGAGTGTGTAATTAGAAAGGAACATTACCTCTCATCCTCACAGCATGAATGGTCTACAGCCTGTTAAATGCGGCTAGCATACCAATTTCATTCTAAAATCTCATTAGTCCTGCTTACTATTCCCAACACTGCTAGGCAGTGTTTCATTACCACGCAAACAGCAAGAGCCTGTTTGGGAAGCCTTGTCTAAGATGTTGAAATACATCTTTCATAAAAAACAATGCCAGTTGCCAGGAGTGGAAGTGACTACTGTTAACACTCTTTGGCTCCTGTTGGGAAGTCTCTGTGTCATCAATCATGGTTTCTATTTAAAAACAGAAAATACTTTTCTTCCCTAGTGGCTTTGGATGTAAGCACAGTAGAAGCATCAGCCTTTAACCAAATCACATTGGTTCTCCATCCAGGGGATCCATATTCCATTGAATCCAGTGGAGTATTTTCATTATCTTCACTTCATTTTGGTCTATTTTTCACCAGCCAAAGAAATCAGAATTCTTTGTTTATTAATGCTTGGTATTAATTGCGTAAGAACCCACTGTATGTTTATTTGCTTTCCCTATTTTCTCATTTAGTTGTTTCCATTTCTTTTAAATAATATCTTCTTTTAAATAACAGCTACTACAGAAAATGAGTGACTTGACTAATGTTTGCACTTTAAAAAATAATCTTACATCAAACAAATGGGAAGTACATTACAGTGCATATGTGCTCTTCAGTCATAATCAAGATCAATTACAAGATGTCATTCACAATCCCTTGATAGTAAAGAAGCAGTTGTAGAATTTAAGAATCACTTTTTAGAGTACCTAATTTCCATATTTTAACAAATAAAAAGTTGCTTTATTATTAGGTCATCTATCTAGAAACAGTAGTTTCCTCTTTTCCCTGAGTTGCTAAATACCTTATCATGTAGATCTCAGCTATGTCCTAAATGGCTGACACATACAAAATTATTGCATCTCCTGTCTTTAGTGATCTGCTGTAAAATCCTGCAGGTAATCTCATCCATTTATTTCCTGGTACCTTCACCAGTTTTTCTCTGTATAGGTTTATCTTTTCTTACCACAGTAGTATTATAAACATCATTAATGAAATTTTCTTCACATGGTTCTGTCTTTTAATAGTCTTTACTCAGATGTTCCTATTTTTTTTTTTTTCTTCATGTTAGATGTAACCCCAAATGTACGATCCCAGCATCCAGAAAATTTGAATTCTTATGGAGCCATGTGTATTTTCAGTACTGACTTCAGTTAGAGTGTTCAAAAATGTCTGTTCCTTCAAAGGAGTAGATTTTCTGACAAAACTATCTGACTGCCTTGAAAACCTTTAATTCTTCCTTGCTGCTGCCGGAAAGCTTAAAAATTGGGAGGGGGGAGAAAGAAACTGGAGGGAGGAGGCACCTGTCTGCTGCTTTCATCTCTGTATTTTTTTGGAACAAAGGTAGATATTTTCCTACAGATCAAGTATTTTCTGACCACCTCAACACAATATTTGGTGGCTACATCAATGATGATTAGCTTTGGTTCTTGCTTCTGCTTTGCTTATGGTAAACCCACTGATAAATTATCTCAGTTATCTCTTATTTTTGTTAAAGCCCACTTTTAATTCGTGAGAATGTGCTGAAATTATACTGTTATCCAGCTTGTTTTGCCCTGTGAATACTTCAAAAACACATAGAGAGTTGTTCATGGCAGAATGTTCATGAGTTTTTACATATGAAAAGCAACATTTCTTGCATCCTTCCCTGCACAGAAGTTGCATATTATTTGTGTGATCTTATACCACTGTGTGGAAAATAGAATTTTTCAAGTTCTGCCATCACCACCCTCAGTAATGTCGTTACAGTCTTTACAGTAATGCTGTTACCAAACTTGATCATTTTTAACCAGATGAAAAAGCAGCCACCATTTATGCATTTTTAAACACATAACCTAGGTAAGAAATATGGTGTGGGATAACATCAGAAGTACAATGCTTTGTTCTTTTAGACACTTTATTGTTTAAATGGCCTTTCTTAAGCACTAAATAACTCCACATGACAAACTTAGAAAAGAGAAGAGTATAAAATAGAACAACTGCTCTCTTTCAGAGGTCTTAGAAATAATCCTCAGGGAGGATTGATTTCTGCCTGCATGCTGGATGCGTGCATTATCACTCATCTTTCACCTTCTTCTTCTCAACTTCCAGAATTTGGTTAATAATAATAAAATACATTTCCATATATGCTAATTATTTTGTTCTGTTTTAAGAGTACACACAAATCTGCATTTTGGACTTTTTAAAAAATTTGCATTAAGGCATGCACAATTCTCAGGTTCTCTGTGTTTCTAATTTGATTATAAAGAATACAAGTATAAATATGTTAATAGATCAACCTGCATCCAATCCAGCTTCACACACTGAAAGAAAAAAGCAGATACGAAAGCTCTAGCTATTTGTAGAAACAAAAGTCAGTGAGTTTCTCACCAGTGCAAAGAGAGACTTTTACAGTTCTGCAGTAAACTAGGAACAATGGAATGCTATTAAATATTTCTACCATTATTATAAAAAAAATACCTTGAAAAATGACAGGGCTTTCATGTGTACGATTTCATTTTGCTCTGAGTTAAGCCAAAAGCTTTAGAGACTGGCAAAGATCAACAGTAGTTATTAGCAACATACTTAAGCTTTCAAAAACCAATAAACACCTATTTTATGTCAGAAAAGACAGAACAAGTAGTGGCGTGGATAACAAATCAGCTGTAGTTTTCCAGGTAACAAGTGCAATCCATTACTAACTTTGCCACTTACAACAGATTTGATCCAATCATGGTAATAAAAATACTCATTACTCTTCACTGGAATGCTCTTTAGAAATCTGTAATTTTTGTATTGTAATTTCATACTGTCCTTTGAAGATAAAGTAAAGCAGTACCTTCCATTTCCAGGTCATTAGAGTATTTTATGTTTTCATATCCAAAATCTAGACATTTTTCCATGTTTACTAATACCAGTGATCTTGAAAGGGGCAAATTAGCTTAAAAGGCTTACAAAAATACTGAAAAATTAAACACATTCTGTGATCGCTTGTGTACTTCTCCTTCTCTTTCATGTGGCATCAATTCACATCCAACATCTCTCCCAAGGCCAACCATCTGTTTGCATTTATCCATATAAAACCCACCTTAAGAACTGTTTCTATTGCAATGAGTGAGTCAGCATTTTCTCTGTTTTTAAAAAAGAAATGTCAGAAATATTCATTTTTCAAGAAATCCTTATTTTGGGCTGAAGGAAGAGGTTGTATTGTGTATGTTTTTTATTTGTTTGTTTTTGTTTCTTCTGCACACTTGGACCAAAAGAGAAATAATGGCTATTAATAATTGCTCCCTGCATTTTTATTCCCTAAAACAGCTGCTATCAAAGATGTTGAGGAATAACACAAATGCAGGACCACAGCTGGCTCTGCTAGGACTTCAAGGTGAGGTGATCGTCTACCCTGGTTCTTTTCAGGCATTATTTCTTACAAGTGCACACCTCCAGAATTCCACACACATATCAGCTACTTCAATAAAACATGACCGCTCATGCTGAGGTCAACAGATCAAGACTGTTGTAACAGCTCCAGATGGCTTACAGAGCCTTATTGGCTTCATTAATTCATTGATTCTAGGGCAGAAATATAAATGCTTTGCTAATGCAAACATTGAAGAAGCTGCCTCTCAAAATAAAGACAGGTTGGGAATGAGAATGGATGATACTAATTTATATCATCTGCAAAGGGCAAAGCCAAAAGAAAACAAATCTCCAGAGTATTGCAGGAAGGAATTATATTTTTGGTGTGAACAACCCATTGCAGAGATTTCATATAGGAACAAAGAAACTTGGAGCAGCCATCAGCTGGGAGATCCTGCCAAGGTCAAGGTCCCAGCACAGAGGATATCTGGTCTTATTCTGCAGTTCTATCACTGATAGAGTGGCTGGGCACTGAACAGGTTGCCCAGGGCACTGGTTACAAGCTGCCAGAGTAATAGTAGTGTTTGGACAACGCTCTCCATCAGACAGTCTGACTTCTGGTGATTCTGTGTGGAGCCTGGAGTCGGACTAGCTGATCCTTATGAGTCCCTTCCAACTTGAGATATTATGTGATTCTACGATTGCAGCCAGGGCCAGGGAGGCTATTTGGTGCCCAAGGGCTGCATAGGGAACGAGGAGGCTGTTGATGTCCCCACCACCGTTCCAGAAGCTGGGCTGAGATCCCGAATTAGCGCTGAGGGGAGATGGGTGACACGGCCCAGCCGGCGGCACAGGCGAATTCTGTGCCAGGAAAGGAGCGGCGGCACGAACTCTGCCGCCCAGCGCCCGGCCTGAGACGGCTCCTCGTCCCCTGAGTTACTTGGGACAGGCTGAAGCTCCCGTCGCCAACCCCTGCCCTCCTCGGGGACAGCCCGGCCGCGCCGAGCGGCGACGCAGCGGCCACACGAGCAGCACACCGCATCGGAACCAGGGCCAGGCCGGGGAGGGGCAGCGGGCGGGGGCTAGGCGGCGAGGACGGGGCGGCGCCGGGCGGGCGGGGCCGTGCCGGGGCCGGGCGGGCTGGAACGAGCGGTTGCGGCGGCAGTAGGAGAGCGGTCGGGGTACGGCGGCATGGCTTCGTCGCAAGGCAAGAACGAGCCGCGGTTCGCCGACTGGATGGCAGCTCTGCCCGACAGCATCCGCAGCACCCCGCTCACCAACCTGGCCATCCCAGGTAGGGCCGCCCCTGCCTTCCCCCCGCTCCGCCGCCGCGAACAGGTGGGCCGCTGCCCGCCCTCTGCCCCTCGCGACCGCGGGGGGGGGGAAATGGCGGCGGGACTCGCGGCGCCGCTGCCGGTCCGCGCCCCCCCCGGGATGGAGCCGGAGCGGGAATCGCTGCCGCGGGAGCGGCGCCGTGCGGGGCGCTTCGGCGGTGCTCGGCGCCGGGCATCCCGGCGGGCGGTGCGGGGCCGCGTGCCGAGCGCTCCGTCCCTGCCGTCATACCGTCGGCACCCAGCCGAGGGTCGGCGGCGCGCCGGCGGCGACCTCCTCACTCCCGGACTTTCTGTGTTTTTTCTTTTTCTTTTTTTTTTTTCTTTCCAGCGAGGTGCGGGCTGTGAGTTGACCTAGACGAGGCGATGGGTGGCCCTGGTGGGTGGGCTGCGTGGCTCTGGTGCCTTGCACGGTATGCTGGCCCCGGTGCCCGCCGGGCTCCTCAGGCGCTGAGGCTGCGCTCGTGTCTCTCGAGCTCCCCTGGGGGAAGCGTCCACTTCTCGCAAGTTTTGCCCAGCAGCTCCTTGTGCTGCAGCGATTTGTAACGCCAGCCGAAGACCTGTTTAAGTCAATCGCGGCAGTTTCACTAGAACTTGTCTTCTGCAGCAGAAAGCTTTGCTTTCATAGTCTCTTGCAGCTCATGCAAGCGGTGGCTCATCTTTTATTGCTACACTGTGTTTTTTGCTGTAGGTTGGGTATACTGGGTGTAAAACTGCATTCCCTCCTCAGTGTAGGGACCCAGCATCTGTAATTACGATGTCAAATCCTGTTGGAGCTATTAAAAGCTTTTGGTGTTAATAACTCTTTGTTAGTCCTCAAGCTACAGAATGTTCCTGTAGAAAACTGTCTGTGATGAGAAATGAGTTGGTTTGCAATTCACTGAGTCTTTACAAGTTAAATGTATTGTTTTAGAGTCTTTTTCTTGGTTTTGGCTAACCTTGTGTGAAATTGCTTGTGAAGTGGATCAGTGTTCACTGGTTTCTTTTGCTGAGGCTTTTGGGGGCATCTCTTACTGAGCACTCAGTTACTGTCTCTCAGTCCTTTAGTAAAACATAGGACAGGCTTTCACAGTGCACTTTTAGTAGAGCTTTGGTGCAGCTTGGGCAGCAATAACACAGTCATTCAGATGTTTTATTAACATTTCTGAATGTTTTTCGTTTTTTTTTTTTTTTTTAAATGATCTCTCACAGACCCTCTTATTTGCAAAGTGCAAAGAGTGCCCTTAAATTAGCAGAAGGGCTTTTTTCACATAATGGTGAAGGATGTAGTTCTTTCCGTGAAATTATCTTCAAAACTTCTTTAACTTCAGTGACATAAAGTGAAGACCTTAGGAATCTGCCTTACTGGTGACATAAACTGATGTAAAATCTACTAGTTTTTCTGTTTTGCTTCTAAAATGCCAGTTTATAAATAGAGCTGTATGGAGAGGGGGGAAATAGAGCTCATATATATTGGTCTGTCATGGAGCACAGGCACACAGCCTCCGTGGGTACTGTTGCAGGTAAAGTAATGTACCTTCTTGCAGTAGATTGTTACCGTGTTCAAAATGCAACATGAAAATATACAAAATATACAATGTTATGGCAAAAGGGATGGGATTGATTTAATCTTTCAAGATGAAGTAATGTTTTAGACACAGACAAAGTTTGTTTGCAAGTTTATTTCCATATGACCAAAACTGAAAATTAACATTGTATGTGTGTAACATAAGCACTGCTTCCTGAGTTGCTGCTGCAAGGAATGTGCAGAATCAGAAATCTATTAAATCAAATCTTTTAGTTTTGACATAGGACTTTTAAACTGTTTTGCAAACTAATGTTTCCAAATTCTCAATTATTGTAGTAATGTAATCATAAAACAATTTATGTATATAGTAAATAGAATTTTCTTTGCTTTTTTTTTTCTATAACAAAGGAAATTAACAGTAAATAATTTTATTTTCTTTTGAGCAGGATATAAGCTTTCCTTGCAGTAGTAGGAATACTGTCTTTGAACTTAATTCAGCTGTATAGAATTCAGCTTAGAGTACTGAGGAAGAGTACAATGCTCATGTGCAAGAAACCAACTGTTAGCTTGAAAATGTCAGAATGAATTTTCCAAAGGGTGTATCATCATTGATCCAACACAGAGGATATTTCATTACATTATGGAAAATGTTGTTGTTCTATTAGAAGCCACAGGTACGTTTCTCATTGTTTCAGAAGGAGTGCCTGGAAATGAGATGATGCACTGTGTCTGTTGCAGAAGAAAGACACAAAATACGTAGCGTAGTGTTATGATAGTATGTAAGCAGTAATACTGCAGCGTTCATAATGTTTAGAAACATGATAGATCATACATAATCTATTTTTATTTATTGGCTACTTGTTAAGCTTAAACTCTTGCTTCCATAGCCAGTGCTGGGTTTTATCAATATCCCAGCATAGCCATTCACTTGTTTTGTTCTCAGCAGTTCAGGCCAAGTATTTTTCTGAAGATGGGGAATCCAGTAGAGGAGGCACAGATCTCTATTACAACGCGTGCCAGCTTTGTCAGTCAAACTTTTCCATTTGGATTTCTTCCAAGTATGAGAATGTCTCCTTATACCATGGTATTTTCTTCCTTGTCCCTGCTGGCTGTATCTGTGTTGCTGCGTATTGCAGATGGCAGATTTTCCTCAAGTGGAGAATGCCAGTAACATATAATAGTATACATTGTGTGGAAACAACAAAATCTTGTAGCAACCAGAAAATAATATCATGTTTAATCTTCTATTGCTATGACGATTAGAACAATGAAGGAGTTATATTCACTTCAGGGTTTTTCTCCTACTGCTTTAAACTCCTGACATTAAAAGATCTGCCTGGCTAGAGACATAATAGTCTGATTTAAAAAAAAAAAAGGTGGGGGATTGTGGGTTGCTGGCTGATTGTTTGAGAGAGTGTCTCACAGTACTTGTTCAGGTGTAGTTTTGATGGATGGCTGCACCTATTTACTGGGGTAAGAAACGGCTTTCTGTCGATAATGTAGGCTTATAGAACTGAAGTTTTTGGGCCCCCAAATCATGGATAGAACTTGAAGTGTAGAGTCTGTTCTGTTGCACTGATGCTCTCTTCTTATTCTGGATTGACGACATAAACTGTGTGCAGTGCAGTAAAATAGGCATCGGTAGGCAGCATTTCCTTATGAACTGACCCACTTAGATCAATTAACTTTTTCTTATTGACAGTCTGTAGATAAGTTTTGAGTCTGAGTTTTATATAAATTATGTATATGTTACCTTTCCCCCTAGTCCTGATTTTCCAAGCATCTGAGAAAGCCTTTACAAATAATTTACAGTGGAAGAAAGTGCTTTCCTCTTAAAGTAACAAATCTTTCTACCAAAATTATAGCTTGCCTGCAGTTAGTTACATGAGTAATTCTGATGTGCTAGGGACATGTATAAAATCCTCTGAATGAATTTGAGACCCCAAATACCCTGTGAATGCTTTGTTTTGAGTGCTGAGACTTTGTTGTTTCATGTGAGGGTTTTGTGCTTTCTTTGAGTAGATGAAACCTTTGTCCTCAGCATGTGCTTTTGTCGCCTGAGGATTCACTGTAAGCAATACAATTCTCAGAGAAAATTATTTTCACTTATTACCAGCTTGGTGGCTGTGTTTGCTTAATGTAGTTCCTTAGAATGAATCCGCAGGATCTGAATAACATCTTTTGTTTCTCAGATAGGATTTTTTTTTTTCCTCTTTTGACCTATAAAGTTCTTTGTCCATTGGCCAGAAAGCAATTACTGGATACAGCAGAGCTAAAGTTGACTCATTTTAAATGAGAAGGAGATTTTGGCAGCTGGAATTCTTTACTTCTTATTGTGCTATCCATATTTGGAAAGAGGCTTAGGGATCTGAAATTCTTATTCCCCACTTTTCCATCATCATCAGACTTTTTTTTTTTTTATTAAAAAAAAAAAAAAGCAGCAGGACCTCGCAGAAAACTACCTTACAGAAAGGTGATGTCTGCCGGTGTCAAAGATTTTCAGTAAATGTATATGATGTATATAAGGTACAAGAAATGGTACAAGAGAGTTGGGAAAAAAACATTTACAACGTTGTAATTGCAATATTTTGGCTATTTTCTGGATAACAGCATTGAAGAAATAGCATAATGACTTCTTTTCTAGTAATACTTTAAATTTCTATCTTCTGTTGTAATACCTTGCAGATGTTTGAGTGGTTACTGCTTGGACAAATAGTTCTCGCTCTCAGACCTACAGAGAACTTTATCACCTTTTAATGGGCTAAAAATATTTTCCTGTTGGTTACGTGCATATACAACGTTTTCATTTGTAAATGCTATTAGGGATCTCTTTAATTTTGAGCCCGAAAAGCTGATGAAATTGATGTTCTTAGTGTGAAGAGGGGTGTATTTAGGATGTCGTTGGAGGCCGCTTCATCTTTATTTATCCACTAGTGGTCAACAGAATACCTCTGCTTTTCTGTGTACAAAATTATTTCCACTTTCTACTGTGAACTGATACTGCAGGTAGCCTTATAAATAAGCTGATAATGCAGGTCCCCACCTAGCTTTTAGCCTACATATAAATATCTGGAAGAACTGTTCTTTTGCCAGCACAACCTGTATTCTGTCATAGTGCCCTTCTGCCTGAAATAAGTGCTTTATGCTTTCTTTTCTGATCTGAGAATTAATATGTTCATGACTGACATTCCTGACTTTTCCTTTGTTAGCCAATTAAGTAATGAGCTTCTTTTATCTTACCTACCTGTAAAATAACCTCTTGCTAGCCTTGCACATGTTAGCGTTATTTCCAGCCTTTTCAGAAGTACTTCTCTGACATGGTTTCTGTAGCATTCACCATTAATTCTCCATGCCAGGATGTGTTTCTAGCATGCAGAGAGTGAGACTGTGTGGTTTCTCTTACCGCCATGCGTTCAAGCTCTTCAGCTTCTCCCCTGTCTACTTGGAGGAATAACTTGAAACCACTTTTTCTTGGTTTTCCCAGCAGGTGGTTCTTATTTAATATGGCAGTTTCCTTCCCTTGGTCTCTTCTGTATAGTTCCTGCTGAGCTGACGACTTCTCTTGCCTTCCTTGCATCCCACTACACTGGTAGGTGTGGCAGAGGAAATGACTCCACTGCCATCTGGAATTATTCCCTTCTTTCCACCTCATTGCGTTTGTTTCATTTCATCTCTTGGCTGGAAACTTGCAGTTCCGTCTTTACATCAGGACTGCTTTTACCTTGTATGAAATTTTAAACTCTGCAAATGTTTTATTTTTGGTAACTTCTGGCATGGTCTTCGACGTGAAATTATACTTACTTTGCAGGTGCTCAAATACACTCAAACAAGAAAGTAATTAAAAATGCAAGTTCAAAGCAGGCCACATTATGAAACCACAACTTTGAGTAGAGGATTTATCCCTCTTACAACATTTAATGTATTTAAAAGAAAAACTTCATTGTCTTGTACTGCTCTGCCAATGGAGATTAACTAAAGTTTTAGCTATGTAATTAGACATTTATTATTTTATGTCTAATAAATACTTTTGAAATTCAAGGAATAGGCTTGGATTTAACAGTTCTGATTTTCAAACCATTTCCAGCAGCTGTTTCCAATGACAGTAACATTCCATCTGTAGTCATTCAGAAAAGCTTTCTCACTCTATCCTGTACAAAATGCCTAGCATACAGATAAAGAAAAACAGTGCAGTGGGTGAACAACTGGGTGATGGGTCAGGCTCAAATGTCTAGAATAAATGGGCTTGCATCAGGCTGGCAGCTAGTCATTAGGGGAGTTCTAACAAGCTCCATTTTAGGGCCAGTTCTCTGATGTTTTCATAATGATCAGATAGAGGACTCAGATGCATACTAAGTAAGTTTGAGTTTGACACCAAGTTGAGAGGAGCCTTTTGGGCAGAAAGGCCTTGCAGAGACTGAAGGGCTGGGCAGTCACCAACCACATGAAGTTCAAGAAGAGCAAGTGCCAGATTCTGTGCCTGAGACAGGGCAATCATAGAATCACAAGGTTGGAAATGACCTATAAGATCATCTAGTCCAACCATCTCCTCATCACCATTGCCACCACAAGGCTACCACCTCCCTGGGCAGCCATTCCACTGCCTGACCACTCTCTGAGAGAAATAGTTCTTCCTTATGTCTAATCTAAACCTCCTCTGATACTACTTGAGGCCATTACCCTGTGTCCTGCTTGTTGCCTGGGAGAAGAGGCCAAATCCCTCTTCACCACAACCTCCCTTCAGGAGATTGTAGAGTGCAATGAGGTCTCCCCTGAGCCTCCTCCAGACTAAACAATCTCAGCTGCTCCTCATAAGACTTGTGCTCCAGACCCCTCACCAGTTTCGTTGCCCTTCTCTGCACACGTTTCAGGACCTCAACGTCTTTCCTGTAGTGAGGGGCCCAAAACTGAACACAATACTCGAGGTGCGGCCTCACCAGTGCTGAGTAGAGGGGGATGATCACCTCCCTGCTCCTGCTGGCCACACTATTTCTAATGCAGGCCAGAATGCCGTTGGCCCTCTTGGCCACCTGAGCACACTGTTAGTTCATGGTCAGTCGAGCATCAACCAACACCCCCAGGTCCTTCTCTTCTTTGCACTTCATCCAGCCACTTGTCCCCAAGCCTATAACACTGCATGGGGTTGTTGTGCCCAAAGTGCAGGACCCAGCACTTGGCCTTGTTGAACCTCATCCCATTCACCTCAGCCCAGCGATCTAGCTTGTCTAAATCCCTCTGAAGGGCCTCCCTACCCTCAGGCAGATCCACACCACCTCCCAGCTTGGTGTCATCTGCAAACTTACTGAGGATGCACTCAATCCCCTCATCTAGGTCATCAATAAAGATATTAAACAAGATGGACCCCAGTACCGACCCTGGGGGACACCACTTGAAACGGGTTGCCAGTTGGACTTAATTCCATTCACCACTACGTTTTGTGCATGGCCCTCTAGCCAGTTCCTTACCCAAAGGAGTGTATACCTGTTCCTCAGTGGCCACATTCCCTGCTGCATCAAGTATAGGATGAGAATTATCTTTGGTTCTTCTTTTGCCGTTGATATATTTATAAAAGGATTTTTTATGTCTTACTGCAGTGGCCAACCTGAGTTCAAGTTGGGCTTTCACCTTCCTAACTTCCTCCCTGCATACCTTAGCTACTTCTCTGTAATCTCCCCAAGTAGCCTGTCCCTTCTTCCAGAGGACAAAGACTCTTTTTCTCCCTAAGTCTCAACAGTAATTCCCGGCTCATCCACACCAGTCATCTTCCCCTACGGCTCGCCTTGGGGCACTCAGGGACAGTTTGTTCTTGTGCCTTTAAGATTTGAGGAGCGTCCAGGCTTCCTGGGCCCCTTTACCCTTGAGAAGCGACTCCCAAGGGACCCGTGCTACAAGTGCCCTGAACAGATCAAAGTCAGCCTTCTGAAAGTTCAAGAAGGTAGGTTTGCTGGTCACTCTTTTGACCACTCTTTCTCCCCAAGAATGGAGAATTCTACAATTCTGTGGTCACTCTGCCCAAGATGGTCCCCAGCTTTCACTTCTCCCACCAGTCATTCCCTGTTAGCAAAGACCAGGTCCAGCAGGGCACCGCCCCGATAGGTTCTCCTACCAGTTATGTAAGGAAGCAATCTTCCATGCAGTCTAGAAACCTCCTGGACTGCTTCCTCTGCACTATATTATATTTCCAACATATATCAGGGAAGTTGAAGTCTCCCATGAGAACAAGTGCTGGCGATCGCATGACTTCTGCAAGCTGCTCATAGAATGCCTCATCCAACTCTTCGTCCTGATTAGGCGGTCTATAACAGACCCCCAAGATGCCACCCCTACAGGCCTTCCCCCTGATCTTTACCCATAGACACTCCACTCTATCATTCCCAACCCCAACCTCTTCAACCTCGAAACAGTCTTTAATATAACGGGCCACATCACCACCCTCCTTTCCTCCTCTATCCCTTCTGAAGTGCTTATAGCCATCTATCACAGCACTCCAGTCATGGGAGTGGTCCCACCATGTTTCGGAAATAGCAACAAGGTCACAATTAGCCTGACTCCCAGTCGCTTCCAACTCTTACTGCTTGTTGCTCATGCTGTGTGCATTGGTATAGACATTTCAGACGAGTCATCTGCCTCACCCCCAGCTTAAGCATCGTTCCCCTAGAATGCTCATTCCCCTAGAGAGGCTCATCTCTTGAGAGGCCTGTTTTGAGGGCCCTTCCCCCTTCATAGCTAGTTTAAAGCTCTTTCAATACGCCCCGCTAGTTCCTGCGCTAGTATTCGTTGCCCCCTTTGAGATAGGTGGGTTCCATAGACAGACAACAGGCCAGGGGCCGAGTAAACTGCCCCATGATCAAAGAACCCAAACTCTCTGGCTCAACACCAGCCTCCAAGCCAATTATTCATCACTTGTGCTTTCTGATCCCGCTCAGAGTCCCTCACTGCCCCTGAAGATATAGTGCAGAAGATCACTTGAGCTCCCACTCCTTGAACTAAACGCCCCAAAGCCCTGAAATTTTTTTCATCTTGTGTAGACTTCTCTGAGCGATTTCATCACTGCCCACCTGAACTACAGGTAGTGGAAAGTAGTCAGATGACCTAACCAGCTTTGGGAGCTGCCTGGTTGTGTCCCTGATCCGAGCCCCAGGAAGGCAGCACACTTCCCAATGGCCCAGGTCAGGTCTGCATATGGGGCCCTCTGTTCCTCTGAGAAGTCAGTCACCCACCATGACCACCCTTCTGTCTTTCCTGTTGGAGGCAGTCTCAAGGCGTGAGGTGACCGCCTCGCTCTAGGCTCTCTCCTAAGCAGATCCTCCATCACCTCTCCAGTTGCCTCCCCTTCAACTTCCAGCATCTGGAACCTGTTACTTGGAGTTGTGGAAGCGGACTAGGCAGGCAGAGGTGTCTCTTGTGACACCGAGTTGGGACTCTCTTCCAACCTTCCTCATCTGTGAGGTCTGTCTGACTGTGACAGGCAGGGTGTCCACTACCTGTCTGGGTTTTTTTTCCTGGAGCCCTTTTCTCTGGTAAGCCAGTGAGTCACTCGACCAGTCGATCTCCCGCTCACACTCCCTGATGGTCCTAAGTCTCTGCACCTCATCCTTGAGCTCCACCACCAGGCTGAGCAGCTCATCCACCTTGCACAGGTGAAGTCCCTGTCACTCTCCCCGGGCAGAAGTAGGCTCAGGCACTCTCTGCAGCCAGAGGCCTGAACAGCAACATTTCTCTGTAAGCATTCCATGTGGGTCGCCAGGGTCTTCGTAGAATGAGCCCGCTGTCTAGTGGAAACTATGTTTCAGCCTGTGTTCTCAGAGACAGCCAAGGAAACCCGGTCTCCTGAGCAAGGAGGGACCAGAGCTTACAATTCTCGCTACTGGACCCACATCCCACACGCACAGATACAGCACCCTATGGGAAGTGTAGGCTGTGCTCGCTCACTGAACCTCCTCTTTCTCAATGAGCAGAAACAGTGGCTTCTCACCTGATGTGACTCGTGGGGAGAAACTAGCTTCCACCCTCTCAGGAGCTATTTAAGGCTTATTATCAGGTGCGAAGGTGGGAATTTGAGGGTGGGTGTCTAAACCGCGCCGCTAATGTGCCAGTTCCAGCCCTGGTGACTCAGGAGCCCGCCCACAAGCTGCCGGCTCCCAGCACAAGCGCAGTACTGATGCTAGCCTCAAAAAAACCCTAAAAAAGCCTTAAAAAAAGCCTTAAAAAGAGCTTTTTGATTGGCCTTTTTTTACTCCAGATCCCTTGCCAGCGCAGACTTACCTGCTCAGAAGCTAGTCTCCGCAGCAAATGACCGATGGCACGTTTGTAGGGTGTTTAAACCGTGCCGCTAATGTGGCAGCTCCACCCCTGGTGACTCAGTAGCCCGCCCACAAGCTGCCGGCTCCCAGCACAAGCGCGGTGCTGATGCTAGCCTCAAAAAAGCCTTAAAAAAGCTTGAAAAAAAAAGCTCCACAGCAAAAATTCAATTTTGGATATGTGTACAGACTGAGGATTGGAACCTTAGAGAGCAACCCCATGGGAAGGGATCTGGAGGTTCTGGTTGATAGCATGTCAGGTCGGAGTCAGCAGTGTGCCTTGGCAGCCCAAAAGACCAGCCTTACCCTGGGGTGCTCCAGACCCAGCACTGCCAGCAGTGGCTGTCCCCTCTGCTCTGGGCTGTGCACCCTCACTTCCAGCACTGGGTGCAGGTTGGGCACCACAATATAAGGAGGACATACAACTATTAGAGAGCATTCAAATGAGATCTGTGAAGGCGGTAAAGGTTCTAGGCGGTGAGGAGTGTGAGGCTCTGCTGGGGTCCCTCGATTTGTTGGGCCCAGAGCAGAGCAGGCTGAGGGGAAGCCTCAGGGTGGACTTGGCTGCCCAGGGCTGTGAGCGCAGCCTCTAGCTGCTGGAGTTCAGAAGGTGTCTGTACAATGCTCTAAGACTTAGAGTTTGAATTTTGGGCATACCTGTGTTGAGCTAGTTAGGCTTCATCCTTGCTGGTCCCTTCCAAGTCGGTTTATGGTTCTGTGTTCTTGTTTTACCTTCAAGGTGGGTACAAATCACAGTGCTGTGTTTGTGAGCAGCTTGTATGATCCTTACAGTAAAGTTCATGAGGCATTGCAAATAATGTAATTTGGAAGAAGGTTGCTTTAAAATATGAAAATTTGAATTTCAATTTAAACTTTTGCAGAGCTGGTTGCTTTTTCATTTGATCTGCTGTAGCATGTGTTGGCTACATCTTTTTGTATTCTTTTGAACATTTGTAGAGTGAGAAATAATAACTGTAAGGAAGTACTGAAATGTTGGAGTAAGTCAGTATAAACAGATGCAGTGAAACGCTTTTCGCCTTCTCAAGTAGCCATCAGAAATTGGAATTACTAGTGGTTTCCTCAGGAGGATTTCAAGGATAAATAATTTGCATTTATTTTCATGTGTATATATATATTGTTCATATTTGCTCAGCAATACCAGCTGAGGTCAGATTTCACATATTTGTAGCAGGGTTTGGTTTCTTTATTGAGAAGTAACAGTTTGTGCTGAGGGCTGGTGGGTAATGTGAAACTCAGAAATATCTGAAGTAATTTTTTAACTATTTCCAGTAAAAGTAAAATTGCAACTGATAATAACAATAATAGTAATCACTCTCTAAGTTGTCATCTGTCCAAAATGCATGCAGAAAAGCTGGGGATTTTTTTTCCCTAGGAGAAAAATGCCGGGCAAATAAGAGGGCTTTAGTGCTAGAAGGTGCTGAGTGCATCAGATCCCATGGGATGGTATGGGTCTTCCATCAGCTCAGACCCAATTGTTCTGAAGAGATTGTAGTGTCTCTAATGTAGCAAAATGTCATATCAACTTTTGAAGTTGTTTCTCTTGGGGTGAAATGTAATATATTCTATTTTTTTCATCTTAAAAGCAGAATATGTACTTTTTTTTTGGCTGAATCCAGTCTTTGTCATGGTTTTCACTATGATCTGATTTAGCAGAATCATTAGAATAGTTTTCTGATGTATTGCCAACTTTTAAAATGCTTCTGTTTCTATTAAATTATGTTTAATTTTTTTCATCTAATCTTTCATCTGTTAGCTTGCATTCCTTGTGCTTTATTTCACAGTTGATACACTAAAATGATGCATTTAAGTATTTCAGAATATCTAGAAAAGGAGAAAGGGAGGGAAGGAAACAACAGATACCCTTAGCAGCGATTCCAATTTTGGCTCCCCTCTGTCTGTGACACTTAGGATGTGTCAGGTGATTGAAGACGTATGACTTGAGCTACTACTATAAAAGTGGAAACCTATGGAGGAAGCTTATTATAAATTTTGCTACTGATTTGAAAAAGCCAGGATAAAGCCAGAGCTAACCTGACCACCTTTAAGTAACTTCTAAAGGCTTTTTTTTTCCCTGCAGTTTTTAAACCAAAGCAAAACATAATGAAACAGGTAGGTATTTCCTGCTTTACCTTGTGGTGCTGTCATCCAGAATGTATTAATGTTTGTTGTTGGATTTTTTTTTTTTTAATCTTATTAAACATTTGGCAAGTACTTACATTTTGGCAGGCATGCAACTTGCTTTTATAACTATGGAACGTTACTAAATTGGGACTTAAGTGAGAATGTTTAATATGTGAGTTGTGTGTAGTGTGATGTGATCAGTCTGTTGGTCTACATCTTAAAAATTTTTTTAGTTTGTTTAAATACATTTAAAAAACTGCATATTTCTCAAAAGTGAGTTTCAGACTTTCCAAAGCTGAATGATGTGTTCAGAAGATGTACCAACTGAGAACAACAGAAATTGTTTTCTGATGTTTCATTCAGATTTCTACTATTAAAGGGTAGAAAAGATACAGAAAAAAAGTTTTAGTTTTTTACTACCTCTGAAGCCACTACAAAGCTGCTCTTTTTCCAGCGTAGACTAGGGCTACTGATCTCAAGAAAAACACTAGCATTGAGGCTGGGCTTGTTTTTAGGAGAAGAGATTAATTATGAATTGTGCTCCATGGGATGTGGAGTAATTCACTGACCCCTAGACAATACTGTGGGAGAAAGGCTATTTATTTGTTTATTTGCAAACTGCAGATCAGTGCAGTGGGGTGATCTGGGGCTGTTCAAAGCTGTTCTTGAAATTCCTCAGAAAGTGGGAGGAGAAAGCCTCATGGAAGCAAAGATCTGACTTGGGCATTAAGTAGCAGATGCTGTGGGTTAGGTAGCATTCATCACTGTCTCCATTTGCACTAAGAAGTACCATTTAGGGTTTCCCTCCCAGATCCTCTTATCTGCAGATATGTTCTGGAATTGGCTATGCTCGCTGCCTGTATGTAATGGGCATCTACTTGTAATGCCAGAGTCACCTATGTATGTCTTTGGTCAACACATTCAAGTTCAGGACTATGTAGGCCATTTAAGTATGTGGATTTAAATCTGGATTTTCCTGTTCAGGAAGTAGCTTTGTTTTGTTTCTTTTTTTCTTATTAATACTACAACCTTTTCCAGAAGTCATTTTACCATCTCCAGGCATGAAATGGAGGCTTTTGCATTGGCATGGAGATGCTCAGATTTACAGAACCACAGAATCACGGGGTTTGAGGAGACCTCGAGATCAAGAGTCCAACCCCTCTGCTAAGGCAGGTACCTGACAATAGGTCACACCAGTTGGAGTCCAAATGGGTCCTCAATATCTACATAGAAAGAGACTCCACAACCTCTCTGGGCAACCTTTTCCAATGCTCCATTGTCATTACTATAAAGAAGTTTTTCCGTATGTTTTTATGGAACTTTGTATGTTCAAGTTTTAGACTATTACCTGTTGTCCTATTGCTGTGCACCACTGAGAAGAGCCTGGTCTCATCCATTTACCTCCCACCTCACTTTAGATACTTATAAACATTTATAAGATCCCCTCTCAGTCTTCTTCTCAACCTGAGCAGAGCCAGGTTACTCAGTCATTCCTCATATAGGAGATGCTCCAGATGCTTTATCATCTTTGTGACCCTCTTCTGGACTTCTATGAGATCCCTGTCTTTGTTGAACTGGAGAGCCAACAGCTGGACACAGTAGTCTAAATGCAGCCTCAGCAGGTCAGAGTAGAGGGATCCATCAGCAGATCCCTTGACCTGCTGATCATGCTCTTTATAATGCACACCAGGATACCATTGGCCTTCTTGACTACAAGGACACGTTGCTGATTCATTGCTGACCTGACGTCCACCAGGACACCCAGGTCCTCTGCAGAGCTCCTTTCCAGCAGGTACCTGCACTGATGCATGGGGTTATTCCTCCCCAGGTATTAAACCTCAACAGGTTCCTTCCGGTCTGTTGGCCACTCCTGCCAGCTTTGTATCATCAAGAAACTTGCTGATGGTAGACCCTATCCTTTCATCCAGGTCACTGATGAAGATGTTGAACAAGATTGGACCCAGCACCAGCCCATAGGAACACTGCTAGTTACAGGCCTCCAACCAGACTGCCCCAGATGACAACCCTCTGAGATCTGCCACTCAACCAGTTCTCAGTCCACCTCTCTGTTTACTCACCTGTCCCATGCTTTCTAAGTTTCATAACAAGGATGCTGTGGGCAATGTTGTCAAACATCTCGCTGAATTCAAGGCAGACAGCATCCACTGCTCTCCTCCCATCTACCCAGCCAGTGATGATATCACAGAATGCTACTAGGTTGATGAGCATGATTTCCCCTTAGTGAATCCACGTTGGCTACTCCTGATAACCATCTTCTCTTCCAATTGCTTGGAGAATTATCTGGAAGAGGTTTTCCTCTTTCACCTTTCCAAAGACAGAAGTGAGGCTGACTGGCCTGCAGTTTCCTGGATTCTTCTTCTTGTCCTTTTTGAAGACTGAAGTGACAGTCTTCAGGCACCTCTCCCATTCACCAAGACCCTTCAAAGATGACAAGAGAGTGAGCCAGCTTCACCTCTGCCTGCTCCCTCAGCACACGTGGGTGCTTCCCATTGGGGCCCATGGATTTGTTTGCATTGATTTAGTTCACTTTGATCTGTAAAACATTGCTTGGTTGGAGTGTTGACTTAATGCTCTTATGGTGCAGAATTGATTACCTTTAATCTTTCCATTAGGACAGGTTGTCTCAAATGGATCTTGTCTGTGCTCGGAGCAGTTAGTGCATGTATTTTAACATTCAGTCATGCTTCAGGACTTATCTAGTAGCGCAGGCTTTTATAGTAAGAGGGAGTTGGACTTGTGCCGCTGGCTAAGTGTTATTTAGGACATGTGCCTAGTGAGTGTTTTGAGAAACATATTTTATCAGTTGACAATAAATAAGGAGAAATCAAGCCAGCCTCAGTAGTTTTTGGATGTAGCTGTCTTACAGGGGAAATAAGCCAAAGGACACTGTGAAGGACATGAACAGCACACGTACAATTGAATACTGCTGTTTCTTCTCTGTAAGAAGCAGGAATCCCTTTGAAAATAACAGTGGAGAATATGGAGAAAAACAGATATTTCTAAAGCCAGTTTCTGATTGGAAACAATCTGAACTGGTAAAAACAGACACTGAACTGTTAGAGAGCTCGGTTGATGTGGTGGTGGTGCTGAAGAGGAATGGTCTGTTTTTTGTTCAATTATGCACGTTAGTCCTGTTGCATCTTTCTGCTTTGCAGAGATCAGAACAACTGAGCCTCTCAATTTGGTCCATCTTACGATTTAAATTCCTAGCTTTCTTGTTGTATATTGTGTACATCACTTAATTATTATGGTTTCCCTACAGTCTGTCCTTTTTGAAATCAGGAGGAATCTCTGATACTGAAAAGTAGCATCAGTGTTAGAGGTGTCTTACTGGTACAAGGAGAAAAAGCATGAATTACACTGAAACCAGTGTTATGTGGTACAGGAATCAGAGCTAGAAATCTAAGTCTGGGATGAGAACTGCTCTGTCAAATGATATCAAATATGCAGTTAGCTTAGCATACTAGACTTTGTCATCTTCCATGTCCTTTGCCAGGACAAGGGCACAAGAAATTGAGGATAAAGGGATATTCCCACCATGCGTACATGTACTCCATTATTCTTCTGACCTGTGGATTTCTTGAATCAAACAGTTGCATACAGATTATTATGTTGTATAACCCTTAATGGACTTTTTCTTAATGTCCCTTTAGGCTGTAAATAAAGCTGGATCCGTCTTGTTCCCTATCCCCCTCTGCCATTGGAGAATGCAGGGTTTGCAGGGCCATGAGTAGAAAGCAGCGTGGATCACTGATGAGATGGCTTATCTGAGACAAGACTGGATGGAGAAAGTTTTTTTTCTTGCTTCTGGAATTGCTTAGATTTCTTACACCAAATACATGCAGAATAAAGCAACAGAAAGTATTCTGGAACAGCAGCTGTAGCCTGATCCCCTCCTTTGCAGCTGAATCACCGTACGTCACTGTAGCAGCTAAGGTCATCTTGTCTGTGGTCTTCTGGAGCCTGCTGCAAAGTTGAAGGGGGGAGGCTGAAGGATGACTTTGTTTTTCTGGTGCTGGGTTATCTTCTGGCTGTCTGCAGTTCACATAAATGTTCCCTTCCTTTCGAGGAGGAATGTATCTTTCTGAATCTCATGCTTTGTGCCAACTACCCTAGAGGAACTGACTGTATGGTGGCCTCTTTCCAGTCCAGTCTGATTCTCAAGTCTTCAGGCAAAAATAAGCTGCTGGTATAATGTTCAGAACTAGATTTTATCTTGTTTTGCCATTACTTTCCCATATGTATCAGGAGATAATTTCTTAGTCTTCGAGTCACCTCTGTCATTGTGAAATAACTTGAGTTTTATCAGAGAGAGAGAGAGAGGAGGTGATGGTGTTTTGGTGTCATTGTAAGTGTTCAATAATAAGTGTTTTCATATTTTAAGAGGTATACAAAAGTGTTGATCAGCAAAATTAATGCATTGAAAGCAGATTCTGAGTCAAGTGAGAGGTAATGCCTTTTCCTTTCAAAACTATTATTGTATTCAAATTCAGGTTGGACATTAGGAAAAAATTATTTTCTGAAAGAGTGGTTGGGTGCTGGAACAGAGCTGTACAGGCAGGTGGTGGAATCAGTGTCCCTGGAGGTGTTCAAGAAGAGTTTGAATTTTGTACTGAGGAACATGGTTTAGAGAGGAAATGCAGGTGATAGGTGGATGATTGGGCTGGAAGATCTTGGAGGTCTTTTCCAACCTGGTGATTCTGTGATTCCAGAGGGAGGTGTGAAATGAGATTTGGTCTTATAGTCAATGAGGTACTTAAATATTGTTTGAGAGAAACGCAACCTGGATAGTGTGTCCATCTCCATAGTTTCAGTACTAAACAGGCTAAGGAATTCATATTCTCTATTACGGCTGTTTTTTTTCCACACTTCATGGTGCCAAAAAAATAAATGGGTTGCTTAAAATGGAGAACTGAGGCAGAAGCAGAAAATAAACCCACTTAAATTTTAAAGATCATGATGTAGTGACTTAGTCTTTGAACTGTTCTTTTTTTCTTAAGGAGTATTATATTTTAAAATAGTTGTATTCTGCTCTGATATAGAACTGCAGATGTATTAGAGGAAAAACTAGGTAGCTGAAGCTTCTTATTATGTTTTGCATGCTGCTGATGCCTTGCGTGTGAGACTCATTTGTGCTCTGTCACACGAACGAGCACAGGAAACACTTCTGGCAGGAAACAAGCAGTTCATCTAAGGGCCTGATGGCTGACAGAGTGGTGGGGGGCACTACCTGTCTCGTGGTCTCTGGAAAAGAAGACCAGCTCCAGCTGTAAGCAGGTTAGAGCGTGAGCTGTGAAGCTGAGGTTTCTGGACTTAATTGAAAAGCAAAGAAAGCATTGCAGCAGCCTCAGTGAAATGGGAAGTTTGCACGGAGGGAAGTAGCTGTTAAGTCTGTATAAGTACTGAAATTCATTAACAGTTCTGCATCCTTTCTATGTGAGTGGTGTACACATGCTGCCTGTTTTGGTGTTTCCTGGAGCAAGCCAGTAGCACTTCTTTCCCTCAGTCTATATCCTTCAATCCCTCATGCAGAGTTTCTGAGCATGCTTTTGTAGACACAGACTTGAAGAGGCTGTTCATTGCTTTAGTCTTTAATATATGCTATTTAATATATGTTGCAAAATAAGATGTGAATGCTCAAAAGCCTCCGATTTGTGTCATCTGAAAGTTTGAAGGCATGAATAGTTTCAGTTGTTCATCCAAAACAATACAAGAAAAGAGAATATATTAAATTAAATGGAGAATGAGTATACTGCGGGTTGGAGGGATGAGTACAAAACAACTTAGGTTATGCAAAGTAGTATTTTTGTTATCCCTCAGTCAGCAGAAATATATCTGGGTGACTTCTCTGGCACTGCATAAGGTAGAAAAAAACTTAATATTTTATTCTGATCTTATCACTAGCTGCATGGGTAATGTAAAGCAACTATAAATACTTATAAACATTTTTGACAGATTTGTAAAGATTTGTAAAGAGAAAGAGGTTATAAAAACAGAGTAGGAAGACTGTTACTGTGCTCACTTGTTAAATTTGTTGTCACACCCCAGGGTATCATCATGCTCTTTTGCTGAAGCATGATAAAGAAACCAAATTTCTGAGAGTTCTGAGTCCCAGTCTGCTCCTGAACCCAAGGGCCTCTGTGCAGATTAGAAGGTGAACTCTGCCAGATACATCCCCATCTTTTCAAAGCACTGCTTCGTAAAGCATCTAGAGCATAATCCAGGAGTGTTTTGCTGATGATTTCACCTATGACTTAAGAAAATGCAAAGGAAAACCGAAGCTCGAAAAGAGAAAGCATAGGCTATTAGGAAAGTCAGTACAATTCACAACAATGAAAACAACATGCTACTGCTAAATAAGAAGTTATAAGAAGTTATACCCAGTCACTTCAGCAGCTGCTGCATTCGTATGTGGGCTCCGAAATGACTGGTTTATTTCTGTCCTTCTTATGTGTGTTCTGAAAATACATATTGTTGTGATATCTCTATCATTTAGAGGTCTTTTGAGCTCTATCATTTACAGCTACTTTTTAGTATGGAAATATTCCATGGGCGTCAAACTAGGATATGTAAATTGAAAGCCAAGGGAGGGAAGATGTTTTTATAGCTGACAAATTTTAATTGGGATATGGAGCAGGTAACTGCCTACAATGCCATTTTCACTAGGACTGTGCCTGCTGATGTGTGTCTTGCATGCTATTCTTGACAGTGATTTTGTGTTAGCTTTAAAGAAGTGACCTTGAAGTATTTTTGAAGGATGAGCTGACTTTGGAGAAAAAAAAAACCACAAACAAACAAACAAAAAAAAACCATAAATTATAATATTTTTATTATTTATTGATATTATTTAATTTTAAAAAAAATCTTGGTAGTAATACTTGCTTCCAGTCAATTTGAAATTCTTTTGGGTGAAGACAACATTAACTGGGTGACATGAAGTTTTGGGAAGGAACATTCTTTCATTACTAAAATGATTGGGTGCTCTTCAATTTAATGTATTTCATGAATAAGCTAGATGAGAACAAGCTCATTACTGAAATACATGGGTAACAACAACTGAAGTAGGAAAACATTAGCCCATACTGGACCACGGTAAAATGAACTGCAATTGGGTTAAAAATAAGCAAATAGGTTGGAGTTGGACTGCAGAGTTATTTGAAAGTTATTTGGCAGAAGAGAGACTTAAAATGTAATTCTGAAAGAGATCTGGAGGGGAATGATTGCTGCAATTTTAACACATCAAGCAGCTGGGAAGAAGTTGCTGTTGCAGATCTCAGCTGCGTGCTCACAAGTATTGTTTATGATGGAGATGCTAGTACTGTGTCACTGCAAATGTGGTATTGTACTTGTCATTACTAAAAGACAGAAATGGAAGGTGGAAGTGAAGTTACAAAACCATTAGCTGTATGTCAATTTGAGGAGTGGGAGTGAAGTGGCAAAATTGCTAGCATAGGGCCCAGATACAGTTTTGGAAATGGAGTTGAAATCAGCGAGAGATGATAACAGCACATAAATATATTGATGATGGATTAACATAATATATTACTTGGAAGAAAGAAATGAGGTATGATTTCTCTGAACTCCTTGAAGCTTGAATTGGAAGGTCTGTCTTGCTGTAAATAAACATACACATTTCCAGGTGGAAATGCCTTGTCTGACTTAAGGAACACTCTTTTCCCATCCTTTACACATCTTCAGGAAACAGAGGTTAAAATGTGTCATTTTTTCAAGCAACCTCAGATGTAGAAATGAGCTGTAAGTCATGATAGTCCATTTAGAAAACTGAGTGCTCCTGGTGGATCAAGCTTATGCAGTCTTCTTGAAGTTGCGGCTTGCCATGACGTCACCGCCACCTGCAGATGTCTTCAAACCTCAATTCTTTACTTGTAGCTTCAGCTTTCAGGCTCCTTAAGAGAGTTGCTCTGCATGTGGTAACAATCAGGTGGATTCCATGGAACACTGGGCATCAGGAATTCAGGGGGTTTCTTCTGCAGATTACAGCATGACAGAGGTGGTTTACTTCTGAGGAAACCTTTTATGGAATATTTTTAGAAAAACATTAAATGTCTTAACGCTTTGCTTGAGCCTCATTGATTTCCTTCAAATTAAAATCACTTTCTGGCAAAAACAAAACAAAATAAAAAACAGCAATGAAACCTCTAGGGAATAAATTTAGAGAATATCAATTAAGATTGTCATAGCTGTTAATTGGTGGCAAGATTGGAGAGGGTACACTACATTTAGAGGGCTGCGATTGCAAACTGTGAAGGAAATAATCTAACTGATGCTGTATAAAAGTTGTTGCTTCTAGAATCACTGGGATGTTGTTGTACCATTCTGTAAAAAAGCCTGGCCATGTACTGAGAGATTAGATTATTTTACATGGCTTGACCTGCTCTCTGAGCCCTTCTCTGCAGGGGGCATCTTAGACTGTCAAGAAGCGTGCTCCTTTTTGATGAAGTTTTAAGCTGAGTAGCTCTGTCTGGTGAAGAGCCAAGATGTATGACCTTGGAATCTCTCTCTAGATGTTTCTGTGCATAGCAGAGCCTAGCCAATTGAATTGCAGCCTGAAAATTATAAAAAATTCTCTCCACATCAAGAAGTGAATTTTGAACCCTTTTCCTTTTCCAGTGAATTATTATTATTATTATTATTTTTCTTGAACAGGTAGGCCAATTTAAACTCTATAAGCAACTGACAAACCAGGGGGCAACATCGACCATTGAGCCTTAACTAGCTGTGGCTTCATGTTCCACTGGAGCCAAAGCGCTGTCTGTTCTACAGAATATAAAGCAGGACAAGTGCGAGGAAATACACCAGCAGTTAAATGCAGTGATTCTTTCTAAGTATTATGGTAGTGCTTGTAGGTTAGCAGTCCCAAAGACTTGAGGAACATATGAATGAACGCTGTACCATGCTGCATGTAGATTTCTGTCATTCTTGAGCTAGGCAGTCTAAATGATTATTCTGGCTCCAGTCTATACTGTCCTTACAGCTCTGCCAGCACTTCAACCTTAAACACATAGTAGAACCTCTGAGTGGTCCAGTCAGGGAGAAAATGCAGCCTTTCCACGTATATGGTTCTGGAGTGCAAATCATGTTCTGTGTTGCAGAACTACGTCCATGGAGTGAAGACAAACCATAAGTTATGCGTTACTAGAAGAGTAGTAGTGTCTTCCTTTATAAATTTGTTTGTATATTTATAAACATTCAAGGTCACGACGACCTTATACAAACATTCAAGGTCAAGCCTTGACGAGGCTGTGAGACCTAGCTGTAGATGTCCCTGTTCACTGCAGGGGAGTTGGTGACCTTTAAGGGTTCCTTCCAACTCAAATTATTCTATGATTTATTTTTAAGTGTATGCATAGATATATATGTTCCATGTGTGTATGTATATATCTATATAATCTATTTATACAATTCCTGAAATCTGTGCATTATAATGCTGTGATTATGTGCAGGGAACCTACATGATATCAAATTACCGTCTTCTTTTTTGGAAGGTGGTATTGACTTCCTGATCAGTTTGTGAATCTGCCAAAACAAAACAAAAAAAATCCAAAGCAAACACTAAGTAGTCACCATTCATTAGTCTGTTTGTTCGACCTAACCAATTCCTACATCCCTAAGTAGCTCTTATTTTACCCTTGTAAGGACATGATGCCTTTGTAGTTGAGGTTCCTATGTGTGGCAGTGCTATCCTGTATAAATGAATGCATTTCTTAACTGTGTTTTGTTCCATTAATCACGGCATTTGGTTGCCTAAGAAGGGTGTATTACTGCATAATCTGTTGCAGCAGTTTCAAAGCTTCAAGAAGGGCAAGCTTTGAGGAACTGCTTACCTTGGCTGCAGGGAAAAGAGGGAAACTTGTGGCATAATGAGAAGTTGGAAACCTTGCGACTCCTCTGCACTTCAACTCTGGTACGCAGGGTGTTCAGTTGAAGATGACATCCTGTAAATTACTGCATGAGCTGCCCTTTTACAGCTCTTATTGATGCATTTTATTATGATATTAGGAATGATGATATCTGGAGGAGGCCATTTACTGCATCAAGACCATGAAGAAGATTGGTGTTAGAGACCCTGTGAGATTCATGTTTTTGATGGAACTACTGCTTTCTACAGAATATGAAAATGTTTCTGACTCTGACTGAAAAATATGAGCAATGTTTTTTTTGTGTTTTTTTTTTTTTTTTTTTTTTTTTCCAGAATGGCTCTCTGATAGGGACGTAACTATCACAGCATGCCTTGAAGGTAGTAAAGAAGAGAAATATAAATTCTGTTTGTATTCTACATATATTCAGCTTGGAGTTAAATTGTGCGCTTTTACCAATCACAACCAGTAGATTGAGAAGTAAAACTTGTTAAAGCAAGGTTAGAATTCTTTCCATGAAACACACCCAAGGTTTCACAGTTGCTGTAAAGTCTGTCAAATGGAGTTATTCTGTGGCCTGAACTGATTTATTCTGTTTTTTGCAATAGTCCAGCATAAGTAATCACTGTCTTTTGTGGCTTTAGAGATCTGCAAAGAGACTCCGATCTGAAATCCGCTAAAATTGTAATCCCTTTTCCAGTAAATTCTGTATTGTCAGGAAGACAGCTTTGGAAATAACAGATGGCTTTTTTCATTAACACCAGAGAGGAAGGAATACTTTATTTGCAGTGGAAAAATACATTTTCTGATTTAAAATAAAAAGTTCTTCCTCAGGCATGAACCAGCTTGAATGTATGAACTCAGTAGTAGCCATATATGTCAAACATAAAGAACATGTTTCAAACCAAGGTTCTGTTTAGAACACCATATAGGTTCATGTATTGTCATTATCCCATTACCTTGCCATTCACCACTGTCTATATGCAGAGTACTAGGGAAGAGCAAGAGCAGAGGCAAGCAGATCTATTACTTCCCTTGTATGTGTAGCTTTCAACTACTGAAAATGGCACAAGCTTTGCTTTATTTCACTGAATTACTTGTGCATCTTTGAAATTTTGCAGTGATGGAGATTGCATATTTTTTTCAAGATTTTAGGAGATCCAGCTAGTTCTGTTCAGTTTCTAATGTTGAAATAACTCTTTATTCTGTGACTTATTCTAGGTCTTGAGGGGTTTCTGACTTCTGGGTTATCTCACAAATAGGACACTTTCTGTAGAGGATTAATTAACAGGGAGCTGAATTCCCCTGAATGGAATGTTGCACTCCACCGAAGCATTCCTGGTTAAGCTCCTGTTTTAAAACTGTTTATAACTGAGGAGATTTCTAGTTGAAAGTTTCCTCTTTGGGGATATCTGTAATGAAGATTCAGGGGAAAAAAGAAAAAACAAAAACTACTTGATAGACTCACGGAATAAGCTTGGTCTGGAAGGAACCTTGAAGATCTTCGAACTCCAGTTCACTCGGTCAGGCTGTTCAGGGCTCCATCCAGACTGGCATGGTGGACCTAGATCAGAATTAGGACTTGCAGGATAAAGGGTCTTGAGAGTGCCAAGAGGAGCTTTGCATAACTGAGAACTATGTATTTCTGCTAGCAGTGTTTTCAGTCCACTTCTCCGTTGTAGTTGCTTGTTTCAGCTGCTGTTGTCTAGCAGCTTTTAAAATTTTATTGTATAGTTTTGCTGAGATATGGCTTGCTAATTCCCTCAGATATTTCTGTTCCATGAACCATCCATGGAAAATTGCTTTCCTCCAAAATAATAGCCTGCAGGCATTCTTGAACAACAAAATATGTAATCTTGGATGGATGGAAATTACACATTAAACAAAACAAAAAAAAAAAAAAAAAAAAATCTGATTTAAGTAATAGAGTAATGTGTGACCTGATCTGTGTTCCTGCTATGGCAGGGGGATCAGACTAGTTGATCTTTCAAGGACCCTTCCAATTCCTGATATTCTGTAATTCTGTGAAAATAATTGATGAAATGGACAACACATCTTCTTAGTTTAGGATCAATGGACTAGCAGAAATAATTGTTCTCCCATTATCTTCAAGGCCTGGAAATACTGCAGAGAACTTCTGAGATATCTGTCAGAAACCAAATCATTATCACTTGTTTTCACGTATTTAAAAAAAAAACAAAAAACAACAACAACAAAAGCCTGCAAAAGGCAGAGGATGCTCCTGACATTGTTGTCAGTTTTGCACTTTCCCTGGGTAGAATTTGTACCTGATTGACTAAATGACTTAAAGAAATGACTGATTTACTTGTATGTGCCCTGTGGTGAGTCTTCCTGAATCTTCAAGGAGTAAATGTTTGTTTTTTCAAGGATCCAGAAATAGGCAGTGATTTCTGAAAGTACTCAGATAATATCTGGAGAATATGTGGGCTGAAACAATTTTTTTTGCTCTTCCGATTGACAAAGGAGTAAAAATTGTCAATAAAAGTCATTTGATTGTGGATTCAAGAATTTCTTATGTTCATTATATATCATTTTTCACTTTTTTGGCTTCCTTCATACTCACTAGATTTATTAATTTGATTTACACAGCAGATGCTTACTCATATTGATTTCCTTTATTCTCACAATATTTTTTTCATTGAAAGTTTCATCTGCCGTCTTTTAAAAATCAAACTATTATTTTGCATTATGAGGGTCAGGTAAGTTTGTTCTGTGTTTTCCTCTCTTTTTTGGGCAAAAAAAAAAAATGTTTGGATGCTTTTACTTACAGCAGACTAACATCTCAAATATGTTGGTTTAGGATGAATTTATAAACACTGACTGTCTTGGGGTAGATTAGGGCTGGACATTGCAGAGTTTAGCAGTGAAAAACACATTATTTTCAACTGTAGTTTATGTTCAGTTTTTCTGGGTGAAGTATAGTCCTTCTGATATCACAGTTGCACAGGTAGAGCTCTGCTCTCAAGATGTTTTATGAAAGTTCTAATTCTGAAAGCCTATTTCTGCCCTCACATACAACAGATCAGAATATGAATGCGACTGTGATCCTGGTTCAGCAAGTTGAAAAGACTGGTACATACTAATTTAAAATAAGAGAAGGTGTGTTTTGAACAGAGTGACCCAGTGAACTTTCCAGAGCACTCATCTGGCTTTTTTATGAAAAGCAATTACGACTGTGAAACTAATCTGAAGTAGTTCACTCACTGGTTTGTGCTTATAGGAGAGCGGGTTGATGAATTTGACTGATAAAGAGGCTGCAGAAGGCAGACTGTTATTAGTCACAGCAAGGTCCACTCTTTTAAAGCAAGCTGTGGATTAAGCTATACAATGGGCGGACTAAGTTAAATTTCAGAGTCTGTTGTGTAAGGACTGGAAGCATAAACAGCTGAGCTGCAAAAGATATTATATGTAGGTTGCTCTGAAAGTAATGCCTCCTATTTAGTTCCATGGAAAATACAACAGATAAAAAGAGCACAAAAACGTTGTTTGATAGATCACATTCTCAGACTACAAAACACTGTTTTTCAATAGTCATCACCTTTAGCTATGCATTTTTGCCTATAGGCTGTACTCTTAAACAGTCTGCACAGCTAAAGTGAATTGCTGAAAAGCACTGCCTGCTGCCTCACTGTGCTCACTGGTCTCCATAAATGGTCATCAAGCATCGGTGAACATCAGTGGGGGGCTGTTTTTTGTGCATGGAGAAATTCAGTGACACAGCTCTGCTCCATCTGCACTCCCACATCAGATGCCATTTTGTCAGACTGCCCTTCTGCTGCTATCTGTCACATGCCAGTAACATCTAACAGAATATTGGTGGGAAGGTTCAGCCTTTACTGCCATAGCCCAAACATCTGCTCTGATGTTGTGGGCCAACATAATCAAATAAGAGGCATTACTTTCAGAGCAGCTCTTGTGTATGTGCCATGCAACTGCAGTGTAACTTTTTCCAGGTGATCAGCAAAAGAAAAGGTAGGGTATAAAACATTTTTAATTCCTTACTGATCTGAGAGGTAGTTATTAAAAATTCCTGAAAGACTCAATAGCGTCAGATGTTGTAAGCAGCTGAGCACAGGGCTTTGTACCTGGAGAAATGCTGTGAAAGCAGTAGCATTGCTCGTGTCAGGACTTCAGGGATGTTGGCTCACTTTCCTTCCAGGGACAGGCTTTACAGCCAGGGTTTCTTTTCTAAATTCTGTTAGTTAGGTCTTTGAAACCCAGAGTTAGAAATGGCCTCTTAAGGCAGGTAGGTCCAACCTATGCCTCTTTCCTGCTGTGAACAAAGGACAGGAAGATTAAAGAGAGCCTGGCTTTGCTCTGCACTGTACTTGGGCACAGACCTCACATGCTGAAGCAGGTAGTCTGGAGGTGTGCTATTTGGAAGTCTTGTTGAATTTGTGCAGTTAGATGATGAAAGGCTTGTTAGAAAGCAGCACAATGTTGCTTCTGTGAGTCAGACTTGTTAGAGCAGTCCTCTAAGTAGGGGTGCTGAGGGCCTCCCTGGCAGTAGCTCTGCTTCTTGCAGTGGAAATAGTTACGCAGAACCGACACAAACATGAACAAGGATTTAAAAATTAATTTTCTCTCTTCTAAAGGTATCTACTAGTATTGCTTTGCAGTACTGTGTTTTTCATCCTTTGCTCTTTTTTGTTTGCCATCTGTTGTCATAGGTTGTATGATGGCCAGGGCACAGAATGCCCATGACTTAGGATTCTCAATTCTGCACTGGGGTAATCATAGTGAACTCCTAAATTCTTTAGAAAGGAGCAGGGTAAAAAATCATGCTTGGTATGCCCTGGCTTTTTTTTGATGAGTGGTTGAGAGCTGGGATGTCAAAAACCAAAAAGCTATCCTGAGCCAAATTTGACTGATCTGAAGTCATGGCAAAACTTTTTTTCCCTTGACAGAGATAAGTTCTTCCTTGAAAGCCTTATGTGCTAGGTTTTGCATTGTGCTAGAAAACTCAATTAATTTGTATTTGGACACATATTAATCATTGCATTGACTTCAATTAGATATATTTGTGTGCCTATGTTTTTTCATATTTATACATTTCTATTTGGTCATTCTGGTGCCAGCACCTTGTTGAAACCTTGTAAGAAATGAAGTTAGAACTTACATTGCAAATACAAAGTATAGATGGGATAAATAGTGACAGAAGAGATGAGCAAGCTAGAAAACTTTTAAGAGGAAGGTCTGTTCTTATATTTTTGTTTGTAATGAACTGAACTGAATGAACTGAAAACCAAAATTCTGAATGATCCAGTTTTCAGGTAAAATACTGTAACATTCTGTTCACCATTTTTCACATATTGCATTGTTGAGCACATGGGCATCCTGGATCATGCAGCAAGCAGGTGCTGCAGAAGCTGCTGAGCACCAATATCTGTCTTTCTCTGACATGAACCTATGTGGAAACTCTGAGAAAAATATATCTTCTCAGGTATATCATAGTAGTGATTGCTGTGTTGTTAGGCAAAGAAAAAAGTGTATTTATCAAAATAAGGTGTTTGTATTGACTAGTAAGTTAAACCTTACTTCTTGTAACTGTCAGTACCTGGAAGGTAGTTAGGTTCAATTACCAGAACTTTGTATAGACATTGTATTGTAATATCTGGACACCTCTGTGACATTTATGATTTAAATTGTTTCTTTTATCTCAATTAATTTTTCCCCCAATACCCTTATTTTATCTAGCTGATTTGTCTGGAAAAAAAAAGCTGCTGAGGAACAGAGAATTGGCAGAAGTGGGCTTTGTGTTCTGATGCAGAGTGGTTTAATGCCACAGCTCCTCTTTGAATGCTGCAACTTACCATCCTATTGCAGGGCAGTTTTAGCAGACCCATCCTTTGATCTCGCACTTAAGATCAATTACCCTGTCTTGAGGGTGTGCTTATTACAATTAACTCAGTGTTGATGCTTCCTCTTAGGTTATGAAATTCTAGGATTTAGGGCAGTGGGGTCAAGTACCATCTCTGCTTCACAGCCTTTATAATAACTAAAGCTTGCCTTCTCCAGAGCTCTATCTGTTTGTTGACTCTGGCATGGAATCTGCTCTTTTTGAATGGGTCATTAGCACCAACTTTGCAAAGCTTCCATGGAACATACATATTTTGCTTAAACTGTGGGTGATCTGAAGCAAAATAATAAAAACAACCCTAAAGCTTCTCTTTATTTCTTTGGTTCTGCTGAAAATCTCCTGCACTGCAGGCAAGGTTATTATGACTCTTTTTTTAGTTCTGTCATCTTCTACAGCCTTTTCTTAAGTTCTTGTCTCTTCTGCTACAGATGATCTGTTTTGCTGCATTGTCTCTTCCTGTCTTTTCATTGTGTTCCGTTGGTGTTTTTGTGTGTGTTTTTTTTTTTTTGTGGGTTTTTTTTTTTTTTTTTTTTCCATTTTCTGTGGAGTTGTGATTCTCAATATTTACCCTCCTTTACCCCCCTTCCTTTGTGGCTCCAGAATATCTGTGTTTGATACAGTGTTTAATAACCATTAGAAAGCCAATCACCTTCTGTGAGGAGTCATCATTGCCAAGGGTCAGTAATGACTGTCTCTGAACAGACAGGTGTTTCATTTTCCTTCTTGGGAAAAAGAAGCATGATGAGAATCTGAATCAAAAGTTAAAAGCAATTCAGAGAATTGCTACAGTGAGATGTGTAATTTGAAGCTCATATTATCAGATGAGCCACATTACTCAGCGCCACAGTTTGTTTCCAGTTCTAGTGTTGTTGTGGTTTTGAAAGGCTTCAGAAATTGTGACAGTTGTGGAGAGGGCAGTTACCAGTCCAGGGACAATATTATGAAGAACATGTAGTAGGTTGTAAGTCCACAAATGATAGATTGCTCACATTTTTCCACTGTGAGATCAAACTGAAATCAGTCTCATATGTAGCTGAAGAAGGTGGACACAGGGACTCTTTTTGTCAGAATTTATTAGAAGTAAGAAGTCTTTGCTAAGTGTGGAATAAAAACTTAGAAGTTTTTGGGAGTGAAGTGTACACTGTTTTTGGAACCAGTGTATGAAGAGGACTTAAGATAAACTCTATGTCCTTGTATGTTCTTCAGTTAAACGTCTGTCATTCTCTCCTGCTTTGCTGTAATTGTTCTATAAGACACTCCTGGATGCATGCTAAGGACGTTCTCTACTGATTGGAAACTGATAGGGCTTTGAAATATTGATGAATATAAGGTTAATTTTTAATTCTCTGTCAGTCTCAGCTAACTAAAGCTCTACGTGCTTTTGTCTCAAATACTTTCTAATACTATAGGACCTGAAAACTGCTCACTTTAATATAAATACAGCTATAGAACTGTACTGTACCAGAGGTCAAGATGATCAGTTTAATAGAAGAAAATGTTTGTGTGCTTCTTTTTATGGTTATATCAGTTTGCCAAATTCTGCTCTTATGTATTCTTTGACTGAGCTAATCCAGCCACAAGGTCTTCAAGAATTCATGCTGTAGATGAAATATGAATCATGGAATGGCTTACATTGGAAGGGACCTTAAAGATCATCTAATTCCAACCACCCAGTAAGTTCATACTGATATTCTATATCATAAATCTTTTTGATACATATTTATTTATTTCTTACTTGTTCCGGTCACTGCTATAGCCCCAGACGTCTGTCTTGGGACCAGTGCTGTTTAACATCTTCATCAATGACATTGATGAGGGAATCGAGTGCACCCTCAGCAAGTTTGCTGATGACACCAAGCTGAGTGGTGCAGTCGACACGGTGGAAGGAAGGGATGCCATTCAGAGGGACCTCAACAGGCTTGAAAGATGGGCCTGGGTGAACCTGATGAGGTTCAACACAGCAGAGTGCAAGGTTTTGCACTTGGGCTGGAGGAATCCCAGGCATCTACAGAGACTGGAAGGAGCAGTCCTTGAGAGCAGCCCTGCAGAGAAGGACCTGGGGGTCCTGGTGGATGAAAAGCTTAACATGAGCCAGCAGTGTGCTCTTGTAGCTCAGAAAACAAATGGTGTCCTGGGTTCCATCAGAAGAGGGGTGGCCAGCAGGGACAGGGAGGTGATTGTCACCCTCTACTCTGCTCTTGTGAGGCCCCATCTGCAGTACTGTGTCCAGGTCTGGAGCCCCCAGTAGATTTAGAGGGAAGTTTTAGGTTGGATGTCAGGTGGAAGTTCTTTACAGAGAGAGTGGTGAGGTGCTGGAACAAGCTGCTCACAGAGGTTGTGGATGCCCCATCTCTGGAGGTGTTCAAAGCCAGGTTGGATGGGGCCCTGGGCAGCCTGGTCTAATATAGAATGTGGAGGTTGATGGCCTTGCCTGTGGCAGGGGGGTTGGGGATTCATGATCCTTGAGGCCCCTTTCAACCCTGGCCATACTGTGATTCTGTGAATGCCTGCTTTTTTGTTTATTGCTTGAAAGGCTTCAGCCTGCTACGACGTTACTTATTCTGCACTCAATCATCTTTTCATTGGCTGCTTCACCTAAATAAAATTTAAATATTCCTATTATACATTCACACTTATAAATATCAAACAGTGTCACAAATCCTGATTTTCATTATTGAGATGGAATTTATTGAAATATAGTGGAAAAGAAATTTAGTCCCCATTTGTCATAGGCAAATGTTGCTTTGTTTGAAATCGGTAGTCTCTTTATGCTGCCATTGTAAGGGGGCTAATACTACTGTACTACTGTAGCAACAGCAGCAGAGAAATGAAGAATATGAGGAATTATCCTTGCACCCCAGGAAAATGCATTATTCTGTAACTGCCATAGTGATATGTGGGTGTCTGAGCCCAAACTCAGTATTGGTGGTCATATTGTTTCCTTTTGAGTGAACATGAACTGTGTTTGCGTAAGCAACAGCCTTGCAATAGGTGCAGCTCCAAGTGGAAACTACTAATGGCAGGTCACTGAAATACCTTTTTAGTTGGCAGTTTTCTATAAGATCAGCGCTGTTTGTGCATTTGCCATTTAAATACTGCTTTGATGCTATATCTGGTGCTAGGAGTTCAGCTTCTCCACTGCCAGAGAAGATAAACTTGGGCTTTTTGCTTTTGCCTGCTTTTTTCCCCTGCAAAACTGGCAAAATGACTGCTGGTATATGCACAATAATAAAACTTGTCAGACACAGCCAGCCAGAGTTCTTCAGAATTCACATTTAATTTATTCACAGCACAGCGTGCAGCAGAGCTGATGGCTGCAAGTTAATGTGCTGCACTTTAATGAGATAACTGTTTTCCTCCCAGGTTCTGAGGCGTATGGTAGTTTTATTTGCCGACCTGGCCAAAGCTAGAACCATAAGAAATTGCCATTCTACACTAAAATATTTTATTTACTTAGAATGTAGTTTTTCCAGGAAAGAAATTAGCAAAGTAATTAAATTGTCCTTTCCTATTTTAGCACAGGAATTATTTTATTTTATTTTTGGAGCTTGAATTTTACAGTATGTCTTTGTAAGTATTCAGGCTCACAAGTATTACTTAGATAAAATACTCCATTCACAATTTCTCTGCACTTTTGGAATTAAATTTCCACATATTTCTGACACCTGATTCCTGCATTTCCTTTAGATGTATGCGTTTTTGGGGAGGAGAAGTACTGGGAGAAATGCGGGAACACAGCAATGTCAAATACAAATACAGAAACATCAGTGAGACAGAGCTGCAAAGTCTTCCCTTAAATAGCAGATTATATAGCTTCAGTCGGATTCTGAGATCCAGATGATGCCCATCTAGTCTTCGGGTTATAACTCAGTCTTTTAACAGCAGCAGTTACCTGGTTAACTGATTAGGGCATCCATAACGAAAGGATGATCCTTCCTCGGGAAAACCCTTTCCTCCACTGGATCCCCTGCTGGGTGGGCTGCAGCAGGCTGCCCTTGTCCTGCTTTGTCTCAGTGGGTATTGAAACAGATCCGGCAGCACACTGCAGCATACTGTGCCTCTTTAAAAACAGCTTCTAACAGTCTTGCTGTCCATGCTGCTGAAATAAGTGAGAATCCTCAGAGAGGCTTGCACTGATTTATCTAAAGCCAATTACAATAACATTTTAAGTCTTTCTCATACTCATGCAGAAACATTGGTATTGTACACAAAGGAGCATTAGAGATGGAAGTAACATAATTTGTATGTGCTAACCTTTAATGTCTAAAATGTGTCAAAGTGAAGGTCAGACTGACCTTTCACTTCATCAATTATACTCTACAGTGAGTTTTCTGCAAGAACCCGGGCTGTTAAACTTGCCACCTTAACACACCAGTACTCACACACTGAGAAACCAGGTAGTTCTGTAACTTTTGCGTACCATTTGCAACACAAGATACTGTCCACTTAGATAAAAATACACATATAAACCATTATTAGGAAATAACTGATAGACTGTGGGGGAAATGTGATAATAGATTTCACACATACCTGATGTTAGTTATAGTCTCCTTTCTTTGCTGTTAACAGAAGGTGGGAGGAGTGGAGAGGAAAGAGGAGGGTGTGCAGAGGAGGGAACATGCCACTGACCATAACTGGGGTTTGAAACAGGGATGACCAAATTGGTGTCCAGCCTTTTACCAGAAGACTTCATAAAAAGACATAGCGATATTTAAGAACACTCATACTACTCACTACATTAGTGATGTGACGCAGCCTGTAGGAAAGCACCTGGGGCTGACTTTTCATTGTTTTTTCAACCAAATGAAAAATTTAATTTTCCAGCACTGAGAAGATGGAAAGAAGCGCAAAGATAGAATACAGGCACGCTTGCCATTGCCAATGCTGAATCGTTTTTAGGTACAGGATCTTTCCTCACTTCTGGGCAATAAGCTACTTGCTGATGTGTAGCTTTTCCTCAGATGTATACAGCACATCAAAAGGAAAAATCATGCACATGTGCAAAGATTGGTTTTGCTGAGTGGGCTGTTGGCTGGATGGTTTGCCTTCAAAGAAGAGCCTCCCTTATGACAAGATGGTTCATACAGCTCCTGGGGTGTCTTTCTATTCTTAACGATGGAGCGAGCAGTCTGAGGTTAATTGTTATGTACTTGGCAGAGGAAGTGGTAAATCACAGCTGTGAATAGCCCAGTGCAGTTTCCTGTGTCATTAGAAGCTAGCAGCTGAGTTTGTTACCTGTTGATCAGGAGTTAATGAGATTATCTTAATGAAGAAACTTGAGGTTCAGAAAATTATTTAAAAGATTTGGGTTTTTAATAGCCTCCTGCAGTGAAAGAAATAAAGTCTTCTTCAGGATTTTGCTCTAAATTTGTGTCTATAAGTGCCCAACCTGATGTTGCTGTTATTTTTCTTGAAGTTTCCACAGGGTTTCCAGGTCAGTTTGTTGTTGGTGATGAGTGTTTTCATCATGATAATGAGACTTCATATTTTCCTTGTTTTGTCTGTTACCAAATTATTTTGGCAGGCTTTTAGAGTTTGATGTATAATGGTTGTTTTTGTTTTTTGTTTCAGAAATGTTTTAGTCTGATTGAGCACATTTCTTGTTTCAGTTATTTCCTGGTGAGTTGAATATCTGAGTACAAAATATGATTTTTTTTGTGCTGTTGCCGTTTTCTACCCAGTAGTATGGTATAGTAGTTAAAAAATGAGTAAGGCTTAAAGGATTAAGGGTAGTAGTGGGTCTTCTGTGGATAGCGTGTAAATTTGAGAATTAAATGGTAATGTGGCTTCATTTTTCTTCCTTTTTAGGCAATGTCTGCTTTCAAATACCAAATTCAGTGTCTTTCTATATTGCAGTAATTTCCTTATGACTGTGATAGTCCAAGAATGCCAAGAACCAGGCATGTAGAAATGGCAATATCTTTTGAGGACCAGTGGCTGTAATTGGGAAGAAAATTGGATAAACTTTCAGGTATAGAAGCCTTTCTCCAAGCTTGAAATGAAGCAGTGTACTTCAAGCTAAGTACAGAAATACAGCCTGACAGTAATCTAATGCTAGTGCCATCTGAGAGTAAACACAGCTTGAGTAGCTCAATCTGTGAAACATGAAACTGTTGCTGTCTAGGTATCAACCAGAGTCTGTCTTGGGTTGTGCTGGGAGCACCCCATGGGCTCTTTTCCTCCATGTTCCAGCAACTGGTTATCTAAGCCCAGTCCTTACAGAGGAAAGGGGAAAAACAACACGAGTTTTCTGTCACTGTACGTATGCCTTTGTAATGCACAAAGGTAACTAAGGGATGAAGGAATATGAAGGAACAATGTTATAAAAAATCTGGTTGCTTTGATACTGTGGGTTGGAAGACAATTGCTAAAGCATTACATTTCTGTTCAAAGTTTAGTATGTAATGCAGGGAAAAATAATACCAAAATGTGGTCAAGAGAAGCAAGCTTTCAAAATCAGGAAATACTTGAATTAAGACTGCTTGCGCAGTTTTAGTTTCTTCCCATTTTGTGTGTGAGTTTGTGTTGGAGTGTTTGAAGATGATATATTGTTTCTCACTGTAGAATACCTCATGCCTCATAGAATGTCTCATTGCTTCTGGGACTGCTTCGGTAGGTACTTGCTGGGTTCTCTTTGGACTATGTATGGTTCCATACCTTACTGCTGAAATATGCAGAAAGAATGGTTCCTCAGATCTTTCTGCAGAACTCATACAAGTGAATCTGATCCTGCTTGTTTCTTTCTCTTCTTCAGAAACCTTATCCTTGCTTTCAGATTCTCATCATACCTCAGCTCAACCTACATCCTGGCTGCTGTGGAGGATTTGCTCTTCTTTGTTTCAAGAAAGATGGCCCTTTCTTTTGACTGACAGCATTTTCCACTGGCACCATCACCTTTTCTTTTAGGCTTTCTTTTGCATTTCTGAAGGAGCAGAATACTGTTCCAGACTAGGAGTCTCATTCCCATCATTTTCTAAAATTGAGATCTACCATGATATAAAATACAAAGCACTTAGAAAGCAATTGATAAGCTGTGACTCTTTGAATTTTGTTCATAAATCGTCTTTGTTTATTTTAACTCTCCTGTTTGATTGTTATTTCCTACTTCATGGATCTTTTTATCCTTAAATGGTTAGGTCTTTGTAGAAGTACAGGCTGTCTGTGATGTCTCTGTTATCTAGAGCAATGAAGCCGTGCTCAGTGATGAGGGTTTTTTTTTTTTTTAAACTATCCTAATATAGCTGTTGCTGCTGTAGTTGTACTTCAGTGAGACGGAAAAGAAATAGAAGTATGACTGAATATGAGAGAGTATGTTAGGCAGGAAAAACAACAACAATAAAAAAACCTACACAACTTCTGGTGCTCAATTTGAAACATTGTGGGTCTGGATTTCCAGACTCTTGCACTCCCAACAGTTGTCATTCTCCCTGCCTTAAGCACATGCACTTCAGCCTTCAACCTGCTGCTTTCTCTGGACTGTGTGGACTGGTGTCTGGAGTTACATAGCACCTTAAGGGCTGTTGTATGTTCTTTGGTGTGCTCAAAGCATGGTTTCTAAACAAGAACTTAGAGCAATGACACCTTAAGTTTCTGGATCCAGGCAAGATTTATGTGTTCAGGTACTGAGCTGTGTACAGCTATGAATCGTGACTCATTTCTGGGCAACTCATTGCTTGAGAAATGCTATGGTAAGAAGATCTGATCACACGTAGTTAAGGAGTACAAAGCGTTTTTTAGGGCCACAGTTTTAGACTTGATCCTTTAGACCTCAAAATTCCACATATAAAGTTTTTAACTAACTAGTTCCTGAGATACATATGCTGGGATTCATCCCACATAACTTTAGCTGTCTGAAGTGAGCTGTTTGTCTCGTCTAAGGAGTAGAGGAAAGGATTGTCTGAATAGGTGGATCATCCTCACCTGCATTAAACATTGGGACAAGCATGAGAATCCATCAGAAGTTCCTGTCTTCTGTCTCTGTAGGACTTTAGCTGGTCTTTATATGAGAAACTACAGTTGGGTGAGGTGGTTGGGGTCAAAAACATGCACTGCCTATGTGGATGTCCATTAGTATGATGAGATTAACTATCCAAAGAATTGCTGTTCATGCAAGTAGCTACTGTTCTGCGGGGGGCAGTTCTACTGCCAGAATTGTTTAGAGGCCTTGCACAGTTTTTAATGTTTGGTGATGAGGGTTCTAATCCACATTACCAAAATTCTGGAAATCTTCTCTCACTATCATCTGATAGTTGCAGGAGTGAAGTGGTAAAAATGTTTTTCTCCTTTGGCTTGGTTTCAAATAGGGTGACATAATTTTTATCAAAGTGCTTCTCCTAGTGCTTTAATTCAGCTAACAGATTGATAAGTAAGATTCCTTTTCCAGTCAAAACGTCAGTCAGAGCTGCCTTCTCCCCGGAGTGCTGTACACATTAACATTTTTAACAATCACTATTGTTGTAATTATTCTGAGCATCTTTCTTTTATGACACTCACACGAAAAAGAATAACTTTTTGCTGAGTTTCTACACCCTAATTTTCTCCCTAAGTATGCTCTGCTGACATCTTTCCTTTCTGGCTGAGCAGTGTTTCTTCACTGCTGGTACCCAGCTGGGAGCTCCCTGTCTTTGTTATTGAGCTGCCATAATAGAGGGCAGGAAGGATCCAAACAGGCTTTGTGCCTGTGAACAGGTGGTTTGAATGTTCAGAGGAGCTGATGAATAGACAAACATATGATCTGACTGCCAGGGAGGTGATTTGATATCAAACAAAAGGTCACATACTGGCAAAACTGTTTTACTGGTGGTATGAGGGTGGGGACTGCTCTGCTCACTATTCATTTTCCTCCTACACTGAGGGATGGATTCTGCTTCTATTGCAGCTCTACTCCCTGCACAAGAGTGCTTTTTGGGTAGCATAGAACAAGACTTGCCCTTTCACAATCATGGAATGTGCAGCAAGCAGGGATGGATCTCCGCATGGATTGATTGCTGTTTATCTCATAGAATCATAGAATTGCTCAGGTTGGAATCTTCCTCTTTGCAGGCTCTTATTTTTTGGAATTGTACATGAAAATATGCCTGGCACCTGCATTCATATTTGCCTTGTCATCCTTGATGGCTTCATTTACTGTTCAGAGCTCAGTGCCCTTGTAAGCCTCTTTGTGCCTGCTTGACTGGTGAAAGTCAGTGCTAGGAAATCTGTCTTTCTATATGCAAATAGTTGCACTGCCTTGTTTCTAGAATTCTTCAAAGATGCAAAGGTGCTCACTCTTGGAGGATTTAATATTAAATATGGATTTGTATCTCTGTGCAAACAGAGTTGTATTAGTGAAATAAAGCAAAATGTGGAAAATATTTTTCCTTGGGGGTGAGGTACAAATCTGGCCTTTTTTTTTTTTTTTTTATATGGCTAGGAACCTGGTGTAAGAAAGATCTGTACTTGAAGTGCATTGCAGCAAATGAAGAAGCTGTTATATTTTCTGTATGTTCTCACACAGAATAGGTTGCAAATTCAAAAATATTCTTCCCAAGATTTTGTGCTGGTTTATCATTTGGCTTTCATTCATCTGCACCTACAGTTGTGCTTTTTATTCTTATCTCTTAGAAGAAATTATGATTCACTCAGTAGATCCGTCAAATTATTAAAACTTTGCACTTGATGAGTGGGCTGCATTAAATCTGCCTGGAACAATGGTAGGAAATATGGTGCTGAAATCAGTTTTTGATGTTGAAGAACTGTCTAGTAATGAGGTCTGAATGTTAGTAACACCAGCAACTATCTCACTATTACAAAGGGTGGCAATTTTGAATTTCAGTTTTAAGCCCTATCTTTTCAACTGCAGTGTCACTGTATGTTACAGTTAGGCACTGCCAGGCTTAAACTGTGTATCTCACTAAAAAAACATGGATGCCACTGACTTCCAGCAACAGTCAAACTCTGTCAAGTCATTTTCAAAGGTTTCTTGGAAGAGAAACGTACAAGTATATGCTCTCAGAGTTTTTCAAAAGAGCTGAAGCAGATTAGTTGAGATATGTTTAAAACAATATTTGTAGCTATAGCAAAGGAATGATTTCTTCCCTTTTTCTTGTTGTACTCAATGAAAAGAGATTTTAATACTTTTTGCCATTAGGTTGGAAGTGCCTTTCAAAAACCAGAGAGGAAGAGAGTACTTAGTGGGAACACAAATATTATAAATCTGAATTCATGACACAAAAAGAGATCTTTTCATTAAAACAACTGTGTGTTGATAAAGATGCAAATCTGATTCACAACAAGTGCATCACAAATTTTCTAGACAGTGATTACAATTTATGAATTAGAGCTAATTAAAGTATGTCACTAACATGATGTACAAAATGGCTAATTGCCAGGAGAGGAGCAGAATTAGGAACTTCCTGCAAATTTTAATTTTTAATGAACATCTTTAAATTTCAAAACACACTCTCTGATTAGATAAATTTATTCTTTGTTTATATGTCAGAGCCATTGTTAGCAACAGAAGATTGCAGAGTAAGTGTTTGTCATAGGTGAGAAATAACTTGCCAGGCAATTATTTTGATACTTCCCTCATCAAATCTTAAACATTTTCACTGTACACAAGGTTGAATGTTTTACAGCTGTGAGCACAACACAGTCTACTAGATCCACCTTCTGCAAAGAAACTTCTGTTGTTGCAGGTGGGATCAGCTTGCTGACAAGGTGGGTGGCAATCTGCTAGGCTGGAGAGGGGAACTGCAGCATCTGCACAGCACCATTCGCCTCTGGTGATGAAACACAGCCTCTGCAGCTGCTGCAAAGGCTCTGTCTAGCTTGTTGCCCTCGTGGTGTTACTGTGCTGCTGCCTGTCTCCTGGCAGGTTTGCAGTATGCTGGGAGATGCAGGAGCAAGGTGACCCATTCTTCAGTACAAGGGATATCCTTATGGGCTAGGCAAGCAATTTCTGATATTGTTCAGCTGTTGGCTGAATGTCTGTTTGATCAAGGTACTGCCTCAACTGAAAATACACCAACACCTTGTTCCTATGCAGCACTTGTTATTAGGAGACTTAATGGAAGACAGAGTGTTAATATCTCTTGTTTTACAGAAAATAAAACCAAGTGGTGAAGAAATTTTCACCAAAGTGCTGAATGTGTTTCCCAGATAAATCTGAACATAGACCATTGTGTCACAGCTGTGCGTTTGCAAGGAGAGGTGGTCCCAGGAACTCTGTCCCCAGGCGTTCCCCAGCTTCAGCAATGTTCTGACTGGAAGGCAGCTTTGCATCTGACAGAACAATTAGGAATCTTAAAAAGCTTTTTAAACAGTTATGTGTTGCAAGTCTAGGTCTCTGCCAATCTTGATCCACTTTTAAGTTATTGCAAATGGCTTGCTGGATTATTGTTTTGTTTTTCAGCACAGCTACTCCTGAAAGCAGTAACAAGGATTTAATTTTTCGGAAGACCCGTTACTCAAAATTAATTAAAGTCCTGCATTGATACTTATTTCTATAACTGGAAAAAAAAAAAAAGGGGGGGGGGGCAGAGATTTAAAAACAAACAAACAAAAACCACTGTCTGATGTAGACTCTGCTTTGATAGTCTCATAGGAAAATGACAATCATAGAAGAAGTATGGAACAGCTGCTATTATGTTTAGCTGCAGAGTGGGATTGCAGAATTGAAATGCTGTCTGCCATCACCAATTTATTAAGTAATAACTTAATAGTTTAAAGCAAGAGCAAAGGGTATCTTTTCATGTCCTCTCAACAGATGGATCAGAAATGGACCATCTGGAGCAAATCCTTGAAAATGTCCAGAAATAAATATTAAGGATGGCATGAAGCTGGACAGTGGAAGGGGATGTATCACAGTATGCACTGTGATTCTTGTGATCAAAGTTATTTGGGAATTCAAAGGAAGCATGAAAGAAGTTGTATTGGAATCATCACTATATTGTAAGTGTCAGTTTTACAAACATTGTCAGCTTTACTTTAGGATTATTGTGGATAACAATATTTTGACTTCTAAGCTGAGGAAGTGTCATGTTAAAGCCAAAATGCAGTCACCAGAGTGTGCTGCTGTCAGTACCATGTTCCAAGCAAACACGATTTTTTCAAGACTTGATCATCACTTGATGCTCTGATACTTTCAAAGGTCCTTTGAATGTGCTTAGTAATTTGTAAATTTTATTGCCTCAAAATTTAACTTCAGAACCAAGGGGATGAAAAGAGCTGAGATGAAGCTGAGGATAGTCTCCAATTTCATGTTAGGAAATTAATATGAAATGTTTTATTTATGTAATGTTAGTATGAAACATCTAAGCTAATTATTGTTTTTAAATACTTGAACACATCCAGTGTAAGTTAGATGTATTCAGAGCCTGGACAAAGTGCAGATAATCTGACCATTTAGTTAATCAATATTTGTACCTGTGCTTTTTCATTGTTTTTGTGTTTTTTTTTTGTTTTTTTTTTTTTTTTTTTTTTTTTTTTTTTTTTTTTTTAATGGTAAATGCTAGCAGCCAGATCTGCAGCAGTTTAAATTGGCATAATGGATGGTTCATTAGGGCTACACTGATAAATACCAAGTGGGAATCTGGAATGGACTGGAAATTTAGGAAATGGAAAGGTTATTTTATAACTTGCTTCCTTCATTTCTTACAGTCCTCTGTACTGTACAGCAGCTTAGTTGATTGCTGTATTGAATCAAGTAGGGAAACCGTTTGCAGTAAATAAGGCAAGAGGAGCTGAAATTGAATTGCTGGGCATAGCATGTTTGGCAGGACTCCAGGTTGATTGATTATGCAGGGCTTTTAAATTGTCTGTTCAGTGATGGTAAAGAGATGAATAAAAGACAGGCATTAACAGTTTGGTTACTCTGTATTCCACAAGTCTTTCCTTGCTGCCATTCTGTTTGCAAAAGGAAATTATTAGTCTCTTTATGTTCCTAGACCATACATTACATAGAGGATATGCACTAGTAATGTGGCTGGTAAACTCATTTCAGAGTCCTAGCCAAGACTGCTCCAGCAGTAGCTTTGGTAATACTTGCCTGTAATACAGTGTGATTTTTCAAACTTATTATTTGATCTACCATCTGAAATAGCAACAAATAGAGTTCTGTTTCTGGGATATTTGTTGAGATTGAGACCTGTCTTTAGATCTCCGGTGTTTGGTTATGTTTTCTTTTTTGTTCTTTTATGTTCTTAGTCCCGAGAAATAATAATAATAAAAAAAGTAGGTAATGGCATGGACAGGGAGATTTGTTCAGAGTTACAGTTAAAAGCAAGATTTTCTGAAACCTTATGTTATGGTTTTTAACTTTGTTCAAATGCCAGACTGTGAACCTGTGGGGAAAGAAGAGATGGCAAATTATTCTATACCTCTATCTTATACTAAACCTCTGCTGCAGTGCAGCTCCTACAAGAGAATACCTTTTTATCACTGTGTGCATGGTCTGACAGTGCTCCCAGGTCTCAAGTACTGGTCTGTAGCTAGTACTGTATCCAGCTTGGATACGGTTTGTTTTTACATCTCCCTATTTGGCTGCAGAAATGTCACCTCTCTGTACATATCTCATGTTCTAGGGATAAAAAAGTAGATCACATTTGTTTATTCTTCCATTTGCTACTGACCACATAAATTTATTTAAAATTTGAATTCTGCTTTTCCAATTGTGTGTATCTTTCCTCTGTTCCCTTTTCTAAGGCCTCTTTGTCCATTGTCTTCATGTCTAAGTGTTGTCTAATTGCAACTGGCTGTTCTTTTGAATTCATCTGATGTTCTGCAGGTGTCACGATTGCTTTTCTTCACACAGTGTACAAACATATGTATATGGATATATATATATATATATATATAGGTGTGTATACATACACAAGTGTATATACAGGCGTATATATATACACACACCTATATATGTATATATACCAGACCCTTTTTCCTTCTGTACACATTCCTATAAAGGACAGTTTATAGAGACTGTGTGTGATTGTGGAGATCTTCCATGGGAATTTGAACAGTAAAGTGTGGTGTAAGATGGTGGAATGGGAGGGTAATATTGGCTGCTAGGAGATTATGCAAGATAAGAATGATCAGCATCTGACAGATTGTGGTATCTTAGACGAATTTCTTATGAAAGCCACAACCATCTTGAACTTTCACATGCAAAGTCCTTCAGATTACTTTCCTTATCCTGCAGTTGGATCTGAAAATCCGATAATGATTTTGTGCAGTCAAAGGATCCTCCTGGAATGATTTTCTTCCTCTATAGTGTTTTCACAGGAAGAAATCTTGGGTTTTAGATACTAAAACAAAGCTATCCTATATTTGCAGACCTCTGGTATGGGGCTTGAGATGCAAGTGACACCATGGAGTGGTAACTTGGGGGAGAGTTGATGTTTGCAGATGACAAAACAAGCCTGCATGCATCCAGTTACCTGTTCTCTTGCACCCTGTTTAGTTACAGGAAAGCAAAGTAGTGACAGGATACCACTGTTTCTTGTGCACATTTAACTAGTGCCTTCATAAAGCATAGGCTCTAAGTGGTGAAAACTGTCTTTCTGAAGTTTTACAGGAGAAAAAAAAAAAAACTTTAGAAAAGATGTCGTGTTTTTCATAAGCATTTCAGGGTTAAGGGTAATATTTAATTATTTTACTCTACTAAACATGATGATAAACATTACAGTGTCTTCATAGTAATTGAGGAGACACTGTGTGAGAGACTTATCTTACAGCATTCATTCTCAGGAGTTATGTCTTGTGTAAAGCACCATGACTACGAAAGTTTTGTTTGCAAAGGTTTGTCAAATGTGCCAGAGAATAGAAGAATGTCCAGCGCGAAGACCATAGCACTATAGAATCACCAAGATTGGTAAAGACCTTGAAGATCATCCAGTCCCACTGTTTATCTATTGCAAATATTTCCCATGAAACTATGTACCTTATTGCAATATCTAAATCTTTCTTGAACGCCTCCAGGGACAGTTACTCAACTACCTGCTTGGGCAGCCCATTCCAGCACCAGACCTCTCTTTCATACAGTAAACTTTTCCTAATGTCCAACTTGAATTTCTGTTAGTGTAGCTTGGGGCCATTCCCTGCAGTCCTGTTGCTAATTATGTGGGATATGGGGGAGAAGAGTCTGAGCCCCACGTCTCTACTGTATCCCTTCAGGTAATTTAGAGAATGGCAAGGTCTCCCCTGAGCTCCCTCTTCTCCAGAGTAAATAATCTCTATTGCTTCAACTGCTCTTCATAAGATCTGTGCTCCAGATTCCTCAGCATCTTCATTTCCATTTTCTGGACATGTTCCAGGGCTTCAATGTCTTTCTTGTAGTGAGGGGCCCAAAACTGTACACACTATTCAAGGTGCAGCCTAACCATTGCTGAGTAGAGAGATGATCACTTCCTTGCTTCTGCTGCCAACACTATTTCTGGTACAAGCCAGGATGCCATTGGCCTTCTTGGCCACCTGGGCACACTGCTGGCCTGTGATCAGCCATGCATTGACCAACACCCCCAAGTCCATTTCTTCTATGTAGTCTTCCAGCCACTCTGCTGCAAGCCTATAGGACTGTGTGGTTTTGTGGCCAAAGTGCAGGACCTGGCTCTTGGACTTGCTGAACTTCATTCCATTGGCCTCAGGCCAAATATCCAACCTGTCCAGATCCATCTGTAGGGCCATTCTATTCTCAGACAAATTGATAATTTCTGCCAAGTTGATGTCATCTGTAGACTTACTGAGGATACACTAAATATCCTCATTGAGGTCATCAATAAAATTAACAAACAGGACAGGCGCCGGTACTGACCTCTAGAGATACCACTTGTGGCCACTCACTGGCTGGATTTAATTTCACTCACCATCACTCTGAGCCTTGCCATCCAGCCATTTCTTACTCGGCAAAGAGTGTACCTGTCCAGACCATGGGCTGCCACCCTTTACAGAAGAATACTGTGGGAGACAGTGTCAAAGGCTTTACTGGGTTCCCAAGAAACTTGACTCTGAGAAGTCCCAGATCCAGCATGTCTCGCACAATCTGCAGGCTGGGTTTTCGTCAGAAGGACTTGGATCCCCTGAGAGTGGTGCCAGGGAGAGGGCTTCTGTACACTACACTTCCTGCAAGCCACTGCAGGGCAGGGATTCAATGCTCAGCTGAATCAAATAAATAAATGGTAAGAGAAAGTGCAAAGCAAGGGGAATAGTCAAAATACTGCAACTTATGTGCTTCTCTCCTCCTCTCATTCCTTTGCATTATTATGCTTCTTTTAGTTATCTCCTAGTTGTGGTGTGGTTGGTCAGCTAAGTTTATGTGAAAAGCTTTTAAAAATGATCTTTATGTGTGAAAGCCTTTGCCAGCTGGCTCAGAAGAGGGAGTAACGTTTCTCCCACTCATCTTCCTAGCTTTCCTTCAGAAGAATAAGATGACTGCTCAGATTTGTCCCAGCTTTTCAAGCTCAGTGACTGAGAAAATGAAAATGAATCAAGTCTAGATTTCTTGCATGGTAATAGAAAACTCTACTAATAGCATCCTTAGGAAAGCCTGTTCTGGACTGCTGATAAACTGTCTGGCTGTGCAGCCATTAAAGTGCAAGGAGAATCCTTGTTCTCTGCTTCATATGTGTCATTGCAGCAGAGTTCAGTGCTTGTACATACAAATGAAAATTTTTGGCTTTAAAGCTCCTATGGAGATGCATCTCTAACTGCATCAGGTTTCTTTGAACTCCTGGAAAACTTGTTTTAAGGCTTTGTTCATCCACAACTGCTGCAAATGCAACTTCAGTTTAAACAAGTGCATTCCAATTTTCCTTTTCTCGGCCTTAGAATATTGGATAGGGATGGAGAAACCACACATTCTGTGCAAGAGTTTTTCCAGCTAAAGAATCACTGGAATTGTTCAGTATTGATATTCAGATTTTGCAGCGAGTATTTGGTCTAAAGAGGAGAGGAAAAAAGCACAATAAAGTGAAAGTAGTAGTGAGGCTAACACAGTCTGTGAGTGCAGTGATGAGTTAGGAAAGGGCTGTACATATATCTATCGTAGAACCTCAGATTGTGCCAAACTGCAAGGAATCCAAGAAGATAGTTAAGCAAAACCCCTGGCTACACACAGGAGCGTGCAAAATCCAAACTATGTCTGAGGACGTTGTCCAAATGCCCTTTCAAGTCCAGCAGCTCGGGGCTGTGCCGACCACCCTAACCCACGTCCCTCCCCTGGCACAGCTCCATGCCGTTCCCTCGGACCCTGTTGCTGTCACAGAGGGCAGAGCTCAGCGCTGCCCTCCACTCCCTGAGGGCTCTCTGCTGCTCCTCACGTACCTTGTCATCCGGACTCTTTACTGTCTATTGCAGCCCTCCTTTAGACTCTCCTTAATAGTTTTATGTCCTTCTCAGTTTGTGGTGCACAACCTAAACATGGCACTCCAGGTGAGGCTGTGCAACACAGAGCAGAAGGGACAATCCCTTCCCTTACCCGGGGCAGTACTGGGCCTGATGCTCCCCAGGGTGCTGTTGGGGTCTGTTTGGCTGCCAGGCCACATAGACATATATGTCAGAGGGAAAATCAGAGTTGGGTCAAAGAAGAGGGGAGAGGCAGGAGATGATGGCAGTGCAAAATTCAGAATGCTTCATTGTGCTGAAAAGGTGCAGTACCTGGCAAGAGAAAGGTTTGTGTGGTCAGAAGCAATCATTTCAAGGAAAATTTCTTCTGTTAACAAGAGTATTGAAGGCTGTTTTTCATGAAGAGAAATCTTATACAAAAAAGCACAAGAAGCAGAGGTGTCCTGATTTGATGCTGTTTTCGAGTGTGAACATTGCATTACTTGTGGCTATACATAATAAGTAGTGCTTTATGTTCTTGTGTGCATGGAGAGGAAGAGATATGAACAGATCAACAGCCTGTTCTCTTTTTATAAGCCCCCTCAGCTGCATACTGCCCTTGAAGGCTGTCTTGTCAATGGTAGCACTAGGGTTATGAACAAGAATTATGATCGGAAGGCAGCCACTGTGAGGAGATGGCTTTTTACATGCTGAGCAGGGCTGCCTGGGGTCATTGTAGCTTCTTGCCAGTTCCAGAGCTGCTGGCTGACAATGCAAGTGTTGCTGATCGCCCCCAAGAGATACGGCTTGGATACTGATGAAACACTCAGCCTGAATGTGCTGGTGCTGGAATAAAACGCACCCTAGACTATTCCTGACACATTAATTTTATGCTTAGAATCAGATATACCTTTTGCATTTTGAAATGTCCATCTCCTTAAACTATTCCTTGGATTAAGAGGAAGATAGTTAATATGATAATTCTAAGACTAGTGTTAAGCTGTCAGCTGTGACAGAATTCTCAGATGCATCTGAACAAGCACGTGAGCTTCCAGCGCAAAAAAATGGAAGATATCATAATAGATGTGTTTGCTCTGCTCTCAGAGAAGCAAAAACTTTAAAGAATCCTCTTTTGTGGAACTGTGATGACAGTCAGTAGCTAGGATTCTGCCCTTGAGGTTCTCATTTCCAAATAAGTAGGTAGGTTAATCTGTCTTCAGGTTATAGTTGTCCATGAAGTAATGTATGTGATGCTCATTGATTTGATATAAAATATACTATTCAATCTTCATACATGTGGTTAAGTTCATAAGGAAGGCCATAACTGTCCACCTATGATAGCGCTTGACTATGAAACCAAGGAGCTATATCTGCTCTACTGTTGAAGGTGCAACCTCTTGTCATCCTAGACTGTATGTTTTCTGGTATGTGTGGTCAGAGTGGGGAAGCAACACCAACTGATTCTTTCAATCCTCAATGTGATCATTTCTATGTCTATGTATTTAACATGAAGAATGTTCCCTGTGCTGTTTGAATTCAGATGTCTGCAGGATAGCCCAACTACTGTCTTGCAGTGAATCTGGAGACACCCCCTGTGGCAATGAAGATGGAGAGAGGCTGTGAGCAGTGCTGCTGCTGAGAGCTTGCCACGCAGTATGAGGTCTCCTCTGAGCTAAGTAAACCTCAGAACAAGGCTCTTTGTTCTGTGCTATGGCCTGATCCTGTAGCCTTTTTTAGGCTTCTCCTGATGTTAGTGTTGCATTATCTGAGTAAATGCAATCTTGTTTAGAACTTATGTTTGATGAGGCTATTCATTCACTAAATGTTGGACTTAGAGTACAGAAATCTGGAGCTCTCAGAAAGCCCCTGCTGTTCAAGTGCTGCTCTGTCATGCAGTCTTGTCTGTGGGCTGTATGCATGAAGTCCATGCTAAAATGTATCTGGAGGTGGTTTTACTGGGAGGAGGTGGGAGGCTGTTTACACTTAAGTGTCTTAGAAAACATTAAAACACCTCCTCCTACACAAATTATTAAAGGACAGTAAAGATGTTAGCTAGTGAGAATGGAAACTTGCTCTCAGGAGGGCAACATGCTAATTTTCTTTTTAAGAACAGTTTCCTTAGCAGAAGTTGCCTTGTGATATCCATAGCTGTGACATATGCTCATAGTGCTTGTAGAGTTAGAAATAAAAACAGCTTGCTTCTTTTTATATCTTTGCTTTTCAACAGTGTATTGGGAATTTTAAATATATTAACTGACATGCTATAAGGAAAAGGGAATTGATCTTTGATTTTGTGAGAGGGAGCTGTAGGAGACAAAATGTGGGTATTTTTTATGTATGCTACACATGTAGTATGCTTCCCAGTGAGAATATCTCATGGTTTTATGATTTTTGATTTTTTATGATTTTTATGATTTTTTTTTTTTTGGTTATCGGAATTCCACATCATAACATCATGTAGTACACTGGGAGTTAAAGTGTTAATGCTCAAGTTCTGGGTACCTGTCCAAAGAAGAACTACATACCCCAGGGGGCTTTGTGGTCAGAGAGGAGATGTAGCCCCTGGCAAGATTATCTGACCTTCACTTCTTTGTCATGCTCTCCTCCCAGCTGCTTAACCGAACTGCGCATTTCACCTCAGCTTTATGGTGAGGCCTATCCACCTTTTGGACACTCTCTCTCATTATATTTGATTTATTAGCTTCAATTCAAATTGTGTTGTATTACAGTGTTATCTTGCATTCTGATACTGCATTTGGTAAATTAGTTTGTTTCTCCTCAGATTGTTGCCGCTGTTTTTAATTATTTTTGGGATCCCGTTTCCCTTTTCCAGAGGTGCAGATTTGTGAAATCCCTCTGCCTTGCTAGTCACAGAACCAGGCTGAGCCAGTCGATAAACAATTAACAGGGTGAAGAGCAAATTCTTTGTGATTATGGAGATTACAGGCAATGTCAACAAAGACTGTCTTTGAAGGCATTTGTAGTCATGTTCAAAAGCACAAAACAAAATATGATCTCAGGAGTATTTCACAATTGATAGATGCTAGTGGAACAAGAGTAATAGCTGCTGAAATCACTTCTTGTGCATGAAGATTTGGTTTTTGTATAGTGAGAACAGAAAAAATTCTTGATCTGAAAATTGGTCACTTGGAATGGAATGTCAACTTCAGACTGAGGGATTACTGATTTGTCTTTCTCCCTAGCTGAGTACTAGGTTCGTGTGAATCTTTTTGAGCAATATGCAATGATTTGTAGTGATCTATCAAAACATTTTTCTGCCTTTCCTTTCATTCTCTTCAGAAACACGAGAAGGGCAGTTAGAACAAATGACCTCCAGAAGCCCCTTTCCAACCTCAACTATTTTGTGATTCTCCGAAGGATTGAGCTCACTATTCTATATTAAGTGGATCAAAGATACTTGCTCTGTGTTGGATTTTATGTGTTGTGCTTTACCACATGTGACTCTAGGCTGTGGCCATTGATACAGTAGTTGGTATCTGTTGTGCTGTGGTGCTGTTGTGGTTTAACCTGGCAGGTGGTCAAGCATCACACAGTAGTTCACTCACTACCCCTCCAATTCCCAATGGGATGGGAAGGGAATCAGGAAAAAGAAAGAGAACTTGTGGGTTGAGATAATAACTATTTACTAAGGTAGAGCAAAGGAAGAGGTGAAAAGGATAATAGTTATGAAAACTTTATATCAGAATATGTATGTGTGTATATTATAACTGTGTACGTGTGTGTTTGTGTGTATATGTATATGTGTGTATATATATATATGTGTGTGTGTATGTGTGTGTGTGTGTGTATCATACAGTCATAGAATGGCTTGGGTTGGAAGGGACCTCAAGGGTCAAGTTCCAAACCCTTTGTCACCGGTAGGGTTGCCCGCTGCTAGATCAAGCACTAGAGCGAATTGCCCAGGCCTCCATCCAGCCTGGCCTTCAGTGTGGGGCATCCACAACCTCTCTGGGCAATTTGTTTGAGCACCTCATCACTTTTTCAGTAAAAAAAATTCCCCCTGAAGGCTAATCTAAATTGCCCTTCCTTTAGTTTAAAACCATTTCTCCTTGTTGTATCACTATCTACCCATGTAAAAAGTTGATTTCCCTCACATTTATAAAATGCCTTTAAATATTCGAAAGCCTCAATGAGGTCTCCCTCCAGCCTTCTCTTTTCCAGACTGAACAAGCCCTGTTCCTTCAGCCTATCTTCATAGGAGAGATGTTCCATCCCTTAGATAATCTTTGTGGCCCTCCTCCAGGCCCTCTCCAACAGCTCCACATAATTTCTGTGTTGGAGGACCCAGGCCTGGATGCAGTACTCCAGGTGAAGTCTCACAAAGGCAGAATAGAGGGAGAGACAATCACCACTCTCACCCTGCTGGCCCCCCTCTTCTGATGGAACCCAGGATACCATTAACCTTCCATGTTGAAAATTCATGCTGCTGGCTCATCTGAAGTTTTTCATCAGCCAGGACCCCAAAGTTCTTCTCAGTGGGACTGCTCTCAAGGAGTTCTCCCAGTTTGTATATACATCATCCCAAATACACATGTATGTATGCATATATATATACACGTATATCTGTATATATACACACATATATACATATTTATATGTTATATATCCTATATGTAGGATAATATATATTGTCGTTGTGATACATGTATATATATATGTGTGTGTGCGTGTATACATGTATAAAACAAGTGATATATGTATATGTATGTTACAGATATAAAACAAGTGGTGCACAGGTGATTGCTCACAACCCAACAATTGATTGCCCAGTGGCAGCTTGCATGATGAACTCCCCGCTTTTTCAGTCTTTCATTCCACATGGTGTCCTATGGGATGGTATCCCTTTGGCCAGTTCAGCTGTTCTGATTATTTACCCTCCCAGCTCCTTGTTCTCCTCCCAGCTCTCTTGCTGGCAAAACAGTAGGAGAAGCTGAGGAAACTGAAATGTTCTTGGCTTTTTACTGTACCACTCAGCAACAGCTAGAGACGTCAGTGTGTAATCAACATTTTTTTTCTACTAAAACCAAAACATAGCATCATACCAGTCACTATGAAGAAAAACAACTCAGTCCCAACTGAAACTAAGACAGTTTGGAGTAAGGTGCTCTAGCTGAGTAATATAGAAAGAAATCTGCCCATGGCTGAAGTAGTGTTAGAAATGATGTCAGATTAATGTACCATGACTTCTGAAGAGTTTTTAGACACAAAATAAATTTGTTCAGACTTGCTGACAAACCACGTTAAAATATCAGTGTGCTGATTTCTGTGCACCTGCCCATTTTCTCAGATTGTTCCTTGACATGTAACTTGCCTGCAGTAATAGTCCAGATGAAGCAGCATGGCACAGACTTATGATGTCATGTCCACAGATGCTTGAGTAATGTCAGAGTTACAGTTTTGTGGTGTTCTTGTGGCTTATCTTTCCCTGGTGGAGGATGAACAGTGCAAGCTTTTATCTCCTGCAAGGAGGATGGTGGGTAAAGGAAAAGCTTCCAGTTCCAGAAGGTAGTTAGGCTGGGTGGTTAGACTTCCTTTACTTTTCTCACCTGATAAGTCTTCAAAGAAGAAGGAGAAGTTTTCAAAGAAGAAGGAGATCTTTGTTACAGAGGAGGAAGATAGGAGTTTGTTAGTGCTGATACAGTAGGCTAGGAGGATGTGGGCAGATTGTAGAATGGATTTCTGATGGGAAATTGTTACTGCGCTGTATTTGCAACAGGTTCCAAATTATTGCAAAGTTAATAGTAACCTAACAAGTTTTACTCTAACAGCTTTGTTCTCTGTCCCTCTTGTCACCTTTTTTGCTTACATTTGCAAGTACAACCCGAATATATTTTCTCCTTTGTCACTTCATACCTCGTCTTGCTCCCTGATACTCCAACACTTCTGTTTAGCTGGTGTTGCATGAAACTCTAATACTTTTTGGAACTCTATTATTCTGAAAGAAACTAAAAGAGAACAGAGCTCTTTCCTGCAGACATTTGGGCATATAATTAAAGGCATTCAAACAGTGGAGTGTGCGTAGAACTGGACTCTGGACATGTACTTTATCTGTAATCTTCCACTGAAAATCAAGGTTAATTCATCCCTGTAGTTACACACTGAAATAATAAAAATTCTTCCCAAGTTAAAAATGATGACTTGGAAAGATATAACTGCCTGCATATAGGGTTGTTAGTGCCGTATGACCTGGAAAAAAATTTAATTTTAAACAGTGAATTTATTTATGTTCATGTTAGCTCATAGGCATTTCAAGTTTAATTGGTTTATTTAAAAAATGTTTTCACTTCAGTTTGTCTTTTTTCAATAGGAACTTTGGGGCATTATATACAAGAAGTAAAAACAGCTCTTCTGTTTTCACCATCTGAGTTAGGTGATTCAGGTTGATTTTTGCCTGTGCTGGCTCACCACTTGAAAAATGCAGACTTTGAAAATATTTTTTTCTTATTTTCTGATCAGGCAATTCATTTGAATAAAACCCAAGTATTGGTAGTTATTTGAAGACACTGTTCTTTTTAAAAGAAAAGTCTGGCTTAATTAATTAATACCAGTTTCCATGCTGAGACTGAGGTACAAGAATACGTTAGTGTTTGGCTTTATCAATGCTCTTGGGAAGGGTGTAAACTGTTCTGGCTTTCTCTTGAGAAGTTTTCCTGAACCTTTAGACAGCCAAAGCTGAATGTAGGCCTGCTGGTGCTGCAGGAAACCTTTTCTGAAAGTCTTGACATATTTACAGACAGTACTGGAGTTGCTTACAGACAGAGAGGGAGCTGCAGAAATGCCAGAGGACCGGTGGACACTGAGGTGCAGGAACAAGACAATGCTAGGTACATTTGCCTTCAGCTAACCATGGCCATGTAATTGGCTATGGTTGTGAGCTTTGGGTGGATGATAGCTAGAGATGACCAGTTCCATCACGTCAGGCTTCTTGATACCAGAACAAAACAAAACAAAGGTTTTGGGGTTTGCATGGGGAAAGCCCCCTGGTCTCACTGCAGAAGAGTAGTTTTAGATTTCTCAGCTCTTCTTCAAATCCAAATTGACTTGCACAGGGCTGTCTGTCTCGTTTCCTGGGATCAGCAGCATGGTCTTGAAAAACTTGACTGTTTTCCTTGGGGTTTTGACAGGATTTATGAAATTTGTCTGGAGGGCCACAGGTATCTGAATATTGTCAGGATGGATGATAACTTAATGTGATCAGAGTGGAGCCACTAGGCTAGCATACAGAAGAGTAGGCCATGTATTCTGTTGTCTGTATTTCTGAATTACATTAAGCGCTTTAAGCCCTGTGACCTTCAGTTGTTGTCAGGGGCTCATAACTGTTGAACAATGGAAGAAAGCCACACAGTTGATTATGGGAAAGCTGGCTCATTGCATGATCTATAATCTCTTTTTTTTTCCCCGAGTTGTTCCTGTTTTGCTTGGGTAATCTTTCTTACCAAACTAAGCTGGTGTCATCCAAGCAAATTAATACTAAAGGTAGCTGGATTATGAAGTTTGAATTGCATTACACTTGGCAGAACCTTTTGACATCCTGAGATGTGCTGTGATTTCAACTGGGAAAGTAGTGAATGCTCAGCCACCTTAAAAAGAATGTGTAACACAACATTAAGGTGCAGCAAGTCTAGTGTTCATGTATAAAGACTCGCTATTCCTTAAAACCACACTTTGGCTAAGATTCAAAGGGCCTTTTTTCCTTGCATGACTGTTTTTAACACAGATGAGATGGTGAGAACAGACCAAGTGAAACAGGATTATCTGCTTTGGCTGCCTTTGGTACCAGATATCAGGGATTGCTGCCCTCTGCAACTTCCGAAAAAATTGTGATCAGGTGTCTGTCAATATAGAGTTGTCACTGGCAAGGATGTCTTCAAAAAGGTTAGACTGCACCGCTTGTGAAGCTTCAGGGGTAATCACCTATGGGATGTCATCTCCTAAATATAGAAAAATAACATCAGGTAAAGCTTTTAATGACACTCATCAATTGTAAAGGGTTCCTTTACAATGGTAACTCCCACTACAGAGACAGAAGGAGCTCATAATCCATGGGAGAAGGGTGAAACATGTCCCAAACTGTGAAAATTGTCATTTTTCTGTGACTTGCTGATCTGCTATGGTCAAGAGCAAGATGAACAGTGCTGTTTGAATCAATACTTCTCTTCTGGGTACTCTTGTTAAGAGGGTTGTCTTACCCTCTTACCAAGGTCTTTTTAAGAGGGTTGTCCAGAGCCCCCAGTGAGGCAAGAGGAGGGCAGAGTGAAATTCAACAGCACTTTCATCTTTTTGAATGGTATATTGAAGCTCAGCCACCAAAAGTGGTAGCTTTGCCAAATCTGTAAATCTCTAGTGTGGCTGTAAAAGCATTTTTGAACTGAATCACATTCTCCCTGGGGGACTCTTCAGCACTGAGCCCAATTATTTTTTAAATGAGGGGGGAGTTAGCCCTCTGGGAAAGCCGTAAATATGTCCATAGCTGAGCAATAGAGGGTTGTATATTCCCAATTGTCCTATTAAGGGAATTCACTAAAGAAAACAGACCATTCTTGTACTCTAGATGATGCTGCACATTTTACCAATAAATGTCTGAATAGTGTTTAGCTTACATCTAAGTTCATAGAAATTTAGTGTCACAGTGGTGGAAACTGGCCAGTTTTGTTTTTTGCGTCACAGATTATGCAAGCATTTTCAGTGTCTTATTATAGTTGCTTGAGAGGTTGAGACAAGAAGTGAAGCTGTTATCTATTGGGGGAGCAGGGAGAACAAGAGATGGGGAATAATTTAGGTTGAAAAGGAGCTCAAGCAGTCATCTGGTCCAGCCACTGTTCAGTTACTTCAGCGATTTCCTTGTCCTGCATTATGAGATCTTCTGCCCCACTCAGTAGTGGAGCAGCATTTTCCTTCTTCCTTGCTCTTGCTTCTGGTCTTTGTGTAGGAGATCTATGTTGCCTTTTGCATTCTTTCCAAATTTTAACTCCAGCCAAGCTTTGCACTTCATAACTCTCCTTGTCTCCCTCTTCTATTTCTCACAGGTAGCTGTCCGTGTTTACACTTTCTATATGGCATTTTGTGTTTGAACTCACTCATGTGTTCAGCCAAACTTGCCCCCTGCATTATCTCCTTGATTTTTGACACACTGGGTTGGATTGTTCATATGCTCTGGGAGTTGTATTTCAAGTACAACCGTTTCTCCTCAGTCCATTGGCACTTAAATAAGTTGAATGAGCAAAAACTACTACTTCAAAATAGCAAGTTTTTGTTCTGCAGTTTACCTTTCTTGCTTTCCTCAGGATTTTAATTTTTTTCATCACCTTGTAGTCAGTTTATGGCTGTCATCCTTCGTGTCCCTAGCCGTTTTCTCCTTTATTTATTTCAAGCCCAGCAGTCCACTAGGAGGAGTGCCTGCAGAAAAGATAAAAAGTCTTTGAACCTCTCCAGAGTGTTTTGTGCCCTTACGTTTTGCTCTTCCAGCAAATATCAAAATAGTTGAAATTTTCCATGAAAACAGGGTAGTCAAAGTTTCCCATGAAAATAGTCTATGGTGCTTCTTCCATATGGTTAAAGAAGGCTTTATCCATTTTCTCTTCATAACTCAGCAGTCTGTGACTTATCCAGACTGTACTTATGCCTTGTTTACCAACCCTGTGATCTCAATCTGTGACTCTTCATCCTTGACTGCTTGAATCATTGTCTATTGTGTTGCTGAAATAGTGGGAAAATGCTACCTAGTACTTCTAGAAAATGCTAGACAATTAGTAAATTGGTGAGAAGAGAGTGAAAAAGAGAGTATCAGTTCACTCTTCTTCCTGGTGTGATTTGGGTTGAATGATTTCCCTTTGCCTTGCTTCTTCTCATTTTAAGTTATGAAGTCTCTGTAGTAAGGACTGTCACTTGTGAAACATAGGTGCAGCTACATTATATCAGCACCTGATATATCGGGTGTGAGCATTTTCTGGAGTTTGCAGGTCTGCTTCCCTACTGTTGTTAAAAAAAAAAAAAAAAAAAAAAAAAAAAAAAGGAAAAAAGCTAATGTGTGCTTAACACTGCTGCCTTCTGAAGACTTCATGTGTGATTGCATTAGTATTTCTGAATGTACTCTTGTTGTGGTGGGCAGCTCAGCACCACATGGCTGCTTGCTCACTGTCCCTAGGTGGGGTGAAGGATAGAATCAGAAAGGTAAAAGTGGGAGAACCCCCTGGGCTGAGATAAGGACAGTTCACCAGATAGAGCAAAAGCCAAGTGCACAAGCAGAGGATAGCGAGGAATTCATTGGCTGCTTCCCTTCAGCAAGCAGGTGTTCAGCCACTGCCAGGACAGCAGGGCTCAGCATGCATCGCAGTTTCTTGGTAAGATAAATGTCATCACTCTGAAAGCCCCTCCTTCCCCCTTCCAGCTTTGCTGTTTAGCATCGTTCCATGTAGTATGGGATGCAGTACTGGGCAGTTTGGGCCATTTGTTCTGATTCTGTTCTCTCCCGGCACCTTGCTCACCTCCAGCCCCTCACTGGCTGGACAGTGTAAGAAGCTGAAATGTCCTTGGCTCTGTGTAAGCACTGCTCAGCTACTGCTAACACATTGGTGGGCGATAAACTATATTCTTGCTCTAAATCTAAAATACAGCATCAGACCATTTGTGTGAGGAAAAGTAACTATTGCAACCAAAACCAGAGCAGTCCTGCTTGCTTTCTTTATGGGACCTGAGATCTAATGATAACGAGGACCAGCAAGTCCACTTGTCAGTGGCAATGAAGTATGAGGATGTCTCTGTGCATCAAAGCAAGGCTGGAAGGAAATTTCCTAATGAAAATGTACAAGATCTTGTCTTACATGTTCATACGAGGTCTTCTCTTTACCAGAAACACAGTGATTTGGTAAAATCACTTAAAAATTTTACTCTTGATTTTGTATGCTAAGTGCTAGGATTTTGAATTTCACAGAGTTAGAGGTGCAAGCTGATGATGTGGAATATAGATAGTGTGTGATGAGGATAAACATTAGATGACCTGCTCAAATTACTTATTCATGTGGACAGCCAAAAACATTTTTTTTTTAATTTTTTTTCAGTCAGGAAGAACGTTTACAAACTTTGAAACAGCTTACATCAGATCCTTTCACTGTCAACCAAAATAAGTCAAAGTTTATTTTCTATTTATAGAACTGAGTGGGTCTTTCCTGTTCTGGCTACAAAACATGGAGTTTTTAGTGCCCTCCTCTTCATACCTTTTACACAGGAATTCAATTTTTAGATTCAAATATGTGCCTTCAGATCTTATTTAAAAAAAAAGAAATTCTATACTATTCTGCTTGTACTGGTCAGCAGCTTCTAACCATGATGTTCCTTCCTTTCTGTCTGTGTTCTGAATGAAGGCTAAAGACTGCTTGCTAACAAGTTGTTCCTGTAGTTTTCAACAATGAGAAGTATGTGGCCTCTCATGACTAAAGTGTTTTATAGTACTGTTTGTCACTGTGTTGTGTATTGGCTGTGCTGATCAAGCTTAGCTACCTCTTCTGCAACTCCCAAAGGCTATAGATCTGACAATAAAAGGCAAATAGTTTAATTAATCTCACTACGATTTTGGGCCCACTGCTGCATTCAGTTAATCTTGTTTGTACATATATACTTCAGAAATAAAATCCTACTGAAATTAAAGGAACTTCAGTAGACAAAATGAAGGTTTGCAAGATCCATCTTTAATACCAGTAACTATGCCTTGTTTTTAAGAAGACTGAATTTACTTTGATTTCTAGATTAGTGCAGGTAACATTGAGCAGCACATTTAATGTATCACACTGATTTTTCCCTATGATGCTGTTGAAACACAAGTTACTGCTCTAATCATTTGTTTTACTATTAAAATTCTGTATGCAGATCTGGTCCCCTGGGGTATCCGTATGTAACAAGATACTCTATGATCTAATTGGGCTCTGCAAGGAATACAGTATTGCTTCAACACTCTTCAGTAGCAATCTTCATCAAAATGGAGAATTTGTCTAATATTGAAAGTGAAATGCTGTTCAAGGAGACAACCATGAAAAGGAGGGGTGTATAATATTTTAAGAATTTTTTCAGATTAAACAAAGAAAATTCAAACCAGAGTTTAAGATGAATTCATAGAATCAGAGAATGGCCAGGGCTGGAAGGGACCTGAAGGATCATGAATCTCCAACCCCCCTGCCACATGCAGGGCCAACAACCTCCCCATTCAATACTAGATCAGGCTGCCCAGCGCCCCATCCAATCTGGCCTTGAACACTTCCAAGGACGGGGCATCCACAGCCTCTGTGAGCAGCCTGTTCCAGCACCTCACCACTCTCTGTAAAGAACTTCCCCCTGACATCCAACCTCAATCTCCCCTCCCTCAACTTAAAACCATTTCCCCTTGTCCTGCAGTTATCTACCCTTTCAAAGAGTTGATTCCCCTCCTCTTTGTAGGCTCCCTTTAAAATATTGAAATTAGGTATGATCTGTGTGACTCCACTTACTGTTAAAGAAAATTTTACAGCTGTCACTTCAGTATAAAGGGTTTGTTGCAGCTCAGTTAAAATAGCATCACCATCAGAAATGACTGAGTAGCAGGATTTAATTAATGTGAAACTTGTTTGCTACAGCTGGTATGCCTTGGAAGATAATTTTGAAAAGCACCTACAAAAGCATAAATAGCAGAAGGCATGACTTGGACTTTGAACTCATTTTGATGCTTGAAGTTGGATCTCAGGGGGCTTAACGCTGTGATCTATTTTAGAGTTGCAGTCTTGCTGACCTGAAGGAGTTGTGCTGGTGGTATGGCACAGCCTGAGGATCAGAACTCCTTGTTGTGGTGAATGTGACCAACATACTTGACCAGATGGACAGTGGCTTTGCCTGCAGTCAGGCAGCCTGTGCAAACTGTGCACGGTAGACAAATATGATAAGCATCTCTTAGGGTGAGCAATTCTTGCGTAAAAGCAGGACAGAATTCACGCTAGGAGAATTATCATATGTTTGCAGATGTCTTTAGAATCTCAGCTGCTTTCATGTAAAGATGTAAATGGTTGACAAAATGTGTGCATGTTTTTAAGGACATACCTTGACAGAACCAGAACTTTGCAAAGCAGTTTTTCTTAGATATTTGTATACAACCATGTTGTTTTGTAGAAAATGGTAGCTTCTTTACATGGGCATGTTTAGTAGTAGTCCTGTTCTTGTCAAGAGCACACACAGTGGAGTTTCTGTGTTTTAATGGAGGAACATGCTATCCATGGCTCTGTTTTATTTATGTATCGTGGCAAAAATAATTTAGAGATATGTTTAAGAAGGAAAACAGCATTTAGTGACCTTTCTGACAGTTTGAGATTTGAAGTAGAGAAAAGGTCAGAAAGGTTACACGTCTTTGGCATTTTTACACTCATGCAAGTATGTGTGGCTTGTTGTGAAAACCAGACAATGCACTATTCAGAGCACAGGGCCAGATTCTCATCTTTGCATTGCCTCTGGGGGTATGTTATATGTCTAATTTTGTTGAAGTTTTATCAGTTTTTTTTCTTACATTCAGAGCCTCTGACTTAGGTAGTACAGAAAGGGTCAGTAAGAGCTGAAAGAGTGAGAGAATGCCTAGCCAAACTGTAAAGCAGTTACTTCTTTTCATTCAAGTTCCTGTGGAAAGCTGATGGAAAAATGTTGATAGAGATCAGAGAGAAAGAACCATTAATGCCTTCTCTTGCATGCAACCAATACTAATTGTTCTTCTTTGTTGTGTTTTTAGGTTCCCATGACTCTTTTAGCTTCTACATTGATGAAGCCTCTCCAGTTGGGCCTGAACAGCCAGAAACAGTCCAGAACTTTGTGTCTGTCTTTGGGACAGTGGCTAAAAAGCTGATGAGGAAGTGGTTGGCTACACAGACCATGAATTTCACCAGCCAGCTGGGTGCAGGTATACGGTATTTTGATCTTAGGATTTCCACCAAGCCCAGAGACCCAGACAACGAACTCTACTTTGCTCATGGCTTATTCAGTGCCAAAGTCAAGGAAGGCCTGGAAGAGATCAATGCATTCCTTGCTGACCACCTAAAAGAAGTGGTTTTCTTGGACTTCAATCATTTCTACGGAATGCAGAAATACCACCATGAAAAGCTTGTCCAGATGCTCAAGGACACATATGGAAACAAAATGTGTCCTGCTATATTTGCCCATGAAGTAAGCCTCCAGTACCTGTGGGAAAAGGAACACCAAGTGCTGGTTTTTTATCACAGCCCAGTGGCTCTTGAGGTACCATTTCTTTGGCCAGGCCAGATGATGCCGGCTCCATGGGCAAATACAACAGATCCAGAAAAACTAATTCAGTTCCTCCAGGCATCAATCACTGAAAGAAGAAAGAAGGGCTCCTTTTTTATATCTCAAGTAGTGCTGACACCAAAGGCTAGTACAGTGGTGAAAGGTGTTGCAAGTGGTCTCAGAGAAACAATAACAGAAAGGTAAGGTTTATTTAGGTAACTTGAGCTGATTGTACTGATTGTATGTTGGTAATGCTGCTTTTCTAATTCCTTTTTACAGAGACTCCAGCAGATGTGTTTCTGCTATACTACTATGGCTAAGATTCAGAACTTTAGCATAATCCTAAAATATTTAGAGTGCAGCAGATTTAAGGAGGAACTATTTTATCTTGTAAGAAACTCTGGCATAAAAGCCTCATGAAATCATATGTGATTGGATTGGCTTTCCCCCAAAACTCCCCCAACGGCAGACTTTTAATTTCAAGTCTGCTTTCTTACCACAGGCACCGAACATATGCCCTTATATTTCTTCAAACATTTGTCTGCATAGAATAGATCAGCTGCGAGGGACCTACAAAGACCATTGAGTCTGACTGCCTGACTACTTCAGGGCCAATAAAAAGTTAAGCATTTTATTGAGGACATTGTCCAAATGTTTCTTAAACACTTGACAGGCCATGGGGCATCAACCACCTCTCCAGGAAGCCCATGCCAGTGTTTGACCACCATCACACTGGCAGCCTCCTTTCCTACCTTTGATTCCCAGGAGTGGAGTGTGGTACCTCCCTCTGCTTCTCCTCCTTAGAGAGCTACAGAGAGCGGTGAGGTCACCTCTTGGCCTTCTCCAGACTGGACAACCCAGTTATTCACACCTTCTTCTCACAGGACATGCCTTCTCGTTGTGTTATGATCTCTTTTGCCTTCTCTGGGCTCACTCAAATATCTTTGCATCATTTTTATATTGTGGAGTTCACAGTATTCAAAGTGAGAGTGCACCAAGATCATTTAATTTTTGATTTATACACTGGGCTGCAAGTATTGAGTAAATATAATTCTTTTTTTCATTTGCGCTGATCAGCAAAGTTCTGATTATGCAGAAATTTGCATCCTTAACTGCCTTTACTCATCTTAAAGATATATGATGTCTCTGCATACTGTCACATACAATATCATAGTTGTTAGGACTCAATTAGAGAGATTTTGCCTCCTAGCAGCCCTTCATTTATCATATTAAAAAAATTGAGGGAAGAAACTCTGTAAACCATTGTAGAGGTTGTATATTTGGAATGCTGTATTGACAGGCCATTAGTTCTTACATTACAAAAAAATGTTGTCTGTGCAAGACATGCATTATTTATACCTTGCTGACTTTGATAAATCACAGCCAATTTTCAGCTTAAAGGCAAGTATGTGTGGCTGTGTTCTTGACAACTTGCTACTAAACCTGAAATTTAATGCCAAGGCATAAGATTTCTGGTATAAAAAAAAAAAAAAAAAAAAAAAAAGTGTTGCAGAGTAGAATAATTTATAATGGGGGAGAACGACCTGTTAATGTTCTGGTCTCTGTATGGTTGCTTCTGCCTCTTCTCTGTGATGAATAGCACAATGTTTATGATACTATGCCCTCTGAAGAAAACATGCCTCACTTTTGAGAAGAACTGAACCATTTTTCATGACAGCTTTCCCAAGTGACTGTTTAGTAGGAAAAATCGGGACAAATGTTATCTGAAACAACAAAACACTGACACAGAAGTTTTTATAGGCAGTTTAATATGATTCACTAATGTTTGTACAATTGTACTTGCAATCATTTGTGTATCCACAGTGCGTGTTTTATAGGTTCCTTTGGGCAGGGTACCACTCGTACTGGTGAGTCTGAAGTGCACTTCCCAGTACTGAAATCCTGCTTTTTTCTGCTTTTCCTGAAAAGGCTTTTACCTTTAAGTCCTCACCTTGGTGTTCAGGCATTTGTTTTCTCTGGTAAACATCCTTCTGTGCGTTCTTCAGAACATAAAGTAGCACAGCTGAGAAACTACCAGGTTACTCTTGAAACTTGCTGCATCAATAAAATAGCAAGTTAAAAGAAATGCTTTGCCTGCTGGAGATTCTGAGATCACAAACAAATTACTTGAAATGTGAGTAATCTGTTGGGCAGGACTACCTGACTCGTTTTTCCAAATTTTGACTGAGATGTTCACTGAATCATAGGGATTGGACAGGATCTGCTGAAGTACATTCTGTAGAGTAGGTTACATAGGAAAACACACAGGCAGGTTTTGAATATCTCCTGAGGAGTCTCCACAACCCTTTTGGAAAGCTTGTTCCAGTGTTCTGTCACCCTCCCAGTAAAGTTGTTCCTTGTGTTCATATGGAGCTTTTTTATTTGTGCCCATTACTTCCTGTTCTGCCTCTTGGTACCATTAAAAGAGCCTAGCATAGGTTGTTCTCAAAGTAATGCCTCCTATCTATTTCCACAGAAACTACAAAAGGTACAAATTGCACAATAACACTATTTAACAAAGCACATTCTCAGATTACAAAACATGTTTTTTCAGCATAGTCACCACAATTAGCTATGTATTGTCACCACTTGAACAAGAGCCTGCAGGCTACACTCTTAAAAAACAATGTGCACCAGCTCAAGTGATGCACTTTGCCTGAAATGCACCATTCACCATCTCTCTGTGCTCACATCTGCTGTTTGGTCTCCATACACATTCAGCAAGCATCAATGAGTACAATTTTTTCCACATGGATGGAATGCATTGCTTTGGCTTCATACGCACTTCCACGTTAGACACCATTTTGTCAGGCTGTCCCTCTGCTGCCATCTGTCACACAGCAACAGAATGTAATGGAATATTGATGGGAAGGTTCAACCTCTACTGCCAAACCACCAATGTCTGCTTCTAACAACACAGGGCAACATAAGAAAATGGGAGTCATTACTTTATGAATAGACCTCGTATAAGCACTCATTCCCTCTCAGCTTTCTCTTCTGCAGACTGAACAGTCCCAGGTCTCTCAGCCTTTCCTCAGGTGGGAAATACTCCCTGCCCTTAATCATTTCTGTGGCCCTCTGCCAAAGTTCTCTTGAAGTTCTGTGTCTTTGAAATTGACACAGTGCACTCCTGATATGGCCTCACCAGAGCAGATAGAGGGAGAGAACCACCTCACCTCGACCTGCTGGTTATGCACTCTTCCTAATGCCCCCCAGAATACCTCTGGCCTTCTTGACCACAAGTGCGCACATGGTCAATCTGTTGTCTACCAGGTTTTTCTCAACAGAGGTCCTCTCCAGTGGGCCAGCCACTAATCTGTGGTAGCATGGTGTTATTCCTCCCAGATGCAGGACATTATACTTAGCCTTTTTTAATTTTACAAGGTTCCTCTTTGCACAAGTCTTCAGCCTGTCCAGGTCTTGCTGAATGTCTGCACAGACTTATGATGTGTCAGCCACTCCTGCCAACTTTCTGTTATCAGCAGGTTTGCTCAGGTGCACTCTAGCTCTTCATCCAGGTCACTGATGAAGATATTAAAGAAGACTAGATCCAGAACCAACGCCTGGAGAACACAGCTACAGGTCTCTAACTAGGCTCTGTGCTGCTATGACAACCCTCTGTGCTCTGCCTGTCAGCCTCAGTTCTCTGTCTACCTCACTGTCCACCTCTCTATCACCCAACTTCTAAGCTTACCAGGAAGGGGTGGTTATGGGAGCCAGTGTCAAAAGCCTTGCTGAAGTCAAGGTAGACAACATTAGATGCTCTCATATATCCACTCTGTCATAGCATCATAAAAGGCTACCAGATTCATTGAGCATGATTTCCCCTTGTTGAATCCATGTTGACTACTGATAACTTTCTGTTCTTCCACTTATTTAGAAGTGACATCCAAAAAAAGTTGTTCCATCACCTTTACAGGGGTGGAGATGAGACTGACTGGCCTGTAATTTCCCACATCCTCCTTCTTGCCCTTCTTGAAATAACACTGGCTTTCCTTTAGTCTTCAGGCACCTCTCCCATTCTCCATGACCTTTCAAAGTTGATAGAGAGTGGCTTGTCAGCCGCTTCTGCCAACTCCCTCAGTTCTTGGGCATGCATTCCCATCTGGTCCCATGGAACTGTGTGAGTTGAGTTTGCGTAGATCTCTGTACAGATCCACCTTGACAAAGGGAAGTCTTCCTTTCCACACTCTCTTATCTCCAGGGTCAGGGATTCCTGTGGGACAATCTCAGCAGTAAAGACTGAAGCAAAGAAAGTGTTCGGTATCCTCCATTACCAGGGTACTCACCTCATTCAGTGTGTCCTTTTACTGTTGACGTGCTTAAAGAAGCCTTTCTTCTTCCCTTGCCAGAAGTCTCTCCTCCCTTGCCAAATTTAATTCCAAGTCTGCCTTAGCCTTCCTTGTTGCATTGTTGCATGTCCTGACAATATTCCTATAATCCTCCCAGGTGGCCAGACCCCTTCTCCACATTTTGAAGACTTTCTTTTTCCATTTGAGTTTTTCCATGAGCTTCTAAGTATTTTAAGTATGGATGTCAAAGGGACATGGCCAATCTCTTTTCAGTGATCTCTGGGGACAGGAGAAAGGGAGATGGCCATAAACTGGAGCATAGGAAGTTCCACACCAGTATGTGAAGGAACTTCTTCACAGTGAGGGTGATGGAGCACTGGAACAGGCTGCCCAGGGGGGCTGGGGTTTTTCTCTGGAGATATTCAAGACCCCCCTGGACACCTACCTGTGCAGCCTGATGTAGGGAGGGGGATTGGACTTGATGATATCTGGAGGCCTCTTCCAACACCTACAATTCTGAAATGTTGTGATTCAATGCAGATTCTATGCAGATCTCCTGTCACCTTTGTCTTATTTCTCAGTGATTCACAACTCAGCTTATTTCTCAGGGATCTTGAGCTCAGGAGCAGTTCTTGAATATTCACTAAATTTTGTGGGCCTCCTTACCTTGCAAAGCTGTAACTCGTGGGATGCCTCCACATAGGTCCTTTAAGAGGTCAAAATTGGCTCTCTTGAAGTCCAGGGTTAACAGTCCTACTTACTGCCCATTTCTCTTCCATGTAAGATCCTGGACTTCACAATCTCATGGTCAGTTCATCCACAGTTGTCTCCAGCTTTCACATCTCCAGCCAGTCCATCCTCATTTATATGAACAAGGTCAGCTGCACACCTTTCCTTGTTGGCTTTTCCACTATCTGTGTCAAATGTTATATTCTTTGCACTGCAGGAACCTCTTGGACTGTGCGTGCTTTGCAGTGTTGATTTTCCAGTAAATATCAGGGTGTCTGAAGTCCCTTGTGAGAACTAATGCCTCCTACTTTCAGCTGTCTGGAGAGCACCTCATCAGTTTCCTCGTCCTGGTCAGATGGCCTGTAGTAGACACCTATAAAGGTGTCACCCATATTAGCCTTCCCTTTAAGATTTCCACTCATTCATCATTCATCCCTAGGCAGAACATGATCCATACCAGTTGCCCTCAAACACAAAGAACAACTCCACTGCCTCATCTTTTTGCCTGTCTTTCCTAAGAAGTACATGGCCATGTGAACTCTAACTGTCTGCTCCATGTAGACTTTTTTCCCTTACTTTGCATAGCTCTTTTAACCATTACAAAAGAAAAGAACTTTTAAAATATCTCCAGAGCTAGTATTTTGTCTTTCAAGTATGGAAGTTGAAATCCTACTAGTTATTAAAAAAAGTGCAGGAAGACACAGTCTTGAAATATGTGCTAATTTATACAGAAATTGAGATCATATATTGAACTAAGTGTTGAAAGTGAAAATCAAGTATACTCAAAACTGCACCTCATGTGATGATGATCTTGTTAAAAATAAATAGATGAGCAATTAAAGGGTGGAGACCTGATCCAGGTCTATAAATATCTAAGGTGTGGGGGGGAGAATGGCGAGGCCGGACTCTTTTCAGTGGTGAGTGGAGACAGGACAAGGGGAAACGGCCAGAAACTGCAGCATAGGAAGTTCTGCACCAATGTGCACAAGAACTTCTTTACAGTGAGGTGACGGAGCACTGGAACAGGCTGCCCAGGGAGGTGGTGGAGTCTCCTTCTCTGGAGATGTTCCAGACCTGCCTGGATGCCTACCTGTGTGACCTGCTGTAGGGAACCTGCTTTGGCAGGGGGTTGGACTCGATCTCTGGAGGTCCCTTCCAACCCCTACAATTCTGTGATTCTGTGAATACAATTAGTGGAATTGACAGAATTCTCTAATATTTCAGTAACTTAAAAGTATGGTAACCATACGAAAGGACTTGTAGTATATGTTCCAGCTACATGGAGCTTGCTACATTGAACCATCTAATGATTATTTGCAGAAACGTTCAATTCTTTTCAGAACGAATGCACACATAGGATTCTGTTATCGCATGCAGGTACATTGTGCATGTCCTTTTGCTGGCAGCTGCATTTTTTTTTTTTCATAAAAGAAATACTCTGTTTAGAAAATGTTTCTTTTCAGCATTTTCAAATAAAACCCTTATATGTCTCTGCTTTTCCCCTCTTCTACACAGTGGTCACTGTCACTTATCTACTTAGTTTTGAGAACAGCACGGAGTTTGGATCCTTGTGTATCCCGTAAGACATATCAGATTGTTCATTACTAATGAAGATTGCAAGAACAATGGTCTGAGAGAGAAAACGTGTTTTCTCTTGGTTGCAGCATCTGTCAGACTAGGAAAATCACAAGCAGACTGTATGCAGCAGTCCGTGCTCCTTCATGTGATACGAAATATTTTCCTCCTTAGCTGATGTGCTTGTTGGCAGCTCTTTAGCATGACTGCTTGTTGTGTTGCAAGTCCACTTGCTCCAGCTACAGTGGAACAGTCTTTGATGGTGCTGCTCATGCTTTTTCAGAGCAAGCAAAGAATTTTTCCTTACTGCATCGAGACTGAGGTGACAAGGTGAGAGGTGAAAGATACAGTTTTGTTCTCCCAAGACTGAAATCACCAGAATTGATATTTACTGATAAACTTTCTTTATAGATATTGCTGCTATCATCAGAGATCATACTCAGTGGGTTAACAACTTGAAAGAAATGAAAATTTAAAAGTCTTCCATCTTTCTACCCAGAGCAAATACAGAAGGAAAAGCTGTTTCTTGTGAACTCTTCTCACATCAATGGATCACTTCTACACAGCTTCATACCACAGCTTTTATCTGTTACTTGGATAAGGAGACTCACATATGTGTGCGTACATTACGTTCTTGCATTTGATGAAAAACTTCGAGGACTAGCAATATGTTTCTGGCGTAATGTTCTGTCAGGCACAGTTTATGTGCCAAGAAATATTCTTTGATTAGCAAACAGTATGTACCAAATGAATTACATTCCCTCTGCTTATTGAATTAACTTCACAGTGAGGCAGCTGCCTTTAGTGCATCTGAAAGACGGTTGTGAAACAACCTTTTGATGCGTGTAGAGCTGTTCTTCATACTAATGTAGTTTGTTTTCTGATTTGTAGTGAAATTACTAATTTTATTTCTGATGGGTAAATGACACTAGAGACAAGCATTATATAATCTTTGTTGTCTCTGAAGTTGAATAGTGCAAAAGAATAACAGATCTCATTTAGAGAGAAGAAAAATCTTGACGTACTTCTAAAGCTTTTGAGGAATGGAAAATAGACACATACTCAGCCTATTGTCCCTTGATTTCCAAATTAATCTCTAAGGATAATGTTCCCTACAGCTCACACATGACTAAATCTTTGACCACCATGCTAAAGCTCTTCCCTTAGCAACCAAAGCAGAAAAATTAAAAAAAAAAAAAAAGCTGAAATCCTGCACATGGAAACCTTTGAAGTGAAGGCAAAGCATAGATAGTATTACTGACAGAGGTGGTAAGTAGGACAAAAAGCTGTCTGGAGAAAAGCCATGTCTGGGTGCAGTCATAAACTAAGCAGGGTCATATTTAGCTAGCATATATGTGGATATTGGAAGAAAAATAATCCCTGAAATTGCAAAAAGTGAGATTTTGTGGTCAGCATCAGGGGGTGCACTCCTCTGCCAAGCCATACCTCATCCGGCTTAATTTTTAAGAGTTTCTGTGTTTCTGGAAGAGTTAGATTTTGTTGCTTTGTATCCACACAAGGCACTGACTGATGCCATTTTTAAATGGAATAAAGTGAAAAACAAGTATCAATAGAAATGCAAATTGTATTTTGCTAATTATATGAGTGCTCTGACTCCTTATAATCTTGATGTCTGCTGGCATTATGAGCTGCAGGAGAGCTGCAATTTCAGCTGAGCTGGTATGGGTTTACTACTTAGCAAACCCATAGCAACTCATCTTAAGCCATCAAGAGGCAAGAGCAGACCTAATCTCTCACTTAAGTCTGTAGTAGCAGCATGCTTTGCTATTGTTATGTTTGACTTTGAAGGCAGTTCTTTCTTTTTTTTTTCCTTCTTTCTCTAAAAGGCACAGACTATCATTACCAGAAATTTTACAACTGAACTCTGCAATCCAGACAAATCCTTTGTATTTCTGTTCTCAGATTACTCTTTTAGCTGTTCCACAGAAGAGAAAGTCTCTGGGTTGTTACACAGACCTTGATGTCATCTGAACTGTCTAGAAGCTACATCAGTGGTCCTATACTATAAAATCCAGAGTGGGCTGTGCGTGCTCAGCTTTTTTTACTGGCAGATGTTTTAGTGGCATTTCATCTTGGGAACTTCTGTGAGTGTGGTTTTATCTGATGGTGAAGCTGGGATAATAGTAAAATGCCACAAAATAGAGGAACGTGAGATTTTTAATAATTTTATTATGGATTAGTAGAGATTTAAGTGTGTATTAACAGCATGTAAGACTTAGTCCAGAAAAGAAGACAACATACTAGTCACCAGCTCTGTGCCAACCTGTATTATTTGATGGCTTGACTTTGCGGTTTTCTGAGAGTGTCTGCTCTTCTTTTCTTCATAAAATTTCCTCCATTTGCCCTGCTTGTGACTTATGTTAAGCACCAAAACTCCTGTTTGCAGTTATAGTGTATGCTGTGTGACTGTTCTTAAAGATATTTTATGTGATACTGTCATCACACCAAGCACAGTCTGACCCTGCATATACAGAAAGCAACAAGTGTTTTTCAGTGTGAAAAGTAAACGTTTATTCTCCAAGCTGATACTGAAGTTTAGTAATAAAAAGGCATTTAATACAAATTGTTGTGAATAAAAACTCAGCAAGTATCACAACATTCGTGTCTCTATATAGTGTTAGCTGTAGCACACTGCAAACCATTGCCTTTAGAACAACATAAGAATATAGAACTATTGGGGCATCATCACTTTTTAAGCAGAGAAATTCTGGACTAAACAACATGTAGTTACTATGTATTTCAAGTCTGAGGTGTCCTTGCACCTGCTCAGTATTTCTAGAATGGTAGGATGTGGACAGGAAGTTGTCAGAAAGTTTCCATCAAAGTCCTGTTACACATGCTACACGTTACACATGTATTGTTCCATATGCATTTGGTAGTGGTAAGTTCTCAGCATCCTCCAAAGCAGTAGAGGAGAACTTTCAAGTATAATCTAGAGAGAATGCATTCACACGCTCTAGAGAAGTCACTTGTTTATCTGTCTTCTGCAGTGGCTATTTCTAAACTTGCTTAGTAGGCTAATGGGCCTTCAGCTGTGGAAACCATTCAGGATCCAGTATCAGTCCTTGGTATATGCTCTGTTGTGACAGAGGAGAAAAGAGAGATGGGAGCTGAAGGGATTGTCTGAAAAGATCTATGAAATCAGCAGGAGCACTGATCATGGAATCATAGAATGGCCTGGGTTGAAAAGGACCGCAGTGATCATTGAGTTTCAACCCCCTGCTATGTGCAGGGTCACCAACCACCAGACCAGGCTGCCCAGAGCCACATCCAGCCTGGCCTTGAATGCCTCCAGGGATGGGGCATCCACAGCCTCCTTGGGCAACCTGTTCCAGTGCCTCACCACCCTCTGTGTGAACTTCCTCCTAATATCTAATCTAAACCTCCCCTGTCTCAGTTTAAAACTTCACTGCCAGGAGATACTGACACTTTCTAAAATGTCTGAACTGTCTTTTGAGGTTAGGAGGGGAAGAGTTAAGTGGGAAGTTTCTCACCAGAAGACAGCTGTAAATGAGTAAAATGCCTGAAATCTGTGAAATAAATTCCCAGTCTGGTCAAAGTTTTATTGAAGGTTTTCTAAGCCAGAAATTAATTTTATTTAATGCTGCCCCATGCATACAAGCAAATAGCCTTTCTGGACTGCATGTAATTAGGTATGCAGGATATAGGCTGAGCTGGTACAAAACATATAGGGAAGGCAACCTGATGACACATTTACACAAAATAAATGGCTGAAACAGGACGAGTAGAAAAAGACTTGGTAATTAGAGAAGTCAGCCAGGCAGAATGTCTTGATGACATGCTACATTCTGTATGATGCTGAACATGCATAGGCTTGGAAAATGCTTTTCTTCTGTGAAAACTGAAGTGATAGTGTTTGTCCCTAAGGGATTCATTAATGTTCATGAAGTGAAATGTAATTCTTTCTTAAAGAGCCACAATCCTTGTGAAAGATACTGCCTTGATAAAATATATAGCTCACTTGATTTTTCTTCCATGAGCTTGGAAACGTTCATTTTGTCAAACTTCTTGTCTAAACCTTATTGCTAGGCAAAAGCTTCATTATTCCATTTTTCTCTGTCAGACTGGTTGTTTTTTTGTTTGTCTGTTTGTTTTGACGTTGGTTTTTTGTGGCTAAGGTACAAACTATATGTAATAGGAGATTGTAGAATCGTAGAATCATAAAATCTTTAAGATTGGAAACGAACACTAAGATCATCTAGTCCAACTGTCAGCCCATCACCACCATGTCCACTAACCCATGTCCGCACTGCCACATCTACATATTTTTTGAAAACCTTCAGGGACCTCCGTGGACAGCCTGTTCGTATACCTCACTACTCTTTCTGAGAAGTTTTTCCTAATATCCAACCTGAACCTCTCCTGGCACAGCTTAAGGCCATTATCCCTCGTCCTGTCACTAGTTACCTGGGAGAAGAGGCTGACTCCTACCTCCCTACATCTTCCTTTCAAGAGTATGCCTGTAATTATAATGATAGCATTGCACATATTTTTTCATGCTGTACCGTTGCTTCAGCAGAGCATAAGCTATTATAGTAAAATCTCTTTCAGTATTTATCTTATGCTAAAGAAAATAATAAAAGATTTATCTTTAAAACACTGAATGATCATTGGTGGGACCTGACCTTTGGCAAAATTTTAATTTTGAAGCTGTTGATCCAAGAGGCTTTGTAACTAAGCAACTGTCATACAGAATGTATTATGTCATAAAACAGTATTAAGATATAGAGGAGATTGAGAGCTTCAAGTCAGAGCCATGGTGACATGCAGGTACTTTCCCAGTGAAATTTTTCATTTTCTGAGCTGTAGCACAAAGGAGGAACTCTTGACATCATTTGTTTCTTATTAGGGTATTAAACCCTGCTTAGCTTTATCTTTCAAGTAGTGCTCTGGTACTCTCAGTTGTGCCAGCGACTATGTAGGAAACCAAGAATCAAGAAGTGATCTGAACCTTGGGTGATGCATCTTTTCGATTTTGCTGCTGGCCAGTGATGAGGGACAAGAGTAGCCCTCTGCCCTCCCCATTTGGATTTACACATTCAAATATCAAAAGCTGGCTTCTCTCCTTTTCCAGTGGGGGCTATTGGAATCAAAGCTCCTAGGTGATGTTGTAATTCAGAAGATTTGTGCAGTAGTAGTGGACTGCACTGTTCAAGTAACCAGAAAGGGATCATTTTAGCCAGGGCATGTAGTGACCTGTTTCCCAAGACTGGAGAAGACGTTGCAAAGCAACTTGCCTCCTTGTCTACAGGACGAGTAATTCTTTGACTATTTAGAGTCAGTTCATTATGGATTGCCTTGGTTTTGCTGCTTACCAGGGCTTCCTGGAAGGAAAACAAGCACGGCAACCCTTTTGGTTAAGGAGGATGCCTTGAAAAGTGAGTGGCCAACAAGCAGGTGGAGTCAGGATTGCACCTTAGCTGCAAACCAAAAGCAGTGACCCCTGAGTGGATCTGCCCCAAATGACCCGCTCTCACTGCTCTTCACAGGGAACAGGGTGAAAGTGGCCTATTGACATCTGCCCCTGCTCAGGACCACCCTTTCCCTGACCACCTTTCACCATTTCCTTGCTTCCACACACACAGCTTTTGCTTTCTTTAATTTCTTCCTCTTGACAGTTGCAAGCAGTCAGTCCAACAAGATTTATTTCTACTTCTGTTGCTTGTATGATGATGATAAGGATTTAGTCAATTAAAACAGAATAATTAAATCTGAAATGAAAGAGTTAACATCAGCTTTTAAAGCTGTTTCTAGTGCCACTGTGAGGAATCAGAGAAAGGGACTTACATACCTAGAGATATTTCAGGCTGTCATCAGGAGCCAGGCAAGCAGTTCTGCAGGTAACTGTGATGAATGTGTGTGAAGACTAATGTTGTTTTTCTGAAGAGCATCGCCACATGACATAGCACGACTATCAGCTGAGTGACCTTATGCAGTAGTTCAAGGGCAGGACTCATCTGACAGATGAGCAAGATTATTGCCAAAGCCTTGCAAATGAAGTGTTCTGATTCCCACTCGCTTGTCCTTGCTTAGTGCCATCCTGCTGCTGATTTCGGATCAGAAAGCATTTGGATGGTAATGATCTCTGTTGCTTGTGGCGTTTGCTGCTGGCTCCTCTCTCCTTCACACAATGTTTTGTGATATTCCTGTCTGGCTGTGCTAAAACAGAAAAGACACAAATGCAGCTGAATGGTAACTTCTTGGTAGAAGACTTCTTTCTTTGTACACTGCAGCCTGAGGAGCATTTATGGAAGTCGTATGACATGCGTTGTCTTTTTTTTCTTGCAAGCTATTTCTCATGAGAGTTATAGGGAGGCTGCTTCTTGGAAAAATATATTCCAGCTCAGGCAGGACTTTCCTTTATTCTACAGCAGCTGAAAATGCACTGTGTGGACCAACCACTGGCCAACTTAATGTAATTCCCTCTCAGTAATCTTCTGCAGCTTTACAGACAGCACTGACCATACTGTATGCCTGCTCCTGCGCAGAGTCGTTCTTCTCAGGGTGCATTGCTTTTGTGGTACAGATGCACAGCAGCTGGTGGGGAAATTTTTGCTTATTGATTTAGTTATTTGTTTATTTGTTCTTCATTTGCATTTTAGTTTCTATTGTGTGCAGCTGGGTCTGTATGTCATAAGATCAGGAGCCACTGCAGTAACCTTTCACTTGTGTGACTGACATGACAAATATGCCTTGTCTTCTGCTGGTGGATCACAACTCACACTCTGAAGGAGAAAGGGATGCCCTCTCTGTTGTGGTGTCTCTCTACCCTGGCTTTACTCTTCATTTTATTGTTCTTGTGTCCTCCAAAATCCTTTGTTACAAATTTATACAAATTTATTTACATATAAATTTACAACAAATTTATAAGCTGTATAAAGCTTATTTCAGTTTACCTTTACCATGATGGTCTATGATATGGCTTGTTTCATTTCTGTTATAGAAACCCATGTTCATCAGTGTGAAGTTTCATTAAATAAAATATGAGCTCAGTTCAAAAGTTGTAAGTATTACTGGAAAAATGAGACTTTTCACAATGTCTGGTTCTTTTTACTGTGAATCAGAACCAGAGGAGCTCTCCAGATCATCATTTGCTCTTGGAAAACCTTGGTCACTTCTGCTTTAGAGGCTAATTTGAGATCACGTCCATGCTACATTAGTAAATATTTTATTTCCTCCTTTTAATATTTTGGCCTACACTTGTTAGTTTTGTTGAATGTGGCAGTAGGTGCATGTTTGTGTTGAATTGTTTCAATCTAGTGATTACAAAAAAAAATTGTTCCTTTTGCCATTGGTGCAGCTTTGTATTGAAAACTACAGGTATCTTAATCTACCCTATTTTTTATGACTTCATGTTTCAGTGTTTTTCTCCGAGGAGAAGTCTACTTTACAAAAACAGTTTATGTCAAAACATTTCAACTTTGTGCTCTTATTAATTCCATCTTGTCTTCAGATTTATGTTACAGTGTTAATTGTATTATGTAATGCTGTTACTATACACACAACTTTCATTTTTGTATTCAGAAATAGATTTTGAAATTTATGTGAAAGGCCAACACCGTTGTATTTGCTTTCTAATTTGAAATAGAAGCATGTTTTGAAATGCAGGAGTTTCTCACAGAACAGAAGTTCTTGGTCTCACGCCAGAGCTGTGTAATACCACAAAGGATGTCTAGCACTGAAATGACCAGTCTTTGCCTTGCCCTGGACATCATTGTTTGCAAATGACAAACAAACAAATCTAGAGACCCTAGCATATTTTTTTCTCATTTCTACTCTACATTTTCCTTTTGCTCATGACTGTTGTGAATTACTGTCTTACTTTTTAGCTACTGGCCAAGCAAAACAGCATTATTAACAATAATAATTTAACTGGCATGCATGATAATGAATGATGTAAAAGGACAAAGTTCTTCAGGGAGAATCTACCATCTAAGTAATGTGAGGCACATTTCCAGGACCTTTACTTTCTTGCAGGAAAAAAATCATCAAAACCTGCTGCTTATATTTTAAGCTTTAGCCTCATTACTTTGTCCAAGAGTAAAACAGACTAGCTGTCCATTTTAATATTTATGATGACTTGAAACCATCTCAGACAGCCTAATGGTAGATGTAATACAAAGTCAGTAATATGCAGTGTGAAAGAGTCTAATGAAGATGACTTAGTTTTGTGAGAAACCTGAATTTTGCTGTTGATCAGTTTTGCCAGTGATTGCATCATCACTGAGCCATTTCAAGACTGATAGCTGTAAGATCAAATTTTAACAAAAAATGACTGTTAGCATTTTGTTATGAAATCTGTCAGTAACACATATTAGAAAGAGTGGCTCAAAGTTCAGGAAAAACACCTACCAGACTGGCATAAATAGATTTTGTTCCATCCAATGGATTCCACAGCCCAGTGCAATACATAAACTGTACCACCATTACTTCAGCAACAGGCCTTTGTGAGTTGGCTAAAATTAACAGTACTAACCATGGTTATCTTCGTGTTAAGTTCTGGTTTGTTTATTCACTGTGGAGCTTGGAAGCCAGTTTCTTATCCAGTAGATAGTAAAAACCAAAACTAATATGAAAATATTTTCCCCTCTTTTTCAGCCTTACGTATTTTCACATGTAATATGACATATGAATGCGAAAATAAATTTTAATATGAAAATCAAACCTGACAATATTAACAAGATTTCTGTGCTGAATGATCTGTCTGCATTTGTACAAGTTCAGGATCTACTGATCTACTGGAAAGGGCTCTGTGAAAAAGGAGCTGAGTGTCCTTGTGGACAACAAGTTGACTATGAACCAGCAGAACGTACTATTGTGGCAAGGACAAATGGTGCTGTGGTGGCATTAGGGACAGTGTGTGGCCAGCAGATCAAGAGAGGTAATCCTCCCCTTCTATTCTGTCCTGGAGGCCACATCCGGAGTAGCATCCAGTTCTGGGCTTCTCAGTTCAAGAAGGATGGGGATCTTCGAGGGGCCTGGAACATCTTCCTTATGATGAAAGGCTGGGACTGTTAAGCCTAGAGAAGAGAAGTCTGAGGGGGATCTTATTACTGGTTATAAATACTGACAGTGCAGAAATCAAATGGGTGTGAACAGGCTTTTTTCAGTGGTGCAAAGCAACAGGACACAAACTGGAACATAGGATGGTCCATTCAAACATGATGAAAAACATCTCTTAGTTAAGAAGTCCGAACAGCCTGCCCGTGGGGGTTGTGAAGTCTCCTTCTCTAGAAATATTCAAAACTCGCTTGGAACTTCCTATGTAACCTACTCTAGGGAACATTCTTTGTTGGAGTAGTTGGACTAGATGATCCCCAGAGGTCTCTTCCAATCCCCGAGATTCTGTTTCTAGGTTTGCACAAGCTTCAAGAGACCTCTGAACAACTGGATGAACTCTTCTCTGTAAGGCCAAAAGCCTGGGATGCTACATGATCCATTCTGCGGCCTGAGTTTCCACTGTCTTAACTGTGAGGATTCCTCTTGCGGCCTTCTTAGAGTTGGGGTAAACATCTTAGAAAAACTGAATACAACCAAAGAGGAGAGTGAACTGTATGGTATAATTGCTAAATGCACAAGCATTGCACATATTGAAACAGATCTGTGAAAGCAATGTTTTATAGTGGAGAACAGCAAATGTAGCATCCCCATCTAAAATCGGTAGGGAAATGATCGGAGCCTCCATAACCTTTTGAGAGAAGATTTGACCATAGAGCTCAACAAGAAAGAGGTGATAATTAAAGATAGAAAGATTAATGGAAAGTTTGATAAATGTTGATGAGGTTTTTGAAGTGGATTGCAACAAACTTTCTTGATTCATTTTTGTAACTAATTTTATGAAAATTTTACAGGAAAACTGGATTGCTGCATTTCATTAATGCAGCAAGTAAAGTGTAAAATAGGTTATCATCAAGGGAAATGGAATTTAAAAATCAGAAATGGAAGTGCAATTGGTTGGAAGTACCAGATGGAGGAGAAGGTAATGGTACTGTTCCTTATAGAGACTGCTGATCATTAGTATTTCCACGAAGGACCCTAGGTTCGACTATATGAATTTGCTGTTAACACGATTTGATTGTCATCATAGTAGAAGAGTAACATACAGAAGGAATTGCATGACCTTAGGATCTACAAAATTTAGAGATGATCTGGAATGGGAACATGCTCTGGTAAGGTGGAATACAATCATCTGGGGAAGCAAGGCAAGGTGTAGTGTCACTTGCGGCTGGATAAAGCTAAGTCCTCAGTGGAAAGTGTCTGGGAAAATGAGCTGCATCATCTTGATATGCACCACGGCATTTCCAGCACTCACAGAAAGGCTGCGATGATGTTGCCTGAGGTGCTGGTAGGGTATCTTTGGATATCCTGTGCAATTGTGATCATTCCTGTGCTGGGAGCAGGTTGAACCTGGAACAGGTGCAAGAGGGACTATTCGGATAACTGGGAATGTATTGCTGGAGACATGGGACTGCTTGTCTTGCTTATCCTTGCACAATGAAGCCTGAGAGGCTATGTGATTACTGTCTATAAATATCACAGGAGAATAAATACCAGGGAGGAAAAATAGCAGTTTAGGCTAACGGCCAGTGTTCTCGCAACAGAAACAGCTATAAACTGACTAAACAAATTTAGGCTGGAAGTAAGAGAAGGGCTTCCTGCCATCAGATCAGTGAAGTTTTACAACAGTCTCAGAGAAGCAGGAGTAAGAAAGCTGACTGCTTATAAGATTAGCTTTATCAGCCTTTGAATGAAGAGAGAGATAATTAGTTGGCAGATTCCTCCCAGCTTTCTTGTTTAGATGAACACAATGGCTTCTAACCTGAACTTGCAGAAGCAACTGTGCATTTTCTTGTACATGTAACCTTATTCTTCACCAAAGATGGAAGAGCAGGTCAGCACAGTGCATCCTCTTTCTGCCTGGGCTGCTCATGTCTGGTCTCCTGACAGAAGGAAACAGGCACGCTTGCAGTATTCGTTCACAGCCCCACTGGTTACTGAGAAGTTGGGGCCCTGCCTGCATCAGGGGACAGAACTTGCCAGTTTGGAGACACGTTGTCAGAAAGAGCCTCAAGAGTATGTCTCCCCACTTGGGACCAGAGCAATCATTTCTTCTTGTGGAAGAGCAGTCACTTTTATGTTTTATTTCCTGGATACTTTGGCATTGTTATAGTTGACAGCTGACACACTGGAGGGTAGGGATACTATTCAGAGGGGCCTGGACAGGCATGATATGTGGCCCCATGCCAACTTCATGAAGTACAACAAGGCCAAGTGCAAGGTCCTGCACCTGGGCCAGGGCAATCACATACAGGTTGGGCAGAGAATGGATTGGGAGCAGACCTGAGAAGAAGGATTTGGGAGTGTCAATTGATGAAAGATTTAACATGAGCTGGCAATGTGCATTTGAAGCCCAGAAGGTCAACCGTATACTGAGTTGCATCAAGAGAAGTGTGACCAGCATGTCGAGAGAGGTGATTCTGCCCCTCTGCTCTCATGAGACCCCTTCTGGAAAACTGTATCCAGTTCTGGAGCCCCCAACACAAGAAGGAGATGAAGTTGATGGAGCAGGTCCAGAGAGGGGGCACAGAGACGATCAGAGGGCTGGAGTACCTCCTCTGTGAGAATGGGATGAGAGAGCTGGGATTCCTCAGCCTGGAGAATGCTCCAAGGAGACCTTATAGCAGCCTTCCAGGACCTGAAGGGTGCCTACAGGAAAGCTGAGGAGGAATTTTTTTTAACGATTTTATTTTTAACGGCATGCAGGGACAGGAGAAAGGAAAATGTTTGTAAATTGGAAGAGCAAGGTTGTGAATGCTCCCTCCCTGGAAGCACTCAAGTCCAGGGATGGGGTTTTGAGCAAATTGGTCTAGAGGGATATTTCCCTGTCTATAGCAGGGGTTTGAAACTAGTTGGTTTTAAAGGTCGCTTCCAGCCCAGAGCATTCTATGATTCTATGATACAGGACTCGATGGAATGCTTTTGGCTTGTTGGTAATGGATTGTAAGGAAAACAACCAAAAGGATTGAGGCTGTCTGTAACCAGGGATGGGAGTAGAGGGAATGGCCTCAAGTTGCACCTGGGGATGTTCAGGTTTGATGTTAGGAAAAGTTTCTGCTCCAAAAGAGCAATCAGATGCTGGAGGGAGCTGGGAGGTGGTTTAGTCATCATCCCTGGAGGTGTTCCAGAAACAGTAAGATGGTACTAAGGGACATGGTTTAGTGGGGAAATATTGGTGGACGGTTGGACTAGATGAGGCATGCATGCAGCCCACCACAGCTCTCAATGCAGCCTATCCCCTCTCGGTGATTTAAGGGCAACTGCTCTTCTCTGCTGAGCAGCTCCAGGCATGCATCCATTGCTCAGTAACAGCCAGTTAGCGCATTGTTAACTCTGTGTCAATGCAAAGCAAGGCACAGGGAAGACAGTGATGTGCAGTGCTGACTCAAGTGATGGCAAATAACTGTATGCATGTTGATACACTGGCTAAACACAAGACAAGCAAGAACAGCAAAGAATATGCAGATGTTTTGGTAAAGGAATTTGAAAAGAGAATCACAGAATCGTGGAATCTTTGGAGTTGGAAGGGATATTTAAAGGTCCTCAAATCCAACTCCTCTGTAACAAACAGGGACATCCACAGCTCAATCAGGTGCTGAGAGCCTGGTCCAGCTTGGCCTTGAAAATCTCCAGGCTCCCACCACATCTCTAAATTCCAGTGCCTCACCACCTTCACTATGAAAGACTTTTTCCTTATACCCCACCTAAATCTCCTGTCTTTAAGCTTGAAACAATTTCCCCTTATTCTATCACAATAGACTCTGCTTAAGAGTCCGTCCCCTTCTTTCCTGTAGCTCCTCTTTGGATACTGAAAAGCCGTTCTCAAGTCACCTTGGAGCCTTCCCTTCTCCAAGCTGAACAGCCCCAGCTCTCTCAGCCTGTCCTCGTAAGGGAAAGTGTTCTAAGCCTTGGATCAATTTTGTGGCTTTCCTCTGAACATGTTCCAACAGGTCCATGTATCTCCTGTACTGAGGAAGCCACATTTGAACACAGTACTCCAGGTGAGGTCTCACCAGCACCAAGTAGAGGAGCAGAATGACCACCTATACCTTGCAGGCCATGCTGCTCAAGCCTGTCCAGATCCCTCTGTAGGCATCCCATCCATCCCTTGGGTGTCAGCTACATCCCAACTTGGGGTTTCAAGACTGCCAGAAAAAATGTCATCAATTTATGTTTGCAGGACCATTTTCACTTGATATAAATACATGACCTGCACATTTTCAGATGAAATGTACAGAGTTGCAATCAGATATTAAACTCAGAAATCTGATCATGTCTCTACTGGACTTTCTGAATCCCTTTCCAAATTCTTAGCAGAGAAGAATACTCTTTGCTTTACAGTTACGCCTTATTCATGTCATTGCTTTTTGCCAGTATACACATTTTGAGCAATTATTGTCAAGGATGAAGTACTGGAAGAGTAAAATTCCTTCAGAAATCTCTGATAAACACCTTGAAACCTTACTAAGAATTGCAGCCACCACCATCAAACCAGACCGGTATGTTAGTTTTACAGAAACAAGGTCAAATATCCTATTTGTTTTATGTTTTTGTTCCTCCCTCTTTCTTTAAATGTCTTAAGAAAAATAATTCGAGTTAAAATGTTTTGTTACTTGTATTAACAATATTGTATATTTTGCGATGGTTGCTCTGGAAGTAATGCCTCCTGTTTTATTATATTAGCCTATGATGTCAGAGGTGGATACTGGTGGTATGGCAGAAGAGGCTGAGCCTTCCCACCAATATTCCTTTACATGTTGTTGCTGTGTGACAAATGGCAGTAGAGGGGCAGCTGGTGCAATAGTGTCTGACTGTGAAGTGTGTATGAAGCAAAGGTCTGTCACTGAATTCTTCCTACAGAAAAATTGCATCCACTGACATTCACTGATGCTTAATTGTTATTGAAACCAAACAGCAAATGTGAGCACAGTGAAGCTGTATCACAGAGTCATATCGTATCATAGAATGGCCTGGATTGAAAAGGACTACAGTGATCATCTAGTTTCAGCACCCCTGCTATGTGCAGGGTCACCAACCAGACCAGGCTGCCCAGAGCCACATCCAGCCTGGCCTTGAATGCCTCCAGGGATGGGGCATCCACAGCCTCCTTGGGCAACCTGTTCCAGTGCCTCACCACCCTCTGTGTGAAAAACTTCCTCCTAACATGTAACCTAAACCTCCCCTGTCTCAGTTTAAAAACATTCCCCCTTGTCCTATCACTATTAACCCATGTAAACAGCCATTCCCCCTCTGTTTATATGCTCCTTTCAAGTACTGGAAGGCCGCAATGAGTTCTCCCTGGAGCCTTCTCTTCTCCAAGCTAAACGAGCCCAGTTCCCTCAACCTTTCCTCGCAGGAGAGGTGCTCCATCCCTCTGACCATCTTAGTGGCCCTCCTCTGGACTTGTTCCAAGACCTCCTCATCTTTCTTGTGCTGGGGCCCCAGACCTGGATGCAGCACTCCAGATGGGGCCTCACAAGAGCTAGAGGGGGACAACCACCTCCCTCTCTCTTCTGGCCACTCCTTTTTTAATGCAGCTGAAAACACAGTTGGCCTTCCAGGCTGCAAGTGCACACTGCTGGCTCATTCCAGCTTCTTCTGTATGTGCTGTTTCAGCAGTGATGTCAGTGGGTCAGATTGTTATGAGCAAAGTATGCACGCTCTTCTTCATTGCTGGAAAAAATGCATAACTTCTGATTGTGTTGAAAAACAGCTGAGAATTTTCTCTATTGAATTGTGTTACTATTTGCCTTATATAGATTGTTGTTTGTATGGAAATAAGTGTGAGGCATTACTTTCGGACCGACCTAAGTATATGTGGCCCAAAACAACCTGTAGTTGGTAAATGCAGTCCCAGCAAGCCAACAGATTGGGTACCCATGGGCTAGATGATCTTGGAGTCTTTTCCAACCTTCCATATTCTATGAACACTGCTGCTGCTAAATGCTGCACAGCTATGCTTAGGATACTATTTGATGGATATTGCCCCTGGGATACAATTGATTAATAAAGCTGATTTTGGTAAGTGAAGTCAAAACTAGAAGCCAGAAAATGTATAATGGATAATAATTTTCCTCCTGTGAGATAAAGCAGTTGTTGTAGCAAAGAGTCAGGGTTTGAAGGTCCTGGACTTGCACAGCTTGGTCTGGCTGCTGGTCTGGCCTTTGCGATGACTTTTTCCGTTCCAGCTATTCAGCAACCACTCTGCTCAAGGCTGCTGTGTACCATTCACCAGTCTCACAAAAAGATGAGTTATAGTTGTTAAGCCAGATCAGATGCTTTCTAGACGCCAGTGGAACAGCATGAACCAAAGTGAGCATGAAAGCTCAAGTCCGTAACTAAGACCCAAACAAGACCTTTGTACTGATTGTCGGTTCTTCATTTTGTTTGTTGTTTATATAAGGTTTTAAAATGTGCTCTAGAGAACAAGCATGACAAGCAATGACAGCAATGTAATAAGAGTTTAGTACTGTGTATCTGTTTGATACAAAACAATAAAATTAGTTTTGGACATAAAGATTGGTGGAAGGAAATGGAGGGGTTTCAGTGCGTATAAGAGGATGGTTGCTCATATAAAGAAAAAGCAGTAGGAAGTAGACAAAGTTGTATCTCAGATGAAGAGGCGTACAGCAGAGAGGAATTTTGATGCCAAATGGAAATTTGCTGGAAAAAAAACAATTTTTGAGAAGCATTGATGTTATTTTTGAAATTAGGTCCCAAGTGATAAGTAAATGCAAGTGAAGAAAATGAAAGTAGGAGAACATTTTTTTCTTGATATTTTCTAATTTAATATTTTAGAAATATTGAAATGTTTTGACAAATTCAGAGTAGCTCTTTTAAAACATCTCATTTAAGATTATTTGAATTTTAAAAGAGCGAAAGTTAGAGACCACTGTTTAATTGGCTGTGTCAAATATTAGCTGGATGCTTAATTTTTTCAGTTAACTGAAAAACTCTGTATGTTCCTCTATGATTTTGTCCCCTACTATGTTACTTCCTGTTTTTTTATTCACTCAAATCAGAGCTGTAATTATTCGCAATTTCTATTACTTGGATGTGCTTCTTCTGGAAAAATGGCTATTTCCTGTGCTTTTTTTTCTAAGGCAATAATTTTTGTAACCATTTTCCATTTCAGCTTTGTTGGGCGGATTGCTTCATTGTGATTGGTATGTCTGTGGGTAATGCATTGTGTAACACTGAGCAAGGTGCTTGGCAAACAGCAGTGCAGTTTTGTATACTTTGCTAGACTGTTCTTTGCCTCTGCAGACTCCTTGTAATGTTGCTTGATGGAACAAAAAAATTAGAACCACTTAGAGCAGTTTGATTTGAAAGGAAATGGAAATTGCTTTGTTCTGTATTCAGTAGCAAAAGATTCAAATAGAGAGATTTAGTTTAATTTTGAAGCATCTACAGGTGCAGGGAAAAAAAAAACCCTTAATTTTTCAGGCTACATAAATGAAAAAATCTACATTTTATCTTTTCCATTACGTAACTTGGATTTCTTGTATTGTCTGTTTCACTGGAAACATCAGTGTTATGCAAATTTATGTTATAGGTCATGCAGTAAACTGATAGCGCTGGCAACTCAAAGTGCCTTAAGTATTGTGCCTTCCACTTAGCTTCTCTGCTTTCCCTGAGAGTGATGTGGGTTTTTTTTCTAATTTTTTCTAGTTATTCAAAACAAGTTTTTGTTCAGAACTGCTTTGTTTTTTTCACTCAGGCTGCAGAGTTATGGCAGGGTTAAATACTAGTGAAAATTCCCACCAGTGGACCCAATCTTATTCTCTATGTCTAATTTCAGGATATTTCTTCCATGCACAGCCGTTTTTTTTTTAATTATTTACTGGTGTTCACTGCCATTTAGTCTCATCTTCCTTGCATCATTCAAGTATTACATGCTGTAGAATTTGAGTTTTTAGCAAGGGGCTGAGCCATCAGGGACAAGTGAAACCATCAACTGGGGAGTAACCTCCGGCTCTGCACCTGGAGGAGAGCTCTTCGGAAGGTCTCAGGCATCACATGGTGGCAGATCTTGGCTGAGTCTGCTGGAGAAAGCATTGGCCGTGGACAGTCTAGGATGGCAACAGCTTATTTACAGATGAAACTCAGCAATTGCTTCCTATCTTGGGTGTAAATCACTGATGAATAAGTCTCTTTTTGTATGTGCTCTCTGCCCTTGCCTGTGTCGGTAGGACTTCTGAAAGCAGGTTCTGTGTGTCCCTTAGACGAAGCCAGTCTTTTAATTTGTCTTCCTGGACATGTGTTGGGAACTGTGATACCACGAGAAGCCATGAGATGTACTAGTGTATATCCATGGCATGTGTGATGAGTGTTAGTAGTTGAATTTCAGCTGATACCATTACCTAACAGCCAAAATTTGATATTGGGTTGAGTATGTGAGCAAAGTGTAGGAGAAATAAGCTAACATGAATGTTAACAGTCTGGAAACAGTCTGCTGGTGACTGGTTTCAGGTTGAGGGACAGAAATCAATGAGATGAGATACAGATGACACAGGTTCTTGGGGTCCTTTCCCCAGCACAGTGCAGGACCCAAGGTTGAGGAGCCCTGGTGAGGTGCCTTCATTTGGCTCCTTGGCATCGAAGTTATAGAAGTTTCTGCTCAGCTGGCTTGGCAGATGGCCAAAGTTAGAAAAAGTTGTCATTTTGTCTTACAGTGAAGCCAGTGCTTTTTATACTTTTGTGCTTGCGTGTTGAAGAAAACACAAGTTTTCTTCCTCCATTTCAAGAATTAAACCATTTACATCTGTAATTGATTGTTTCTTTGGATGTGAATATTTAATACTGCTGCACCAACTATAACATGCTTTTATACTGTTTTATACTGTTTTATACTGTTTTATACTATATTAAAGTTTTAAAATGCCCTCTGAAGCCAAAATGGCATCCAATTTTTTTCTATTTTGATTACATTTTTTCTATTTTTATTATAATACTTAGGATATCAAATGATTTAAAAGGATAGCCAAATTAAATAAATTGAAATTTTGAGTAGAAATGAACACGATGTTAAAAATTAATCATTGAAGACTTTTCTGTTGTCTTATTGTTTGTTTTCTTTTAGGCTTCCTCTTCCCTGGCTAGTTTCCATAACTTTAGAGCAAAAAGGATTCTCACATGCTGTGATTCCAGGCAGTGGGGTTGTAAAACAAATGCCATCTATCATAAGACCCATAAGAAAATGTGGTAGTTAGCCCCTGATAATAGGTTGGAAAATCACTGCAAAACCTCTAGTGCTTAGTACAAAATGCATTGCTGCAGTTCCTTCCTGTTTCCCTTGTTAGCATGGGGAGGAAGTGGGAGTATTTCTATTCTGTTGGAGTGCTGGGCACCCAGAAGACAGGATTTTTCAAGACAGCAGTTTTAAAACATGCACTGCCTTTTAGTGAGACATTTTTTTATTTGTCCCCCTGAGGTCTACACTGGCCTGTGACTGTGAGGTAGGATCCATTCTCACATAATTCTGCTCTGTTCATCTGTTTCACTCCCAGTTTCTTACAGGGTAGTTGTGTTGGAGACCACTGCTGGGTGTCCAGGGATTGCATGATTCTTCATGGGCATGTATGGATTCAGATTCCAGAGACCAATAGCTCTCGTGTCACTATATGATCTATTCCACCTGCTTGATTATGGTTGCTTTGATCTTGTTTTCAGCTTTCTGCTGAATCATGGAATCACAAAGTTGGAAAGGACTTGCAAGTTCATTTAGGACTTTGAAAGCATCTTGATGCTTTGTTGCCTGCTGGCAAAAGGCTGAACTCATAAGCACTATGCTTTGGAGAGGAAGAAAAGGATGTGCAGTGTACACAAACCTTCTTACGTGCAGGGAGATGATAGCTGCCTGCAGCCATGCCCCTCAGGCACTTGTCAGATGAGCTTAACAAGTCTGGTCTTGTGTAAACTGCTGCAGATGCCTAGGAGCAGAGCTTTGCTGTGGGCAGCACAGGTAGCATGTTCAGGGCACATGTACAGGAGGCTTTGAGTAACTGCCAGAAGGCAGGAATGGTGAGCTCCCAGCCTGTTGTCTGCCCAAGGCTTTCTCCTTGGTGGTGTTCAAAACATGGCATCGATTTGGCATAAAAAAGCTTGAGCTGTCTGTCTTCAGGAGGTGGGAGAGTAACTGTTAAGTATGATAATGACATGTAAGTTATAGCCTTTGTAAATGGCAGAATTTTTAAAGGACATAGTCATGTATTAATGGTACAGATGGCTTTAACTTAATTTGTATGATTACCTACAGGACTCAGGTAGTAAGAAATTACGTCCCAGCCACCACCACTGAGGAAGATGTATGTTACTTATAAAGGATTTCTTTTGGAAGATGCCTCAGGACTTCCAGGCCCACGTCATTTGCTTTTGCATCATGTAAAATGGCTCCTTCCAGTAGAAATAGCTTTCTCAGCTATAGACTTGGGCAAGGGAACTAGACTGAAAAAAATGTATAAAAAAAAACCTGATGAATGCTGATTTGCCAGTGATGACAATGCTGGCTTGTTTTTCTGTATGATATTAATTCATGTAAGGTTCTATAATGGTGTGATTACTTGTTTGCATTTGTACAAATGAGGTCCATCAGAGCCATATTTCTTGCAACTTGGAAAGTGTGAGAAGGGCATTCATGATGCGATGTCATTAGGGTTATGTGGAATAGGAATCAAAATCAGCTGACACAGTTTCTATTTGGTTCCATCAGTTCCGTAGGTGGGTTCTCAGAACAGTAAAATAGAAATGTTTGCTGAATGTGAAACAGATAATTCAGTACAACAATAGAAAAATGTGTAACTCTATGCAATGGGAATTATGTGACTTCTAAGGAGGAAAAAACCCTACAATAATAGCTTCACTCTGGAAATGCTTGAGAACACAGATCATGACACGATGAAGAGCACAGGAACTGTCAATAAATGTCAAGAAAAATGTTGGAGATACAAAGCAGAAAGAATCTTTGATGGATTATTACATGAAAGTGACAAAGCAGTTCCCAATCACTGGTCCGTTCTTAACATCTGACCTGACTTGAGTAGTTTTAATGCAGTGAATCAAACATAATGAGTAAATAGGCTACAAAATAGGCTACAAATCTTTTTTTTTTAAAAAAAAAAAAAAAAGTAACTTTTAAAGCAGAGAAGTAAAAAAAAAAAGCTTTATCTATTTCTTTTATTGGTGACAGACATTTTCTTACAAAAAAAAGCAGAGGCTTTGTGTTTCACAGGCAATGGAATAAAGTCCAGTTCTTGTTTTTATAGCCATTCTCCCTGTCATTACTGTGAATTTCTCCACAGTTTGCTGAACAGCCAGATTTCTGTTTGGAAAGGGCTCCAAAACCAATTGCCACAAGCAGATAAAGTCTAACAACCTGCCTGTATTTGTATAAATGAGCATTCAGCCTCATTCCTCTTTGGCTCACAAAAGGTTGAACTGATTGACATCTGAACAGCACTCATACTGATTAGGAGGCAGTGGCAGTTCTATTCCCCTGTATTTTCCCCTCTATTACATCTGTTACAAGACTTTCTCTAGTCATGACATGGTCCTTTTCTTGTACTCTGTACTATTGAGACCCCCACCTGGAGTACTGTGTCCAGAAGCACAGTCCTTAGTGCAGGAGAGACATGGACTTCCTGAAGTGCATCCAGAGGAGGGCTGTAAAAATGGAATGGAACACCTCTCCTTTGAGGACAGGCTGAGAAAGCTGGGGCTATTCAGCCTGAAGAAGGCTCTGGGAGATCTGATAGAGGCCTTTCAGTATTTAAAGAGAAGCTATAAGAAGGAAGAGGACAGTGTCTTTCACTGTGTCTGATGTGATAGGACAAGGGGATAAGGTTTCAACCTAAAAGACAGGAGATTTAGATTTGACATAAAGAAGAAGGTTTCAACAACAATAGTGGTGGTGAGGCAATGGAACTGAAAGCCCCATCTGTGGAGCCATTCAATGTCAGGCTGGACCAGGCTCTGAGTAACCATATTTGGGTGCGAATGTTCCTGTTTGTTATAGGGAAGTTGGACTAGATGACCTTTAAGGTCCATTCTAACTCAAAAGATTCTATGATCTATGACATGACCACTTTGAGACTTTCAGTTCAGACTTTCAGTTCTGTTCTTTTCCCACTTCCATTCCCTAACACACTGACCAAGAGAATAGCCAAAATCATGGTGTTGCTTTGTTAGCGAGATCTCTGATAATACAGAAGCCACTGAAGCCCATACCAGCTGATGTATTCATTGTGCTATTGTGTTAACATTCTGAGAGCAATGGCTAAAAACATAACAAGGAAAAAAATAGGATGTTGAACATTAATCACCTTCAGAAGCATAGCACTTGCTGCCATTAAATATCCCATTGAATTCTTGCATGAACATAGAAATATATATTTGATAAATACAGCTGAAATGTCCTTCGAAGGGAGGTTAGGAAAGGCCACTTTTGAGCTTGTTTCTGCCTCCTCTTTAAAATGAAACCCAGAAGCCCAGCAACAACTCAAGGTCCCATGTAACTCTGCGGAGTACTTGTGCTATGATCATTTACAGTAAAATATTCATCTGGCCATATTATGGTAGTCTGTGTCATCTGATCAGATGCATTTCCAAACTGTATGAAGCAATTGAAGATGACTGAGTAACAGAAAAGCATTTCAGAAGAATAAATATAGAACTGTTGGGTGTTAACATACGTTGTACCTGCAACATGACAGCTCGTGGGCTGTGTAATATGTCCATTCAGGATCCTGGCAAATGAATTCCCACCTGTGTTCGTTTGAGACTATGAATACTAAAATTTGCTTTTTTCACCCAACATTGCCCAGATTTTCTGACTGTAATCAGTAATGCCAGTTTTATGAGCACATAACTGCTGGCTTGAGAGGATCTGAGAACTGAGGATCAAATTGAAGGAGTTCTTTCCCAGCCAGTCCACGCCTGTACTTAGGTCATTTGTTCCCTTGTTGTTCCAATTCAAAAGTTTATAAGATCCTATATAACCAATTCTCCTTAATCTACTGGGGCCATCTGAGACGAGGCAGGACTAAAAATGGTTGATTTATGTCTTTTAATCCAGAATGCTTCACTTGCTGCCTTTCATTTTGTCACAACAGATACATTAGCACAACTGGGAGAAAGGTAAATTGTAATCTGGAGGCAGAAACAAATGGGTGGTATGTAAAAGAAAAATAAACCTTTTAAAATAATTTTGTCATAAAAGAAAATCACTGAAGAGTTAAGTGCTGTGGAATGTTTCTTGGTTTGCATGGAAGCTAGATAAACAGTTGATCTTTATTGGACACGATGAACACTTGAATAATGCACCTTAATGCCAGTGTTTTTGGCAACTATTTTTGACATTAACAAGAATGTATGAGGATATTTACATAGGAATACTATGGATACAGAGGAAGGTTTTGCAATCTTCATCACTGGAGGCTTGTAAGAACAGAGTAAGCTGCATGTTTACTAGGATTGGTTTGTATATTTGATCTGTGTGTAGCTGATCCTACCTCAAGATGGGCTGGATGTACTTGAGCAACTTTTCAAGGTTTTGGAAGTCATGATTTTTATGATTCAGTGACACATGAGACATCCACAGCTCCCACTGGAGCAATGAATTCTCAGCATCCTTGAAAAGCCAAAGTCAGCATGTGCTGACTTACGGCTCAAGAATTAATCACTGTTCTTGCAAATATGATTAAAATTGAATGAAACAGGGAGGAAAAGGTGTAAGGATTCAAATTCTGGCCCATATATGTACACCCACCTGCAGAGGAGTTTTGGGGTTTTTTTTTAACAGTAACACTTATTTGCCAAAGTCTGTGTACTTTTCTGGAAAGGAAAGAAATGCCACATGGCACTTTCGTCCTGAGCAAGAAGTACCACTTCAGTTCTCTCTGGTGTTGCTAGTAACGGCCATGTAATGCTAGCTTTGCAATCTGGAAATGAGACCAGTATACCTGCGTGGGTTAGTAATTTCGTACATCACTACAGCAAATCTGTTGTCTGCTGATTTGGGCTCAGACTCTGACTAAACAGTGAAGAGCCCTTTTACTTTGTGCTCATACACTTGCTTCTCCTCCTCTCTTGAAAGCTCTGCACAGAGGAATGGCTTTTTCCCCACATGAGGTCCTGTCATGAAGTTCTGCTGCCATTAATGTTCTCTTGTCAGTCTGTGATGACTCAGACACGTAAAAAAAATCCTACCTTCTTGCACAACTAAAATAGCCTAAGAATAATTGTTTTTAAAGCAAATTTTAATGCAATTAGTTACGTTATATTTTCTTTTTGAAAGCTATAATGGATCTCTCAGTTTTGCTGCTTGAACTGATGCTTCTTGAATGTATTACTACTTTTTTTAAGCAGAGTTTAGTTCTGTTGGAGTCCACCTGAGATCTTTCACAGATGGAGAAAAACAGAAAAGTCATAGCTTTGAAAGGTCTATTCATGTCTGTAAGTTTAGGGCAGGGTTTCTCAGTTCAGCTCTCAAACATGTCAATAAATAGTTCTTGAAGAAGTGAAAAACTTCAAACAAATGAAAAACATAAAAAGACACCGGCACATATTTATTTTTGTATGAACAAAGAAGCATAATGGGAAAAATAGAGGTGATAATGTGACTGTCAAAGCTGAGCCTATGTTTCACAGAGTTGTAAATAAAAATCACTCTACCAGCACTATCTGATAAAGTACATGGCTCCTCAGCTGGAAACAGTGATGTAAGTCATCTTGGGGAATCTGTGCCCAGCTGAGCAACCTGATGGGGCACCATCTAGAGAGACAAGCTTTGGCTTTGAAGGAATACAGATATCCCAGCAGGATGCAGTGGGGCCTAGAGCAGGCTGTGTCCCAGCTGCATCTTCTATGCACACCTTCAAGCTTACCTGCAGGGACAGTGGGCTGCCCCAAAGTTGTAGAGGCGGAGGCAGCAGGCTGGAGTGCAAGCTCGTGGGATGAGAGGTCGAAACTCCTCACTTCCTTCTTGCTTAGATACACTGACCAGCTGACCTCTCTCCTGCACAGTTCTGGGCAAGCAGCACTCTTCGTTGTCCTAGGTTCAGAGTCTTGCAGTGTATTTCGCAGCATTGGGGGTTAGAAACCTTTCCTGCTGAAAGCTTTCGTTCTGGCTTTGAGGGCTGGGTTTTATAGCAGTGGGATACAAGCTTAAGTCTATTTTGAAGGGCTGACTGCATTCTGCATGCTCAGGTTTTCTGGCTGTCTGGCTCATAGTTTATAGATGTTAATATGAGACTTTTCCTCTCAGTTTATTCATAAGGTAGAAGTCTCACAGCACTCTTTGCACACTAGCTAGACTTTTGATTTACTCCTTAAGCTCTCACTGCATGTCCTTTTCTGCAAAAGCGTTTGAGGCACAGGAGGGTGAGGAGACTGAAGGTTGCCTGATGCTGTAAGGAGAGATGAAGACTGAATTGCTGCTGTTTCAACATTGGCATCAATGGCACTGCCACCACTGTGATTCTGTTTGATTATTGAGAGTGAGTTGCACTAACAATGTAGAAGTGGGTGTAGTTACAGTATGACAACATGGCTTCAATTAGTAGAATTGTTTTTGCCTAGCAGCAAAGATGCTAACCATTAGTATCTACAGGCGTGGCACATTCTGATGTGTTTGGACTGCTGCCAGTGCTTGCAAGACTGGGATCAGAACCATTGGCACCAGATCCCCAGCGAGACCATTAGATGTGGATAGTAGCAGCCTCCATGAGAGAACTATGCCCTGTTCACCACATTGGTGCTGTGAGGTTCAAGTTGCAAGCTGAGTAGCTGGCACATCCTCACGCTCTGTCACTTTTATCAAAAATGCAACAAAATCCACTAAGACTGTGGTATGTATTGGGTTTCTGTGAGCATAGTCATGTAGGTGGCTGCCACACAGCATGGTTTGTGTTCCTCTTAGTAAAACCCTTAATGAGAATAATGATTAGTTTGAGGCATGCAGAGACTGGAAATTACAAGGGAGGGTGAACAAGGTTTGTGCTGCTATCACAAAGACACCCTGAGGAATGTTAAAGTGCGCTTATTCTAGCAATTACTGTGTGCGCGTGAGATATCTGTGTACAGCTGAGCAAAGCCTTGTTTCATGCAGTCATTGATGTAGATCCTCCTTAAAGATGACACTGTGGGATGAATATGGGGAAAGGTATGTGTTTTTCTGCAAATTTCTACCGCAAGCAGAGTTACATGTGATAAGGTCAGTGAAATCTTTTTTTCAGGTATGTATTTTCACAGAGATGCATTCTTTGTTTTTGCTATGCAAACAAGCTTTTTGTTGGATAATCTGATTCAATTTTGACTTATTTTTGAATGCTTGTAGTCTCTTAAACAAAAGATCTCTGTAACTTTATCTGCAAATTTGTGTACAGACAAGGGTCATGCAACTTTGAAATATCAGTGAAGTGTAAACAACTCATTTCTACTACCAAACCTATTTGGAAATGAAGTGGCAGGGCAAACTGAATTTAAAGTAGAACCCAAATCAAAGGGAATGTGACCATCCACTAAGGACTAGATGAATAACAAAAGAGTAGGAAAAATTAAAAGGTATTTTAGAGTATACAGCTGAGTGTGTAGGCAGGAAGCTCTATGGTCAAAAGATAAATTACGTCAGAACAGATTCAGAACAAATAAAGTGTGCCTGAAGAGGTAATTATGTGTCATAGGGGAGTAAAATAATGAGGATATGAATTTATGCGTAAGGAATAAATCTGTGCCTGCCAACACTCAATCAGTTCATCTCTAAACCCAGAATTCACAGAGCTTGAACAGAATGCTGAAGACAAAGGCACCTGCCATCTTAGTAATGGATCCACATGTCATCCTCCAGTGTTCAGCAATTCCAGCTTTCTATGGCTGCATCAATCTAAATATACTTGCTAGTTTTTTTCACAGCATAGTGCTTAAGCTCAACTCTACGAGCTGGTGCATATGCATGTCTCTGCTTCAGTCCTGGTGAATTAGTGTGTGACATAAAACCCTCTGCTGGTCCTAAATATGTTATCTTAAAATGTATTTAAGCACATAGATACATGTGCTTTGCTTAAGCAAAACATTTGTTTTCTGTGTTCTCCTGTAAAATCATGGAGGGTTCTAACTTCAACGTTGTGTATGAGTGTGTATTTTTTGTTAATTATTTTTTGTTTTGTTTTGTTTTAAAGACTGATTCTGGCCCCTAACACTACATTCTGTGCCTGCTAACAGTTCTAATAGTTCTTCTTTCTGCATATCTGTTTTCCTAAAGCTTTTGAGATTTAAACTGCTACCAGACCAGCATTATATATGGACCTTCTCTCAGTGAAAAGATCTGTGCAGCATGTTGGCTGAAGGAAAAGTATTGATCTCTGGATTTTGGAGCAAAGGGAAAAAATGATCATCTCAGCTGACTGCATGTTTATCCAGTCCATAGATTCTGATGTTTAACTTCATAGCTGGAGCTTGACAGAGAGTGTATTTTTAGGATAGCATCCAGGCTTGTTCTGAGGACTCCAAGTGCTGCAGAACTTACCACAATCTTTGGGATTTACTTTCAACTGTCAATTTCCTTTTCTTTCAAAAATCTGTACGTTACTTTGTTTGACCTTATTAACTTCTGAACACTGGATATTTTTTCTTGACTGCTGCTGCAGAACTGTGGAGCCCTTTCATTTCCCGTTGCATTTCCAATGATCAGTGGTTTATATTTTTGTGGAATCGGAAGAACTACTTTATACTTCAGCTAGACAGATACCTTTTACATATATCTCAGCACTAGGGGTCTGACATAATAAAAATATGCTGTTTTAGAAAAGGGACTATGGTGCTTTTTAGTTCAGTTACTAATCATTTGTTTTTTATGAACTATAGTTCATGGCAGGGATATTAGTACTAGGAAAGACAGGGTAGTGAGTATAGTTTGTATTTATAGTGTATTTGTAGTGTAGAAATCATGGTGGTTTCTGAAAATACTATTTTTGGTATTTCCTTGAACGCTTCAAACATGCTTTACAGATGGCGCTGAGTTCTCTCTTACTTTGTTTTCATAAGTAATTCTCATGGAATCATAGGTCCAGGTGATATCAAAAGGTGTCTGGTTGATTTCTACGATCCCATGCAAGGTAAGTAATCAGTATAAGCCTGTGTGACTCTCCTTGTATTCTTTTCTTCTGAGAAGCTGAATACAATCAAACATGCTATATCCAGAGGATAAAAATTATACAGTGGAATTTTCCAAAAGCCTGAGCAGTAACCCACGTGTATCCCTCGGAAACCAAGTGAGATCAATGGGAGTCAATATTGGAAAATTCTGCCTCAGTGCATTTGTCTCACTGCCTAATGAGTAATTATTCTTCCTGTTTTCTCCTTAGGGCTCTTCCTGCAATGATGCAGTGGGTCCGAACTCAGAAACCAGGAGAAGGTGGTGTGAATATTATCACTGCAGATTTTGTAGAACTCGGTGACTTTATCAGCACTGTTATAAAGCTCAACTATACCCTGGATGAAGGTGAAGATGACACTACTTGATAGTACTGCAATATGTTTGCTGTTGTGCTATTTAGAATTAAAAAAAAAAAAAAAAAAAAAAAAAAAAAAAAAAAGAGAGAGAGAAAAGATTGCATTTTAAAAGAAATATTGTGTGAACACTGATCTTTCTAAAACACATTGAAGTGTTTAGGGCTTTAGTGGCTGAGCTTAGGGGAAATATTTTAATCAATTATGATCATTTTTTACATTTGTGTTTCACGTGGAGAGCAAAACTAACCATGTTTACAGTGTTTGATATGAGAAGACCATTTACATATTTTCCATGAGATACCAAATGCAATTCTTGTGTTCTGTGGTTGTGAGCAGTGCCAAGAAATTTGCTGCTTTCAGCACTGTGGGATGTGTGTTGTCCTCTGACTGCCCATAGCAGGATTCCCAAGGTGTGAATATTACACCAGGTGTCTGAGGACAATATATATGGCCCTAAAATTTTAAGCCACTGCACTTCATCTGTTAGGTTAGATTTAATGCATTGTATTTATTGATAGCTACAGGTTTAAATGCCTTTGTGAAGTAAATACAAAGTCATGGCTCCAACTCATGTATAATCACTGGGCAGTAAACACAATGCATTACTCAGCTTGCACAGAGCATTGACTAAATCCTGCTTGTTTTTATTTCTCAGAATGGAGGTTTTCAGTGTCTCTGCCTCAAGTTAAGTAAGTCAGCAGTTACGTATTGATGGCATAAGTCTGTAGTACGTGCTGCCAATGTACATTTTCCATGGATTTAGCAGGTATAGCCATTTTCCTTGGCTTTAGTTAGGCCAGCTTGGAGCACTGCTCCTTCCCAGGACCAACCTCGCATGAGAGTCTGATCCAAAATCCATTGAATTTAATAGGGAAATTTACTGTGTTTAGCATAAACTGAGCATGGAATCAATGAGCAGAATTTTGTCATATAGTAGAAATATGCTTTCTGCAAGATTAAAAATGTAGTTTAGAAAAAATAGATGCAGTGTGAACTTCTTTTTGGAGTGCCTGTAAATACAACACTTCTCTACTGATTAAAAAAAAAAAATCAGTGCCAGTTTCATAGTGAAGAACTGCTGTACTAAAGAGTGTAGTAGTTCAATATCTAGCTAAAAACAGTATGCTATAGTTCTTACATTGTATGTGGGAAATAATGCAGCATAAAGCAAGCTTAGAAGTCTGTTGAGTGGCACTGTTCTAGCAGTGGAATCTCTGATCATTGCGCTTTTAACAAAGCATATAAAATATAAATATATGGAAAAGTTTGTAAGTTATAAAATGAGAGCATTGCCACTGTATAACACCTAACTGGATATAGTGCCATCAGTCAGATGTCCTTATTACATCAATGCATATACACTCAGCTTTGGAAAGCAAAATGTTTCATTTGTACAAACCAATAGATGCTATATTGTCATACAAGGAAAATGCTCTTTGAAATGTGCTTTCTAGGATAAGACTAGGGTCAAGTTCCATTCATATTGCTGGAACTTTCCACTCACTGAGAAGGGAGAAAAGCATCATATGGTACTTTGCTATTTTCTGTCAGATGGTAATTACCATCTACCATCAGATTCTATCAAAACAAAAATGGTCTCATTGAAACAGATGAATTATGGGGGATTTGTTGGTTGGTTTTGTTGTGTTTTGTTGTTCCTGTTGTTGTAGGGTTTTTTTAATCGTTTTATGAAGAAGTGGGTTAAAATGAACACTTGCTGCTATTTTGTACTGAGAGAGGGTGCCTTGAAAAATGTGTGTGTGTGTGTGTGTGTGTGTACAGCAGAGAAACATTTAAGTGTATCTGTACTATGAAGACACATTTTAAATATATGTATACAATACAAGGACATCCATGCACACTTCCATAATGCTATTCTAGAGAAAAAGACTGCAAGTGTTAGGAAGTTATGATGCCTCCTGGACTAGCAGTTGTGTGTTTAAGAGTGTAAAAATCATTCTTACTGAAATCTGTGATCTAAGCCAGTTAGGTTTTGTACAGCATTAACATTTGAAGTTGATCTAAAATATTTACCAAGAGCCACAGCCCATCTTTGCATTGAAAAGGGGTAGAGCCTGGTGCTTTTATCCAGGACTACGCAAGATGTCAGGAGGGTTGGTGCACATCGTTGTCAGTCTCCACAGCTTCGTCAATTAATATAATGGACACATAAAGTAAAACCAGAGCATGTGTGTTCAGGAAGCCTGTGCAAACTGTTTTACTTAGTTCGTAAAGTGTTTCCTTTTCTTCCGTGTGGAGTGTGTCATAGAGAAACATGAAAATGTTTGCTTGTTTATTCGACATGTGGTGTGAAGTGCTCCTTTTATCCTTTTGTGTAACTGCATTTACTTGCTTCCAGATTCTTCCTGTCATTCTTTAGCTACTTAGTACATCTAGGCTATCCTTCTAATACTGTAAAAGTCCTGTACAGTCAGGATCTTTGGATGGAGCAAAAACTGGGTTTGTTCTTTTGGATTCTCACTGACATTCTGTTGGATTTAAGAGCATCAACAGTGAGTTCCTCCTGGGACCCCTGGCTCAAATTTACACCAGACACACCAAGTCTCTCGCTTACACAAGGGTGTATTTAAAGCAAATGTTCTGCTTGTTGAAGAAAATGTGTGTTTGTGCGTGTGTGTGCCTATGTATATGAATAAATATAAAGCTATATCATATCTTCAGCTTATTGACGTTGTTATGAAATGTTTGCTTAGCATCATTCTATTCTAATTATCATTTGGGTGCTGGAAAATAAAAGCAAAAAGAAAAAAAAAACACAACAATCCTCTGACAAGAAGGATAATAGATAAATCACATGGTTTCTCCATTAATTGGGGAAAACATTAAATTTTGGTCAGAAAATTTGTTTTAATTTTGCTGTCGATCTCCTTTCTGTTGGAGAAGTACAGTACCTTATGATGGGGACAGGTAAACAAACTTGCCTTAATTACTAAAATAAAAAAATGGAGGTGGGGGGAAGCATGCTATCCACTCTTTCCTGGCGATTTCATCTGTAAGGCACCAAAACTGTAATCAAACTGTCTTGATGGGGATACACTCCCAGCTGGATATCATCTGGGAGATCTCGCCAGAAAAGAGCAAGCCAGAAAAGACTATGCAACACAACTGGACCACTCTAGAGGCCCGTGTTGCCATCCATATGCAGCTAAAACTTTCTGATTTCATCCAGAAATGTGCTTGCAGAAGAACTGCAGGACTGGGTCGGACTAGTTGTCTGACTTCATTCATTTGAGAAGTTTGTGCCCGTGTGTTATGAGGGATCCTGCATGGAAAGTTAGAAGACTGTAATTGGACTATCAGAGGAAAAATACCTGTCTACACTGTTGATCTCCATGAGTATCCTTTTATTTAAAATGTGATGTCGCTTGCTGTCAAAGCATTTTCTCCTCCTGTGTTCATTTTCCCCCTTGCTATGTTCATGTGTGCATGTGAAGCACCATTGCTTTCTGACCTTTTTGTGTGATTACTTACATTTTCTTTCAGTCATGGAAAGTTACAACTGCTTCATACAATTCAAGATGAAAGGCAGTGGAGCAGTTTCTTAGCTAGTGTAAAGCTAAGTAGCTCCATCTTTCAGTTCATGCTAGCTGAGGGTCTCTTCATTTGATGTTGGCACAACTTGTGTTGATGGTAAACAATACAGCAGCTGGTTCTAGGAGTACGAGTCCAGCCTTGGGCAAAGACTCAGACCAGACCAAAGGAGCCTAGTTTTAAAGTCAGGGGGCTATTCATTTGCTGTTGATTATGTTACTAGTTGTATGGGTTCTGCCATTTCAAGCCATTCTTTTACACGTACATATGTATGTGAATATATTTGCACATGTGTGTGAGAGAATGTGTGATTCTGTATGCTGAGCTAAGTACTTCTGTCATACTGATACAGATCTAGGCCATATCTAGTAACTTCAAAGCATTTACTAGTGTTTTACCCTGGGATGAGAGGGAGCAGATAGTCATTGACTAGTAAGTATGTGCTGTGTTGCAAAGGACATAAAAAAGAAGTTAACTCCGCTAGATTGAAGAAGTGGAGTGCCCTGAAAATATAGCTCTACTGCTGTTTATGCTGACTATAGTATTTGGAGCATTAGGTGTTAGCATCTGAGCAGACTATTTGGTGACTTCAAGAGTTCAGTTAACATCGTTTTAAACTTCTAAACTCTTTTCAGTGGAGTAAAAGCTAATAGCATATATGATGTATTTGCCATATCTCAGTGGTAGCTTCTGTGTTACATACAGTCAATGTTTTTCTGAATTCTACATGTTTACCAATGATGAGGTTAAAATATGCTCTATAATATGTGCAATGTATTGATTATAGGTATGTTGGAGTTCGGTGATGTATTTAGTTTTAACTGTGCTGCTGTTTTGTAGACATGTTTGTGTATGGAAGTATGGATTGTCTACAGTGTATGAGAAATAATAATTAATCCTAAAGGAAAAGGGCAGTTATGTAACCTGCCTTAATGCATTTGCATAATCTTGTTTAAAGCCCATAATTATGAGTTCTGATTTCTGGCATTACTGGGGATTGACTGTAGGGCTGAGTCCCTCACTTCTCTGCATTAAGGAGTTAAACTTGAAGTTACCTGGAGCTCATTTACATATTGATAAACAGAGAATAGCATGTTTGCACAACCTTGATTGTACCTGGTGGCAAAAATATGGTCTCCTGTGTGGTACAGAGCAAATCACTTCTGCACACACACTGCTCCTGTTGATGCCAGCAGGAATCATGTTCATGCAGTTGAAAGGTCTGAATTTCCTCTTCTGGGATGCTGACATGACGTTAAGGTTGTGGTACCCTGGCTTTATGGAAGTGCCTGGATGCTCATGTGCAGTACTGCTCATGTCCCATACTGGAATTTAGCTGTAAGTTTGCAGTAAGAGCTTTGAACTCAGTCCCATCTGTTCTGTAATCCAGATAGGACTGTAAAAATCCTTATGTAAAAAGGATGAATACTTGAGGCTATGCAGCCTGGCCTTGCATACCCACCTACAGCATTCTGCTTTTAAGAGCCTTGACAGCTTAAATTAAAACGGTTGTAGTAAATTCCTGAAGGCTGACAGAGCCTAGTGCTCTAGGAAGGGGAATGTAAATCTCTTTATTGCCCACAGGTATGACCTCTCCCCTCTACCATTCTTACAACTAAATCTAGTTCTCCTTTCATGGTTTCATGTGAGAGATGCCTCTGCTTGATTCTAAGGGTGATGCTGAAGGACGTAAAGAACAAAGAGTATGCCTCATGCCTAGCTGGTTTGATAACAGTAAGCAGAGCATTCTTGCTTGGCATGAAGTCAGCCTCAGCAAGACTTATTTAACCAGTGACAGAAGGGAGGCAGAAGTCTGCTTCGAGACCCTCTTCTGTTATCTTTGTCCACCTACAGTGAAGCATCTTTCCAGTTTTCTCCTTTGTCTCTGTTCAGCGTTCCTCATCTCAGCTTTCACATTCCCATCCCTTAACTACTTGTGGTGAATAGTGTTGTGCTCAAAGTGAGTATTACAGGTTTGTCATCCTCACTAGAGCATCACAGTTCACAAGTTCTTACAAAGCAGGCTGCTAAAAGATGGCACTGTCTGGTATCTGATGTTATCTCCACATTCCAGGTGACATATACATGTTCTCTTTGAAGGACTTCACCTTGCCTGGTGAGAAGTCAATCATACACTTTCTCTCTTCAAATTAAAGACAAACTGGATGATAAGCCAATGAGGGTCTCTTAATTTTTAGATGCAGTTAGACTATTTTACTGCAGTGGAATAACAAAGACTAGTCTCTTCCCTTGGTTTTAGGTTCTGCCAGAGTCACTTTGACCAGCAAATTCCTGGAGTGGTTTTGAACTGGAAAATCAGTTTTGCTGTGAAGCTGGGATCCTTAAAGCAGAATCCTAGACTCTGTATTATTATTGAAAATGATTATACAAACTTAAAGTTATAACTTTGGAAGAAATAGAAAGGCTTGTCAGGACAGATGTTTTTTGCCTGTCTCAGACATGAGTAGCTTTAGGATCATTCAAAGTGATAATTAGGATGTTATTGCCACACTGCCTCCTGATGATGTTCAGGTCTCTGTACAGAAGCCTTATTATTCCAAATGAGCATTAATGCATTTGAATGACTTTCTCCATTTCTGTGGGAAGAATGAATGTGTAACACTGAGGACATGGAGCTCCATGTGTGTTGTGCCCACAAAGGTTCACAGAGCTGCACCTTCTCTTTTTAGGATCTACTTAATGGTACTTTAATAAATGTTGTGTAAAAAATGCCTACAGTTCTGTATAGCAAATGTGAATTTTTATGAGACAAATGTGTATTAATGTATAAATAAACAAATAAATACTGTTTCTTTGTATCCAGTGAAACATCTAATAAAGTTCTGGTACCTGTGTTCTTGGTTTACTGCTTCATTGCTGTATTCCAGGTGTTATATATCAGAGGCTTCTTAAACACTGTCTTTAAGGTGCTCAAATCAGCTGTTAAACTCGAGCTGTGTTACCATGTCGGAGGCATGCAGAGACTGTCCTGTGAGGGCACTGTGGTTTCTGTGTGACCACTGAGCACCGCACGACGCTGGGGTGCATTTGTATCATGGGAATACAGTAGGCTCTGCTGTTCATGTGGCAGGGCTTTCCAGGTCCAGTGTGCCTCTGCCACTAAGCCCTAGGGCCCCTCTGTATGCTGGATGAGCCCATGCAGCTGTGTCTTGTACCAAGGAGGGAAATGGAAAGAAGGAACTCCCAAAAGTGGATTGTTTCTGTCCTGGTTTGTGCAGCAACCTGATGATACAGAATCATAGAATCCTTAGTGTTGGAAGGGACTTCCAAGTGTCAACTGGTCCAACTCCCCTGCAGTGAACGGGGGCATCCACAGCTAGATCAGGATGCACAGAGTTTGAACTAGCCTGGCCTTGAAAGTCTCCAGGAAGGAGGTGAGGCGTCCACCACATCTCTGGGCAACCTGTTCCAACACTTCACCACTCTCACCATAGAAGACCTTTTTGTTACATCTTACCTAATTCTATGCTCATTAAGCTTGAAACAATTTCTCCTTGTCACCACAGGCCCTGCTGAAGTCCCCTTCTTACTTGCAGCTCCCCTTTAGATACTGAAAGGCTGCTATCTGGTCACGGTGCAACCTTCTCTTCTCCAGATGTCTCAGCCAGTCCTTGTAGGAGAGGTGTTCTATTCAGCGGATACGCACAAGTCCAAGTCTCTGCTGCACTGAGGCCTCCACATTCCAGCACTCCAGGTGAGGCCTCACCAGCATGGAGCAGGGGGGCAGAACACCTCATTCGCCCTGCTGGCCGTGCTTCTTTTGATGCAGCCCAGGATACGGTTGGCCTTCTGGGCTGTGAGGGCACACTGCTGGCTCATGTCCAGCTTCCCGTCCACCAGTACTCCCATGTCTTTTTTGGCAGGGCTGCTCTCAGTCCTTTCATCCCCCTGCTTGTATTGGTAGGGAATGTTGCCTTGACCCAGATGCCAGAGATTGCACTTGGATTTGTTTGAACCTTATGAGGTTCACCTGGGCCAACTGCTCAAGCCTGTCTAAGTCCCTCTGTATGGCATCCCATCCCTCTGGTGTGAACCACACCGCAGAGCTTTGTGTCATCCACAAACTAGCTGAAGGTGCACTCAACTCCACTGTCGATGTCACTGATGAAGATATTACAGGGTATTGATTCCAGCCCTGACCCACTTGTCACTGGTCTCCATCCAGACATTAGGCTATTGGCCACCACCCTCTGGACTCGATCTTGCAGCCAGATATCTGAGAATGCAGTCAGTTGAGATGCTGTTACGTTTAAGAAGGGTATTTGTAACACTGACGCAAAACAGGTATTTTACCAAAGCGTTTTGATTCCAGAAAGTAGTGGTGTACTTAAGCCTCTGAATCTGGGAGAAAAGTAAAAGGATGTTTTATTTTACACATAGATGTTTTTCAACATGATAAGCAAGTGCAATTAAAATGCAACTATTCTCTTGGAAGATCAATTTTAAATAGGTTTTATGGAAATAAGCAATTTGTGGGCATATTGTAAGAGATAAATATGAATTCCACGTTTTTGGCCAGGCTTTTTTTGTTCCTTGGTGCCCCAGCTGCAGCTTCTGGCATTTTCATTTATTTTTCTCCCTGCAGCTAGAATTCTGAGGAAAAATTAATTGCAACTAAATGTATTGATTGGAATCAAAGTAACTTAAATAACTGGTCTTAAATGAGTTTAAACCTTCAAGTGCAAAACACTGATAGGAAGAATGAATCTTAGACATGATTTACTTTTATTTATTTTTTTTTTTTTGTCATGGTTTCTGTTTTCTAAAGATAGGTTAATTTTTACAGGGAGCCATTAGGACCTGGCTTAGCAAGTAAATACAACAGCACATCATGTTTGCTTGTTTGCCAAGCAGCAGGCTAAGCTATACATATGCGTAGAATAGACGTTATTTTAACATACATTCCTGTACATTCCTCTAATTGTGTTAGGAAACAGTACATTGTAGTTCTTATTTGTACACTTATTTTTTTGAGTTCTTTTTTTTATAGTGCCTCCTGAAGATGATTAAGTGAATTAACATACACAAAATCTACACTAATAAAATTAGTAAATAAATTTGACATGGATCCCAAAGTAAACTCTCTATTGACTGAAGGCTATGGAAAGGGATTTTTTTTAAATAAAATAATTATAGAGAGTTTATTATTTGAATGGGTATTTTTTAGTACTTCTCCTAGCTTTTTTAAGACCAGAAGTCCTCAAATACTTGTACTGTACAAGTACAAAAAGAGAATAAATCCTGCTGGTCCATGCTGCCCCGATCCCAGCTGCCACAAATCTATCTCTCCAGGAGTCTCTATGCCCAGGTTCTTAGCTGGGGACCTCACCCATTTTGTTTTTTTTAATGATTGTACATGTTTCAAGATCAACAAAGTGGCAATTATTTAACAGTAGTAGGCAGTGAATGTAAGCTTTAATTTGGACCACTGTCAGTCAACTCTTCCAACACTTCCAAACTAAGGCCCTTGCACTGTGTACACAGTGAGCAACTGAATTATCAATAGAAATCAGCCACTAACAAATGATTCCCAATTTAAATGTTTTTAGCCAGTGAGAAGATTGAAAGACCAATCCATCTGAAGACCAGAGCATAGTTGTTATTTTGTCAGAAGTATGAACTACTTCCTCTTCACCAGTGCTTAATCTTCTCCCTCCCCATGTATGCCACTGATGCATCTAAAAAATATTTGAGTTCTCATTGAGCTGGCAAATTTAATACCACATTCCTTGGGGTAATCAAAAAATAAAATACTGCATTGGTCTCTGCACATCTGGAGATTGTATTACTTTACAATAAAACCCAGCAAGCCGCACTTCGCATTTTTTACCACAATCTCATTAGAAGAAATGTTTCAAATGCATTTTAAGTGTGTGAACACAATAGAAGCATACTGAAATGCTTTCAACCCTGAAATACCCTGAATTAGGCAATTGAGGGAGAAGAAAAACATGCCTTTACCTATCCTGGGTCTTAAGGTTATGCAGTCCTTAAACACTTCATTTGAGACAGGTTTTTTCTAGTCTCATTCAGTGTTATTTACCTAGGCATGTGTAATTGACTACTTGAACGTATCCCCAAAACCTCAGTAAATTTGTATAAGGTATCTCTATGAAAGAAAGAAAGGTGCTCATTCCGTGCATCACAGCTCTGAGAAAAACAGATTAAAAGAACTCAGGAAAGGGATGGAGGGCCCAAGGTGGCTCCCAAAAGGGGCAGTGCTGCCAAGAAAATTGTTTTGAAAGGTGCAAAGGTGGGAAAACCTCAGACCTGGGCAGTTGCATCAGTAGGCACTGCATGGGCTGGGGCTGGGTTTGCTTCTTGTTAAGATGCAGCAATAAATGCTCCAGATGGCTGGTCTAGCTGGGAGACACAGCTGTATATGTGTAATCTATGCAAATATATTGTTTTCTTGTTCCCACGGGGTCTGCGATATCAAGGAAGGATATTCCTTACTATCTTTTCAGTATTATTAACTATTGCATTACCAAACTGCTTCCCATTCAATTCAAATTCATTTCCCGTTCAATTCAATTCATTCCCATTCAGTATCCAAACTGTCACATTTCTGAATCTCCTAGATACCTTATCATGACACTTGTTCACTTTGCAAGGAAGCAGTGGGACACACAAGTTGGTGTGTGTTTTAGATGCATCTAGCACAAAGTGAGCAAAACACACAGAATGGATCCCTAAGGGAGCACATGAGCCAGTTGTCTGAGTCCTCTGTGCTCTCCTGGCAATGTAAGAGAACACAAGAAACCTATCTCTTGGCTAACGTTCAAATCCAGGCATACAGTGTATTGCATTCCTGACAGTAAGCAAATGCAATTCTTATCCTGAGCACCCAGCTTCTGCCAATCTGGGTGCAAATCTGGCCTGCAGTTAGCTGAGAGGAGTAGACATTTCTCTTCTCGTATGCTGCTGCAACACAAAACCCATAGAGAAGGTGAAGTGTTATATTTTAAGCAGCTTTTTTTCTGTCTAGACCGTCAGCATTTGTCACTATGTAGGAATGGAGCCAGGCACAGCCTAAGATGGCTGAGCAGGGGCATGCAGATAGGGATGAGACTGGGGCATGGATTGATGGCTACACAGGGGCTGAGTTGGAGTCCTGGGCCCACAGCAGCTCAGTACGTGGTGTTGGTATATACAAATAATTGAATAAATCACCCTTGCAGTAACACAAAGTCACCCCCACTCACTGAAACACTTCTGATATGACCCCAAATCTGAGCAAACTCCTTTTCTGATACCTCTTGTATCTGCTAGCTCATACAATTCACCTCTCTCTTCCTCCAATTACAGTGGCTAAAAAAAGAAGCATGAGAAACCAGAATATAGTATAGTGGATGTACTTCTGTGTACTCAAGTCTTGTAATCATACAAAGTCACACAAACTCCCATACTGGCTGATGCATTTTAACAATTTATTGCTATTGGCCTGTTTTAAAAATAAGTGTAATAAGTGTCTGATTTTGTTTTTTTAACTGAAAATAAATATTTTCTTCAACAAAATTAGCAGTGAGGACAGCAAACAGCTGTAGCTTATTCCCTAGGTTGTTGAGAAACGTATTTGTCATCTTCCTGCCTTTCAGTCCTGTAATAACTGTTACATCAGCACTGAAATCAACTGCAAGTAATGGAGCAAAAAAGCTCATATAGTTAGGCTGAAAATGTGAATCACAGCAGGAATCATAAGGAAAGAAGCAGAAAAACAAAGCACGTTGTTTGGCAGTGTTCACCTAAGCATCTTGTGTACAGAGTGCAGTTTCCTTACCCCTTCTTGAGGAGGATGTGACAGCTCTGGAAAAGTCTCAGAGAAGAGCAACAAGGATGAGTGACGCTCTGGTTAGCTACCACTTCAGTTAAGTCTAATTCAGGACTCTTCAGGCTGGAAAAGAAGCTGTTATGAGGGTGAGAGAGACCTAAGGACCTGGTTAATGATGGTACCTGATAGGTCATGTTGATAGTTGGACTTGATGACCTTGAAAGTTTTTTAAATTAGTGGTTCTTTACAGAAAGGGTTGTTAAGCACTGTAATAGGCTCCCCAGGGAGGCGGTAGAGTCACCATCCCTGAAGGTGTTTAAAAACCATTTGGATGCGGTGCTCAGGAACATGATTTAGTTAGGGTAGTACGCTTAGGTCATGGTCGGACTCGATCGTGTTTAAGGTCTTTTCCAACCTGAGCAATTCTATGATTCTATAAGATTTGGTGGTTCTATGAAACCCTGAATGGCATGGAAGGGTTTGACTGCAACTGCTATCCCAATATGAGCAGGAAGCCTCAATGGAATCTTGTCAAAGGCATATTCAGAATGAAAGCAGGCAGATTCTTACCCATGCTAGTCACACTGAGAAGCTCCTCGCCCCAGGATGCTGGGGGCTGAGTATTTTCATAAGCTCAAAAGCTTATCAGATATGAAAAATAAGTGTATTGGTGGTTGCTAAATATACAGAAGCTGGATTAATCTCAGAGAGTCCCGCATGTGTAAATGGTTAGTGGCTGGGGAGGTGCTTAGAAGCTGCTATTTCATAACTGAAAGGAAAGTTATTCTGTCAACTCGTAAAATCAGAGTAATCTTTCACACAAATCAAAATTCAACAGAGCTACAGTTTGATAAATTGGAATAAAGTTAATTTGTGATACACTGATGTGTAGGAAAACTCTGCTTGGATAGCTCACCATTGAGCACTCCACTGATTTGTTATCCAGGATGACAGAAAAATTCAGGCTTCTCTGTTTCCATATTAATCCTTTTTAATACCGTTGGCTAGATAGGATGATCAGATGTTTAAAACATTATCTTGAGGGAGAAGATCTTGTTATGCCTTCATTTGTCTATTTGATGTAGAGATTTTCATAAATCTGTCTCTGGCTGCTTGTCCGATGTGCGTTTGGGTAATATTATTCTGTGGGCTGAAGATTTCTGCATATGATTTACAGCAATGTGGAGCACCAAGAGCACTTCATTAGCTGTAGTCATGGCTTGTCACAGGGCTTGGTGTCCAGCTGGCTCACATGTCTCTTTTCCATAGCCCAGTCTAACAAGCAGTCTGTTGGGTCTTCATGGTGTGTGTTCAATGAAATAAAAAACACAATGGCCTTTTCCAGATGAAAAGTATGCAGGCACACTGAATGCTACAGGATGATTAACTACCTAGTTGCAGAAATAGTAATCATACCCACAAATCATGAACTCACACAAAATAGCAGTGCCCCAGTTAATCAAACATTTTAGAGGGGAGTTTGTTGTCTGCGTGAATCACTGCATTACTGAGGCTCTCGTATAGTCAGATCAGGTGCTTTTTTTGTAATACGAGGATTATTACTCTGTACATCTGTTCGCACACGCAACATACTCTGCAAGAAAATCAGGTAATCTGTATTCTCCTTACCAGGGCAGCTAAATGTACAAACTAAATTTGGCTAAACGTTGCTGTCTCTGTGCAATAAAAAGCCTGCAGGTGAGGGACAGGAAGGGTATGGCAGCAGGCACTCACACAGCCTGGCAGCACCAGTGCAGGCTGCACAGCCCAAGCCCTGAAATCTTTGTTTGGGAATGGCAATACAATAGCTGAGAGAGAGGGAAGGGCTGGGAGGCTGAGCTGCTGAAATTCAGCAAAGCAGAGCTGGTCGCATGGGAGGCAAGGGTAGGTGCAGGCTTTCCTGCATCTGCAACCAATGTATCCCACCATTCTGTCCAGGAGCAAGCATGCCAGGAGGACCTCAGCCCCCTCAGGGCTTGAATAAATGTTCCTGGTTGTATAACACTTGGGCTGCGATTTATCCTGATGATGACATTGACCATTTAAAACCAGGAACAACTGAATGCAAGCGCATGGCCCCCTTGCTGGAGCCAGGTAAAAAGGGTCTGATTGCTGGAGAAGGGAGTAGAAATGGCTCTTCTGCTCTCAGATGTTTGTCATCTTCCCTCAGCTTTCTTTTTAATAAAGCCAAAGTCCTAAATTAGAGATTGCTAAAAGGACTCGACAAAGAAAAATGCAAATTAACAATTTATGATAAAGCTGCTTTTCAACATTCAGAGCTGCTCTTTCTGAGCATTGAAAGTGTCAGTTGTGCAAAGGCTGCAGTTAACAAATATGCGTAAAGTGTGTTAATTTGCCTGTAATCATAATGTTTAACACAATAGAGCTCCAAGGAGCTTTTCCCCTGACATTCTCTCTCTGCTGCTATCTTTTTGCAGCTATGAATAGATTTTCAATTCAATAAATACAATTTTTTAATGAAAAAAAAAAAAAAAACACCTCAGTTTAAATGACCAAGATACCCAATGAGAGAATTCAGGTATGTGTTACTAAATTATTGCTCAGTGAACCCTTTGCTATTTTTTGCCATTTTCTCAGATATACAGAAAAAAAGAAGGTAAAAATTCTGGAAAAATTAAATAACTTGGAGAATTGCACTGACAATCATGCCTGTTAGCCCCTCGTGCACAGAGAGGAGGAGATCTCATGTCTCCTATCAAACCAAAGCCAGGTCAGGATATCTGGCAAGGAAGCTGGAGGAATGTGCCTGGGTATGTTATCATCTCCTGGGCTTCAGAGTGATGGCTTCATCACCAGCGAGGTGTCCCCAAAGGCTGGGGTGGTCAGCATGAAGGCAGAGCCAGCCTGATCATGGGGTGGCTGTGTTGTGTTAGCCAGCATCTGCAGGTCATGACCGCAGGGACATTGGGTGGTTGCTGCCTCCATTTGATCAGGTGGAGAAGTGGAGGGAGGAAGTTTGGCAGAACCCTCATGGAAGGAGAACATCCATGCTAAGTTTTGGTGTTTTGTGGGACCCAGTGCACACCTACAGTTTGTTATTAAACATGAATGGGATCTATTTTCAGACCTGCATCAGCATTCTCTTGCTTCAAAGCAGTGAATTCCACTGCTGCATGGAGTAAAAGCTGCGGCGTTGAAGCTTCTCGTGTCATTCCGATGCATTTAGCATTTATAATACTCAGTTCAAGAACCTGGTTGGTTTTACTGAAGGGCCAGATGAAGGAGCTGGGCCAAACTGTGTTTACAAAAGTTTGTCAGTGAATTTAAATCTTGTTCTTCTCCAAAAAAACCTGAAACAGCGACTGTGCCCTGCGTGCATCATGTGCACACGTGTGAGCAACTGCATGTTAGTAAGTGCTTCTGTGAGGAAGCGGTGGCCTTCAGAAAACAATTATCTGGTGCTTTCATGTCTTCCAGGTATTGTTTTTCTATTTGTTTGTGTTTGGTTTTTGGTTTTTGTTTTTCTCCTGTTTGAATAGTTTGTTTCCTGGAAGAAACTGCTGTTTTTCAACACCAAACTGCCAATCCCTCCTACGTTAGCCAAAAATTTTGGGCAGGTTCTGTAAGGCAGCAGTGGTACCTTCAACACTGCACAGTGCTGGTCTGTGCCTCCTCAGTTCTCCTCTCAGATCTTTCACATCACACGGAGCACTTCAGTACCATCAGACATGCACAACAGAGTATCTTTATTCAAGTACTTACACTCCTAAAAATGGCCAAGATGGAAAGAAACGAAACAAACAAAATAATTTGGGGATCTTTCTATTTTATTGTTGCAAAGAGGACAGGTAGCTTTAAATAGTAAGGAGATGACATATTTTCCTCCTGCTGTTCTTCATGCATCTTCTGTCAAATTGCTGTGAGGTGGGGAGCTCAGAGCATTTTGACCTTACAAATGGGAAACTCACTGTTTTTTTCCTGAGGAAAAGGAGATCCTGATTCTTTGCATCAATTCAGTTGCTTTTCTAGGGGTTAGGGTGCAAATTTGCACATGGGATTACCTTGTGCTGGCATCTCACAGCACCTCCCCCACCCCCAGCACATCAGGGACCTCACGGTGCCCAGGTGAGATGCAAAGAACATCGTGCTGGTGCTGGGGTTTCTACAGGAATCCTGCCATGGCCAGCTGTCAGCTAAGCAGGCCCTTTGGGACTTTCTGTTTGCAAACCCAAAAGACAAGCATGGACCTCATTTGATGGGTAAAATATCCACTTTCGTGACAACATTTTTCTTCCTCTCTTTTACCCCTTCCAAGCGCAAAGGGTGATAGAGAAGGTGCAGATCCTGCATCAGAAAATGAAGTTCAGCTGTGACTTAAAGATCCAGTTTTCTTGGTTTTCCTAAGGTCTTTGAAAAGTTCTTCTAACACAAATCAACAGTTTTGTAAATTCTCAAGGGAATAGTGCGATTAGGCTTCCAGTATTTGAAACATTAAATCAATGTTTTAGTAACCTCTTCAACACTCCTGCCTTGCGCCAGAAAGAAGACAGTAAGCCCAAATACAATAAACCAGCATGCACGTAAGCGCTAGGCAATATCTGTGCCCCATCTGTCATGATTTCTTTTGGGAGAATGTTCTCCCCATGGTACTGTTCTGCTCTTCCCCTTCTTTGTCTGTACCTGAATGTGCCCTAGTAACCCACAGTGTGTGATTTTGGTACTATTTTCTTTATTCAAAATCACAGCCTCTGGATCACATCATCTTTCATTTTAGTCAGACTGTGAGAATTCTGGAGCTGAGGAGTCTTCATGCATAGCTGCTGTGAGATGTCAGTTGGGTCAAGCCTAATTAGATAGCACACACTCTGGATAATTATTTTTTTTTTTTAATAGACAATTGATCATTCTTTTCTTCAACTGCTCTAACTCTTCCGGGAGACCTCAATAATCATCATAAAAATAAAACCAGATTCCTCAAATTGAAGTTGAATCTCACTCATCCATAAGAAAAATAAAGTGGAGTTAATGTGATGACGTCAAAACCCTGTTATTCTTAATTCAGGTATCTTGTTCAAAAACAAAATTCCTTCACTGGGTTGGCCTTATAGAAAATGACCATTTGTGCTATCATCGTCTCCAGTCCTCCAGCTCTGATCAGCGATTGTCTCTCCCATGCACTCTCACCTTCTGTTGTACTTTTGGGGCTTCCTGACACTCCACCTTAGATGAACCTCTTACTTGACTTGCCATTAATGATTTTCTTATTTAAAAAAGCTCCAACCTCTAGGATCACAAAGAATTTTGAAGTGAAGAGTCCTTTGCTGTTCTACCCTGTGTTCTACTTATGACCTTTCTTTTAAGTTTTGACCTTTGGCTGAAGGAATGATCTAGTGACACCTACTCCTACACCCATGGCTGTACACCCATAAGTGCATCGTGTTGTTTCTATGAAGATTAGATAATTTGGATCGCTGGCTTCTGCAGTACAGAATCAGTACATCAGTGTCAGCTGGACATTAATGACTTAAATTTCCTTTAATGAATTGAAAGGTGTTTTGCACGACCTTCTTGCCTGGAGTAAATGGCAGAAAAAGAAGGCAAATCTCTGATGCAAGTTGTTTAATTTGTTCGTTTGGTCTAAATCACAGCAGCAGAACAGTCAGCTTTCTTTTCAAGGCCCATCGTCTTTAGCAGAGCTGAAAAGCCACTGACTAGGACTATTTTTAGAGGGCAAAGGTGGTGCTAAGCAGCTGTTGCAGGTAATGTACAGTGGGTTTTGGCAATGGCACTGTGCGCTGTTACATTTGTTCGAGGTTCTACTACTTAAAACATGGGGATAGGAAATTGTATAGCCAGACCCATGAACTGGGAACACCCCTTTCTCAGGTGCCAGCAGCTGGCTGTGATACAGCTCCTGATGCCCCAGGCTAGAGGACACCATGGTGGTCTGGAGCAGCACTATGGAGCGGAAACCACGACTAGGGCAGCCCACCGTGCTGCCAGGCTTCTGGAAGTGGGATGGGTGGATTAGTGGATAGATGGAGAGGATGAGAACAGTGGTGAAGAGTAGTAGTAGATCACAGCTGTACTGCAGATTGGTGGGGAAAGCATGGGTAGAGCAGCAAGCCTCAAAATGCTGGCAGTGAGCAATATTGATGTTGATCTAAGGGCCAATTCTGATGGGTCAGCCATGAGACCTCCTGTGGGTTAAATCCTGGTGGACAACGTAGGCTTGCATCTTCACCAGTTTCGTCCTTCAGCAATCTCTGCATGTCATGGAATATCCTGAGTTGGAAGAGATCCACAAGGATCACTGAGCCCAATTCCAGGCTCCACACGAGACCACAAAAAATTCAGACCCAAAGTCTGAGAGCATTGTCCAAATGCTTCTTGCTGGTCTCTGCAGGCTCCAAGCACAGAACAAACCCCATCTCAGGTTGCGGTGCCAGGGAGTGGACAGGAGATTCCAGGATGCAGTGTGATGAGAATCAGAGATGGCTGTTATCAGTGTCTTTATCCAAGAAAATTAACAACATGATGATTTCAAAGTGGGTTTATTGGTGTACAAATCTTTTCTTTTTTTTTTTTTTAAGTAGGTGAATAAACCACTGAGTCTAAAAAAAAGGTGATGGAAAAAAGCTAAAAATGTAAGTTACTTGGCAAAATCTATAGAGAAAAAGTCACGGGACTGGGTGCTGTAATTTCTAGTTTCTAACCTGTTCGGTTGTCTGAGCCACACTTCTACACTTCCCTCTGCTGCCCTATCTTGAATTACATTAATTTAATTACTTTGATAGAAACAGAAGCAAGACCTCAGGCTGGGATTTTCAAGAGCAGTTGAGGACCTTGAAAGGGCAGTTGAGGACACTCACTGCTGGTTTCTAGAAGATTTCTCTGTCTTTGAATCCTACTGAAAACCCAGGATCTCAGTTACTTCTAAGTAGTGGTGTAGAGAATTTGAAGTTTTGTTCTCCTTTCTGCAAAGCAGGGCAGAACAGTGGTGTGTATCCTGGTAAAGCCATTCATTGCTGTATTTTTTGGCCATTGTTTGCAGTCATTTTCTTCTTTGGCAGGTGAATATACAGGCAGGCTTTCTGTAGTAAATGTTTAAGACATTTTCACAGAAATGCAATACTAAGAGTTGTGTGACTTACAACAAAATTACAGCATGTCCTTCTGCATCCAACTCTTGAATGCCTCCATGGTGTGTTAATCCAGGTGTTTTAGTGGTAAGGCTGAAGACCATAAACTCCTCCAAAATGGATGCTTTTGTCTGCCCAAATAACAGAATTTAATGTTTGCAGTGTCAAAATGTCTGTCTCAGCACGAGTGACTCTGATCCTCTTAGCCCTGCCAGCTGCAGGGAGGGGTGGTATGTTACCTACCCTTCATGGCAGCACTGACTTGCTTGGACCCATCAGTGCTTTGGGCAGAGGAGCTATGAGCGTGCTCCCCTCCATTAGTCTCACTGTGTGGTTCCAGCCACTCTCACAGTGGAGCACCCAGCAGTGAGAGTAGGTCATACAGATGTTCCAATGGACATGCATATAGGGTTATTCTTGGGGCTGAGGTGCACACAAATCTGCACAACCAGCTGTACTCTGTGTGCAGACCACACTCAGGTGAGTGCATGTGCATGCAGCATGTTTAGCATGTGGCTCTTCTGCGGAAGACATGAATGTCAGCATAAGTTGTGAGCATCGGAGACCTCCAGTGACTACCCCTTAGGATAGAGGATGCAGAGGAAGATTGCATCCCTTGTGCTTTGCCTTGCCATAAATGGATGATGAATAAAGCATACTGAGTCATGAAGAAGAGCGCAGTTCCCATAATTGCAGGTAAGCACTGTGAAGATGACATGGCAACACCACCAAGTGTGAGTTGCAGAGAAAATGTCATCCTGCAGATCCACCTGCTACAGAGGCATGTGACCTTTAAAACTTCCTTAGGATAATCCTCAGCCCTGCTGCTGGGGTGGAGGGCCAGCAGGTGCACCCCAAGGCCTGGGAGCAACTGAGGGCATGTCCTTATAATGCAGCTCTCCCTGCATTAGGAGGACATAAATGTGACTTTCACCTGAACAATTTCTGTCTAGTATCAAGACTGCATCACCTCAGAAGGGCACACAGGTGAGTGTTCACACATGTTTGCAGCATGATAGCTATGAAGCTGTATTTGAGAAAGAAAAATCCTTTCAGAGTGTGTGGGAAGCTGTTCACAGTACCACACTCACCCAAGCTGTGGCAAGGATGCTGTGGCGCATCTCTCAGGGTGAGCAGGCCCTTAGCGCTGAAGATTGAAGTGACATGTATTCATGTAGGGAGGGGAAGCAAAGCACCATTACCAGATCAGTCTTTTTTCTGGGAATAGTTTGTGTATGTGAAGAGGGAACAGTTTGTACAGAGCTTTCTGTGTAAAGAGGGACCTGTTTCTGCTGAGGGTGACTTGTGGAGCATGCAGACAGACAAGGGCACACATCCGTCATTCCAGCTGCGACTTTGATTACAAAGATCTAACCGTATCCTTATTCAAGCTATTTGCTAAATCCATCGTGATGGGTAGCATGTCATGTTTCTTGGAAGCAGCCTGTTTTGGGTCATAGAGTGTAATTAAAGGCAATTAATGCAATTACTCACAACTGCGCTGCTGAAAATGCTCCAGATGTCATTACAGCATAATGCTCCGCCATAGGCCCCCACAGTCTACACATTTATGTCCTCCTAATGTGGTCGCTATGGTCAAAACAGAGGGTTAGTAAAGGGAGAAAAGTATGTTTCATTGTTCTCAGAGCTCCCCTTAATCTGGAAATTTCAAGTGTGCCAGTCAAACCCTAACTCTATTTTTCAGTTGTCTATTTCTTGACCGATGGAAAGAAAGGAGACAGGCTGGTGTGTTGGGTGATGAGTGCCATGGATAATGGTCATAGCTAAAATCTAACCACTGGGATGTAAAAAATATACTTTACAGTAATCTACAATTAAGTATATACTAAATGTGTAAAATTCCACTAACAAGTTTTATAATTATGGACTAACTATTCAGAGGGACTTAAACTTGAAATCTGAAAGACTGTGTTGCAAGCTTCAAATTTTTCCTCTGGCATCCAGCCTTGTCTTTCCCTTCTTTCTCAGCTGCTGCCAAGTAATTTACAGTTCAAGAAAGGCTAATGGAGCTATAAACAAAGTGCAGATGCCTCTCACATTTCCTTTATTGGGATGTGGTATGAAAATAGCCACTGCTTGCAGAGGAGGGAACATGAGTAATTACAGAAATACCTCGCCTCCTGTTTGTCTGCAGCTCAGATATACCATAAATCATCTTCTGTCTTCAGCAGGGTTGGCCTAAGGAACTAAAACCTACCTGCATTCACCTTCTGTCCTCTGGGCTTATTTCTGTGAAGTGTGCTTTGTCCTACTGGGGTGATCATTAAAGTCATTAAGTTTCTAAAGGATTGACTACAGCAAACTTGTTCTAAGAGCCGTTTTAGGCAGATAGCAGGATAGCTTCAGATCACTTCATGAGCCTGTCGGTCACTGTGCACACAGCAAAGTTCTGCATTTCCCACTTGCATCAGCAGTCATGATGGTTCTCCTTAGCACCAGGTCCAGGTTGCCTCATGTTCCCTATGCCCTTGCAGAAATGCAGGTGCTGAAACACAGGGCAGGCAAAACTCACCATCCTGCTGGGACCCCTCTGAGTTCCACCAGGGCCAAGTCCTTCAGTTGGGAATGGCTGCAGGAAAGGGGAGCCACAGGACTAATTTAATATTTCTTTTGCACTGATGAGGTGAAGAACCCGGGATGTGTGCTGGCCTGACAAAGAAATATATTCCCACACATCACACACCAAGCCTATCTCACGTATCTTTAGCCCATCCCGACTGCCCCACTTCTACTCCCATCCCACTGCTCAGTGCCAGAGCCAGATGGGGAGGTGAGCTGGAGTCCCCAGCTGGGTAGCGGGTTCCGCTGCAGCACCATGGGCAGAAGCCATCCCTTGGCTCCTCGTCAGGAATGCCACCCGCAGTGCCATTGCACTGCATTCAGTTGCACCCCTCCTCGATACTCAGAGCACAAATTCTGCTGAATGCCTTGTGAAAAACGAGACGTTGAATAACATGCCATTGGTGGGGGAGATGGCTTAATCCGACTGCAACTGAGCCACCACAGCAAGTAGATAAATGCAGTTCTTTCCTATACAGTAACCAAAAGGGTTTTCACAAAGCTGGTCACCATCCACTGATTCAGTTTTGTCGGGGAAAATAAACAATGTGCAGAGTAGTAGCTTCAGAGGCTCCCAATCCAATGGATAATCAAGGCTAATCCAACTTAGTTAGAGGCAGAAGATGTGATGTGAAATCTTATGTTAGTGATCAGTTTACTATAAATGTTGTTTATACTAATGTATGAATACATTCAGGATTCAAAGCCATACTGACCTGATCCTTGCATTCGTTGCAAAGCCTTGATGCTTTGCTCCCTGGTGGGGTCTGGCGATGGGACACAACCAAACTCAGAAGTACCAGAGAATTCCACAGCGAAGTCTGACACTATCCTTAAGGCTGCCCCACTGTGCATGGCTGCGATGATCATGGTGCTGTTTTGCCTCCAACCAGACAGAAAGAAGAACAAGAACTGAAGCTGTGTAGGGAAACCGCTGGCAGCCACCTCTAGTCTGTTTTGGCTAGGGTTTGAGCCACAGCCCTCAATTTTACCCAAATCACTACCAGACACTGTCAGAAGCCTGTGGTCCTGATTTGCCCCAGAAATACAAGCTTTTTGTTTTCTTGGCTCTGTCATGTCCTTTAGATGTGACCTCACAGTTTCATATCCAATGGAGTTAGGCTCTTTCAGTACCTGGCATTTGTCTTTTATTATCGTGATAAAGACACTGATCACACAGAGTCTGGAGAAAAACAGACACTAGTTGCAGAGGTGATTCAGCACAGCTCTTGATGAGTGTCAACTTACAGATCAAATTAAACAGTGATCAAATAAATTAAAAGCTCTCCCTCCATTACTTCTGACCGATCTGGTTTCTTAGTGGACAGTTTAAAAAACTGTGATTTAAAATGTTTATTATGTCTGTGTTAAATGCAGTCTATATTTTATGCCTGTAGTTTGAGTTCAGCACAGAAAAGCCGTGAAGTACTTTGTCTGTTAGTGCTCCCTGGTGGTGAGGTTTGCCTGCAAGAGAACTACAGCAATTTTGCTAGTGAATGTGTAACTCTGTATCTTAATTGTTTTAAATAAAAATCCAGTGCTATAATGTCATTCATGCATATCTCTCCTCACAGGATGGAGTATTTATGTAGCACAGTGCTGTTATGATTTGAAAAATGTACATGCCAATGAGAAAAATCCTTTTTCCTTCCAAGGCTTTGTTCATTTCAGTTATTAGTGTTAGTGTGACCTGTAAAGATTTCCAAAACAGATGAGATCAGAGGCTCTTGTTTTTTTCCTCATTCATATCGAACAGTGCACCGGCACAGCCAGGTAGATGAGTGCCATACAGCCTGAGATGCCAGCTGAGAGGCAAGGGGAATATTTCTGCTTTCAGGCCATGGGCTGCTTGGGCTCCTGCAGCCAAATGTGGAGAAGACTTTCTAGTGGTGGGCTTGGAGACTTGCCCAAAGGGGCTCTGATGCCTTTCTTTTGTGCTGAACTTCACCAAACTGAGAAACAGCTGAAAGAGTAGAACTCTCAGCCACAAGCCTGATACCTGCAAAATACCTACATGTGTCACACTTGCAGATTAAGGCAGACATGTAGAACAGGAGCCTGGCATAACAATGCTGCTCCCAAGCAACACAAACTAAGCCAGAACGGTTTCTTCTGCCCTCCTCTGCTGCTAGTCATGTTGCAGAAATTAGTCTGCTTCTGGCTTTATAGGCAAAGCCTTGCTATTGGATTCACATGAGTAAACCCCACTGTGTAAGCTCCTCCAGTACGAGCCTGTGTAAGCTCCTCCAGTACGAGCCCTCTATAGCCTTTGGGTTCCCCCAGAATACACTGAGATTGACATCTGCACATACAAATGAAGGCATAAAAATAAGAGGTTCATCCAATTTGTAAGTCAAGATTTGATATCTTTTAAATACAAGTGTGAAATACATATTTATGAAAGATGTATCTACTTTAAATTACAGCCCTCTCACACTCTGAAGCCCAGTGCAATGACACTGTCTGAGGTCTGATAGTTTCCCTTAGTGTACAAGACTGATGTGGCTCCTTTCAGCCTAAAGCCTGATGTATTGCAACATCTTCTCTGCCCCAGAGCGCACTGGTTGGTGGGATTTGCTGCAGTGTCTGAGCACCAGGAAGACTCTCCTTCTGGGAGCAGAGTGTTATTATTTAAGCCAGCTTGTGCTGCATTTCTGAGCCCTGCTGGAAGGATCCTGTTTTCTGCTGTGATTCCTTCCTTTATCTGTAGGTGAAATTTTCACAGCGAGAAGGCTTTGCAGTAATGCTTTAGTTCTATTCTGGAGTGTACAATGATTAAGCAAATTAGCTCTTGGCTTCCAGGGCACAAGCTAGAGCAGATGTACTTGCATTGTGGAGCTGATGTGACTGTTCAGATGGTAATTTTATTGTTGTTCAGACAGGGATAGAAGAGCAGGCTACCTCATTGCTTCAGATGCTCAGCTGTGTGTTCAGTCACACTGCCTTTCTGTAGGCATTGCCTGGTCTTTAAACGAGTGTAACAACGCACCTATGGCTTCTGCCAGACCTGAACCAGCTCTGCAGCTCTGCTGAAAGAGACAGGTTGCAGTTAACATGGTGGTAGGTAAAAGTTCTGCCTGGGAATGCTTGGTGAAAGTGATGAGGATTTGTTAAAGGAAGATTAAAAGGAATCACTTTCAATTAACCACACTGTAACTAATTTATACATAACACAATCTAGCACAATCTCAGCCATATTTCCTCTCTGCTCTCCTACCTTTCCAATCAGGGTAGCTTGCTCTTCTGAAGCACTCTGAATTTCCCAACCAAATTGATGGAATAATAGGCCAACAGTTAAGTTCCTTCTTTTGCCTCATTTAAAATGAAACTCAATTTACAGTACAGTAAGCACGGAAACATATTTCTATGCTATCAATTGTTACAAAAGCCCACGAACATTTCTGCCCATATAATCACATTGCATTTAGACTTCTTCATATTGCAGATCCATGCGGACATATCTTGCAGTGCTCAAGCTAGAAAAATTTTATTACTGTATCAGAGCTATATAGGATTTTGACTTAAATTAAATCAAAACTTGGCATACAAATTATCTGCCTGCATCTCAAATGCATCATGTGTGTTCAGGGTGCTTTCAAGGGGAACGCAGGTTCACCTCATGCTATCAGCATTGGAATCAGATATTTACCAGCTTTTGAAGACCCTGGCACTCACATTGCAGTGCATCACATCTGCAGGGTAATATGTCCTATTTCACACTTTCTGTTGACTTGTGTTTTTCTTCTAAAGAATTAAAAATTACTGTGAAGATGATGGAAGGCAGGGTTGTACTGCAGGAACACGCAGATGATCACCTGGGCTTTTTTTTTGCAAGGCTGAAAGGAGGCGCATGTTAGAGGATATTCCTGTGTAGCTTCTGTGGCAAGACTGCTGCAAGAGGGATACTGAGTAGGTCAGGAGTGTTCTGCAGCCCTCTGGACACTGCTGCTGCTGGCTGCCCGTCTGCCCCACCTCTTGTAAAACAGGATAGTTCAAACCTTGCTTCTGCCTCATGTGCACCTTCTTGCATGGCACACACCCTGCCAACAGCCCCATAAACTTTCTTGACCTTATTTTAATCTTTTCTTGCCAAATTCACTGACAACATCAGTGGTAGCTCCCATAATTCCTCCTCCCTATTTTGTGCTTCAGAGATGATGGATGACCACATGGCAAACTTTCAACAAGGAAGGAAACCCAGTAGCAAGACATCTAGATAGGGAAATTCAAGTTTTGTAGCTTTGGTTCCCAGTATTAAGATCTGTCCAGAGCTTCTACCCATGCAGGGAGGCCCTATTGGGTATCTCCTCCAGCATCATGTGCTTAGGGCTGGGGACAAACACCTGCCTTGAGCTGGGGTCTGTGGAAAAGAGAGTCATGTTTGTCTGGACAGCAGTTCAGTGAAGACATAAGGATGTACTGGTGACAGATGCAGAAAGTTTCTCATCTCTATTAAGAGAAGAGAAAAAGGAAGAGTGAGTGATGAACAGCAGAGTGAACCAGCTTAGCTTGTGCAAAACAAAGAATCGTGGCATTTCTTCTCATTTTGAAGTACATGGGAAAGGAAAAATAGTCATAATTTTATGTAGAAGTTTGATTTTGGCATAGAACTAAGCTGACGAGAAGTGAAAATAAGATAAATTAAGCATGTTTTTGTTACCTTTAACAGCATTACCAAGGAAATCTTCTCCAGGTCTGAACTCCTCCTTCATCTAATGCAAAACAGAATGTCTGTGAAATACCAAATAAAAAAATTTCATTAATGCCTGGAATGGATTTACAGGCTTCTCAACCAGCTGTGCCAACTGCCAGTTGGCTGGTGTTAGATAGGGTTACATCACTAAGATTAAAGTCTGTTTTACATTAATAATCTGGAAGAGTAAGAAAAGGTTAGTTTAGTTCCACCCTTGTGGCTCGTGATAGCAGGTCTATGGAATTTCTGAAGACATGTGGCACTTTCATTAACTCTGCAGTACAAACGTTTGAAAGACATTTTACTGGTTTTGCTAAATGACACATTTTTCACAGAGCTTTTCAGTTACACATAAAAGCCTTTAATCAGGCAGGTACCCAGTGGTATCTCAGGTTTCCTGATTGGGGGTAAAGGAGGAGGACAGCATGGGAGGCTGTTCTGTTTTGCTGAGACCAGTTTAGCATTTACAGACGTTTCTGTTGTAAGAGAGTTTGTGCCATGTGAAAGAAGCACTAGAAAGTTAAAAGAGAACAAGGATAAAGGTAGAAACAAGGATAAAGGGACAACTATATGAACCAAAGTATAAACCAGTCTGCAAATATTTGACTTCTGTGGGGAAGAGTCTGCTGAAAGCACACAAAGTTATTTTCAGCCTGTTCATTTTTCTGCCATTGACATGTTACTCCCAAGAAAGCTTTTGCATTTCTCCATTTCCTTTCAATTGTAAATACTTTATAAAGGTTCATCACTCAGTCAAGTTTCTCCACTTAGGCATAAGGCAGCAGTCCTTTTCTGGGATCAGGTAGTGAACCAGATGACAATGATCAGCTTCTTCCCTCCCCTTCTGCTCCCCCTGGAGCAGAGCCAGCAAGCAGTGCCTTCTGTCCAACAGCCGTGCAGCTGCCAGGGCTGCGAACCTGGAAAACACCTGGAGACCAAAGAAGGCAACTACTGGATGCTTTGAGTGATGATCCTATGATCCCATTATGACCTTTCTGATCATAAGTCAGTTGTTCCTCAGGGGTACTTCTTGCTTCATTTTGTTCCTTTTGTTGTTGCTTCTGTCCTCTTCTTCTATCAGGAAGTATATTCTCCTTCCGTTTGCAGGAAGCTGAGACCTACCAGCAGATGGGCTGAAGGCAAACTGGAATCAGACAGCAAAGGAAATTTTCTGTTTCTTCTCTTTGTTTTATGTGTGCATGTTTCTAGTCCTTCTCTGCCAATACAGTGAAGCCTAGTACAGCACCCAGAACTGCTAGAGCTTGTTTCACTGCTGGGTTGAATGCTGCTTAGTGGGTCAGGTGCCACTGTATTCTTCCAGCCTTGTTCCCAAGGCTACATGTTGCCTCCTCAGGAAATGCTGCGGTTGCATGGCTGGGTGCTGCTGTGTCACAGCCTGGCTGCAGTAAACTCAATGTAGGCACATCTCCCCTCCAGTGGCTCCATGAAGGAAGGAAAGCTGTGACCTCATTTCTGTATCAGAACTTGGCGATGCTGCATAGGCTGGCAAGAAGCTGTTCGTTTTGTGGAGATCCAAGAGTTAAGTTTGGTGCATTTAAATACTTGCAGCAGAACTTCTGTGGTTAAATAAATAGGTATAGTGGGCTGTTATTCCTTCACTACTACCTTTGCATTAAAATGGTTAATTATGAATTAAAAACAAGGAGCTACCTCAGAAGTAGGTGAGGGAATGCATGACTGTTTATTTAGCAAAGCGTCAGGAGGTGGCAGCTGTAACTTTACACTTTCAAACCTTGTTCCACCAAACCTAAATCTGCCAGTATGATTTGTTTGTCTCTGCTGCTTCACAGCACACTCTGCCTGCAACCCCAGCCTCTCCAGACCAATGGGGAAGGAGGGAAACAAGGATGTGGTGCCATGGATTCCCACTGACCAAGAGACTAGTGATGGGCACCTAGCTGCATACACTGTGCCATACAGTGCCATGGGGAATGCTGCCCTTCTTGTCAGAGCATCCAACGATGGACAGAATAAATATTTTATGGTTCACTATTCTTACTGCCACAGGGTATGTCAAAACAGTTCAGTATTGAGGCTGTTCAGATGGCCTTTCGTGCTTAAAGGTGCCTACGTTTTTCTTGCACTTCAACATGCCTTCTCATGAGAGATATGTAGGCTTAATAAAAGTTTAAAGAGGAAAAATACCTATGTGAATTATTGAATGAAGTGTATTTTTGTCTGAGTCCAGCCAGATATTAAACTTTAATCTTTAATGTAGGAATGAAAGTGTTTTTTTCTCAATGTTTAGGAAGATTTTGAGGAAACAAATGTCCAGTGAATAGTATCAGTTTATTCTCTTAAAATTGCAGACTTTGCCAACAGCGAAGGTGAGAGCAGAAGCTGTAGCTGTAGCTGCAGTATGTGTGAGAGCTGATGGGAAAGGAGGGAAAGAAAGATGTGTTGCGGTTTACCACCCAAAGACCTGGAGGTACAAGGTAACCATATGCAAATTTAATGGGATAGAATGGACAGTTTTTCCTATCTTTGCATCTCAGGCAACTGGAGAGCCCCAGGAAATGACATTTAAATTGAAGATCTGTTTGAGTTTGATCTTCCTTATTTGCTTGAGAACATCATGATTTTTGCTCCCTCCCTTCTGCTCTTCAGAGTTCTGGGTTTCCTTCCTTGAACAGAGTTTAGGAGTGAGATCATCAGCTGCCCTCAGAACAGAGAAGTGGTGCACCCCTGCCTGGCACTGCGAGAAGCCCTGCAGTGTATCCAGCCACTGTGGCCTAATGTAAATGTTTGTGCATCTTCTTGCATTGGGCGTGTATGTTTGTGAGGAGAAATGTTCCTGCACAGTTCTCTGGAAAATGCCTGCTGCTGAGGGTCTGCCTGTAGAGAGGCTGTGCAAGGCTGACCCTTCCTGTCACCAGACAGAATCTGTCCTCATTAACTAGTAACCAGATCAAATATAACCTCCAACCTTTCATTTGAAAGCCTGCAGCAAGCCATGCTGAGGTCATGACAATCGGCAGCCAGGAGTCTTACAGTAAGTTGATAAGGAAGATTTTTATTGGCTTCAGTGTATATAGGTTGATGTGCGGGGAAGTGCTTCGGGTTTTTTTGGTTGTTTTTTTTGTTTGTTTGTTTGTTTGCTTGTATCTTTTCTTCGAAAGCTTAAATTTATCTCTATCAGGTACTTACATTTGTCTAGTTGCTGGTGCAGTTCAGATGTACTGATTGGTTGGAACTTCACTACCAAATGAGAGTATTTTCTGTGGAGAGCACTCTGGAGGAATGAACAAAGTAATTGAGAGAGCCTTGTAGGACTTCTTCATCGCTCTTCTAAGTTAGCAATATTGGTACAAGGAGCCACGAGCCCAGGTAAGGAAAAAAAGATCAACTATTTGCTCTCCTTTTGGTTCACTGGCAAGATTGCTGTCTTCTCTGCCTTCAGTTTGATTATACTCTGTTGATTACACTTAACTGTTCAAGGAGCTTGTTGACTGAATGGCTGCATAAAAAGCACACTGAGCCCTCACTGCTACAGTACTGAGAAGACCAACTGGCTTTCTTGCTAAAAAGAACAAGCAATATTTTCACTCCACAAAAAATTATTTTTCACAGCAAGCTATAGAAGTCAGAATAGCATGGGCTATGTAATTAAAAAATAAAATAGTGATTTCACATTTCATTTAATCATTTTCAAAATGAGATAATCTGTTTATACATTTTCTATTTTTTATTGTTCTTTCGTGGCAAAACAGAATGTTTTATACGCTCTGCTTACATTCTGCTGTACCAGCCTTTACAGTTTGTTGCTGGTTCAGTGATAGCATGAAGGAAAAAATATTTTGCAATTTTTCAGTGAATAAATGCTTTTCCCGAAAAAAACAGCAGTCAGTCATCAGGACTAAGAGTAACAGAAGATCTGAAGAAAGGATTCACTGCAGCAAAGCAGTTAGGCAAAAAGGGAGGAAAATGAATTTGTAGCCAGATAGTGTTAAGTCTCCATTATTTTACATGCCCAATAGCAAAAATGCTTATTCATACTTTCATTTGTATTCATAGAAAATGTTTTTCAGAACACATAGAAACAATGAAGAGTAATAGCAGGTCTTTATTTGTCGCATTCAAGAAAATTGCTAAACAGTTTCTTAAATAGAATTAACATGCAGTCATGATTAATACTGAATAAGAGATCAGATGCCTTTGACTTGCATCCCTCCACATTACAATATTTAATTAATATTCTCTCATGCATTATCACTACATTCCAGGTACACTGCTTGATGAAATATTTGTATTGCAAAATAGATTTATAGAAGCAGCAGATCAGAAGAGACTAGTCACTAAGATACAGTAACTGTGAATGTTACAGTTCCTCCAGAGCTTTTACTGTCTGTAAACACCTCTGCTATGGAGAAGGCAGTGCTAATACAGCTGATCCTGCTGAGCCTGGTGGTTGGGAGCTGCCAAGGGTGCTACTGTGAACATTATCCATGGGGGTCATGGTCCAGCTGTTCAAAAACCTGCAATTATGGCACGCAGACAAGGCACAGGTAGGGACAAATCTTCTCACTGCATTTATGGGTATAATTTTTATGTGGAAAAAAAAAAAAATACTTTCAGGAAGGAGGTTTCATATCTGATGCTTCAGCATCCATAATATATCTAGAAAGAAAAATGGTAATGTCCAGCAAATGACTTGGTTCTAATTGCAAGGTTTAAAGTTGTGTATAGAATATTGCAGTGCTTCCAAACAAACCTGTTATTTCTGCATACACACAGTCAGAAGAGCCAGGTCCTGGGGTGGCCCTGGCAGCAGTGAGCATTGAGCAGCCAGCTCTTGTGAACAGAGCTGGTGCCCAGTGCCCACGCTGGGAGCTCTGCCCAACAACAAGCAGTGCTCTGGAAGATATGAGTTCCAGCATGGCAAGCTGACAGAAAGCTGCTTCTTGTACAAATAATTCTGCAGTCATAGTTAACTAAAGATACAACTGCACAAAACCATATGCAGTTCAGGAGCATACTCTAAATTTACAAGAAATCCCTTATTTCATTCCTGGCTTAAGGTGTATATAGATTTTATTTTCAAGCATCACTCCAGAGCTACCCACTACCATTCAAGCTTTTATTGATTTAAAGCATTATGAGCCTTAACCTACAGTTATAGAAATCTACAGTTTGTTTCCTTTCCAGTGTAACTCTTTCAGTGACCTTTTTTAGGCAAATAAAAATGGATGAATATTATAACCAAAACTTCTGTGACCAGCTGTGCACCAAGCAGGAATCTCGTGCATGTAACCAACAAACCTGTCCTATCAATTGCCAGCTTGGAGAATTCAGCTCTTGGTCAGAATGTGACCCATGCATTAAAAAACAAGTAGGTAGATAATGTATTATGCATGTTAAATGCAAGAAATTGTGTCTAGTTTCTTGATTTAAGATATTTGATTTCAAGGAAGTTGGTTCTGCAAAATGACAGTTTAAGTTAACAAGGTTATAACTGTTATAAATTATAACAGTAGGAGCTGGAGGGAACAAGTTAAGATAAGTATATCAAAATAGAAAGGGGCAATTTAGTAGTGCAAATCCATTTATGAGAACTTGCTTTGAAAGTGCCACTGTCATTATTAAAGATGAGTTTTCTACATAAGAGATAAATTAAGCTGTAGAGTTTGCATTCCTGTTTCAACAGGAGCATGTCAAGGAATCTTTCACACAGCATGACATTTTATATGTTCTGAAAATGAAAGATAATAGGATCAAGTCATCTACTGAAAAGAGATAATTGGCAAATCATAACTAGCACTGTTAAGAAATGCAGTATCATAGTCAGGATCAGTCTGAGGTTGCTGATGAGACATCCTTAGCACCTTTTCTGCAACCCTAATAGTCTACACAAAACCCAGATGGATGTGCTTAATATCTGTAGGACAAAATCCTCCTGTGGCTGAGTCTCTGGGCTTGTGCTGATTCCCTGATGGCAGGGTTAGGAGTTACATGTACCTACCCTAGCAGAGAGTGAACAGGTGAAAGAACAGCATCAGGTGGGACTGACATAAAAAGCCCAGGCAAACACAAGGTTCTAGGGAGCTTTTGAGGATAGTTACATAGCTGATGAGTCCAAGGCTTATCATAGATCATTCTAAGTGTCCATGCCGACATAGCCTAAAGCTCTTCTGAAGATCCTGTGCAGCTTCTGAAATGCAGATCTGAACAGCACTGTCAGAAAACCTGTTAGGTATGTGTATGTGTATCTTTACATGTATACATACCTATCTTGATGCCAGTGCAGAACAAAAAATGCTTTGGAGTTCGGGGGCCATGAAGTAGCAGTTCTAGGAAACTACTTACAGCCAGGGTGGTGAGTGAGAGCACAATGGGGAGAAACAATGGGAGACAGCAAATAAACTGCCAGAGATGGAAAGGTTCTTATTGCTCTCTTTAAACTCATTTTTGTAATCCATATCCTCTAGTTAAATTTCTAGGTTCCCTACCTACATGACCATGTGTAAAAGCTCATTTTTATTAGCTCATTTTTATTAGCTTTAAATATTCATGCAAAGTATTTGCTGCTTTCAAAAAAAAAAAAAAAAAAAAAGAAAGAAAAAAAAAAGGGGGGGGTTTTGTAAGCTGAACATATTTTTCCTCCAAACTATTAAGATCGCTACTTCTGACCTTTATAAATATGAACAGCCTTCAGAATGGAGGATGTGCCCTCAAGATAAATGTGAAGACCATTGTAGTTAAGCTCTCAGTGAATGGGAATGATGAAGAGGTTAAAGCTCACACAAACAATATAACGTGTGTTGTAGATTCCAAACAGAGTACAAGAAATGGTTGTCTTGAGTCAAAAGCCTTTTGAAAGTGTTGCTCTTTGTTCCCTCTGATCATAGTTACCCAATTACAGATTTATTTATTTTTTGGGTCCTATTCAATTGTTTGACTTCAAGGTCTTTCTAGAGGCAGGGATGTAATGAAGTCTGTGAGGAAATGTATGTCAGTTGGGGAAATTTTTCCTGCTCTTTCTTAGGGAAAGAACAGTTCGGTCAAAGGCAGATAAGTTTCATCTGCAACCCCCGGAACAGGGGTGGAAAACGTTACTGAAATGATTTTCTAGCACATTCAGAATCAGTGTTCTGCAAGGTGGGTTCTGATTTGGGGAAAGAAAAACAAATGAGCTTGAGATATTACTCCTGGTTATTTAACAGTAGAAAATTTCAGAAATACATATTCCCTCCTGCTCAATTCTCTGACAAGAGGCCTTGTTGAAAGAGAGCCAAGCCAAATGGGATGGGGATTGCCTGCCCCATCATAGTATTTCTATTTCAACAAAGTTGATAAGGAACAGGAAAAAAATTTCCCATTCACTGAACACCAAGTTTTTATTTTTCTGCCCCCAGTTTCGTGTCCGGAAACTCCTGCGGCCATCCCAGTTTGGAGGCCAGGCCTGCACCGAACCACTGGTGCAATCCCGACCGTGCTTTCCAGCTAAGCTCTGCAACATCGTGGATATGGACTGCAAGAATAAATTCCAGTGTGAAAATGGTAACGATAGTCATCATAGCTTAACTTCAGCATTATTCAGTAGACAATAGCTACTGTTTGAGACATATAAAAAAAATTAAAAAATTCCAGGTTGTCCCTGTGTATTCCATGCATGTATTCTATTCCACGTTGTCCATGTATTCCTTAGGAAAAAGGGGCAGGGAGCTGAGGATTTTATGTTTAATGGGAACTTACTATTTACATTTCTTCTTCAGTTAAAAGGAATTCAGGGTTGTGCAATCTGTACTGTAGAATGGTAGCATCACTATGGCTGGTAGAAAGTAGCACTGTTCCAATGAGATTTTTTTTGGCACAAATTTTACATGTACAAACATATCCTTATAGTTTGTCTGAAATCAAACTTGCACTGTTTTTATTAATTTTTTTTAAAATCATTGTCTTGGTAGTTCTTGCTTAATTTTAAATATACCTGATCAGATTTGATAGTTTTATCAGAATTTCCTTTTGCTAAACCTTAACTTTGGTCATCATGCCTTCAAATTAATACAAACTGGTAGAAAAGAGACAAATATTTTTATTTAAGTAATGTATGTTTTGAAGTGCCTTGCTATGTTAATTCCTGTTGCAAGCTTACACCGTTGCTAGAGAAAGAAATTGCTCTTTTTTGCATTGAGATGTGAAGAATCACTGCATAAGTCCTCTTGCTGCTGCTTTTTCTCTGTCCAGGTCGCTGTATTGCAAAAAAATTGGAATGCAATGGAGAAAATGACTGTGGGGACAACTCTGATGAAAGACATTGTGGGAGGAAAAAGATGGTGTGTAGCAGAAAGTTTGAGAGCATCCCAGGTGTGCATTTAATCGGCAGTGGGTAAGCCAGCTTTGTTTTTTTCACAGGCATTACACTGCTTATCAGCAACTTACATAAAAAAAGACAATTGTCAAATTTGCATGTGAGAGTAAACCATTAAAACATGACCTCTTAAATGAAAAGTAGTAAGAGGTTATAAGAATGTAACTAAACAGCCAGGCTTGGACTTACTGCATCTGGCAGTCCTACTCTGCTCTACTCCTACTGCAGGAGCCATCAGGGAGCACTGCTGTGAGGGACATTGCCCACCCTCACCACAACCAGAACACCACTTACTGGCAAATTCCAGCTCAGTTATTACAAAGCATTTCAGAAATTTGGAGGATGTTCCTCTACAGATGTTTGGTTGTGCCTGATACATCTCTTGCAATACCAGCCATGCCTGCCCCAAGTGCTGTGTTCCTGAATGAACTCAGGGCACTCTGGTAACAAACACTTGTGGCTGAACTGGAGAGCAGCACGTTATTTGTCAGTGCCATTTTACTGTGTTTCTCGAGTCAGTGGTTGCCCAAGATAGTCTTATGCTGAGCTTGGTGTTATAGCCTGGTTGTATAATTTTTCAGGTGAATTCAGGGTAAATCAGAAATTTTTATGAAGAAATTTCATTCAAAGCACTAGCATAGCCTTAACACTTACACCCTCTCATTGAAACATAAAACATCTTTGACGCAACTGTACACAACAAATGACACATACTCATGTCTTTCTGAGACTATTTAATTTCTGGAAATTGCTTTTGTTGTTGTTGGTGTTATTAGATTTCACATTCTGTCAGGAGAGAGCCGAGGGGAAGTCCTTGGCAACTCGTTCAATGGAGGAGAATGCAGAACAGTGAGACGCAATGAGACAAGGAAATCGTATCGTGTGCCTGCAAATCTGGAGACTGTCAGCTTTCAGGTACTTTCTAGAAGCAAATTTTAGCAAAAAAATAAAACATTTTCATAAACATAGTTATATGTTGAAGTTATATGCTGAAGTCTTAAGAAGTCTTATGAAGACAAGATTTCCCAGCCTGCTGAGGCCTGAAAGAGCTTCAGCTGAAGAGTAGAAATGGGAAAAAAACCAAGCGGTGTTAGGTGTCTCTACTTGTACCTTTCTCTCACTTTCACAGTGAGTATTTACTCAGAATCAACACAAATTGATCTCAGCTTCTCTCCTGCTTCCTTATGATTGTGGCCATGCCTCTGCTGTGACTTGGTATGCAGGTTCTTGTTCCCAACCACAATATAATCCAGCCAGTGACTTGGTAAAGCCCAAGCTCGTTTTAGCGTTACTGACGCATCCTTCCAGTACCAACAGCTCTCCCAGCACAATCCTCCCATTGAGGCATCTGCAACTTTGAGAGCAGCTCCTCCATCAGCTGTCTCAGCCTCTCAGTCCTGCTTGTCCCCTGACCAGCCCTTCCTACCATCAGTAAGAAGTGGCAGGTAAAGAGTCTGCAAGGCAGAAGGTTAAAAGTCTGGGAAGAAGTCTTGCAGGACAGGCCAAGAAAAAAGGATATTGTTTTTTATTTTTCCTCAAATATTGGAATGTGATTTTCAGGCAGGATATTTCAGACTTTTAAACACTGATATTTATAAAATAATTGGGATATTATGGTTGAGGTGTAGTATCTGGCTGCATACATCCTGGAAGGCCCCCTTTGAAGCAAATGGTCGTATTGGGAAAAAAGGGATGCAGGACATGACAAAAGTTGAAGGAGTGGAAGAGACTGAACTGTTGATTATTAACATGAATATTGTGAGATTTTACTTTAAAAGGCACAGCTGAACAAAGCAAATTCCAACATTGTCTGGTTTGGTCAATGGCATTGAAGAAGTACTGTGTACAGAAATATTCTGTAGGGAAAACAATTCTTGGCTTGCCCAATTTTTTCAAGCTCTGTTGTCTATGAGATAACTAATGTCCATCTGCAAAAATATTACGAGCTTGTGATTCTCACCTGAGCTTGCATCTCTATTTTTCAACATTTAGAGTAGTTTTTGATATAGAAATGTCACTGAACCAGCTTTCTGCTTGGAGCTGCAGTGCACTTTAATACAAAAGCATGTGTTTACTTGGAGAACAGAACTGGATCAGGGGAGTGGACATCATTGCCCAAAGTCCTTCAGAGATCCTATAAAGCCTTATTAAGTAAGCCTGAAATGGTAAAAAATGAATCTAAAGGTCACAGATCTTGCAAGGGATTTGCCTTAATTATGGGAAATGAGTCACTTCTGAACAGACGTTCAAGATGCCTTAGTATCGCTGCTTGGCGCAACAGCATAACTGAGTCTTGCCAATGTTAACTGGTAGGTTCACTCTCTATTACTATTCATTTACTTCTAGTCCATTCTGCAATATGGTGACTTACACTACAGGTATGCTCTGACTCCCATCTGAATAAAACCTGCTCATTCTTCTAGAAGGGAATCAAGCAGAAAGTAAAAAACACACCATCATACAATACAAATAGAGACTTACTTTTAGTGTGGACATAATATGCAGGTCTGAGAGTCTTTGTAAAGCATTTTGAAACATTCAAGGAAAATTGTTCTTAAGCTTTAGGGCAAGGGGACTGGGGATTTCTAGAAGAACATGACTTTTTGTTTGTTTGTTTGTTGGTTGCTTTTTTTTTTTTTTTTTTTTTGCCTTGTATAACTGCCTACTGTATAGCCATCTCCTTACCCTACAATAGCTTTTTAGCTTTCTGCTATGTTCCCAAGCATTAGACATGTCTATTCCAGAAGAAGCCAAGAATTCATTGTTTAATACTTTGCTCCCTTTCAAGTTATTAGGGCAAATTGATTTTGGTTTACTGAATCTCTAGGTAATAGATGAAGAGGATGATGTAAAATCAGATTTCTACAAGGATTTAACGCCTCTGAGTGATGGTGACGTGGGAAGCAGTACATCCTCTCATTCATCTCAGAGAAGATCTGGCATACCAGGTCTATTCTCAAGGAAAAGAAAAGTTCAAATCACATCATATTCCTCCTTCAAGAAAGCCATTGAAGCCTCACATGAGAAGGTAATTGAATGGTGACATGAATTTCTTCCTTTCTTTGAGTTTCCATCTTCTTGTTTAGGGGGACTGAGCTACCACAGGTTATCCACTAACAAGGTATATTGGGATTACATTTTGCAAAACTACTACAATTAAAAACGAGAATGTCCTCTCCTGATTCTACAGGATGTTCCTGGTTGCAACATACTTTCTGTTAAGCTGCACAGAGTCACAAAAATAATCCCAGAAATAACACACCAAGAGAAAAGTTTCTGAGAACAGACAGCTACTTCCCATAAAATTCTGCCTCTCTAATTCAGGCAAATACTGTGAAATATAATTATTCTAGAGTTTAATGATAGTAAAGGATCAACTATTCTTTTGTCTGTGATTACGCCTGGCAGAGGTCATAAAACTGTTCAAAATTAAAGCTTGTTGAAACCGAGGAGTTGTAATAAAATTATAGTAAATCTTCTACAAAAACATCTGTTATAATTTTAATGTTTTCATGACAGATTTATTACTAGCTTACAGGCTTGTCTTAATTGTTAAGTAACTTGACTGATTAAGTAGTCCACAATTTCTAGTCTGCAATAGTCTTTGCTTAAGTTCCATCTACTGGAATTTTATTTGCTGTCATTCTGATGCAGTTATATGTATCAAGTTTTTCTTCTGTAGAACTGGTGAGTTTATTTTGATAGAATGGTGTCTTCTTAACGGTTTAAATCCAGTCCCAAACTATGAAAAGAAATGTGAATATCAATGAAACTTTCTAGAGGAATCTTTATTGGACTTAAACTTGTTTTGAACTTTATTGTCATAAAATTTCAGAAACATGCATGAGAAAGCTGATGACTTGGTCTGCTGTTGGCTGTAGATGGCTTATTTCCTCCTGACTGTGTCCATGGCAAGACTTTTAATTTTGATCTTCAGGTTCCTTACCATGTTACAGGAAGCCTCTGCATTCACCTGTGCCTACCTGTATGCAGTTTCTTTATAGGTGTATACAACAGCAGATATCTACTTACATATGCATATGAAACAAATCTATAAATTCAAAATATTCACTTACAAAGTAAAAGTAGTTTAAAAAGATCACTGACAATGAGTGAGAACTAACAATCTGGGAGGTCAAATTCAGACCAGATTTTCAAACTGCAAGCAGAATAGCTTCACAAGAGCATCACAGAGTCACTGTAGGGCCTAAGTGACTTGAAAGGTCTTGAATTTTTCCATATTGTTAAGAGGAAATATGAATATGTTTCTGATGCTTATTTTTGTTTGTCTATTATTATTATTATTATTACTGTTAAGCTAATCTTTAGGCTCTTTAGTACATATTCTTGTATACTAATTTTTAAATAATTTTCATGACAGTAATGACCCCTTTCTGGTCTTCTGTTTGCATCAAAACAAGCATTTTGGGTGGGATACATCTTGCGTATCTATAGACAATGGCAGATTTACAGAACCTTGCACCTCAGCTAGTTGCCCTCATTTTGTATCAGTTAAAAGAAACTCAGTGGATTTTTACATAAATGTGAGTGCTCTCAATAGTGTTCCAGCAGGGCTTAAAGGAAGCCCCAGTTACCAGCTGTCACTCTTCTCTACTAAATATAAGGAAAGACTCATAAAGAGAAACTTTAATATTATTTTTTAATAATAATATTATTTAATTATTATTGTATTACCCATTACATCATAAACTTGTTGATTAATCTTGCTCATTTTGCTACATGTTATTAGTTTTATTTACCATTTTCTTCTTCTGCCTCTTTTTTTTTTTCCTGAATTTCATAAATTTTTTTCAAACTCCATTTTCCTTTGAGATAGAGAAGTTATCTCAGAATTGGCACACTGGTAACTGCCTGACAGCATGTGTGTTCCGGGCATTCAAGGACACCAAGGGACTCCTGAAGTTTCTGCACCCAACCCATTGGCTCATGCTCCTAATATTCTTGGCTGCAGCTCATTGAGTTGGATGGCTTGAATTAAAAAATTGAGGCCTGAAAGATAGGAAGCCATCCCCATCCGTGGGGACGAGAGGCAAGATTCTGTGCTTGCATTACTTGGAAGTAAACATTATTTAATTAACCAGTACGTTCTAGTGAGAGTCTGTTTTGTGAGAAATGTTCTAATTAATTAAAACTATTGGTTTCATCAGGCCAGCTCAGCTTGTGTCTGGATGATTTTTGTTTTGTCAGTTAAGTAGTTTTTATATAATATCTGACCTTATTTGAGTATCTGCACTTGATTTAGACCAGGATTTTGACTGAATATCTTTGGGAATAATCACCTCAATCTACAGCATTGCATTTTGTATTAATACCTGGTATTCATGGATAAAGATTGCCACAGTTGCCAGGGGTTACCAGTATGTTTAGACATGTGACCAGGGTAACTGGAGACTTTGGAATTCAGTTTTCTGAATTTCTTCTTCAAGTAAAAGTTTCCAAGGTTGTTCAAGCCTTGGGGATTTAATAAAGAAGTCACTTGGTTTGACAACTGTAAGGGAAATTGCTAGTAAGAAAAGCACTTAAGATGCTTTGAATATTAGAGAATATAAATGCATGGTGCAAGTCAAGAAAAAAAATATTTTTTGGTATGGGGGAGCATCATATCCACCTGAGCATTTAGAATTTAATGTTTGCCAAAGTTGCTTGTAATTTTGTGCATCATAGCTGAAATGTGATATGGTACGGCTTAAAACTGAGCCCAAATCACCTGGTAGTCATTTTCTGAGAAATGATATTACCTCAGGGTATTTAAGGAGCAGAGTACAGTCCAGGGAATATTATATATCCTATTTCTTCCATTTTTATTCTCACTGCTGCAGAAAGCTGAGTGCCCTTAGTTTATCTTCCAGCATGCAAATGAGAGCACTGAAATGGAGAGTGCTGTGCACATCTCAGTGCTGTGGTCCAGCTCACATGTTATGTTGCTGACTCTTGGCTGAAGAAACTCCATATTTAATGCAGTCTTATGACTTCTATGCCACATGAACCTGAAGACAGAAGTGGAGCAGAATCAACCTATCAGTATGAAAACTCCATAGCAGAACCTATATATAGATCAGTATCAATTTTATTTATAATGATTTTCTTCTTTCTGCAGATTGCTCATTTTGTGCTCTTTCCCATCACCCCTTTTGCTCTTGATCTCTTTGCTTCAGGTTTGTTGTTTGGTTTTTTTTTTGTTGTTACTTTTTTTTTTTGCCATGTTACCAGTTTCTCCATTCAGTATTCTTTTTCTCTCTTCTCTTTTTAGTTGAACTCTCTCATTAACAACCTTCAACAGTGAGCACAAAAAAAATTAGCTGTCTCAAAAACATGAGTTTTCTGAATGTAAGAGGTGATGCTTCTAGTTTCTGAACTTCTTGCTTTTTTTTCCACCCATATCACGCCCTAGACCTTGTGTGTTAATAGCCTGACACTGAATTAAAACTTTATTCCTGTAAGTTTAGTTTTAGCAGACTGATAAACAACATTTGAGACCTCACAATAATGAGGTAGTATCCAAAATACCCACTCAATATTAATTAATAAATAAAACAGCTCACAGATACTTACTAGCTTCAGCCTTTCCTCCTAGTCTTTTGCCTGTCTTATCAATTACTGGTATATTTGCTATAGCAGAAGTCATTTTACTTTCTGTTTGTCCACTGCTTAGGAATTCTTAACTCACACTTAAATCCTATACACTCCCACAATGCAAAGCAGTAATGAGTGTTGTCCCTGAGAACCTCACAGGATGCTTGGAAATTCCAGGGCTAGTCTATGTGAGTTTAATCATGGTTAAAGCATCATGATGGACTAGAGGAAATAGGTTTTCAGTGTAGCTCAGATCATATTCTTGGCCACTCTGTTTTCTGCAATCAACTACCCACGAAAGCAGCAAGATTATGTTATTTCATTTTATTTTATTTTATTTTATTTTTTTAATTTTATATCTAGAATTCCAACTTTATTAGAGTCCATAAAGTCATCTCTGTTGCAAACTTCACCATGAAGGAGTCAAATTTGCAGCTCTCAGATGTCTTTCTAAAAGCTCTAAACCAGCTGCCCCTGGAATACAACTATGCTTTATACAGTAGAATATTTGATGACTTTGGCACTCATTACTACACCTCTGGAAGGATGGGTGGTTCCTACGACATTCTTTACCAGTATAGTTCCGAGGAACTCAAGAACTCAGGTATGTAATCTTTAGCAATTTGTTTACTATTTTTCTTACCATTTTCTATTTTTAGGTCTTCCACCATACAGAAAACTCAACAACTAACAGAAAAAGAATCTCTTAGATTTGCGTAGACAGAGGAATTACTCACACTGCTCAAATATAAAGCAAGAAGGAACTTCCACGCTTTATTTTAAAAAATTGAAGATCTTCTTTAATTGGTAAATGTCACTGTGTTCGTGACAGTATTTAGGACCTTCAAGTCCAAATCCTTTGACACCAAGAAGGCTTTCCAATATACGCCACTGTGGGACTGAGGTCTGAGAGATATGTTGCCTTCTGGGCTACTGTTTTAGAGCTGCTGATATTGATTAGAAAATAGTCTGAAACTTAATCCATGACTGCTAGACTGTCAAAATGAAAACAGAATATTACAGAAGGTGAAATTCTTGGTTAATAGTAATGATATTTAATGTCACCACTGTAACTTGTATGGGCATGGGAGGGTACCTACAGGGCCTATAGATAAGTATGATGCATTCTACTGGTCTTTGTAGCCAGGGAATTGGGTACCTTCAGGAGCAATGTCTTCTTCTATAATATTGGTGGTCTTTGTCCACAGTGCTGCAGGAATAGGTGGTAATTACTTTTCCAGGCAGAGCAGCCCGTTGGTATGACCTGGGCTCAGATGAAGGTTTGCTGTTCCCACCCACTCTGCAGAGTAGCACCTTGGGTGACTGGGTTTTGATTTTGAACAGCAAAGGACTGCTCCATGGTGCTCCAGAAGAAGGAAGGGTTATCAGATACAACAGAAGAGGTGATATAGGAGAAATACCTAAACAGGAATAGGCTGAGTTTAGGAGAGTCTATTCAGCACCTGATGGAACCGGTTTGATGAGGAGCAGAACACACCCTGGCAGTAGAGACAATGGTGGATCAGGAGCTTGAATGTAGTAAAGAGGTCAGAAAGAAATGAGTGAGCAGGGAGACCTGTGATGTAACAGATCTATGGTGATGCAGCTGCTGCTTTTGTACTTCTAGGTCTGTCAGTGGATGAATCAATGGAGTGTATTCGAACAGAAACAAGAAGGCGTGTGTTTTTCCGAAAGAAGAAGAAAGTCAGTACCGAATGTGTCACAAACAAGATGACTGTGAAACATGAAGGTAACTATGATAATAACGGGGTTTGTATCCTTTTAGTTAACCTGAGTTATCCTCAACAAGGCACACCAGGTCCTCCTGGCTAGAGGAGTTCTTCCAACACTGAAGGTGTTCTTCCAACACTGACAGAGAGGCCAGTGTTCATCAACAAGATTGGAAAAGACGTTCAAGATTATCCAGTCCAACTATCCACTTCCTACCAACATTTCCCACTAACCTATGCCCATTAGAACAACATCTAAACATTTCTTGAACACCTTCAGGAAGAGTGACTCCACCACCTGCCTGGGCAGCCCATTCTAGAGCCTAACTGCTAACTGCAGTTGAAGAGAAATTTTTTCCTAACATCCATAACATCCATAACCTGAATCTCCCCAGCACAACTTGCAGCTATTCCCTCTAATCCTATCACTAGATAAGTGGGAGAAAAGGCCAACCCCCAGCACACCACAACCTCCTTTGAAGTGGCTGTAGAGAGTGATAAGGTTTCCCCAGAGCCTCCTCCAGAATAAAAAAATCCCAGTTCCTTCTGTTTCTCCTTATAAGACTTGCGCTCCAGACCCCTCACCAGATTTGTAGCCGTTCTCTGAACAGGCTTCAGAGCTTCAATGTCTTTCTTGTAGTATGGGGCCCAAGACTGAACATAGTTCTTGAGATGTGACCTCACTAGGCCTGAGTACAGAGGGAAATCATTTCCCTGCTTCTGCTGGAAGCACTGATGGCCAAAGTGTTGTTGGCCTTCTTGACTTCTGGGTCATGATCAGCCAAACTTTGACCAGCACCCTCAGGTCCATTTCTTCCACACAGTCTTCCAGCCACCCTGCCCCAATCCTGTAGCATTGCCTGGGGTTGCTGTGGCCAAAGTGCAGGATCCAGCACTTAGTCTTGTTGAACTTCATCCCATTGGCTTCATGCCAACTATCCAGCCTGTCCAGATCTCTCTATAAGGCCTTCTTACCCCCAGGCAGATCAATACTTCCTGTCAACTTGGTGTCGTCTGCAAACCTACTGAGGTTGTACTCAGTGAGGTGATCCAAGGTGATTTGAGACAGTCAGCACAGCTTCACCAAGGGCAGGTCGTTCCTCATGAATCTGGTGGTCTTCCATGATGGAGTAATGACATAGGTAGATAGGGGAAAGGTGACGGATGTCATCTTCCTGGACTTCTGCAAAGCCTTTGACATGGTCCCTCACTATATCCTTCTCTCTAAATTGGAGATTGGTGGATTTGAAGGATGAATTGCATGGTGGATTAAGAATAGGTTGGCTGGACACAGCCAAAGGGTTGTGATCAATGGTTCTGTTTCAGGGTGGAAGCTGGTCACAAGCGGTGTCCCTCAGGGGTTGGTCTTGGTACCAGTGCTCCTCAGCATCCTCATCAGTGTCATAGACAATGGCATTGAGTACACCCTCAGCAAGTTTGCAGATGACTCCAAGTTGAGCAGTGTGGTCCATGCACTGAAGGGAAGAGACGCTATTCAGAAGGACCTGGACAAACTGGAGAATTGGGACCTTGAGAACCTAATGAGGTTCAACAAGGCCAAGTGCAAGGCATTGCACTTGGATCAGAGCAATCCCAGGTAGTTATACAAACTGGGTGAAGATTTCCTTGAGAGCAGCCCTGTGGAGAAGGACTTGAGGGTTTGTGGAGAAGAAGCTGGACATGAGCTAAAAGTGTGCGTTTGCAGCCCGGAAGGCCAAACTGTATTCTGGGCTGCATTGAAAGAGGAGTGGCCAGCAGGGAGAGGGAGGTGATTGTCCCGCTCTACTCAGCTCTTCTGAGGCCCATCTGGAGTACTGCGTCCAGGCCTGGAGTCCCCAGTACAGGAAGGACGTGGATCTCTTGGAGCAGGTCCAGAGGAGGGCCACTAAGATGATCAGAGGGGTGGAGCACCTCTCCTATGAAGAAAAGTTGAGGGAACTGGGCTTGTTTAGATCGGAGAAGAGAAGGCTCCAGGGAGACCTCATTGTGGCCTTCCAATACTTGAATGGAGCATGTAAACAGGAGGGGGATTGTTTACATGGGTTGACAGTGATATTACAAGGGGAAATGGTTTTAAACTAAGATGAGAGATCTAGGTTGATCTAGATATTAGGAGGAAATTATTCACTCAGAGATGGTGATGCATTGGAGCAGATTGCCCAAGGAGGTTGTAGATGGCCCATTCCTAGCGGTGTTCATGGCCAGGCTGGATGTGACTCTGGGAAGCCTGGTTTGGTGGTTGGCGACCCTGCACATAGCTGGGGGTTGAAACTCAATGATCATTGTGGTCCTTTTCAACCCAGGGCATTCTATGATCCTGTGATTCATTCCCCTTGTCCAGGTCACAGAATCACAAAATGGCCAGGGTTGGAAGGGACCTCAAGCATCATCAAGCTCCATCACTCCCACCACAGGTAGGGCCACTGATCATTTACTAGTAGACCAGGCTGCCCAGGGCCCCATCCAATCTGGCCTTGAACACCTCCAGGTACGGGGCATCCACAACTTCTCTGGGCAGCCTGTTCCAACACCTCACCACTCTCTCTGTAAAGAACTTCCACCTGACATCCAACCTCAATCTTCCCTCCCTCAACTTAAAACCATTTCCCCTTGTCCTGCAGTTATCTACCCTTTCAAAGAATTGATTCCCCTCCTGTTTGCAGGCTCCCTTTAGGTACTGAAAGGCTGCAATGATGTCACCCTGCAGCCTTCTTTTCTCCAGCCTGAACAAGACCAGCTCCCTCAGCCTGTCTTCATAGGGGAGGTGCTCCAGCCCCCTGATCATCTTCATGGCCCTCCTCTGGACCCTCTCCAACAGCTCCCTGTCTTTCTTGTATGGAGGGCTCCAGACCTGGACACAGCACTGCAGATGGGGCCTCACAAGAGCAGAGAAGAGGGGGACAATCACCTCCCTGTCCCTACTGGCCACTCCTCTTCTGATGGAGCCCAGCTTTCTGAGCTGCAAGAGCCTGTTGAGGTGCCTCTGAATGGCATCCCTTCCTTCCACCGCATCAACCGCACCACTCAGGTCACCAATAAAGACGTTGAACAGGACAGGCCCCAGTACCAACCCCTGGGGAACAACCCCTTGTATTGCCTGGGGTTGAAACGTTTTCACTGTTTCAATGAAGCAAACATCAAAAACATCTTCCTGCTTGCAAAATTACGGTAGAGGAACTCTCATCCTCTGCTCTCGAGTTCTGTAACTTGAGATCCAGTGTCAGTGGCTCTTTCTGGCAGTCATGGATCTGACAAGCATGGCTAGAGCCAGGCTTGCGAAAGTGAGAAACCTGTGATTCCATGATCTTTTCTAGAGGTTGCTCAGAGCTGCTGAGAGATTTCTGCAATGTAATGCACCCTTATATTCCCCTCCCATCTTCCTCATCTTGAACAGACATCATGAAGTCCCCAGCAATGCATCTCATACCACAGAAGGTTGGCACTATTTCTGAAAGAATGGTAAGGATTGTGTTCTGCATCACTAAAAACAGATATAACCTCACCTCCACTGCTTTTGCAGTCATTCTGTGATCAAGTCCAATTAATCAGGCATTTATAACTGGGACCAAAGATCCTGCCTTGCAGTGCATTCTTCTTCTAGCGAAGCCTGCTTTATCTATACAATTTCACAAGTCTCTGGTGTAGTTGAGAATATCTCCATGGCAGCAGCCTTACACAGCCTTCTTTAGGAAATTGATACATCACTAAACAGAATAGGAATTTTTTTTTCTGAGCTTAGACTCATTTCTTCTAAGGGTAACTCTATAATATTTCAGTATATTCTTTTCTATCGTGTTACAGTTTTCCTTATGACACTGTTGTTTTCTTTGAAGGCCTTTGTCTCACATTTCTGTTCTGAAATCCCTTCAGGTTCCATATTGGAGTCAGCAGAACGGTCAGTCTCACTGGTCAAAGGTGGCAGATCAGAGTACGCTGCTGCACTGGCCTGGGAGAAAAAGGGGGCTTTTCCAGGGAACACAAGCTTTATAAACTGGCTGGAATCGACCAAGGACAATCCCGTAGTAATTGACTTTGAGGTAGGAGAAGGTTAAGAAAAATATTGATAAATACCCAACAGCCAGCAGCTATGCATTCCTGCCCTTTAAATCCAGATGACGTTGACTGTGAGGTGAATTACATGTGCACACACATCTGGGCAAGATATAAAGAAAATAATGTACCTTTCCTGGTTGGATCTACATTGCAAAGTATGGCACACAGTTAAACTGAAGGTAAGTGCTAACTGAATGGCTGTTTTCCAGGTGTCGTCCATTGTGGATCTGGTGAAGAACATGCCTTGTGCCGTGACCAGGCGACGCAACCTCAGAAGGGCCCTTGGGGAATATGCAGGCAGGTTTGACCCATGCCAGTGTGCCCCGTGCCCCAACAATGGCAGGCCTGTGCTTTCTGAGACAGAGTGCCTCTGCTTGTGCCAGGCTGGCACCTACGGCACAAACTGTGAGATCCGAGCTCCAGGTTATGAGTCAGGTGAGTGTGATGATACTGCCATGGTGTAAATGGGGATCTCCTGTTATAAAGCCCATAGTGAGCTGTGATCAGGAATTCCTGCGGCACAGAACTGAGGAGGCAACCGTTTGAAAATCAACTTTGCTGTATTTTCTAGAAAGCAAAACTCTGAAATTTCACTGATAATTAAAAACATGAATGATTTTATAAATTCATTTATGAATGTATAAAGAAACATATTTTTATTTTTTGTAAAAGTGCATTTATTTGCACAAGAAATGTATCACTTTATGCATAAATCAAAAAATGTAACATATACATGTTTCATGCAGTTCATAGAATCACAGAATAATAGAATGGCCTGGGTTGAAAAGGACCACAATGATCATTGAGTTTTAACCTACCTGCTGTGAGCAGAGTCACCAACCACTAGACCAGACTGCTCAGAGCCATGTCCAGCCTGGCCTTCCACTCTTCTTTCCAGTGTCTATCAAAAAGTAATTTTCTGAGCACAGTGGTATGTAGTCCTACCTTTAGAACAACTGAAAAGCTCTTGCTAGCAGGGCTGTGGCCATTGCAGAAATATTGAAGATTTAGTCCTGATACAGCCTGTCCTGCCCCTCTCTGGGCTGTTTTTTTCAGGCATCTTTCAAAGTGCTCAGACTCCTTAAGCAGGAAAATTTATTTCTGCAAGGATGTTATCTGTTGGACAACATACACAAAAGATAGATGGGATTTATCAAAATATTAGGATAAGCAGTAGATTGTATGCTTTCCCACTAAGACCTCACAAAGTCTTTGGCCAAGGAAGCATCAGCCATGTGGGTGGGGAAGGGCTGTCCACAGCTGAACTCTGGTCCAGGTCCAGAGTCAATGTTGTCAAACTTTTACATCCTTACCAGTTATTTTTAAACAAAACAAAACAAAACCTTGATATCATCAATTGATAATAAAAAATTGATATCATCAATTCATATCATAACTTTTACCTAAGAATCCTGTCAATCTAGTCAAAGACAAATATGATGTAATCTTCCCTTCCAAAATTCATGCAACTTCTTACCCCATTGTGGTGATCAGAAGGTATTAAAATAAAGGGGCAACTACTAATAGAAAATAATACAGAGTAAGCATAGCATTTAAAAGAAATTAAAAGATGTGATAAAAAAATCCCTAAGCTACACTAATGAGAGTATGAAATAAGTTGTTTAGCAAATAGAATGAAATTAGGACCAAAGATACTTGATGCAAAAACTAGGAAATCCATTTCTTAGTTTCCTTATGGCCTACTTTGCTTAAGATAAAATATCTAAGGGATATAAAAGTTGTTAATTATAGTGTAGAAGGAAAAATCTATTTGAAATGTCTTAAGGATAGGGAACCAAGTCATAATTCTGAAAAAAATTATTTCACACAAAAGAAATTTTTTCAAAAGAATTTGGCATTCATGTAGAAAATAGAATTAATGTATTATTATGTTGCTTTTGTTAAAAGAAAAAGTATCTCAACAACTGCGTGCTTCAAAAAGAAACAATATAAGATATGCAAATAAAGATATGGATGTGGATAATGTATGTCACGAAGAACAGAAATGGTGTGTAAATAATAATTCTTATGTAATGCTTTGTGGTGGCACAGGCAAATAGCCTGGTGGGTGAGAAAAGACAGTGATATTTTAATTCAGTTTGTGTGGGAAGTAGATTTGGTGTTTAGACTTAGTTTTAGAGTTCATATTTAATTTGATAGCTTACCCTTTTATGAGTTATCTGAGGTAGTTGTCAGTACCATGAAAATAAAAACATCTGTGCATGAAGTAGAATACTGCTTCTGGATTTAAACGTGACCTGCAAAGAAAACTGGAAAGAAAGGCCTCTCCTGAAGCAATCTGAAATTTGCCTATCTCTTTGGAAAACCTCACATTCTCAACATAATCTACTCTGTTAACATTAACAATTTCAAATCCTCTGAAAATGGCTACTATGAATTTACCATCATCTCTCTAATATGTTGATTAAGAAGTTCTATATTTGATATTTTTTGAAAAAAATCGGGCTCTCTTTTACTTCTTGCAGTTGCTGTAGATGGTCGCTGGGGTTGCTGGTCTGAATGGAGCTCATGTGATGCTTCTTTCAAGAGAAGAAGGACCAGGGAATGTAATAACCCATCCCCAATAAACGGTGGAAAACCTTGCAAGGGTGAACGGGAAGAAGAGGAGGACTGTTACGTCTCTGTGTTCATGGACAAGTAAGAAGATGGTTGATCAAAAGACTCTTCAGTCATAAGGCAGAGTTACAGAGCCCTCCAGAGTGGCTTTGGGACCAAGGAGAAGTGACAAACAGCTCCCGTTTCTGAACTTACGTGGTACGGGCTGAGAAAAGGAAATATTTGAAAATTTTTGTAACTTGCTTCAGGTTGAGATTTACTCATTGTTTATTCCAGAAAATGGCTGATTATTTACATCCTAAAGTATGTCTGTAGATCTCTTAAACTTCTTTATGGCTTCCTGGCCAGAGCTATGGAGAAGTCATCTTCTTACACTCACAGGAGCTGGCAGTTTCTTTATTTTTTATTTCACATCCTCTTAAAGGTTTAAGTCTGAGCTCATTGCCTTGGAGAAAATTTCTCTGAAATTAACAAGCTTTTCATATTCCTGCTTGGATTTCATCTAATGTACAAGTTTTGCATGGTTTCATCTTGAAATCATAATTCCAGCCTCAAAAGAGGCTCAGTTTCTTGCATCTTTAAGAATAAGATTTTGAACAGGTTCAACTTTTCTGCTGAGAATCACATGCAGAAACAGATGAGCCAGTATTTTCATTATCCTTGGTGTAATGACAGCAGAGGAGATTATGGAGCAATAGGAGAGAGAGGATGAAAAGCAATGGACCATGTGGTTCTTTGTTACTTACCTCAGAGACTAGGCTTTACAGCTCCACACTGATAGAAAACAAGCCTCCTGTAACCACTGACTGATAGCAATGATTGGGTTATGACCATATAAACATTTTAAGGGGGTATTTTAAGTGTTCACACTAGACATGGCAAAAACCTACTGTATCACAACATTGTTACTCATAAACCTAACCAAACTGTCTTCTTACCACTTTTTTTTTTTTTTTTGAGGAAAATACTCCAAGCATATCCGACCAAAACTTCTGACATTACGCTGTTGTTTTTTGACAGCCGCTTAAGATGAATCCTTACCAGCAATTTTTACTTTTCAGAGGAGCTCCTTGTATTAATGATGATGAAGCAAAAAAAGAAGTGGATATTGTGATTGGTGAGCTTGAGACCGGATGCTCCAGGCCAGACCCACCAGAAAATGGGTTTATAAGGGTGAGCATGAAAAATGATTGAGACGGAAGGAAAACATACTAGTTACAGTCTCTTTGCTAGATTGATACCTAAGCTAATAAGTGTGCTAGTGACAATGTTGCTGTGTATAGTATGTTATGGGACTCCAGTTCACCAGCATTTACAAGCAAGTGAATTAAAGGCAAAGTGAAACCTATCCTGAACTGATCTTTGAATATTTTGTAACCATGGCTTTATTTAGTATGGCTGGACAAATATTCTGTAGGTGACTGGACGATTCTTGTTTCAGAAAAGGAAAAGCATTTGCTGCAGGACTTTAAGCACTGATTTGTTTGACAGTGTCTATTTTCATTCAAGATTTTTTTATAGTCTTTTTACCTTTGGGGGCTTTATTTTGGCAGAATGAAAAGAACCAGTATGCAGTGGGAGAAGAAGCTGAAATTGCCTGTGTGAGCGGTCATGTTCTCAGTGGCTATCAGTTCCTCCGATGTTTGCCTGATCAAACTTGGACACAACAACCTATTGAATGCCAACGTAAGAAAGAACTAGTTTTGTTCAGCAACAAAACAAGTCATGGAAAAATACACAAAATAGACTATAATACAGGTTTTAACAAATAAATCTGTAATGATATCTGAAAAGACAGCATTTTAATAAGGTACTTAAAGCATTCACACTAGGCATGACAAAAACCTACTGAGTCATTACACTGTTCCTCTTTGAACTTCAAAGTGTTGCTGCTGTGTGCTTTGTAAGAATATTGCGATGTTAAATGTTTTAGAAAACACTCAGTTTTATGAGGCCTTTCTCCTAGTTTTAAATATCTCTGAGAGAAGCAAGTACTCATCTCTTATACTCAGATTTATAGTAACAATCTTTGACAATTAAGCTGAACAAAGTGTTCTTGGAGGAATCTGACTACCATTTTTTGTATTAAATTAATTATGTCTCTAAAATCCCCATAAGAAATGAATGCCTCAAACTGCTTACGGACAAGTCTTTTCAACAGCTATAGGTGAGAACTGGCCTGGTCTTGCTAACAGGAGAGTTTCCAATAGCTTGTTAAAACTCAGTGTAATTTTATTGACTTACTATTCATTTTATTAAAAAAAAAGTCCGATTATACTCACAAGTTCTTCAACGCCATTAATTTTAATTGCTTTGTCAATAGCTTCTTTTACAAAAGCAAGATTAAAATATTCTGTAAATACCATTTGTATTTATCAAACCGAAATTAAATTACTCTTACTAGCATACATTAGTAATGGATTGTAGTTATTTAGTTATTGATCAAAAATTACTTTTATAAAAAGCATTGACATGCATTGAAAATATCTAGACTTAATTATGACAAATATTATTTTTGAATGTCAATCAAGTGTTTGGTGTTACTGTGTGTGCCTTAACGGCTCTTCACCTGAAGCATTATGTCTTGCTATAAATATCCCTAAAACAGCTAGAATTATATTCTTTTCTTTTTTAATACAGCCTCATTATGCCTGAGGCCACCAACATCTGACAGTGTTGAAATTTCCCCATTTAAGCAACACTACATCATTGGTGAAACTGTGAAGCTAAGCTGTCGAGCTGGGTTTGTAGTCACTGGTCAAACACAATATACTTGTGGAAAAGACCTGTCCTGGTTTCCTTCTATTCTGAGGTCTATTACATGTGAAAAAGGTTAGTATCTATTCAGGTGCATTATTATTCCTGTAGCCCTGGTATCCTCAGCATGGTTTTATTATAACTAGATAGAGCTAGAATGTGGCTTACTAGTTTTCAAATGCATTGCAACTGTTCATTAAATTATTAGAATCATATTTATTATCAGAATTTTTGAGTGCAACATATTTCGCATTTTGATCATGAAATTGCAATACTGAAACTGTAATCTTGGGGGGAGAAAGCTGTACTAGCAATGCTTAATGAAATTCAGCAGGATAACTCATTCTTTTGAAACTTTGTATGCAAGTTTTTCCAGTGATTCTTGCGAAGACGTACCCATACCTGTGGAAAGCCAGTCATTGCACCTGATGAAGAGGTGCAGGATAAATGGAAATAAATACAATTTAGTCCTGGCAGTAGAAGTCTAAGTAATTTCTGCTAATTATGTTTCCAGTTACAAGAACTCTCACTCTTGTTTCAGATGAGCAAACTAAGATCAGAGGATTTTGCAATCCAGGACAAAAACAGGTTGGGTCTGAGTGTGTTTGCATGAATCCAGAAGAGGACTGTGGGTAAGTAAGTTAAAGCTCCATTTGAAAAAGAAAAGTCACAGTTTCCCCAATGGCAGACGGAAAGTCCATTGTGAAGACAAAATAAAGAGTAACAAAACACAGCAATCTGAAGATTCCTGGTCTCTAACCTGTTATGGCCCTGCATGTAGAATGCAGCCCTCTTCACAGTCAATGAAATAAAATGAAAATTAACTACATGGCACACCAGAGTCTTTCTAATCTCGTGCCATTGTCATCTGCTACTGGACATCCCAACTCTTCTTCCTTCCTTTTTCCTTCAACTTCTACACTTTCATAGTCATCACCTTACCTTAATGTGCCATACTATTTGTGCTTGACGTCCAGGTGAACATGGTGCAAAGTACACCATATATTTCAATATTGAGAGCATAAGAAAATATGTAAGACTTGGACTTACTGTCTCTTAGCAGAACACAACCTGCACAGACCTTTGAGCCTTCCAATGAATAAAGAATTATCCCAGAGAATTTTTAGTAAATGGCTGGACAGGTTAGAGGTGTGGTGTAGGGCTGAAAATTAGAAAGATGAATATGGCTTGAGTATGAACCAGGTTAACATAGGGTCATTGGAAGTGCCCTGTGCCTTGTGGAGATAACAGTACCTCCTGTTTCCTTTCCCAAGCACATCCTTGGCTTTGTATCTTGTGGCTGGGACCAAAGCTTCTTCAGCTCACAGCACTATGCTGTACTTGGGCCTTCTCAAGGACCAGACACTTCAATAGCTATGACAGCCTTAGGTCTTTAGACAGATATCTAGCCTGTCATGGACTTGCTGTTTTTTATTTTACGTTGTTGGAGTTTTTAAAGTATGGACTTGCATCACAGTCTGTTAAAATAATTATTCTTCTTCCTTGGGGCAGCCACTACTCAGAAGACATCTGTGTGCTACATGCTCTTTCTGAACAGCATGTGACGAAACCCAGCTGTCAGTTTTCAGCTGAAAAGTGCCTTGGAGAGCAGTCATTTCACTTTTTGCATGCTGGCCCTTGCCACAGCAATTCCAACTTACATTGGGCTATTGAAAGGGCAAAGCTCTCTGCAGAAAGCTTGAAGAAAGTGCCCTGTGGCTATGACACCTGCTATGACTGGGAGGAATGTCCAGGTATGGCTTCTGAATTTATCCCTGTCCACAGGCACTGAAATTAAAATGTGCTGGGTCCTTCACTGTGTAAGAATGGGATTTACAGGCATTGTGGCCCACTTCAGCAAGTTATGGTCAGAGGAATGTGGAAGTGGGTTCAGTGCTGCATCCCTACTAACATGTGTTACATTCAGATATGTGTCTTCTCTCAGGCAAAAGTGGTATGGCCACTTCCCATTAGTAAGGGATAAAAGAAATTTGAAGATTAAGGGAACTGCTTAGGGAGAATTAATATTTGTATCTTTAATTACAGAGATGCAGCCAGAAATGTTATCACCTATTCCCTGTAAGTCTACTGTAACCACCTGCTTGTACTTCAGGAGTAAATCTGGGACACACCTTCTATAGCATATAATTAAATTATGAAACTAATCATAAAACTACTTAGCAAGACAGGGGCCATCAGTCTTAATGGGATTTTAATGGTAAAATGTGCAAATACCTCTATGTGAAAGCTGTGCTTATTAAGAGTTTTAATGAACTAGCTAAGCTGTTTGGTGAAATCCCTAAGAGGATTATTTTATAAACACTGTTGTGCAACTTGGCTATTTACTTTGTAACTCTGTGATAACAGCAGTAGGATTTCCTGTAAATGTCTGAGGTATTGGATTGCTTCATGCACATCATACGCCTGCCAGGAGAAGGCTGAGTGGCAGCCACACTCATTCCTCCGCTTGCTTCCAGAGACAAATATGATCCAATCACACTTCCTCTGCTTGTGGGAAAAAAAAAAAGAAACAGCAATGTGAAGCAATCTTAAAACCTTTGTTTTGCAAGATGATTTATACAGCACAGATTTGAAGGATGTGGCTTAAAGCTACTGCACAAGGTATTGCTTCAAATGGGGCTGAAGCACTGACTAGGATCAGGTGTGCCCTTCAGGGGGCACGGCAGGGTGGGCTCCTCTGTAGATGACTATGATATCAAAAAACACTTAGCTTATTTATTCCAGAGCCCCTAAGAAGCCTAGCTCTGTTCCCACCATGAAACTGGATTAAGACTGGATTCAGTGCCATCATCTCAGTGTTTTTATCTCAGAGACCCACAGAGGAGCCCTGTGCAGTAAGCAAGAGTCCTTGGGAGAAAAGGACATTAAATTTTCATTGTGGTACTCAAGAGGTTTTAACTGGAAAAAATTCCTCACCAATATTCTTGCCCATGAGTATGCACAATTAGGAAATGGAAGTTAATTAGTAGTTATATCAACTACTGTATCATGATTGTATCAACACAGAGGCAGAAGATACAGAAGTACCATGCGAAAGAAGCTGAACTGAGTAAAATGCATGTTTTTCATTTGTTTTAAGAAAGGGGAGGCAGGAATTTAGTTTCCTGCCCAGGGAATTTCTGGGAAAGAATGTAAAGAGTCAGAATCTGATTAGATCAGAAATAGGTAATGAAATAACCGGCAGGACTGAGTTTTACCACAGGCCAGCAGGCAGGTAGTTTAGCATTCATAAAGGGAGCTCTAATGAAATAGGAGCTGGCACAATACAGACCTTCAGACTCCATTTCACAGCAACATTGTGTGCAAAGATAATTGCAAACAGAAAGTCAGCTTAATATATTTCTGTTTAGAAGAAAGGTCAAGGTAAATTAGTGAATAAAAATAGTTAGATACTTCATTTCTGCTGCTGTAGTCAGTGTTGCAAAAACTGATACATAAAGCTTCTATTGTCTCTGCTTCCCAATGTCCTGCTGCCTAGTGCGTGCACTAAGATTTCTGACCATAAGATACCATGTACCTTAAGTATACTGTAAGGTATCATGAACCTGCAATAGCTTTTTTCCCTATTGGCTTTTGAAAGGTTGTCAAACTATAAGGTAATAACACGTTTTTATTCATAAAATTTGCAGCTAAAACTCCAACACATTCTTTGCCAGAATCACAGATGCAGTGCTCCTGCCTAATGCCTTACCAGTGCCCCAGAGAAGAGAGCCAGCTTCACTGCATCCGAATGGAGTCAACAGGGAGAAGGAAGACAGTCAGTCACTGTGTGCTGGCAGCCATGAAGTGTGCTGGCATCAGACTGGAGGTGCTGGAGGAGGGGAGCTGCCTGGGATAAATCAATGGCTCTCCCAGTGGCCCCCACCACTGTCATCCCACCACAATGGGGTAAACCACCATAGGGAAAACTCAACTGGTTATAAAAGGACAAATGAACTCAAGAAGGATGCAATAATAATAATTTTTAAAATGAGCTAATTTAATGAAAGAAGAGTGGCAATGGGATTTTTATTTCAGTTTGAAAATGACTTGAATGTAGGGTATGAGGACTGCTATTGTTGTCAGTAATTCTGCATGGACAGAGGGAGGGAAGGGAGAAAATAGGAAAAAAGAAAGGAGAGCTCTGCCTCTGGTCTCTCTGGTGTTGGACAAGACTCTTCCTTTCCACAACCATTTGTTGCTCTGTCTCTTCTCTGGTAACTGCTCTGCGTCCTGGTTGTCTGAGTGGCTGAGAGCCCACTGGACAGACAGGGCACTTCAACATAGAATCATAGAATTAATCATAGAATGGCTTGGTTTAGAAGATCATCTAGTTCCAACACCCTGCTATAGGCAGGCACACCTCCCTCTAGACCAATTTGCTCACAGCCCCATCCAGTCTTGAATGCTTCTGGGGAGGGGACATCCACAGTCTCTCTGGATGACCTGTTCCAGTGTCTCACCATCATCATAGTAAAGAATATCTTCCTAATATCTAGTCAAAATCTTCTCTCTTCCAGTTTAAAAACATTTCCCCTCATCCTGTTGCTGTATGCCCTTATAAAAAGTCCCTCCCCAGCTTTCCTGGAGGCCCCCTTCTGGTACTGGACAGCTGCTATAATGTCTCCTTGGAGCCTTCACTTCTCCAGGCTGAAGAGCCCCAAGGCTCCCTGCCTGTCCTCGTAGAGGGGGTGCTCTTGGCCCTCCTCTGGACCTGCTCCAACAGCTCCATGTACTTCTTACATTGAGGGGAAAATCTTCATATTTCTTCTGACACATAACAGAGTTACAAATGAGTCTACTCGTACCGGCACTCACTATGCAAATTCAAGGAGCAATACAAAATACTGAAAACTACAAATATAGAGTGGTTCAGCGAAGCTTTCAAAACCATGAGTTTTTTTAATCAGTGTCACTGAAGGGAGAAGAGTCTGCTTTCTGGTTTTGTTTGTTCGTTTTGATCCTCAGGCTTGGGATTTTACAAGGTGGAGGATTAGCAACTTGCCTTCCAAGCAAGGGAAAGTTGACAGTTCCTTTCCTCCACTAGCAGTGAGACAAACAATGAAAATCAGGGGGTGGCAGGGGAGAGACATCCAAAAAAGTGTCCATCTGTGAACGGCATGTCCAAGGTATAACTGTCATAACTGGCCAGGAGATGGTTAGAGTCATGTAGGAGTAGGGCAAGGGCTGTACATGAAATGATTATTTCCCCTCCAAGGTCTCGTAACCTACATATTTGAGATGCTGCCAGTTTCCATAAATCAACAGCAGTTACTATGAACTGGATGGAGTTCAAGGAAAAGAAACAATGAATTGTTCAGCTAAATGCATGAAGCATTACATTTTCTTGATTAAAATGTAGTCAAAATGATTTTAATTAAAAAATAGTTTTGCCCTTGTACTTCTATTTTTCTTTTGTCCAACCAAAGTTTTATACTGATATGCTGGCAATGGTGCAGGGGAGTGTTGCAAATTTCATTGTCCCTGGCTTCTGTTTTTCACCCTCATTTCTGACTGCTGTTCACATTTTGCATGTGAGTAATCACTCAGAATGGTGTGTGTGCCTTCTCACCCTCAACAAGCACTGAAGATATCTCGCTTCTGGCCCTCTAACTTCAATACTGGCTTTTCATTATCAGATTCTGATTCCAGCATGACAGTCTGGCAGTGTTTGTTGTGATGGGAGGAAATTTTTTCCTTAATGCTTTTCATCATAACAAATTGCAAGATTAAGTTATTTTTCTGATAAACAAAAGGAAACCATAGCTACCTGACTGCCCCCATTTCTCTCACATCAGTAGTGTGAGTGGTTGCAAGCATTCACATTGAGACTTGTGTTCTCTCTTGCTGATGGGGACAACACCCATAGTTTCAGTTTTAGAGTTTAGTATTATGACACAGAATGGAGACATCATGTGCCACTCACTAGTAAGGTGGTGATTTAGCCATAACCTGAATCCAGAGGAATGTTTCAGTTTGCTGAAATTAGTGGGTGTTCTGCTGTTGGTTTCATTAGGATGAAGATGGCACTTGCAATGACTTAAAATTCATTGCTACGCTTTGCTATAAGGTCCATAATCTTCACATCAAAGACTGCAGCTTTTGGATGTTTCCTGTAACATTCATATTTTTCTTAGAGTAACTTCTCTTCTATTGTGATAATATATATTAGATAATGATAGAGATTTCCTGTTCACTGTTGGCAGGAACTGTCTGCTCTTTGCCACTGTAAGCTCCAAGTAACATTATCTAGTTTGATGGATCACTGCCTTGGGTCATAAATTATAATTGGGAAAAATGAAGCAACACCTTAACTGAATCTGTCAGGGTAACTAGAGTCACAAGGAGCTTACCAGTTCTCAAAGGACAGCCGCCTCAGTAATGCAGCTTCTCCACTGCGCAGAAAAAAATATCATCTATTCATTCTTAACGTCAGAGCAGAGACATTACTCAAAATGAATACAGTGAGCATTTCCACCATACAAAAACTTCCACATAATATTCCATGTTTAATTTTTCTCTACCACAACTGTATGTTGAGTGTATGTAGAACACACACAGCAGTTGAGGTTTGATTTGATAGCTGGATAATTAGCAGCTGCTGTTCTGGGCTTTTGTATGGGCTTGCAACTGTAAAGTAAAATTTGACTAAATATAGAAAAGAACTAAATATATATATTCAAGTTGTGCCCTTATGTATCTTCAGAAAGGGACAATTCAGAATTTGCTTCAATGAAGTTAAAAATTGGGTGGGTACTGGCTTGGGTAGTAGACAGGCAAACTTTTCACAGTGGTCATTATGTAATTATTTCAGTTACTATTTCTCCTTCAGTGAGAGAAAACATCTTGTACTGAATATGCTGTCTTCAACTGTTACGTAGAGTTAAGTAACTCAGAAGAGTTGGTGCAAAATAAGACAGTCACTACTTAACACATATGCAAAATACACGTGTATACAAAGTTAAGTGTTTGCACAGAATGATAGAGGTAGCAACAAGCAATTGTTCCCTCTGGGCTTCTGCAGAGTTCACTGTTATCCCAGTGCTTCCTTGCTGGCACTGAGTAATGAATCTCCAACAGTGGCATAACGTAGTATTCACAGTAGGTCCAGTTCAACATGCAATTTGGAGGAGGCATTACTTCACATTTTCTGCTCAGAGAGCCCTGAGCATTACACTTTAGGTAGTTATTGCCAGATAAGAGAGGTTTCAAGTACAACTATGATAGAACTGACTCAGCTCTGATGGTGGGGTCATATGGGATAAAATGCTACAAATAACACTGTCCCTTAAAATTTAACTGTTAATTTAACAACAGGCTCTATGGGTAGATCCAAACTGACACTGAGAGGTTTGAGTAACCTGATCTTCCTTCCTTGGATTATGAGAATGAGATGCTCCTAAAGGTGTATATATGTATCCAAGCTAATCATCATTATTGTGTCAAGTTACCTCAAGTACTGTGTCCAGTTTTGGGCTCCTGACTGCAAGAAAGACATTGAGGCCCTGGAATGTGTCCAGAGAAGGGCAACGAAACTGCTGAGGGGTCTGGAGCACAGGGCTTATGAGGAGCAGCTGAAGGAGCTGGGAATGTTCAGTCTGGAGAAGAGGAGGCTCAGGGGAGACCTTACTGCTCTCCATAACTGCCTGAAGGAAGCTGTAGTAAGCTGGGGGTCGGCCTCTTCTCTCGTGTAACTGATGATAGGACTGGAGGGAATGGCTTCAAGCTGCTCCAGGGGAGATTCAGGCTGGATGTTAGGAAATACTACTGTCTGAAAGAGTGGTCAGGCAGTGGAATGGGCTGCCCGGGGAGGTGGTGCAGTCACCAACCATGGAGCCGTTCAAGGAATGTTTGGATGCTGTGTTGAGGGATATGGTTTAGTGAGAGCTACTGGTGAGAGGTGGATGGTTGGACTGGGTGATCTTGAAGGTCTTTTCCAACTTTGGTGTTTCTGTGATTCTGTGATTCTGTGATTCTGTGATTCTGTGATTCTGTGATCTTTGGCTGCCATTTCAGTCAAGGGACAGGAGTAACCCCCCCTTAGAGGGCATGACTTCTGAAAACAGGGCAGACGAATTAGGCCCTAAAGGTTTAATGTGGAGTGAGATGGAAGTGGTTAGGCTAAATGCAATATATTTGTGCTATAGATATCTAATCAATATCTATGAATACATATAACATGAATACTTCTATTTTTAAAATTCTCTCTGTGTGTTTTTTTATATCTATATCCTCATTCTAATTTTCAGCACTGGGTTGTTTAATCTTGGAAATCACAGCCATTTTTTACTTGCACTTTTCAGGAGGAAGTGTTTTGGTCTTGATCCAAAAAGTACATCACTTTAGATGAAGCCTTTACTTTTTTCTGCTTAGAGGCCAGTTATGACCTAAGTTGATAGTTAAGAAGTTTTAATAGGACACAAATGAGCTTTAAGGAAACCAAGAAATTTTTGTAGAGAGGTAAGCAGACTCTCCCATTTTGTTCTTAGAATTTGTTGTTCCCATAATTTTCAGGGTAACAGAGCCTTTCTCCCATAATAATATATTACTTTTCAGACAAATCAAGTACAAAAGCTGTCATACACAGGTGATTGCTGGTAATGGGACATCAAGTAGGAATTTCATGCCCCTAATAAACAGATTGATCCCATCAAATGCTGTCTTCCAGACCTGATCAATACAACATATGTGTTAAAAACTACTCAGGGAAAAAATCAAATTAATTGCAGTTTGCTCAGCCTACTCACTGTTCATTTGTGCCTCAGAAAGTCCTTTTGATATGACACTGCAAAGTAGCCAAGCTGCAGTTTCAGGTCATCAGTCCACAGGGAGGTGATTGCAAATAACAGCAGAAATTACAGGATCTGTTCCCGGAAACCAGTTCAGCTGGAGAAAAATGAGAGGCATAGCAAAATAAGCAATTATTTATTTAAATATGAACTGACTAAGAACATTTGATTTTTTCCCCCTAATTTTCACAATTAACATTTGTGATGCAATACAATCAGGGTAATGGAAGTTATAACATGTAAGTGCATTGGTGCTATTGGCACAGTCTGTTCAGAAATGAATGACTGAATTTGCCACCAGCCACTTTCCTCCAGGAACAAGATTGACCTCATCAGAGTCCATTGATGCCCTCCACCTACAAGAGCAGCCAGCTATAAGGTTTTCTGCATCGCTTCTACTGCTGTCTTTCACAGAATCACAGAATCACAGAGTGGCCAGGGTTGGAAGGGACCTCAAGCATCATCAAGCTCCAACCCCCCTGCCACATGCAGGGCCATCAACCTCCACATTTAATAGTAGACCAGGTTGCCCAGGGCCCCATCCAATCTGACCTTGAACACCTCCAGGGATGGGGCATCCACAAAACCTCTCTGGGCAGCCTGTTCCAGCACCTCACCACTCTCTCTGTAAAGAACTTCCACCTGACATCCAACCTCAATCTTCCCTCCCTCAACTTAAAACCATTTCCCCTTGTCCTGCAGTTATCTACCCTTTCAAAGAATTGATTCCCCTCCTGTTTGCAGGCTCCCTTTAGGTACTGAAAGGCTGCAATGATGTCACCCCGCAGCCTTCTTTTCTCCAGCCTGAACAAGACCAGCTCCCTCAGCCTGTCTTCATAGGGGAGGTGCTCCAGCCCCCTGATCATCTTCATGGCCCTCCTCTGGACCCTCTCCAACAGCTCCCTGTCTTTCTTGTATGGAGGGCTCCAGACCTGGACACAGCACTGCAGATGGGGCCTCACAAGAGCAGAGAAGAGGGGGACAATCACCTCCCTGTCCCTACTGGCCACCCCTCTTCTGATGGAGCCCAGCTTTCTGAGCTGCAAGAGCACACTGCTTACTCTTGTTATGGTTTTCATTCATCAGGATCCCCAGGCCCTTTTGTGCAGGGCTGCTCTCAAGGACTGCTCCTTCCAGTCTGTATGGATGCCTGGGATTCCTCCAGCTCAAGTGCAAAACCTTGCACTATACTGTGTAGAACCTCATCAGGTTCACCTGGGCCCACCTTTCCAGCCTGTTGAGGTGCCTCTGAATGGCATCCCTTCCTTCCACCGTGTCAACTGCACCACTCAGCTTGGTGTCATCAGCAAACTTGCTGAGGGTGCACTCGATTCCTACATCGATGTCATTAATAAAGATGTTAAAGAGCACCGGTCCCAAGACAGACCCTTGGGGGATGCCACTGCTTACCGGCTTCCACCTGGACATGGAGCCATTGACCACCACCCTCTGTCTGCAGCCTTTCAACCAATTTCTTACCCATCAAGCAGTCCACCCATCAAATCCACATCCCTCCAATTTGGAGATAAGGATGTGGTGGGGGACCATTTCAAAGGCCTTGTTCAAGTCCAGGTAAATAACATTGGTCGCCTTTCCCTTGTCCACCAATTCTGTCACTCCATCATAGAAGGTCACCAGACTGGTTAGGCACGACCCTCCCCTGGTGAAACCATGCTGGCTTTCACTTGCACTTAAGGGATAACTGTATTTTGAAAAATAACAACAGGTTGGATCCCACCGTATCTGCACAACTACAGCTGAAGACTTGGGATAAGAGCACAAGGGGAAATTGAAGTGCTCCCATTCCCTGAGATTATTACTGTATTATGTTGAAGGAAAAAAAAAAAGCCCTGAAACTAACTGCTGGTCCAAAATAAAATGTTCATTAAAATGTTCATTAGATGTGAACCACACTTGCAGGCAGTGACATTATTTCTGAACCAAATGTGAGCCAGTTAATGCTAGACTGCATTACTGAAAATTAACCAGAATGATGGAATTGGTTCACCAGGGCAGTGCACCAGGAAAAATATTTCTGCAACAAATCACAACCAAGGGCTGTACAAGGTGCAGAGACAAAGAACCATGACACAGAGCAGTGAGGCTGCCAGATTCAACAAGTATGCATTAGATTTCAGAAGGCAGAAGTGAACTCACCTTTTGTCAGTGTTGGGAGATTGAGGGTTTTTTTCTCTTCATTTTATGTTTTTCTCTTTTAACAGTGACAGTTCTGGAGATATCTGTGTTATTGTCTAAATCTCAGAATAGACGGGAGTGAAGCCTTTTTGCCAGGATTTAGCTGAAAACGCCTAGACAACCAGTAATTCTACTTTCTGTGTCCTGGTCCCTGTAATTGTGAAATGACATGCACTGAGCTATTCAAAAGACAAGATCTACAGTGGGGATTGAAGGAAACAATACTGCAGATATGATACCTTCTACAACAGTTCTGTAGATATGACACCTTCTAAATGTGATAGGTTTAACTTTCAAATGCGTTGGTTTAGTCTGATATTTTCAAAGCTTAATTTGATGTATTTGGATTCATTAGCAGTGACCCTCTCAAAATTAAAAAATGACCTTGTAAGTGGCACTTCTGAATTGATCCTTAGCGAAGGTTATTTTTCTGGAAATATTTCTGAACTATTACTTTGTTAAGCAGTTGCACTTCAGATTTCATTGCTCATCTAAGTTCAGGTTATTGTGAGTGGAGCGCCTTTATTCCCATGTCCTCAGAAGCAGCAGACAGAGTTGGATCACTGTGACACTGCAGATGACTGAGCATGTTTCTGTCCTCTGTCAAGTATTCTGTTTGTGTCTGACTAAACACCATTAGAGCACAGGATTGAGGAAAGGGTGCATGATTATTCTTCCTGTTGAATTATTCAATATGGTTTTGGTCTGTGCTAGCCAGTCCTCCCCTGAAATGCATTTGGGTCCAATGCAATAACCCACACAGACCGAGGGCTGTTTCCAGCAGGATAGCTCTTCCTGTGGTAGGAGGTTAGCTGGCTGGATGTGAACTAACACCAGCCCCATTGCCTCTGGGCAATGTAAATGTAAATGTAAATGTAAAACATCTGATCTGTTTTACTTTCTGGTATAAACATGGGCTATTTCATCTTTCCCAGGAATTCCTAGACTTGGTGAATGCTCATATCTGTTTTGAAACTTTTTGTCATGAATTAGGGACAGACAAAAGTCCAAAGAGCCAGTGTTCAGGGACAGAGGAATGTTCCAAGTTTGAAGTATAAACAAAATCTAACAGCCTTCATGTGGGATCTCTCAGTGAGATTGGGAAAGTTTTGCTTTATGTATTCCTTCAACTTCTCTTAAGTTTGCGAAGTACAGCATGTAGTGGCATAAGATGACTTATGATAATCATCTAGTATTTATTTTTCTTGGGTATAATTTCTGCATAAATAGATGTGAAATCCCAGTTTATTTCATTATTATCTCTGGCTACTTGTTTGTTTTGTCTGTGAAACTCCTCTGTGAGTTGCTGCATCAACATTCATTGTGCAATGCTGTTATTTACTGTGTAACAGGTTGAGAACAGCCCTGGGTTTTCCTGTAAAAGTTACATTTTTTCTTGGCTGACAGGATGTGCAGAGCTGTGCCAAGAAAAAAAGCATTCCTTATTAGCTTGGTGCGTGCAGGTATGTGTCTTCATACATATGTATAAACACGCTTACTGGAGGGACTAGAAGTGCTTTGGCACATCATCTTCTCCCATTACCTGTCTAACACAGCTACTGCAGTCCCTGTTCAGGCTGCAACTAGTCTGTCTGTGTGGGCACGCATGACAGCACAACTTTACTTAAGTCTTCACTGCCCTTGCCCCTGTGAGTAAGAACTCAGTGGCATGATTTCTGCTTGTCTTTTAGTCTTGTGATATTTGCTATTTCTAAAATGGTCAAAACCTGTGAATATTGAGATACATCTTGAGTGCAGCAGCATCATGAGTACAACGAGCAAGCAGTTGTTGCTGGGTACAGATGTGGCTGTCACTGTCAGCTTTGGCTCTGTATTTGTGCCTCTTCTTTTCCTCCTGAATGCTGGCTTAAGTCTCAAAGCATTGCCCTGTTCTTAAGTTAATCCACTCTGATCTCCCCAGAATTTACTAGCTTAGCCACTATATTACTCTGGCACAGCTGTATCGTCCCCAGATCAGCCTGCCTTCTGTCTAGACAGCTTAAAGAGCAGGGAGAGTAGGTACACACAGCCTGAAGCCAACTTTGTGACTTTGGGGGATTTGGGCTTCTCAGAAAAGGTTGTTATTGATGAGCTGCCATAAAATCTGGTAGAGAAAAATAATTGAGAAATAAATAAATAAATAAATAAAAAATAAAAAAATCTCCAACTATTCTGTAGATATTGCTCCCAAATTTTCCCACTGACAAATGGCTCTCTCTCATGCTCTGTTGGCGTCCAAAGGATTTATTAAATAGTCCTACCACTTTGAAAAAGACTTCTACCTACTCATAATACCACCTCCTACCCTCCAATGTTAGGCATTCAGCTGGATTTTTTTGCTGTTTCATTCTGCTTTTGGGAAGGCTTAATATCTTTTCTAAAATGACATAAGATGTCCCCAGATTTTCAGGACAGATGAAGTACATTCTGACCCAGGCAAATATGAGGCTGAAAACAGCAGATGACAATTCAAGCAGGGAAAGGACTGTGATGTCATGGCATCAGTGATGCGACACAGAGCTTTGCTGAAAACCTGCATGCAGGCAGCTGAGAGGGAGAGAGGGAAAGGGTCCACAAGGCATCTAAAAGGCAGGACCTGGCTGGGTTGGAGAGCAGGAATGATGGAATACACCACTAGAAAGAAAGAGGAAGAACACAGGAGCCCTGCAGAGATTTCAATGTGTAAGATGAACAATGAGATATAAGGGACTGGATAAAGTATTTGAAATGCAATCTTCATTAATATTTTGTTTCTCTTAAATCAGACTAATTTATTTTATGGACATGGGGATCTGTTCCTATTGATATCTAAAGGTGAATAACAGGCAATTTAGTTTTTTTTCTGTTTCTTAATCAGAAAACCTCAGAGTTTCTTGATGATCTCTACTGGTTTTCTACATTTTCCTTTCTGAAGACACAAATTAAAAAGTCACTCTTCATTTCGCATTTTCTATGAGAAAATTTCCGGTTGATTTTCTCTTGCTTCCAGCGGTTATGAAGACTAACAATACCCAATGGGCTCATTGTCAAAGCTTGTGTTGTGCCCCCAAGAAAAAGATTAGAAATGCTGTGTTAGAAAGCGGGAATAAACATGGGTCAAACACTCAGAAATTCCCCAAATATGCTGTTCCTTCATATTCAGCAGATAATTCAGAGCAAATAACTGATTAATTTGGCCTTTATTCTTCTTATTTTAATCTGTAAACTGTCTGCAAAAATTTACAAATTTCTAAAAAAGAAGCAGCCCACAGAAAGAGTAATTAAAATAACAATCATGATCCAGGCTTAATCCTCATTTCCAGCGCCACAGAAAGCAAAGCATTTTCAGCTGAGAGTAGGGCCTACAAGAGTTAGGTAAATCGCAGATACAAACATGAAAACCAAGGGAGATGTATATTCTGGTAGGCATTTATTGATACTAAGAAACAACATCTGATATTTATAAAGCACACTAGCTTCTTGCTGATAGCGCTGCACTCTCTTGATCACTCGTCCTGCTGCTTACTGCCCACCTCTCATGTCATTACAGGCATTGTTTGAAAGGATGGTTGAGAGAGGCACCTCAGCTGACTTGCAAGATTCAACCTTAGCGAGCAAAGGTGTCCCTGCCTGATGACAAGTATATGGAAGGAGTATGAGAGACTCCTTGCATTTAGTAACTGTCTTTCTTCCAAGGTCGTCTCCAAGGGATTGTATGCTCTCTCCATGCCCACGAGAATGTATTTTCCCTAATAGCTCCCATGAGAAAGATGTGCTGTGGTAGAAGACTTCCACACGCAATGGTCTTTGAGCAAACAAGTATGGGCACAAGCATAAATATATGTGACAAATGTAATGCAGTTAGCTGCACTCAGAAATGTAGCTCATGGTGATAGCTACAACAGTGCAAAACGGTGATTCTTCTTGAAGTGCTTCTGTGTACAAGAAACTGAGCAAAGACATTCTTATTATTTAAACCTGACTTTGCTGTTAATACATCTTGTTTAGACTTTTAAAAGCTTCAGGCTCAGCAACAGGTTCAATGCTGTAGATGCTGTTTGCACAGCTGAATGAGGCACAGCAGGAAGAGGTTAGTCTATCAAAAGTTAAGAATTGTATGTCTTATTTTGTAAAGGCTATTCTTTTTCTAGGAAGCTGTAGTCAACACATGTATATGGTTGTGCTGCTCTCAGAAAAATACATTTGCAATGCTATATACTGTAATCCATCACCGCTTTGGCAATTGCAGTTCAGGAACACCTTTTAATTGTGACAGAAATGCAAACAAAGCTTGCCAGTGCTAAGTCAGAAGCATAAGCCAACAGCCTTTGGTTCAGCAGAGAGTGCAGCTCTGCCTAACGAAGGGCCCCAGTCAGTGCGACCAGAGCCAATGCACACAGCCCCGTAGGCTGCAGTGGGCTTCACAGCACAGCTTGTATTTGATAGAGCATGGTTTGAAGTATGTCCTGCCCAAGAGTTGACACATTTTGACACATCCCGTGGCAATAAACAAAATGAACCGTAACGCATCTCATTTGGTCTGCGCATCACAGGGCCTGATGCTGATGAGGGTGACAGTCTGCCCCTGGCACTGGAGCCGTCCGGCCTCACACTCTGTCATGGTCTGGCGGGCAGTGAAGTCGCTCACGGCAGCACAGACCTGGATGCCGCCCTCCTCGCACGGTGCATCTTTGTCACACACACAGCTGTTGGATTGCGCTGAGCAAGGGCACAGAGGAAAAGGCACTTAGGATCGCATCTGACTCAATGCAAAGCAAACCAAAGCATTCCTAGCAAAATGTTACTGGGAGTAACAGCGGTGTGCAGAGGGTGCTCTTCTCCGCCAGTTGTAGCATGAGCTGGCATTCATGTCTGACGGAATAACTAGAAGCACCAACAGGTGGTGCTGGCTGCAACAGCTCAGTGCCGACAGCAGGCCTTCCTCAGCTAGCTCGGCTGTGCTTGTGGGAAAGCTTCATCAGCTGTACGTCTTGCTGCCTCAGGGACATCTCTGATGTTACTGCTGAAAGCCTGCTAACACCAGTTTGTGAACTGTGAACGTACTGTTTGTGAACGTACTGCTCTGGATACCAGATACCCTGTGCAATGAGAGGTCTGTCCTTGGAAAGCAACAAACCAGTCAGGCATACACAACTTGAATTTTTACTTACTTACAGGCAGTGTCACTATAACAGAAGGATTTGCTCCTACAAATAAATGTGCATAGTTGTATCAGTTCCAACATCTAAAAAATCATGTGAGGAGGTTTACTTTTCACAACCATGTCTTTGTTTCAGTGTGGTATGTTTATCTCTGCTTAAGTTCCATCCAATTTTTTTTTTTTTTTTTTTTTGTCTGTTCAGAGTTGGTAGACAAAATAGACAAATTCCTATCAAGCAATCTTTTTTACTGTAAGAATATGACAATAACTGTGCCTTCTATCTGGGGCACTTCTGAAAACATAATTTACTCCTTTATCTTTCCATTTCTGCCAGCCCTCTATTAAATGCACTGTAATGGAGGACACTCAGGGAAATTAAATCAGGGAATTTGAGAACTTCCACTGAGCATAGCTTGCAAAAGACTGAGCCTCTTTCCTCTAGGGGAATATTCCTTCACCTTTGCTCACAATATGAGAAACTGGGGATATGCAGCAAAGTACGAACAAAAACAAGTATCTTTTCTAGGTGGTACAGAATGAAACATTCAATTCCTTGCCACAGGATACAGCTGGAAAGACAGCTCATCCAATTCCAGGAAAAGCCTAGCTGTTCTTTAGGGCAGCAAAGACTCCTGCAGTTATTGAGTTGGGGAACTTAAAACAGTGAGAAAAGAGTAAGGCAAAAGTTTCATGCACAACTTCCCAAGGAACATCAAATCAGGTAACTCATTGAGGAGGGAGTAAGTGTAAGTTTTTCCTGTAGAACCTGCCACTCTGTTACTCTCCCCCATGGGGTTTCTTTTTCTTCCTGCCATACTCAGACACCTGGTTGAATGGCTTGAATCCACTCAGCAGTAGTGTTGTGCCCTGTGCTGCTGGAACAGTTGGAGGTGCTGCACCGGCACAGGGCCATCACCACTATAATAGTGTGTAAATGGGGTTATGAACTTCATTTTGTTCATATTTCACTTAACAAATTTCACTTAAAATCATAAAGAATCTCTCACCTTCACATTTTTCCCACGAGCGGCATGACCCACAAGATCTCTCAGCTGCCTGAGGTGTTCTGCAGTTTGCTGCATTAGTAAGAGAATATTTTCTACCCATGCACTCTAAGGCATACATCTTGCAAACAGTTAATGGTATGTTTCTCTCTGTTCTTGGATCTGTGGCACAGATGTCCAGGGAAGGACTAAAAATAAAAAGCAGGGATCACGTCATTTAAAAGTGTTTTATCTTGGTATGTCTTAAAAAGAGCTGAGAGAATGGGAAACGTTCAGTGTTCAATTCTTTTTTTTCCTTTCAGTGAGGTTCATCCAAAGAAAGAAGTAGTGAACTTGAGGCTTAGATGCATGAATAATTCAGACTTTTTTGTTTTCCACACAATGCTGCCCCTGAGATGTTTGCATCCTCACTTGCCATGGGCCTTTTATTATTCACAATACCTGTACCTATGTTTGTCACATGTATTTTCCTTACTGATCTTCTGTTGACATAAAGAATGAGTTTAACTTTTTTATTCTGAGGTACAGCAAGAGCCCAACAGATATGTTGTGCCAACCAGCTAATAACAGAAACTCTGCATCTCTCTCCATTACATTATTTTCTTGTCTGGCTGTATAGCCTATGAGATGCTGGGGCACTGAGTTTTGATCAGTCAAAGTTATCTTAGCAGGTATGGGTACAGGAAATTCTTAATTTTTGAATATCAGCTTAAATTTGGAATAACATAATGTGATCCAGTGGAAGCTTCTAGTCTTTAAGTTAAGTTGTGTATTATGTTTAAATTTCCTCAGAGGCCTTTATATTTGCCTGAGAACAGTAAATCTCAGTATTTGATCCTTAAGAACAAAAATTTGTAGAAGAGGCAGGTTAAGTTAGCTGGAAAAATAAAAGTCAGATAGGATTGTGTTAATGTCTTTGCTTTGCACCATTTTATCAGCAGCAGAGGGGAGAGAGGCTGATTTCACCGCCTGGTTGAACACAGGGAAATCTGATTGCTGGGAAAGAAACAAGGAACGAATGCTCCATTTTTCCAATCTGTAGCTACAATGCAGTAATACTTCAATCTATCTTGAGACTGCTGTACCTATTTGCCATGGCTGGATCAGCTGGGGAGAAGTCAGTGGAAATCAACATGACCAGATGCAGGACCAGATGTCTAGAAAAAGCACAGTGAATCTGTGCTTATAACAGAATTTATTAATTTTCATTAATTTAGAAAGACTGTTAAAGGCGGCTCTAAGTGCAATAAAAATTATTAAAGGCAAGGAAGAGTCCTTGTGTAAAGGGAACCTGAAAAAATTCAACAACTTCTACCCAGGTGGGGGGTAGGAACACTCCTTTACTGAAGAACATAAAGAAGAAATGAAATTGCAGCTGTAATCAGCATACACTTTCTCTCTCTTTCACCTGCTATGAGAGGTGGGCAGCTTTTAGTTGAAACTAAGTGAGAAATTGAATTGAATATGATCTGAAGCCCATAAGTTTTAATATAATGTAGGCCAAGACAGGGATGCTATGCAAATAGATGCTGAGGAAAAACCCTTGCATCTAGTGCTTAGGTGCTGGTCTTTAGCCTCCAGCAGCTGAGGTTTCATCCATCTTAACGCACTAACTGTGCTATGGCCCTTTCGCAACCTCACACCCTTTCAAACAGAAAAGCTTGCGTTCATACTGTTATGTTCTCTCTGTCCAAGAAAGGAGACCAAAACCAATGGCCCGTTAGAGTTGGTCCCTCACAATTCCTGAGCTGCATTTGGAGCGCTGACCCCTTCCAAAACTCTGCCAGTTGCTGCTTTAGGGATTCAGCAGCTCCACTGCCCATGATCATTCTCTTGGCTGTAATTGGTGAGGGTAGATGTAACCTAAGGCACTGTCTTGAGGGACAAATGATCCCTCGTGGGATTCTTGTGCTGTCACTGGATTTGTGATGCGTCTGAAGCCACAGTTCTTCCCATGTCAGCTGTTCCCACCTCTTAAGCAGTGGCTGCTGCTGAGTGTCACCACCACAGAACAAAATGGGTTACTTCTGCACTCTGAGGAAGGACCAACATCTACTGACATGTCTGTGTCCTACAGCATTGATAGGCTGGCAGACTGGTCTGTTTTGACAGATGATGACTTATCTTTCTATTATTAGATGTGTTATTTCAAGACAGCAAAAAGACAGTATCAGTAACAAAAATGACTGCTATGCATCTTCCTGATATTTTAAACGCAATTAAAAAAAAATGGAAACAGGAGGCAGTAGATTAATTTTAACTAAGCTTAAATGTACTTATTTAATCTTACAATGTTATTGTGACTTTATCCAAGCCCTTCCCCAGTGTTGGGGACTCTCCCCACAAATAACTTCCCTGCATCCATGAACCAGAGACGTTGTTACCTCAATTTAGTGAGTACTGAGATAAAATGTTTAGGACTAGGTTAGCAAAACAACTGACTATAAAACTCTTAACTGGCTTATTACAGACCTTACACTTGCGCAAGGCAGCGTCTTCAAATACTGGCTAAGAGTCCAGTGGATCTACAAAATCTGAACAAAAAATCACTAATTGTAATTCTGAAATGTTCAAATTGTGTTGAATTTTGGCTTATAACTAGAGTCACTGGGCAAGGCATTACTGAGCTCTGAGGCTGACGGAACAATACACATACTCCACTGAGAAATTCTGCTACTTTGAAATCACTGGAGAGGAGTTCAAAATATCTTCTCCCTGCTGTATGAGGAAAGGACAAATCCAGTCTGTCATACTAAAGTTTCCAAACTGCTTAGCTTCTGCTGTGACATAAGCTGGCTGGATTTCACATTTAAAGCTCAGTAGTGACTTTGTTGGAAACTTCGTCTGATCTTTGAAAACCAGCCAGATGTTGGAATGCTGAATTCTTTGGCACATTTGGCTGTCAGCACAGGATGGTCTGTGGGGCCTCTTCCTGTTAATCTCTGTTTTGATTCTGTTCCTTCAACATTTTACAAGGAACTGACAGTTCAACTCATATACATACCTTTATCCTGCATTGTTTATTGCTGAATGTAGGCTTAGATCAGATAGGAAATAAACCCTGGTCTGCAAGTTATGAGGTCAGGAAAGGTGACATAACTGATCTGTGCAAATGGCTGTGCAAATGGGAAATTAGATTATTGTGCTGTTAGTAATGCTGCAGTCCCTAGCAGGGAAAAGAAAGCTGCTTTATTTCCCTACCTTACTGCTTTGATGCTTTATGTTCCAAGGGTCTCTGTTCTAACTTTTCCTCCGTCTTCTAAATCTTCAAAATACCATTTTATCTTTTTCCATCTATCTCACAGATCAAGTGGAACTGAAATTATTTCTTCACCTTCTGTCATCTAACTGAATTCCATCATTGCTAAAACCCACTGACAGCTCTGACAAGGCAGGTAAGTGATGAGTAGGACATTGAATGAGCTGTAAAGCAAACAAAGTACAATGCCTGCTTCTCATGAATAAAGCTTTCTAAACTGTCATGGAATGAAAACTTCAGAAATTTAATTGGACTTGAATAAAGTGAGAAGGTCATTGCTAAATCCAGCCTGAACTTACCCACACTCATAGGGCAATTTGCACACACATTGCGACTGCTGCACTTTCTCCCATGGCTGACATTTAGGCTCTGTCACTTCTGGTTTCACACTGGGAACTGAAGTAAAAGAACACAGACAATGCCAAGGGTCAGAAAAACAAGGGCTGCTAAAGCTTTACTCCAAAAGTATCCTACCAGCTGAGCATAAAAGGAACTGGATTATACAGCCATGACACAAAATCACATCTTGCATGTTCATTAAAAGTTCCTTCTGCACAGAAGGAACCAACAGTATTAAAAATATATGGTACTCTTTATAAAGTTACTGAACAGTAATTTACCCATAGGTCATGAGTCAGATGGAAAGAGCCAGGTACTATGTTCAAGCTCAAACACCCATCTCGTTTCTGCAGCAGCTGTCTGTCTCTGCTCATCTTAGCAGTGCTGAATCATTGCTAGCAACAGCTTTATCATTAGGTTTCAGAGTTACTGGCTTCACTACTGGAACCAGAAAAGCTAAGGCTCCAAAGCCCTGTGTCAAAATAGTGAGTCTTAATATTGTTATGCACTGATGGTAATACAGCTGCAAGTTCCATCTTACAGTCTTTAATCTTCACTATTTTTTCTAACTGTTGTACAAAGTAATGCTCCCTTAAGCAAGACACAAGCTATTTCTAAAGATGAAAGCATTTGAAACTTTCTAATCTTTACTGGAATTTCAATATATGATGGAAAAAAAAAAAAAACCACCAAAACCAAAAACCCCAACAAAACAAAGAAGGGTCTGTAAGGCTAAGCTGAAAGAGTTGGGAAGTTGCCATCAGTGGTACTTTAGATCTGGTACTTCTGTACTTCAGCAGTGGTTAGCTGAACTATGTACAGATATGTTAATCCCTCAGAAATTCTTGTGGTTAATGTGCACACCGATTTGATACAGTGATGAATGGTGAGAATGAGAAACTCAGACGTTGCTGCTCTTTTGGTCTAGGCCTTATTGCCACTTGCCCTTCATCTCCAATCAGGCTACCTCAGGCAGCAGCTGGCTGACCGAAAAACAACATACTTGAAAAGTAGGAGACATGCCTGGGTAGCAGCCATGTCAGCTACAATTCTGTGTTCTATCTATACCACCAATGGTCTACCAAGAAAATAAACTTCTGTGTTGCACTTCGAGGATTGCAGTGGCTTACCTGCCTTTTTGCACTGGATGGTTTTCATATCAGGAGTCCACTTGAGACTGGGTTCACACAAAATGGAGCGTGCCCCTTCTAGATGCATGCCATGTGAACAGGACAGAGTTATTCTCTCACCAATCTCATACGAAGGTTTCCATGGCTCTCCTTGCAGCCCCCCCTCCAGGAGAGGCAGGAGGCAAGCAGTTTCTAAGGAATGAGATTTGAGATAGCCACAGTGAACCAGTGGGCTGCAAAAAAGGGTTTTATCTCCTAAGTTTCTTAAGAAATCAAATCATAAGATTAGATGGTGCTCCTGTAGGTATACACTGATCATGTTAACATGAGCTATTAACAAATCACACCAAGAAAGTGAATGTGCTGTACCAAGGATACTCTGACAATATCTCCTCCTGCTACCTACAGGTCTGACCCACTCTTCTGCTGAGGGTTCATATCAGTGAGTAACAAGCTAATATGGTCAGATCATACAAACAGGGCCCTGGAACAACCTAAGGACTTAGTTCTCACAGTGAGATGGTGTTCAAGCAATATGGACTAGCCTTTGTGGTAGTCAGTTATGGCTAAACTGGGTAAGGAAAAAGAAAAATCTCTAATCCCACTCAATACTGAATCATAAGAAACATCTTTGTCAAAAAGAAATCCCAAGGATAACTGACTGCTAAAGAGGAAAAGAGTGGAGCTGTGCTTTTATGACAAGATGGTTACTTGAGGGCTTTGTGGTTGTCCAATGCTGCCTTCTGGACCTTTTTCTCTGCTTGGCTTACACCAACAATTTTTGAATTCCACTACAGGACTGAATGAAGGAACAAAAGTTTTTCACATAGAAAGCAATTCTTGAACTGTACTTTTCTTCTTGTTCCATTTCCTGTCTTAAAATAAGCCCTCATGGACATATTTCTATTCAGTACAAAAAACGTGGCTGCAAAATAAAAATCAGCATAAAGCAGATTCTGTCTAGGGATCTAGGAAATACAAGTGTGCATTTCCCCTGCTACTACTGGAAAGCAGACACTCAGAGAAGTTTCACTGGAATTCGGGAATTAAGTTGTATTTCAAAATGAGAAACAGACATACCCTGACAATATCTGTCTGCACCCTGCCACTCCAAATCACTGCCACACTTAGCAACAGGATTACCAATGAGAGAATATCCATGTCTGCAAGCATAAACAATAGTTTTCCCAACAGGATATGAATTTTCAGCATTCTGAAAGAAAATAAATAGGTGTCATTTAAAATATATATTCTAAAAGTGATTGAGTCTCTGGAATACTGTGGACTGTGCTGGTTATCAATAGCCAGAAGATGAGATCAAAATGGAGATCTAAAAAAAAAATCAGCAAAATACAGAATATTCTGGCTACCTTAACTTACTAAACTAAGGTAGGGCTAGGTTTTAGGGGACCCTTTGCCAGGGATCTGGCAGTGACACATCAGTGATGGAACAGCTCTATCCTGCCATTGTGTAAATGGATAGAAAATATACCAGTTATCAAGCATTAGAGGAGGAATACAAGCTCTTAAACAGCCTTTCAAATGGATCAGTGAACAATAGATGGCTTTGCTAATTCTTAGGAAGCATATAATCAGTTCCCTCAAGGTAAAAGTGATAACGGTCACTCAGAAGAGCTGGACTTCAGGACATACGCCATTTGTCATTTATATATCCCTCTGTTATATTAAAAATCTCCCTATTATAAAAAAAAAAAAAAAAGAGACTCAATTTCAAAGTGCAGGGATTTACTTTTAGTTATTGAAACAAAAGCTCTGATATGGGAGACAACTATTGATCACAGAAAAAAATCACTAGCAAAAGAGACAACACCAAATCTGGGACTTGCCTCAGGTTGCAGGTGTGCAGAGATAACTAATGGGTTTGACAACTAATGCTTTAATCTACTTATTGAGCAGAAATAAAGAAGATGTAATCAGTAGTCTGAAGAATTTTTTTGCCCTTGTTATATAGGCCTAATTTACCTTTACATGTCATTATTTCAACAGAGAATAAGAAAGCATAATGGTGAATCATGGGATATAAACTGCAGATCCCTAAAATGTGTTTATACTTTTGCTGTGGACCTTCTGGATGACCTTGTATAGTCTCTATGCTGTTTCCTCTCTTATTTCCTCTATATTAATATGGTAATTCACAAGGCACAGGCATTTTTTAATGTGTCTTTAGGCTATGACACATGTAGATTTCTTTATTGTATAGGCAGCGTGATACTGAAAGTAAAGATTTTGTTCTGGATTCTATATGACTTTATGGTTTGCTTTTATTCTTAATAAAAAGTCTTAGCAAATGCCCCGTAAACTTCAGCCAAGGAAAACTGCTGAGAAAGCCACTATGCAGTAGCTCTGATACTGAGCTTACCAGGATAAATACATGGCTGCAAGTGGATCTCTGCGTTAACTGAAGTTGAAATACTGCTGATGGGGATAGAACAGATAATGGAGTAGTAGAAATAACTTACTTGAACAAATCCATTTGCCAAGAGAGGAGGAGGTGAACAGAATTCTGTAGGAGTTATGGATGTATCAAAACAGTGTGGCTCAATAAAACTATAAAGTAAACAAAAGTATGGTTAAGTTTGAATTCAGCTTTCCTTTCAAAATGCTATGTTTCCAAAGAAGCCACGATTAAACTTAAAGCAGGCACTGCCAGGCTGTCTGAGAGAATACTGAGCAGAATAGTGTCACATTTACAGTTTTTTACCCCATTTCCCAGCCATACTTTCTATCAGAATCACAACTTCTGAGTTTCATTTTGTTTCAGCTTAAATGTGACAGCTCAATAAATGACCTTCTCCCTGAATTCAATAGCTTACATGGTATTTTGGATTAGATTTTTAACACTTCCTGTATTCATAACGCAGATGTTCCTTTTCTGCTTACCGAAAGTGCTGCAGCTCTTCATCCTCACAGGGCCTGCTCTCATGCTGCTCTCCTATGCAGTCCTTCCCTCCACCACTTGGGGAGGGGTTGTTGCAAGTTCTGCTCCTGGTTTTCCTTTCCCCTGAACAAGAGCTCCAGGAAGACCAGCAGCTCCAGCGCCCATCAACAATACCTACGTAACATTTGAGGATGTTTCACATTAAAAAGCTCTATAGGGTTGTTGTCCTTAAAAACAAACAAGCAAATAAAAAAACCCCAACAAGCTGAAGATGAGCCAAAATATGACCTTTCAGAAAGGTCCAGGTAGCTATATTTCCATGGACTTGGAATTGCTTACCAGTCTAAGACAACATAACAGTAGCTGCAGCTAGGTAAAAAATTAAAGAACAAGATTTTTAAAATGTATTGGTAGCTGGTCATTCAGTGCATATTCCTTCCTATTTATATTGCTATTCCTTCCTATGTATTTATTTGTTTGTTTGTTTATAGAAGGTTGCAGTTTGAGGTGCTAATGTTGTCCACTGCATTTAACAATAATAACACAAAAATTGTTTGCATAATACTGCTTGGACATGCAAAACAAGAGTCAGGCTCATTTGAAGATCCACCTGTGCTGAATGCTGGGCAGCAGTGGTTCATGCAGCAGGACAGGCTCCAGAGGCAGAACACATACTCCCATTCTGAACTCTTGTGAGCTTAAAAAGTGCTGACCTGGCTGATCTTGCACAAGAGTTCCCAGCTCACAAGCTGCTCCAAAGGTGTAAGGCTTGCAGTAGCAAGTGCACTGAGTTCCTTCCACAGCTGCCTCACCCCCATTCTGGCATGGCTGACATTTGCAGGGATCATTTTCAGCCATATATTCTTCAATGGATTGTTTTAGGTAATGCTTTTTGACTGAGGAGCAGGGAACTTCCTTTACCAGCTCATACAATGGTGTTAGCTGCAGAGAATAGAAAAACATTGATATTAAATAGTTATACTAGAGATAGAATAGTTTGTAAGCATATTTAGTCATGTGAAATGGTTTGTAATATATGTTCCTGCACATGGGACTTTAAAGATGCTCTAATTTCCTGTTTGTCTAGATTCTTATGTTAATTTTTAATATTATCCTTTTTCTGGAAAGTCAGCTTTGCTTAAACAGCACCCCTAGAAGTTACTGGTTAGCTTAGATATATTTAAAAGTATTTGAGATACGATATTACAGTTGAGATAAATGTGTACCATAAAACAGGCCAGCAAGGTACAAAAACCCTAATACTTGCCAAACCATTTCCAATCCAAAAGCCTGGATATCAGACCATTTCACTGAGCAGTCACTGAAGGCAACAATAAGCAAAAACATTTTGCATTAACTGAAAAGCCCCTGGCAGTTCCTTTGGTATCACACCTTTCTTCAGTGTATGGACTGCTTCCAAAAAGAGTTTAAACAAGGTAGCGGTGAATATGATCATAATCAGCCTTGTGTGTGTGGCTACCAGAATGCCCAGTCATATCAAATTTCTGCATGCACAGAAAAGGGAGAGGGGTAAAAAGAACAAGCTGAGTGGAAGCTGCCCAAATCTGCCAATTTCATGAGCCTTCAAGCCCTTTCATGAACAGGGCTATGTGGAAACTGAGCTTTTTTGAAATGTTAGGGTGATTCTTTATCCTCAGATAGAGCTCTACTAAAGTTACTGAAGGCTTGTAAAAGTGTAGGTATCAAGTTGCCAAAGGCTAGGCTGATGATACAGCTATCATTTCATGTTAACTTCATGGAATTTATTTCCTGTGAATTTTTTATTTAATTTATAAATTAATCTGAATACAAAATTATTTCAGACTACTACCTGATTAATCACCAGCTATAGCTTAATCATTTCTCCCTTTGGAATAATCCCATCTGCTCATTTCTGCTTCAGGAAACTATCCTTACCTTTTGTTTAATTACTCTGGGGTAGTCTGTCACAGATCTGGCCCAAGAGGAGTATCTCTGGTTGTTCCCAGCAGGATCATCCAGGTCTAGATAGCTAAGGCCAGCAACAGCACTTGGGCTTCCACCTTCTATGTAGGGATCTCCTCTGATCTTATTGTTGTTGCTTCCTGAATATTTGGGAATAAAAAATAAAGAAAATGCCACCGTTGTAATATTTGCAAATGGAAATAGAAATGATACATGCAAAATCTGTACTAGTAAGTAGTCACAGGACTCATTGATGCAGATCAACCATCTGTGCCTGTATCCAGCTGTCCTACATGGATGATATACAAGAAATATCTGGTTTTGCAGGTGTCCAGAAAAAATACTAATTATTGGGAAAACATCAGCTACATTTTATTGGTGCTAGGGAGTCTTTTAAAGTAGACATTTGGATCTGAGTTCAACATGTCACGATGCAGCTCAACACAGTTATCAACACCTGCTCCTCATTTTGACAGATATTTAAGAGGAACAGGAAGCTGTAGACATAACTGTACAAGTCACTACTGAACATTCACCTGAAGAAGTCTGTAGCAGTTCATCCAGCTTAGAGCACTTTGTTTTCTTCTTCTTCACAATGAATAAATTCCAGCCTGATGTGGTGCACTGATACATATCTGTTATGCTCATATCTGCAGATAAATCCATCCATTAACACATTGCACATAGGGAGCATGTTAGGTTCATTTCTGAGCTGTGTATTGACTTCAAGTGTGCATTAGAAAGAAAAAAATAAGAAGGCAGCTAAAAAGCAAGTTATGTTGGAAGGTCCACATGTTTCTAGAGCCTACAGATGGAGACTGACAGATGGGAGGCATACCTGGGAAAGGCTTATTGTTTCTTTCCTTCGTTTTCTCAGCAATCTCTAGACCTACAGCTTTGCTCCCCACTGAGCATGTTTGTGTATGTCACTCTGGTGTTTGCTCTGTTTGCAATATATTCTGCTTTTTACATTTTACCCAACCTCCGCTTTTAAGCAACATTTAAGTTTTAATATTATTTGAGATTCAGATTGGCCCTACAACTCTTTTTTAGCCTGGTGAGGTCCTGAAACAGCTGGGATAACTTGGCTACTCAGAGAACCCCACGTCACACAGGCAGATCTTTGACTAAACATTGCAGTTTAAAACTTTTTATAACCTTCTTTCTTTTGCCCATGAAGAGAATGGGCTGACAAGTAGAAGTCTCTTTCTAGATTTTAGATACCAGCTGGAAGAACATCCAAAGAAATTTTTATTCTTGTTTGTTCATTTTATTTCTGGTAAGAAATACTCTACCTTCTGCTTTCATTTTGTCAGTATCCATATAAAATATAACTTTGTATTGTCCTCCTAGAGATCCAGAATGTAAGAAATGAGTCCCAAAATTCTCAATAAATCTTCGGTAGGCATTATATTCATAGAAAACTGGAAGGTTGGCGAGCTCCCTCCAGAATGGTTCCGCAAGAGTGAGAAACTCTGGGTTGTTGTTAATAAATTGAGCAACTTCCACAGTGTTTTCAACAACCATCAGCTGTCTACTCTGGGGAAAGGAAAATAAATCAGTCATGCTTCATTGTACAAAAAGGATAGTTCCTATCAGCCAGATGATGAAGATGTGATATCAGATAATGAACAAATCTTTATAGAATTGTTGAAAGCAAATTGGAGGGACCAGAAAAGTTTTCCTTTTCAGTCTGATTTTATCTAGAGGATCAATTCAGACTCCCAAAGTTCTTTTTGAATTTTGTTAGACTAAGTCTCAAAATACATTGCTGTTAGAGCAGCAAGACAAGCTTATCCTCTGTTAACATGGAGGCCATGAAATTTATATATTTGTGACTTGATTTTGTTTGCTGTGAGATAGAGGTTTTATTTCTTAATTGAGACTCACTCACAAATTACTTATCTCATGCTTTGTTTTATATATGTTACAGGCAAAAGTTCTCTCTTAATGGAGTGCTATTAGAGGAAAAGATATTATAAGATAATGTAATCACAGTATTATCTGAATATTTTCAGTCCAATACACTCACAAAGATAGTAGAAAAAAAATGTGTGGAAAAAAATGGAAAAGAATAATCAGTTATAACAAGAAGCTGATGCTTTTCTTCCTCAAATATGGAGGAAAATAACTTGTAAATAAGGAAGGAAGGAAGGAAGGAAGGAACAGCAGCCAAGCCATTTTATTGGCAACTAAACCATTGATCTCTTTGAAAAGCTCTTCAGGGATTTCTTTTCTGTCATGGCCTTCCTGCCAAAAATATATGGGCAGAATTAATTTGTGCATCTCTCTATAACAGTGCATGAAAAAAAAGATGGAAATATTAATGCAAAATTCCAAGCTATAGCGACAATTCATACATACCTTATGACTCTGTTGCTCATTTTTCTTCTCTGAATAACTGTGCCCACTGTTTGATTTTTTCTTCTTTTCTGTGTGTTTCATATATGACCAGCTACTGTTGAAAAATTCATAACTGAAATCATTCTGAATTTTAACCTAGAAAATGGAAGATAGAATTCTGTATAAAGAGGTTATGAAGGATGTTAAAAATTACATAAAGTAGATCTAGTCCTTCCTGGTGCAGAAAATTGGAAGTATTTTACAGCCTGAATCCATTTCAGATTTCATGAAATGTTATGAAAACTATTGAATAATGTGTTACTTTTCAGTAGTGTTACTCTCATACAGGATGAGAGGTAATGGCCTTAAGTTGCACCAGGGAAGGTTCAGATTGGATTTTAGGGAAAGTTTTTCTCATGAAGAGTGGTAATGCATTGGAAGAGGTTGCCTAGGAGGTGGTGGAGTTACTGTCCCTGGCGGTGTTCAAGAAATGTGTAAATGTGGTTCTAAGATACATTGTTTAGTGGGCATGGTGGTGGTGTGTTGATGGTTGGGCTAGACAATCTTAGTGGTCTTTTCCAGCCTTAATAATTATATAATTCTGTTACATGTGTGTGCATATGTATATATACATGTAAGTTTGTATATGAAGTATCTACATTACTTAGTAAAGCACATTAATGATTGCTTGGCCTACTTTTGACAAGAAGGAGACAAACCAAATCCCTGAGACAGTTATTTGAAATAAAGCGTCTCAATGGAAGATCTCCGCAAAGTATTCCAAAGCCAGGTGCCCATCATGTTTCTTAAGGTAATTCAAGTTGCAGCTTATCCAAAAGAGGTGGCTTTATGTTCTAGCTGTGAGAGAGTTCGAAATCATATCTGAGCAATTACACTTTTTTCTTTCCATTTTAGCAAGACATAAGCTAGCTTATTTCAAAATAGTAAGCATATGTATACACCTTTGAAATCATTATATACTTTAATTTATTTATTTTAGCTTTTAATATACCAGATTTTTTCAGCATAAACTGACACAACGTTCACAGAGCACCTAGTGTCATATGGCCCACAACTCTGGTGGCACTGAAACATTTTGCTATTGGCAATAGCGTTAGTTTGATAACTCCAGCAGATGTACAGCGGCACAGGATTATTTTCTCTGCATTTAATTCTGTAAGAGATGAAGCACAGCCACAGTTCCTGGGCTTTCTGCAGAGAGGGAACAGGCATTATTCATCTGCGTTTAGGGAAGCCTATCTGCCAAGGGACCCTGCAAGGATTCTCATTCTCCCCATTATAATCGTTATTCTAAACACAGAGTTGTGCTTAATGCAGACAAACCTGGAAAGTGTAAGCAAGAACACTTTCACTCAGCCTGTAGTATTCTCTCCCATCCCCACTGAAGACTTTTCTGCATTGTCCTCCAAAGTTTTTTGTATGAATAACTCTTCCCCTAGACTCTCCAGTGACTGCATCAAAGCTGCATGAATAAAAGCATGAAAAATCATTAAGACACCGAGGCAGAAATTCCTCTACAGAAGTTAAAAATTACCATCCTGTTATAACTGAATGCTGTATCTGCAGCTAAGTTCATAATCTAATTTACCTAAGAAAAGGGGAACTCAACTGACAGACCCTTTTGTCGGTAGAACAGCACATGAGCACATGGAAAAAAAAGCTCTTAATATTTCAACCAAAATGGACACACATTGATTGACTTTAATTTATTTATGTTTATCACAAGTGATTTTATTTTTATTTTTCCAGCAATTCATGTGCAATAGCAACAACAGGACACCCACTCAAAAACACTTTTATACTATAGCATATAGTTTAACTATATAACTATATAACTGAATCATATCATGTTCCAAGTGATACAACTATTTGAAAGAAACGTGAGATAATTATTTTGTTAGGCTGCATGGAGGATGCAAAAATAAAAATAGATATGGATCCACAGCACTAAATGAAATAGCAGTAAACAAAAAGAATGAATGTTGCTGGCTCATTTTTTCTGTTCTGATAGTTATGTTTTAGTGGCTTACATTGTATTTCACATATCAGAAGATGTATTTAAATAGTAGAATAGAAAGCTTTATTCTTTGCCTCAAATCAAAGAGCTAGTACATCTCAGCTGCTCTGAGCCACCAGGATGATGGAGGCAGCTGGAGCACTTTTCCATATCAGATGCTCTACCATTGGCCCAGGAATTCTGTCTATAGCAGAAGCTTGTAAACACAATAAAAATATGAAAGCTTTTGGCGCTGGTATTACAGAGGTCTGCACAGTACATTACCCTTTTCCTGTAAGTTCTGAATTTGGAGGTGTTTTATCAGTATCACATACAGTCATCTTCTCTTCACATTGATCTTCATCAGCACCATCTTCTTCGCAATCCTGATCTCCATTGCACACTAGAGATCTGCTAATACACTGACCTAAGAGGAAACAAAAATGCATGAGAAAGGAGGAATGTTTGTTTAAAATTAAATATCAGCTAAAATCAAAATGACTGTCTCACTTAACTGTGATGTTAATTAGCTTGCCATTCCCACAGTGGACTTAGGAGGGATTGTGAAACAACAGTAAATGTAGACATAAAGAAATAGTGCATAGTACCCTCAGGAAAACCACAGCCAATCAAGTCTTCTGATACATTAATAAGACTGTTTATTTCTAAGTTTTCTTCCTACACTTTCATCTTGTGCCATATCACGTGATTAAATCTGATTATCTTTCTGATAACATCAAAACAAGTTTATCATATTTCTCTATGATAAATATCTGCCCAATGAGGTAGTGTGTCTTTTTTGTGAAGGTAACAGAAGTTGCTTGCATGCTAGATTAGTCTGGGGTCCCTCAGTGTCCAGAACCCAGATGGTTTCTAAGATGTTTGAATATAGCCTTGATCAGTTTTCAGCAATGTCATCTAAGGTTGCATTCTTTAATTACCTTCTCTTAATTAAACACAAAAACATACTTCGAAGCAATTCAGTAAATTGAAAATTACAATCACATCTGATTTCTGAGGCTGAAAAGGAAAAAAAATCTTGCTAAATCAAATCTATTTGTAGGTCAAGGATTCACTAATGGCATTGCTCATTTATAAACTCCAAAGACAACAAAGTTATATTTCTTAACTTCAAAATCCAGAAAATGGTGAAAAATATCTTGGATGGTACCTGAAGAGCATCTGAACCGATCGCCACAGCCATCCTCTGTTGGGCATCCCCTTGTTGGGGTGCAGGGTCTTGTTTCAAAGGCATCACCAGAGCAGGGGTTTCCCCCATACTGCCCATAAACCGCTACTGTCCGCCTCCGAATCTGAATGTAAATCAAGAGAGATTTTATGAAATTGAAACACAAAGCAGAAACAGTTTACTGGTGTCAAGACATGGATGCTGCTCTACTGCTGTAAAGAATGAGGCATTCACTACTTTTTTCTAAGACTAACCACACTTCATATTGCCACAGTACGGTAACAAATTCACAAGTTAATAAGACAACTATGTGGTCTTTAGATTGAGCCATAAACTTGGCTGGTTTGTTCAATAATCTGATACGAAACCAATAGGAGGAAAGTGCTGACAAATTTCAGTTTTCTTTTATATTATTAATAGGCTAGTTATGCCTGATATAAATTTGCTAGTGTTCTTCCAAATCAAAATGCTATTGAGAGATATAATAAAATCTAGCATCAAGTGGGTTTCCTTTGGCTTCTAAAAATCAAAAGTACATATAACCTCTCAGATGAAGATGAGTGGAAGTGGTACAAGACGAAAAATGTCTTGGTGTACTGAACAGTTTAGTCAATCTTTTTGGAACTATCACCAAAACAAAAACAGGACAAATTATCTTACAATGTGAATACCACAGCTTTGAAAGAGCGCACAGAGAAGACAGACTGGAGGATTCCGTTCTCTAGGGTACAGCAACCTTTTTTGCTCTTCTGTGGAACAGCACTTCAGGTGCTTTTGTTTGAAACTTGGTTTGAGTTTAAAGATAGAACAGATTCTTCATTACTGGGGGGGAAAAAAAGCATATGTTTGTGAAATCATGCAGTCCTAAAAATGTGTCTATTTATACCTGTTTTTGGGTACAGCCATCACACTCGGACCAAGGGCCAAAAGAATTCCAACGACAATTGACTGGACGGGAACGGCTGTCCCAGCAGGGTTTTTTGCATTATAAAAACAGAAGTGGAATATTGTTATTTCCATTCAAAAGCACTAGTGAGAAACTTCTTTAAACAGCAAAGCAGACCTCCAAAGAAAATGAGGGGAACCGTCAGGCTCCCACTAAAACTACCAAGATCTGCTTTCCATTCTTAAGAATAAAATCAGCTCCTCCTCAACCTTTCTGGTCACTGATCAGCAAGAAACTTAGCGTGTTCCCTTGTCTTGAAGGTCAGTAAGGCCCTGTGAATCCACTGGTAATTTCAAAGACCAGCTCCACATTGCAAAGTAGAGAGCATCCAGATCATGTCCAGAGGTGTCTGGGCAGCAGTCAGGGTTGCCGTGCCTCCAGCATAAGCAGGAGGCATAGGGGTGTGACCCACCCACAACATGGGACTGGCTCAGGGCAAGATGTGGTTTGCGGGCTCACACCACTACTTGCTCCTCCTCCACTGAACAAAGAGATGGGGGATACAATAATTCCTTCCTGTCACCGTGGATAACAGTGGCAGTGCTGATCAGTGTCAGTTCTCTGCCAGGAAATTCGTCTGAAAACACCTTTAAGCCCAGCCCCATGACATGCAACAGGCATTGTCTGTTAAGTTATCCATGCTTAGTCTGTACCATGCTATTTTCTAAATAAATATTCACCTGGAAAAAATGGGAAAGAAGCCTGAAACCTCCAGCAACAAAAAAATCCCCAGCACCTGAAAAAAAAAGAGAAGCAAAGCAAAGTTACTTTTTTTTTTTTCCTTATTTTTCCATTACCTCATGCAGCTATTCCAAATTTCTGCAATCTTTACACTACTCTGCTTGGAGAATTAAGGACAATAGTGCACTGATTTTCTTCAGTCTTCTTGTGCAAAGTACTGCTTTTCAGTTTTCTTCTTTCTTCCAATACTTCTCAGTCACATTTTCAGCCAAGTATTTCTCCACATAAATTAACATTTCATTGCATTTGCCATATTCACTTCATCAGTACAAACTAAGTAAACAATTGTCTTACCTTCATGTTAGATGAAGTATTCAGACATCCAGCAATTACCAGGGAAAATGCGCTTCCACTCAGTTCAGCAGCTGAAGGAGTCAGTCAGTCTGTCTGCAACTGTATGTCTCTGCTCATTCTGCCTTGCTGTTCAGCTTCTCTTTCCCCCAAAAGGTTGAACACTGCTGAGGAATTTTATCTTAACCCAGCTAGTGCTCTCTGGGGACACAGCTTGCTCTTGGAGCTGCCCAGTGTTTTTAAGACGCATAAATCAAGGCTTGGCTGGGCAGAAAGATGTGAAGACTGCTTACTGGAAGAATGTCTTTATCTTCTCTGTCACTATTTCTTTCCTCCAAAGGAGACTTTTAGGCCACTCCTGGTGTCACATACACTGGACCACAGCTAGTCTCTGCCTCCAGCAGGCAGAAATGCTCTAGATTTAAGCTGACGTTGCCAAAGTTTAATTCTAATCATGAACACTCAGTCTTCCCTTCTGCAGTCGTGTTGATTTCTGTCGGTTCTCATATTGAAAATCAGCTGATGGATATGAATACAGTTTTATTCTGTTTTTATTATGGCCCTGTTGTGAATGCCATTGGTATTTATGCTATATCAACAGCTACTTTTAAGGGATTCACTTTTTCTTTCCCCACCCTGCCATGCCTTCTGATTTTTTTCTTCTAATTTTTTTTTTTTTTTTCACTTCTGGGAGCTGATCTATTCTACTAAGAAAACACCACAAAACTTTCTGTGAATTTATCCTAGCATAGTCTGCATGAGGCCCTCATGGAAAAGAAGCTCCTCTCTGAAATCTCTTCAGATACTACATCTCAGGCGCTACATCTATTTTGAACTGTTTAGCACAGTCCTCAGAGAAAATGTTTCATGTGACATCATTCATCTAGGGAGACATTTAAATTCTGCACTCCTTTGGCATGGTTTGCTTTCCTCGAGAAGATGTCCAGGTCTTCAGTCATGTTACATGCGCCTGGCAGTGCACCCGTGTCAGGGGCACTGTGTCCATTTTTCAGAAGTTGAGAAAGTTGGGAACCACAGAGCCCATATATAAGGCCTAATATAAGGCACAGGCTATCTTTGATACTTTTCATTTTTATTAATGATGAACCTCTTTTGTAATGTGATTTATACACTTTCTTCACTTTTATATGTATTTTACTGCTTCCAGTTGAAAACCTCATATTCCTGTTAAGTTGTATGGCCAATTTGTCCAAAATTATTAGAGGTCATTTGCCTTAATAAGAAATGATTAAACCTGAGTTCAGCCAAGTTGCTGGCCTGAAATATGGAAATTTTTCTAAAGACTATTTCTAAAGACTATATCTCTCCAGACATATGCCTTGCAGTTAGTTGTTTCAATGGCTTAGATAGAAATGTCAGTTTCTGTAAGTACATCTTAGTTACAACAACCTTCAAGATAGAGATGTGCTGTAATTTGCTCACAGACAACACACACAAATAAACTCTGGAGGCCAAATACAACCAGCAAAGGATGTATGTGTGGTGTGGATCTGCTCTTGAAGAGTAGTAAAGTTGTTGAAATTTTATTCACAGAATCACAAATTGTAGGGGTTGGATGGGACCTCCACAGATCATCAAGTCCAACTCTCCTGCAAAGCACGCTCCCTACAGCAGGCTGCACAGGTAGGCATCCAGGTGGGTCTTGAATATCTACAGAGAAGGAGACCCCACAGCCCCCCTGGGCAGCCTGTTCCAGTACTTTGCCAATCATTCAAAAGAGTTAATATTAATGGAGCATCTACCTTCAAGAACCATTTTGGCAAGACAAAATTGTTAACTTAGCAGATGGTGGTATACTAATCATTTCAGCACATGTTTTTTGGTACCAAAGTCCATAGAGATTATCTTCCTACATTTGGGAATAGGATCCTATTTTTTAACTGACCATAGCTTCAGCAGTGATAAAAGCAAAGAAACTGTCCTGACAAGGTACAAAACAGAGTGAGGCTAGAGCTGGACTTGTGCCCCTCCTTGGACTGCAAGCCTATGGCTCCTTTGCTGTTGTGCAATGGATTGCTGCTCAGTCTCCTCTCAGTGGGACTGTGAATGTTTGGCTCCATTTTATAGAGTGTTTACAATAACTTTTCTCTGCTTAGCACTTAGGCTCTGTACCTTCTAGATAGTTTCCTACTAGTATTTGTTAAGGCAATGTAAGTCTATGTGCATTTGTGGGGTAGCCTCCTTGCTTTTTCTGATGGGTGAAAAATGCAGGGCCAGCACAGAACCAGGATATGACTTGTAAGTACTGCTACAAACAACAGAAACTATTACTGAGAGGTCAGACTGAGGGAGGAAGCTCCCCAGTTATTTCCCTGGAGTGCACAGCAGTGAGGGACAGAGCATAACTTTCAGAGATGAGGATTTTCCATTACCATTAGTGAAAACAGCAGTAATTCCTGCTCTACTAACCATCTGGCACTAAAAACATATTTATGGTAGCAACTTTCAGTTTTTGCTAAACGTTTCTAATGTCTATGCAGATATGAACTGTCTTTAGGCTTAAAGGAAAGTTTAGGAAGAGTAAAGGAGAAGTAGTTTGAGAGAAAAAAAGGATTAGCCATAATGCAAGGTATTTCTTATCTCGCACCACATGATAATTCTAGCACAAGAATGATTAATATAATGCTTCACTTGCTGGACTAATGATATTCTGCCTAGTTTGGAGACAGTATGAAACATTATTGTCTGTATTTTACTTCACACTAAGGTCAGCCAGAATATAATTATATCAGAGATGTTTCCCTATAGACTTCCAGCCCTTTGTAGGATTGATGCTAAGGTTACTCAATAGTTTACCAAGCCTTAAATAGTCTTGTGTCTTCATTGTCCAAGTTCATTATGCATTACAGCCCTGAAGACAGTCTGTGCTCCATGATTGTTGCAAATGCCAAGGATTCAGTGTCAACCGAGTGGAGAAAGAACATCCTGTCATTATGATTTTAAACGGTGAAACTGATTCAGGGAGGTTTTGGATTTGTTTCTGATTGCTAATGCCATTTAACTTTTAAAAAGTATATTAATTGCCTGTTTTGCTTTTAAAGTATTTGTCATGTTTCAAGGATTAATGACAGTGCCTTGGGATGTGTATCTATAAAATATGTCAAATAGCACTGATGTTGTGCTAACAGTAATACAAATGATCTGCTCTCAAGGGACTTTGCAGAAGGATATTGCCTTTAGAAACTGGAATGAATGTACTGGAGACTGTGTCACACAAACAAGGGCAGAGATAATTCTGGTTTAAACAAAGTGGGTCAGAAGAGAAGAGCTCATGTTACCATAATTCAAAATTCTGAAGGTTTTAGTAGCAGATAAGTGATAAATTAGACTTGTCTACAGCACAGACATTTCAGCCTGTGGGGAAGGAAAGGTCATACACGGCCAAAAAAGTCACTACTGTTCTTGAGAATTAAATTCTAATCTTACAGCACAAGACAAGGTGAACAAATTTAGCAACTTGATACTGCCCAAAGTACAGAGTTTCTATTCTGCTTTTCCACCTCTTTTTCAGCTGCTACTTCACATACCGATTATGTATTTCTCCTGCACATCTGGCATTGGGTTTGACACATTTTGGTTCTCCCTATGAGACAGTTTAGTCCATTACAATAAATTCAGCAAAAAAAATATGGGTACTTTTCTGCTCTGTTGATGAGTTAGATTGTCTGCTGGGGAGTTCAGGTAGAAAACAGAGCCAGGAAGATGGTGGCAATGCACTGCCAGGGAGGAGAGAGAGGGAGAAAAAGAGGTGAAACTTATAAGATAGAAGATAGACAAAAGCAGACCCTTCTGCTTGCAGATCCAGCCAGACACTGCATGGGCTCAAGTGTCTGCAAACCAACACCTTACGCAACTCTTCTGGTTGATGCTTATCCTAGACTACTGGTTATAGCCACCCTGTTTCTCTTTGCTTCACAGGACTCTGCTGGACATGATGGTGGAATCCAAATTCACCACCCTATCTAATGACCAGTTGCCCAAATGGGCCAGATGTAAGTGTTCTTTGAGGCTGAATATTTATTTCTTCATTTCTGAAACTACTGATACTTCTAATATTCCCCGAATCATCCCAGTTCCATGGTGAAAAAATGCTAAGTTTGAACCGTCAGCCTCTGGAGGTGGTTGAGGTATGGATAATAAACATAAGTGAGATTTTCAATAGCCTTTATCACTGAGGGATGGGAGTTTGGTAAAGTCTTCCACAAGCCCTTCTCAACCTGAAAATCTGCCTGCTGCAGATCCACATGCTCTCATACACCTGCCCAGGAGCAGAGGCTCACACATGCATAAAATAAGTGCATTTCATGAATCAGATGGCTGGTCTCATGATTTTAACCCTTCAAATAAGCTAACACAGAAAGAGTCACATGCAACAATCAAAGCTGGAAGAATTATTGCATTGCATAATGGTGACACAAAGGCACAAATGAGGTAGAAAAGAGTATCTCAAGGATTAAATCATGCCAAGGACTGTACAGTCAGTTCCAAGCAACTGACCCTCAATGGAAGACAAGGTCAGTTTTTCACAAATATTGAATGATTTAAGCTTCTGTTTATTTTTTCTTGTATCTTCTACATTGCCTAACTGTGAGTTTAATTCACAGTTTATTAAATTTGTAAGTAGCTTGATATGAGTGCTTGAGACAGCAGCATCTAGCACTGGTGATCCAGAAGGTCTGTTTCAGTTTGATATCTTGGTGCTTTTCAAAATGCTATCTCTTTCTGATAATTCTTTGTACAGTAAGTAGAATGTTAAATATTAGCCATTACCAGCCTTGTCCAAGCTTTCATATTTCTGGTTCTTTCTAAGCCAGTAGGGCTTGTGCATTATTATTTTCTTTTTTTTTTAAGGAATTATTATTGTAAGTAGTTGGAAATCCAAAATGTTTCAAGAAGCATACTTTGAATCTTTCATCAAAATCCATTGATCTCTCCCTAAAAATGTACAAGAATCTTGAAATTAAAACCTAAAAAAAAGATTTTGTCAAGATGAAGGACTCCTTGACAGAAGGATAGAACAGAAAAAAAGGCAGGACTTCAAAGAAGCAGATCTTATTAGGATGTCTTTTTCAATCACAGCATTAGGACCATTTGAAATTTGTTAAAATTTTGTCAGTTTATTCAAGAAGTAAATAACCTTAATTCTATATGAAACTTCTGGGAATGAGTTTTTGTAGGCACCTTGCATCTGAAACCAAATTGAGACAAATAAAGCAAGCTTTTGCAAACTTTCAGTGAGACAATGGGAATATAGAGCATTATTCTCTCAGCATCAAAATGATGTCTGGTTGTCTTCTTCCCTTCCTAATTCTAGGCTGGGAACACATAGAACAACCATCAGACTGCAGTAAAAGAAAATGCATAGCAGCAATAGCAAAAGGCTAATATGGTCACGGAGATTCACCTGAGCTCCACTATGCTCATTAGCACTTGTTACCTCTGCTACAGCAAGCATAAAAATGGGAACGGTGTCCTTTTGCAAGTTATTCGGTTTCCTGTCGGTATCCACAGCTGTGCTCAAAGGAGCAGCACTGAAGGAAGTGAACTACTGTGATTTTTAAATTTTGTGTGTGTATCCCAGAAGGATATATATTTTTTTGTGTCACCAGAGTTAATGGCATACTTCGCTACTATCTACATATAAAGGTCTGACAATTTCTGCCTATCATGTCATGTTACTGTTATGTATCATTTTTATAACAAATTGGTTTTAATTTTTCTCTATATGAAAAATAATTTGGCATTTTTAAAATCTGATATGGGAGACCATATAAACAAATATTTTTGGAAGAACCTGCATTCCTGGAGATGGTAGGTGCTCTTAATTAGCCTGTAAACAAACACTGCTGTGTGCCTGCTTGGTTCAAGAATCATCATGAGACTGACTAAACATACAATGTTTATGAGTGCAGAGAACCTGTAGAGCAATTAACAGTTAAGAAAAAGTATTCAGCAAACAGCAATATCCAGATGGTTTAGAGCTAGCAAAAAGCAAAAAGCAAAACAAAACAAAAACAACCAGAAAAGATATAAATATTGATCTTTCTGAGAGAAAATTGTAAAATGTAGGGCTTTTGATAATATTTGTTACAAAAGCCTCAGTGGTCAATGAAGCCTTGTGTTTCTTCCTTTGTGTGCACTCGTGGCAAGAAAGGAACACACCACTGTCTTTATTGGTAACACTGTACTGTACCTTCAGAGGCAGGAATAAACACTGCTTAGGGCTATATTGCTTAGGTAGTATTGCTATACTTCCTCATGCAAAACGCATCAGTCTTGAGAAAAGAACCTTGGGAAAGGTTTCTGATCATTTTTTACTTAAGTCAGTAACTTGTAATATGGACGAAAGACAGCTGAAAAATTTATTTGCCAATACCATTACTTCAGAATTTACTGATTTTTTTTTTCTGATGTTAGAATGCAGTAAGAGCCTGTAGATTAGGAGACTAAGTAGACTAGGACTAGTCATGGTTTTGTGATCTTTTTTTTTACAGTGCAATATTCCCACGGGCATTTCTGCCTTTATGAATAGCCACTTCTTAGGTTACATCTCCACCTAATATAAGTTCAAGCACAACTGAAAAAATTTCCAATTTAAAGTAATTTATTAACAAGTACTAACTAACACAACAAACCACGTCTAAAATTTTAAGGCATATTCTCCATTGTAAAGTTATTTTCCAAGTTAAATGACTTAAAGATCATTATGTCCAATCATTAACTTAGCACTGCCAAGCCTAGCACTAAACCACATCCCTAAGCACCACATCTGCACATCTTTTAAATACCTCCAGGGATGGTAACTCAATTACTTCCCTGAGCAGTCTGTTCCAATGCTTCACAACCCTTTTTGTCCTAACATCCAACTTAAACCTCTCCCGGTACAACCTGAGGCCATTTCCTCTTGACCTGCTGTTCATTGTTTGAGAGAAGAGACCAAGCTGTAAAGAGCGATAAGGTCTCCCCCGAGTCTCCTTTCCTCTCAGCTAAACAATCACAGTTCCCTCAGCCACTGCCCATAACTCTTGTGCTCCAGCCTTTCAGCAGCTTTGCTGCCCTTCTTTGAACACACTCCAGCATTTCAGTATCTTTCTTGTAATGAGAGGCACAAAACTGAACACAGCAGTCGAGATGCAGCCTCACTATGTTGAGTGCAGGGAACAACCACTTCCCTAGTCCTGCTTACCACACTATTCCTGATACAAGCCAGGGTACCGTTGATTTTCTTGTTCATCTAAGCACACTGCTGGCTCATGTATCTTCTGCATAAGCGCTCATATGTCTTCTGAGTTTGCCTTGTTAAATCTAAAATCACCCTGTCAGAGGCTGAAAGGTGCTAAGGTGCAGATCCAATCAAAATAATAGGAGATACTTAGCTGGACTGTATGGAAAGTTCCATCTGATCTGAGTGCCCAGAACAGCATTGCCCTGTACCCAGTGGTGCAAAATGGAGACCTGGGGCCACAGCTGCATCCCAGCCCCTCAAAAGTCTGCTTTGAAGAAACAAGCTGTGTTGCATGTGCTGGTATACACTGTTTCTTATGGCTTCAGGACTGTAAGATCTATGTTGTAATCAGATAGGGAAAAGTTCAAAAATTTTTTTTATGTCTTCTTTGCACACACTAATAAGCCTAGGCAATGTTTTGTCCTCTATTTTTTATTCAAGGAAAATGGCATTAGATGGAAATTGTACATGGATATTAAGGGAATTTCCTGATGGAACCAGTATGCCTCAGTTCCAGTAAACAGAAAGAGGAAAATGCCTGATGCAGAAATAAGCTATTCCAGAATAAACAGAAGATAACATTTCTAACTGCAGGCCTGAACTGACGTTTCCTGGCAAAGCATTCGTACTTAGGGAAGGCTCTCAGCCAGCGATCATTATTAAATGCAACAGTGATTTTGAAGGAGAAAGGCTAACTTACTTCACCTGGGGAAACAGGCTTTATTTTCAATAAACTTAAAACATACAACTGTCTATTTCACTTCAGTGCAAAGACTTTTTTAATACATTTTGTTTCTTGAGTCCCAGTAACAAAGGCAAACTACACAGTTCCATACAGGACAAAGTGATCAAGGTGAGCAGTCCCCTGTGGTAATCCTAGAGACAGATAAATGTAAATTCTTTAGGGTTCCTGAGGTGAGATGTGATTAAATTAAATAAATTGTATATTTGGCTTGTTTTTACTGGTTCTCGGATTAAACTTGAGTCTTTTCAGCCTTTCTTCTCTGATGTTTTCTTCTGATATTCACCTCACTGTAAACATGCATAGATAGAATATTGGATCTAAAGTAAGATAGGAAATATATGAATAGCAAATATTTTGTTAGAAGCAAATGTGTATTTGTAAAAGAAAATGAGATACTTAGCATGCTTCATGTACATTTTTATTAAAAGTGAAATCATTCACTTGATGCTGAGTGGAGTACCACATGGAGTGAATGTGATGGCAGAGATGTGTAATTATACATAAAATGTGTGAAAAATGAGAGGGTAAGGTAGTCAGCTGTTTGAATCTAACCTTAAGTGTAGGGCTTCTTTTCACAAAGTTCTGACAAAGTCTTTAACTTTTCTTGCAGGAAAGGTGTTCTATTTCCAACCAGTTTAAATTATACTTTGTTTCCGAATAGTCAATATTCCCATCTAACCTATATACTGGGAACCTGGGAAATATGAAAGAATTATCATTGTAAATTACATCTTAATGCTCAACTGCAGGTTTCTAAGTTAGCACACTTCACCTTAGGTCTAGTTTATATCTAGCTATGAAACAGATAAGCTTTTTGATATAACTTTTATATTTAAAAAGGAAAAAAGAAAGAAAACATTGCTAGTACTGCTTAATGTGTACCATCCTTGTGTATGTGACCACACTGAGATACATGCATGTGACTGAGTAACATTTGCTTTTCTTTTGTTCAATAATGAATTTTTTCAGATTAAAGTCCTTTAGAAAAACTCTGCAAATGAAAGCCAGAGACCTGCATCATTCTGGCAAATGACAGATGTTTAAAATGCACGCATGTCAGTGAAAGGCAAGTTTATAAGATAGAGGCTACAGGTTTATTTGACTAACCAGAATAGTGGGAAAAAGCAGTCAACATACGAACACTAAGGTTTTTTCTTCCAAGCATAAAACTGATAAAAAGCATTTGTTTGAAAACATGACACTCGGAGACACTGGAGGTACAGTCATGCCTTTACTCTTACAGATCTCTTATAAAATGGCAGCATTAAAGAAATACAGCTGGAAGGGATGCCAGAAGTTCATCTAGCCTATCCCCCACACCACTAAAAACACTTGCCCAGCCTTTTCTCAAAAACTACAGAGCCATCTGTGGAAAAATTAAATCCAGTGCTTTGCAACCTGTGGTGGTACAAAAGATTTCCCAGTAACTGAAACATCTCCTGCTGCAGTGTCAGGGGAGAACAATCAAAAGCTGAACCTTTCAATCTAGAATGTGATGCAAGTTACAACTCTGGACTATGGAGGCTCAGAGGCAACTTTCAGCAGATCTCCAGTAAAATTCTGTACTATGCTTGTGTGTGTTCATATGTCCAGAAAAAAATACTGCAAGATTTTAAGTTATTATCCAGAAAAAGTTTGTTCTGTGTAGCATTATTTTGATCATCATAATAATATTTAACAGCTATTAACTTGTAAAGGAGCTTGTAGCTTTCTGTGCATGTCTTCTGACACTCAGCCCACATCCTGGTCTCTTTGTCCAATGCTAAAGATTAGTAATTAAAAAAATATAATATTGCTTTTCTAATGCAACTTGCTTATATAAGCACTGCACATGAGCACTATTGAAGGGATGCCACGTCACATGTCACCAGCACAATGCACTTCATGCCATGACGGCTGATGGAATGGCTGTGTACATTTTTAATTCAGTATTGAGAAAAACACTTGGGGAGCCACTTTTTTTTTTTTTTTTTTTTTAATTAATAAATTCTGGTATTTATTTCGGCATGCCATTTTCTGTTATTGTTTCTTTTTTGTGTATGTGTGTGGTAAAGAAGAGTCTGGATACATGGAAATAGTTCATAGTTGTAATAAACAGACTCATTCTGGAGGCAACAATATAAAATGTATTTAATACATTTCGTATAACCTCTGTCATGCAAAGCCTTCTGATAATTTTGATAATTTATATTCACTATATTTTAACAAGTAATTTCGTAAGCTAGTGGCAGCTGTGTAATTTTCTTCTACCCATTTTCATTTTAAATAGAAATAAAGCCGTTTGCATTAATCATTAGTTTCTTAGTAGGATGCAACTGCCTTTTTCATAACCATTGTTATTTGTTCATATTTTCTGCTACTATCATAGAGATTTAAGGACTGGATAAATAACAGTTCTTTTAATTTATTAACCTAATTCACTGTTCAGCGGTCGGAAGTTTTAGTTGAACTATACTACCATCCTGTGGTGAACAGTGTGTCTCGCTCAAATTCAAACAAACTAATATTTTCAAACTCAAGTATCTGGATACATACAAATGAAGGTGTGTTTCCAAACCAGACACCCTTCCCCAGACAGCCATTATATATACATATATAATATATATAATAGATAACAGATATTTAGGGTAGCTTCTTCCATACTAATTCCAGCAAGAAATCCAAGATGATATGCAGAAAGAAAGGCATATAAACTGACCCTTATTAAATTGCTGTCCTTGAATTATTCAGTTCTCCTTCAGCCTCCCTGAGACACTGTAAGCATGGTTAACGTCTTCATTGCCCAACAGAATCTAAAAGCATTTCTCTGGTCCAAGGGACTTGCTTGCATTTCTGAAGATGATATCAAGCACTTGCTATCTAGCACTTGGCTTCTGGCAATGTCATCAATGACACAGACAGTAGGGTCGAGTTCACCCTCAGGACCTAGACAGCATTCAGCAGTGAGCCCAGATGAACCTCATGAGGTTCAACAAATCCAAGTGCAAAGTCTTGCACCTGGGTTGAGGCAATCCTCATTACCAATGCAAGCTGGGGGATGAAAGGACTAAGTGCAGATCTGCAAAAAAAAAGATGTGGGAGTACTGGTGGATGGAAAGTTGGACATGAGCCAGTAATGTGCTCTCGCAGCCCAGAAAGCCAACCGTATCCTGGGCTGCATCAAAAGAAGAATGGCCAGCAGTGTGAATGAGGTGATGATCCTTCCCCTCTACTCTGCGCTGGTAAAGTCTCACCTGGAGTACTGCATCCAGATGTGGAGTCCTCAGTACAGGAGAGATATAAACTTGTTGGAGTGCATCCAGAGGAGGGCCACAAAAATGATTCATTGAATGGAACACCTCTCCTACAAGGAAAATCTGAGAGAGCTGGGGCTGTTCAGCCTGGAGAAGATTGCAAGGAGACCAGATAGCAGCCTTTCAGTATCAAAAGGGGAGCTACAGAAAAGAAGGGGACAAACTCTTTAGCAGGGTCTGTGGTGATAGAACAAGGGAAAAGGGTTTCAAATACAAAGAGGGTATGTTTAGGTTAGATAGAAGAAAACTTTTACAGTGAAGGTGGTGAGGCACTGCCCAGAGATGTGATTGATGCTCCGTCCCTGAAGACTTTCAAGGTGAGGCTGGATCAGGCCCAGGGAAACCTGATCTACCTATGGATATCACTGTTCACTGCAGGGGAGTTGGACTAGATGACCTTTAAAAGTCCCTTCCAACTATGATTCTATGATATGTCATGCATCAACCTTTGCTTTTTCAATCCCCTGTAGTCCTGCCATTTGTGCACAGGACACGCTATACATACATAACTAAGTGATGCCATATGATGATATTTGACAGCAGCTGTTGGTCTTGCATTTGCCACACAGAAGTTTTTTCAGCAAATTTCAGCAAAACTGCTCTGTTTTGGAACAAACTTTTGGCTTGCCTGGGCTGCATGAGTGAAAAGGAATTGATTTGGGCCACATCTATGAGGTTATTCCAAAAGTAATGCCTTGTATTTATTTCCATGGAAACTACAAAAGATACAAAGAGCACAAAAACACTGGTTGAGCAAATTCTCAGTTGCAAAATGCTATTTTTGCCCACATGGTCACCACCATTAGTTGAGTATTTTTGGCAGTGATGAACAAGAGCCTGCATTACACGCTTGTAAAAATCTGGACCAGAGGACATGACCTACTGTTGTTGTCCTGCTGAAACACACCACTCACTACCTCACACCCACTGGCTTACATTAAACACTGCTTAGTCTCAATAAACATTCATTAAGTGTTGATGAATGTCAGTGGGTGATATCTTTTTCTCATGGAGGAATTTGATAACGCACCTTTGCTTCATGTGCACTTCCATGTCAGATGCCATTTTGTCAGACTGCCCCTCTGTTGTCATCTGCCATACAGCAACAAAATATAATGGAATACTGGTGGGAAGGTTCAACCTTTACCACCAAACCACTAAGATCTGCCCCTGATGCTGTGGGCCAATGTAATAAAATAGGAGGCATTACTTTCAGAGCAGCCCTCATTAAATATATTAAAAAGTTAGCGTATATAAGTAACAACAATTATTTTAATTTTAATGCTTTTATTAACCTGTATAAAAAAGAGATCAAACTTCATAAACTTATTTGCCATAACTTGAGCTGGCACCGCACTGCACCCCATGCCCTGGTTTCAGCCCAGATGGGTTCATAGCGCACTGCTGTTTGGTTGGAGCTGAGGGGCCGGGCCAGGCTGCCCTGTGGGAAGAGCTGCTGCCATGATGGTGTGGAGCAGGGGGTGGCTGCAGTGCGAGCTGTACTGGGCTGCATGTGGCCTGCAGGTCAGGGGTTGGACATGCCTGTGCTAGGTAACAGCATAACACCAAACCTGTGCAAAGCAAATGTCACTGAAGTGGGTGCTGCTCCTCCACTTTCCCAGAAAAGTGGTAGGGCAAAGAAGTCAGGAAGGTTTAAGGATAGGAACCATAGAATCATAGAATCATAGAGTCATAGAATGGCTTGGGGTGGAAGGATCATAAGGATCATAAACTTCAAAACCCCCTACCACAGGCAGAGTTGCCAATCACTAAATCAGGTAATAGACCAGGTTGCCCAGGGCCCAATCCAGCCTAGCCTTGAACACATTCAGTGATGAGGCATCCACAACTTCTCTTGGCAACCTGTTCCAGTGCCTCATCACCCTCTGAATAAAGAATTTCCTCCTAATATCTAACCTAAATATCACTCCTTATAGTTTTAAACTTGCTCTATCAACCATCTATCCATGTCAAAAGTCAGCCTTCAGGGTCCCTTCTGTTTACAATCTGCCTTTAAGTTTTGGAAGGTTGCAATGAAGTCTCCCCGGAACCTTCTCTCTTCCAGACTGAACAAGCCCAGCTACCTCAACCTGTCTTCATAGAAGAGGTGCATCAGCCCTTATATCATCCTCACAGCCATCCTCTGGACCTGCTCAAACAGTTCCACATCTTTCTTGTGTTGGGGACACCAGACCTGGACACAATAATCCAGATGGGGTCTCATGACAGCTGAGTGGGGGGAGGAGGGAATGATCACCTTTCTCTCCCTGCTGGCCACCCCTCTTTTGATGCAGCCCAGCATACTGTTGGCCTTCTGGGCCACAAGCACAGGCTGCTGGTTCATGTTAACTTTTTCAAATACCTGGATCCTAACACCCTTCTCTGCAGCGCTGCTCTCAAGTTCTTCTCCTAGTCTGTACACATATCTGGGATTGATCTGACCCAAGTTCAACACTTTGCACTTCGACTTGATGAACCACATTAGGCTCATATGGGCCAACCTTTCAAGTTTGTCATTCCCTTTATGTGGCATCCCTTTCTTCTGTTGTATGAATTACACTATACAGTGGTGCCATCTGCAAAATTTGCTGAGGGAGTACTCAAACCCCTTTAAGAGTAGCAGGCCCCTGGGGGACACTGCTTGTCACCACATCCATCTAGACACAGAGCTGCTGACCAGCACAACACTCTGGCTGTGACCTTCCAACAAATTCCTTATACATCGAAACTTATCTTGTGAACTCATATCTCTCCAATGTAGATATAAGGATGTGGTATGGGACCATGTCAAAGGCCTTACAGTAGTCCAGGAACACAGCATCAGTTGCCTTTCCTCTGTCCACTGATATTGTCACTCCATTGTGGAAGACCACCAGATTAGGCTGAGGAAGAGGACCTTATGTACTGAGGGATAAAAGGAAAAATGAGTGGGCATCTCCACTGTTATAACTGGCTTTGTTTTTTCATCCCTAACCAAATCAGGTGGGCTGCAGAATATGGTGTTATAACAGGGATACATAGAAAGGCTCTTGCTTCCGCAGTATCCAATAAGCCCCTAGCTAGATGGGTGCTATGATCACATTATGTGCCAACATTGCTCCAACACTGACTGGATGCCAGTGCTGCACGGAAGCAGCATTGGGACACATGCTGCAGTGACAGACTGCCATTTCCTGCATCAGAAAGACAGCTCTGAAATCTAGATTTTCTGTGTCTCTTGGAACACCTGCTGTCCCACTGGATAAGAGTGAATTGGCCAGTGCAAAATTTAGGCTGGTACCACTTGGCAGCTATTATTATATGAGCCCATGGTTTTAAGCAGGCCTCAGCTCACTAGCCGCAGTATACACAGTTGTCAACTGCAATTCAGATGGAGCTTGAGAGCTGCTGGGTGGCGCTGGGTTAGCCACAGACTTGTTCACTCCCCACCATGTACATTTTCATAGTTCCTGAACATTGACTGCATGGTGATAGCAGAAGTCCTTATCTCCTGGCAGGTTTGAAAACATTTAAATGAACTTGATCATTTTTATCCTACAGTGGATGAGAATAATTATTTGGTAGCATATCCTTGCAGGACACCAAACTAGCACACTTCTTTGGGAGGCTGTTGCCATGGCATCTATCCAGCCTCTTCTCAGCATCCTTATTTTCTGAGATTAAGAGAAAAGAGAAAAGGAGGTAACAGTTAAAAGACGCACAGCAAGGTTGCTGTGTCTGTACAATGTATTCACAATGTTTGAGCTAGTTGGTATTTTTTCTCTGCATGGTATTTATTTCATCCATGGGAAACTGTTTTCCCTCCCCTCCCCTTCTCCCTTCTTTCTCTTTTCTTCTCTTTTCTCAAAGAAAATAGATTCTTTAAAAATATTTCCATTCTGTTAGGGCAAAGGTCATCTTACCTATGTTTAGCCATCTATGTACCTTGCCTAAGGGGGCTGTCTAGGCTCCTGTTAGGAGAAGGGCTCTTCCCAATAACAATTTGTATAGCCCACTTTGGATCCCTCATATAAGGTGAGACAACTTCCCTTTGGAAACGTTTATCTCTCCCCTTTAACTACAGGCAGAACATGGACAGACTAGATGCCAAGACTTTCAGGTAAAATCGGTGATGCAAGGTGAATGTAGACTTCGCCTTCAGTTTTATTCTGGGGGCAGAAACTGCTAAAATGAAAGAGCTGGGCGAGTGACCTGGGCCACTTTCTAAGGTGCAATTTTCTACAGACTGTAAGTGTGCTGGAGGTGTACAGTAGGCTAGCATGTAAGAATTTATGTGGCGTATCTATGCTAGAATCTATTTTGCCTCAGTGATTGCTTTGGACAATTGACAGGTTGCTGTGGGATGTGGTGGACAGCAGTGGGGTCTCTGTTTATGGCTGTTCTTTTGATGTGTACTGCAACCACAACGTCCCGGGTGCAAACTGTGAGAAGAGCTCTCTGCGAACTTATCAATTAGATCCTACAGCCTGGCATGAGCTGCAGCTGACCGCGCGGAACACAGAACAGCTCACTGTGTGAGTAACATAGCTTTACCGAGATACTGTTTTCTTTACCAGCAATGTAGGATTACAGACAACTGCACCCCACCCTCTGCTCCCCGGCAGGCGGCCGCACCGCATACATACAGCGCAGGGAACCAATCCGAGCTCGCGGAAGGCACTTCCGCTCCGCCTCGCCGAGCCCCGCCGCGCACCCGGAAGCAGTTGTGGGGGTTATAGCGGAAGCGGGGCGGGGCTCGGCCTCTTTGGTGCTGGCGGCCGGCGAAGATGGTGAGTGCGGTGCTGCTGGCGCGGGCATCGGCCGACATCCGCCACAGGGACGGGTCCTGGCAGCTGGCGGGCCTCGTGTGGTGCTCGGAATGGCCCCGTGCACTGTTGCAGCCGGGCCTGGTGGCAGGATGGCTCCGCGGGGCGGCGGCTGCTGTGCCGAGGCCTGGGAGCCTGGTGGCGGGCGCGGCGCTGGGCCCGGGCCCGGTCTCGCTGCGGAAAGCGAACGTGGGGCGTCTCCTCAAGCGGGAGTTACGGGGCTGCGCTGTCTGCAAGGGGCTTCTCAATAATGTGGATCCGAGCGGGCCGGGGCTAGCTTAGAGGGGAATCGGCAGTGATCGGTGGCGAGCGTATGTCTGACGTTACTGATGGAATTACCTTTATTCGGGAAGAAATTTAACATCAATGAGTTTGGGGGCAGCTTTGATGGTAACTGCTGGGTAGTTTCGTTCAGCGGCAGGTGGGGGACAGGGCTGGGTGGCAAAGAGACTTGTAAAGAGCTGATCTCTAAAAATGGAGGAGGCCTACAGGTATTGGCCTACAGGGTTGGTGCCTGAGTGCAGCGTGCCACCATCATGTTTATTGGTTTTAAAGAACAGTGCTTGGTTGTTTGTTTTTTTTTTTTTAAAGCTTATTTCTTCTGGTATGTACAAGTGTCTTGAAATGTTTTTTAGACAAAGGGTACATCATCCTTTGGTAAGCGACGGAATAAGACACATACCTTGTGTCGTCGATGTGGGTCCAAGGCATACCACCTGCAGAAGTCTACCTGTGGGAAATGTGGATACCCTGCCAAGCGTAAGAGAAAGTGTAAGTAAGGAAGTTCTGACTGACTTGAGCTAAATGCTTGTGTTTCTTTGTTTTCGGGATGTCAGGTTATTTTCAGACTAGGGAAGAATAATTTGGTGTTTGATGCCTTTTTGAAACTATTTAGTTTAGCTGTCTATAGTGTTACTGGGTAAAGTTGATCTTGTTTAAAACTTTTTTGTACTTCTGTTAGTGAATAGTTGTGCAGATCAGCATTAACTGTAATTTATATATTCCAGACAACTGGAGCGCAAAGGCTAAAAGACGCAACACCACTGGTACTGGTCGCATGAGGCACCTGAAAAAGGTGTACCGTCGCTTCAGGTATGATGTGTCATTGTTAATTAGTGTAACATGATATCTTGTGTATTCACCTGATTATAAAATCAGTCACCCAGAGTAGACACGTTTGTTTAGAACACTGAGAATGGTGTGATCTTCTAAAATATGCTGTGATATAAAGGATGCACAGCATGTTGCTTTGAGGTTGAAAAGCTTGCTGTTAGTAACACACTGGTTACATAAGAAGCTCTGATGTTTCTTTTAAATATGAATGGTACAGAACACAGGGTACAGTAATAAAATGGCTGCACTTGAAAGAGAATAGTGCTTTGTTTGCCATTGCCTGTATTTGTAAGTCACTTAAGTTGCTGGTTGCACTCTAGTGTGGATTTTTGTAGCAGAATTCACAAAATGTGTTCCAATCCCCCTACTTAAGCACACACACAAATTACCTATTTTTCTGTTACTTAGAGCTCAATTAGCAGTAAGTAGCTGTTCATCAGATTTTGTGTTACAGGTTTCTAGAAGTCAGTGTGAAGCTTTGAGCTGTTCTTACAGGATACTGTAGGGATGGGTACTATACTACAGTATGGGTACTATACTGTGAAATTACCTAATTTAAGTTCTGGAGCTGGGTATAGTTGAAGGATCCTTTGTATGGGTTTTTTCTTTTAATTATCAGTTTTCCCCAGTTGCAGCCAGAAAATACTTTGTTGTGCAACTGCAACCCCCATTCCCCTAAGAGTGGCTGAAATATCAGTGTTGCATAGAATAGCAAGCTTAAAACTGACTCTTTTGTCACTACTGTTCTAGTTTTTTTAAGAACATAGAGAATTTCTGTAAGAAAATTTCTGCAAGAAATTGCTGAGCTACCTAAACAATGGGGTGCCTTCAGTAGATGTACTGTATCTGAGTTTTACTAGTTACTAAAGTTTTTCTATTTGAAAATGTCAAATTTACTTTTTCAGAAGAGAGAGAAAACAAACCGTGTATTCCAAACAGCTTGTCAATGATGTTTCTTAATAAAATGTCTGAACATATGAACTTCATAGTGATTACAGTGCATGACTGAGATAAGCTGAAAAAAAGCGTATTACTTAGTATATAAAACAGCCTTGAGGAAGTGCCCACTTTTCAGCACATGGTAACTGTATTATTACTTGCAGGAATGGATTCCGTGAGGGAACCACACCGAAGCCGAAGAGAGCAGCTGTTGCAGCATCCAGCTCATCATAAAGACTCATCTATTTGCTAAAATAAATGGTCTTATTCATAAAATGTCACCTTTTATATATGTACTTCAGTGAAAAAGGGGATATCTGAAAATATGTATACTTATACAGTTTTCAGTGATACGAAAAGATACATTAAAATTAATTCTTTGCTTGACTCCTCATTTGATAGCATCTTTACGTTGGAAACAGTCATTATCTCTGCGCTGCATTTAAAAAGAGGCTTTTATGGGTTATTTGAGAAATTCCACTTGCAAGAGAAATTGAATGCTGGCTGTGGGCTTGTTCCTAAGTTTTTCTGGGTAATTCACAGACACAGCAAATGGTAACACGGAGAATTCGTCTCAAATCCAGTAACGTGGCTAATTCCTTTAAGTGCTGTTCTGAGATGCAGTAGTTTCAGATGGATGCCCAGAGTTAGCCACATTGTTCGTTACTTTGTGACTCTGAAAGGCCAACTAAAGTATTACTTATTCACTGGGTCACTGCTTCTTGGGGTAGGGTGGGGGAAATTGCTCCAAGGGCTGTATTGCGTTGAAAAAAGAAGAAAACTATCCAAACCATGTTGGAAAATCAATGTGAAGGGAAAAATAGGTAAGTTAAGCTGAGTGTGAACAAGTAAATCAAATGATAGGTAGTAAGATACAGATGAGAGTAGGCCACATGTAAGTATGTCTGAATTACAGACTGATACCTGATGAGCTTAGATATTACACTGTGGTTCTGGGTCCTTGCTGGCTTTAAAACTGACTTAAAATAATAGAGGATGGTGATCCTACAACGGATGATTTTCAGGTGCCTTGAAAAGGAAATTAGGATAAGGTGGGAAGGAACCTGATACTTGCTTTAAGCTTCTGAAACTGCTTGTAGTTCTTTTGGTTTCATCATTAATTTCTGTTCTGAAGCAGCGTTAGGTTTGCTACATTTGTAATTGTTCTTAAAATTATTGATGAGAGGCAGGTATTAAGTTCATTTGGGTTATGGTAAACGTTCAGAAAAGCTCAGATAGCTCAGCAGTACGTCTGTCACAACTGGCCTAGAAGAATGAACTGGCCTTTGCTGAATGTAGACTCTCAGGTACTCACTTCCTACTGTTTCTCCTAAGTGCTGAAAACTGAAAATGCCTTGGTGATTTCTTTTGTATACAAATAATCTCTTGTAAAGTTGGTAAAATAATCCTAGCTCAGGAGTTATTAGAATTGAGCCTTTGTACTGTGCTCTTTAGATCATAATGTGTAGAACTAACTTAGACCGGTGATTTTTGCTTTCCTCTGACTGATAGATCAAGCACAGGTAATCCAAGAGACTATTAGACCATGTAGTCTAAATTACATGAAAAATTATCAAATTTCATATTGATTGAAGCAAGAATTCTGTTTCCAGGCAACAGCCAATCTTTTTATTTTAATTAAAAGTTTCTCAAAGTCAGTGTTCCATGTTCCAATGTCCAGCTCTAGAAGTAACAATACCAGAGTTTAAAAAGAAAAAGAGGTCCTTGCCAGCTTGACAATGATGGTCAGAGTTCTGAGTATCCATCTTTTATGGAGGAATTCTGCCTAGTGCCATGGAGCAGTATTTCATCTGTGTTGATTCCTCTGATAAATCAAAAGTATAAGACCTGACAATCTGACACAGCTATTGAAGATGTAGTGAGCCACAGTTAACAGACAACTAATTAGAAAATTACTTTTAACCCAGAGTTTTAGTTTTACATTAGAGTGACTTTGTTTATATGTTGCAGTTAATAAAAGCTAATACCCTGAAGATAATTTTGCCTTTTAATACTGTACTTCCTGCAAAAACGCGTAAATATTAGCACCTATTTTAGCTCATTTTCATGTGTGCACTGGCAAGGGTGTTTTGACTTTTGTCAGTGTGAGGTTGTTGCCCCCACAATAGGAACAGCTGTAGATGTGCCTACAATTAGTATGCTACCATGTAGTACTAATTTCATTTTATGTAGAAGCTGAAATCTAATTCTCTGTTGTATTAAGTGTGGAGACTGGTCTAGCTGTTTTTGGAACAGTGACAGAAGGAAACAAAACCCACTAGATTTAGGAGCCTCCTGGAAAAGGTGGCTCTAACATGCAGGATCTATGAGAAAAAAGTTGGGGAGAAGTTAATCACATTTTCCTTAAGAATTTACATGAACAGTGTGCTTTGACTCATGACAATGATTTTAAGACCTAGCAGAAAGTTTTCCACAGGCAGCTTCACTACTACTCTAGATTCTTAACCTTCGCTTTTGTATTAAAACTTGATACGGAGTCCTGCAAATGCAGTAATTTTCCTATAGTATTACAGATTACCACAAGCTGTACATTGGATACTATACAGATTTCAAGCACCTAGATCCTGATTACATAATCTAGGTCACCTTGTTTTGTAACTACAAAAATTTTACAGGAAGATGAAGGAAAAAAATGAAGGAGCAAAACTCAAATGTGGATTCCTACTTGAAATGTATTTTCCCAACAGATAATAGCTGAAGAACCAAGCAGACTAAATTGTTAGCAGGCTCCACTTGTATTTTGTTTTTACTAAAAATGAGCTCTTGTTGTAATAACATGGGAAAATGAAAAGAGTACAGCCTTCTTACTGTTAGGAACTAAGGCCTGTAGTGCTCTGAATTTTCTTCAGAATTTGAAATGTAATCAATCACTGGCATTCTGTAAATATCTAAGGAACACTTAGAGAAGTTATTTTTAGCTATTTCATCAAATATCTGCATTCCTACCATACACTTCTCTCACATCCAAGAAATACTGGTAAACTATTTCAGGTTTTTTGCTCCAATATTTGCAGCTGCCACCTGTTTCACATGCAACTGAGCAGCATTAAACTCTTGCAGTCAAACATTTGTTTTCATTACATGCTTGTTTTTTTGTATCTCTGAAGCTTTTATCAACTATTCATAGTTCTCTCATGGTTTCTTTCCTGTGAGTTTCTCAGATGAGAGCCTACTAACTGGCCTTCTGTTAAAATGTTTTCAAAATACAATGTCTATCCCTGATACTTACTCTTCTGCTGCTGGAGTAGGAGGCAATAGTGGCGAATAAAATGTCATACAGTAAAAAGGTGGTAAGTTTATATAAATCAACATCAAATACCTTGTAATGTTAGCACTTTCAGGCTGAGGCCTCATTAGATTATGGAATTGACATTCAAGTAAATTAGTGCTATGCTTGTGCTTGCTAATAGTTCAGTGGCTGTGCTTTAGTGAGGCAGGAGAAAGCATTTCATTTGCTGTCACTCAGTCTGGTTGGGGTCTGGCAGTAACATTCCTCTTGAGTCAGTGATCTTTCCAGGACAAATAACTGCCCAGTTATCACAGAAAGGCTTAGGTCTTTAAGACTATCTAGTTCTAACCCTTCCATGGGCAGGGTTGCCACCCACCATGTCAGGCTGCCCAGGGTTCCATTGAACCTGGGCTTGAATGCCTTCAGAGATGGGCCATTCACAACTTCTTTTGGTAATGTGTGCCAGTGCCTTGCCACGTTTAACCCTAAATTTCTCACCATTTAAAGGCCTTCCCCTTATCCTATCACTATTAGATAATTGCTCTCCCTTCTACTTGCAAGCTTCTTTTAAGTACTGCAAGACTGCAATGAGATCTCCCCAGGGCTCCTCTTTTCCTGGCTGAAGAAACCCAACTCCCTCAGTGTCTTCATAGGAGAGGTTCTCCAGCTCTCTCACCATCTTTGTGGCCCTCCTCTGGACCACAGTATGGACAACCTAATTGATGCTCTTCTTCTAATTCCATCTGAAGGCATGGTAGGAAAACAATTTGAAAATAATGTTTGCAGGCAAGAATAGCTGTTGGTCTGTGGTATGTAAAAAGTGCATCAAGGCAGAGCAGCAGGCAGGTGGACTCTCAGGGCCAGAAAGCACCACTGCACTGATTGTAAACGAGTGGGTAAGGCAGTTCTGTTTCCATCTCGGGAAGGTCCCACTCACCTATTCTCATTGGAATTCTGCTGGCTCTGGATTTGGCCCAGGTGAAGGGAAATGGGTGAGAAAAACTAACAGGTTTAATCTGTGATGTTGATTAGAAATGCAAAGACTTGACAGGCCTGTTTGTTCTGAAAGCTGAATTTGCTGCCATGGGAGCAGGAGGACTGGTTTGGTGGCAGCTAACTCTTCTCAGCTACCTCTCTGAGGGAGCAGGCAGAATACAACATAGTGACAGAAACATGGCTCTGCCAGCCTTCTTCATCTTACACGCCGAAAGGCCGCCCGTTGCTGAGCCACGGCTGGGCCGTTTCTGAATTAAGAGCAGGTACGCAGCGAAGACACATCCCCTCACGACAGTGCCATGAAGACCTACGAGCACCAACAACCGCACTCAGCCCGGAAGTAGCAGAGCACGCCGCCTCCGCCCCGTACCGGAAATAGTTCACGCCGGCGGAAGGCGGGAAGGGAGAAAAGTGGCGCTCACTTCCGGGGGCCGGCTGCGTGCGGGCGCTCCTCCTCGCCGGGGGCCCGGCCCAGCACTATGCGCAGACTCGGCTCTTGGCTCAAGATGGCGGCTGCAGATAAACAGAAGCACGAGCACGGGCGAGTGAAGATTGGGCACTATATCCTAGGCGACACGCTTGGCGTCGGCACCTTCGGCAAAGTCAAGGGTGAGCTGTTGCGCCGTCTTCTCCTTCTGGGTCGGGGCTGGGGCTCGCTGCCAGCTGGACGTGGCTGGGGGCGTAGGGGGCTGCCGGAGCCCCAGCCGGCGGCTGGCCGAGCTGTCGGGCGGGGAGGTGGCCGCTGTATCGCGGGGTGCCGCGGGGCCGAGGTCTGGGCTCTGAGTCTTGGCTCGTGTGGCCGCGGGCGATAGTCCTGTCTGCGAGCGGCGGCCGGGTCGTGGTGGCGGCAGCCGGCATGGCGGGGTGGGGCGGGGCGGCTCTTCGGGTGGGGGATTTCTCTTCCGTTGGCCGATATCGTACCCGGAGCAGAATTCCTGTGTGCGCTGCAAGTATGAGCGCATCTGTAACGGAGGTGGCCGACGTATAGATAGTGCAGCCCTCGGGATTGCGTTTTGTCCCACAAATACTTGACGTCCTTATAAGGATGACGAGTTTTCTTGCTTTGCAGAGGGTAAAGCATTAAAAACAAACAAACAAACGAAAAAAACAACTTGAGATTATTTGAGCAATGAGCGCTGCTGCTGACACAGATGTATGGGAAGTCTTAATGCTGAGGCTGGTGGTAACTGAAGTTTCTCTACAGCTCAGACTTGCACAAGGGAAGCTGTAAACAGCATGCAGAAAGTATGATGCCTACCAGGAAAAGAGTTAAAGACTTCTTTAATTCCTCTGCCTCTTTCGGTGGCTCTGATAAGGTTTCCTCACTTGGCAGTGAGAGCTTATGCTATAAGAAAAAGCTTGTCCTGTTTTTATTCAGCTAGGATTTTCCTTGAGTTTGTGGGGTTTGTCGTGGCTTCAGTTGATGCAGAGCTGATTTTCTTCATGGTATCTGCTATGATGCCACATTAAATTGGGTTAAGCTACACAGTCTTCTTGGGAGAGGGTATTTAATGGCAGTGGCAGCCCTAAAAATGAGTTGGAAAAATATCTGTGAGTAACTATCAAAGATTTCCCACTGTTACATTAGTTGTCAGATGAATTCGTCTTTTTGCTTGGTCTTGGCTTTATTATCACAGGTGGTTGCTACTGATGTGATGTTCTGCCTCTTTAACTCTTAATTTGGTTCTGTGATCCTGAGTTAGTTACTTAGTTCATGTGACTGTGCCTGAGATGGGCATTCATGGAGAAGACTACTGCTTCTAGCATTTTTTGCCTTTCACATCCAGGCAAAATAAAAATACTACTGACATGAAAGGCAAAAAAGACTGCTGGAAGTAAATTAGTTTTGTGAAGTACATTCTCACTTAAATTATACGAGCATTTGACATAAAACACTCATTCTAACCTTAGTGATATTGGATATCTGGGGAAAGTTCTTTACAGAGGAAATGGTGAGATTCTGGAACAGGCTGCCCAGGTTGGTGGTAGGTGTTCCATCCCTGGTGGTGTTCCATCCCAGGTTGGATGGGGCAACCTGATGCTGGTGGCCCTGCCTGTGGCAAGGAGGTTGGAACTTGATGATCCTTAGGGTCCCTTCTAACCCAAGCCACGCCGTGATTACTGTTTCAGTGTTGTCTTTTTTTAAAAATTGATCATGTTTTCTGCTGAATCCAAAGGCAGAATTTTAGTTCTACGTGTTCCAGATGGTTAGATTTCATAAGGAGTAGTCAGACATCTAGTGATTTCTAATGAGTGTGAGGATACTGTTTGTGGTTGTAAATACAAAATATTTGTCCAAACCTTTAAAACTAGGCCAAGAACACTGATCTGTATAAACTGCAAAAATGACGTAAACAGGCCTTGTTGAAACTGGAGAGGGAACAGTGAATGTAAGTTTGCTCTCTGATGTATTTGTTAAGTAATATGTCTTTGCTTGTTATGCTTTGTTGTTAATTTACTGCATTAACTACTGTTTTTTTTCCTTCAAGTTAGTAATGATGTTTATTTTAATTTTAAAGGGTGCTATCTCTACTGAGCCTTGGCTTAGATTGTTGGTTTCTGGCAATGTGTTTGATTACATGTAGTCTTTTCCAACCTTAGTGATTTTATGACTACTAAAATATCTAGTCCAAACATCAAACGAGGCAACCTAATGCTCCTGCGACTAAATTTCACCTTCTGTGGTCTCCTATGCCAAAGATCTTGTAAGTCTTCTGCGTTTTATGCAGCTTCAGATATGCCAAGTCAGAACCACCCAGCAAATACCAGACCTGCCTGATGGAGGCTATATAATTACATGGGACAATAAAGCCCAGGTTTTAGTGAGAGCTCCCTGTGTATTGCACAGCTGTGTATTTCTGCTGCTTCTACCTCCAGTTGCCCTCCTGTTGCAGAGGGCATCCAAAGAGACGCTCCTCAGTGTGCCCGTAACTCATACATAATCTCATAAGAACATCATACTTCCTGTGGCTTGAGATTGTTTTTCTTTTCCAGCTGAAGGCCTACTGACCTGAATTTAGACAAATATCTCTGCACTTAAACAGCTGAAACTGTGGTTGAAGTTGTTGCAACTTTAAAGATCTATCTCTAAGTGTCTTTGAAAAATTGCTGCTGGGCATAGCCATATTGAAACTTGCATTAGTGGTAGAGCATGAGGAAATGGTATCAGGTTGCACTGAGGAGGTTTGCATAGGATATCAACGAGCATTTCTTCCTTGAGAAAATGGGCAAGTATTGGAAAGGGCTGCTCAGGTGGAGTCCGTATCCTTGCAGGTATTTGAGATGTGTGAATGTGCCACTAAGGAACATAGTTTAGTGATGGGACTCCAGTGGTCACATTATAGTTGGATCTGGTGATCATAAAGGTTTTTTGAGCCAAGATGGTTATCAACCCAGAGTCTATTATCAAAGAATAAAGTGAGGTATGTTAGGTATACAAAGGGACATTTCTTTGCAATGCTTTTATTTTTTAAGACTGGTGGAGTACTAGAATGATTAACTTGACCAACCTAAATATACTTCTAAATTGTAAGCCAGCCCCTAGATAAAACTTATGCTAAGAGGTAATACAGAGTAGCTTACAGAAAGATAACACTGGCTTCTTGGTTTTCTATGGGCTATGCATGATGTTATCATCTGAGGTCTTCCTTTCAGTTCCATTCTTGGGCTGAGTTCAAAAGTAGCCAGCAGTTCCAATAAACTTTAAACTGCTCCATCTTAAAGTTATATTTTATGGCATGTGGACATCTGACTGCTTATTTGTGGAATTACAGATCAGCTCTCATCTGATATATAAGCTGTCTTACAGTAGTGAAATAAAACAACAAATCTTTTTACCTTGACGTTTTTTAAAGCATGTAGAAACACTTGTGTTTGCTATTACATTAGACAGTGAAGATTACTTTTATCTGGGAAGAATTAAAGACTTTTTCTGAGAAGAGTGCTGTCTAGTATTTAAAGTATGTGATCTGTGGTGGTTGTCTGGTGCCACGTATTCTCTGTGGATAACATTTGCAAGAATCACTCTTATTTCATGAAGGTGATTATTGGAAACTCCAATCTTAAAGCCAGATTTCATACAAACTTAAACTTGAGGGGAAAAAAGGGCAGAGGGGCAAAAACTTCTGAAGAGACTTGTTCATTTCTTAAAGACTTCTCAGGGTTTTGGAATCTTTCTGTATTTGTGGAAAGCTGCTATGTTTTCATTTCAGTAATTTATTTGAAGTTGTCAAACAGTGCTAAAGAAGCAGAAAAGCCTGTTTTCATCTAGGGCGTACTGGCAAATCATAAATGAAACAAATTTACTGATAGACGAGACCGTGTATGCCAGAACTGAATATGTGCTAACCTGTGTAATTGCTCAAATGTGTATGCTATCCTGCATTGCTCAGTGCTGTGAACATTCTTGCACAGTGTTTTGGTTATTCTGTTGCTTTTTAGATAATGGCTTTTCAGAATCAGAGGAGGCTTGTTTTCTGTTTTCCCCACAGCGCAGTTGGAGTGAGCCTACCTGCCTTACCAGGTACAGAATGTATCCCACCACCCTGTCAGGATGGCTCAGGGACTTGCACGATCCACTGTGTTGTAATTTCTCTGCTGGAATTCTTACCAACTGCTTTGTTTTACAACGTAATCATCTTTTTGTTACAAAAACAATATTGAGGTTTATTGACATCTGTCTCTACTATGATTTTTTGTCTCACTTGCATTGGATTTGTAACTCAGTGTAGAGAGCTACAAATGATTGATAGACTACTTATAATTCTGCCAAATTTAACTCTTGAACGCAGAAAGATTTTTGTGTATTGCTGCAGCAGACTATTAATCCAAGAAGGAACTGTGCCTTTCAGAAGAGATAGGCAGTCACATACCACTGGCCCGTAGCTTTATCATCAGAATACCAGTTCAGTCCTTGATTCTCTGCTCGACTTGACATTTTCACTAATGTTTTCTTTTTCTAAAAGCAAGATAAGTGCTTCCAGTTCAACTAGCTGCACTGTAAAATAACAAATGCAAAATTATTGAAGGCTTTGCAGATAAATTTATTATATGTGATGTATAATACATAGGAACTGGTTCTTCAGCATGGAGTTATTAAAAAAACATTAAATTGCTTATCATAGCCTTCCCATGGTTGTATTTAAATAAAGCTTGGGTTTTAGATAAATTCTTCAGTGAAGAGGTGCGTGCATGTGGGTGAGTCCCTGTGTTCTGCAGCGGTACCAGTCAGTCAGGTGGACAAAAATGAACCATTTAGGTGTCCTGGAATCTGGCCTGCCTTTAGAAAGCAGGACTTTGAATAGCAAACTGAACTGAAGTGGATGTAGTTGTGATACTAGCAGTGTTGGATATCTGCATAAATTTCCGCAGGCACTCATTCAAGTCTTATGGTGAGAGAGATGCTTACGTTCTGTAGTATGTCTGTGATCTGGTATTGCATTTTCTTAGTAACTTTGTTGTGGTCTTTTCCAAATGTACCTGCAAACTTAAGGAATTTAATGTTTTACGCTACCAACTTCCTCTGAAACAAAAATTCTTCTAGAAATGGAGAGAAACTTAGAATTGTAAGAGATTGCTTGTCATAGTTAACATTGGATTTTATTTTGTGCATTTCATCTATGTATTGCCGTTTATACAACGAAACTCTGGTGTGATGTACTTGCTTACTACGTAAGGTCCTATAGGATAAAACTGCTACAAAGACAGATAAATATTTCAAGATTGGATACTATTAGCAATAATTCTGATTGCTGAAACAGCAATTTTCCTTTCTTGAGGGAAAGGAAATAGTCATTTTAGTAACAGCAATGCTTGCTGTCTGAGTAGAAAAGCTGCAGGGACAGCACGTCTGAGAGGATTATCAAGCAAACTCAGATTGAGTCATACAGAGAAATGAAATGATCTTCCTCCTTAACAAGGATGGCAGTGGTTTGGGATGCAAAAATGTTTTGCTTGCAATTGTGCAAAAATTCAGTCATACTGCAAGAGTTCCAAGTGTGAGATTTAAGGTCTCAGTAGAATTGAGAGAAGTATTTGGGGTACAGCAGAAATGATGTGCCATGTGGTCTTCAAACTCCCTAAAGGTAATGGGGATTTGTGGAATATTTAGTATCTTTATTGTGGTATTTCTTGGCTGTATTTGAAATGATCTAGTGAATGTCCTTTATGGAGCAATTGAAAAATCTCACTAAATTCTTTTTTGTTCCTTGTAGTTGGCAAACATGAGTTAACTGGACATAAAGTTGCAGTGAAGATTCTGAATCGACAGAAGATTCGCAGCCTTGATGTTGTAGGAAAAATTCGCAGGGAGATTCAGAACCTCAAACTCTTCAGACATCCTCATATAATTAAGCTGTAAGTTTTATTTGCTATAATCGGATTTATTTAAGCAATAATCTCTTTCGCTCTCACTGACTTGAAATGTGTCCAAAGGGCAGTAGTATTAGCAGTAGCTTTTAGGGAACTAACTAGCTTCTAAGAAGCAGTATTCAATTTTCAGTATCCCTTGTTATGCATTTTCACAACACTGATCTTATCTGGGGGTAAGGGAAGTGTGCTTTAATGTTATTTTTCTAATTGTATTTGTTTTTTTTGTTTGTTTGTTTTTGGCCTAGAATCAAGTTAAGAACAAGGTTGTAAAGTGTACTTCTATAGGAAGCTTACTGTATTTTTCCCTCAATATTTTTTAACAACATGCTGATCAGTTACCTGTGATTTCTCCGGTGTTGATGCCTCAGTCTGTTAGGTGTGATCTGATATTTCAGAATTCTTTGATATAGCTGTTACCACTTGTCTAGTATGCAAAAAGGTCGTTGCTTGCCTATCTGTTAGGCAATCATCAGTAGGGTTCAGAGTACAGCTAACTATGTCCTAGGCGAGACGCTCTGTAATTTATTTTCTAAGACTAGATACAAATGCCATTCATTTTTGGCTTTTGATATAGCCTGCCTACGCATATATTAGGGCACATCTAGAGTGCAGATGATTCTCGCTCTTAATTGTGGAGCGGTAGTTTATTCTTTTATTGTCAGACTGCTATTAGGATCAGGATACCACTGACTGATTCTTTTTGGTTTAGGTCTCTTTTAGGTTTAACAATGACACATAAACTGGTTCTAAATCAGATTTCCAGATCATCTCAGTAACTTTCTTCAGTTAAAAGTTCAAGAACAAGTCCAAAACACATCTGCTGCCAAAACAAATTTTCAATATACTAGCCAAGATCTATGGCAGAATAGTAATATGTAGCTCTTAAAGCAGCTTAACTGTTTTCAAGTAAACAATTACTCAGTGAATAGTGGTGCAAAATTCTTTCTCTTCAGCATGTGAAGGGAAGGATCAAGATGTAGGAGATGACAGAAAAGATTAATTATACTCAACTTTTCAACTGTTTGTCTTGACTTTCCAAAGCTGAAGGGTTGTTATCCTGTGTAAAAATGCCATTTGAGCTATAACTGATACTCGTGTCCAGACTCGCTGGTAACTTAGGGTTATGCTGCTTATGCTCTTAGAAATTAGACTGGGGAACTGGTGGGATGAAAGTAAACAGTTTTTTTCTGCTTAATGATAAATAAGACAACTTCTAATTTGGAACACTTTATTAAAAACTTTATAAAATGATTTATCAGTATTTATAACTTTAGATCTATCTTTGCAAGACTTCTTTTCTATACTGTGCTTTAATTAAAAAACCTCGGAAGTGTCTCCTCCCTGTTCTTTAGACTCTAGTAATAGAATGGCTTGTGTTTTCTTCTGTAAAAATTCTTCCTCCTACATTAAGTCATCCACTCTGTGGAGTTTGACCTTGCTTATGTTACTGGTATGTAACTGTTGTGTTCTGCAGTTGCCTTTTCTGTAACTAGAAAAATGAACTGCCTGAAGAGAAGTATGGTTGCATCTTCCAAGAGATGTGGACTGGCTTATTTTCAGAGATCATGAGAGGTTTATCTTCCAGCATTTTTCACAGTCTCTCTACCCAAAAAGTGGAAATCACTGTGGTAATTCCAACTATGAACTGTTGTTCATGATTGCCTGAAGTATACATCTTATTGTTTTCACAACTATAGGGAAAATCACGAAAGGTAATGTTAGAAGTGAGGTTGCACTGTAATTTCTTTCTAAAAGATTAAAATATCATTTCCTTTGTAGTGAGACTTCAAAATTTCTTGGTGGGGGAATATAAACTTTCTGCTAGTCTTCACAACAGCAGCCTCCCTAAATAAAAAGTGAGGAAACAGCTGATGAGAAATTATGGCAGTGATTGTAAATTGACTGATAAAACCAGTACTGTGGGAAGTGTTACACTGAAATATATTTTAAAGTGCTTAAACAGGTGTAACCTCTCATACTGAGTACTTAAACTAATAGATACTTTTCTGTATCAGGTACCAGGTCATCAGTACCCCAACTGACATTTTCATGGTGATGGAGTACGTTTCAGGAGGAGAGCTGTTTGATTATATCTGTAAAAATGGAAGGGTAAGAAGTAGTTCAATTCTAGAGATCAATGACTTGCCTTCTGTTATTGCTTTTGCAACATTCCTATTAAATGATGGTTTGTTTTTATGTATTCAGCATTATTTTTGCTGCTAGCAGTTAAAATAAAGATATTTTATGGTTTCATCTTTGTCAATGTTTTTTTTTTTTTCCAGTGCATGTTAACATGATCTTCACATGTACCTGTCATGCTGTTTTTTTCCACTTTGTAAAGCATTATTTCCATTATTGAGAAGCTGCTATACTGCCCTTATTGCCCTCTTTTACAGGTTTCTGTTAATTCTCTAATGTCCTCTAAGACAAACTATCTAGAAAGCTTAGTCTAACAAATAACTAAAAGCATCCTGGCTAACTTTGACATATTGCAGGGCATGTTCCATGGGAATGTCCAACTAAGTCTGCTATTTGAGCAAAGCTGCCATTAAGAGCATACATTTTATATAAAATTTACTGCCTCTAACTGTCAGCATCTTTTGTTTTATTTAAATCTTATTATGTACTTAAGTACTGAAGTACCTTGGTATTTCAGTTAGACAGAATAAAAGTTTGGGTGATGATGTTCCTAGTTTACCTAACTAGTTTCCAAAGAATGTTTGACAAATGTCAGTGACTATTGAGCAGGTGGATCTTGTTTTATCTTACCCATTTTAGAGCTGTGGCAGAAGGAAAATGATGTAAGATGTGAAATTTTCTGCCACAGAGATGTGCTGTGTAAAGTATCAAAACTATAGATGATAGCTTTAGGTCATTGGAAAACTTTCTGTAATTAATATAAATGAAAAAGTCATCTTCCACTGTCTTAGATTTGTTTAAAATTCTTGTTCTAGCTTGATGAGAAGGAAAGTAGACGTCTGTTCCAACAGATCCTTTCTGGTGTGGATTACTGTCATAGGCACATGGTAGTTCACAGAGATCTAAAGCCTGAAAACGTGTTGCTTGATGCACACATGAATGCCAAGATAGCTGACTTTGGTAAGCATTAATATCACCCTAGAAACATTTTTTTGTGTTATTTAGGTCTAGTTGCTGTGGAATATACTTAATATTTGGTTACTTGAGTGTCCTATATGGTGAGATAAAATCTGTGAAGAGCATGAATGCAAGAGAAAATACTGTTCTTGGGAATCTGTGGAATTTGCTTTTCCTTGTGCTTTCTTCTTTTTCAAATCAGGTATTTTTTGTTACTGTTATTTTTGTTACCAAGAGCTGTCGTTTTTTGTTTTGCTTAACAATAATTCTCTGAAATAAGACTTAGTTCCCCACATTATCACTTGCAAACTAACTTTTCTATTGCTTGTTCTTCCATCTGTAAAAAGCAGATATTCAGCACTCTTGGAAGTACAGTGCAAGGACAGTTCTTTATATTTAAAAAGCATATTATTCAGTAAAATGTGAATTCCAAAGATGTGACTGGGGAAGAAAAATGTAGCGTAAAAAGTAAAATGGGTGATTTTACAAACACCTGAGCTCTTTGCTACATGGGTGCCTAACTAGTCAGAGAATCTGATAGTTTGTATGAGCCGTTTGTGACAGAATTGGTGATGAGACTGGTAGCTAGTTCTGAATGAAGAAATCTGACTGTATGAAAATAGTAAGGTATCTATACAGCTGTGTCATCACAATGTGTCTCCTGTTAGAAATAGTACATAATATCTACTCTCTGAAGTGTTCAAGTATGTGCATCTTGTGAATCCTAGTAATTTCTTGCATAGAAATTGTTTGTGATACAGTTACTTACTTGAAGAAATAAAACACAGCAACTTAAAAAAACAAAAACAGTAAAAACTCTTTCCATGACAGAAGCATCTGCAAAAGCACAGCACTCAGTAAATCATGACTAGCTTGTTAAATGAGAGCTTAATACTAGCTTCATGTGTGGCAGTGTCAGAGTTGGTCAGGCTGTGTACTTCCATCTCCTGGCCCTTCCCTGGTAAAAAGGTATAATGCCTCCTCTCGAATTGAGTTCTCAGGACTGCAGTAATCTTATTGAGGCTTCCACTGAGGAAACAGGAAAACATTCTCCACAGCTATTCCAGAAGTAGTAACTTTTGTCTGGTATTTTCTGATAAACTAAACAGGGTATGGGGTATAGGATTACATGGTATTCTCATGCCTGAAACTTCAGTGGTTCCACAGAAGTGTGCCTACCAGCTTAGATAAATTGTTAACTTCTATCAAATTACTAGTGATTTGTTCTAGATGTTATATACAGTGTGAAACCATTTTGTTTTCTGAATTTTTAGTAGTTACTCTTATGCACTTTCAGGTCTATCAAATATGATGTCTGATGGAGAATTTTTAAGAACGAGCTGTGGCTCCCCTAACTATGCTGCACCAGAAGTAATTTCAGGAAGGTAGGTTTTTTCTTTTTTTAATTGGATACATGTGTGCTTGTACTTTGGTTACTTTACTGCTTTATTCTGAAGGCTGCATAATTCTTTATCAGCTTGATGTGAAGAAACTATGCTGAGCTGTTAATTGTCTTAAAAATTTTTCATAACTGTATAAGGCTTCTCTGAACTAGCTTTGAATAGCTCCTGTAAAGTTGGAGGTGATGTCTAATGCCCCAAATCTAGTATGTGCGATGTGCCTCATATAGGAAGTAGAGGTATGGATAGAATTAGAGACGGCGTCTTCAGCGAAGTTGAGTGGCCATGAAATATCCGCTGCAGAATGGATATTCAGCCTGAACGTAACTTCCACTTTTTTTGGACTGTCATTGTCAAGTCTATTGTTTACAGCTACCCTAATATCATCTGTTGTTGACGGTAGGCCAAATGTCTTTTTTTTTATCTGGGCAGTAGCATAGATGTGGTAAGTCTAGGTAAATGGTCTTTCCTTGAATTTTTTTAGCATCTCAGATTTGGAGAATAGATGGATGATCTTGTTAACATTGTTTTAGTGGAATCTATGCAACATGTAACACAGGCTTCTTGGTATTAGAAACAACTCTTTTTTTCAGTTGACCATTGTCTTAAATTGTATTTGTGGAGTATTTATACATAATAAAGGGGAAAACTACATACTTACTCCCTAGCTTTCCGTATGTATTTGAAAAAGGGGAGAGGTGTGGCATGTAAACCAGAATTCTAAAGTACTTGCAGATTAGTTATCCCTAAGTTTGTGCAATTACTGTAAGCAAGCATAGTATGTTTTAAGGTTTTTTTTTTTAAAGTATTAAACAGAAATCGCTAATAACTTTTTCCCAGGTTATATGCAGGTCCAGAAGTAGATATTTGGAGCAGTGGGGTTATTCTCTATGCACTGTTATGTGGAACACTTCCCTTTGATGATGATCACGTGCCAACACTTTTTAAGAAGATATGCGATGGTATCTTTTATACCCCTCAGTACCTAAATCCATCTGTCATTAGTCTTCTGAAACATATGCTGCAAGTGGATCCAATGAAGAGAGCAACAATCCGAGACATTAGGTAAAATACTAACTGATGTCTGTTGAAAGAATGCTAGTATTACTATCTTAGTGCACATATGCGATATAAAGAAACTAGTCAGAAACTTATCCTTGTTTTACAGTATAAGAGGAAAAAATCAGCTTCTGGTCATTTGGCCTTTGGTGTTTCTCATCTCCCTGGACAAAAAAGTTTCTATTGGAGACCACAGTTAAATGCTATAGGAATTTTGAGAAACTTGATTTAGAACTGTGTATACAGTCGCTGCAGAATGACTTGCAAAACTGCACAGCGCTATTGATTTCTGGACAAAGAACTTCTTGGCTTAAGAACCACTGCTCTGTGCTTTAAATATCTGAGGAAACATTACCACTCTCAATTCAGCATAATTATGTTCAAATCATGTGTCTGGAGACTCTGAGAAAGACACGCTCAGATTAATATTCCATGTTAAGATAACACTTCTTGTTCTGACTTCAAAATCCTGGCATGAATGTGTTAAGACTGACAATTACTACAGAGAATTTTGATGAGCTAAAACTACAAATATATTTGAATCTGGAGCACATGATGGCTGTGATTTTTGAAGTGGGTGATTGCTTTGGCAAATGTGAAATGTTTAAAACAAAGAATTGGTACCTGGTAAGCTGCTGGAAGAAGTACGCTTTCAGGTTTTTCTGTTTCCTTTGTGAGGAGTTCTAAGAAGAGGGTACTGAAATACTATATTAGTGAAGATGCTGCTGCTTCTAGTCTTAGAAGTTAGGAAACTATGTCTGTGTTTTTTCATCTTAAGAAAAAAATGTGGCGCATATCATATATGTCCTTCACTACTTCATTACAACAAAGAAATTGTTTTTTCCAGGTCCTATCAGAAAACAAAAAACTGAGAACTAAGAGCTGTTCAACTTTAGTGGATAGGAGCTTAGCCCATTTAAGTCATCTTAAGTCTAGACAAGTATTGGGAAAGATGTTAAAAAACTTTGGTTGCAGAACATGGGTGGATTTTGAATCCTTAACAATTGTGTACTTATCCATAAGACATCATGTCAGTTTAAAGGGCAACCTGACTAATTAACTGAATACCTTAGTTGTTTCATGGCCATATCTGTGCAAGTGCAAGAGGAGTGGTTCATTTTAATAAATACTAACGATGTTCTAGGCACATTTACTCCGCTTGGGCTGTGCTTTGTAGTGACATAAGAAAAGCATTTCCTGCTTCTAAAGTGTTCATTATTGATGAAAGTATATTTTACTCAACTCATTAGTCTGAAAGTAGAGCTTCATGAATGCAACTGCTCTTCAATCTGTAGCAGATCTTTAGTTTTGAAAGTTTTCTTGTATGGAACACCTTGTCATGCCATATCATTTGGCTAGTTAAGCAGCTTACTCCAGGCACATAGGTTACTAGATGATAGAAGAAAAAAAAGTATCTGTATGTTGGCTTTTTTCCTTCTATGAAAACTATATTATAAATACAGCAGTAGAGATATTTTCCATATCCTTCTGTCAGTTTTGTATGTCTTGGGGACAAGCTGGGGTTCTGAATGGGGGGGAAAAAAATTGACAGCACCATGGTCTTGTGGCAGTATTGCTGGTAGGTGGATGGTTAGGCTATATGATTGCAGAGGTCTTTTCCAACTTTTATGATTTTCAAGGGCAGCACAATTGATTTTATTCAAAAATGCTCATTTGAATATCTGTCAAAGAAATTATTACCCATCAAGATTTCTTAACTGTGTTAGGTATGTATGAGGGACATTTGATGGCATAGCCTAAGAATTTTAGCAGGACAGCATAAGAATTTCAGCTGAAATAGTCTTAAATCAAAGATACTAGAAGTAGGAAAAAAACCAACTACCCATTCATATACTCATCAAGCTGATGAGTTACAATAAGGAGTTTTCAAAGCTCAGGTAATTGCAACATTTCTAGGAAAGAGAGTGTAGGTTTTTGTTTTTTTTTTAAAGCTGAATGTCTAAGAAAATGTTGTGAAGCCATTAATGCTTGCTTTTTATTTTATAGAATTTTTCAGTTGCTCTAGTGTGCGAATTGCTTTGTTGGAAGCACAGAGAAGGGACACTTGGGCTGACAGTTGTGATTTCTTTGTGTACATATGAAATATAACTTTAAAAAAATAATTTATTGCTAAGAAGGTTTGCTCCACGTCACTTACACTTTGTTTATTTTTAAATCTAGAGAACACGAATGGTTTAAGCAGGACCTTCCCAAATACTTGTTTCCCGAAGACCCTTCATATAGTTCTACCATGATTGATGATGAAGCCTTAAAAGAAGTATGTGAGAAGTTTGAATGTACCGAGGAGGAAGTGCTAAGTTGTCTGTATAGCCGAAATCATCAGGATCCTTTAGCAGTTGCTTATCACCTCATTATAGATAATAGAAGAATAATGAACGAGGCCAAAGACTTCTACCTGGCTACAAGCCCGCCAGATTCTTTTCTTGATGATCACCATCTGTCTCGCCCTCATCCAGAGAGAGTGCCATTCTTAGTAGCTGAAGCACCACGGCCTCGCCATACTCTTGATGAGCTGAATCCACAGAAATCAAAACACCAAGGTGTGAGAAGAGCAAAGTGGCACTTGGGGATACGGAGTCAGAGTCGACCAAATGATATAATGGCTGAAGTCTGTCGAGCAATTAAGCAGCTGGATTATGAATGGAAGGTAAAAGAATATAATTTATTTGCTACAAGCAACAGGAGATTTTGAGCTGTGTTTTTATATAGCCTACAAGTCTAAAAAACTGCATCTTCCTGATGTAGGCTGGTTCAGCAATAGCGATAAATGCATTAGTTTAAGGACCAATATATTAAGTTAGCAAAAAGAAATTAATGTGTGCTAGTTCTAAAACTTTCCAGTTTAGCTTTGCTTAATATGTGAACAGTCATGTTTTTCTGAATAATCCTTGTTCCCTGAAGCACTGAAGTCACAATAGACTGCTTTTGTCTTTGCATCCACCAGGTGTGAGGACTTTTTGTTGGGTTTCATATAAATTGTTTTGAGTTATAGGGTACCAAGATGGAAGGTTGCTCATTGTGACATAACAAGCAATGAAAATTTGTCAAACGGGGGGAAAAAGAAAACAGCTAAAGATCAGCTGATATCAGGAGGAATTTGGAGATGGAAAAATGAGGATGAAGGAAGTGGTCTGTGACCACCCTAAATTCCCACTGGGCACACCCTAAGGGACATTAACATATGTTAATGAATCTTGGATAATAATGAATATGTATGTGGTTTCCAGGAAATGTATTGCATATTGCATAAGCAGTCTTAACTGCTTAAATTTAGAACGTAAACTCCAAGAGTGCATGCTTGATTTGTCAAGTTGCCTGGTATGTATCATGAATTAAAAGGAATGCTGTTTTTTCTTACATTAGAATTAGAAGTTTTCTTCCCTGATTTTTCTGGTGCTGTTCCTGTGCAGGAAAACAGTAGTGAGCGTGTGCACACTGACTACTTGCTTACTGTATAAGAATGGTTTTGGAAGAGGCAATTTATGCTGACAAGAAAAAAGTCTTGTTAACATGTCTACCTTTCTACAGGGGCCTTGAGGATGTGCTTTTTTTTTTTTTTTTTTGTCAATAAGAAAAAAACCACATAAAACTGCACCCTGAAAAGCAAGTGAGATGAGCATCTCAAGCAGTTCTGGTAACTAACTCAAATCTCTTTTCTACTAGGTTGTAAATCCTTACTACTTGCGTGTTCGAAGGAAGAATCCAGTGACAAGTGCATATTCTAAAATGAGTTTACAGCTCTATCAGGTGGACAGCAGAACATACTTGCTGGACTTCCGTAGCATTGATGGTATGGAAAAACTTGTGTTAATAGAGCACTAAGGGAAATTGTTCTAAATGCTGGGTCTTAATTTGCTTGTGAATAGGTAAATTAAACTGTTGGCCTTTATCAGTTAAAGCCAGATCTGAGTTGTGGTGTTTCTTTACTCCTTGCTCTAGTGCTCCTGTGATCAAATGATTAGCTGGTTCTTCTCTCAAAACCCTCTATAGGTGTATTAACTCCCGAGTTAGTGCTTTGTATGTCTCTACCAGCACTGATGTCACTGGTGCTAAAAGGGACAGTGCTATGAAGAAGCAATACTTAGATCAATTTAACCTGCCTCTGAGGGCCAGATTTAAATGTTAATTTAGATATGGGGTAGGCATGTGAACATCTTTTCCTAGTGAAGATAAAGCTTGACATGTAGGTGTACTGTCCTTTCTTGATTTGTACATTACTGTACTGAGTGTGGCTGAGATGGTATTTTTTTATAGCAGTCTGTATGGTGTTGTGTTCCGGATTTTTGACCAAAAGTGTTGATAATGCTAGTGTTTTGGATATTGTGGAGCAGTATTAGCAGTGTATCAAGGCTTTCCTTTTCTCCTTATGTTGCTATGTCCAGTGAATAGGCCAAGGGTGAACAAGAAGTTGGAAAGGGAGACAGTCTAGACAGGTGATTCATACAGACCATAGGGTTATTCTGTTACATACAGTAGCATGTTTAGCCAAAAAAATAACCAAAACCAAACAAACCAATGAAAAAACAGACAAGGGAGATTTTGGGAAAGTAGCCATTGTTTAGAGACTTGCTGGGCATTAGTCATGTTGTGAGAGGCGTGAGTGATCACCTTTCCATTACCTTGGTTTTTTTCATTCTCTTGTTAAAACATCTTTATCTTGATCTGTGAATTTTTTTGCTTTTAGCCATAAGATTTTCTTCTGCCATTGAGCAGTGTAATGTTGGAGGGAGTGAGGAGCTTGCTGGGCATGTAGCTGCAAGACAAAATCAGTGCACCATTGTGCACTGTACAACTGTAAGTTAGGTATTTGCCTGAAAATGAACAAAAGAGCTACAGTCTAAATACATTTTTAGGGGCAGAGTAGAAAAAAGAGATTATCTACAGCCAATCGTTTATGTAACATACCTAGGAAAACATGAAGGCAGGGAAAAAGGATTTGCTGGAGTCCAACTGGATTGCAGTATAGGATGGTTTAGGCAGAGTCTTTGATCAGTTTAATATAATTCAGCACTACTATTCTTCCTTTGTCCCTTAGAATGATACAACTTCTTGCTTAGATCCAATGATACTTGACAAAAGGTATTAATCAGTTTCCTGTACCACTATTAATAAATTATTATGTATTATATATATAATATAATATATATATATTTTTATATATATATGTGTGTGTGTGTGTGTGTTTTGGTATTTTTCTTAAATTATATGTAATATAAGAAAAATACCAACACAGTGGGAGGGTAGAAGACTGCCTAGAGCCACTCAGCTTAGAAAGGACAGCCTGTTGCATTCTTGCTTTTCAGCTCCTGAGAACAGCTTAAAGCCATGGACTTGTTTGACAGTCCTTTCAGTTACGAAGTTGATTTGATGTTCCTTTTTGCCACAAATAACTATTCAGTATTTCTTTTATGGGATTGTAGTTTCAAGTAGCTTTGACAGATTGAAAAGACAGTCCCTCCTTTACTCACTAATTTTTCATGGAAATAACGTTTTAATGACAAGTGTGAGTCAAGCTAGTTCAGTTTCTAAAGTAAGATAAGTGATCCTTCAGCAGAACTTACTTCTAAGATGGAAGTATTTCTTTCTAATATGGAAAGTAAGCTTAAGTTGCTGTAACTATAGCCCAGGGTATACAAAATACTAAATTTGTCTTTTACTTTAGTAAATAATAGCAATCAATGCATCAATTGCTCTTAAGAATATTAGCAATAAAACATTAATAACCAAATACAATAAAAATGAAGTAGATGCTAGCAAAAAGCATCTACAAAATGTTCGAGCTGCTATTTGGCTTAAACAAGATAAACAAGATAACCATATAAAGATAATTCAGGTAAATCAATTGAACTGTTAGCCTCTGAAATTATTTACTGACTGAAAAATATGATGGCTGCTGGTCTAATGTTCATCAGATAGTCCTGAAGCACAGCTCATAAGCGGTACTAATTTGCATAAGGATGACTGCTTCTGTATGATTGTAATGATTGCTTCTTGTATAAGCTTTTATTTTTAGTAACTATATGTACTTCAAAGAGCTGTTTATATATTAATGAAGATTTTAAAAATAAGATCAAGTCTGAGAAGGGAAAGATGTCTTGCTGTTTTTCTGGCTGTTTTGAGGTGACTAATTTTTTACTCTCTACTGTCCTTTCAGATGAAATTATTGAAGCGAAGTCTGGGACTGCAACTCCACAGAGATCTGGTTCTGTGAGCAACTACAGATCTTGTCAGAAAGATTCAGATGGTGATGCACAAGGAAAATCTGCAGATACATCCCTTACCTCATCAGTGACCTCTTCACTTGATTCTTCAACAGCTGACTTAACTCCAAGACCAGGCAGTCATACAATAGAATTTTTTGAGATGTGTGCAAATCTTATTAAAATACTTGCACAATAACTTTGAAGGAGGGCTTATTTCTTTTACAGCAATAAGCATGCATAAATCTTAGTCAGATGCTTCCAGTTGTAATCAATTTAAATTAACAAAGGCGCTGAAAAAAATACCTGCAAAATGCAATTTACCTAGGGACTGAAGTGATTATGAGCAGTTAGGTATATTGCTTTGAAGCTGGAGTGAATTCTGATTTTCTGCTATTCAGTAACTTAATACAGGTACAGGAAATCACACGCCCCTTGGGCAGTGCTTGTAACATTTTCAGTGAGTGCACATTAGTATTTATATAACATTTACACAGTCATTTTTATCCTTCTTGTTGGTGATGCATACATCTGGAGCACTGTAAGAAAATGTACACTTACAAGTTCAATGACCTAAGGATGACTTGTTGGTCACTGTCTACATTTGTGCCTCAGTTGATCGGAACAGTTAATGTCTCCTAACAACAAAGCATTAAAACTGCTGTTTCTTCCCCCTTTATTCAGCAGTAAATGAGATTTTAAACAAAGTTTGATGTGCTATAATATGAAATTCAGTAATTGATAAATTTGATTAGATGTTGGCAAATCCAACCAGTTGAAATTTTCAGTACATGTAAGTGCTCCGCAGCACAGTTATGAATAAAACTCTCTGGGGTGGAAGTAAAGCAGTTGAAACCACAGCAGTGCCAAGAGAGACGATGCTGAGAAGATATGCCACGCAGTGGCCTGAAACAAATCACTGCTCTGAAGCACTGTGAGCAAGCTGCTGCTCTGTGCAGGTTTGCTAGCTCATACCATGGTGTAGTAGCAGCACGGCTACTGCAGGCTGAGAATTCTTTGAAGTATGTGCATGTAGTGAAGAGCTGGGTTGTTGCATGTTATTCTGCAATCTGAAATTGGCACACCTTTAAAAAAAAAAGTTAATACTTAGATATGTCTGCTTACATCCCATGTTAACTTACTATATGCTCTATAGAATTCACATTGCAGTTTAAATACATCTATAAGCTAAGTTTTTCCAGGCTACCCTCGTACGAATTTTATCATTTAAATTGTGGAAATTAATAGTGCAGTTTTTCAGTTGAATGTTAAAACCTGAAAATGATGACTAAAGTGTTAATAGTTAGGAAGTTTTGAAATGCAGATTGCAGTCATGGATAACATGCATGTAACACAAAAACCATAACTGCAAAAGAAATGTTTAAGAAAATGACCTTAAATGCTGAATCAGATATATTTGCTCAAAAATGTTAAATATCTTGTAAACTGGATGTACGTACCTGCAGTTCCATTTTCATTTAGCACTTAATTTTAGCATTTAAAGATGCGTTAATCAATAAATTGCCATAAAACATTTTAATTTCTTATTTGGGGATTTTTCTTTTCAAAATAGACTTCATGGCTTAGTTTGAAAGATTACTCTCTAATTTAGAAATCAAGGCATTAATATAAACAGTGAAACCTGGTCTTTGTTTGAAATGGATGGGAATTCTTGCCAACGATGAGTCTATGATTCCATCCTGGACACACTGCTAACTGCAGATGACAAGAACAGTCTAATGCAGCTCAATTGGCTTCAGTCCAGAAATTCCTGTTAGAAATTTGAAGAAATTTGTATCTGCTTAATTCTCAGAACTACTGTAGCTCTTCTCAACTGGGCAATTGTGTGGCCTGTCTTGTATGTAGGCACAACTTCAGTTTCTTGTCTTCAAGTGGCGTCTCACACGATCCCTGTAATGCGGGGTTATATTACTGTAGCTCACAGTGGAAGGGTTCTCTTCGATAAAACTTTGCATTTAAACTATTCAGATGGAGATGACAGGATGTGGGACCAGCTATCAATCATACTTTTAAGTTCTTTCTTCAGTTGTGTAAGGAAAGGTTCCGATGTTCTGAATAAATAGGTGTGCTCAGTTTGTTATCCTTTTATTTTGAAACTTAAATATTGCACTTGTACAAGTATAACAAACGCACAGATTTTTTTTATTGCAGTAATTCCTCATCTGGAATTGGTTTGGGATCACCGAAACTGTTTCCTGCATATGTTTAACTATTTACAAATGGTATCTGCTCCTGGTTTGTAGATTTGTAATGCTGATCACCATTGCAAGATGTAAAGGTGCAAACAGCTTTTAATTTTTATACACTTTTTTTGGCTCTCCTGTGCTTTAAGGCAGCCGTGGTTTTCACTTTGTCTTGTCTGAATGAGGTGAATTTTGTTGGTATAACGCAACAGTTTTGATGGCCAAAGGTTTTGTGATAGAACAGAGGGGTTTTTTTTAATACAGGTTCGGGGAGGGAGGATGGGACTGACAACCTATTTGAATTCAGTGCAGTTGTTTGTCATATCACTTTCTTAGGCTTTGTAGATCTTTACTTTGAAACTGCTTTCTTCAGATGTTCCTACTGAGCTTGAAGACCTTTTTTAGCATCCCATCAGGCTGAGAGTGAACGTCACTGAGAAAAATGCCAGGAGTGTAAGGATGTAATTGATGCAAATAAACAGATTGGTTGAGTATGTCACTCTGTAATCCAAAGCATATTTAGTTGGAGTGTGCTGAATTATTTTTCCTGTGTGTTCTAACTTTATGGAAGCATGGATAAACCTGGTCATCTCTGAGCTCAGTAGGTAATGAACTGAAAAAAAAAAAGTATAAGTTGATGCATAATGCTAAAAGCAACAAAGAAAATTTCGTATGTCTTGTTATGAGTGTTAACTACAAAATTGGAAGTGTTATTTTACCAGTTGATTACCAGTGTAAGATATGAAGTCCTATTCTTTAATAAAGATGTGCCTACTTCCTATGTTGATTTTTTTTTTTTTTCTGATAAAGTAATAAATGCAAAAATGCTTGTTTACAACTGTGTTGACTTTTTATACTTTCAGAAGCTTCAAGTAAAAACAAAGCACTTAACCATCGCGTTTGGAGGCGTGTGCTGTTTTGTGCTGCTCTGTACTGTCACGGTAAAGAGGCTGCCGCCTCGACAGCTGGGAGGGGACGGGACGGTAACCGAGCGTTGCCGGAAGAGGCAGCGCCATAGCAGCTGCGACACACCGCCCGCGTTCGGCCCGGCGCCGGCTGCGGCGTTGCGGGCTGCCGTGGGCCCACGAGCGCTACTCCGAGCGCTCCGTACCGCCCCGCAGCTGAACGAACGGACGGCGGCGGTGCCGTCACTCGGGCCGCTCGGCGCCTGGGCGCACGGAACCCTCCGCCACGGCTCCGCCCCTCCCCGCGCTCGGGCGCGCTCTCGTCGTTCCCCTCCGCCCGCGGCCGAGCCGCTGCCGCTCCGCCCTTCCGCTTCCCGGCGGGTCAGAGGTGCATCGGGCTGGGAGGCGGCGCGGGCCGCAGGTAGCGGGCTGTGGCTGCGGGGCGGGCCCGGCGGGCAGCGCTCTTGGCGGTCCGGGCTGTGCGGCTTCTCGGGGAGCTCGGCGTAGCTGCTGGGCCGGGGGCGTGCCTCGCTTGGTGCGGTTGCCTGGCGTTGGTGCGGAGCGCCTCGCTGGCGACCGACGTGAAGCTGCTGGGCAGGATCTGTATGGATGAAGGGTGCTCTGCTTCGTGTTATTGCTTTCAGGGTCGAGATGAGCGAGCTGCGTTTGTTTCTCTGCAAGCCTTAAACCTAGCGCACCTAATCGCTGAAATCTGTTTTTCTCTAGTTCTCCCGATGGCATCTTTTGGCTGGAAGAGAAAGATCGGCGAGAAGGTCTCCAGAGCCACTTCCCAGCAGTTTGAAGCAGAGGCTGCGGATGAGAAGAGTCCGGGTAGTGATGAAGATGAGGACTGGGTGCACGCCACGAAGAGAAGGAAGGAAGTTCTCCTCGAAGACTGCATAAAGAAGAGCAAACAGCTGAAAGACGAGGGGGCAAGTTTGGCTGAAAATAGGAGGTACTGATGTTATCCTAGTCTTTCTTTGACTCAGTAAGTGCTGGGTCTTATTTTATTCCTTTTTCTAAACACTGAGTATTAGTTGCTGCATTCATGCTTCTCATGTTTGAAAAACAGATCTATTGCTTGTTTTTAAATTTTGCGTCTATGGTGTGATGTTGAGTAGGTTTATTTCTGTTTGTTGGTGTTGATGTTGGCAGCTGCAAAGTCTGCATTCAAGTCTCATATCAGTGTGTTTGCTTAACATGAAATGATGGGGAGAGATGACTGATTGCATCTGAAATTTCAGAGGGCAAATGGAATATTGTGAGGTAAGTCGTACTGTAGATGCTCGTACTTCAGCTGCTCAGGGAGCTCTCCTGTCTTGTAAATGTGTTGTAATCTCACTTTAATGTTACAAAGAGTAAGCGCATTTATACGTACACAGTGACTAAGGAAATAGGGAAATAGTGCACAGCAATAAATGTGCTGTTATTTATCTAATTCTTGTGGCAGATCATGTTCAAGTAGACACTGTGTGTCTTTCCTGATAGTAGTACTCAATAAGGATTCAAGCAGGATGTTTTTGAAAAAAAAAATCCTCCCCTATGAAGACAGGCAGAGGGAGCTGGGCTTGTTCAGCCTGGAGAAAAGAAGGCTGCGGGGTGACCTCATTGCAGCCTTTCAGTACCTAAAGGGAGCCTGCAGAGGGAAGGGGAATCAACTCTTTGAAAGGGTTGATAACTGCAGGACAAGAGGAAATGGTTTTAATTTGAGGAGATTTAGGTTGGAGATTTACAGAGAGAGTGGTGAGGTGCTGGCACAGGCTGCCCAGAGAAGTTGTGGATGCTCCGTCCCTGGAGGTGTTCAAGGCCAGGTTGGATGGGGGCTGGGACAACCTCGTCTAGCATTAAATGTGGAGGTTGGTGGCCCTGCGTGTGGCAGGGGTGTTGGAGCTTCATGATCCTTGAAGTCCCTTCCAACCTGACCATTCTGTGATTCTGTGTGAAAGAGCATTTCATAAATTGTTCCTGATACACTTCAAGCAGGAAGTAACTTTGGAGTGGAGGATGAACAGAAGCAGAATGAGACACTATAAATTGTGTTTCAAAACTCCATAGTTTGGTTAGACCTTCTCTAGAGGAGAGAAAAACACAGTATAATAATAGTTCCCTTAAAAACATTAGAATACTTGATACCTGAGTTCTGGCTGTAGTTGCATGGACATCTGTGTTTATTCATTGCTGCAGATCAACAATGATCTGAAATTACTTCCTAACAGAAGTAATTTCACAAGAAGTCAGTATATACTTGTCTTCTGTTAAGCTATACCTGTCAGTCTGAAAAAGGATGGCTGAGGCATTCAGAGAGAACAGCTTAGGAACAGGTAATTCTTGGTGCTGCTAATTATTCTGAGGGGTTGAGTTTTGTCCTGAAACTTTCATTTTAACATTTGTTAGAGAACAGTACTTGAACTCAGTCCATTCATGACTAGCAGTGTGGTTTAACTTGTGAATTTAGTGAGACCTGTATCTTGACAGAGAGTTTACAGCAACCACCAATACAAGCTGAGTGGTCTATAAGAAGCATGGAAAACAAGTAATAAGAAATTAAAATGTTGTTTTCAGAAGATTTTTCACTATCTTTTGTGCTAATGCTTGTATCTGAGGCTCAGCAGAAGTTCTGTACTTAACACTGTAATCTTTATACTTGAAGGAGCATTACTATCATCAGCAACTTTCTCATGTTCTGTAGAGTTTAGGCAATTTCAGCAGTATGGTATTGTTGGTGTACGTAACTTTCAAGCAGACCTCTTTTTAAAAAAAGGTTCACACAGGTTTAAAGCTGAGCTCTCAGTGGGAAGCTTTTACTGCTTAAAAAAGTGGAATAGTTGACATACCATTACAAGGAAGCAGTTTGTGAAGTTATATTTTTTCTGTGTGGTGGAAAGTGACTCTGTTAGACTCACATGGTATATTTTTTTCTTACTAAACATTTTGTACAACATAAAGAGACTTGTGTAAAAATAAAAAACTAAAAGCAAATGGTTTTCTGAAATAGTGTAGTAGCAGTTAAACATTTGAGTTGCGTGGTGCAGCATTCAGGTAAAGGAGTGGTATTGATTCAGTTGTAGATAATCAAAAGACTGAAAGCTAATGGGAAACCAAGATGGTATCTTAGCTGATGTTGCTTGTGAGATGAAGAGACGGAGGGGATCCTGAGAGGAAACATATTTGATAAAGAAGCAGAGACTAAATTTTAAAAAGAGTGGAAAGTAATATGTTCATTTCTTACTGAAAAGAAACTACAGTGCACAGTAAAATTAGTATATTAACAGTATGAAGCTGCAACAGGGCAGGTTCTGGTTGGATATGAGGAGAAGGTTCTTCACCACTAACATGGTCAGACACTGTAACAGCCTCCACAGGGAGGTGGTTATGTCACCAAGCTTGCCAGAGTTTAAAAGTGCCTGGACAGAGCTCTCAGATTTGATCTGATTTTTGGGTGGTCCTTTGTGGAGCCAGAAGTTGAACTCACTGATCCTTACGGGTTCCCTCCTACTCAAGTTACTCTGTTATTCTAATGTGATAGAGTTTTACAAGTAGATCCGCTATTGCTTGTATGGAATAGTGCTCACTGCTTTTAAGCCTGGGTTGGCCAGGTAGCTTCTGGTAAAGGATAATCACAGTAGTGATGGTATTACTTCCCCAGCGTATTTCAGTCTGAGATCATACTGACTTGTGCTTGCAAAGTGAGTCTTCTCTGGGGGCATGGAGTAACATACAGCTAGAAAAAACTTGTACAGCCTGCTCTTTGCCTTTAGAAAACTCAGGAGTGGCACAGGTGAACGGTAGAAGGAAGCTGTCACCAGCTAAACATTTGAGCTTTTATGACAACTGCCTGGAAAGCACTTGTCTACTATACCCACGTGTGGATTAGACTTGTTAAAAGCCTGGAAAAGATACAGAAGATATGTTGTTGAGGAGAATGTATTTTTCTCCTGATCCATGTATTTTTGAGCCTTCTCAAAAATGTGTCTGTTCAGGAGCATGGCTGCAGGGGCTACCTGATCCTGTTGCTACCAGTAAAGTATGGCAGGGATACCACTTGCATGAGGTGTGAACAGATGGATGATCTGCTCGGTATGTGTCAGAGCTCATGGAGAAATTGAGATTAAGAAGCATCAGGGAGTGCAAGCTGGAGTAACTTCCAGTCATACCTGGGACAAAGCCACTGGAGTAATAACCCCCAAACAATGGTGAACCTTGTCACCATTTGGCAGTGGAATGGGACCTAAAAAATCAGGAGGAATGGAAACAGGTGGCAATCGCAGGCAAGCTGTTGCTGCCTACTTTGATTCTCTGGGTGCCACTATGTAATATGTTTGAGGCTCTGGAACTTGAGGGAGAGATAAGGAGAATGCTGTGGGAGGTCTACCCAAAAGGTTGGCTAGGGTGAGGTGGTTGTCTGCATGGCTTTCCTTCTGCAAAGAAGGAAAGAAGGGTAATTATCCTAGGCAACACCCTTTATAGAGGAACAGAGAGCCCCCCTGTGTCAGCCAGAAGACATACTGAATTGTGCTGCCTCCCTGGGGCAGGGACATTCCTAGGAGGCTCCCTGTTGTGGTTCACCCCTCTGATTGATGTCCCTTACTCATATTTCAGGCTGGCAATGATGAAGTTGCTGAGAGAATCCTGACAGCTACCAAGAGACTGAAGGGCATTGGAGATGTTATATGGTGGAGCAGGAGCAGAGATGGTATTTTCCTCTATGCCTTCATTGGCAGCAAGGGATACTGAGAGGACCAGGAAAACCCATCTCATTAATATGTGGCTGAAAGACTAGCGTGGTTGCAGGAATTTTGCTCTTTCTTTCACCATGGGGCAGTTTACTCTGCACCTGGCCTGATCACTGTGGATGGTTCTCCCCTGTCTCAAAGGAAGAAAGGGATCCTAGCCCAGGAGCTGACAGAGCTCGCTGCTGGGGCTTTTTAAACTAGATACGAAGGGGGGAGAGGGAAGGGGGTTAAAACCAGGCTCATTAGAGATGACCCCGGGTTAACTATGAGGGCACTGGGAGTGAGGCAGGGGCTCGGCTGACGTGCATCTACACCAGTGCATTCAGCATGGGCAACAAACAGGAGGAGCTTGAAGCCATTGTTCAGTAGGCAAATCTGAAACATGGTGAGATTGCTCCCATGACTGGAGTGATACAATGGATGGCTATGAGCTCTTCAGAAGGAATAGGCAAGGAAGGAGGGGAGGTGGTGTGACTGTGATTAGAAGTTGGGGCTGGATATGATAGAGTTGAGTCTTTATGGATAAGGATCAGGGGGAGGGTCAACAAGGCAGACTTTCTGGTGGGGAGTCTGTTACAGACTGCCTAACAAGGATGAGGAGACAGATGAGCCTTTCTACAAACAGCTGGCAGAAGTTGTGCAATTTCCAGCCCTTGTTTTCAAGGGGAAATTCAACTTCCCTGATACATATTGGAAGTACAATACAGCACAGAATAAGCAGTGTGGGAGGTTTTTTTTAGAATGTGGAATATGTGGAAGATAATTTCTTGTCACAGCTGTGAGAGTCTACCAGGGGAGGTGCCCTGCTAAACCTGCTGCTCAGAAATGGAAGGAGTGGAGGGAGATGTGAAGGCTGGGAGCTGTGTTGGGCGGTGTGACCACAAAATGGTAGAGTTCTTGATTTTTGGTGAAGGTTGGTGGGGGGCAGCAAAGCTGCTGCCTTGGACTTCGGGGGGAGAACATGGAACTGTTCTTTCAGGGTGCTGGTAGGGGGGGTCCCGTGGGAGTCAGTCCTGAAGGGGCCCGGGAAGGCTAGATGCTCCTCAAGAAGGAGCTCTTAGTGGGGCAGGAGCAGGCTTTACCTTGTGCCACAGGATGAGCGAGAGGGGAAGAAGACTGATGTAGATTAACAGGGAACTTTTCCTGAGGGCCCAGGAGAAGCAGAGAGTTATCTCCTGTAGAAGCAGGGACAAGCAGCTCAGAGAGACTACAAAGAAATGGCAAGGAGAAGTAGGGAGAAAAGTAAGTAGGCAAAAGCTCCGCTTGGATTCAACCTGACAATTCAACCTGACAATAAAGGGGAACAATTTGATTATTATTATTTATTAACAAATATATTAACAGTAAGAGGAGGGCAAAGAAGAATCTCCATCCTTTACTGGATGTGGCAGGGATGTGACCACTGAGGATAAGAAAGTGTGGATGAAGCAAAGGTGAAAATTTGCTCAATCAAACTGTGTTATTGTGCTCTTTGTATCTGTTGTAGTTTCCATGGAAATATAGAGCAGGCATTACTTTCCAAGCAACTTACTTGAGGCCAAGACAATTCCTCTTCACTCAGTGCAGCCCAGACAAGCCAAAAGGTTGGACACCCACAGTCTAATGCATCATAGAGGACGATTCTAGAAGATTGGTAGATAGGCAGTTATGATCAGTAGACAGTGGTCTGTCAGAACAGAAAGAAAATAAATAAGTGGAAGAAGTCCACAGTTGTCTGCTCCGTGCATTTTTGGGAAGAAGAGATTCAGAAGAAAACAGGCATATGTGCACAGACTTTTGAGGAACAGAATACTCTGTGGTTGAGAAATGTGGAGACTATTTTTAAGAGATTATTCTTTTTTACATAAAACTTAAAATGCCTGCATATCGTCCGAACAGAGATGCTACCATGGATGTGTCCCCGTGCACTGGAATATCTTTTTTTTTCTTAAAAAAAAAAGCTTTTGTTGGTTGTTGTATAGGTATGTGTATTTTTGAATACTTCTCTACATGAAAGTATAAAAAATTGTGCTCTGCCTCAATATATTTAAAAAAAAACAACGACAACAACAGTTTGCAAGTGCAATTTATGTTAACCACAAATCTCTGCATGTGGACCCAAGTTTGAGATTTGGATGACATTAAATAATGGAAGATTCAAAGTTAAGAGCTCAGGTGAGACTAAATAATGGAATGAAAAATCCTGTAAAGTAGGCTGCTTTGAAGCTGACAGTAAGGAGAGGAGTACTAATGTCATGCTAGTATCTTTCATATAGTTAAACTGCATATCCGTTTAGGTAACTTTGCAATCTTTCTCCTTTTTTAAAAAAATAAACATGTTTTTAGTGGTCCAGTAGGTGGAGATAGAGTTCTTCTCATTAAACCCGAAGGACTGCAGAAAATACTTACCTGAATTATTTTTTATTTTTTACAAATAGACACGACTGGGTTTATGTTCTTGTTGATTTGCATTTAATGTTTCAATAATTTCTGAAAACTAAAGGTTAATTCTAGTTTCTTGTTTCTACTGCTATTGGTTCCCTATTAAATTAGAAGTCTCCGCTTCTAAAGCTGGAAGATCATGCTTTCAGCTGGAAAACAGTATTCTGGCTGAGCTTATGGAGAATTTCCAATATTAAAATAAATAATTGATGTTTCTTTGTCAGTTGCTAATGTAAATGAGACCAACCAATACTATCTTTGGTTTAGCTTTTGCAATACCAGATTAAACAAGGCCTTTCCAAAGTGCCACTAACAGACGAGTTAATAAGTTACTTCCCATGACATGCTTTACTCTTCTAGGAGAATTACTCCATAAGAATTTCTCAGTGAAATTTTCTAACCCATTGCTTTATTTTAAAGAATATTTCAAGATGTGCTAATTAATCCATATTCTAGCATACTTTTTTTTCCTTCCTCCTCTCCCCCTGCCCCGACATTAATTTATTATTAACTTCTTGCATGTAGTCTGTAGTCCCTTAGAGATATATATATATTCTGTGAGTTTTTTTCTCACTAGATAGCCGTAATGAGTCAGCATAAGATGACAGTCCTTTTAAAATCATGTTTAGTGTCATTGTCAGTTGTGTTATAAAAAGCTCAATTTATCAAAAGTTGCATCAATTTAAAGAATCAAAACCACCTCCCCAAAAATAAAACGCCAGCATTTTAAAAACAAAAAAAACCCGCCTTTCTGTTGCAATGTTATAATGCTTACATTTGTTCAAATTAACCATTGTATTTCAGGTTTAGTTTATAGAGCCACAGAGGGGCAGAGTTGTCATCCTCTAGATCAGGTTGTATAGGGCCCTATCAAGCCTGGCCTTGAACACCTCCTGGGATGGGGCACCCACAGCTTCTCTGAGCAGCCTGTACCAGTGCCTTACTGCCCTCCAAGTGAAGAATTTGTTCTGAATGTTTAATCTACAGCTGCACTCTTCTAATTTAAAGCCTGTACTCCCTTGTGGAATCACTACACTGCCTGATAAAAAGCCCCTCCCTGTCTTTTCTGTAGGTACCCTTTAGGTACTGCTTAACGGCTGTAGTGAAGCCTCCCTGGTGCCTTCTCCAGGCTGAACAAACCTAGGTGCCTCAACCTGTCTTCACAGGAAAAGTGGTCCACCTGCCTGTCCAGGACGTGCCCCAACAGGATCATGGTGCTCCTTGTGCTCAGGCCCCCAGAGGGAGCATTACTGCAAGTGGAATCTCATGGGAGCGAAGTTGAGGAGAAGAATCTCTTCCCTCGCCCTTCTGATCACCTTTTTTTTTATTACAGCCCAAGATATAATTCACTGTCTGGGCTGCAAGTGTATGTTGTTGGCTCTTGTTGAATTTTTCATTCACCACAACTGCCCAGAACTTCTTTATCCACTCATTGCCCATCCTACGTGCATGTTTGGGAGTGCCAGGTGGATCCAGTTGCACAGCTTTGCATGCGGCCTTGTTGAACTTCATGAAGTCTGCAGAGGTCTACCTCTCATGTCTTTCAAGATACCCTGGCTGGCATCCCCTCCAAATGTGTCAGCTGTATCCCTTAGCTTAGTGTCATCCACGAGCTTGCTGAAGGTGCATGATCAGCGCATCTGTTTCAGTCACAAACGAAGACTCACACATATAATATTCTGCTCATTTTTTTTCTGTCAGCCACTAGTTGGTGCCCTGTAACAATCCTAGAAATCTTTCCATGAGAGACTGAAGCTTGCTCTTTTGAATCCATTTCAAACTGATGATTTTTTTGAATCCTCCCATTCTTAGTGTGCACTGGATATATTTTCATGTTGATCTCTGGAACTTTAATGACTTCTGCAGCTAAATGGCAGGTCTTAGAAAACATTATCTTTGACCTGCCAGCTGGTAATAAATAGCTAATGTTTTATACCATGGCTCAGTCTTTTTGTCTCTTTTGCAAAAAAAGAGCCGTTTAAGACATAGTAGGGTTCATGGATTTAGACTTTTTTTAAACAACGTCTTCGGGGAATTTTGGGGGGATGTTGGCAATGAATAATGGTTTGTAGTCAACTAGTTTTGCCATCCTATTTTACTGTTAAAAATAAAAGACACCTATTAAGTATGTTAAATAACGTGAACTTACTGGAGGGTGTTCTGCTACCTAGGTTTCTTTGTTGGAATTTGTATTTGTATGCAGGCTTTAATACAACCATTCATTTTTCTGGCAATTAGCTTCTGTGATGACGATGATAAACTTACCTCAATGAATCTGGATGTTGACATAGGTGTTTTTAATTGACTGAAGTTGTTTGACGATTGAACTGTTCTGATTGTTAAAATATCAGCTTTCCCTGGTATTACTGATGCAACTGGTTTTCCTGGGTGTTTCATTTGAAATGTTGCAAGTTTTCTGCGCCTAGAGCACCTCCTGCACTGACTTTGATGCCTGCAGAGCTGCTTCTCTCCCTCGTTTTCTCACTCCTCTCTCCCAACTGCTGTTGCACAGCAGTTTTTCCCTTCCTTCAATCTGCTCTCCAAGAGCACATCCAGTGTGGCTTATGGCTCAGCTCTGGCAGCAGTGGGTTCCCTTTGAAACAATGAAGCTAGCTCTGCTCTGACAAAGGACAAGGGCTCTGCTCACAGAGACCACCCTTGCGGTCTCCCACCAACAAAAAGTGCCTAAGTTTTATGGTTGTTTATTGAAACTGGAAGGTTGGAATTCTGAATACTGAGCAAAACTTGAAAGAGAAAACACTGAAACAGGGTGAATATATTTATAATTCTGAAGTGAATTCATTCGTGTTTTGAGTTTGTAGATGGTACCTTTCATTAAGTAAATGAAAAAGATCTGTAGAGAAGGTAAAGCATTTGCCACTCTGACTTAATTATGTTCATCTAATCATTGAAATCAATCTAATATTTAAAACTATTGAGCTATAAGGACTATAAAGGTATAGGAATAGGTGGGAATAGGTGAACGGTTGGACTGGATGATCTTTTAGGTCTTTTCCAACCTTGGTGATTCTATGATTCTATGATAAAAGTGTAATTAGGATGAACTATAAGGAAGATAAAAGTGTAATTAGGATGTCCTTTCTCCAGATAAGGGTTGAAGTTATCAAGCTTTTCTTGCTTCACTTCTTCACAAGAAAAGAGATGTTTTAGTTAGTTAATGGTCTAAGCAAATTGATGTCTGCTGTCATGTCCCTGTCTGAAGTTACGCTGTAAATCTGTGGGTATTTTAATTGTTGGGGCTCAAGATATTCCTTTTGTATGTGTTCACCTCTAGGTGTGGGGCATGGAATTTCAGTCATAAAATGAAGACAGAGATTATTTCAGAAGTTAGGCTTCAGAAGCATAAGTTACTGTGGTCTAAATGACTTAATTATTTCTTCCAGTAACCAGTGTAGATAAAAATACATGCAATATTAATCTTTTATTGAATCTTCAGTAATTTATTTTTCTGGGATAAAAATGGAAGGAGATAGTTCAGACGTTTCTTGTTGCTGTTCTCTCAACAGGCAGTATTATGTGTGCAAAATTACACTGCCAAAAAAGTCATGAATCTGAATCTGTAGCTTTTTGTGAAGTTGCTCATCCTTAGAAATATACTGCATTTTAAGTTACTTCAATTCTCTTGTGGGAATGGGAGCACAATTTAAGCTTGCTTCTTCTCCCTTCTTTACAAAACATTTTGGCCTCATGAGTTTTAGGCTCACCACTTCTGGTAACTGAGGTTTTGGTAGCGAGAGTCCCCATTCTGCTTGACACTTTCATTTTAAATTCATATCTTTGTGTAAATTTGCAGGCCGTCGTGAGATTTTAAAGTTCTGATGCATTCCTTTGGTATTGATTGGCAATAGCCCCAGCTCACATACAATTATGTTTGTGCATGTTATGTCCTTCGACGTGTACTGTTGCAAAATAATATTTCACTTATTTCAGGTAATTGGCATTTTTTACTTGCTGTTATCTGTAGAGATGTTATAGTCATTTTATATCAGTACTGTATATCTTTTCATTTATACTGGGAGAGTTAAAGGGTACCTGCCTACTTAATTTACAGATACTTTCATGAATCACACATTATAATTGTCCTCTATAAATCTCAAAATGCTGTGGAGAATTACACATTTCACCTACCTTAATCCATTTGTGTCTGCTTTTTTACGTAGCTTCAGTAGTTGTTACTCTGTAATACTGATATCAACAAACGTAATGAGTCCAGAAGAAACAAAAGAAAATAAGGGGAACCACATTATTTGGTATAAATCATACCAAAGTAATGAGGGCATATCATCTAGATGAAGTGCATCTGCCCAGTACAGAATGAGAGCAGACTAAAGGCTGTTGCTTTTTGTGTATCTGCACTGTATAATCATAGAATCATTAAGGATGGAAAAGACCTCTAAGATCATCTGGTCCAGCCATCAACCCATCACCATGCCCACTAACCATGTCACTCAGTGCCATGTCTACAATTTTCTAGAATACCACCAGGCACAGTGACTCCACCACCTCCCTGGGCAGCCTGTGCCAGTGCCTGACCACTCCTTCTTAGAAGAAAAATTTCCTAATATTCAATCTGAATCACCCCTGATGCAACTTAAGACCATTTCCTCTTGTACTGTCACTGCTTACCTGTGAGACGAGACTGACCCCTCTCCTCTCCATCGCTACAGTTCCTTTCAGATCACTGTAGAGAGTGATAAGGTCTCTCCTGAGCCTCCTGCAATCTAAACAATCTCGGTTCCCTCAGCTGCTTCCTGTTAAAACTTGTGCTCCAGATCCTTCACCAGCTTCATTGCCCTTTGCATTCATCCACCGCCTTTCTTGTAGTGAGGCTGACATCTCGTCCTTAACCACACTGATTTGGTAATTGGTCATTTGGGAGAAAGGTAGGGAAATGCTTTTATTTTATTTACCTTGTTGTTTTTTTTTTTTGTTTTTTTTTTGTTTGTTTGTTTTGTGTGTGTTCTTTTTTTTGGTGAACAGCATTTGACTTTGTCCTAGTTCTGCTGATTAATTTGTAAGAGCCAGTAGGACCATAGTGTGAAGACTGGAAGATAGAGCTGTCTGTTGTTTGTAGAGAAGTATTTGAAAGGTTAGGAGAATTAAATGCCTATTGAACTAAGAAGTAAACAGATGGCATCAATCACTGTAGATCTACTGCTATGTTTCTAAAGGATAATCTGAACAAATAAATAACAATTAAGCCCAGAATACAACTATTACTTTAAATACAGCACAACAGTTTTTCTTCTACATTCTTCTTCCTGTTGCTTTCAGAGGAAGTGCTGTTGAAGCTGTTTTGGGGAACAGAAGCTTTGTAGTCACGATTTCAGTCTAGCAGTAAAATATGTTGCTTCATTACCTAATATATTTAAAATATCTTAGAAGTAGTATAACTATTTCAAGTTCTGATACTTGTGTTAATTTGCAGTTTTTGTTTAAAGATACTAAAGTAGTTAATGGGATTTACCTTAGCAGTGCAATTCCTTTTACTATAAAACTTACAAGGTTACTGTGGCCTGTTATTACTGAAATAATTATGAAATAGCAGGTGTCGTATTGCATTGTATTCCTGTTCTTAATTGGAATTTCCACGTGCCAACCTAATTTCTGCTCCTATTTATCATTGTTTATTTTGGCTTCCTGCGGAACTGTCACCCATGAAGTCACAGAATCATCCAGTCAGAAAAGACTTTCAGCATGATGAGGAGCAACCATCACCATGGCCTATTGAGTCCTGTCACTAGACCATGTCCCTTACTGCCATGTTCACACGTCTCTTAAATACCTCCTGGGAGGGGGACTCCACCAGTGATGTCATTTTGATTTTAATCATACAATATTAAATTACAAGGCTGGGATTTACTGAAATATTCCATGTTTGTAGATGGTTGCAAAACAGATTCTAGAAATTGCAGGTTGTTCCTTGAGATGTTTAAGCTAGAAATAGCTTATTTCTTTTTGAATCCTTAAGGTTAAATGTTTATCATTACAGTAGCATATTTTTCTGTGGTAATATTTTCATTATTATATACCAGCAACGCAGTCACTGCTGGTCTATCTGTTAATGTTTCTTCAGTTAATAAGGTACGTGGTGGACAGTAGGGTTTTGGGGTTTTCATGACAAAACTGGAACAGCAAAACCACCAGTTCTGGTGCCTAAGTTAACGGAGATCTTCTGCTGTTTACTATTCTCATTTTCAAAGTGGAACTGTGGATTTCTGAATGCTACCACATCTATTAAAATCAGCCTGAATTTGTCAAATAACATTAGTTATTTGGGCTCATTGAAATATTTTTTGGGGTCACACGAAGATAAACAAGTCTTTTTGGTTAGCAGGAAGCCAGTGCCTAGGATGCAGTAGGATGCATAGTGGAGGAGTGGCCAGGAGAAGAGGGGTGAGAGTTTGGTTCTTGTCTACATTATGGAAGCTCTTTAGAGTCTTCAGTTGTGTTATTTTATTGCAGTTAAGAATTTTTTTCTGTTATGTGATAAAGTAAGCTCTATGTTTGATCCATATTTGAGGCCATAATTATGAAGTATCAGTACCAGGCCTGAGGAGATTCTAGAGGAAAGCCAGAAACAAAATTATGTAATTCTCAGTTTCTGGAATTATGCATGTAATGGACATTTTTAACATGGATTTTGTAGTGAGCAACTTGTTTGAGTTTCTGCTGAACGTAAAGATATTTTTTTTTTAAAGAAAAATATGTGCTTTGGTCTTACTTACTTCAGCAGATTGCTTGTCAGACAGCCATGTAATTCTGTATTCATCACGGACTGATATATTTCATGGTTCTAGAAAAAAAACAGCAAATGGGCATGCATACTTGTCAAAGACTTCATTGAGGACAAAGCCCTGTGTAATTTTGCATACTGATAGTAGTAGTTAGCATTTAGTGGGGAGAGAATTGACTAGCTGTTGGATATGTTGTGCTTGTGTTGCAAATTAGCTTGCCTTCTTAACAGTATAGTATTTGAGTGAGTTTGATTGTGAAACAATGATTTGCCAGATTTTCAAGAAGGAAATAAAATACGGTAAAGGAAGCAGGCTCCTCACACTTAAATATAAAATGTGAAAGACATTTTGTGACAGATTGTCAAGGGTAGACAATGATTACCTCCATTATTATCTAATGCGTTCAGATTGTTGCAGTAACTTGTCATTAATTGTTAAAATAATTGCCATTTGTTCCATTCGTGTGCCTCAAAGCAATAAACTAATCATGTTAGTAATGACTTCTGATCATTTATGAAAGAATGCTTTTTCATATTGTGTATGAGGAAATTAAGTGTTGTTCCTACATGAGTGAGGGTGTCTTTCAGAGATGATACCAGAATGTTGGTTATATGATTTTCACTTCTGTATGTTAACTACAGGAATACTTGTCTCCAATATTAGTTTTAATAGATTTTCTTTGTCAAAAGTAGTTTTATAATACAGGAAGTAAGTTTCCTAATACAGGAAATAAGAAGTGTCCATAGGTATGTGTGTAGCTGAAGTACAACTTAAGAAATTGAGCTCAAACACATTGAAAACCTCATTTTGTAGTTGAATGTGGTGATGGATGGTAATTGTTTTTGGCATTTAGTGAAATGGTGTTTCACATTTGGTCTTCATTGGAAGTTCTTGAAGGATGCATCTCTTTGAAGTATTTGTGAAGTTATGTAATTGTGTGTGCAAGTCTGACTTTTTTCATATTTGGACCACGTGGCTTGATATCACGGGATCTAATGCAGGAATATGAGCTCTTGAGAACAGCTATGCATTAAAAATACGAGCATCAGCTGTGTGCATGCAGTGTTCTCCAGTGTTAAGTTCAGTATATTTTACCTACTTTCATGGCAGTTACAGAAAGCCTGTTCACATTTATCTGTTGTTTGCTGTATGCTAAGGACTTGTATGTGATCACTGGCCACTGAAGAGCTGTCATGTACATCTTTACCTCTAGTAATTAGTGTGACCATACTAAAATAAGCCTGTTAAATCAACAAAAAAATTCTGGAAGCTCCATCAGGTAGTAAAGCAGGCAGTCTTAACTTGTGGCCTTGACAATCACAGGTAATACAGGGCACATTATTTACCGTAAACAAGTTACACTGTAGAGCAGCAATTTGTTGATGTAGACTTATCTGCAATTTAAAAAAAAAAAAAAAATTAAGCACATGATAATTTTGTGAAGTTTACTTGTGAGGTTCCTTCTTCATTTGTTCTGTGAGTCTTCATTTTCCACCATGCAGTGCTGCATCATCACCTACCTTGAAACTATATTCCTATGATCAGCTGTTTTTTGCTTTACCTTTCCCTCCCTTTCCTGTTCTATGTACTCTGTATAGTTACTGACTAGTGTTCTTTTATTCTAGCTTCCACCAAAGTCTGTTGGATTTTGTCAAATGCTAGACTAAAGTTGCTGATGTTTTTAATGCTGATGTTTTTAATGATGAAGGCCAGTCACCTTCATCTTCTGTGATGTGGTGAAAGTACCTGAGAAGGAGCCATGTTCTTTTTTTTGAAATCTTGTTTTCCTCTTGCCTATAACCATGTTTGTGCTCATCCTTCTAGAACACCTGATTGCAGGAGTCCGTCCAACTCCCTAAGAATTCCAAGGTGTTATTCCCTCTTTTTTTTCTGTGACACAGCACATCACTGACGTGTCTTTTCCTGCAGGCCTGTCTCATTTTGTCTGAATTTGCTACATCTATTCAGAATATCTTCACACGTTTTCAGTGCTGTTCTGCATGCATCCTGTCTCAATTCATGGCAAGTACCAGCTGTGGCAAGCTTGTCCATAGGACTCTAGATCCTGTGTGATCTCTCATAGGTAATTTGTATCAACTGCTACTTTTTGCTGCTTGTTTGTTTATTCAGAAGCTTCCAACTGAACATGTTTTTATGAAAAAACAAATTTGGTATAATCATTTTGTTTTGGAGTAGAAGAGATCGTGTTTTCCCAGAAGTGTTGTTGAGAAAGTGAAGTGCAATCATGAGATGAGTTTCTAACTTCAGCAAGCTGTACAAGTCTGCCAAATCTGTATAGCTCCCAGATGGTTAGCAGCGTATCTGAAGAGAGAAGTTTTAGTGCTTCAAGGGGGCTGTGGAATTTCGTATCTTGTTAATAAAATTGGCAAGATCTATCAAGTCTTGTATCTAGAATCTTCCCCAATATATCCAGTTTTCATTGATTTCTTCTTTCTTTGGCATTTCAGTGAAGAAAGTAATGTCTGTGTTCTGTTTAAAATCGCCATATTTTTCCTTTGTAGTGAGACATGCTATTTGATTGAAGTAATTGTAGGTAAAATTCAATGTACTGTATTTTAGTACTCCACAAATAATAATTCAATACCTCAAAATATGAGTCTTTTCTTAAAAAAGCTGTATATTACTGGAGCTTAGAAGCTTAGTTATGATGTCACATAGGTTGGGATTTTACTTCTGCTGGAAATCTTACTTTGATTTTCTGTAAGCACAGCGTATACCAATATTAACATTCTGCGACTTCTTATTGTTATGGTAGATAAGCTCTTACAGCAATCCAAGCCATGTAAAAATTAATAGCTCAAGTTTTTTTTTTTTTTTTTGGGTGAATGGAAATTTTCTTATTCTAATTTTTTTTTTTCAGCTGAGATAATCATTTGTCCTCTTAGATCACATGTCAATGAGGTTGTTGATGGTGTAGAATCATAGAATACTGACAAAACACAGAACATTTTTCTCCTCCAATTCCAACTCAAGGCATGGTCAACAAGAGCAGTTTTTTCAGGATATTGTCCAGTTGGGTTTTGGATATCTACAGTGGTGGACATTGTCATCTCTGTGAACAATTTGTTCCAATGTTCAGCTACCCTTTATAATGATTGTTTTTCTCTGTGTTTCAGTTTGTGTCCATTTCCTCTTGTTCTGTCACTGGGAACTGACAAGAAGAGTTGTGTTTCCATTTTCTTTACTGCTGCCCCCAGTTCTAAATCACTATGCTATGTTAAGATGCCCCTTAACCTTTTCTTCTCTAGGCTGCATGGTCTCATTTCTTTGAGGCTCTTCTTGTATGTAAGAAGCTCTAAAACTTCTTTATGGCTGAATTTGCTCAGGTCTGTATACGTTTTTCTTCTACTTGGCAGCCCAGAACTGGACCTGGCATTCCAGAGCTCTTTCTTGCCAAAGCTGAGAAACTTCATCCTCCTCAGCTGGTGATTCTAAAGCAGCCCACAATGCTGTTTGACTTCATTGCTGGCTCACAGCCGGTTTGTTGGCCACCAGGACCCACAGATATTTTTTCTACAAATCTGCTCAGGGATGTGATTTAGCAGCGGGTTGTTAGGGTAGTGTGGTTAGGTTGTGGTTGGACTTGATGATCTTTAAGGTCTTTTCCAACCGGAGTGATTCTATGATCTGCTTTACAACCAGTATGTGTCCAGCCTAGTGGTGCCCAGGACAGTACACCATGCTGATCAAACATCAGAGGTTTCTAAAGAACGTTTAAAACATCACAAGTGAATGGATCTGGGGGTTCCCTACAACAAGTGGGAATGGTTTTAAACTGAGGCAGGGGAGGTTTAGGTTAGATATTAGGAGGAAGTTCTTCACACAGAGGGTGGTGAGGCACTGGAACAGGTTGCCCAAGGAGGCTGTGGATGCCCCATCCCTGGAGGCATTCAAGGCCAGGCTGGATGTGGCTCTGGGCAGCCTGGTCTGGTGGTTGGTGACCCTGCACATAGCAGGGGGCTGAAACTTGATGATTTTTGTGGTCCTTTTCAAACCAGGCCATTCTGTGATTTTGAATCTCATTCTTGTTTCTGATACGAGCTATTTTTGATGCAAGTTATTTCAAGTACGAAGTTTCATCTCATTTTTCGTTTTAAGACCTTAAGATTCGAACACGTTACTGCACATCACTGTGCCACAGCATGTGTTCTGAATATGTGTGCTCTTGTTCCATAGCAGATGTACTGCAAGGAGTTCAGCCATGTTTGTGATCTGTGTTAAGATGAATGGCACAGCATTAAGCTAAAATTCTCTTGCTTACTCCTACCAGCCATGACATGCTAGTTTCTGCAGCTCAGCTGATGCGTATTAGCTTGTTACATGCTGGTACCTCAATTGTGTGTATGAGCTTACTTTCTGAGAAGAAATGGGAATAACACATAGAATATTCTATTAAATTTGTGTTAATTAAACTTGGAGTATGTATATTTATTTTGAAGCTCTATTTCTAAAAAAATAAAAACAAAATTCTTCTTCCAAGTTCCTGATATGTGGTAAAATTACCAGATTTTACTTTTTAAGTTTAGGAATACTACTTCGTGTTAGCTCATCTCTTATGTCAGCTGTGGTTTATGGTTTTCATAAAACTTCTATTGGAACACTGATTTTACAACTGTATTTTATATCCCAAGCAATTTTCTTCTGTAGGGCATCTGATATTTAATGTAGTATACAATCCTCTCCTTCAGAAGAATGAGGCAGAAAATTATTTGAATAAAGAACTATAAAAAAAAAGGCTTTTTTCCCTAAGTTTGCATCATTGGAGCAAGTAGCATGGCTCAGTTTCTCTTAAGAACAGTCCCTATTCCCAAAACAACTGAAACGCTTTTTATGCTGAGTATTTATAAAAGGATAGAATGGTTCTATTTTGTCATACATTTTTCTTAGGGAAATGTACATAACTGGAAAGGTCAGTGTTTCAAAGCTGTATGGATATTTCCAGACTTTGAGACAGTTGTAACCAATCATGGTTTTTGAGCAGATGGTTCACCGTGTACCTGCAGGCAAGTATTTCTTCTTCAGTCTTTTTCTGATGTGTCCTCAAGCCTAGCAAGCAGCTCTGGTGTTCTGTCTTAATTTCTCTCAGATGGGTCTTTCTGAGGTTCGCATGTATTTTACTGACAAATTATTGTCCACTTTTTTTTGTTTTGTGGATGATAGCAACTTTTTGGATCACTGCACTGTTCACAGACATTGCTTGCACACAGTTTAACATCTTTGTGAATGAGCAACCTCCCTTCCCTTGCCTGTCTTTATTCTGGTGGCAAACTGTTGACAAATACGCAGCAAAACAGTATTTGGGCAATGCTTGCCTGTATTGGCACTATCTTCAGAGGTAGGCCGTTGTGAATTTTGTCTCACTCAGACTGACACTCATCAATGAGCAGCAGTGTTCTCCATAGAGGTAAAAATGTGTGTTCTTGAAACACAACCTTGGTATTGCATCTGTTTTCAGAAAGTCAGTGTTCCTCCTTCCTTCTCATTAGTTATGTCTCCATCACATTTGCTCAGGTTTCTGAAATCCTCCATTTCTGAATTTTTTTTTTGCGACCTTCATGGTGCTGCAGCTCACTGCCTGGCCAGCACACCACCTTATTGAGCTGAGAGCTCGTGAAGGGTTTGTGGTAGGCTGCCTGTGCAAGATCTTAGGCAAAACTGTAGTCTTCTACTGCAAAAGTAGTTTATCTAACTAAAAGACAGCTTAACACCTTTGCTTATTTATATAGAAAATGTAGTGATGTGTCCTCTAGTGTGAACACCTGAACATAGGAAATGAACAGTTGACAACTGCTTAGCTGGTTGGGGAAATTGTCTCAAGATTAATTAAGTACTAAGCATAATTACCAGTGTTATTTACAGATGAGTGGTACTTGAATTGCTGCCAGGACCTCAGCTTCAGTTTTGTTGCTTTTCCAACTATCATTCCAGTCAGTTCATAACTTCAAGTTGTCATGTATCTGGTCTGATGTGATGCAAGCTGGATCACTGAAAAATGGGAGGAGGGAAAGAGAAAGAGTGGGAAGTAAAGGAAGATAAAAACTGCATGTGAAGTGTGTATGAATTTAATTTTATCAGTGCTGTGTTAAGAATGCAGTGTATCTAGATTAACAGCTTTTCTACCTTCACAGTGAATTTAATAGAAAAATAAGTGTTCCTGCACAGTTCTGGAAAGGAACTGTGAAACAGGATTCAGAGAGCTTGTGGCATTGATTTTATTAGTATGAAGTTGTCTTTAAGGATTGAAGACTGCGCTCCAGTAGCTGTTTTATTGTGCTGCTACAGTTCTTCAGTTTGAAACTCTAGTGTTTCAAGATAAAGTTTCACCAAGTTCCGCCAAGTTCAAGATGAAGACCTACTTCTTCTGTCAGCAGACTCACTTCTTCATTTTCTTAGAGGAGGATAACATTAAAGAACAACCATATCTCTTTTCAAATAAGAGTTATTTTGGGATACGTGTTTATTTTTGGCTTACTTTCTATTCCTATACTGAAATTACTCAGACTTCTGTATTTTGCTCTCTACCAAAATACAGAAATGCCAGTGTTTAGTAGCTTTTGATGATGAAAAGAAATTTTACATGGTGAATGTAGAAAGGCATATTTGGTTGTTTTTTTTTTTATACCTGGCTGAGGGTGATTTTTGACGATGAGGGGAACTGAATTCAATTCAAGAATTTCAGTTTTAGTTTGACATAAGTTTCTGTGTTAACTTTGTCATTCACTTAAGGCCAGTTGTGCAGTAGTACTTAGCACTCCATTTGTTTTCCATAGCAAATACCCAGTTCCTTAAAGCAATTAAACATATTTTATAGGGATATGACCACAAAAATCATTAATGTTGCGATGCTGTGACATTTTAAATAAGACATCAGCTTTAAAAATAGAAATACTTACGATTTAAGTCTTCCCTAAGTATAATGTTGCAGTGAGACTGTAATATTGTTGTAATTGCAGGTACCGGGAGGCTATTCAAAGGTGGGATGAAGCACTTCAGTTAACTCCAGAGGATGCTACACTTTATGAGATGAAATCACAGGTAAATCATCATAGCTCTTTATCAGTTTAGAAATTCAGAAATAAACAACTGTGATTATTACTACATATTGTCCAGCTATGTGAAATTGATGTGTGGATAGAGTACAACAAAACTTATTTAGGATTTCCATTTCTTCTCAACACAACAGGATGCTTTATAGTAGGAATTAAAAATGTGGCATATCCCAGCCAATCACAGTAAGTAACATCTTTGCTAGGATGTGAATTAGGATGAACTTCATATAGTGACCATCTAACCCTCTAATTAATTGCAGTCTCTCTGCAAGGCTTTTTTACCCTCAGTGGAATCAAAAGATCCTCCCAATGGAGTGTCATCTGCAAATTTACGTAATGTGACGTTCAGAGGGACTTCGACAGGCTAGAAAGATGGGCCCAGGTGAACCTGATGAGGTTCAACACAGCAAAGTGCAGAGTTTTGCACTTGGGCCGGAGGAATCCCAGGCATCCATACAGACTGGAAGGAGCAGTCCTTGAGAGCAGCCCTGTGGGGAAGGACCTGGGGTCCTGATGGATGAAAAGCTTAACATGAGCCAGCAGTGTGCTCTTGCAGCTCAGAAAGCAAATGGTGTCCTGGGCTCCATCAGAAGAGGGGTGGCCAGCAGGGACAGGGAGTTGATTGTCCCCCTCTACTCTGCTCTTGTGAGGCTCCATCTGCAGTGCTGTGTACAGGTCTGGAGCCCCAGTACAGGAAAGATAGGGAGCTGTTGGAGAGGGTCCAGAGGAGGGTCATGAAGGTGATCAGGGGGCTGGAGCACCTCCCCTACGAAGACAGGTTGAGGGAGCTGGGCTTGTTCAGCCTGGAGAAAAGAGAGCTGTGGGGTGACCTCACTGCAGCCTTTCAGTACCTAAAGGGAGCCTACAAACAGGAGGGCAATCAATTCTTTGAATTCTTTGAAAGGGTAGATAACAGCAGGACAAGGGGAAATGTTTTTAAGTTGAGGGAGAGGAGATTGAGGTTGGATGTCAGGGGGAAGTTCTTTACAGAGAGAGTGGTGAGGTGCTGGCACAGGCTGCCCAGAGAGATTGTGGATGCCCCATCCCTGGAGGTGTTCAAGGCCAGATTGGATGGGGCCCTGGGCAGCCTGGTCTAGTATTAAATGTGGAGGTTGGTGGCCCTGCCTGTGGCAGGGGGGTTGGAGCTTCATGATCATTGAGGTCCTTTCCAACCCTGGCCATTCTGTGATTCTGTGATTCATGTATATCTTGAAGGAAACTGGCCTCACTATGGAGACCTGTGAAACTGGCTGCCAGCCTGTTATAACTGTATTTACTATAACCAACCCTTTGAGCCTAACTCATTAGCCAGTTTTTTACCAATTGCATTATATTTTTATCTATCTGTATCCTGGACATTTTGTCTAGAAGGATACTGTGAGACACAGTACACTGAAATACAGGAAGAAGAGGTCTTTGGACTCATGAACCTGTACTGGCTGTAACCAATGAAAGGATAGATAAATCAGTCTTGGAAAAGAGAATGAATTGAAGTATGATTATGGTTTAAGTTCATCAAAGCCAAAGGCTTGCATCCATCAACACCTCACTAAAGTTATGGTACCGACTTCTGATTTCTTTTTGTAGCTTAGGTGGCAAAAGTGCCAGGTTGTACTGTTCTGTTTGGATGGTGAAATTCCTGTTGCTATCTATGTGACAAGATACAAAATTGCTTTTACCCACACATTAAATAAAGATGCTGTTCTACAAAAATGTTTTAAAGTTGGATTAAGAATGAGAACAAGGATTGTGTGGCTTCAGATTTCTTATATTGTTTTCCTGTGTTTAATACCTGTAGAAGCTGCATTTCTTATTTCAGGTGATAAAGACTATTGTCCATCTTTCCATCACATTTTTTCTACTTTTTAATTATTTTTTATTCTTCATTATTTAGGAAAATAACATTGTAACCAACATGATGGAAACAAAATACTTGCCAAGCTTCTGAAAATGTCACCTGTGTTTTATTATGTTTGTAGAACATAGCTTACTAGGCTTTGGGGAAGATGCACAGTTGCACTGTTATGTATATCTTTGCATTTACAAAGACTGCTCAAACAAGAGTGAACAGGGCCTTTTTCCTCACATGACACATTAGGTTTCTTTTTTTGAAAATACGAAAATCTTGTTTATGCTAATGTAGAACAATAGATGCATTTTCAGATTTTGGGAGAGACTTCTGTTGTATCAGAGGAAATAGTGAGAGCTGTTTCTTCTTCATTCATGTTCTCTGGAATTCTCAGTTAATACTTAAATTCTTAATTGTGAGCAACATATTTCCTTAGTGAGCATATGCTTTTTTAAATCCAGGAGAAGTACAAGAGAAAGTTAAAACTGTAGATCAGTGAATGTTTATGTAACTGTTGTTTTTTTTGTTGGTTTTGACCCTGTCGAAGCCTTTGACACTGTATCCCACGGTATTCTCTTGGAGCAGCTGGCAGCCTGAGGCTTGGATAGGTATGCTCTTGGCTGGATAAAGAACTGGCTGGAGGCCTGGGCCCAGAGAGTGGTGGTAACTGGAGCTGAATCCAGCTGGAGACCGGTCACGAATGGTGTTCCCGGGGGGCCAGTGCTGGGGCCTGTGCTCTTCAGTATCTTTATTGAAGACTTGGATGAAGGCATTGAGTACACCCTCAGTAAGTCTGCAGATGACACCAAGTTGGCTGGAAGTGTGGATCTGCCTGGGGTAGCGAGGCCCTACAGAGGGATCTGGACAGGCTGGAGAGCTGGGCTGAAGCCAATGGGATGAGGTTCAATAGGGCCAAATGCTGGTTCTGCACTTTGGCCACAACAACCCCAGGCAACTCTATAGGCTTGGGGCAGAGTGGCTGGAAGACTGTGCAGAGGAAATGGACCTGGGGGTATTGATTGATGCTGGACTGAACACGAGCCAGCAGTGAGCCCAGATGGCCAAGAAGGCCAATGGCATCCTGGCTTGCATCAGGAATGGTGTTGCCAGCAGGAGCAGGGCAGTGATTGTCGCCCTGTACTCAGCTCTGGTGAGGCCGCATCTCCAGTACTGTGTCCAGTTTTGGACCACTGACTGCAAGAAAGACATTGAGGCCCTGGAGCAGGTTCAAAGAAGGGCAACACAGCTGGTGAGGGGTCTGGAGCACAGGGCTTATGAGGAGCGGCTGAAGGAGCTGGGAATGTTCAGTGTTGAGAAGAGGAGGCTCAGGGGAGACCTCACTGCTCTCCATAACTGCCTGAAGGAGGCTGTAGTGAGCTGAGGGTCAGCCTCTTCTTTCATGTAACTGGTGATAGGACTGGAGGGAATGGCTTCAATCTGTGCTTGGGGAGATTTAGACTGGATGTTAGGAAATACTGCTTGTCTGAAAGAGTGGTCAGGCAGTGGAATGGGCTGCCCAGGGAGGTGGTGCAGTCACCGACCCCGGAGGTGTTCAAGGAATGTTTGGGTTTTGTGTTGAGGGACATGGTTTAGTGAGAACTGTTGTGATGTGTGGATGGTTGGACTGGGTGATCTTGAAGGTCTTTTCCAACCTTGGTGTTTCTGTGATTCTGTGATTCTGTTGTTCAGTTTTCAAATCCTTATTGCTACTGTATTTGATTCTAGTACAAAGAAAACAAAAAGAAGCACAGGTTGTGGTCAGTGTGGCTTTTTTTTTGTTACCCCTCCTCTGTTGTCTGCAAACTGAATAGAGTTAGATTTTGTAGAGCAATTAATTGAAAAATTAGAAGTTGCTTTCAGTGTAGTAATGCTGAAGGAGTTTTTTGTTGTGTGCAGCTACAGAAGTTTTAGATCTTACCTAGTTTTGAATTTGATTTGAGGTGAATTGGTAGAAGACGGCATTTTGCTTTCCAGCTCACCAGAAAGGACTCAGAAATCGGCTGAATGATTGTGATTCGGTTTTGTAAAATTTCTTTGCTTAATGATACTGTTGGAGAGGAGCAAAACCTGAAAGAATATCATGGACATGAGCCAGTGTACCCTCACAGCCCAGAAAGTCAACCATATCCTGGGCTGCATCAAAAGCAGCATGGCCAGCATAGAGGTGATCCTGCACCTCTACACTGTGAGACCTCACCTGCAGTACTGCATCCAGATGTGGAGTCCTCAGTACAAGGGAGACATAGGCCGGTTGGAGTGTGTAGAGGAGGGCAGCAAAAATGATCCAAGGGATGGAACACTTCCTCTACAAGGACAGACTAAGAGAGCTGGTGCTGTTCAGCTGAGAGAAGGCTTCATGGAGACGTGATAGCAGCCTTTCAATATCAAAAGGAAAGCTATAAGAATGAAAGGGACAAATGCTTTAGCAGGGACTGTGGTGATAGGACAAGGGGAAATGGTTTCAAACTCAAAGAGGGGAGATTTATGTTGGATGTAAGGAAAAAAAAATCTTTTACAGTGAGGGTGCTGAGGCACTGGATGCCCCATCCCTGGAGACTTTCTGGACCAGGTTCTGAACAACCTACCTCAGATCTAGAGTCTAGCTCTAATGTCTCTGTTCATTGCAAGGAAGTTGGACTAGATGACCTTTAAAGGTCCCTTTCAATGCTAAGGATTGTATGATTCTATGATTTTAATAAGAGAATTTACATTTTTACTTTCAGCGTGAACTTTGCTCTCTGCTGAAGAAGGAACCACAGCTGGGAAGTTTGACTGTTTCTCATTGTATTCACTTTTTGTTGTTCCATAGTACATTCTTATTCACATTGCAGTAGAAGATACGTCTATGTACAAAATTGTATACTTCATAAAATTATTTCTTAAATCTTTTTAAACAAAAGTTTAAATCAGCAGCATTTGTTTAGTATGCACAAGTAACTATTACAGATGTTATTTGTGGTATGACTTATGCTTACTGGAAGCTGATTACTTTAAGGTGTAATTTGATATCTTTCTACTTTTAATGCACTGATGTGAGCTGTAAAAATCCATTTTTGCCGAAATAGGAATACTTAAATCATTGAAAAAATACTGTGGTTAATGCTTAAATGAAACTGTCTTCTGACTGAGTATATTGTTCCTATCCAGCATACCAACACAACTACTAAAGCTATTACTGTGTAGCTAAATGGGAAAGTTTAGGTACCTCCAGATTTGGAAGAACACCAATTTCTGCAGGGCCTTGGCTGGTGCTTAGAGCCTATGAAGTTCATCACTGTTGGTGCAAGTCATATATTTGAGGGAGTGATTCATGTTAGGAGTAACTTTTCACTGCGTGCAGAGGATTTTTATGGCCTGTACTCATTTTCTGTCAGTAAAGAAAAATCTCCCTGTGAAGTCATTCTTTTTTGAGATTTAACATGGAATGAAAGATTGTGGATGGGCTTTAAGATCTGTGTATTCTGCAAGGCTTATAATTTTAGTATGGGTTATATAGCAGTTTCCCAGTTCATCAGTATTTGCTTTATCAGCAACAAAGTAACATTGTATATATTCTGTTGTTTAATATGCAGCTCAGCAAAATAAGCTAATGACATAGTAGGAATCTGTAAATATTTATGGAAAGGATTAAAAGATCTGTATTCTGACTGATGTGGGACAAACATCTTTCCTAATTTCTGAAGAGCGGAAATAGCGTTTAAAGTTTTCAGTTGTCAGTGACAGTTTGCAATAAGTGCACTTCCAGAAAGCCATATGGGATCTGTGAAGTTGCTCAACTGAATCTTGGTTCAAAATCCATGAAAGCTGATGAGTTTCTTTTCATTGCTCTCAGCTACTCTTTGATCTCTGATTATGATGTGTAGGAAGTTAGGGGTGCACATACTGTTCTCCTTTTCGTGCAAGATGTTTCAGTTTCTATAGTTCATCTTCCCTTACCAGCTTTAACTGCTTCTCTGTTGAAAATGCTGGATAGCAAGTGAATGATTATGTGAGCAGCTCGTTTCTGTACTATTATTATTTAAACGTTTTGGAAAAAAACCCCTGTCTCCTATTGTTAATTCTGATACTAGATCAGTAGCATTTTGTTCAGAGGAGTGTAGGAAGCTCACCTATATTCAGTCTTTAAGAAGGTCGTTAATTCTTAAACATCCAGTGCATTATTTCACTGCTGCTTTGAATTATAAGAAGTCATAAAATACATAGGAGTTGTAGAAATTGAGTCTGAACCTTTGTGCAGTGGACCAACCAGGAATCTTTCCTGAAGGAAGAGGCATATCAGAGGGCAGTGGTTCGGCTGTGTAATGAACTCTCCTGGAATTCAAGTAGAATTCCTGAGAGTTCACCTGGCTAATGTTGCTCATCCAGTGATACTTGTACTGCAGAAATCTCAGATAACATGTTCTCAAACATGCCATGCAACTATGACAGCATTTGTGCTGTTTCTTAGGGACACTGAATCTACGTGGTTTAGTACTGCAGGGAGAGGGAAGACGAGGATCTACGACTGTTGTTTTTTTTCCCCACCATAAGTTAATACATTTTTAAAGGGATCCCAAAGTATACAGTACAGTTGTTTTTAGATATTTGTAGAAATGAGTGAACACAGATGAAAACAACAACAGAAAAAACAGTTCTCTCAATTTAGTAAGCTTTCTGGCTGTTTATCAGCTGTCTGATCTACTTTCTGAACCATCCAGCATCCTCAATTGGCATACAGTGAACAGGATTTCAGCTACGTATTTCTTTTATAGGCCAAGTCCATTATTTAAATCATTCCAACTACTGTTCTTAAGGATTAAGAAATCCATTGCTGTAGAAAAAATCCATTGCATATGAAGAAATAATTTCAACTTCCACTCATCTCTCTTCATACTTAAAAAATTGACAAGCTTCCTAAGAAATGGACAGATTTCATAATCTGTTAATCAGTTAAGGTTATAACAAATCAGCTAATAATAGTTGCTGGTTTATATCTAGTAGATGTATGATCTTTGGTATTTAATATATGTTTATATTACAGAGAATGAAATTTAGTTTAATACAAGGCCTACATGTGTGGCAGGTTGTTGAAAACAGACTGGCTGCTGCGCATTCATCCATGACAAAATATAGCAAAAAAAAAAAAGAGAGATGTAGGAATAATTTGTTCCTGGTTCCACTGGAATCTGTTTGCTGGAACAGACCTTTGGCCAACATGATTTTTACAGTTAGTGAACTCATCCCTGGAGATGTTCAACACCAAACTGCGTGGAGCCCTGGGCAGCATAATCTAGTGGGTGGCAACCCTGCCCAGAGCAGAGGTTTGGAACAAAATGATCTTTAATGTCCCTTCCAACCCAGAACATCCGGATTTTGTGAACTCAATGTAGGTATGAACTGAACTGAATTTAACATACCCTTCTGACAGACAGTCCTAAGATGCTGTTTTCATGTAACAGACTGAAATTCTGCTACCAATGAGTATTGAGATCTGTTGATTTTAAAATGGCATTACTGTACGTTTCTGTGGATTGCAAAAAAAAAAAAAAAAGAAAAAATCTAAAAGCTTACTAATTAAAACAAAGAATTACTTCCAAACAAAACAGTACATCATGCTACAGCACAAACTCAGTACCTGTGTAAGTTTAAGAGGAGGGAGATTTACTGAGAGGATTACGGCACAGCATCTGCCTACTTGGAAGTTCTTGTGGTCATGAACTGCATTTAGTCTGTGCAGCAGTTGATGAAATTCAGTAAAGGAATTACCAGATTCTTCGTGTATTCTCTATCAATATTGTAGCTGTATGTATTATATTGACTCTGCAGAGTTGTGTTTCTGTATTTTTATGTATTTGTAGCTTTCTTGTAATGTCTGTTATTAGCCATTTTGTGATTTACAGTAATTATGTAATGTTCTAATGTTACTTCTGCTGTGCAAGCTAGTAAACTGATAAATATTTTAGTGTTTTAAATAGATCGGTTCATTTCTCTCCTAAAATAAAGACTTCACAGATGTATGTCTGTGAATGACACAAACTTCACTATAACTAGAAATAAATCATATATGGGATAAGATTACTTAATTGTGAAATCTGAGTGCTGCCTTGCTAATGGACTTTGCAAAAGAATATTCATACAAGAAATTAGAGTAACAGAAGTGAAACAGAATCTTAGAGAGTCAGCTCTTAGAGAGGACATTCATTAAGGAATATATTTTAATCCTCACTATACAGGCAGGTAATTTTGGCAAAATAGCTCTTTCCTGGCATATCTTGCTTCAAAACAAAGATCTGTTTTGTTAATAGGATTGTCTCTTCATGGAGGTTTTCCCCAGCATAATTTTGACAAGTAAAAGGTTGATGTTCTCTCAAATGAAAGGTAATGTTGGTGCATTTTTCTGAGAATACATCGTTCCTCTGAAGGATCATGCTATTTGTCTGGTCATTGAAAAATATCCTAGTGCAACTGAATGTCTTTTTTTTCTGTTAAAAAAAAAAAAATAAATAAAATAAAGGTGCATTTTAAATAAATATTCTGACAAGTCTGATTTATTCTTACAGTTTTGGCAGCCCAGCCTGTGGCAGGGGAGTTGAAACTAGATGATCTTTCTGGTCCTTTTCAACCCATGCCATTCTGTGATTCTGTGATATGATTCATGACTTAAAATAATGTTTGCTTGTTCCTGCTTTCACTAGTAATATGAGTTTTTATGAGTTTTTGTGGACGTGACTGGCAAAGGGCGCAATTATTCATCTCCACTATCAAAAAAATTCCCACCGTTGAAATAGGTTTGAGTGTAACTTGAGCTTTACACAAAGTTGCTGATAATGTATTCTAGTTGTATGTGTCTGGATTCTGACAAGAATTCCCAACAAGATGCATTCTTGTTGTAGTTCCTTCTGAATGGAATTCAGCCAAATCACAGAGTGCTTATTTTGGAGGGAGCCTTTGGGGGTGGTAATTTTTATTTAGTTAGTTTTCTTCAGAAGAATTATTTCAAAGCAGTGAAGGTAAATATCCAAGTATAACCAAACATCTTAATATAAGAACTGATTGTAATAATGAAGAGATAAAATTAGAAGATTAGCAGCCAGCATTCTAATGCTGCAGGTGTAAGGAGCACTAATGGTTGACAGATTCCTGTTGCAGTTGCACATCTGAAGGAAAGATGATCATACATCATCTCAAGTATTTCAAGCAGATGGACTGGGATGAACGAAGACTAGAAGCATCTTAGTGGGAGGCAGAAAAGTAGACCATTATGCTAATATCATGTTTGACCAACTCAGAGTGACAGTAAAAAAAAAAAGAAATAAATAAAAGGAACCAAAATATAAAGATTATTAAAAAGACGATAAAGTAAATTTGTGTGCAGTCTGTTTTATTAAAGTGACGGTAATGTCACATGTGGAGTAACCTAAAACAAAGCTGCACACATTCAGATCTGCCATTGCATGTTCATTTTGATGGACTTTTTGCTTGAAAATAAAATTGCATGAAAATAATGTGCATTAAGATTATTTATCTATAATGGCTGGCAAGTACAGGTGTGTGCCTTTATTAATAACTGAAAAATGTAATTGTGCTGGGTGGCTAATTGGAACACTCAAATTAATGTTTTAGTAACTTGAGAATCTGATGCCATAGTTGCTATTAGCACAGTGTTTACCATCATGATTTGGAGGAGTACTTTTAAAGCAACTTATCTAAATTAATGCACACAGCAGTTTTACATAGATGGAAGTATAGTAATTGGGATGCATTATTATCAGCAAGGTTGTAGTTCAGGAGACAAGGCAGTAAAATTCGTTCAACACTGCAAATTACATCCTAAATATTTATAATGGTATTTTGGAGTTGTTGCAGTAGAAAGTACTTGTAAGAAATACTGGCTACTCAGAGAGATAAAATTATTCAAGTGGTTATATACTTGGGTTTATCTTCTGTTACGAGAATAAACACATTAAGAGATGAATGTAAAAGCTAGTTGAGAGGTGCAGAATCACTTGATCTTGGTGGGATGTACACCTCTCCACTAGTAACAGTTTGACTCAATTAATGGATTTGCTTCAGTCAGAAGAAGATACCCAGAAAAATGCAGTTAAACTGAAAGTTTTGAAAAAATGCACAGTACTCATTATATTATTTTTTTCATGAGAAAGCACAGTTGTTGATAACTGTTGAGGAAAAAAAAGAGGAGAAAATGATATGAAGTGACTTACAGCTGTGGGGGGTTGTACCTAAAATTGTTTAGGTATTTTTGAATTCAGTGCGTAGCCTGTTGAGTTAAAGTGAAACCAGTTCAGGTATTTTTAACTTCCAGTATGTAGCCTGTTGAGTTAAAGTGAAACCATGCAACTACTCTTTAGAAGAAGTCTTACTAAGAGATGACAGGTATGGATCCAAAGGCTTTATTGGAGATTTCGCTTACTGAATTTCTTGCATGCACAGTTTACTTTCTACAGTAAAAGCTATTTACTGTTGCTACTGTAATGTTGTGCGAGTACTTTGTGAATGAAAGTTAATATTAATTCAAGATACTTGAATTTGAGTCTTGCTCTACACCACACTCATATTTGTCTGTTTAATATACTATGGGAAAGTAAGGTTAAATGCGTTCTACACTTAAGCAGCTGTGCTGTTGTATTCTGTTATTTATCATGCTTGAGGGTTGACCAATTGGGAAGAAAGTGGCTAGCCATGCATGAGTCTTACTTGTGTGGTTAACTTTTTCATCACGCTGTTGGAATGCAGTTGTCATTGTTTCTTTTGCTGTTACCTATCACCATAGCATGTGGGTGTCTGAAATAATGATCTCAGAGTGATGCAGGTCTTCAGGTAACATGCCAATTTCATGGAGGTCTTGGAAAAACAAGGCAAGCTCTGAGCCACATTATGAGTTGTTAACTATGATTTATATTCTAAGTTATGAAGATTCAGTACAAGGGATAGAGTAGTAGTGGGCCCATACTAACCTGCAGTGCTGAGTGAAAGTGATCTCCATGTTCAGAAACCACTATTTTAATTTTTTTTATGAAGATGACTTCATATCTAAGTAAAGCATCCTTCAACAGCAAGTTGTCTCTCGTGTAACATTTTTGCAGTTGTTACACTGTTGTTTTCATTCTGATTACCATTTTTTTCCCATAATTTTATCATGTGCACTGTAACTTTATTGGGTAGATTTCAATTTTCTATTAAAAAGAAAAAGTAAAACTCAGGAGTTTTGCAACAGTACTTATTTATTGTGCTTAATTCTCGATGTTGTCCCATGGTGTAATGCCACAATTCTAATATTCTTTTACAGAGCATGGGATTTGTAGGGAGGAAGAGGGGATGCCTTCCAAAGCAATTAATCTACTTCTAGGATAATTGCTGGAACAGTTAAGATGAATCATCCTGTAGCATGCCTGTTTCTCTTCATGAGCTATGGAGCAAGTATAAGTGTCATAGACAGCTGACTATGAAAAGATAGGTGAGATGAAACTGTCTTTAATACTGGAAAAATGGTGGTTACTTGAGTAATCCCAGAAAACCTAATTCTGTTTTCAGTTGCTTATTCTTATTCCTCTTATTTTTTTGCCATAGGTTCTGATGTCTTTACATGAAATGTTCCCAGCAGTGCATGCAGCAGAAATGGCTGTTCAGAGGAACCCACGTTCCTGGGATGCCTGGCAGACTTTGGGACGTGCCCAGCTTGGACTGGGAGAGATAGCACTGGTAGGAAAATAAATAACATTGACATGTTAAAATTGTGAACTACATCCTCTGAATTGTGTGTGAGAGAGTGAAAGTACAGAAATACCAAGGCAGTTGAATAGCCGTAAGTAGCTTGAAAGCAGGCAAGGAAAAAGATGTTTGCTGTTTGTTGCCAGTATGCCCCTCTACTTGGTTGCTTATCGCAAATGCTTCCTGTGTGGTTTTGCTGCCAGGCTTGTGTAAGACCTGCCTAGCTCAAAGCTTTCTGTGTTGTATGCTGTGCTTAAGTGGTGGCTTTATGCAGCAGAATAATTTCAGTGATGTAACTGTGTATGCTACATTCTAGATGCTGTATGTTGCAACACAACACACCAGGCTTTAGAGCTGAAAGTACTGTAAAGTCCCAGGTGATACCTGTCCTCAGTTTTATGCACAGCTGCTAGAAGATATCTTGTTTTCCCTAGCTCCTGCTTTCTTGCTTCAAGTGCAGCAAATCACATGTGCGCTTCCACACATCCCTGTGGCTCCATGACTCCATATGGGAGATGAAATTGATGCTTTTGCTAATAAGAGAATAAAAAGGCTGGGGTGCTCTGCAGTAGCTGGAGTACAGCTTTTCTCTAGCTCCTGCTGAATGCCATGGTGCTGTACTGGGCATGCTAAGTGATACAAGAGGAAACATCCCTTACATCAAATCACCCACAGTCTGCAGGTCATCCAACTCTAAATAGCTGTCTGCATGTTAAAGTGTGGAAACAGAGTTAATGAGCTCTGTAGTCCAGATATGTTCACAAAAGTCAATTAGAAAAATAAACTGTAATGGGCTCTCAGATAAAAAGATAGTGGCTTTATTTTGTTTTTGTTTTGAGTAGCTGAGTGTTGGTTTTATAGAAATGAATAATATTGTCATTAGAGTATTTCTGGAAAGTTGCAGTGTTTAAACAGAAGACTTTTCAAGCATAAATTAAGATGCTTTTGAGTGAAGCTAACAAATCATGGAGAGCGTGATTTTTTTCTAAACTACCTTAGGGTACAGTATTTGAAAAAAAGAAATTAAAAAAGGGCAAAACATGAGAATAACATGAGGTAGAAGCTGAGTGTTGCAGATATATGTGTAGTCTTCTGCCTTCTGTTGTCACGGTATCAAAACAGGAAATATTTAATATAAATCCATATCTGCATGATGTCAAATAGTTGGTGACATTGCATTGTTTTTGTGTTGCAGAAGGCAAGGGCGGATGGGCTGTCATGTCTGCATTAATAATCTATAAATCCTCTTTTTTTTTTCAGTGCCTAAAGTTGCCACTGTAAATTATGTCTGAGATTTTAAATACGTTAGTCTCAGGAAATTCAAAGTTATTTCCTGCAAGAATACCAGGTAGCTGGTGCTGCTTATTCTATAAAAAAAAAAAGAAAAAAAAAAAAGAAAAACAGAAAAAAAGCTACAATAACAGCAATCAAAATTACAGATATACCCATTTTAGTTACACCACCAGGTCTGCACACCAGGCCATGCAAGCTTCAGCTGCATTAAATGCATGATTCCAACAAGAGCAAATATCTTCAGTAAGTATAGCTGGGGACTTAATATACACTCTGTGTTCATTTTGTTTTAATTCAGACTAGCTCTATTTGGAGAGTTTCAGGGGCTATCTTGGAGTGTAATGTGGAATTTAACCAGAAGGGTTGTCTGAGTCCCCAGCGCTAACCAAAGCATTTTAAATTGGAACAGAGATTTGCATCAAAGTACATTGTGAATCTGAACTAAAACACCCTTATAGGTGCACCTATAGTTACGCTGTATTGACACTGAGGTGTCAGAGCAGGGAGCTTGGTGATGGGTAACTTCCTGCTGCCATCTCCAGTGCTTTAACATGAGGCACTGTTTGCTTTTTGGTGTGTTTAAGGCATACTGAATTGCCTCCTAATGAGAGTGCTCTCACAAACAAAGAATAGCATTGGGGTTGTTTATAAACTTCAGATAATGCTCACTATTGTCAAACAGAAGAATTTTTAAGGAATCTATGAAAAGACTGGAGAAGCCTTATAAGGTTAAATAATTTCGTAAGTATTGAACTTGTGGAGACTTCTTGAACAAATTATCTATTGTAATTATACTCTTCCCATTAGCCTTTCATTGCCATGATATTCTCATCTTTCACTGCATTAAATTTTTTACAAAGAAGTGTTAATAAAGCATGAACGTCAGTGCTTTTTGTAATGTCTGAGATTTGGAAACTCCTGCCCTTCTCAAGAGCAGCTTCAGTGCTTTATTGTTTCAAATCTCCTTTTCTTCACTCCAGTGTATTTCCTCACTGCCCACATCCTGCCAAATGGTCTGTCATAAATATTTTTATTAATTCACAGAGAATGATGTACTTTTCATAGGAAAAGATGTACTGTATTTTGATTTTGTTTCCTCTGTCTGAAATACAACTTCCAAACAAACTAATCTATATTGTGTGTAATATATTTATTTCTTGCAAATGGAAGATTTGTGGAGGATTAAACTTGTGACAGAGACAAAATGAGGTAAAGTAGCCCCAATTTATTTAACTTTCAGAGAAGCTATGCACTCTTTTTTCCTGAATTTAGTAAATCAGTTCACTAATAAGAGTTAATTACAAAAAAGCAGGATGTAGTGCATATCAAGTAAGATGTAATTTCTTACATTCTCGAAGCTGACTTATAAGAGCACACCTGAGTAAATGTCACTGTGAATACAGAAACTGTAGAAATGCATAGTTGAGCTTAGTCCATTTCTGTAATTGTAAATGTTTGTCTTTGGGTGAATTTTACTGTATTGTTGATAACGCTCTGAAGTAACAAATTCATACAGCTGTTCTTCATTGGAACAGTTTTCTCCATGAGAGAAAGTGAGGCATACTTTCTGTGAAAGAATAAAAACCATAAATAAATAAACAAACAAACCACCAGGCAAACAAACAAAAAGCACACAGCAAATGCAGCATTAAAAAAAATAACCAACTGAAAACTACTGAGTCTCCCAGATCGGAGATCTCCCAGACCCACCAGGTGATGGCCTTGGAGACACTGCTCTCAGTGTCCCTGCTTGAGCAGGGTTGGACCAGATGGACCCGGAGGTCCTGCCAACCTCGTCCATTCTGTGATGTAAGTTTACTGTGGACTGGGTCCTCATTTTCAAATCTGGAGTGTTGATAACTGTGATAACATTGGGCAGATGCATAAATGGAAACCAATGATGCGTGCTTATTTCTTTCATTTTTAGAGAATATGTTTTTCTGTGTCAGGGCTTTTATGTAGCGATAGGAGTCATGCAAAGAATAATTATTACATTTTTAACAGAATATATTTGTTAACCTAAGAGAATGTTACAAGGTTTCATTTTATATTTAGCATTTGTAAACTGGTTGTGGTTGTAAACTGGTTGTAAACCTGGTTGTGTTCCTGCCAAATTCTTGAGTCAGGTAACTCACATTTTCTTTTTAGACTCATATGAAATTAAAATATTTAACTACAGTGCTGTGATGGTTATTGTTTTACAACATAATGTATAGATTATTGTTATAGTTATTTAAGCATATTAATAAGATATATGAGAGTAATCAGGACTTTTTTTATGTGCACAAATGAAATTAAAAGGAAGCGCTGCAATTGAAAAAATAGCTACTTGATTTGTAATTTTGGCCTAGAATTTCTTGTAATTTCATTTGAAGTGTGAAACAAAAACTCTAAATTACATTATTTGCATCAGGTTTTGATAAAAGACTTTTCTGTAGGGAGATAAACAAAAAAAGAAAGCACGGGACATATTTCTTGTTCTGGTGTACAGAACTACATGCCAGCCACGTACATATTCTAATGTATAGGATTTGGGAAGCATTAAGCTGAAGTTTGAGAGAAAATAAAAGACTTTGTCAGATGAAAAGGAGCTATGTTGAATTCTTTTCAACAGCTTTTAGTGATCCTTTTCAAGAGTAGGTACCTCTCAGTGATACAAGGTTATGATGTATTTTTAATGCATGGAAGTCCTTTCTACTGAGAGCTGATTTTTATTTTCAGTTTGCAGAAAAGCAAACAAGTTTCTGAAAGTTTAAGTGCTCTTTCAGCTGTATTTCCAGCAGATCTGTGTCCACTCTTGGGGATGCATCCTATTTAGCAGTATCATTTGGTAGGAGTCAAATGTTCTCGAATGGGATAGTTTTTTTTGTTCCAACAATGAAACTGGATTATGCCTATCTGCAGTAGAGCTGAACAGATCTCTAAGGTAAAGCCAGCCTAAGGCAGATGTTTCCACAGAGTTTGCCCCAGTGTCTTGCAAGGATACTTCTGAAAAAAATAGATTTATGAACTTAAGAACTGCAGATAATAAACTGTTCAGCTTATTCTTGAATGCAGAATTAGTGTTTCTGCTGGAAATAATTTTCAATTTAAAAATCGCTACTGAAAAGAATAAATAATTGGAACAGAAATCAGCATAGAAAAAATCAGCTTGTTTAAAGTTGAAATAGGTAAAGGCATTTGCTATTCAGATTAAATTATATAAAGTAATTAGAGTGAAAATATCTGGATTTCATTTGGTCAGTGTCTTTAAATATAGTAGAGATTTCTGTGAAAATGAGTTGTAGTCACTGTGAATAGCACAAGATATAACAGACTTTAATTGGAATAAAATGCTATGTTGAATGTTAGGGAAAAATGTCCATCTGTAAGTGTTAGATACGGAGAAAGATTGCTTATAGTTGTATGTACATCTCAACTGTTGGACAGCTTTTAAAATAGGTCAGGTAGACTCTTGTTGAGATGTAAAATAAAAGCTTGCTATAAGCACTAGTGTCAGGTGTGAGTTGGGTAAGCCCCAGTGTCAGCTGTGTATAGTCTCCATCAGCACAGAATGTGAAAGTGGCTCTTCCTGAACTGATCCATGTGAATGGCTTTACTACAAGATAATTTGCTTTCAGCAGTAGTTTGTAATTATTAAAATTATAAGTGGGATGTGAAGATTTACAAAGATGCTCATTTTCTGTTGAACGTTTCTGAGGGCAGCTTTTTCAGCTTATTAAGTGTTGCCTTATATTAATCTGTTTTTTACTACTGTGTTCAATGTCACTTAATATGCACAAACGTAACTACATAGAAAATTTAACAGAACTATATAGAAAGGTTTTAATTAAGAGACCCCTTCCTTGGAAAGCTTAAAGGCAGATGGTGTTTGTTTACATTTATTTTTAACAGGAAAAAAAAAGAGCATTTAGTGTTTACTTGTAGCTCATCTATCCCTGGAAATGAAGATTAGCAAAGTTGAATAAAATGACATTGTTCTGCAAGAATTAAACTGCACTACTCCTTCTGTTTAAAGTTCCAGCGTGCTCCTATACTTCAGATCTGGCTGAGGACCAGTTATAAAGTCTTCCGTTTTCCTGGAACTGAAAGGCTGCCTATTACAACTTCAGTAATACTGATAGCACAATCAGCATTTCTTAAGATCTGATCTGTATCTAGTCTGTTCTTGCTGAGTTCATGTTGTGGAATTTGTGTATTACTGTGGCCAGGAGAAGAATGAACTGGCAGTTTCTGTCAATTCAGATGAAAAGTAGTCATTTTTCAAATTAATTTCCATTCTTTTTGTATTTATAAATAATGAATGAACACAGTATTTGATAATTGCTCATGTCTTTATAGTCACTGCATGCAAGCTGTTAGAACTGTCCCCGAATACTACCAGCAGTATAATTATTGATTTTCCACCCTGTGGGAAGGCTTATATGCTTCACCATAGAAGAATTTGATCATTCAGATGGATACTTCCATAACTGACAATAAAGTCATAGATGTAAAATACTTACATGCCTGTAAATCACAGTAGATGAAGTCACTCTTTTCACTGTTGACATATGAGGGCTGCTCCAAAAGTGATGCCTCCTATTTTACTGTATTGGCCCAAGCCTTCAGAGAAGGATGTTGGTGGTACAGCAGCAGAGGCTGAACCTTCCCACTAATATCCCATTACATGTTGTTGCTGTGTGACAGATGGCAGCAGAGGGGGGCAGTCTGACACAGTGGTGTCTGACATGGAAATGCACATGAAGCCAAAGGATGGAATTGAATTATTCTATGCAGAAAAAATTGCACCTGCTGACATTCATTAATATTTGTGAACATTTATGGCGACCAAACAGTGGATATGAGCACAGTGAGGGTGGTGGGTGGTGGGTTGGTTTCAGCAACGATGCTATCATAGCAACTGCAGAACAGTGGGTCTCCTCCACTAGTGCTGATTTTTAGACTAATACAATAATGCAATAGTTTTGTCTTCTACTTATTTGCAGTATTGTTTTTGACATATGAACTCTTATTTTATCTTTGCTGCCAAATACCTGGTCTGTTGATTGTGCTTTCATGTTCCTGGTGTTTTCAGACACTTGCATGCAGTGTTGTTTGGGGTTAATGCTGCTATTGAACTTAGAGTTGAGGGAGAATATTCTTCGGAAGTCAGATTATAGTGAAATCATTTTTTGCTTTGCTCAAATGATGTACATAGTTCTTTTTTTCTCTGTAAATTTCTGTGATGAAATATATTGGCTTCAAACTTTCCAATCCCTCTTCCTTATTATGTTTGCAGGCAATCCGGAGTTTTCAGGTATCCTTACACATCTTTCCAATGAACCCTGAAGTATGGAAGGAGGACCTTTCTTGGGCAAGAAAACTACATGAACAGCAGAAGGCAACACAGACTGAGGCAGTGCAATCACAAGCCAAAGGAAAAGAGGTTGCACAAGCATCGATCCCAGACTATGACTTTGAAAGTGATGAAATTGTGGCAGTCTGTGCTGCCATTGCAGAGAAGGAGAAGGCTCTTTCAGAAGCTAAAACTGTAGTGATCGTCTCTGCTTCAGGCACGGTAGAAACCGTTACTGAGAAAGAGAATTGCACTTCAACTCCTGATGAATCCATTTTTATCAGAGCCCGATAGGGCAGCCCTGTGGATTGTTGGTGCTGCTTCAAATGTCATTTATCACATTGGATTTTGATTTTTTTTTAAGCAAAAATAGAAGATTGAAATCATTTTTCTTTTGTAAAGTGAAAAAAAAAATGACGTGAGTTGTTTTTCAAGAGGAAACCCAAGATTTTATTTTGAGAATCTCATTAAGAAATGTAATGTTAAAACACTTGACTAGTTTCGCTCGCTGACCTTACAATATTTCATAATTTTACAGGTTAACGTCTACATTTTCTGACTAATTAATGAACTTATTTAAAATGCAAGAGAAAAAGGGATTTCAAAATATATATTTCAATCCTTAGTCATTATTTATCTTCCAGCTATGTTGGAACTGTTCTGTGAACTGTGAACTGTTCTCTGTTATCAGAAGCTTTTATTTTCATTTATTTTCCTATGGGGTTGTTTTCTATGAAGCAGAGATGGACTTTAACTTCTGTGTTTGTTGTGTCTGTGATGGACTGGAGATCTGATCTGTAATTCAAACAAAATTGGTAAAGCCTTTCATGCTGCTTTCAAAGGGGAATGGTTAAACACTACATGAAAGGCAGTGCTATAGTGAACAAGCTCCTGGATGCTTCTTTGTTATTAAATGTTTCAGTAGAAGAGCTGAAGTTCAGCTGAGACTGAAACTGGGCTTTTCTTCAGTGCTGTGCTACAAATACTGCTGCAAGTAAAATGTTGGGAGCTGGAAGTAGATATTTGTACATTTTATGTAGCCTTTCCTTTCTTAGTAAGGCTAGTCTTATAAAGGGGATCAGTTTTCTTTTTACAGTTCTTGGAAGCTGCCAATTAAATTATGGTCTCGGTTGTTCAGGGCCGCATTGGCTGAGTCTCCATTTTTATTCTTTCTGGATTTTAGATGCTGTGGTGGATATTCATAACTGAACAAACTTATGAGACGTGCTTGCTTAGACTTCATCTTTGTTTAGGGGAAGATTGCTACTGGTTCCTTAAACAAGCCATTTAGAGAAACAAAGTCAGGCAGTTTCTCTGATGGTACTCTTTGCTAAGACTACCCTCTTTTTATTGTCAGAGGAGACAGGATAGAGATGAGAGCCTCCAGACTGAACTGAACAGGGTTGGGAACATATTTTCACTTAAAATATTAAAGTGAATATTAATATTAAATAAATATTAAATATTAAATATTAAAATATTCACTTTGAAATAATTTGAATGGAAAAAAATTCTTAAAATAACAGTGAAGCCTTTTGAAATCTCTACATCTTTAATACTTGATTTCTATTAAAAATGTATATATATTATTGTTGCCATGAAGCATGGTGAATTTTGCAATAGAATGCTTATTGTAGAAAAGTCACCCAACTCACAGCTTAGTTCATTTGAATATTGCTAATTCTTAAGAGGACGGCTAAGTTTTTTGCAGAAATTAATTATCCTTTTAAAAGACTTAATTTCCATGTTCTCACATGACTAAGCTTTCATTATATTTTTGCAAATACATGCATATTTTTTTAGATCTCTGTGCATGCCCACAAATAATGTGCACTTTTTCACATTTAAATATCCAAAGTAATTATAATTACAGTGACCATTAAAAAAATATCAGACATCACCATACTATGTTTTTTGTTTATTCAGTTCTGAGATAGATTTTTAAATGCTCGTTGAATAGGTATCTTATTCTTGTTTGAAATGCTCTGCTGTATAATTTCTTCATCTTGTTGTTTTTGTTTTGTTTTTTTGTAACAAATAATACAGTCTGTTCAGCAATAGGAGGTGTTAGAAGAGTTTGATAACTCTCTTCAAAGAAGAGACGTTCTCTGTTTGGAAAAGGAAGCGTGCAAAAAAGTTGTAAGACATTTTCAATTTTCCATTTTGAAGCAATTTGGCTGTAGCCAAGTAAATCTTTCCTTTGTTTGCCTTCTCTAATTGTATCAGTGTTGTGTATTTACTCATGTGGAAGGGACTCCCTTATTCCTTGCACAGGTCGTTGTTACCACTCTTTCTGCTTCCACTGAAATGATTTGCAAAACTACTATTGAATTCAATGCTGTTGGTCAAAGTTCTGGCAGTGCACATCTGTACCATCAGGCTCAACAGTTGTGTTGGGCTGGAGGGGGTGTTGTTCCCATTCGCAGTTCTAAGTGTGTTTTTTATTCTGATGTCACGAGGTTATAAATTCTAGGTATTGTCAGTAATATCTTGAAACAGATAGCAGATAAGTTATTGTGAACATGTTACTCTTAGGGAGGAAGCTTCACTACTGATACTGCAACCTCTCTCCTTTTTTTTGTACAGCATGCCATTTTTTGCATGTACAGGATTTTCTGGATATGTTTGAATAAAATAGTGACTTCTCTGCTGTGTAGTGATGCATGTTTATTCTTTAGCTAGTAACAAGAATGTTAAACCATTGACCATTTTAGGATGTTAGTCATATAATCAGTTGGCTTCCTCTGTCTCTGCTGGACATGTTGACTAGTTGTAGTTTTGTTTTGTTTTGTTTTGTTTTGTTTTAAAAAAAAGCCATCGTAAGAAAAATATTTAATAAAAGGTAGTGGTAAGCGGTTCTGAGCATCTCAGGAGTATCCAAAAGAATGTGATCCGAAGGAGAAAGCAAAAAGGGAAATACTACTGCTACTTTACTAACTGAAATTTATTATTCATAATCATCACTCACAGTCAGTGGCTTCAGTAGCTTTTGTATATTTGTCTTCCATATGAATCGTACATATATGAAAATGCTGAAATGTAGCAAGGTAGTTAAAGAGCAAAATACACACAGCTGAGGATTTAAATCTGACTTTTTCACTTGGAAAATTTTATATAGAATCATAGAATCATAGAATCACCAAGGTTGGAAAAGACCTAAAAGATCACCCAGTCCAACCGTTCACCTATTCCCAATAGCTCCCACTAAACCATGTCCCTCAGCGCAACATCCAGCCTTTCCTTGAACACCCCCAGGGTTGGTGACTCCACCACCTCCCTGGGCAGTCCGTTCCAGTGCCTGACCACCTTTCTGAAAAGTAATACTTCCTCATGTCCAGCCTGAATCTCCCCTGCCGTAGCTTGAAGCCATTCCCCCTGGTCCTATCACCAATTACACGAGAGAAGAGGCCGACCCCCAGCTCACTACAGCCTCCCTTCAGGAAGTTATAGAGAGCAATGAGGTCTCCCCTGAGCCTCCTCTTCTCCAGGCTGAACATTCCCAGCTCCTTCAGCCTCTCCTCATATGGCCTGTGTTCCAGACCCCTCACCAGCTTTGTTGCCCTCCTTTGAACACGTTCCAGGGCCTCAATATCTTTCTTGCAGTGAGGGGCCCAAAACTGGACACAGTACTCGAGGTGCGGTCTCACCAGTGCTGAATACAGGGGAACAATCACCTCTCTGCTCCTGCTTGCAACACTGTTTCTGATGCAAGCCAGGATGCCATTGGCCTTCTTGGCCACCTGGGCACACTGTCGGCTCATGTTGAGCCAAGCATCATATCTGGAAAGAAATTCCATATCTGGAAAGAAATGTGTAATTTAGAGGGACATTCATGTGCCTTATGTTAGATAAAAATCTTTGGAAAAATTGAATCAAGGTGCTTAATTAGTTCCATTGACTATAAAAAAGAAGCCTGAAGTGGCTGACTAGGTGTCAGCTTCAGATACTGAAACGGAGTATATGAATTCCACCCCTACGGAATGAGATAATGATCTTTTGAAAGTTGAACAGATGACGGCTGTTTTGAAGGTGATGTCTCCTATTTTATTGTGTTTGCCTACGACTTCAGAAGCAGATGTTGATGTTAGAACAGTAGAGGTTGAACCTTTCTACCGTGGGAACAACAGATGGAAAAGACAGCAGCAGAAAGGCAGCGTAACAAAACGGCATCTGAAGTGGAAGTGCATATAAAGCAGAGGTGTGTCACTGAATTCCTCTGCAGAAAAAAATGGCATCCATTGACAGTGATTGATGCTTGCTGAATGTTGATAGATACCAGTGAGCAGATGTTGGCACCGTGAGAGTTTCAGCAGCAGCAACGCCATCATAGCAGCTGTGAAACAGTGGGTCACCTCCGCAGCATGCAGGCTCTTGTTCATGGCTGGGGAAAATACATGGCTAGTGGTGGTGACTGTGTTGAAAAATACTGTTCTGCAAATCTGAGAATTTGCTCTGTCAGAGTGTTACTTTTTGTTGTAGTATCTATGGAAATATATAGGAAGGTTACTTTTTGGTAATAATCAGAAATACTTAGATTACACAGAGAGAGAATACTTTCCAACAATATTAGAGGGCAAAGTATGGATCAGATAACACCGACTAATTTAATAATACAATATGGGACTGGATTTTAAAACAGGTTATGGAAGGCAAAAAAATGAACTTTGTTCTTCTCATCCCTAAAACTTCCTTGAGTAACTGTTGATGTTTGGGATCAAGATGAGAAAGGTAGCACTGAAAATGTACCTGCAACATGAGGTTAGTGTCCCCCAGATCTTAAAAGTAATGGTAAGAAGGTCAAAATGAGTTTTATTTCTAGATCATATAAGAGCTGTGAACTTACGTAGTACTGGGGTTCAAGAAAGCAGAAGCATGTGGGCTTGGACTATGCAGATTTACTGTAGGTTGGTGTCATTGGCTATCACATTCTCAAGTGGATTGAAGTTCTTGGCCTGTTAAGCAGCAGAAATTCCATTGTGGCAGATTGACTGTCCTGGTTTAGGGGGCTGACTTTCTGAAAGAAGTGATTCTAGTAGCTCTTTGAATTCTAGAGAGTAAATGGTCAAAGGGAAAAACTGGATGTAAGGAGTGAGTTTTGTATTGAGGTTCAGTAAGCTTGGGGTTCTGACTTCATTTTATTTTCTTATCTGATAAAGCTGACAGGACTATAACAGGGCCTAGCAGTGGAAAAGGTCTGTTGTTATTTTGAAACTCGAAAAGTAAATCTGCTTTAAGTAAATCAGATACTCAGTTTTGCAGAAGAATATTGGCTGAAAAGTTTTGTAGAAGACTTCTTGATCAAGATGTCGTGGTGCCATTTGAAGATAATGGTTACATTGGTATCGTTATCACTTTGGCATTGCATTTACAGCACTGATAGTAGCACTGGTGTTGCAGACCGTGGAGATGTATAAGCTTAGGTTGTAACAGGATCTTTGAGCCCATGCGTGGAGCCTAAGTACACTATATTCTGCTCCTTAAACCTGGATCCAACTGTAATGCTCATTTACAGATCATAGGTTCAAATTAATTTACAATACTCATAGAAACTGATTTCTACCAGTTTCCTACCAATAATGGCTCTCATCCTGTTCACACCATGCCAGAGGACAGGGGAATAAATGGATTTTGGGTCTGGAGTCTGGGGAAAGGTTTAGGTGTGGGGTATAAGGTTTGGTGAAGCTGCAGTTTGTGCTGTGGGCAGAAGCAGAATGCTGGAAGTAAGGGTGTGAGACTGGGGGTGGTGGGACTGGCAAGATGCAGTCAGAGAGATAAGATTTTGGAAAAAGACACTTCTGAATTGTGAATTAATGCGTTTTCCATTAACGTGGGTTGACTGGGGATTTTCATTCATTCCTAAGGCAACTAGTGCTGATGTGGGCTAGTGGGTCCTGCCCAGCACTGATAAACCACTGATGGAGTCACAGAGATAGGATTTTGGAGTAAGACACTTTTGAATTGTGAATTAATGCATTTTCCATTAACATGGTTTTTTGGGGGATTTTCATTCATTCCTAAGGCAACTAATGCTGATGTGGGCTTGTGAGTCCTGCCCAGCACTGGTAAATCAGCAATGCTATGGGGAGAAGGAAGACTTACCATTTGTTTTTGCAAAGGGAAGAAAGAACACCTCTTTCTTATTCTTGCTTAGAAGTCTATCAGAACAAACTATTTTCCATCAGTAATGCACAGGCCTTTAGAAACTAGACTGTCAGGTTCTGTTCCTTGTCTTAGATAATACAGTGAGGGCTGTTTGTTGGTCACTAGCAAGTAGCAGACCACAGCTAAATGCTTTAATTGCAAAGACAAAGGCAGATATATACCTGCAGCTACAGCAGGAACTTCAGTAGCACTGTTCTCTAATCAGTGCAGCAGTAGCTTCTGCTGCAATATTTGTGCATAACTTCCTACGTACAAATAAACTCTACTGCTCCTGTGCAAGAGGGAAATAGGCAGGTTGAGGTTTAATTGAGTGGGGGTTTTGATTTTTCTGTCGTTCTGAGAGATTTTCATGGCTGTGTGATAGTCCTTTCACGTTTTCTAAGATGGCTCCTTCTTGCTGATGGTAATTGTTCTGTGGAGCTCTGGAAACTTCCAGTAGGTTTTAGAAGCAGCTAAGCACAAGGTGCTCCAGAAGGGTGGCTTGTTAAAGTAGGGAATTGGCACCGAATGGCAGACTAATAAACTTTTGATCTCAAGCAGAACATTTCCATTTAATCGTGATCTCCAAAATCATTTTGGTCAATACAACTGCTTAAACATGTCATCAACATAAGGCTCAAGATTTTAATTACAATAAAGCATATCACATAAGAACACTTTAAGCAGCATAACATGCTTAGTATTTGACAAAACATCCCCAAATATCTGTACAGAATTATTTTAGTAAACAGTATTTCTGTAACAAGATCTAACCTCACAAAATAAAACACCAGAAGTCCTTTTGTCACTGGTTAACAGCTGTTTTTGGTGATGTCTTTTCCATTAAAACTCTAGGAACAAATAATGTACAGGGAGTGCAAGACCAGGAGCTGGTTCTATATAACTTATGCTTTTAAATGAAGATTCTACTTCCACGGTATCATACATTTATTTGGTGGAATATCAGATTACAGAGTCATAAAATTCTAATTACTATTTAAAGTAAAATGATAAATGTTATGAAAAAATACCTTTATTACATCAGTGATGCTTTAACTAAAGTGAATATTATGACTATTAACCAGGGGTTGAAAGTTCTAGGCCCTGATATTAAAGTACTTCTATATGTCCTTAACTTTACATGAGAGTCTCCCTGGCAGCAGAAGGGCTACTCGGATGGGCATTGTTAAGTGTGTGCCTAAGTGTGTGCAGGACGTGGGCCGAAGTACTCAGCAAGGAGCGGATGTGTTTATACACGGAAACATTATCAGCACATAAATAAAATCTGGCTTGTACATACGCTGAAAAGGAATATTCTTAACTGAAGATATGTTTTCTTTTTTCTCAATAGTATGTACATTTTCATTTCAAAGTGTTTACATATTTTCAGCTAAAGAATTATCAACCATGAATCTAGCACGGACAACAAATCTAAACCAAGAATGTCTTATCAGCAGGAAATAATGGGGAAGAGAAGGCTGGCAATCATTTCTATATACCTGGTATTAATAAGAACCCTTCTCATAGAGAAGAATAGACTTTTAAATATTTTCAAACCTGATATATACACAACAGTAAAAATTCACATTTTCATGCTTTAGTGAGACACTTTGAAATCCTACTGCAGGCAGCTGTCAGAGTAGCTCTGTCTAGTTTCTAGTAGTTGCCTCACATTCTGCTCTAGTACCAAACCTTGATAGCTGAGCAGCCACAGAAAAACACAGTTCTACCAGATTTGGAAAGAGAATGAAAGAAATGAAAAAAAAATCAAAAAAACAAAACAAAACAAACCAACAAAGCAAGAAAGAAAGAAAGGAAAAAAGGAAAAGAAAGTGATGGATCTTTCTATGTTGAGAAGCCCAGTAGCTCTCCTGTGACCCAGAACAAGACATGTTTGTGATTCCAGTCTCATTAGACCCATCTTGTATAACTTCTGATGGCAGCACAAAGCACAGTGTCTATTCCACACAGTCCTCAGTAGTCTAAAAGAAATGTACCCATCACATGGCAAGAGAAAATTAGCCCTTTGGAGCATAGTTGATCCCCTTTCCACTTGAATAGGTAGAATGCCTATCTATTGCACCAATTTTCCAATGTACCAGGAAAGATCACCAGGGTTGATGCCTTTTGTTGCTATATACACTTCTCTGATAAATTCAGTGTCTCAGTGGGGAAGGTGACCTGGAGGGGACTGCCCTTGGACGTAGAGCTGACCCCAGCACCAGGCCTGATTTCATTCACCAAGAGGACGCTCTCTGAGTCCTGCCCCTGTGAGGAGTCTGAGGTCTCTGAGCTGCGCAGTGTCCTTACGGATGTAGTGTCAGACTGAGCCAAACTTGCACTGGGGCCTGGAAGCAGCACACGACCGCCAATACTGCTCTCACTTAACTCTGGGGGATAGAGCAGTGTTTGGGACGTGCTGCTGATCTCCCGCAGCTCACGGGAGATGAAAGAGGGTGACTGACTTGACACAGCAGAAGAGGTCCTGCGACCATCCACGCAATTGAAATTGCTCCCCGAGTGCTGCCTCCGAGCTCCTCCAATTTGGCAGAAGAGACATTTGATCTTCTCAATGGCTTTGCTGAGCACAGTCTTGCGGAGAAGGATGTAGACCCAGGGGTCCAAAATGGGGTTCACTGAGGCAATGCGGATGGCTTGCAGGTCAGGGTTTTGCCTTACATCTCTCACTAATTCGGGCCGGTAGAGCTGGTTCACAAAGACACGGACCTATTGAAAGAGAAGGGGGAGGATAAAGGCAAAATTTTACAACTGCGACAGGAAATCAAAGATTATATATCAAAGCATGGATCTCAACTTGCAACTTGCAAGATACAAGAAAAAAGGCTGCCAAAGCAATACAGCTGAGATTGGCAACTGTGAGGTTTTTTTTCAAAAGTGCAAAAAAATCAGAGATTAATCTGCTGTAAATTGATCTTATGTGCTGCAAGTAAGAAAGCAGTGACGTTCTCTTAACCCCTCATAACTAATCCTCGAATCTTCAACTTTTGGATGCTGCTTTTACAACTTCCTTGTTAATGGTTATAACCCAGGAACAAAGTCTTACAACTTACAGCTATATCCCGCTTCCTTACTGTACCTCTGGTCTTATGCTATTTGCAAAGAGATATCAGAGTCCTCTGAGGGACGTAGCCAACTGTTTCCTCTGGCAAAGGTCTAATAATTGTGTGTTCAAAAACAAACTGAAACTAAGGTTATAATCCAGGTATGTTATTCTCCAGAAACAAGCCCAGAGCTGTTGACTGCCAAGTACAGAAATACTTCCGGCTGGCACTTGTCCTTACTGAAATTGTGTAACCTCAGTGGCTTTCTTGTTACAGCATGTTTTGGAAAAAAAAATAAAGTAACAAAATGAAAGGTCTCTCAGGTAGAAGATTTTTAATACGTCAATACGATTAGATGATTCCAGCACTGGACTGGAGTGCATTGCTTACCTAGATGAGCTGGCACTTGGTTCTAATTAGCAAAGCATAAAAATACATATGAAGTGGTTAGGAATTCAAGATTTTGAAGCAGCTGCTAGATGACTACTGAATTAGCACTTCCAGTTTATCATGCAAAAAATTTAAGACTGCTTTGGATCCTGTCAGAAATGCCTCCTTCAGGCTTTCCATGGAATCCAAGAAAAAACAATACTATAGTCCCTACCCTTGTTTTGGAGCCACTTCTGAAAATGCTGCTGTAGAGCACAATCCAGTTCTTTGGTATCAATTGTTACATTTTCGGTGTCCACAAGGAGCATGACATCATATAAGTGTGTTAAGTCTCAAATAGCTATTCTTCATTTTAACAAGACCTATGCAATGTCTGGAATTTTAGGAAGGCCTAGGAAAGCCACTGAAAATAACTGACAAAGGAAGACGCTGTATTCTTCATACTCCTTAATTAAATCCCTTAATTATCTTCTTACATGACACAGTGAAAATCTAGTAGCACAATTATGGATGTTCTAAAACCTCCACTTTGGCTCTTGAGATGAGTAAAGTCTGGCCTAGCTATGAGCTTACAAACATGAGAAAAAGCAAGTGTATAATTTTTTACTAGAAGTTGTGATTGCGAACCTATGCAAGACTGGAAAAACGAAAAAATCACAGTTCTTTGATGAAATTTTCCTGCAGCAGAGCCATGCTTGCTTGTGTTCTGCTTGTCAGGATTTAGAGTGTGAGTGGCAAAGTACGTATAAAGCACTGCAGAGTCCTTCTTCAGCACTGCTATGCACAGAACCCCAAATGACTGGACATGAAGCTGATAATCCTCCCTATTTGCTTTCTCAGCACATTCATCCAGCTTCACTGGTAACAAAACCTTTCCACAGGAATTTCAAAATATGGGAAAATAATGAATTTATAGAGCAATACAGTGATCCTTCCTAATTGTTCTCAACACTGCAGGTGGCTGTTTGACAACTAGTTTATCCTCTGTTAAGCCAGAGACACAACTGACACGCATCCTGCACACCCAGCAATGTCTATTTCTGTGATTTTACTTTATAGAGTTCTATAAAGTTTTACTTTATAGAAAAGACCTCCATGGGCTGCCTGTTCCAGCGCCCGACCATTCTCTTGGAGAAGCAGTATCTCCTACCATCCAACCTGAATGTCCGCTGACACAACTTGAGGCCGTTCCCTCCAGCCCTATCGCTAGTTACAACGGAGAAGAGGCTGACCCTCAGCTCACTTTGATCAGGCTTCACTCACTACAGCTTTTTTCAGTATTTACACAGCCTCCAACCTTCTGCTTCTCTTGTTTGACAGCCATCACCGATGAATCCTGCATACCGCCAGCTGCGAGAACAGCCCGAGGAGCTTGAGATCCACAGCGGGCTCTCCCGGCGGGCACGGATGGCCGTCACATTCCCCACAGCGGCCGTCCCGCGGCGCACCGCCAGGTGGCAGCGCTGCCGCAGGGCACGACCACGAGGACAAGCCCGCGGCCGCGGCGGGAATTCCTTCTGGGCCTCCGTTCCCGTTCGCAGAGCCGCGGGCTCGGAACCTCTGAAGCAGCAGCCGGGATTCCTCCACGCGGAGGGGTTGGAAGATGAGCCGATGCGACTATGGCACCGGCTGTACTCTGCTCTTCAAATATGCTTGGCCATTTCTATGAGAATTTTTTTCACCCTCAGAAAAAAAAAAACAAAAAAAAAACCATACCTAAAAAAAACAACCCCCAAAAAACAAAACAAAACTGTAAAAGGTTGTAAACACACGAAGGACAAAGTTCTCCTAAAAATTTAACCCGTGTCATGACATTTCTTTCCCATCGTTCCTCCTCTTCCCCTTAGGCAAGAGATACACCCTGGAGCTGTGCAAGCGCTGGGCTGTGATCCCGGCACAGCGACCTGCCCGCAGCCAGCGGCCGAAAGGACAGCGCTGTGGGAGCAGCAGCCTTGGAGCCTTGGTGCTCGCGCTGCCACGAACCCGACAGGTGTGACAGGCAGAGCTTCTCCTGATGGATTCGTCCGCATCTCTGAGCCGGGCGCACACTCTGAAGGCAGCACACAGACCAGCTCTGGAGACCTGACTTTTTTTTTTCTTCTTTTTTTTTTTTCCCCTTTTAACTTAGAGCTAAAGTTGCACACCAGTGATTTAATGGTGGGATTGTTCCTCTGATAAGCACCAGCTGAAACTCAGGCACTCTATTCACCATTCTCTGCCTGGCAGAGATCAGGGACAAATATCTCTAAGTGCTGACGCTGCGGCTAAAAAAAGTCATACAGCTTGCTTTATGCTACCTCTGTAGGCTTCATTCCTTTTTGATGGTGTGTGGCATGGCGGTGACAGATTCCTAAAAAGCACCCATTTAATGAAAACTTTGAACTGTCCCACATCTTTTCATAGAAGCCCCCAAAGAGTCAAATGCATTTACCAGCTCGGACACATTGCATGGATTACTTGTTAATCACAACACAGTAGAAATAAAATCTGCATTGGAATGTCAGTTTTAACATTTCTTTACATCCTGGTAAAACATCCACACTAACAGCAACAGATATACCTCTTTTGGCTATGAGTCTTCCCCTACAGGTTATAGCATGATAAGGAATATCGCCTTTTATGTTCTAAATAAGTGCTCAGAAAGTAGATTATATTTTTATATTACAGTAGCTGATTATCTGTTTGAATTTCTCCAATTTCTCCAATTTGAAATCCTAATTTAAGAAAAAAGCAAATGAGAACAGTTCATGTTTCAAATAACTGAGACTTATGTGATATATCTGCAGCCACAGAATTCAGGCAACATATTTTGAAAGTATCTGTGGTTTCTTTGCAATGTTATAAACCTTAGAATCACAGAACGGTTTGGAAAGGACCTCAAGGGCCACCCAGCTCCAGCCCCTGCCACGGGCAGTGCCCTCACTAGCTCAGGCTGCCAAGGGCCCCATCCAACCCAGCCTTGAGCACCTCCAGGCATGGGGCACCTCTCTGGGCAGCAGTGCCAGCACCTCATCACACTCTGAGTAAAGAATTTCTTCCTAACAACTAACCTAAATGTCCAGATCTGTCTTCTGTAGGTTTGAAGCTATTCCACTTTGTCACTGTCTGTCTATGTAAAAGGTTTCTTTCTCTCCTGTTTATCAGTCCCCTCAGGTACTACAAAGCCGCAGCGAGGTGACCCCGGAGCCTCCCTCAGCCTTTCTTCACAGGAGAGGTTAAGCAGCACTTTGCTCCACAGTGTGTTGAGTTTATGCTGAAGCAATAGGTAGTGGTAGAAACACAGCCCTTGCATGGTTTGCTTTTGCATTTTTTTTTTACTAAATACAAATGCAAATCATGATTTCAATTTCTGTCAAGTACTATAAAGCAATTTGTATAGTTACTGTCACAGAGCAATTGGTGCAATAATCTCCCCTCTTAAAATGTCCCACATGCCAATAGAATAAATTTTAAATGATACAAATCAGGAAACAAGATTTTCATCTCTAGGAGCCAGCACCCTTTGCCTTTAAGGGTTCTTGCTGTAAGAGATGGCCCAGTAGCTGTGCTTGCCACCGTGCTGCTGGCTGCAGGACCCACACCAAATCAAACGAAAACCCAAACTTTTATCTCAACTAAACTTCATGTTAGAAACTCTTGATTATTTCATGAGATGGACCACACACACATCCTGAAGCACAGCATTTTATTTACACTTTCAGTGCAACTCAACAGCATGCAGAGGTCGGGATAAGAAAAACGTCATGCATTTGTAAACCTAAGAATGTCTGAGAGATCGCTGGAGTGAACTATACTATCAGCAGTGTGTGCCTACTTTCTCTTGATAGTCATTCTTAAGGGCTGGGCTGCAATTTCCACTACATTCTTGATAAAGTACCACCTAATGTGCCTCATTCACTACTTCTACCTATATCAATCCTATGTTCTAAAAACTCACAGTTTTAAAAGATGAAAAAAAGAAAAAAGTGAAGTGCAGGTGAGAGGCAGCATACAGCTCATGTACTTTTCTCCAGTTCACTCCTAAATTCCTGTCAGACTTCATGCTTTCCAACCACGTTCTGTACACTGAGAACACAGCAGGTTATATATAGATAGGTACAGCAGGTTATTATAGATAAAGCTTTTTTTTGCTCTTTTTCCTTTGATAAATCTGATCCACCTTCATTTCAATGTTCATTCAGTGCTTTGTACAATCCTCAATAGCTTTGCTACAGCACATCACTGTAAGATTTTGATGATTTTATGAATAAATCATTAAAATGCTGAACAACCCTATTTGTAAGCTCAGAGCTGCAGCGTCATTACTGAGAACGGCTGATCTCTGTGACTCAGCTCACTGCTCTTTAAACACTTCTTCAATCAAGACAAGTTTTTTCTCAGTAGTTCAGAGTATTTAGAATTTTTAAATGTAGGGTTTTTTGGTTAAACTCTTATAAATACTGATAAATGCCGGGCTCCCTCTATCTCCCAATTTATTGCACTGTGAAAGCATTCACTCTAAAGTATTAAAGTTTGTATCTTGCTCAGAACTTGCTCTGCTTTGACTTCAGAGATAGTTTATTCAGCTGAAATCATCAGTAGGAAATCAGCCCGTCAGAAAATCTCAGTCACCGAGCACCCTGTGAGCCGGCTTTGTGCATCTGAATCATGCCACCACCACCTTGCTACTCGCATGCTCCTGTGTCTGCCAGGCTCCGCGCGACAAACGAGCCTCGCAGTCTCCTCTGCGGTGTGGGCTCCCCCCATAACTCCAGGGAACTCCTCTGAGTCATAAAAATGTACGTATAAGTTAGTGATTTTCCTGTCTCTGCCGCTTTCGCTAAGTATGTAAAACATGAAGGTGTCACTGCTCAGAGTTTATCTTGGAATGCTTAACCTCCGTCTATAAGCAGAGGGCTTAATAATACACATATGCAGCAGTACATGAAATCATAGAATCGTCCTATCTGGAAGGGACCCGTAAGGGCTGTATGGTCCAACTGCCCTGCAATGAACAGGGGCTCCTACAGCTCCGTCACATTGCTCGGAGCCCCGTCCAGCCTGGCCTTGAATGGCTCCAGGGACATCATCATGGTGTAACAAAACAAAAACAGCTGTGGCTTATTCCCACAGCAGGAGGCTGACAAAAGCTACCCTTACAATGGAGCAGTTCAACCATACTGGACTCTGTAACGATGTATCTACAAGTGCCATAAAAGAAAACTTTTTTTTTTTCCTCTTCCTCAGCACACTTCAGAGTCAAATATGGAGATAGCAAAACGACATTCTTTTACTTCATTATGCACACAGAAGTCTGCTGCTTTAGCTGAGAAAAACAACTGCATGTGAACACTCTCAAGGCAACACCATGCCTTTGTAAGCAGCAGAATCAAGGCCTGACAGTGTGCGGAACTTTGTCACCTGCATCTTCACATGCTCTCGGCTGCACGTAAGGTTTTCAGCAGCCACTGTTTAAATAATAAATCTCTTGCCCCACCCAGGATCATTAATTTGAACTGTTAACAATCTAGTTTCCTTTCTGGTAGCCCCTCCCTCTTTTTCCTTTTTTTTTTTTTTTTTTTTTGTTCTGTAAGATATCTTGCTCCTAACATACAGGAACATTTCATTTTGCATCCTCAGCCTTTCTCTAGCTGCTCCTCCAAGGGATGAGGTTTTGGCTTTTTTCTAAAACCCTATGCTGGGGCTTGGTACCTCATGATCCGACTCCCCCAGTGTTGCAAGTCAGCTTACCCATGAGGTTTCTGCTGCTGCACTGTGTAACAGGCTGCGCGCGGTTCCTCGATCAAGCACACGCGTGCCTCGCAGACAGCCCGCGCACAGCTCGAGCAGCACATTTCCATTTCCTTTAGATGACAAGCAGCAAACAGATGGCAAAGCGCTCAGCTAAGCCACAGCATGACATGAAGTCACAGCGCTGCAGGAGGTGCGACAGCACTGGGTGACAGCTGCTGGTGCTCCAGCACAGCCACACTCCGCTGGCTCCTGTTTATCTCAGTAATGTGGCAAAACTGGCCTGGCCCCTGCAACTACACCCTCCTCTGAATAGGGGGATGGACTCACTGACCTCTCCAAGTTCTCTGCAGATGTGTTTCTCTGAACTTCCTTACTACGCAGCAGCATGGCTGTTTCACATCCCCTGACGGCCACTCATACATCACACACATCGCAAACCCTCTGTAATACAGAGACTGTGGAATAGCTTCCATCTACACCAAACTCCCTCAAAGCAATCTATCTTCCAGTGCTGCTTTATGTCTAACAACTTCTTGGCTCCCTAAACTGTATTTTGGAAGGTGGCGAGTATGGCAAGCCAACTATTTAACATTTCTAAGCCAGGAAGAGAGAGAAGTTCGCCAAGCTGTATTATGGTGGGCGGCACATGAAAACTGAGCCTCGAGCTGGTGGTTTTTTTTGTCTTCCTTGGCGATAAGGTGAAAAAACAGAAGAAAGTAGGATCCGCAGGTTGAAGTCAGTGGCAGTAATTGTACCAGCTGTTGCAGAAAATTAGCAAATAGTTAGTGGTAATGTTGTTTGGCACTCTTGTATTTCTCTAGCTCCATGAGGCCAGGTTCTTGCAAGTCTCACTCAACTAAAAATGACAGCAACAAGTGGCATGGCTGCTTCCAGCCTTCCAGGACAGCTGCTGGAGGAGTGAAATAGCGTGGGACCTCCCCAGTGGGTCCTTTGGATGGGAAGCTCTGCTCTGGGTTTGGGTGGGAAGCATTCTGCACCTTGCTGGTGCCATGCAAATAGAACGTTCACCTCCTTCCACATAGTAAGGACTGCTATATCCTTCAGCAACAGCACATATTTTAGAAACACAAGAGGCATCCGAAGAGCAGGCCAGCTCCAAACCTCACTCATCACAAATTAATTTTGGGAGTGAACTTTCAAGTGCCCTCAGATCTCAGTGAAATTTTCACTGTGTTGATTCCAGTTAAACAGTGGAAAATTTGTTAAGAATTTTTGGCACTGCATTTCAACCAATGAAAGTAGTCTAGGGCTTGGTATAAGCGTGGGTTCTTTCCTTGTAAATATAAACCAGTACAACTTTCTATTACCATGCGTGCGTGCTAACTGCACTGGACTTACGCTAAGAGTTTGCAGCACCATCTAAACATGATTCTGACCTACAGGCACAGAAGAGGAGGAGAAAAGATTCAGCAGTGTGGATGATGGAAAGAAGTAGGGTTGCACAATGTTACTCACCACCAAAGGAATGGAGCAGATGACCACCACCAGGGAAGTGGCAATGAGCAGAATAACCATCTGGATCTCTGCTCCGGCCATCCGACGGAAGCTCCGGCGTCTGCGAAAGTCAGATAAGCGGCTGGAGGTGGTGTCTGTCCCCAGTGATGTGCGCCGCATGAACTGACGGTGCATGCGAATGAGGGCCACGCAGACCAGGATGTTGCAGATCACCGTAACCATGATCAGGAAGGAGCTGAAGCCGGCGTACATGTATGAGTATGCTGCGTGAGTGGCATTCGTTGCTCGCCAGTCTATGAAACACCAGGTGTCAGGGTACTGCAAGGTTGATCTGCCGAGCCCCATGCTGGGGAGGGCACAGAACAGCACATTGGAAGCATAGATGGCGAAGAGTGTGAGCCCTGCCAGCTTCTTATCTACATAATGGCTGTAGAAATAAGCATGGTTGATGGCAAGGTACCTTTCTATAGACATGGCACAGATAATGCTGAGGCCAGAGAGTCCAAAGAAGAGGAGGATGAAGGAGCTGTATTCACACAGTGCCACTCCTCCTGGCCAGCGATTCTGCAGGTAAGTGGCAATAGTGACTGGACTCACCAGGCAGGTCCCCAGCAGATCAGTGACTGCCAGCCCGCAGACCAGCGTGTAGAAGGTGGTCTCCTTCTGCTCCTTCCTGGACTTGCAGAGCACCACAATAGCGATGAGGTTGCCCACCACGCCGAAGATGAACATGACGGTGGGGATGGTGGCAGGCTTGCTGCCCTCAGCTGCGCTGGCAGTCCCATTGGCAGAGCCGTTGGCAGGTGCCATGGTAGTGGAGTAGTAGGACATGGTGCCCGCGTGCTACTGCGAGGTCGTGGGAGGCAAGAGGAATCGGGAAGGAGGGAGAAAAAGCGGAACTAGGGAGAGGACAGTCTAGCCTGAAAATAAAATAATAATAATAATCGAATGAGGAAAGAGAAAAAAAAAAAAAAAGTCGTCTGGTTTAGTTAAAAAAGAAAAAAAAAAAAAAAAGTCTAGGAGAGGAGCCGTAGAGGAGCGCCAGGACAGCCGAGCGCTGCCTCCGCTTCTCCCCACGCCGCGCCTAAGGGGCCCGGGGCAGCGGGGCCGGCCCGAGCGCAGAGCCCGGCGGAGCGGAGCGCGGCACCCGTCCGTCTCTCTCCGACGCCGCGGAGGGCGCAGCGCCGCCGCAGGACGGGCCGGCTCCCAGGTGTCGGCGGGGGCGGTGCGGGAAAGTCCGGAGCGCGGTGGGCGCCGCTCAACCCTTCCCTCTCTCCCTCCTTCCCGCCGGCGCTGCGCTGCCGTGCGGGGCGCGGGCGCCGTCTAACTCCCCACCGCGCTCCCGCCGAGTTTCGCCGCGGAGGGCGGAGGCGGCCGGGGCAGTCGGCGCCGCTCCTCCCCGCCCTCTCGCCCCATTGGCCGCGCCGCGGAGGGCAGGTTGCGCGGGGCCGGGCGCGGGCACCTCCGCCCGGAGCTGGCGGCAGGGCGAGGCGGGGCGCGGGAGCGCGGGGGCGGGAGGCGGTGGGGGCCGTGGGGCGCGGGAGGGACGGGAGGCACCTGGCCGGATCCCCGCGGCCGAGCGGCTGCCGCCGGCTCTTGCCTAGCTCGCAGTCGGCGGCGGCGAGGGCTTCTCGCACAGTCCTCTGGGTGAAGCCGCGTCCCGGCTACGTCCGGCGGGCCGGGCTGGGCCGGGCGAGGCGGGAAGCTGGGCGAGTTACCGAAGCGATAAGCGCAGGTAGAGCCGGGCCATACCGCAGAGCAAACGGGCGTGAGACAGTCTTGCATCAGAGCAGCGCGCCTGGTATCTCCTGCTGCCAGCCGTAGCCTCTCTTCATAGCCTGTCGTCCATGTGTTGCTTCCAGCTGGCTTCAGAGCCCTGTTAATTGCGTTACTGAGCACAGAAGGGGGTGTGTGTGTGTGCGAGGGACCTGCTTGTACGTTTGTGTCAAATGCTTCTTTTAGTTTGACCATAAGAAAACCACCTGCACACTAGGCAATAGAGTTATACCATCTAACAAAGCCTCCTTATGATCGTTCATCCTCCAGTCGGGCTGATGGAAGAATAAAAACTGTGTCATCTGACACCTGTCTGGTGAAATTCGCATAAGGAGTGCTGTTTGCTGGGTTCCTGGAGCAGAATTGTCAACAAAAAGCTTGCTCTGCAGCAGGCGCATACCTGCATGGTGTTCCTCTTAGGGAGGATGCTGTCATGTCAGGTCCGGAACATGGTCATCAGAGCGTTACACCGCATCCGACACCCGCGCCCGCCTGGCCATGTGTCCTTTCCCTTGCGCTAGATGGTATCAGCTCCTGCAGAAGATATAAAACCTGTACCCTGGAGCATGAAATTTATATCCTTATAAGAACCTCTTATCTGATGTACAACTGTCTTCAACCACCCTCCATCTCCCTTTTCTTTTTAGGCCTGTGACAGTGTAACATATCGACAGCAAAAGCACTGTCAGAGCAAAATATGTGAGACTGCCTGTTGAAAGGAAGAGGGTGAACGATTTCAGCTTTCAGTGTTGTGTGAACGGACACAAAGAAGAAAATAAATTTTTGTTATCTCGTCGTTCGGTTTTGTAGTATTGCTATCTTACTACTTTGGAAATAAAGTTAATTCTTAGGAAAAGAGGTTTTAAAACAACAAATAGGCTGTATTAGTGGTTCTGAGATAATAAATAGGATGGTATTTGTTTGGCTGGTATGACAGCTGTTCTGGCTTTTCTAAATTGGAAAATCATTCTGTCATGAGCACAGAGCTACATGTGGGAGGAGAGGTTGCTCAGTTAAGCTTGCCTAATTGTCAGAAACAAATTACAAGCAGCCTAAAATACTTCCAAAGGAAAGCGCTGCACAAAGGGTTTCTTTTTTCTTATCTATTAAATAGTTTTCCATGTGTTGCAGGAAAGGGGCACTTGGCCTGGTATTCCAATGCCCCAGTGCCCAGCAAGCTGTGAATTCAAGCCGTGTGACCAACCAGCTGTACATGTTTGCTTTATTGTTTTTTCATAAACTGAAACTTTGGTTTTCTGGTATGAGAGTCCATAATATGCCATTAAGTTCACATAAGTGCAGCAGTATTGGAGAGGAATCGCCCGGCTCCCCTGAAGGTGTGCAAAGGTTTTTGATGACTAAGGGTAGAGGAAGTCATTTGTCTTCTGTGTTGCAGCTTCTCCTTTGACTTTTTGCTTATCAGCAGACCAAACCTTGTGAATTATGTTAATACTTCAGAACAGACTGTGTGTGTGTGTGTGTGTGTCTTCAGAAGTCTTACAGAAGTCTATGGTGCTGAAGTTTGTATGTGAAGAAATGAATGCCTTTTTTCATTCTACCAGGTTTGCCTTACAGTGAATACATCTAAAGAGCTAATTAAAAATGCAGACAAATCAGGGAAAGCAGTGAAGAAACAACAGAAATGCATTTACGAGTGCAAGAATAGCAAGGCCAGTTTTTTTAAATACTGCTAGTTTTTAGGGAGTGGTGGAAATCAGTCACAATATTGTGGGACAGGCCACATGTGACCCTACTGTATCTATCCGTTGTGTAAAACTTCTCAAGTTACTAAAAACATGTACTAAGTTTTAGGAATTTCCCTTTGAATTAATGGCTTTGATGTGTAGAACTCCTAGTCAGGATGAAAATCATAATCACACGTTAAGACTTTAGAGGAAAGAAGATACTGAAAGAGAAACTGAAAAACCGAAGAAGTTGCACTCGGAAGGTGAGCACTCGTTCTGTCACAGCAATAGTGTCACATGCTGAATCACTGAGTCACTATCAGACAGCTTCTCTTTGAAACCACATGTGTGGCAAGTCAGAATATCTATTAAAAAAAGCAGCTTCTGAGTGGTAATCATGTGTGGAATAAAACTGCCCATTAAAAATTAGTAGATGAGAAAACATGATATATGAAATACATGCAAACTGTTCTAGTGCAGGTGATTTAAATGTGCTTTGTGTTTACTAGCACAAGGTCGTGACTGACATAACAAACAAGACTTTTAAAGCACAAGACCTATTAACCAGTGGAACAGTTCATTAATAAATGTTTTTCTTTTGTTGGTTTTATTGGTTTTATTTGTTTTTATTGTTTTACCGTTTGTAGTATTTAAATCAGGCCAGGCATACATTAGGTTATTCTTTGGCTCAAGCAGAAGAGTGACATTTCCTGAAAATGGGGAGGATAAAATTCTAGTTGCCTTAATTTTTTTTTTCTAGCTTGGTGAAAGAGATTTAAATTAGTGTACCTGGCTTTTTCTGTGGTGTGGTAGGAGGCTCATAATTATTCAGCATGTCTCAGATGCCACGTGATAGCCTTCTTAAAGCTCTTTTGCCAGCTGATGGTACCAAAACCTTACCTACACTGCTCAGAAGTGTCAAACCGCAGACAAATAACCTACGCGGAGGTCTTGAGTGTGTGGAGATGTGTGTAGTTTTGACACCAGAAAGCTCACGTAGGCTTGCATGTTGGTGGCTTCTTTCCTGGGCATGCTCTTAAGAGCTCCAGCAGAAGTGAGTTTTCACCAGCTTTGTAAGTTGGCTGATAGAAATGGATATAGAGCCAATTTTGGAAACTTTGTCCTGAGCTCTGGGCATGTATTTCAGACCTGACAGATGATTTGCATGGTAAATGCCCATTTAATGCCTCACGTTCAATAATGTTCTTGAATTATTTACCAGTTTCTCAAACATTTTCCTTCAGTGGGAAATTTTCCCTCTTGCTTTTGTTGCTAAATTTTTTTCGGCTATTATACTTTGACAAAATAAAGTTTTTTTAAGGAAAAAAGCCAACAACATTAAAATAGCTGTTACTAAACTATGCCTGGATGACAAAATAAAATTAATAGGCAGTAGAAATAGACTGAACCGAGAGTTACATAATGGTCTTTATTAATCAATAGGAAATAAAAGACAGGAAGTAAGTTGAATAAATATTTAAAAAGAAGGAGCAGATTTTGTAATGGAATTGGAATGGAAATACTGTTGTAAGTAAATACAGTTTTCTGTATTTTAAAGCACCTAGAAGCACATAGCATTTTTCTGCCTGTGAACTTTTACGTAGCATCATCGTGGATACTACAGTATTAGATTTATAACTTCGAGTAGATCAGTATTAGGTTTAGGTGTGTCAGATGCGCAAATAAACCGCTATTAGATTTCTGTTAAGAGTTCTGATTATTGCTAGTCTGACTAGCAGTAGTGGTACTTCTGGTACATTTTCTTTGTGCTTCATAAAACAGCTTGATGCGTGGGGCGTTCCCTGGTGGGGGAATTCTCGGAGAAGGAAAGAGTATCCCTGCTCTGTGAGAGCAATCCCCACCACTGCCTTCTTCCTCTCTGTGTGACCATCCATGGTAGCCGCAGACTGCAGCTGCGAGAGGAGCCGATGGTGAGTGGGCATGCAAGGCACCTCTACATTCCCACAGGATACAGCTCTGTAATTTACTGCACACTCACGTGTTCCATATTTGTCAAGTTTTATTGTTTTTTTTTTTCTTCTTTTTTCCCCCTGTTTAAATTAGGCTATTAATCTGTATGGCACACCAAATGGCTTTTTCCTCTGTAATAACATTTGTCACTTTCATGGAACATACTTCTGTTTTAGAAGTTACAAAGTCTGCTTTATGAGTAAAAACGCTTTTAATTTTTGTTTCGTTGTTTTCAACTAATTTCTTTGAAACTATATATGTAAAATTAAACTCTTCCTCATTGCTTATATCCATGTACTATTTTTTTCTGATTTTTTTTTTTTTTAAAGATAAGTTTACCTGTCTTTCAGGGGCAAAAGCGTGAAAGGGAAGTTCATAAAAGCACACAAATACTTTGCTTTTAACATCTATTCTTTATTTAAGTCCAGTGAAGTAATTGTGGCTAGCTGGGATCTTGCCTGATGAGTTACAAATAAATGAATATGTTAGACCCTATTCAGACGAAAATGTTACAAATGCCTTTGGGGCACAGACGGTTGCACCTTCGTTGAAACGAAGGAATGGCTTTTTAGGACATATGCAGGATTGTTTTGGGGGGAATTTTAGAAGATGTATTAGTAATTATTATTATTCTTTTTCAGCAGGGGTGTAGGGGCTGTTCGTTTTGTTGTATATGGCAGTTGATGGCCATGGTGGAAGCAGACAGAACCCAGCAGCGCACAGCAAGTCTTTAATTAACAGGTCCGACTGATGACTAGCTCTTCCTCTTTTCCGTGAGAGATTTGAAGAGGTAAGTTTCTTTCCAAGGATCCTTATTGTAATTCCATGATAATGTTTGTGTGCTGGAAATTTCAACAAAGTGGCATTTCCATCTTTTTTCTTTCCTTTACATATGCCCAAGAGCCTGTTAACAACTGTTTTCTGCAGTTTTGAAGAAAGAACTGAGATTTTTTGTTTGTGTTTGAAAGTTGAAACTTGTACCAACTGTGAAAAACCATATAACAACTTTGATGAAATCAGCAGACCTGAGATTTTTGCAGTGAGATTAAGAGCCGGGGATGTGGCTTAGTTCATAATGACTGTACCATTCCATTCCTTGTTTTCCTACTTGACTTTGATGTTTTTCAAAAATCTGTTACCTATATACAAACTGAAGTTTCTGTTTCTGTGCTGGTTAAGCACTTCAAGAAGATTGTCAGTAGTCTCAAGGTGACATATATGCTTCTGGACCATCTTTGGAAAGAAGGCAGAATCTGCAGCATGAAGGCTGGCCTGGCATGTGATTTGAATCTTGGTGGTAGCCATGATCAGCAAATTTAATAAAGTCTCTTCTTGTACCATCCTGCCTTTTGGGGCTGGCTTGAAAGTACTTCCAGCTTTCAAGACAAGTAGTTGATTGGAAATTAATGCCTTTTCTTTACTTCCATGGAAACTACAACAGATACAAAGACCACAATAACACTATTTGATAAAGCAAATTCTCAGCTACAGAACACTATTTTTCAGTATAATTTCTACCATTAGCTCTGCAGCGATGAATTGCCTGCATTCTGCACTCATTAAAATCTGCATAGCCATCCAGAACATGGCTTGTCTTTTATGTCAGTGTTACTACTGCTAAAACACAACACCCACTGCCTCACTGTGCTTGCATCCACTGTTTGGTCTCCATCAACTTTCAGGAAGCATGTCAGGAAGAATGTCAGTGGGTACCATTTTTTCCAAGTGGAGGAATTCTGTGACGCACCTTTGCTTCATCTGTTCTTTCATGTCAGATGCCATTTCATCAGAGTGCCCCTCTGTTGCTATCTGTCACAGAGCAACGAAATGTATCAGGGTATTGGTGGAAAGGTTCAAGCTCTACTGCCTTATCACCACCATCTGCCTTTGATGTCGTGGGCGAACACAGTAAAATGGAAGGCAATACTTTTGGAGCAGCTAGTAAATTCACAATAGTGCTATGCAATGGCTTTTTCCTAGTGAGCACTGTGGCTGGACTCTTTGGGAAAGATTTTTTTTTTTTTTTTCTTAAGTACTTGCCATTACAATTATTCAGGAACTTTTCCTTCAATATGTAACTCCTGTATGTAATCAAATCTTGCATGATGTGAATTATATCACATTGAGCTTTGAATTCTGAAAGATTCCAGGGCTAAGAAAAATAACACAAACCAACAAGCGTAGTGGATGCTATGTAAATCAGTAGCTTGTTTCTTAGAAAAAAATCCATGCTCATTTAAGGAAAGTAAGTTTTGTGGGAATGATTAATGTATTAAATGGGTTATCTAATCATGGGTTATCTAAGATGACACTTGCTGCAAAATTATTGGAGCAAAACCCGGCTTTAGTAAGCCTGCAGCAACAGACAGGCTGTGTTTGCAACTGAATGCTTTCAAGAATCTCTGTGTGAAGTTAATAAGGAATTTTTTCTTGCCTGTAAGTTCTTTGTTATTCCAGCAGAGGGTAGTTTATCCTCTGGGAAGCCAGGTGTGTTGAAGGAATTGATTAGGAAAGGTAACTTAATGATTCTCATTTCCTCTTATTTGATATAGAGTAATAAAAATTAATTTCAACTGACTGACCTCATCAGATGAACAAACGCAGAAACGTACTGCTAGGCTACAGTCTGTTCTTAGTTTGGAATTGAAAAAGTCAGCCAAACTCAACAGCAGTTCCATTTCTGTTCTGCCATAAAGCACTTCATTTGTCCTTTAAGAATTACTGCAGTTTGCCTTTGCTGAGAGCAGTTTCATTATCAGCCTAATGCTTAAGAGCTACTTGACTTTCGTTTGGCAGCTGGTGAAGTAGATACAACACAAAAGCCTTTTGCACTGAATGCATGGACTTGTTCCTGTTGAATATTTGGCTTGTTTATAGTTGCCTAAAAACTCTGAGATCTGGAATGATGCAACTGATCTTACCCCTTTTATCTAAGGCAAGGGTATCTTACTGGTAGTATTAAGGCATAGCATACAGATATTAAAGCCTGCTATGAAGTTGGGAGTTCTTCCACTGGTGGTCAAATCCATCACCCTTATTTCTGCCATTGGACTCACTGCTACAGCAGCTGATGCTCAGAAGCACATATGTTTGTGCACTCTGGTGGTGTCCACCTTGCACTGATCTCTGCTGTACTGATAGTGTGTGGTGACTACCAGGGACACTTTGTGAGTTCTATTTTCTCTGGTGTTTTAATACAAAGTAATTGTCATAGAGCAGTGCTGTTTGTAAGCTGCTGTAGCTGTCAGTCTCAGGCAGGCAATTTAATAAGTCAAATGTAGCTGTAACCCTCTGTGTTCTAGACTCTTTCCCCATCTTGCAGTTTTGTGGCCCTCCTCTGGACCTGCTCCAACAGCTCCATGTCCTTGTGCTGGAGATTCCAAAACTGAATGCAGTACTCCAGGTGAGGTCTCAGGAGAGCAAAATAGAGAGGCAGCATCACCTTTCTCGACCTGCTGGTCACACTTCTCTTGATGCAACCCAGGACATACTTCTCTTTCTGGGCTGCAAGCACACATTGCTGGCTTGTGTTGAATCCTTCATTGACCAACACCCTGAAATCCTTCTCAGGGCTGGTCTCAAGCCATTCTCTGCCCAACTTGCACTTTAATTGTCCCAACTCAGGTGCAGGACCTCTCACTTGGCCTTGTTGAACTTGATGAGGTTGGCATGGACCCAACTCTCAAGCCTGTCCAGATCCCTCTGGATAGCAGCTCTTCCCTCTAGCCTCTATATAAACTGCACCACTCACTTTGGTGTCATCTGCAAACTTGCTGAATGTGCACCCAATCCCACTGTGCATGTCACCTACCAAGATGTTAAATAATACTAGTTCCAAGACTGATCCCTGAGGAACACCATTTGTCACTGTTCTACATTTGGACATTGAGCTGTTGACTGCAACTCTCTCTTAGTGCAACCGTACAGCTAATTCCTTATCTATCAAGTGGTCCATCCTTCAAATCCAGTTTTTCTCCAATTAGGCAACCAGGATATCAAATGCTTTGCACAAGTTCAGATAGATGATGTCAGTTGCTCTTCCTTTATCCACTGATATAATTCTGTTGTAAAGGTCACCAAGTTTGGCAGGCATGATTTACCCTTGGTAAAGCCATGTTGGTTATCACCAATCACCTTGTCTTTATTTTTGATGTGCTTTATTAGGAGAATCTGCTCCAAGATCTTAGCAGGCACAGAGGTGAGTCTAGTCTGCAGTTCTCTGCATCTTCTTTTTTTTCCTTCTTGAAAGTGGGAGTTATTTTTCCTCTTTTCCAGTCAGTGAGAACAATGGATAGCAGTTTGGCAGTTTCATCCACCAGTTCTCTCAGAACCTAGGGATAGATCTCATCGAGTCCCATGTACTTGCACACCTTTAGATTCTTTAGATGGTCTCAAATCTGATCTTTGCTTACAGCAGGCATATGTTCCTTACAGCCAGCGTTGTTTTATGAGGGCTGGTGATTCCAGGTCTCAGAACTTTTCCAAGACTGCTGTTGTCTAAACGCAAAACAGAGAAAGGAAGGTGTTAGAATCAGAGGCATCTTTTCCAGAGTCATACAAAGGGGTTAGTGCCAGAATTGTGACTTGCCAGTCGTTTACAATCTCAGGTGACCACGTTGCCTTCCAGAGTAGGAGGAGAGAGGCCTGCTTATTGTTCGTTTAATGCATTTAGTCTGAGCTTTGTACTGTTTCACTGGTTCAGTGAAACAGTGTTCACAAAGGGCTAATGTCTGGCTAATTAAGAATGGAAGCTTTTCACAGACGGAGAATGTATGGGTTAGAAATTAATATATTTTAAATAGACATAAGTAACCTTTGAGCCACTGCCTTCTACAGCAAACAGTTCACCATTTATTAAAGGCATGTATTAATCTAGTAATACTTTTCAGCTTTTTCTAATGAATCTTCATAAATATTTAAATGTTCTATCTGCCCATTTGGCTTTAGTAGAGTAGCCCGAAGAAAATAGCCTCGATTTAGAGATGTGGATAGATAATAGTTTGAATTAATGTACAACTGAATTCCTTGTGCTGTTTTCTTTACCAGCTGGAAAGCCTCTCACTGTCGGAAAGGCATTCAGTATGTTTGACATTCAGGGTGGGGGAATGTTTGTGTAATTATAAATGTTAGACTTGCAAACACGCCTTTTGATTGCAACAGCCTGAAGTTCCACATGTCAATGGGAATATAACTTTTCACAAGATAAACCTTGGTTTATGTACCTTGGCATTGTCACTGTTCATTTCTATATTATTTCAGTATGTATATCTTTAAATTGGATCTGAGTTTTACATGTGTGCACATTTCAGATGAGAAGTGGATATAATGTGAGTATTCTTGTCTAAACATTCAGTTGCCACAGCTTCTGTGGCTGTAACACTTCTGGTATTGTGATGAAAACCTAACTCACACGGTATGAGTAACTTACCTGTGATCCTACAGGCTTGTGATTTCTTGTGCCGTGCTTCAAAGCCTGATATTAATTTGAGAAAGACTGTTGGGTCTGAAAATTTTCAAGGGACTTAATGTTCTTCTTTCCTAGTTGTGTAGCAGGAAAAAAAATCTACACACTCTACAGTGTCTCTACAGTGTTGCAGGTGTAGTTCTGTTGGTTGGTTGGTTTCTTTATTTGATTTGGTTTCAGCTGAAAGAATTACCTGAGAACTTGAGGATGGGTCTTAGGAAGTGGAGTGGCTGCTGTCTGATCTGAGGAGGAAGAAAGGAATCAGACTGAAGTGGCCATCATGTCATGTGAAGGATTATATGTTAGGAATACTTGTTAAAATATGGTAAGTGAAATTTCCTTGTGCTTCCCATCCTTTCTAAGATAAACTGACTTTCGGGTTCATGACTAATGTCAAATCCTGGAAATGATAAGATAATTCTCAGAACAATACTATCTCAGTTTTGTACCAAGCAATTCTGTGCTGTGTAAGACCCTGTTAGGCATGCTGACAAGAAAAAAAATGGAAAACAACATAAAAAGCAGTGTTTCTTGTTGGATGATAGTGGCCTATGGAAATAACAGAGGTTTATGCCCTCTTGTTTGTAACTTCTTTCTGAATGTATATCTGTAATACTGCTTATTGCAGTAATGTTTTGCCCAACACCTGCCTGAGCAGGTGCAAGTATAGCAGTGTTGTAGGACACCCTTTCTGTCATCTCAGATCTGAAAGGAATGTGTGTGATGTATCACTCAGTTCCTGGACATGTATGCCATGTGGAAAGCATTCCTGCATAATTTTCTGATGAATATTAATTAGATGAGCAAGATACTCGTTTAATATAAATCAGATTTTCTTGGAAATGTTCCAGTCTGTATCACTATGGAGATATTCCTAATTAGGGGAAGTTACAGTCCGAGTTAAAAATAATTTAAATAACAATTTAATATATGTTCAGGAATAGAGATTGACACAGAGTGCTTTATTTGAATGATTAATTGTTAATCTTGTTATTTTTATGAATGAGATGAAGGAAGGGCTGTAGGGTGAGATGGTAGCTTTCAGGAAGACAGCTAGTTCTGCAGGTTTGGTGATAAGACTGCTGGGGACTGAAGAGAGAAACACAACATGGCTTATGGTCAAACAGGACTGTTTTGTCAAGTGAACTTTCTTTTCTCTGAACTTAACTATTTGTGTATCAAAAAGGTTGGGTTTTTTTTCCCACACTATTTCCTTGTGACTTTCTGTTGGTTACAGAGTGTGCACTCAGTCAGGACTCACTTTTAAACTCTACTGCCCTGTGTGCACCCAGATATGTGCAGCCACCAATGTATTTCCTCCTTCTGTCAAGGACACCTAACTCAGCAGGCACCACACTCACTAAAGAACAGCACAAGTGCTTCAGCTTAAAGTTCTGCAGTGCCTAGGTGTTAGGCATCAGTCAATATCATAGTGGTTACTCGTGTAGAAGTTCCTATGAAAAGGAGAGTTACATGGCAAATCTCGGCAAGCTGAATGGAGAGCTGCTAGAGGTATACCTGGAAAAGGACTTAAGCTTAGAGAGAGCCTTAAGTTGTGTGGTTGTCTGAGACTCAGATACTGCAGTATCCTTCAGCTTTCCTGAAATTAGCCGTACAGTCTTTTTTTTGTTCAAAACCCCTTAGTGTTGTGTTCCTTGCCTGCCACTCCCAGCACATGCTATGCACTAGCTCAGCAGTTAAATGGCAGCAGACTTATGCTCAGTTTCTTCCTCTGCCTGAGGGAGCACTAATCAGTGTCTCCCATCTTCCAGGAAAGTATCCTGGCTATGAAATACTCTGAGGTGGAACAGTTGCCGTGTCTCCTTTTGAAGATGTTTTGCTTTACATCGAATAATTAACTATTAATTTGAAGAGCAAGAGAAGATCAGTTTACAGATTAGCTCACACATCTGGGAGTATAGTCATAGTTTGTAAGCCCTAGCTCCAGGGAATGCTCATCATTAGTCTTGCAGTTTGTGTTCAGCCTGGTTTTCTAAGATTGTCCTCGATTAGAGTATCACAGCAGAGGGAAGCAGAGGAATGTGGAACTGTCCATAGGTATGAACAGAAATGAAAATCATTAAGGTTAAGATGGTACTGGAGATGGCTATCTTGATTAGCTATCTTGAGCAATAGAAGCTGAGTGTGTTGATAGATATTCAGGATTAATTAGCAGTAATAATTTTAAGCATCTGATTTTGGAACATAAGCACCAAATCAAGCATCTAAATTCCCATTATGTGCTCATATAGCTCTAACCATGTGTGCCCATACTGAAAATGTAAGGCATTTTTAAAGTCCCATGCAATTTCCTGTGCAGCTATTATTGCTTTGTTGCTTTCCATGTTGTACAAACATTTTGAACCCTCCTCTTTGTGTTTTCTATTGTCACAGCTTCCCATTTCTGTGTGTTGCCACTCACTCTTGCAAGAATCTGCTAGTTCCTTCTTTTCCTCCCAGACTTCATGTCTAAAATTGCTCCTTCAAATATACTATTTCCTGTATCTGTTCTAAACTGATGATGTTAGCATTCTCTTCAGTAGGTTGTTTTTAGCTGTCATCACTTCCTTATTGGAGTGTTTTCTGATAGGAAGTTAACTGACTTAATATATAACAGTGATTATATCAGTGATCTTTCTGCTCCCTCTTTGTTTCCTACAGGAACAAATCAATCTATTTTATCTAGATTTTTATTTTTTTATTTTTTTGTTGTTGATCATTTTACTGGAAAGTCATTTATAGTCACCTTTTGAGTAATTAATGCTTTATCAATATTTGTGAATGTACCAAGATTTAAGTGGTAGGAATGAACCAAATCAGTTACACTTCTATAAGTGATCTGATGTGGATGTTAACATTAACACTTCTTCGTGAACCACATATTTTATCCAAATCCAGAAATAGTCAAGAATACCGAACCAGTTATGGTAGACTGCTTTCAGTGTCACCAAGCTTTACTAACTAAATATTGTGTTTGGTAAGACTGATTCAGTAGCTAAGAGAATCCCATGAAAACTCAGAAATTTCTGAAATAACGTATGAGACTTCTTTATATGTCTAGTACGTAGAATTATCTAGTATCAAAGTTGATGAATAGGCATCAAATTTTAGAGTAGCTCCTATTCGGGGAACTTAAATGCCAGAAGTATCTGTAGTGAATGGTATTTTGGTATTCTGAAAAAGTGCAACTGTTGTAGAACCTTCACAGCATTTCTGAGCATTGTGTTTTGTCTGGGAGTAAGAAGAGAATGAGTTCAAACACTACCTCATCATTTATAAACTTCAAAATCCACCCTAAGTTCAGTTGCAATAACATACTCAGATGTCTGAAACATCGCTGTTTGACAAATGGATGGATATTTTACTTATATAGAGAACTGCAGTATCTGTTTTAGTGGAACAAGATGAACTTTTTAAAAGCTCACTGATTGTTTTATCTCAAGGATGCAAATACATTAATGTTAGTCAGTTTCAAAGAAAATGGATCATCATGACATTTCAAGAGTGCCAGTACAAGTATTTTTGGCTATATGCTTTCCCACTGATTCAAGAGCATAATACACTTTCATTCAGCCCTAACACACGTTGTCTACCCCTTTGGTCTGCACAGGCACGGAGGCAGAAGCACTTATGCTTTCAATACTTCTGTTAAATGTTTGCTGTATTCTTTTATTTTTTTCCCTTTGTACTGCATTAATCCAGCAGCAGTATAGCTTTCATTCAGACAGATGTACGCAGAAGCTGTACTTAGGGTGTTTAGCACTGCAGTGGTTTCTGATTTTGTAATTCAGAGCTGACTTAATATCTTCTAAGCCTTTTACTCTCCAGTTGTCAAATTATTCATTTATTATGGGAAAATTTGATTCATTTTGTGAATTTCTGATAAAACAAAAAGTAGCTGTGAAGGTGGTCTTAGGGGGAAAATGTATCCAGATATGTCTGGAACTGGCCAGTTACTAACTTCTGTCGGATTTCACCCTAACTGGAGAGATCAGAGAGTGTTTGATAACCAGCCAAGGTAACCAGCCATTTTAAAACATAAATATTTTAAAATAAAAAATAAAATTCAATGAATTGTGACTGTTTGTATAAAACTGTAGCGATGCACGTAAGTAAAAAAATAGTGCTGTGCTCTGTTTGGCCAGTATTTTCAGTATATTTATGCTCAGAATATTTACTGTATGTGATTGGTTTAATTGAAGGTACACTGAAAATGTCACTAACCATTGTCATGATGACGCACATGAATAGGCTAAACATCCAATTATTTCTTTGTCAGTTAATCCTCACCGACAAACTGCATTTGATTTTTTTTTTTTCTTTTTTAATCTTTAAACTATTTGCATTCATTCTTCTGCTTCACTTCAGTTCATTCTCTCTCAAGCAGCCTCAGATTTGATTTGAACTTATTTTAGTTGTATCTCAGAGAGACAGGAACAGTGACCAAAGCTAATGAAAAGTAACATTGGAGAAAAACAATAACATTGGTAACATATTTCAAATAACATTGGTAACAACTACAAACCCCAGTACAGATATTCTTGTTTCATTTTAAAGAAGTTTTTCATTCTCTTTCTTATGTTGGTTCAGTGCTTATAGTGTCAGAGGCCAGTCTGAGTGGGGCCCTGGGCAACCTGATCTGGTGCTTGATCTAGGGGTTGGCAATTCTGCGCATGGCAGAGGGTTGGAACTTTGCAGTCCTTTCCAACCAAACCCACTGTATGGATTCTGTGATTTATGAATTGCCACTTCAGATTATTCCAGGAGATAATGTTGGTGTAATTTGTTGAAGGTTGAAATTACTCCAGATCACATCTCCTGCTTTCACATCAACATTTTTAATGTCTTTTCTGAAATCTGTCAGAGCATGTGACTTTGATAGAAATTGGAGAGGGGAACAAAAGAACTGCACCCTGAATTTACGCTTCATTTCTCCATTCACATGGATTCAGCTTCCAGAAGTTTGTTTAGCAGTATGCTTAATAGAGGCAGCAGAACTCTTGAGCATTAATGAGGTAGGGAAAGATAAATACACTTCATAATAAATTTATGTTACTATCCACTCAGAACAAATTTTAAGGAGGCAAATGAAAATTAAATATTTATAAATAAAATGAGCTGAATTGCAAAACAAATTTCAGTCTTTAAGAGGAAAGGGAAGCCTTCTGAAAGTTAAAATTGCTGTTACAGTAACTGGAAGGCTCAAATATTGCACAAGAGATTTAGACTGTCAGCAAATGAACAGTTTAGGGAAATGAACAATTGAGCAGGTCTATTTCCAGTAGACATAATAGGCTCACTAAATTACTTAAGAAGCTTATGCACTCAGGTTAGGATGGCTCACTAAGGTGTGTAATTTTTTTGCATGTTGAGTAGATTATGTTAGCGTTACTGAGCAGAAATATATTCTCTTACCCTTGCTCTTTGTTATCAACTTGCTCTTTGTATTACCTCTTGGTATTTGATATTCAGCTTGTTCCTGAGTCCTTCCCATGATAGCCAGATATTTTATTTTGGCAAAAATAACAACCATTTTAAAAAAAGTGTAATAAAGGTTTTAATTGACGCCCTTATGTCTGCATTTCAGAAACTGTTGTGTAGTTGAATTATGTTGATAATTTAAGCCTTTCTGCTTTGGATTGCTGAAAGGCAGACCTTTGCTTTCATAGAGATTAGGTTGAAAAACATTTGGTATGGTGATTTTTAACCAAATGATGACTCTGTGCAGATCTTCACAGATCTTCACCTGTTGAATTATATGTTCTGGAGGCATACTGCTTAGAGTATAGTTTCTATGTCCTTCATCTGAGGAAAACAGACTGAAGAAGCACTTCAGAGGAAATTAATTGCTTCTTTTCAGTTTTACCTATTAGTAACATAATGAAAGATGTATTTAAAACCATTTCTCTGCTAGGTAGCCTCAGTTTTGCTTTCCAAGAATTCTTCAAGTCCGGCATTTCCTTGTTCTTCTCTTGAGTCATAGGAATATCCATGTCACCATTTGCCTATTAATTGTAAAGTCCTCCTCTTCCTCTGTCCTTTTGCTTCTGAGAAATGTCCTCTCTCTTCCCCTTTCATTCTCACTTCGAGTGTGTGTCAACATATCTTAATATCTCAGAGACTTCTGTGAACACTGGCTCCTTCTGTGTTTACATAGTGTCTCTGATCTGAATCTTCCTTCTACTGCACACTGCAAAAACAGGAAAAAAATGACACAATAATGAAATATTCCACTTCTAAGTTTGCAAATGTGGATTGACTTCTGTTGCCAAAATATGTGGTAATACAAACATTTTCTGTGTATATATTGCTTACAGTAGCTTTTGTTTGAAAAACTATACTGCTTTTTATAAAGCTAAACCTTCCTGAATGAGATTTGAAAGAGGGAGAAGATGGATAGCTAAGAGTTTTTGTGTGCCATGAGTTGATTTCTGACATTAACATTGAGAGATAGATACTTCAGAAGACTGGAAGGATACACATTTTTTAACACTTAGTAGTCTTATTTCTTGGATAAAGTATTTCTTCCGTAATCCAGCATAGTTAGCTGATCAAACATGCCTACTTGTCTGTAGTCACGGCAATGGACAACAACTTGGAACAGAAGGGAAAACAAACAATCTGACTAAAATGGGATTGTAAGATTAATTGCACAACATTTTATATGTGTGTCAGCTGGAGAGACAGAAAGAGGAAGAGGGAGATCTGAGGCTTACAGATGGGTGTTACCATGTAGACACGCTAGACTTCAGGGGCTGTTGTATGTGTGTACATATGAATGTGTAAATTGGAACTGATGCAATTAAGAAAGAGCACAAATATATATTAAAAGCAATACTGAAATTTAGGTTTCAGATATACATTTTAATATGCAGTACCAACACTATGTAAGTCTAGTGACAGGTGGAGATATCATGGGGTGGAGGACGGATAGGGAAGACAGAAGTCAGGGCTGCAACCTGTCTGTAAAGGGTTCCAGGAGTCTTATACCAACATCTGACTTGATGCCTGTGTCACAGGCTGTGGTCACAGTCCTTCAGTGTGCTTGAAGGCCTCGTAGTTGTGTTTTACATGCCTCAGCATCCTCAGCTTTCATAAGGCCTATATGGCCTTATATGGCCATACTTAGTTACTCAAATAGGCTTATTTTATATGTGTTTTTTGACTCATACTGGGTTTTCTGTTTCTGAAAGAGAGTTGTGTAGAGCACTTTTGGTTCATTTTCAGCTGAATCTGTTCCCTGATCCCATAGAATGTGAACATACAAGGTCCAACAGGGGTGTGTATACGGTAGGTCACAATTATCCTCTGCAGCAGCCTGAGCTTAAGTGTACTTGAAGTGCCAGAGGCTTGACCTGGGCTAATGTGGAATTGTCTACAGGGAATGCTTGTTTGTCTCCACTTACCTGAAGGAAAGTCTTGATAACTTACTGAGAATACACTTGATTCTTAAAACAAAATGATGAATCCTGCCCCCAGATTGTCTGTTTTAATAAGAAATAAGAATCTGCTTTTACTACCCCATCTGCTTATGAATTTAACTGGTTGCCCGCAACTTTGTTCCATAAACTAACACTACTGCATTTTCTTAGCTACAAGAACAAAAAGGAATTCAATGCAGTCAACTTGTGGAGATATTTAAATCACTTAGGTGTTTATCTTATGCAATTTGTTTCATTTTTTAAGAACTCATGTGCAAGCCAAATTAAAATTTTGTTTTTGTTTCAAAGAAACCTGAGAATGGGTTTGATTCTGCAACTGCTACCCATGTGAATCACACCATCGTGAAATGAAGAGTCAGAAAATTTATGTCAAACTTCATAATAGGCCTACAGCATGCTTCTCCTATATTGAAACCAGTGCTTTCAGTATTATTGTCTTTGGATTCAATGTGGGAAACACTATACAAAGTTAGTTCAGTCTTTTCTGTGTGTCCCAACTATGTAGCTGTCCAGTATTTATAGCTTTGCTTATTTTCCTTTAGTCTCTTTTGTTCTTATTGCTTTTTCCATGTTGAACTCGGTCTAATTTTCTAGATGACATCTTTTTCATTTTATTTTTCTCTAGAAACTTTTACAGATCTTCAAGATGTAGAAAGAAAATAGAAGGAAATGTTGTGTGCTTGTTTTCTGCAATATGTTTTCTTGAGACAAGGTTGAAAACATTGTTTTTTTCAGTATAAAATATCTTCTTTTTATCATTTTTGGAAGATGATAGTGCCTTGTCATATGACTAAAACAGGACTAAATAGTACTGTATTACAAGATGCCTTGGTGTTTTTTATGCTTTAAGCACCGTACGTATGTTATTCATGAATTAATGACAGGGATTGAGTTTCAACTCTGATTTACAAGCTTGTTCCAAGGAACAAAAAGAGAACAGAATGAGAAATTTTTTTCATGTGCACATGTCTTCTGGCCAATGCTTTTCTTTAACCATTGAGGTTTCTGTGTGTGCTTTGGCTCTCAATTTAAACTGCACATTCTGGAGAAACAAAGGAAAATATGGGCTTAGAGAAGCACATTTTCACCCGAAGACAGCTACTACAGATCTTCCAATTTTCATCATATTTAAAACCAAAGAGTTAGCAGTGAGCAATGAAATGAAATAATGGAATCTGTGAGATTAAATAATTTTTAATGTTGCAGTATGGTGAAGACTATGCCAAGGTACAAAGGGACTATTTGTTCTTAGTTTTTGTTTCTGATGTCATCTGCTATTAAATGCATCTCACCAACACATTATCTCCATATCAGAAGACATTCCAAATGCCTGTGCCACATGTGATGCTACTGATTCAAATCTTTCTTGTATGATATAAAGTTGTGCTGGTCATGCAAAAAGTGACTCATCTACCAGACCTGAACTCTTGATCATCTTGTTCACTGTCAGCAGGTATAATTTCTTTCAGACATTTTGACACTGCTATTTAGCCTAAATTGCTTCATGCATGCAAGGTGGTATAGATTCAATTGGAGCTAAAATGTATACAAGACTGTTAAGTGGAAGAAAGAATAGAAGAATGGTCTTTTAGAATTTTCTACTATCAAAGAAATATCTATCTCATTTATTTTATGCCTTCTAAAAGAGTTAGACTATTGAATCTTACAGCACAATACCAGTTTGATATTGGAATGTGTGATCATTGAAATGTAAGACTGTCATTCTAATGTTATTTTTCTCTCAGTGAGAAGGTAAAGAAACAGCTATAGTTACCATAATTTTTCCAGAATTTTTCTGGTTTCATTGCATCTATGAAGCTACAGCTACATTTTAAAGTCTAGGTTTCTAATACCATCTTCTTGTTTGTCTGTAATGTTTTAACAGCCATTATTTATATAATCTTTCTGTATCCAATTTTAGGAAAGGCTGTGAGACCTGCAGCTGTTCAGCCTGTTGAAGAGAAGACTGAGAGAGGATCTTATAAATGCTAATAAATATGTAAAAGGTGGTTGTCAAATGATGGGACCAGACTCCTGTTCAGTTGTGCCCAGCAACAGGACAAGAAGCAATGAGCATTAACTGGAGCACAGTAAGTGCCATCTGAACATGAGGAAGAACTTTTTTACTTTGAGAGTGACAGTGCAGTGGAACAGGCTGCCCAGAGAGGCTGTAAAGTCTCCTTTCTAGGGATATTCAAAGCCCATCTAGACACTTTCCTGCGTAACTTACTGTAGGGAACCTGCTCTAGCATTGGTCTTGATGATCTAGGGGCATTGGTCTTTGTGATCACCAGTGGTCTCTTCCTACAGTTCAGTGATTTTGTAAAATACCATTAAAAAATTACATTTGGAAGCCTAGTTTTATTGAAGTCGATAGCAACTACGAGAGTTATCTGCAGAGGGATGAAAATCTGAATGTCAGCATCCTCTTGGAATGGAATTGTCTTGTACAAAAAAATTCCCAAAATAACTAACAAAACCAAAACTAACCCCGCCCCCCCAAAAAAAACCTCCAAATGCAAAAACCAGCAGCTTGAAATTCTTCTTCTGAATGCTTTTTACTAGCACAAAATCGAAAGTGGAACATAAAGATAACAGTTTAGTCTGGGTCTAGACCTCATTCTAGAAATATATTTAATCCTCTTAAAGCTGTATTGCAGCATTATTAATATATAATTTTCTTGTTTATAAACCATTCTGGCACATAATAAATATAGAGGGTGCTGCAGAGAAGTTTTTATTTTGGTTTGGTTTTAGAAACTTCTACCTTAAATTACATGGTTAATATATTTGATTGCCCTTGAACTGATTTATAATTAAAGTATTGATCATAAATCTTTTGCACTGAATAAATGCTTTTCATGGCTGGTCACATTATCAGCAGGCACCAAGAAGAAAGTAATTTGCAAGATGCTTATACCTCGAAAAGCTAAATTCTTTCTTCTGTTCATTTTTAAATGCCATGTTGGAGGTGAGTGATACTGCTAGAAGAGCACTGTTTTGCTCTAGAGAATCTGCTTTAGCAGAGGGATTGAAGTCAACGATTCCTTCCAACCCCTATGATTCTGGTGGTTTTGTGATTCTGCATGACTATCTTATGATTCTACAAAATTTGCCTGGTTTTCTCTTCCATTCCTCCTTTGTCCCACTTTCATTTATACACTGAAGCATTCATAGCACAATTTCTGCAGTTCTACACAATGACCTTGAATCTTCTCTCTGGTTGCCCTACAACCGTAATGTATGTTATGATGTAAGAAGAAAATCCACTCCTGCTTAAAGAGTGTGTCTAGCACATGTGGACTGCTAAAGAACCACAGAATTTCACCCCAAATGCAGATTGGTTTGGAATAATAGCTCTTAATGTTCTCTAAATAGCAGAATTGCACACAGGAAATTAATAAAAAATACTTTTTACAAGTATGAGCGTGTGTAGAGTCACTGAAAGTCATCTTGTATTTGTGTGGATTTCTTGTGGTCTGTTCAAAGTAGCTGCAATAAAATAGGCACTTCTATTTTCTGTTGAAGAAATTAAAGCTCACACAATTGTATCTCTGTGATTAAGTTTTATGATTAAATTAAGTAGAAAATAAATAAAAAAGTGCAGACAAACTGAGTCATACCATTCTTCATGCAAATTGTACCCAAATGTGTAGATAGTGCCATTGGACTATGCAGTGTGAGAAAGTGTTGTACAGATGATATTTTGAAATAATCGTGGAATTTGTTCAAAGGGAATATTTTACCCTTTATTTCTGACCTAAATTAAATTATCCACACTGAGAGATATATTACTCATTGTATTTTCTATGTAACCTTCTGTTGTGCTCACCTGTTTGTGACAAGAATTCCATACCAGCAATTTCTTCAGAGTTTACTCGTATTTCTCCACATTATTCACAGGCATAAATACATATATATATATATACCCAAACTGCCTCAAACCTGAAACTGGTTTCTGCAGGGCAAACACAGTCTTTAGGGCAGCGGATTGGAGAAATGTGTTGTATTGGTGTACTTTTAAATGGAATGTATATCAGTATTAATCAGTTACTAACAAGAATCCATATAATGCTTGTATTGAAGAGTGAACAGTCTCCCTGGAACAGAAGAGTACCATTTCCTAATAGTTTTGGAACTGATCCTATATACTTAAAATACTACCGGGGCTGTGATCTATGAATTAAAAATACTTGTTTTTTTTTTTTTTTTTAGAGAAAAGATTTGGGATTTAAATTGCAATCCAGGGTCAAATTTTCTTACAGCAGAAGTGGATGGTAAAGTTTCCACTGATGCTGCGCAGCAGGATTAGGCCCGGAAAAATGAGAAAACTCTTGTCATGGCACCCAGCAGATCTTTCAGCTGCGGTGTCTTGTGCCACGCAGACCTCCGGTAGCTGCGTTGGTTCATGCCCTGTTTTGTTCATTGTGTGGGGTGTCTGCTCAGACAAAGCTCAAAGAAGGGCTGGAATTAGAGATGAGATGTTCTCTCAGGCAGGAGCTCTACCCCGTAGATACCTGCCCAGTTTTCCTGAATCTAATAGTAATATACCAGATGGTGGAATACTTTCCAGACATTACTGTTCCAAGCTAATAAAAAAAATTGAGGACAGTAGTGTGGGGGGGTGAAGCAAGTAGTTTGCAGTAAAGTATATCATAAGTATATATATGCAAATTAGAGGAATAAAAACACTTGCAGAAGCCACAGCAGTTAAATATTGTTCCTACTAACTTCTATGGCAAATTTCCCATTGACTCACTAGGGCCAGGAATTTACCCTGAAACAGAAACTGAGGTTGGAGTGGAGAAGGAGGTTAATTGGCAGTAGCTGTCCTTGTCAGCACTGAAAGTGTAAATGAATTTTCTAATGCATGCTTTTATCTGGAATATATGGTATGCTGTGGTAGCACACTGTGTGCCATATGCCTCACCCTTTCATGTTACTCCCCCTCATTTTTAATGACTCGTTCTGTATGTTAAGTGTGGAAATTATTCCAGCAGTGGGACTGGCACATTCTTTGCACAGCTGAACTGACACGTCTGAAGCTGCCTCTGGCTACTGTTTGTACACTGCCTTGCCTTTCTTTCATGGAGAATATGTTTTTGCCTAATTTTAGTCATGCAAATCCTGCAGAATGATGTTGTCATTATTAAGTCTTTGTGCAGTAGAAGGCGGCAGTCTGCCTTCCTGTCCAAATATGGCTTTTATGTTGTTGCCATGTGCTGTCTCTGACGTTACCTGAATGTCACACGCATTTCATTATGTGTGAACTGCCAAGTGCATTGGAACAAAAAAAGGCTTTCTGGATGAGATAAGAGTATATATCCATTTGGGACTCTCGTAACCACGGTGATAAAAAAATAATGATAGCTAATTGTATTTTGTTTGATGTTCCCTCTGATGTAAAGGAAAAAATACCACCAAAAGTTAAGTAGTTTGGTTACCACCAAAAGCCACATTTAGTATGCCTATATAAGAAACAAACAAACAAACAAAAAACCAATAAAACCCCAAAGCAACACATTTATTTAAAGCAAAAGAAACCTAGCACTGTTCAGAGAATTACTGCAGGGCTGCATACTCAATTCACAATGTACATTGAAAATCTGTGGGATCTAAAAGTGGGACTCCTGTTTATATCCTTGAAGATTTCTCCTTGAATTTACATCTCAGATTGCTCATTATGGAAGGTGAGAGTTGTATCTGTTTCATTCCAAAATTTAGAGAATAAAAGCCACAAGGTGAATTTTGCATCGAACTCTTTAATACTTTAGGTGTACACAATGCAATATGTTACTTTTCTGAATGCCTTCTTGGAGTTAGAGTACTTTTCTAAACCAAATTCCTGATTTCCTGTCTGTATAACACTGTTAAGTCAGTTTTAAAACTTGCAGAAATGTCTTTCCTGAGACCTATGCCAGCACTTTGCTGTAATGCAGAACTACTGATTTTCCCTCTCTGCTTTGCCCTTGAAAGGCCCTATTTGGAGTACTGAGTCCAGGTCTGGGGCTTGCAACACTGAAAAGAAGTGGAGCTGTTGGAGTGGGCCCAGAGGAGGCCACAAAAATGGTCAGAGGCATGAAGCAGCTCTCCTATGAACAAAAGCTGGGGGAGCTGGGCTTGATCAGTCTGAAGATGAGAAAGCTCAGGGGAGGCCCCACTGTGGTCTTCCTGCAGTTAAAGGGAGCTTATAAGCAAGAGGGAAACAGACTTTCTACTCAGTCTGATAGTGATAGTACAAGGGGAAACAGGTTTAAACTAAAAGAGGGAAGGCTTAGATTAGAAGCTAGAGGAAAAATTTTTCAGTGAGTGAACAGTGAGGAACTGACACAGGCTGTCCGGAGAAGTCGTGGGTCTCTTTTAGTGGAGACATTCAAGGCCAGGTTAGATGCGGCCTCAGACAGCCTGATCTTGTGGGTGGCAATCAACCCATGGCAGGTGAGGTTGAAGCTCAGTTGTCTTTAAGGTCTCTTCCAGCCCAAGGCATTCTGTGATGATTATATGATGATGATTTTTCGTCTCTTTCCTTTTCTGGGATCCCTAGATGTCTTGCATTTATACATTACACAGCACTCCTTTGTTTCTCTCACAGACACAGGGAAAGGGCCAGAGTAACACTAATTTTGTGGTTGATATGGTTCAGCAAACTGCTGTCAACTCTGGCCATTGCCAGGTAGCTAAGGAAATACAAGAACTTGCTTGTAAAGTAGAAGGTAGTCTGCCTCTTAGGCTTACACCTTTCATCTACTTGGTTTACTGTTTCTTCCAAGTTTTCTTAACATTCAGTTGTTTTTATTTATCTTTCTTTTAATTACTTCATATTTGGAGGTCTCTATCTAGCAGTGTTCCCCAGGAGACAATACTGAGTCCACTGTTATTTAACCTATTCATCAGTGATTTGCATGAAGAAGTAGAGTGCACTCACAACAGTTTTTCTTATGATTCAAAACTGGGAGGAGTGACTGACACACAAGATTGCCATGCTGCCATTCAGCAAGTCCTGGACAGGCTGGGGAGAGGGGCAGAGAGGAACCTCCTGAAATTAAACAAAATCAAGTGCGGAGTCCTTCATCCAGGGAGAAATAACCCAGGTGCACCAGTACAAGTTAGGGTCTGACCTTCTGGAAAGGAGTTCAGCGAAGAAGAACCTGGATGTCCTGGTGGACATCAGGCTGGCCATGGGCAAGCAGTGTGCCCTGCTGGCCGAGAAGGTCAATGTTATCCTAGGGTGCACAAAAAGGAGAGTGGCCAGGAGGTCAAGAGAAGGGATCCTCCTGCTCTACTCTGTTCCAGTGAGGCCACACCTGAAGTACTGTGCAGAGTTCTGGTCTCCCCAGTATAAGGGAGATATGGAGCTCCTTGGTCAAGTCCAGTAAAGGGCCACTAAAATGATGAAAAGCACCTCTGCTGTGAGGGAAGGCTGAGACAGCTGGGTCTGTTCGTCCCAGAGAAGACAAGCTCAGATGGTTCTGATCAAAGTACGTAAGTATCTAAAGGGAAGGTGCCAAGAGGGTGGAGCTATGCTCTTCTCAGTAACACCCAGCAAAAGAATGAAAGGCAATGGGCACAAACTGGAACACAGAAAGTTCTGACTGAGCATGAGGAAAAGTTTCTCTTCTTTGAGGATATCAGAGCACAGGAATAAATTGTCCAATGATGTTGTGGTTTTTCCTTACCTGAAGGTGTTCAAAAGATGTCTGGACACAATGCCAAGTAGTACATTCTTGGAGACCCCGATTGAGTAGGAGAGTTGCACTTGATCATGTCCAGAGTTCCCTTCCAGCCTCAACCATCTTGTAATTTTGTGATTGTATCTAAGGTGAAAATGAATGCACAGATGTACTTGGCTTCAATGGCTTCAATGGCTTCAATGGCTTCAATTACCTCTATATACAGTGTATTAGATGTGAGTATTTCCTATCATTTTAAAATCTGTAATATTTTCATGTCAGTTAATGAACTTGTTCTTGTGTCTGAGAGGAGGCAAGGAGAAGGAAAACTTGTATTTGCTTTCTCCATAATTCATCGAGGAGAAAACTTGCTATTGACAGTCTGTTTCTTTCAGAAGCTGAGTAATTTTTTTTCATCTTTTCTGATTACTGCAGATGAGGTTTCCAGCCATTTGACTTTTCATACAATATAGAATGGTTTAGGCTGGAAGGGACCTTTGTGATCATCTCATTTTAACCCCCTGCTCTAGGCAAGGACACCTCTCACTACACCGAGTTTCTCTTCTCTGATTTCTACCAGTTCAGTAATGTCCTTTTAAAGACTGGGAAATCCAAAACATGCACAGCAGTCCACTTGAGACTCCACCACTGATTTATATCATGGCACTACAATACTTTCTGTATTATTCACCATCCTATTTCTTATCCTTCCATACATCACGTCTGCTTTTTTTACCACAGCTCAGCATTGAGCTGAGGTCTTTAATGAGTTTTCTGCAGTGATACCAGACTCTTCCCAGCTTCACACATTTAATTTAGGATGATGAAAGTCTTCCTTTTTCTTCTGTCCAACCTGGGTTATTTTGTAAGTTCCAGCATGGAGTTTCATTTGCCATTTTGGTGATTGCTGAGGTTTCTGTTGTAAACTTCTTACAGTCCTGTCTGGACTTGACCACTTTAAGTAACTTTGAAGCACCTGCAGTTTTTTCTTGCTTACTGTTCAGCCTTTGTGCCAGTTTTCTTTCAGGTATGTATATTTAAACAGTAACAAGTAACTTACTCTGTTCAGCTTTTTGAGTTAAAAAAAGAAGAAAGAAGAAAAGACCACTTATTGCTACTCCTTTCTTTTTTTATGTTATCAAACTGATTTATGGCAATTCTTTGTGGACCACATATTTTCTATTCTTTTTCTTTAGTGTCATTTAGAAATTGACTTAGTCAGAAGCCTGATTTTTTTTTTTTTTTTTAATTTTAATAAGCTGACAATCAGTTTACGTGTTCTGTTCCCCATTGCTTTGTAACATGTGAACTTCAGACCGATCAAGTTGTTGCTGCATAGATCTACTTCTCTAATTACTACCCGTTTCTCATCTTTTTCCATGGCAAAAAGAACTCTTGAATACTTGTAGCTGAGTATCAGAGTATGTGAGTCATAGGAGTCAGAGAAAAGTGTGGTTATTATTATTATTCACACTGTTTATTTTTGAAGTCCTCTGATAATACATCTTGAGAAATTTGTTGCAGACCTTAAATTATCCATACTGTTAGAAAATAGAATGTTTGATGTCTTTCCAATTATTTAAACCTAATCTCTGCTCCAGAAACATAAAACAGTTGCTTCTTTTCCTCTTCATGAAAAGCACTGAGGATTGACTATTTGCTCTCTTTTGCATTACCAAGGTATCTGTGCTTTAAGATTTCATCTTCAGTCTTTCCTTCCTTAGCATAAACAATTTCCTCACAGATCATGCTATTTCTAATTATTATTCTCCATGCTGTACCATTTCCAGTTAATACATAGGTTATGTAAATATGTGAAATCACTTGATTTTACAGGCTGGATGCAACTGACATTTTTTCCAACACTGAGAAGAACCAAAATACTTTTTTTCCTGGGAAATCACATAAAGCTTTTTTTTCAGAAAGACAGATTTGAGCACCAGAAAACAAAACCGGTTTGAGTGTTAAAGAGCGGGAAAATCCCAAGCCTTCTGTTTTTTCCACTGATGCTTCCAGTATTTATATTCCCTGATATCTGTAGTTTACTGACGTCTTTATCTCTTTCATTCCTAGGATTTTGTGAGGAAATCTCCCCCCATGCTTGCTGGGGAGAGATGACATGAGTAGCCTCAGCAAATTTGGACTTTGTTTACTGTCATATCATTATTTTGTTAAGCATCCAAACATCCCAGCTTCCCAGCTGTGGTTTTCATTGTTAAAATGTTGGTGAAGCACAATTCTGTGTAGTGTAAAAAACATTTTTTGCCTTCTTTGTTTTAGAAGGAATGAGTAGAAAAGAAAAATCTCTGTTATACATTCAGTTGTGAATTAAAGTTCACAAGTTCTTTAAAGCTGCTTAAAGTTCTTTAACTTTTTCTTGTAGATCAGGTTGCCTTCTATACTTTCGTATAATAATGCAAGAAATATATGAAAACAATAGAAATTACTTTACAAATCCCATGTAATTGAATTTGCCTTTGAAGAGAAATGGGCATATTGTAGTATAGAAATCTTATTTTATTTGATAAATATTGGAAGGACAAGGATCGGTTTCTGGCTTCATAATTTTAAGTAACTTTTGGAATTTGCAGAAAATTTGGAAATTCTCTGTGTTAATTTGAATCCAAATATGCTAAAGTAGTCCCACAGTTGGAGTGTGCAGACTGCACGTATGAATACAGTCCTACCTGTAACGTCCACTACATTTTTGTAAGAGAGAAAGGGGATAGCAAAGAGGCAGAATTTGTTAAGTGGTGTCAGAGAAGTGGAGCCCATGGGAAATAGCTAAATGAAAGAAACAAAGTGAGAAGGCTGCTGTGATCCAGAGCAATAGAACACCCTGTGCACTGTTTTGCACTACATCTGTGTCCAAAAGTGTTGTAAGTTCTTGTCAATGGTTTATGGGCTGGCTCGGCCCAATTCTATGACCAGCAGGGCAGAGGCATTTGTGAATCTGCAGAAGTCTCCAGAAAGGGGAAAGAGGGGACCCCAAATAATTAAAAACAGTGGCAACAATCTGAGAATCACAGAATCACAGAATCACCCGGGTTGGAAGGGACCTCAAGGATCATGTAGTTCCAACCCCCCTGCCTAGCAGGGCCACCAAACGCACACATTCAGATCAGGTTGCCAAGGACCTCGTCCAACCTGGCCTTGAACACGTCCAAGGACGGGGCATCCACAACCTCCCTGGGCAGCCCGTTCCAGGGCCTAACCACTCTCCTAGTGAAGAACTTCCCCCTAACATCCAACCTAAATCTTCCCTCCCTCAACTTGGATCCATTTCCCCTAGTCCTGCTGTTGTCAGCCCTTCTGAAGAGTTTACTCCCCTCCTGGGTGTAGGTTCCCTTCAGGTACTGATAGGCTGCAATGAGGTCACCCCGCAGTCTTCTCCAGGCTGAACAAGCCCAACTCCCTCAGCCTGTCCTCATAGGGGAGGTGCTCCAGCCCCCTGATCATCTTAGTCGCCCTCCTCTTGACCCTTTCCAAGATCTCTACGTCTTTCTTGTACTGAGGGCTCCACACCTGGACACAGTACTCCAGATGGGGCCTCACAAGAGCCGAGTAGAGAGGGACAATCACCTCCCTGTCCCTGCTGACCACCCCTCTCCTGATGGAGTCCAGGATCCCATTTGCCTTTCGAGCTGCCAGAGCGCACTGCTGGCTCATGTTCAGTCTCTCGTCCATCAGGACCCCCAGGTCCTTCTCTGCCGAGCTGCTCTCAAGGACCACTCCTCCCAGCCTGTACGGGTGCCTGGGGTTCTTCCGGCCCAAGTGCAAAACCTTGCACTTTGCTGTGTTGAACCTCATCAGGTTCACCCAGGCCCACCTTTCCAGCCTGTCGAGGTCCCTCTGAATGGCATCCCTTCCTTCCACTGTATCATCCGCACCAATCAGCTTGGTGTCATCAGCAAACTTGCTGAGGGTGCACTCAATTCCCTCATCGATGTCCTTAATAAAGATGTTAAAGAGCACCGGTCCCAAGACAGACCCTTGGGGGACACCACTTGTTACTGGCCTCCACCTGGACATAGAGCCATTGACCACCACCCTCTGTCTGCGGCCTTTCAACCAATTGCTTATCCATCGGGTCGTCCACCCATCAAATCCACTTCCCTCCAATTTGGAGATGAGGATGTGTTGGGGGACCATGTCAAAGGCCTTGCTCAGGTCCAGGTAAATGACATCAATCGCCTTCTCTTCGTCCACCAATGCCGTCACTCCATCATAGAAAGCCACAAGATTAGTTAGGCATGACCTTCCTTTGGTGAAACTGTGCTGGCTGTCTCGGATCACATGCTCATTCTTTATGTGATCGAGCATGTTGTCCAGGAGGATCTGTTCCATGATCTTCCCAGGCACGGAGGTGAGACTCACAGGCCTGTAGTTCCCTGGGTCCTCCCTGCTCCCCTTCTTGTATATGGGAGTGACGTGACCCTTCCTCCAGTCATCCGGGACCTCACCTGACAGCCACGACTTCTCAAATATGGTGGAGAGCAGCTCGAGAACCACCTCAGCCAGCTCCTTGAGGACCCTGGGATGCATGCCATCTGGCCCCATAGACTTGTATTCATTCAGTCTAAGGAGGTACTCTCGGACTTGCTCTGCCCTTACAGTGGGGAGGGATTTACCTCCTTGGTCCCCACAAAGAGGTTTGGGGATGCAGGGTTCATGGACGTGAAGAAGACTAGAATCCTGGCCAGTAGTGAAGACCGAGGTGAAGAACTCATTCAGCACCTCAGCTTTCTCTTCATCTGTTGAAGCCAGTTCTCCTTTTAAATTTACCAAAGTAGGTACGCCCGTTTTGGCCTGTCTCTTCTGGCTAGTGTACCTGTAGAAGGTTTTCTTATTGTTTTTCACATCCCTTGCCAGAAGAAACAAACTAATTTACTAAATATAGAATTGGAATGCAAGATAACATACCGTAATACAATATCATTAGAATTGAAGCTAATAAATCAAATGTAATCAGAGAAAGACTGTCAGAAAGCTTAAGGCCTTGACCCTGGTACAGAGGCGATGTGTGCAGTTGGGACGGACAGCAGGGAGGAGAGCTGAAAAAGGGACATCAGACAACCCCTAATAATTTAAAACAGTGGCAACAATCATAATGCATATATCCATATATGTAACATCAATTTCAAAACGTGACGTAGACTTTTTCTCTTAAAAAAAATGGAACTCTCTGATCAGAAAGTGAAAGGGCAAGGTCTGGCACTGAGGATGAACAGCAGAAAAAAAGTCTACTTTTAGGTAGTAAAATAATTCTCCTTCTTTAGAGATAAAAGTTTCTCTGCTCATTGGTATCTGTGCTAACATCCACTGTGATGCTAGAGTACTAGTAATGTGAGAGAGACCAAGAAATCTAGGTTAATTCAGATTATGTTCTAATAAGTACAGTAGGAGCTGGGTACATTGTGGAAGCAGTGGAGAGAACATATAGGAGGTTGCACTGGAGAAAATGATTGGGAGAAGCTAAGGAAGAGGCAGCCCTTGTGAGTATTCAGCTCTGTGAAGAAACGGCGTTTCTGAAATGCTGTAGTCGTGCTACAATCGGAAGTTAAGTGGCACCAGAGGTGAATGGTAGGAATGAGGAGAAATTTGTTGCAAATCATGGATATGTTCATGACTTTCTTTTTTGGGAGCACTAAGACCTTCAGGAGGGCAGGAGTATATCAGTTTTATAAAGTTGCTGAAGGGATGGTTGTAGCCTCATTTTTTGGCCCATAACTCATTTTATTTTAAACTACATTGCTGTCAGATTAATATTTTCCTTGTTTCCAAAGTGTAAGCTAGACATATTGTTAGCACAAACTGAGTATTCAATAGTTCTTGTACTTTTTTCAGATGGATGACAAAAAGATGACTGAAACATACTGTGCCATGTTTGTGCAAAGGGTCACTGTCCCGGAAGGTGGATAGGCTTCTCTTGAGCTCTAAAGTGATTTTCTTCTGCATGACAAATGACAAACTCCTAGTAGAATTTCACTTCTCAGCTCATTCCTTATTTAAGCATCATTCATGTTTTAATACATACATAATGAGTATCTGTTTAGATTCCATAACAAAATTTTATTGTGTCAGTTTCATTCCTCTTTGGTTCCAAAGAAACCAAGGAAAACTAGTGAGATGATTCTGTTTTAGTGTGTCAAGTTTCATCTACATATTAGCTTTGTAAGTAGGTCTGGTTTATTGTAGATTAAATTGAAGAAAGTATTTTGAACATACACCAACAATATCATAGAATCACAGAATCACAGAATCACCAAGGTTGGAAAAGGCATACAAGATCACCCAGTCCAACCATCCACACATCACCAATCGTTCCAGTCGTACCAATCACTAAACCATGTCCCTCAACACAGCATCCAAACATTCCTTGAACACCTCCATGGTCGGTGACTGCACCACCTCCCTGGGCAGCCCATTCCACTGCCTGACCACTCTTTCAGACAAGTAGTATTTCCTAACGTCCAGCCTGAATCTTCCCTGGCGCAAATTGAAGCCATTCCCTCCGGTCCTATCACCAGTTACACGAGAGAAGAGGCCGACCCCCAGCTCACTACAACCCATGTTTCCATAATGTCAATTAGGTCATAGCTTGCTTGCTGCACAATGGCTTCCAACTCTTCTTGTTTGTTACCTCTTCTGCGTGCGCTGATGTAGATGCACTTCAGCTGAACCTCTCGCCTCACCCCTACTCCCATTACCGCTCCCCCATACTCATCTCTAGCGGGCCTGCTTTTATCCACTTCCCCTTTCATGTCTAGTTTAAAGCCTACTCTGCAGTTCTGCCAGCTCCTGGGCAAGGATCTCTTTCCCCCTTTGAGACAGGTGATACCCATATGATGATGCTGTTTAATTAAATTAATAAAAAAATAAAAGAAGAGTAATGGGTTATAAGGTTTATCACTATATATACCCACATAGCTCTGGCACACACCTGCATTACAGTGTATAGGAGACCTCATGAGTAAGTGCATTCTCCATATCAGAATCAGATTTTTGTTTTCCCTATTGAAAGAAAACAGAGATCTGAGGGGAGTTTGGTGTCTCAAGTCTAAGGAAATAGAATTTCTTTTCATGTCTACCAACTTTTATAAGCATTTGTTTTGACTGATTTCAGTAGATGTGCTTTTACCATGGCAAGAGAAATACGAGCCTTTAAATTTTTTACAACAGTGTGAAGTCCCACTTGAGCCAAGCAGTGAGGGTAGCTGCTCTGAGTGCCAACAAGCAATAGCAGACTTCTGGATAAAGCTTAAAAACAAATACGTTTTGTATGATATGTCTTGAAGATGTCTACTCCCCTGATGCTGTTATTGGTACAGTAGCATGAGCTTGTTTTTTGCCTCACTTTCATTTCTCTCACTTTTTTAAAGACATGCTGCTTTTGACTTACTTATTTAATATTTGAATCTTTTTATTTCGAGGAAATGCAACTTCTTATATGCTTATAGTGTGCAAGTTAGGGCCACCAGTGTTCTAGAAGTATTATCATAATGAAAGTTTTCAGTAGAGATCAATACAGATAAATATCTCAAATCAGTTTTAAAATTTGCAGCATTGTTCTGTTCATATGTTCTACCATTTTCTCCTGAAAGAACTATTGGTATAGAAAAATTAGTTTTATCCTGTTAATCCATTGCATCACTGTGACATCTTAATCCAACATTCAAGCTAAGCCCACTTACTGTGCAAATAGGAGAGCAGAAACAAACTTTGTTCACTTTCTGTGAACAGCTGTTGTTCAGGTAAAACTTGCACCACGTTGATTACCGTGGCCAGTAATAGGATGTGGATTCCTGAGTTAAGGACAAGATATTTACTGTTTTAAATACAGTTTAAATACTTTTCTTATGACTTTAATAGAGGAAAAGTCTTTCACTCTTTATGAAATGTATTTTATGTAAAATCCTGGAAAAGTAACATTACAAGAGAGGTATCCAAATTTTCCTTTTTTTTAATATGAAAAATAATATTAAAATAAATATGGAAATATTTATAAATATTTATAAATATTTATATAAATATAAAATAAAAAATAATATTTGAAAACAGGCCAGAATTGAAATGATAGTGGAACATCCCTTTGTTTACAGTTCCAGTAGAGGAGATACTTTCCATAACATAAGTTCATGGATGTCCTTGTTTTTGTCATCAGAATTAAGAGAGGTAGTTAAACATAAATCTTACAGAGCTGTATGTTAACACAGCTTCTCATGTGAAAGAAAACTCATAAGAAAGTATTTAAATTAATAGTGCTAAATATTAACTAGGTAAGAAATGGTATAGAGATATAAAAAATGTTTCTTGTGACTTAAAAAAATATTTTCTGTTAACATTTTTCATCAGATACTTCTTTGATGAACCACAACATGCCATAGTAGTTATGGCCACTTTTAGATTTACGTGCTATGATACAGTCTGCATTTTCTAGCTAGTGTTACTGCAAAAACACAGCTACCTGTGCAGTCACCTTTTTGCAAATGTGTTGGTGGCTCGAACATTAACAGCGATTAGATCTTATTAGGCATACTTGATCATTACCCTATGTAAGGCAAGTTGGGCTGCTATGGAATTTGTGGACTAAAACAGAACTAGAGGAAATCAGCTGCATCAATTAAACTTCTCAGTGGAATACTAGTGGATTCATTCTTCAGTGTGCAAAGCTCAAGACTGACCTTGTTAACAGGTGGTTTTTACTATATATATATAAGAAAATAACCATAAGTACTGCTAACAAATCAGGAACATTTTTTTGTCCTTTGAAATGACAGCTTCTATTATTCGATGCTGCTGCTGCAGATTTTCTTACACTGGACTTACTTAAACTTTTTTTCTTTTAAATTTACAGTGTCACTTTATAGCAGATACAACAGATTTCAGTAGATATTCTGCAGCTTTTTAATATATGTGCATAAATATTTACATAAATTTCATGAAAATGAGAGTTTGGATACATGTACTAACTTTGAACTGCAAACTGAGGATACGATGTAATACTGTATTGAGGATATTATATAATATCTTAAACAGTACCAGCTCCTGTAATATGACAGCTCTTTTTTTGATTAAAAAAAAAAAAAAAAAAAAAGTATTTCAAAACTTTTAAGCACATTAATCTGATGTTTGTGGAAAAACTACTCTAAGTCTTTTTGACAAAGCTCTGCAAAATTATACTGTGCATTTTTTCTTGTAATCTCATCAAGTTGGACACTAGATATATCCATGTACTAGTTTATAGGAAAAACAATGTGCCTGAAGGCTAAATAAATTAATTTAAATTCCTGCTCATGACCTGTGCAGCCATAGGCTATAAGTGATGTGATATGTAGAGATATGTATAATCTAATATCTGTTAAGCCAATGAATATGTAGGCAGCTTGCTTTAATCAAATGAAGTGTGAGTAAATGTGACTACTGAAAAAAAACAGCACAAATAATTCAGAATAAACTTTGACAGAAGCTGTTTATCAATGCTTTTAAAAGATGTGCTAGAACAATATTCTGAAAACTGTTGAAGAGCCTTGTTCAAAGGAAGGGTCTTATTTCAATAGTTAACTTGCTCAGAGTTTCAGTCCTTATTTCTTTTATGAGTCAGCTGAAGCAAATTTCTGAGTGACTAGTTGCATTGACTTCACTGGTACTGCTCAGATGCCTTAAGTTATTCCTGTGTTTGTAAAATCCTCTCGATGGAAATCTAAGTCATAAGCCCTGAGCTGTTACCAACAGCCTTGGGGTGACCATGATTCTCGTGGTAGTTAATGAACATCATTCCATTGGTTTCATTGGGTAATGCATTACAATCTAGCCACATGGGCTAAGATGGTTTGTTGGCCAAACAATTACTGTACAATCTAATTACTGTAAATATTTGCACAGGACTCAATGACCTTCAAAAAATAAAGACTCCTTCAGGAAATCTCATGGGCATTCACAACACTGCGATGACTCCCATCTCTCTACCTCGTGGTCATAGTCTTCGCTTGTATCTTAAATTAGAAATATTTCTTCAGCGCTTCCTATCTGTGACATGGATCTTTTTGTTTTCTTCATGTACTCCCCTTACTGCCAAGCACACAATTTGAGGTTCTTATGAAGTTAGCCTCTGTCCTGCATATCCATGTACAGCATGTTCCTCATGCAGTTGACTCATTTCTCATTGTAAAGATATATTTGTTCAGGTCTCTTGCGATGATCAATCTGTTCAACATCCCTTCTCTCAAGAACATTTTCATGGATAGGCTTACATAGGTAGGAATCTGGTAACTACTTACTTGGGAAGTTGGTTAAAACAGATTGGCTAGAGTGCAATCCCAATCAGGATACCCATTATCTAATCTTCAACCCTTCAGCCCTTCAGCCGGTATTAGGAAAAGGTGGTGTGATTTGAAATAATTTCAACTTTTATGGTTACTTTTGAAAAGGACTTTTCCTTTTCAAATATCTGCTTTGGAAAATTGCTTGGGAAATTGTGCATTGGCAGAATAGAGGTAAAAACCATTCACAGAAAATGTCATAGACAGTGAGAGACAATATTGTATATGTTAGTTTTGATCTCTTGAGTACTTACTAGCTTTATTTCAGGTCACAGAAATGTGTTTGGACTTCGTCAAACTTCCTGCACAAAGCAAGACTATCACTAATGTTAGATGAGTTACAACTTCGACTGGTCAAGTCCAGAAACTCTGTGATGATTCCACAACTTCTTTGGCTGCATGCTCTGGTGCTACTGTACAGCATATAAAATGAGTCTTCCTAGACCAAGTACAGTTCACAGTTGGAATTGTACCAAGTTTGAAAATATATCTCAGAGTAGAAAACTGTTATATAATTCTCTGAACATTTTACTCTGGCATAAAACAACTACTTAAAGAAGTCCTGTCTTCTAGTTAGTCTCTCATTTTTTCTTGGTTAGCTAAAAAATAAAAGTGGTTTTTCATGCTCTCTATTTTGTAGAACCCTGAACTGTACACAGTACTCAAGGTGAGGCCACACCAACACTAAATATAGCAGGAGAATCACTCCTGGCTGGCTGTGCTGTGCTCAATGTCCACCACAGTGTGGATTGCCCTCTTGGCTGCCTGGGCTCATGTTGAGCTGCTGTCACCAGTACTTCAAGGTCCCTTCCTGCTGACCTGCCCTCCAGCCAGTTGTCTCCCCCTGTGCCTGTATCTGGCATTTCAGTGCCCCAGGTGCAGCTTCCAATGGCTTTTCCATTGTTGAACTTCATACTATTGAGTATAGTCCAGTACTTCAAGATATCTAGATCCGACTGCAATGCCTCTCACCCTCTCAGAGAGTCAGCAGCACCTTGCAATTTAGGATCATTGGCAAAGTTGCTGAAATCTCTGCATTCAGATCACTGATAAAAATACTGAGCAGGACTGGTCACAGAACTGAGCACATGAGGAGCACCACCAGTGACTGGCTACCACTGAGATCTAGCACTGCTCACTACAAACCTTTGAGCTCTGCTATAAAGCCAGTTCATCACTTTATGTAGTGTGAACCTGTCACAGTGTGACAATCTGTCCAGAATGATGCTATGAGGGACAGTGTGAAAGTCCTTACTGAATTCCAGAAAGATTGCACCCACTACCTTGCCTTCATCCATTTAGCAGCTCATATCATAAAGGGAGATCAAATTACTAAGACAGGACTTTCCATTGATGAATTCATGGTGACTATGCTTGAAAATAGTTTTGTTCTTTAACCGACTTTCAGGAGCACCTACGCATAATTTTATCCATGAATTTTTTCAGGCATTGAGATTAGACTGACATGTCTGTAGTTTTCTTTGTCTTTTCTCAAGCCTTTTTTGTAGATGGATATGATACTAACTAGCTTCCAGTCAGAAATGACTGGACTCCATAGATTTTCACAACCTTTGCTAAATTGTTGAGCTATGATGTCTGCTACTTCCATTAGCACTCTGGGCTGAACCGCATCAGACACCATAGATTTGTGAACATTTTGCTGATTCAGCTGTTCCCTTACAAATCGGGTGACCACTGGTGAAAAGTCATTTTTCTTCCAGTGATGGTCTTCTAAGTCTGAGGTCCAGGCAGCCCAAGGTCTAGTATTACTATTAAAAATGGAGGCAAAAAGAGCATTAAACACCTCTATCTCTTTCTCCCCGTTACTTGTTGAGGCAGCCACCTTCCTCAATACATTACAACATTGCTCTCTTCAAATTGGAAAGATGTGCATTTGATGAGTGAACTTTTTGGTGGACAAAGAACTGGCTGGACAAAGAACTGGCTGCAACACTGAGTTCAGAGAGTGGTGGTCAATTGCTCCATATATGGGTGGAGACCAGTGATGAGTGGTGTCCCCCAAGAGTCAGTGCTGGGATACCAATACTCTTTAATATCTTGTGACATCAACAATAGGGTTGAGTGCACCCTGAGCAAGTTCGCAGATGACACCAAGCTGTGGGATGTGGTTGGCATACCTGAGGAAGGGAAGCTAACCAGCAGGACATAGACAGATTCATGAGGTGCAATAAAGCCAAATGCAAGGGTCGAGGCAACCCTCACTGACAATACAAGCTTGTGGATTAAATGGTTGAGCACAGCCCTGATGAAAAGGACCTTGGGGTATTGGTGAATGGTAAGCTTGACGTGAGCCAGCAGTATGCTTTCACAGCCCAGAAAACCTTCTGTATCTGGAGCTTCATAAAAAGAAGCAGGGCCAGTAGGGTGAGAGAGGTGATCCTGTCCGTCTTCTCTCTGCTGGTGAGGCCTCACCTGGAGTACTGTGTTCAGATGTGGAGTCCTCAGTACAGGATAGATGTGGACATGATGGAGCACATCCAGAAGAGGGCCACAAAAATGATCCAAGGAGTGGAAGCCCACCTCTACGACATCAGGGTGAGCAAGCTGGGGAAGTTCAGCCTGGAGAAGAGAAGGCTCCAGGGAGAACTGAGCATGGCCTGCCAGTATTTAAAGATGTGAGAAAGAAGGGAACAGACTCTATAGCAAGATCTAATGTGACAGGACAAGGGGGAATAGTTTCAAACTAAAGGAGGTGAGATTTAGACTGGATATAGGGAAAAAGTCTTTTACAGTAAGGGTTGTGAGGCACTGTAATAGGTTGCCCAGAGAAGTGGTGGTTGCTATTCTCTGGATTCCTGGATACTTTCAAGCCCAGGCTGGATCAGGATCTGAGCACCCTGATCTATCTGTGGTTACCCCTGTTCACTTGGACTTTAATGTTCCCTTCCAACTCTAAGGATTCTATATAATTTTATGATTCTGTGATTGTTTAACTATCAGTGTTTCCTTTTGACCTCCTCTTGCTGCTGTCAAACTTTAAAAAGAGTTTTCTGTTGTCTGGCACCATGCTGGTCTGTGCCAACTCCAGCTGAGTTTTGGCTTTTCGTTTTTTCTCCCTGCAGAAGCAAACTCCCATATTCTGCTCTCCCTATGAAACCTGACCTTGAATATTATTATTATTATTATTATTATTATTATTATTATTATTATTATTATTATTATTATTATTCCAGCCTTCTCAAGGAGTTCCCTGTTCAGTCAGGCTGGTCTTCTGCTCTCCTTTCTTATGGCACAGAAGGATTTCCCGCTTTGGGGCTTTTAAAATATCATTCTTGAAACACAGTCAATTCTGGACAGTGAGGTGGATTGAGAACTGGGTGACTTGCAGTGCTCAGAGTATGTAATCAGTGGTGCAGAGGCCTCTAGCTATCAAGGCCTGTAGTTGACCTCTAGTTGGAGGCCTTTGCTCCCCAGGGGTCAGTACTGGCTACAATCTTGTTCAGCATCCTCATCAATGACCTGGATGAAGGGATAGAATGCACCTCAGCAAATTTGCTGACGATACAATGCTGGGAGAAGTGGCTGACATACCAGAAGGCCGTGCTGCCATTCAGCAAGACCTGCACAGGATGGAGAGTTTGGAAGAGAGGAACCTGATGAGGTTCAACAAGGGCAAGTGCAGATTCCCACACCTTCAGAGGAATGCACCAGCCCCTCAGCCAGGGGCTGTATGGAGAAGGACCTGTGTGTCTTCATAGATGTCACGTTGGTCATGAGCTAGCAGTGTGCCCTAGTAGCCAAGAAGGCCAATGGTGTCCTGGGGTGCATTAATACGAGTGTGGCCGGCAAGTAGAGGACAGTGATCCTCCTCATCTAATGTGCCCTGGTGAGGCCGCATTTAGAATACTGTTTCCTGTTTTGGGCTCCTCAGTTCAAGAAAGACAGAGAACTTCTGGAGAGAGCTGAGCAGGTGACCACAAAGATGATGAGAGTCCTGGAGAACCTGCTTAAGAGGAAAGGCTTAGAGACTTGGGATTGCTCAGCCTGGAAAAGAAAAGACTGAGGGAATCTTACAAACATTTTAAAATATCTGAAAGGCAGGTGTCAGGAGCCAGGCTCTTTTCAGTGGTGCCCAGTGACAAGATAAGGGATAACAAACACAAATTGGTACACAAGGAGCTCTATCTGAATAGATAGAGGACTTATTTGAGGGTGATGGAGCACTGGAACAAATTACCTGCAGAGACTGGGGAGAGCACTCTGGGAATGTTCAAAACTTGCCTGGACACTTTTCTGTGTAACCTACTGTAGGGAACCTGCTTTAGCACACGTTTTGGATGTGGTGATTTTCAGAGATTCCTTCCAACTCTAACAATATGGTGATTCTGTGATCCATTCCCTTAGTCCTTGCCAAGAGACTCTCTACTACACTCCTAATAGAGAGGACCATACATTTTAATCTCTCACACAGTACAACACCTTCACCTCACCTGCCTTGCCTATTGCTCTTGAACAGTCTACAGTCCTCCATCCTAGCACTCCAGTCATGGAGCTAGTCTTATCAGGTCTTATCAATTCCAATGATATCATAACTTCGGGAATGGGCCAAAGCTTCCAGTTAGTCTGTTTTGTTCCTAATACTTTGTGTGTAGGTATATAAGCATTTCAGACATATTCCTGAACCCATGGTGCTCCCTAGAGCAGCACAGATGCTCCTCTGAGCCTTCCAACTTCCGACAGTGCTGTCCCATCCCTTGACATTACCTAACTTCCTAATAATATTCTTCCGAATAGACATTATTTTATTTTAATATTTTAAAGCTCTATCAATTGATCTCACTGTGTTATGATCCAAGAGACACTTTCTCATTGAAATAGGTGGCAAAGTATTTTATTCACTTGTTCTAACACTAGCAAGTATTGGAAGTATAGGGAAGTCAAAGTAATTACACAAAAGTCTTGACTTTTAAAAACAGCAATGTCAACAGCATAAATAAACTGTGAAGTTTCATAATCATTTTTATGTATCCAGTAGTTAATGTTTTTAAAGACCACATGCAATGTACTATGTAGCCTTTTCCACTGATAAATAATGTTATCATATAGTAGGAGAGAATACTCTCCACCAACCTTTATAAATTGATTTATAAACAAGGGAGAAAAATTTCAGATACCCTTACAATGAATGTCTGTTTTCTTATATTTTGTTCTTAAATTCATTATTATTGACAGATCTGAATTCAGGAAACAGTATTTCAACTGAAAGAAATGTTGTCCCTTGGCAATATTTGATGTCTCAGAGAGATAATGTGTATAAGGGGTTTCAAAGAGAATTTTAAAGAGTGCAAGCACTACAAACCAAAATATGGAAGCTTTGTTGATGAAGTAGCTCCTTTTTTTTCCCTTTCATATATATTTGTGGTGTAGAAGGCGCTGTGCTCTCTGCATTTGGTTTCTGGGAGAAATGACAATAGTGCCCTTCAATTGATTATGATATGCATTTTTACTCACTGTGAAAGAGTAGAGCCTTTCTTATTGGATGAGTGGTTGGATCTGTAGTGCTGTCTCTGCTGCACTGTAGATCTTTGTTTCTATTATTATTTGTATTATTACTATTCTAGAATTATTACAGATCAATTCTTTCTGTTATTCAAAATTAGACGGTAGTTTCTGTAACTGATTATGTTTAATAATATGATCCAAATCTAACTGAATCCAAGAGAGAAATTTAATTCATTTCTAGGGGTCTATTGCTGTAAGTTAACTGTATGAGAACATATGTTTCCAAGAATAAAGTTTAACTGAGTGTCCACTTCAGGCATGGTATTTTGAAGGCCTTAATTCAATTTCTTAATCATGCAGCAAAGTGGACTGCATACTTCAGATAAACTTGGAGAAAATTTTTCCTTTTAAAATGAATTCATATTCCACTGCAAAATTCATAATTTTTAATATTTAAAGTAGATTAACACACTAATCTCATCCTACTCCCTGAAGTAGTCTATCTGCATTAGCACAATAGATTGTGTTGCGCAGAAAAATAAAATAACATCAAGATACTAGAAAAACTTCTGTTAGTTTACAGTAAAAGCTGGCAATATTTAGACTTTCATGCTATACAAAGACTGTTTCATGGCTATCTATTTATCATTGTACTGGACCTTGTTTGATATCTGCAGGCTATTACAGACGGTAGTGTTGATTTCCATAGATTGGAAGTTCACCTAATATTGCTGTCCCATGACTATTTCTAACCGTGTAAAAATTCTGCCAAAACAGCTGAGGCTGTGTTAGTTTTAGACAGTATTATCTCCATGAGCTTCTTGAAACTAAGTGCCTCTTCATTTTAGCAAGTAAAAACTTCAGAAACATAGCCAGTGTTTTAGTAAATGAGTATCACTGCCTTTAAAAATTAACTTTTAGTTAATTTTTAGTTAATTTTAGTCACCATTCCCTAAAGTGTGAAGGAAGGAAAAGTGTGAAAAACTTGCTCCTAATATCTAACCTCGATCTCGCATCTTAGTTTAAAATCATTCCCCCTTGTCCTATCACTATCAACCCATGTAAGCATTCATTCCCCTTCCTGTTTATATGCTTCCATCAAGTATTGGAAGGCCACAGTGAGATCTCCCAAGAGCCTTCTCTTCTCCAAATTCCCTCAATCTTTCTTCATAGGAGACGTGCTCCAGCCCTCTGATCATCTCAGTGGCCCTGCTCTAGACCCATTCTTCCAAGAGCTTTATGTCTTTCTTCTGCTGGGGCTCCTGGCCTAAACACACTACTCCAGATGGGACCTCATAAGATCTGAGTAGAGGGGGATAATCACCTCTCTCTCCTGCTCTCCACCACTTTCAGGATATAGCTGGCCTTCTGGGCTGCTGGTTATGCCCAGATTCTCGTTCACAGCCGAAATGCAACACCTTGCACTTATTGAAACTCATTAGGTTCACACAGGTCCACTTCCCCATCTTGTCCATCACCTCTGGATGGCTTCCTTTCCTTCCAATATATTGACTGAACTGCTCAGCTTGGTGTTATCTACAGATTTGCTGATAATGCACTTGATGTCATCATCTATGTCATTGATAAAGATGTTGAAGAACACTAGTTCCAAGATTGACTCTTGGGGACACCGCTTAGGACCAGCCTCTAACAGACATGGAACGCTTTGACATCACAACCCTTTGCCTGAGCCCAGTCAACAGATTCTTAATCCATCAAACAATCCATCCTTCAAACCCACACTTCTCCAATTTGAAGAGAAGGAAGATTCCATGATGATATGATATGATATGATATGATATGATATGATATGATATGATATGATATGATATGATATGATTGATATGATATGTGAGGGACCATGTCAAAAGCTTTGCAGAAGTCCAAGTAGATGACATCCATTGCCTTTCCCCTGTCCACTGATACCGTCATTCTATCGTAGATGGCAACCAGATTGTTCACGCAAGATCTGCCCCTGGTGAAGCCATGCTGGCTGTGTCGGATCAGACTTAGTGCATTAGAACTCTTTAAAGGTCACACTGGCAAGCTGTGACTTATGTATAAAGGGCTGTGACTTTGTTCTTTGTGCTTGTAGATTACAAAGGTAGTACACTTTTGCACCATTTTTTTCCAGATGCTACAAAGGTGTTCCGCTTCTGATAGACTTAAATGAAAATAAAAAATAGAAAGAAATATTCTTCACTCAATTTTCTGGCTTCTTATGTTGAGAAGCTAGCTACCTTAGAATTTTGAACTGGTGGGAGGGTAGTATTGTAAGATGAGAGAGAAAGTGATTGAACGCCAAGCCACAAATAACTGCAATGTAGTGATCCCTTAAGCCCTGCAGTTAAGAAAGAAAAAAACCTCTCCTTGCTAAGAATTCAGAGAAGGCAAAGGAAATAAAATGGGTAAACCGCAAAATGGAAAACCCTTTCCAGACTATGATGTTCGAGTGACGCAAGCTGAGAAAGGTGCTGCGGCACAACTGTACTCTCTGGAGACCAGACAATAGTCATTTCTATAGGAGAAAAACCACATGAAGACAGTGAGTAAGGGAAATTTTAATACTGAAGTAGACTGAAAAGATTGCAAATGCAAACTGTTTTCGGAAAGCATTTCTATGTCTGAGTGGAAAACAATGAGACCTTACCCACAGCTGAAATAACGATAGACCATGTACCATTCTGCTAAGAAGCTGAAAAAGTAAAGTAAAAAAAGAGGAGGGGAAAAATATGTAATGCTGTAGAAGATAAACAAACAAACAGAGTGCTTGAGTGAAAGCAGAATGGTAGCAGAGGAAGTTTAGTGAATATATTCACAATGGATATGAGTAAATGGAAGGCAGGAGCTGTTTCTTATAATGAAAAATTCAGTCCAGGATCAATTTTCTATGGGCGGAAGTCCCAGAGCCTCTATCAGCAGTTGAGAAGGTTTAGCCTCTATTAAAAAGTGATTTGTATTTAATCCAAAGATTTATCTTGTTTAAAGTCATTCATATTTTCTTTTCTTGATCAAGAGACATATGCTTTTGTTAGGTAGTCTGAATCACAGAGATATGAGGAGAAATGTTGGAGTCAATATTTTTCCATTTGTCTTTAGAGAAAACATCTTTCATAAATGTTAAAAAAATTTTGAACAGGAATATTATAGGACAACACTGGACCTTAGAATGCTTTGGTTTGGAATGGACCTTCAAGATCATCTGGTTCCAATCCCCAGGTTGCTCAATGTCCAATCCAGTCTGGCCTTGAATTCCTCCTGTGAGAGTGCATTGACAGCCTCACTTGGCAACCTGTTCCAGTGTCTCACCACCATCATAGCAAAGAATTTCTTTACTATCTAGTCTAGTCTACATCTACCCTCGTTCAGTTTAAAATTGTTTCCTACTGTCCTATTACTACCCACCCTTACGGATGATAAGTCATTCTAGTATCTAGACTCCAATGAAGAATTTAATGTGTTATTACTCTATTTTTTACCAAAATAATGTTGAGATGGGAACTAGACTCATCTACTTCCCAAGTTGTCAGTTTGATTTGAGATTCCAGTCTCAAATGTATAAAACGTATTAGTTATTAAAATCTTCTTCATTTGTAAGTTACTATACTATAATTTACAAAAAGTACACTTTCTGTACTTTCTTATTTTTGTGGTCAAAGGTCCAGATGAAGGCCACTCATGAGCGGGATTCATTGGTGTTCTGTACTCTTCAGTATCTTTATTAATGACATAGACAGAGCAATGGAGTACATCAACAAGCTTGTGGATGAACCCAAGCTGAGTGGTACAGCTGATACAAAAGAAGGAAAGATGACACCCAGGCAGACCTGGACAGGATTGAAAAGTAAGCACATGTGGACCAAATGAGATTTAACAAGGTGAAATGCAAGGTGTTGCACTTGGATTGGGGAAATCCCCTATATGTGTACAGGCTGGGAGAATTACTTGAGATCAGCTCTTCTGAGAAGAAGTTGGGAGTTTCTGGTGGATGAAAGGCATGACATGAACCAGCAGTGTATGCTTGCAGCTCAGAAGGCTGGAGGACACCTGGGGGACACCACTAATGATGTGCTTTCACCTGGATGTAGACCATCCAGGTGTAGACCACAACCCTCTGGCTGTAACCATCCAATAAATTCCTTGTCTGTGTATACTTTCAAATCCATGTCCCTCCAATTTAGAGACAAGAATGTGGTGCAGGACCATATCAAAACCTTTCCAATATTCCAGGTAGCTGATGTCAGTTACTCTTCTGTTTACCAGTGTAGTCACTCCAATATAGAAAGCTACCATAATGATCAGGTATGATTTGCCTTCGGTGAAGATGCGCTAGCCCTTGTGCCTCAGCTCCTTGTTGTGCATGCACCTTTACATAACTTCCAGGAGGATCTACTCCATGATCTTCTCAGACACAGAAGCCAGGCTCACCAGCCTGTGGGTTCTTGGGTCTTCTTTTCTACCTTTCTTAAAATTGAGTGTGATGTTCCTCTTTTTCCAGTCACTGGAGTCTTCACCTGACAGCCATGACTTCTTGAACATTATGGAGAGTGTCTTGGTAAGTACATCAGCCAGTTCCTTCAGGACTCTGGGATGTATGTCATCTGGTCCCATAGACTTGCACACAGTTAGTGTACAAATCTGAGGAGATCTCAGACTGACTCTGCTCTTGCACTGGTAGGGATTTTTCTCCCTTGTCCCCCACCTAGAAATTCAAGAACACAGGAGGCTTGGGAAGCCTGACTGCCAGTGAAGACTGAGGAAAAGATCTCAGTGATTACCTCAGCTGTCTACATGTCTGTTGAAGCCAGTTCTCCCTTCTCATTGACCAGAGGGGCTTCATTATCCTTTGCCTGTCTCTTCTGATCAAGGTGCTTGTCAAATCTCTTCTTGTTATTTTTTTAACTCCATTGCTAAGTTCAATTTCAGTTAAGTCTGTGCCTTTGCTTTCCTAATACTCATTCTAAACATTTGAATGTCATCGCTGTATTCTTCCCAAGCCACATGCCTCTGATTCCACTGCCTACTCATTTTCTTCTCATCACTCAGTTTGACCAGAGAGGGCAATGCTGGTTTTCTGCCTCCTCTGCTTAATTTGTTATACTGCTTGATAGAAAGCTCTTGTGCTCTCAGAAAAGCATCCTTACAGTCACAAATTCAAGTCAGTTCCCTTGTCCTCATGGACATCTTCTCTAGGATCTCATCCAATAACTCCTTACTCTGAAAGTTAGTTTTTCTGAAGTTTAGGGTTCTGACTTTGCCCTTTGTTGGGCCCACGTTTCACAAGGTCACAAACATAACCAGGGCACGGTTGTTACAGCTCAAACAGCTTCCACTCTTAAACTCTATTGTGAGCTTGAAGCAGAATTACCTGGACGTGGCCTGAACCAATGATTAAGCACCAGGTATGAAGGCATGGCTAACTCAGGGAGCTCAGGTGCAAACAATGCACCTGAGTGATCAGAAGGAGTGGAACCTGGAGTCACTCCTCCTCATGCTCATTTAAGGGTTAGTAGTCAAGGGAGCAGTATCTTTCTGGACAGAAATTGTCCTTGTCTTGGGCTGCTACTGGGTTTCATCAGAAGTGAGCCAATTTTTTTCCTCTTATCTGCTTTCTATTCTGCTTGTATCCCATTAGAAGACACTGTTACTACCTTCTTTGCCATACAGAGCTCATCTGCATTGGTGTGCACTATATTCAGCAGTGATTCATTTCTGGTTATTTTTTTGTAATACTTAGACCAGAAAGTTATCCTTGGTGCCCTGTTGTGTGCTATTGTATTCTGTTCCATAGAGAAGTCAGCATGTGTTAAACAGTGACCAGCTGGTCATTCCACATGAAAGAGGAATGCTTTTATGCCACTGAAATGAGTTCACACAGTGAAACTTGATAAATAAATTAGAATAATGAAGCATTACATCACAAGCTGTAGTCTCAGTGCAGTCATGCACTCCAACAGAAATGTTCAAAGATTGTTGTGAGCTATGATGGCTGTATAGATTTTGTTTTCCCAAGAAAGCTCTAAGATCGGTATCTGTTTGTAGTATTTATTGTGTTGGCTGTTAAAATTCGAATATATATGTGAACAAATAAAAAAGCTTATATAACAGCAGCTGGTGGTCTTTAACTTCCCTTGTATAAGTAGGTGAACTCAATACTACTAGTTATTCCAATCTCTTCCAATGGCTGTTTGTCCTGAAGAGAGCTAAGCGCTATTCAAAGCGTTTCTCTGATCACCATGTGAAGGAAAATAGGGAATGAGTTTGCTAATGGGTATTGCTATAAAATGTCCAAAACAGGACTGTGCTGTAGATTACGAATCTCAAAGAGTTACACTCACTGATAAGTAATTTTATTTGTTAACAATCCTGTTACGTGCACAATCTCTCACAACATGAGGGGCCGGAAAGAAGACCTGAAGTAGATGCAGTGCTTATAGGTGAGACCTGATGTACGATCCTCAGATGAGTGAGCACACTTGATTTAATGATGACCTTAATTGCATGCTCAACTCGAGATAAAAATGATATCTCACAGTTTGTCTGTTAGGCTGCATAGCAATGCTAGGACTAATTATATGCTTAAATATGTTAATTCTAATTAAAGTGTGTAAGTACTTTGCTTTGCTGGATTTGAGACTAGACTTTCATGAATTAAATGTTGAAGAGGTTAACTGATGATGATATGAACTGAAGGCTAGGTTACAAATAGAAGAGGATCAATTCAGTACATCTCAGAGAAAGGCTATTAGTTATATATTAGTGCCCAGAGAAAGTAGAATATATTATTCTATATGTAGTTAAATGCTAAAGATTAAACACTGTTCTCACTTTCATTCAGCATGTAATAACAAAGTGTTCTGTTCTATTGAACTCCTAGCAAAATAATTTGGTTAAATCAATAATTAACATGCTATAAAGAAATAGAATCAATCTTTTTTTCATAATTTTAAGTGTAATTAAATTTTTGCATCAATGACTTTAGTCAGAAATTTAATCTTGGTAAAGATACAAGGAACATGCTTTTGAACCATTAATTTGCATTTTTCTTGTCTGAAAAGAATGGAAAAGCAAATATTTGGCAGAAATAAGTATCAGAGAGAATTATGGAAATTTTAAATCTATTGACGTTGTATCTATTTCTTTTTCTGTACCCTGGCAGCCAAAGTTGTTTTAATTATGGGAAACTCAAAAAGGAGAAGATATATGTTAAAATAGAGTCCTAACTGACATTTGTTTCCATTATAGAAGAGAACATGGTTGGTGAGAAAAAAGTAACTGGTAATTAATTTTAAAACCTAACAGACCAAGGAATGCTACACTGCAAAGATGAGAAGCTACTATTAAAACTGGTCTCGGGGGAATATAAGAAGGAAATCTTTCATGCTGATTGCACAAGGAATCCAAACTGTTAGGGGTTTTCAAAGGAGGGCAGCCAAAGGATTTCTGTGGAAAGCATGCAAGTCCTGTATTAAATTACTTGCCTTTCAGAGTGAAACTTGTAGAACTGTATAGAAAGAACAACTTTCATCTACATGATGCAGCATAAATAGAAAGGTACTTAAGTGAATTATAATTGAATCCACAGAAGGACTCCTGCTGACCTTTCTATGCTATGAATTTTAGATATAACGCTCCTGAAAAAAACATTTCCATTAGGTGATGTTCACTTATTTTTCACTGCTGTTTTTCACTATTGACATAATATAAATAATATACAGGTATTAGAGATTCCTAACTTCTTTAACAGCACAGTTTAATAAATGTTCTTGCTCAGCAACAAAGGTTCATTTTATTAATCAAAATCCAATTTATTTTTTTTTTTAACAGTGAATAGTCATTTGCAATTTTGTGAAGTTTTAATTTTGTCAGAAAATGTTTAGAAAAGAGACAGTTTACTTTAAATTCTCTTGAATCATGACTTTCAAGATAAAGTCTCATTTATAGGCATTGTTATATTGAGACAATGGTCTATGTCTTTTGATTGCCTGTGTTTTTCCTTCCATAGACCTCTTGCAATAACTCTTATAAGAAATTTCACACCCATCTCACTTTTGTATAGCAACCTGTAGGCCTTAAGCAAAAATATCCCTCTGTGTTAAGTGTGCAGGGATAATTAGAGAATAGGAAGTTTCTCTTGTGAGATGCAGTTCAGCAGGGTAAAGTCTGTCAACTGAAAATAGTGCTTCTTACACAGTACACATACTGCTTGTCTACTTGTCTTATGGATATTACATATGCATACATAACATTCAAGACATGGATGCTGGATGGAGATGGACAATGTTCTGTCTATCCACAAAAGTATGTCTATGCACAGCTGTTTGTGTAAGTAGCTTCGAAAAACTTTGTAACCACAGAAGAGAAATAGTTTCAGAGATGGTAATGGTGATAGTAATAATATATGGATTACTTGCTCAGTTCCTTAAGTAGTTTGAAAAGAATATCTGGAATTTAATTTGGAGGCCTTCAGCTAGATTATTTAATTAGATCATCCAGTTCTATATGACTATTCTGTCTTGCACAATTCAGGGAAGCTTCTGTGTCAAATACATGGCATGCACGGCACATTATTTTTATGGCAGTCTTTATTTTGTCAGTAAACGAACATAATTATGCAAGGTAAGAAGAAGACTCTAATGAGGAAAGCAGAAACCTAATTCTTCCAGAACTCAGTGCTTGCCATGCAAGCTCTCCTCTTCTTTCTTATTTCCACTGAGAAAACTGCCCATAATCTTGAAATTTTCTTTTCAGCAGTAAAATCTCCTCAGAAATGACTCTTGCTACTGTGTTATTTAGCCTTGAATTTTATTCTGTATCTTCTTACATTCACTTTTTTTGTTCTTACTTTATTCTTGCCAGAAATAAATCGGTTGAAAATCATTTAATATCACATATTACCAATAGTCATATTTTAGGTTCTTGGTTCTCCACTCTGCTAGACATATTCTGCCATTTAAGTGATTCCTTCATGAATTAGGCACTTCAATGTCTTAAATGTTCAGTCAGTGTCTTAAATAACATTATGACTTCAATTAAACAATGTAGCAATTCTGAAATAAATATTTATTTTCTGGGCTTGTGAAATTATGTTTTGTGTGTACATATTTCTCAGGTCTATATAGTAATTCAAAAGGAAAATACAACTTTTTTTTTTTTTTTTTTTTTTTTTTTAATCTTTCACTATTTTAATGCTGCTAGAAGCCACTTTTGAAAGTCAAAATCTCTCATTTCTGTACCCAGTGTCCATGACCAGTGTCTTTCTTCATTTGACTTGGTAGTCTTATTTGGTTACAGATTCATTTGCCATGTTTCATTGGCTGAGAATGTAGAACATGGTTTTGAATGGACTAATTCCTGAACTGAGACACTGTTGCATAAAGCACCAGGGTATTACTCGGCTGTATCATCTGCTGACCTCACAGAGTAAGTCCCGAAGCAGTTCTGCTCTCCAGGTGGCAATGCATATGTTTTGGTTTTACATAGTTGGAAAACTCTTTGGGCACATCACTTCTGTCCTGGCAGAAGAAAGCAAGAAATGTAGTGTGAGACTTGGATAACTTCTGTCTGTGTGCAAGTGCACACATGCACTTTTTTCCCCTAAGGAAACAAGTGGAAGACTAGAAATGAATTTACATGTAACTGCAACTGGTCTTTAACTGGAACTGATTTGAAATTCACTGAAGTTAGTTTTAGGACTCTTTGCCTACTGGGCTCTTGGTTAAGTGTTCGAGCATCCTTAGTGTGAATTCGTGTGTAACAGCACTCCAGTTCCTGACCTTCAGTGGCTACAGGAGATCATGGGGTTTAAGCCATGCTGTCATGTGTTTCTGAACTGCCCATTCAATTTCTTCTCTTTCAATTTCTTTCTCTTTTATGTGTGTGCTATTTCTTCTTTTTCTGTAGTAAAGTCACACCTGGAATAAATATTAAATTATTTTTTACAATGGGCTGTTTTCCATCTTTTCTGCTTGCTTTATTCTTCATATTCTTGATTTATTAATTGAAAATTCAATGATAGCATTTTTCAATAGCCATTAAAGTTCCCTTTATAGTCTCCAATGTCATTCTGAAATACTTCTGCATGCTGGAATTTAATCTGTTCTTCTTAGTTATCTTGTGTGAGATTGAAAGAAATATTATACACTATTATTTGCTACTTAACAAATCAGTTGACATCAATCAATGTAATAACAGTGAGACACAACATTATGGCCTGTCCTACTGGAAGGAAAATTTTGCATATGTTTATATGCTCTTTTAATGTTTCAACTGTCCATGTTTATACATTTTTTTTTTTTCATAGATTTTATCGTTACTTATGCATTTAACCTAGAAATTGTACAGGAATGAGTATGTAGTTGATATCAGAAAGGATTTGTGGTTGCACAAACGTATAAGCATGCAATAAAGTTCTAGGACTGTCCTCTAGCTTTAGCTTATATGAAACATCCTAGGCAGTGACAGCATAGGTAAGTGATATTGTTTAATTAAACTGGAGCTGTTTAATTTACAAGCACATGTGTTGAGTGTATGACCAAGCTCTTGTTTAACACCTGAATTCCACTCTGAGCTGTTTAAAATTTGTTCCATTAGCAGTGGATGATGGCATTTGACCTAGTCCTATCAGCACTGGAGACTTACCAGAAAAGTAATTATTAATTTACGTTAAACAGAATTATGGTCAGACTAACTCTGCCTCAACAGCAATAAAGAAAAGAAAGCAGCTTAAACTGCAGAATGCAGATCGAGGTAGGCTCCAAATAAAAAGACAAAAAAAAAAAAAAGAAAAGATTTCAAGGAAGAAAATTTCTGAAACAGTAATGATTTTCCCAGCCAAAATCTAGGCCACACATTCAGCCAAAGGACAATGTAACAATACACTGTATGAAGTTCTGGACAATATAAGCAAAGCATCTCTTTGAAATGACGTCAATCAGTATTTTGACATCGCAGAGATTTAAACCCCTATTCAGCACATGCCCTTCTTCAAGCCTGTGAGTCATTCAAGTGAATTAGATTGAAATTAGGTATATTCTGAAGAAAACAGGTCAAGAACCCATCTCATTTTCACACTAATTATTATTATTTTTGTTATAATTTTTCTTTAAAAAAATGTTTACAGTTGACTATGGAAAATAGTGATACAGTATTTCAGTACAAAATTTCCTGCTTTCTACTAATTAGTGATGTATACATCCTTATATGTATATAACGTATATACAATACATAACATACATACATCAAGATTATAGGTGCATGTTGCTGCTTTTCAATATTATTATTTGAATTTTTATTTTCTGTTAATTAAGGATAATATCCTTATGTTTTCAAAATGTATTAAAAAATAACTTTATCCTCAAAAATATCCTCAGGGCACTTTACGCCCTGATCTGGAAGCCTGGAATGCTAAGTAGAATATACCACTGGTGATTCAGGTGGAGACGGTTAGAGAACTCCTCCATCTGGACATCACAACTCCATGGGACCAGATAGGCTCCATCCTACGGTGCTTAGGGATCTGACGGGGGTGACTGCCGAGCCACTCATGGTTATCTACCAGTGCTCCTGGTTATCTGGAGAGGTCCCAGAGGACTGGAGGCTTGCCAATGTGACTCCCATCTACAAGAAGGGCAGTAAGGAGGATCTGGGGAACTGCAGGCCTGTCAGTCCGACCTTGGTACCAGGCAAAGTTACAGAGCAAATAATCTTGGGTGAGATTGCACAGCATGTGTGCGGTGTCCAGGGAATGGGGCCCAGGCAGCACAGATTCATGAAAGGCAGGTTGTGCTTGACCAACCTCATCTCCTTCTATGACTGGGTGACCAGATTGGTAGATGAGGGAAAGACTGTTGATGTAGCCTACCTAGATTTCAGCAAAGCCTTCAACATGGTCTCTCACAGTATTCTCCTGCGGAAACTGGCTGCCCATGGCCTGAACAGGTGTACTCTTCTTTGGGTAAGGAGCTGGCTAGAGAGCTGTGCCAAACAGGCAGTGGTGAATGGAGCTAAGTCCAGCTGATATCTTCCAGGGGTCAGTACTGGGGCCCATCTTAATAACTTTACTGATGATTTAGATGAAGGGATTGAGTGTACCCTCAGTAAGTTTGCAGATGACACCAAGCTGGGAGGTGGTGTCGACCTGTCTGAGGGTAGAGAGGCCCTTCAGAGCTTGGCCACAGTAATCCCATGCAGTACTATGGGCTTGGGTCTGAGTGGCTGGATGACTGTGAAGAAGAAAGGGACCTGGAGGTGTTGATTGGTGCTCGGCTGAACATGAGGCAGCAGCATGCCCAGGTGGCAAAGAGGGCCAACAGCATCCTGGCCTGCATTAGAAACTGTGTGGCCAGCAGGAGCAGGGAGGTGATCATCCCCCTGTACTCAGCACTGGTGAGGCCGCACCTTGAGTATTGTGCTCAGTTTTGGGCTCCTCACTACAGGAAAGACATTGAGGCCATGGAATGTGTCCAAAGAAGGGCAACAAAACTGCTGAGGGGTCTGGAGCACAAATCTTATGAGGAGCAGCTGAGGGAGCTGGGATTGTTCAGTCTGGAGAAGAGGAGGCTCAGGGAGACCTCACTGCACTCTTTAACTTCCTGAAGGGAGGTTGTGGTGAAGAGGGGTTTGGCCTCTTCTCCCAGGCATCAAACAGGACCTGAGAAAATGGCCACAAGTTGTACTAGAGAAGGTTTAGGTTGGACATGAAGAAGAACTTTTTCTCTCAGAGAGTGGTCAGGCACTGGAATGGCTGCCCAGGGAGGTGGTGGAGTCGCCGCCCCTGGCAGTGTTCAAGAGGCATCTGGATGAGAAGCTGCAAGATATGGTTTAGTGCTTATGGTAGCATGGTAATGGGAGGGCGGTTGGACTAGATGATCTTGCAGATTGTTTTCAACCTTGTGATTCTATCATTCTATGAATTTCTCTATCATGTCAGCCACATTCTCCCTAAGACTAGGAGCCCTGCAGAGTTGTTCTGCTACCAAAAAGTAGCTGCTGATCTGGAAACAGGTGGCTTCAGATACCCCTCTCTTATTGTGCATCCAGTACAACATATGTACTAAATTTAGGTGGGTTCTTGGCTAGTCATTTTGATAACAACCAGAATTTACTTCAGAACGGGAAGGGTGGAAATGCTGATACAAGGGAAGTGCTGCTACTTTCCTCATACTTCTCTGTGGACTCCCATAGCCTTCAGACAGTGGACTCTGATGTTGTTCAGAAGTTTTAACTTAGTTGCACTAGCAAGTCAACTATGAGGAATATTAACTTCATGAAATCAGTTTCAAACTAGAACCTTACTCCCAGTGTGGAATGGTAGCTCTCAGATTCTTTTATTTTATTTTGTTTTGTTATTGATTCTACTGATGAATCTACTGTATCAGACTGGTGTCTTCAGATTTAGGTAGCAAGTACTTCTACTTTGTTTAAGTATTCATTACTTCTTTGCTTGTACCAGCTAGAAGATACCTAGGGAGACCTGATGGCATCCTTTAAGTATCTAAAGAAGAGCTATGAGAAAGAAGGGGACAGATTCTTTAGTAAGGTCTGTTGTGAAAAGATAAGGGAAAGTGGTTTGAAACTAAAACAGAGGAGTTTTAGAGTGAAAATAAGGAAGAAGATTTTTTTAGTAAGGGTAGTGAGACACTGGAGCAAGTAGCCCAGAGATGTAATGGGTGCCCTGTTCTTGGAGACATTGAAGGTCAGGCTGGACCAGGCTCTGAGCATCCTGATGTAGCTGTAAGTGTTCCTCTTCATTTCAGGGAGCCTGACTAGATAACTTTTCATAGTCCCTGCCATCTCAAACAATTCTATGTTTCTATGATCTGTTCTCTGCGTATCTCATGATCTGCCCTGCTGTATGATTTGATTGTCTTTAAAAGAACTATGTTGCTCTTTCTAGTTAGCGAGATGATGAAGGGCAGGGGGAAAATATAGCTTTGTAAACAAGTACTGCTAAGCTTGGATTTTTTTCTTCTTTATAATTCTATAGCTGTAAATTTGAGATGTGTTGATTTTTTTTTCAAATTCTTGTCTGCTAACTACTGTGTGTCTTTGACCTCTTGGAATGCCACGTAGAACTGATCTTTTGTGTCACTGGAGGAGCAGTGCTTAAGAAACAGGACAGAGGACAATTAAAATGACTTTGCATCCAGAAAAATGCTGTGGAATATATCATGAAATAGGAAAAGAATTCCCAATTGCAGAAAGGACTCAGATCTCATGGATTATCCACACAGGGGAATGACCTCTGCTGTGTGGGTATATATCTATGAATTTCTTCAGGAAGAGCCCAGTAGCTATGTTTACTGAGACACAGCTATTTCCCAACAATATATAGCAGTATAGTATAGTTGTATGCAGTAATAGAGAAAGGTCCTTTGAATGGATTTGTGTGTAAATACCACCCAAGCAGCAGTGAAGTTCTCTTCAGAGAAGTTCTCTGTGTACTTGAACCACATATCTCCAACTTTGAAGCTAATTCTTTTCTATGGAAGCTGTTAAAAGAAGGCTAAAACTTGAGAAGATTCCAACTTCCTTTGTTATCCCTGAAATTGTCAATGATTCCAACAAAATAAAACATTCCAAAATATATTTTCCCCATACTTTTGGCAGGGCAACACTGTTGTTGAAGCTCTGTTGAAAGTCTGGAAGACTGTGCAAATATTACACATAATTAAAGCAGCCACTTCTCTTTGTGACTGGTCCAGCAACCCAGTATGGTTTATGCAATCTAGTATGGTGAGAGTTAACATGACACATCCAAGGAAACGTGAGATCAATCTCACAGCTAATAAAACAGAAGACTGTTGATCAAATAAAAACATCTGCAAATGTGACTTTTCTAGGCTCTGATTAAGCATGACACACATTAAGATTGAAAGGTTTGTAGGAACTATACAATATGAATATTTAAAAGAATGTTCAGTGTGAGTAGAAGGCATAATTTGACTTCTGTCCCCCCCTCATTTTTTCATTCTGGACCTGGTAGATAGGACCAGATGAACTGCAGCATATGCAGCCTTCTTCCTTTCAGGCATCAATTCCTCAAAGCAGAACCTTGTAGGAGGGGGGAAGCTCTGTGGGTGAAGGCAATGAATTAGATCAATGGAGCTGCACCTTCTCTATTTAAAGAAGCTTTTACCTAGCTGAAATCTCAAGGAAACAATCTGCAGAATGCTTCCTGCCACACTTTTCTAATTTCTAACCTTTCCACAGGGAACTTCTAACAGCAGGCCATAACAATTAGGACTCAAAATTTGGCATGTGTAAGGCAGTATCAGATGAGATATAGGAGCAAAAGGGAGCTGATTTTCCTAAAGTATGTGTGTTTTACTTTATAGGAATAAGGACAGAGGAACTGATTTCTGCTCTGTGCATGGAAGAGACAATCTCTGTGCAGCAATATTGCCATTAAGTAGCTATTAGAAGAGGAGAGATAAAGGAGGCTTCAAGGAGGTGTGGTATAGTCTTGCTTCACACTTATGTTTTGGAATAATGACTTTAAAAAATGTTAAAGTTATTTGCAGCAGGTAGAAGTTATGCTTCTCCAGGGTTTTGGAAATGCTGTAACTTCTGTCATCTGCTAGTAAAGAACAGAAGTAATACCCTTTAGTAGGGCCTCATAACCTACCAGCCCGCCTGGAACTTCAATGATCATTTAAATAAAGAGAAAAAAAAAAAGATTCAGGAACAAAAACAATTCTGATTTTTGTAGCCAAGCAACTAGGGTACCTATGTGGAAGAGATGGAATTGGACTTTGAGCTTTTTCCAAAGGAATTATTTTGAATTCTGCATGGTGTTTAGGAAAGTAATGTGGGAGGGATCATATGGACACAACATAGATTTTCTGACAGAAATGTTGTACTCCATTTACTAAAGCTTTCAGCAAAAAAAGAACTCCAACATCTCCTTCTGCAGTTTGGTTCAATACTTAATTGCCCCTGGTTTTAGAATGTTTTTCCAAGAATTTAACTTAACTCTTTCTCCTTATGAACTATTTTTTGTTTTATCCATTTTGACCAATAGAAACATGCATGCTGTACCATTTGTTTTTGCAGCAACTTTGTATGCATTTAAAGATTTTATCAGCTTCAGTGGGATATGTTTCAGACTAAACAACACTAATTCTGTCCTTTCTCTCTTTCTCATACTTATTGCAGTCTACGGTTCTGATAACATTTTTGTGGGTTCTCTCTATTTAGTGCAGAGATTTTGAAGGGCTGTTCTCAGCACAGAATGCATCATTCCAGCAGACGATTGCCTAGTACTGGTACTAGAAAGCTATACATGTCACTTGAAGTCATTACCATGGATAAGCATCTGAGGATGGCATTTTTCTTTCTTTCTTTTTTTTTTTTCCCAAAGAGCACTACTTTGTTGACACATATTCTGCTTGTGATTCACTTTTATCTGTTCTTGGACAAAACACATAAACAAGTCTTATCCCTAAGGATTATCTTTGATGAGACAGTCTTATTTAATAAGTCTTCCACTTCAAGGCTTCAAAAGCTTATGATTCATGAGGAATCTTGACAGTATTTTGTTTCTGACTGAATGAAAAAGCCATTCTTCAATTAGCTCAGGTATGGAAGACAAATGCTGTTGCCATTATTTCGTCCTTGTATGCTACATTACCAGTCATCTTTTTTTTTCTGAGAGTGAAAATTTATCAACCTGAATACTATCCTTCCTAATTGAAGTATGTGCTAGTCAGAGGCTGAGTTCTGAAGTCAATCAGCATTCTTCAATCTTTCCTTTGTCTTGGAAAGTTTTGGACTATTGAAAACAAACATATATTTGCAGTCTAAACTTTTCATTTAGAATTTCTTCAGAGCTCACACTTTCCTTATACTAAGCAAGAAAAATGTGATCTAAGACCTTCTGCTTACCAGAATGGTACACGCTCAGGTTATTAGCAATTCAGATTCAAGATCTGACAACAGCAAGCTCTATTATGGCATGGCTGAGCTTGTAGAGCTCAGATGGAAGTTGAGTGATATGAGTCTGTGTGTGGCTGTCATTCCTCACTAAGGCTGCTGTAGCTCCTCAGACTCAGTAACCACTCAGATCTAGCAAAGTGAGGTGTTGCAATGCTGAACACCGCAGCACCTCACTCTAGGGAAATCTGCAGCTGTAGCTACAGAGCATCATGGGATTTGAATGACTAATGAAAGAAGAAAAATAAGAGATCCCGTATATACTAATGGCTTGGTTATTCTGCCTCAGTGAAAGTGTGTTTAAATAGTCATTGAAATGGAGATGTGGAACTAAGTCTTGTTAGATCAATGAATGTTTAATTTTATCTTGAAGAAAGCAGAAAAAATTCAATGCAATTAGGGCAGCTGTGCCTTTATATTACCATGCTTAGAAAATTTATCTTGGCAGGGAAAATCAGTTCCTTTTAAGAAAAGACAGAAATTGAAACTGGTCTTACTCAGTAATTGAACCTGGTATTAGATGAGAGACTTAGCATGTGATAAAGAAGGAAATGTTGACTTTTTTTTCAGCTGCACTTGCAAAATGTCAGGATCCAAAAAGCATTTATTAAATGTTTCTCAGTAGTGAGACAGACAAGCTTATGAACTTTGCTTGGTACAGGTGTGAAATATATGCTTACTAATTTAGTATTTGTTGTGTCCCTGTAGTGGCCACAAGACACTGAGTATAGGAGAGAAATGTACAGAAAAAAGATGGGTAAATTTGATACATTATCATTTCATCATCCACTAAATTTGACTCTGCAGTGTAATTAATTGCTCTGTGAAGAACACAAGACTTGTTTATTCTGAACATGGTTCTTGCTAAATAGCTTTTATTATATTTCAGTATATTAGAAATTTCAGTATTAGTCTGGATTTTGGTGCATATTCATGTGTAGCACAGTAAGCTATGGAACAATACTGGTAGAGGACATGAGATTAGAACTCAGAGTCTGGAAATCATCACTTTGAGATTTAGGAAGCTCTCATGAAATTCAGATGGTTTAGTTTAGTTTGTTTAGTTGTTTAGTTTTTTGGGGTAAATCCTTTTGAGTATCTAGACCCCAGACCACAAATAGATTTGTTAAATCTATTTTTCTTTTCTTTTTTTGCTGTTTCTTTTTTTCTCATCTCATTTCTTAATCTGATGATACTAAGCTAGGAAGAGCAGCTGACTCTCTGAGAGGATGAGAGCCCTTGCAGTAGAATCTAGATACCTTGAAGCACTGGACAATCATAAACAGTTCAAAGTTCAACAATGGAAGTGTGAGGAGTTGCATCTGGGGTACGGAAATGCCAGATAGAGGCACAGAGGGGAGACAACTGGCTGGAGAGCAGGTCAGCAGGAAGGGACCTTGAGGGGCTGGTGACAGCAGCGCAACATGAGCCCAGGCAGCCAAGAGGGCAATCCACACTGTGGTGGACATTGAGCACAGCCAGCCAGGAGTGATTCTCCTGCTATATTTAATTTTGGTGTGGCCTCATCTTGACTGTCATGCTCTACAATATAAAAAATATTTTAAGGTACTTAGAGGAATACATAAGAGAGCAAAAAAGCTGGTAACAGGGCTGGGAGGCATGTCCTGTGCGGAGAAGCTGAGGACACTGGGTTGTGCAGTCTGGAGAAGAGGTGAATGAGAGGCAATCTCACCACTCTCTGCATCTCTTGAGGAAGGGAAGCAAAGGGAGATGCCAGGCTTTTCTCACTGGGAATGGATGTCTGGAAGAAAAGGGTTAAAAGTTGCACCAGGGGAGTTGAAACTGGGCATCTGGTGACGGGACAACTTGTTCTGGATGACTTTGCTAAGAAACAGGAAGAGAGGAAGTTTATCAGGAATAGATGGCCTGGATTCACCAAGTGGAAATCATGTTCAACTAATCTAGTAGTTTTCTAAGTAATTTTCTATGAAGTCATCACTGGCTGGGTAGATGGGATAAGAGCAATGGATACTGTGTATCTTAACTTCAGCAGAACATTTGACACCATCTCCCACAACATCCTTGATATGAAACTTAGAAACTGTGGGATAGATGTGTGGATGGTGAGGTGGATGGAGAATTGTCTGGCTGGCAGAGCTCATAGGATTGTAAGCAGCAGCATGGAGTCTGGGTGGAGGTCTGTAACCAGCAGTGTTCCCCAGAGGTCTGTGCTGGGTCCAGTCTCATGCAACATTTTCATCAATGACCTGGATGAATGAATAAAATCCACTCTCAGCAAGTTTGCTGATGATATAAAGATTGGAGCACTGACTGACACATCAGAAGGCTGTGCTACCATTCAACAAGACCTGGGCGGACTGGAGAATTGGCAAGAGGGAAACTTGATGAGGTTTGACAAGAACAAGTATAGAGTCCTACACTGGGGGAAGATTAAATGTCAGTACAGGTTAGGAGCTGGCTCACTGGACAGAAGCTCTGTGGACAAGGACCTGAGTATCCTGGTGGACAACAGGCTGGCCATGAGCCAGCAGTGTGCCCTATTGTCAAAGACAGCCAGTGACATCTTAGGGTGCATTAATAAGATTGCTGAGGAAAGTGATTTTCCCCACCTGGCCTGCTCTGGTGAGGGCACATTTAGAGTACTGTGACCAGTTCTGGGACCAACAATACAAAAAGAGATAGGTATCTGCTAGCAGAAGGCCGAAAAGATGATCAAGGGCATGGAGCATATCCCACATGAGGAAAAGCTGAGTAACCTGGGTCTATACAGCCCAGAGAAAAGAAGACTGGGAGAGGGATCCAACGGATGTTTATACATACCTGAAGAGAGATGGGAGGCAGGTGGATGAGGCCAGGCTTTCCTCAGAGCTATGTAGTTATAGGACAAGGAGCAATGGCCTAAAACCTGAACATGGGGAGCTCCAGACAAACATGCAGAAGTAAATATAGTAAAGATGATGGAGCAGTGGAACAGGCTTCCCAGAGTGATAGAGTCTCCTTCTATGGAGATATTCAAGACCTGCCTGGACACCTACCTGTGCAACCTATTGTAGAATACCTGCTTTAGCAGGGGAGGGTTGGACTCAGCAATCTCTTGAAATCCCTTCCAACTGCTGTGATTCTCTGACTCTGTGATTTACAGAACATCCTCAGTTGGAAAGCACGCATAAGAGTTAGGCAGTCCAGTATCTGACTCCACAAAGGACCACCCAAAATCCAGGCCCTATGTCTGAGATCATTGTCCTAACACTCCTGCCTTGGGCAGCCTGTTCCACGGCCACCATACTCTGACCTTTTCACTCCCCACCCCTCCCCTGACACAGCTCCACGCCGTTCCCTCGGGCCCTGTCGCTGTCACAGAGAGCAGAACTCAGCGCTGCCCTCCGCTCCCTGTGAGGAGCTGCAGCCACCATAATGCCTCTCTTTAGCCTTTTCTGCTCTGAACCAACCGAGGACCCTCAGCCACTCCTTACACACCTTGCCCTCCAGACCCTTCACCATCTTCGCAGTCCTCCTTGTTTTTTCTCAGATGGTTTTATTTCCTTCTTATACTGCAATGCCCAAAGCCGCACACAGTGCTTGACATGAGGCTGCACAGTGAAGGGCAGATCAGGAAATTTTTTTATTTTTTTATTATGTTACTTTCCTGGTAAACATCAACTGGGAGACAAATAGTATTTTTAGTAATTGCCTGTTCAAATATAGAAAAACAAATCCAGGAAGCAATATTGGGAAGTAGGATATTGTATGAAAGGTTGTACTGTTAGTTATAGATTCTAATTCATTTTTTGATAGGAGATGCAAAACTAATATTTGTTCATTGAATGTATACTTATAGAGATGTCTCAGTTATATATATTGTTTGTTTTAAAATAGTATGCAGAGATAAATTCTGTGTGTAATTACTATGATGTTAACTTAGAGGAGCTTCAATCTATTCTCTAGAATAGTTCTGTATTTATGGAGCCGTGTGGGTTCAAATATTGACTGAATTAATAAGAGGGGAAGTGATTTCTAAATCATGAGAATATTGCAAGCTGTTTTAGTTTTTATTAGTATATAATCAGTGAGTATAGAAGTATACAACTGACAAGTATACAGAGAAGTTAGGTTAGTCCTTAGAGAGCTGGAAAGATTATCACATCAGAAAGGATAATTGGAAATGAATGAATCATAAGAAAGGACTCCAAGAAGAGCAATCTCCAGAGAGAGATCTTTCCTCAGTGGCAGTCAGCCCTTAAATGGGGTCTACGAGAGGTGAAGCCGGGCTGCATCCCTTCCATTCACACAGGTGAATTGTCTTCACCTATGCTCCCACTGCTGACTCAGTGCTTGCCTAAGGTGATCAACAGAGGTTCAGGCCGTGATTCAAGAGTTCTCATACAATTAGATATTTTTCTTTACTGAAGTCACAATTTTTAAAAAGTAAAATTCTGTATAATTTTCTGTATTGTCTCAGAAGACTAAAACTGTTGGTCACCTGTAGCATCTGAAGAACATTTAGTTAGTTCTAAAGTTAAGGAGTTACTGTAACTGCTTGATAAAACAGTTTAAAAGAGGCAAGGGTGATAAAGCCATAGCAGAGCTGCAAGGAGACTTTTCTGCTGGGAATTATCTAGGAATATTCTGGCATAGAGCGTTTTTGTTCCAGTAGGTAGGTCAAAGGAGATGAATTTGAAGTAAATGTACAGCAAGTCTTACATGAAGTCTTTGCAAAGAGAAGTCTTGTTTTGCTGACCTGCTGAGCTCTGTGAAGGCCTCCATAAGCATAAAGGTGTAGGGTAAATCTTATTTTAATCTGCACTATAACTTACAAAAGATCTCAAGTTGTTAGCAGGTTGGACAAAAACTTTCACAGACTGAAAGATAGATAAAGCTAGAAAGCAAAGAGTTGTTTAAGTGTAACCTTTGCTTCAGTCCTTCAATCTTTATTATTTAATGTATTTTGTACTTTGTGGACAAGTAGTTCTTTAGGTATAGATTAAATCACAAAAGGTGACTAGAATTTCAATTTTTGTCATTATGTTCAACTGATATTGGCCCTGTCTTTAGGTATCACAGATACGTAAGTTCCATTCTCAGTAACCACCTGTGAACATCTTGATCACAAACATTTTGAGATGTGGTTGTTTTTTTTTTTTAATTTTGAACATTTTAACTAAAGTAGAAAGTTTAATAAACTTTAAAGTGAAGTTAAAAGAAGACTGACGAGGGAAATGAAGGTTATTTTCAATATGAATCTTCATATCTTCAAAATTACTCATTAATTTTCGAGGTATTCACATGACTTCAAGTAAGGTCTAATTCAGGTAGTCCTCACAAAGGCACCAGTAAAAAGACGCTTTGTACCCTCTTGCTCACTTAATTTTCTTTGTATCAAAATTTCTGTCTGACTTCCCCTAATTAGCTTGCATAAGTTCCCCCTAATTATCTGGGGAAACATAGTTACACTCATTTGAAGATACTGTCAGACCATAACTGTTACCCAAGTACAGCACTGCAAACAATACAGCTGCATCTCCTGCAACCCTACTAGTCGAGGACATGAAAGTGTTTCACTATTCAGGACACCAAGAACTCAGACAGTACTGGTCTTCTCTACATGAATCTCCTTTCCTATTAGAAAGTAGGTCCATAAATATCCAAGTCAACAAAAGATTATATGGATTGAAATCTTTAACTTTTGAAACTTTAGGGATAGAAATCATGGAAGTATGCTTAAGTATGCTGAAGAAACCCTCTTCTCAGTGGGTATACGTCTCAGAAAATTTTCCAATGATTTATTTTTCTTATGTCACAAGGTGCTAATATTTACACCTTATAGGACTGTATTAAGAACTACAGAACAGGTTATTTCATGCACTAACTATTAACATCTATTTATTGTTCAAAATCAAACTAAGACAGATTCAAACTCGGAATGTCTCTGAATAAGTACACAATCCTTTTATTTTTTATATAGCAATAAGACACAGATTGTATAAAATGAACAAACAAAATCAAAACAAGAATTGACAACAAACGAACAAAAACTCCAAAAAACCTTAATTTTCCCACACATGTGTCAGTAATTAATGTATACTTTGGCAACTGCTCTCCTTGCTTAACAACTCTAAAATGAGACATTCTGGATGTTTTGTCCAATAATCTCAATGCTTGTCTACATTTTGGAAGTTGATAACTCTTATCAAAACATCACTGTGTTTATTCCAGTTTTCTTTGATGCAATTTCTTTAATCTTTTTGTTTTAGCTTTTAAGGGCTGATTTGGCTGAAGTCAGAGAGAGAAAAAAAAAAACAACCAAAGAAAAACCCCCAAACAAAACATGTGAATTCATTTGAGCTACAATAAAAGTTGCACAACAGTGTTTGTTTTATATTTGGGGTTACAGAGAGTATAACCAATGGTTGTGTTGGGCCCTGATCCTGTAAACCCTTATACATGTGTATAGGGCTGTTGATGTCAATGGCTTTACTCAAGTAAGTGAGAGTTGTAGGATAATTTTCTAAATGGCTATAAGCTGAATATTACAGATTCTACAGTTTCTAGACAATTTTTGAGGCAGCTATATTGTTACATATTTAAATGTTCTGTAAATTCCCTCACTGTGAATTTCTTTCCATTCATAAAACTCTTAATGTTTCTATATGCTTTGATTTTTATTTACTAAAACTTCTGATGCTTTGTTCAGTTTAGAATTCTTAAGCTTAAATAAAAGTCAAAATTGCCTTTGAAAGTATTTTATAAGTACTTTTTTTGTTTGCTTGTTTGTTTTTTGAGAGAGAAAAATGGAATAAAGCTTTTCATTATGGTACTGAAATAAAAAATTTGAATAAAAAGTGTATTATGGGATAACTGTATTATTAGGTAATATCTTTTATAAATGCAATATTAAAAAAAAAAACCTTGAGTAACAAGAACAGAAGATGAAATAAAGAAAGGACTGCTACAAAATGATTCTACATTTTGCAATAATACTAATTTAAAGATGCTGTGGAAATCACTGTTTCTGGTAAGTAAAACTCTTATGAAATTCCTCCATTCTGCATTTATGTGGTTGGAAGGTGCTATATCTTAGCCTACTTATTCACATTTTTTACAGTTAATGTAATTTTTCCTTTTCTCAGCAAAATACATATCTATTCCTTCTATGTCTTTTGTATCTTTTATAATTAAGCTCCCTTTATTCTAATTTTATTTCCAGAAAGATATGTGATACTGCCTAATATTGGAAACTATTCTGCTTTTTTTTTCTTTTTTTCTTTTTCCCTTCAGCTCCCAGTGTTTTTTGAAATACAGTCGCTTAGAGTACAGCTTTAAAATACAGTCTTGAAGTATTTTACAAATTGAGACAGTCACCTTCATATGAATTCTCTAACTCTGACAAAGAAAATTTCTCACATTTAGATACCCTTGCAACACTTGCAGTTGAAAGAAAACTTTTGTTGCTATAGCTTTTGAGTGTGTCGTTAGAGTCACTTGCCAATCTTTGAGGCATGACAGAACAAAATGAAATCCATGCTGTATCTGTTGATTCTTCTATGAAGTTTCAACAACAACAACAACAAAAAAGTAAATTTTTCTCAGGAAAGAATGTTGTTAATAAGAAACATCAGGCATGACCAATCATTACCAGGAAAGGGTTTAGGTGGAACCACAATGTGATGTTTATTCATACTAGAAAAGAAAGTAAAAAACCCTCCAATTTATTTTTTTCTCTTGTTATCATTTTGATTGTATACGGTCTTCAATAATACCTTTCAGTACAATTTACACGAAGCTGTCATGACTTCTTGTCACTGCTTTGTAACTCTGAATTTGAGCAGAGCTTAGTCCTAAACTTCTAACGATGTAGGAAAGGTAGTAGGGAGAGATGTGCCTTCAGTAAGGTACCCTCTACTGAATTTCTGCTTAACTGTTTTTTCTGTAAACCATTTTATCTGTTTCTTGGAAGTACTGTACTAAATGGCAAACATTAAATTATGATGTTTACTGTACTTTTGTAGATTATGTATACCTAGAGTACACAACGTGCTTTATAATTTCCTATGAGCAATATGTCATTCACTATTTGTTGACAGAAAGAGAGAGAAATTAAATACAACATCTACAGAAAGTGTTAAATAGGAAGCAATACTCTTTCCCACTTAACATACAATTGGCAATTTAGAGATGTGGCTGGGCATGTAATTCTTTCAGTAACTCATGTAAACTTGAGCAAAGCTTTTCCTGCCCCCCCAACTTACCTTTGCCTTATCTTTTGACACAGTCTTGAAAGCATGTGCATCTGCCAAAATACGTTAACCTCATTTTGCTGTGGTATATTGGGTGTTGTTTTAACACATATAAACAATGATTGTACTTCATTACTGTCCACAGTCACTTCATCTTCATTCAAATGCATGCATCCAGGTTCCAAAGGGAAAAATAAATGTGATCTGGTTTCTTATACTAATTAATTGATTAATTAATTAAAGCTAATTTTAAAAATTATAAAAGAAAAAAGACTATTAATCTACTATCAATTAAAAGATTTATATATCTTTATTAATATATTTTTATACCATATATGCTAGTGAGTTTTTATTTAGCTATCAGCCTGAAGACAATCTCACGTCTTTCTTTTTCTCACTCTCTGAGGGCTATAAATTTGGGATATGTTTTCATTATAAACACAGTTAGAAGCAAATATGCATGATTCCTAGGGTAATGTTTATAACAGATACGTTTATGTCATGGCACATGAAGAGGAACTACATGAGTATTGAAATTTTTTCAACTCACTTCAGAGCTTTTCAGTTAACATCAACACTTAGATTGTATTTACTGCAGCCAACATTACTATTGCTTCATAAGGAAAGTGAAGTGGGCAGTGGGTCACTGTGAAACAAGGAGAGATTGTGTAGCCTTTATTTCATGAGAGGCCAGTACAAGCTTTTGTTCCTATGGACAACGAGGTAGACAGATTGTCTATCACTCTTGGCCAGGAATTTCAGTGGAGAGCACAAAGAGTTTACATCATCTCAAGTTCTGCTGTGATTATTTAATTCCAGAGAGTTGTCACATCTTTGCAGGAGGCTTGCAGAATGTTAAACTAGCAGCAGTAAAACTATTCCCTCTGTCAGAAGACCATCAGATAATGAGGCCCTCTGGGAGCTGTAAGACTGTTTTTCTTTTCTGTTTGCAGGCTATGTCTTAGTGAAAATGATGCTTGACAAATAAAAGACATCATTGTTGACATAGCACTGTAAAACAATATTACCAATCCAGAATGTAAAATTTTGGAGAGGGTGGGAAGAAATGATTACATGGTTCCGAATCTTGGGCCACTTCTTTGTCAAACTGCATTTCATTTGTCATGACAGCTTTTTGTAGCCAGCTTAATCTTGCAGCCCCACTGTGGGAGTTGATATCCCATAAACGTAGAGTCGCTTAATGGAACAACAAGAGCAATACGAGGTCTTTAATTTAAAACAACTTGTACTTTTCCTTTCCAGCTGAAGATTTGTTTCACAGATGTTTTGCCAATATTTGAATAAGGGTTTGCTACCAGCTTTTTTTTTTTTTTCTCCTCCTGTCAAGTTTCCTTTAAAAACACTGCACAACAGGAGGAGAGAATGTATTTGTGGAGGTGAGTACCTGGAAAAAAATAATCAGTTTACATGAAAAAGATGAGAAAGAGGCACAAGCACACTCCAATAAGAAAAGTGTCATTAGGTGAACTTAGTAGAAATGCTTGTTTCATATATGCATTTTTTCACACTATGTGTTTTGAAGTAAAGTTAGAGGATGAAAGCCTTGCTGATGGTTCAAAGCATATTCAAAGCATTTAGAACTGGAAATAAACTTTGCAGCCCCTTCATATTTGTACAACAAAGTCCATTTTGGGAACAGCTGCTCCTCTAAATGTGGTAGTTTTCATTAATTCGTGGGTAATAGGAATGGGTAATTATTCTTTGAAATAAACCCTGGATAAAAGTGACCTCACTGGAAGCTCTGCTGAGAATTGGAATCTCAACACAGTAGACTGAAGTGTCTCCTTCCCTTCCATGTTACTCAAATTCTGTTTGATTTTTTTCTTGTGTTTTCTGAGCCAGAAAACATCATGTAGAAGCAGAAAACCTCTCAGATAGCTCTTGCAGTCACTGCTAGTGGTACAGTTTTTGTTACAGCCAGGGCAATTCAGATGCAGATCTCCAGCGTTCTGTAACAAATGACTCAAAGGTGCTCAGCACCCTAGATAGAACTAGAAGCACGTCTGTTCAGAAGTGAAATCATCTGAAAGGAGATGCCAGGGGATAAATTTCAAAATAGGATGATAAAAAAAATTATAAAAAATCTACATCTGTTCACACTGTAGCAGTTCTATCCTCAAAGAAAGTGTTGTAAAGATTGTTGAAAGGAAGAGTTCACTCACCACTTCTGGAATCTGACTCCATGCAGAAAATTAACAACTGAACCCAAACCCATGCAAATGGAGAAAGACCCTCCATAATCAAGTCTTCACGACACAAGACACAGTGTAAGCAGAGAACTGTTCATTGGCTCTGAGTCTCCTCTCTGCCTACAGTGCTTTGCAATGGATTGGTGGGTTTCTGAACATATTGCTGATGTTAGGTAACTTCTGGTTCAGATGCCTTCTGGTTAGGATCTCATTCAGCAGTATTCAAGCAGAGAGGTATATCCAGCTCTCTGCTGGCTGTTCAGATAACTGTGGGTAATTATTCTTCTTAGTTAAAAGGGTAGGAATTAGATTTCAGGAAATTAAACACTTACTGTAAGTTCTTGCATGTATTTTGATATCAGCAATTTATATCTTCTTGTTTCCAGAAGTGATCAAGCATTAAAGAATTAAAGATTGGAAGAGAGCTGGCATCCAATGATTGCTTTTGAGTGCTTGTTACACGGTTAGTTATCTAAAAGAAATGTGCTGCTTTCTCACTTGTTCTTCCTGTACCTTGATTAAGCTGTGTCAGTTCATGCATAGAAAGAACGCGAGTAAGCCATTCTATACAGTTACATTACCAGTTTGATGAGGCAGTGTTACATATTTTGAATTTTTACAGAGCACTTCTTTGTTAAATGCAAATCCTTGTCCTGACCTTTCAGCTGAAACAGAGGAATCACAATACTATTAATAAAATATCTAATGTTGCACAGGTTCAATGAATTGTCTTATGAGATCAAGATTTTCAGTTATTTCATGTCTCAGTTTTAAATCATTATATGGTTTTGGAATCTCAGTTCAAGTATGATTTAGTTCTCAAGACTATGAGGAAGAGAGAAAAAACTGCCAATATCACATTGGTTAGGGGTGTTCAGTATTAGATTTGAATGTTCAGCTTTGGCCAATGCTTATTCAAAGAAACTTGTCTCCAGACAAGGATGTGAAAACATGATGTTTTGTACAATTTCATGAGTCCTTTTGTAACTGCAGCTACAATGTCACAGAGGGTCACATGTGAACGAACTCAACTGCTATAGGCCTTGACTTTCAAACAGTAAGAAATTCATTGTGCTTTTATATACAAACCTAAATATTAACCATTGGACCACGGCACTTGCAACATTGCTCCCAGATTAAATGAGATAAGGGAATTTTCTTTCAGCAAAACAGTAGGGCTGCTGAACCTAACACCACAGAGAACAGCCTTCTTGCAGACTGCAGTCACCCTGCTGCTGTAGACCCTCCCTGCCCTCTTCTACTAATTCGTGCTTCCACCAACACCACCTCATCCTCCTCTTCCACTGCAGTTGCCAAGAATCTACTTAAGAAATCTCGGCAGGATTCAGAATCTGGCCCAGCATTTCAATTGGCTGATGTATTTCAGCTGTAGGAAAAATTGAAAGTTGGAGCCTGAGAAACCAGGAAGTGGAGAACTGAGCTCTGCCTTTATGAGCAAACATTGTCAACTGTCTTCATACTTGCCAGACGGTGTTGCTTAGAGGGCTGAGTTTTCTCTGAGATAAGGATAGTGAATCTTCTTAATATTTACAGATGCTGAGAGTTCCTTACACTTTCTTATGAGTACACACCACAATACCTGTTCACAGGTTTGTATGGACTTGCAAGTTACTGAAACTGAAAAGCTAGTCTTGGTTTGATCAGTGTCACAAGACTGCAGTTAGAACACAAGGAACCAATAATTTCTTTCATTACTTTATAGTTTTATTATTCTCACTCAGGGTGGTGACACACTGGAACTTGTTCCCCAGAGAAGTTGTGGATGACCCATCTCTGGACTCATTCAAGGCGAGGCTGAATATGGTTCTGGGCAGCCTGGTCTTGTGGCTGGTGGAAGGGGGGGTAGAAAGCAGATGATCTTTGAGGTTCTTTTCAACCCAAGCCATTGTATAATTCCGCGCTTATTTAGTAAGAAAACAAAATCAGACTATTTCTTTTTCAACTATTTTTTGTTGTTGTTTAGGAAAGTTTTTAAGAAACAAATCTCAGGTCAATTCATGAAGTCAAATGAAAGCTACCTACATTGAGTTGCATAGTTTTCCTTTATGAAAACTATGAGAACTAAGGAGAAAATGGATTTTTCCCATGTAATTCAAAGAGATGAGCCAGCATTTTAGAGAAAGCGCTTTTCAGATGGCAACATCTTCAACTGATATATTCATAGAAGAAAAAAAAAAAAACAGAAAAAAGAAATAAAAGCAGTGTATTACTATGTTTGAAATTCTGAATTCCATGGAAAGAGATCAAAACTGAGTCAAGTCTGACAGCTATTACAGGAGAGTCAGTTACTTTGCACAATTCATATTTATTGGAAATCATTTGTCTTCTCAAAAAATGACATTATGCTGTTATACTTGTATTAAATGTACAAATACAAGTGGCTGTTGTGTCAAATAGTTTTTTATATAATTTTATTTATTCAAATCAGGTTTCATGGGTCTTTTTTATGCATTTAAATGTTAATTATTTGAATGAAATATAAGAGATTAATTCTCACTTGTGTGCAGACATATTTTTAACTTATAAAACGTATAAAATTGTAGTTTTATTTTAAAAGAAAGGTCAGTTTTTTTGGACTGTATTAGAAAATTTACCAAAGTGAAATTTGGATGCTCTATTGACCCTCTTTCTTTTCATTTTTATCAAACACAGGAAGAATAAATGAATTTTCATTCTTTATTTAAATAATAGATTATGTTGGTGAATTTGAATAAAATTTGATCTACTGACATATACTCTCTAAGAACAAGAACTTTTTATTAAAACAAAGGGAAAACAACATTCCTCCACTCCCGCTTCTCAGCCTCTGTATTATATCATGGTGAATTAGAGCATAAACAATCTTTTCAATGTATTTGGCATCCTTTTTTTTAATATAACTCTCTGTTGTTTGTTTATAGTTAATGTACTGTCCATCTATCGATAACGATGATCAGAAGGCTAACGAACTAAGAAAATAGTTCTACAATTAAAATGTTTTACTGGCACACCTAAATGCAGTAAAACTCCATTATTTAATATAGACAGATGCTTTTCAAAATGGTTCTCACTAAGTTTGGAATGTTCCTCTGAAAGCATGCCATCTTTGAATCATGCCTTCTTTTAGGCGGTCTTGACATTTCTCCTATTCCCTCTTCCTCTTCCCACACTAAAAATTACAGTAATGCAAAACCCTTTGGACACAAATGATGATATATATTTGATCCATGTCTGGTATAATGGATACTTCAGGCATTGGCTTGAGAAGTAAATATATATTTCCCTGAAGGATGAAGCTGACACAGTAAAATTTTGACTCAAAATATCTATTTCGAAAGGAGCATAAGTTCTGCTGAATTTCTTCAAATGATTTTACTACATCTTTCATTTTTCATGTCAGTTGACTGTTACCTCAGAAGATCTTGAAACATTTATCTAACTTGAATCTCTACAATGCTTTTTGTAGTTGAAGAATTTTTGTTTGTCAGAACTGCTTTAATCCATAATTGTGTGTTTTTGTCGTGCTAAAGATCATAAATAGGGACATAAATCTCTGACAAATGCTCTTCTTAACATTTTAGTCTAAAACCAACCATATTCATACACTTCTATACGACACTTTTTTCTCTACAGAACCACCAGTTCAATATTAAATGTTCCAATAAAATTTATTTGAACAAAGTTAAATAAAATATTTAAATTTTATAAAATTTCAAATAAACCAAACAAATAGAATATATTATAAATCTAAAAAAAAATAATTCTATTCATCTCAGTCATGTAAAATACATACATTTGTGGTTCCTATGTACTGATCATGTTGAGATAAGTGGCAATTTTGTGCAAGATGTCTATGACAGAGATGAATATTTGTATTTGCTATGAGAAATACCTTGACTACTAACAAATTTAAGGTCGGAGAAGAGTAAATTTTATTTCATCATTCAAGACAATTTCAGATGTTTAATTACATCTAGTGTATATAACATACAATCAGAGGCTCTGAACTGCCTTAAAGACAAAATAAAAGAGAGTGTGAATGCCTGAAATAAGATATGGACAGACTGTAAAATATGTTTCCAAAAGTGAAAAATCCATTCCAAGATCTTGGTTAAGGTTGTGGCTATCAATGCACATGCCTTGGTAAAGTGGCTTGTTCTCTATTAAGGTATCTGAGCTTACATTGATGTGGTTTCTCTCTTTGGCCTGCTGAAATAAAAAAATATTGAAAAGCATAACAATTTATTACTCATATTGTTGATGTCATTCTGACTGCTCAACATATTTGGGTGATAAAATCCAAAGGGCAGTACCGAATTCAGCATAAGCAATAGAAAATCCATTCACTTTTACTTAAAAAAAAGTCTGTTCCTAATGACATAAACACTACTACTTATACTAAGTTTTGTTGCAGAGCTTTTGGTAAATCTATCATTACACAAACGGATTTTGCATTGGGCATCAAACTGTCATGCCATATGCAACTTTTTTTTCTTTTTCCTGGAATATTTGTCACTAAGGTGCAGAGTAGTTGTTACAGAATATTCAGAATTGAATGAAGTTGAGGTGTTCAGCATTAATCTTCACTAGCAAAAAAGGTTTAAAAGTAATTTCATATAAATTGGCCCAAGTTGATGCAAAGAGGATGTTCTTTTCTGTCAATAAGTGAATGCTTCAAAACATAAATGAGAGGTTTAGAGGAAAATGTTAAATTACAGCATTATCCGTTGACAGCAAGAGCTGCATACAATGCATTAAATTAAGAATCAGTGGATTTGTCATGGTAATATGATGTAAAATTCATTTTTCTGCTGTAAAGCTGGAGTATCTAGATTCTTTCATCAAAATTCAATTGCATTTGAACTGTTTGAAGAGAAAAAAGCTGCAACAAAATATGACTGTAGTAATACTTTCCAAATAATCTGGTTTACATTTTATAAAATTGCAAGAACGTGCTTATCTAGGTTTCCACATAAGAATAAGGATTCTGTTGAAAATTATCTTAAGGTTTTCAGGAAAAGAGAAAAATTAAACATTATTGGAAAAACAAAGCATAAAATACAGAACAAAACATTTATTGAAATGAGTTATAGTTAGAAAAGATACAACATCGTAGAGTCACAGAATCACAGAATCATTTGAGTAAGAAGGGACCATTACAGGTCATTTAGTCCAACTACCCTGAAATGAACAGGAGCATTCACAGCTAGATCAGGGTGCTCAGAGTTGGCCTAGCTGGGTCTTGTAAGCTTCCAGGGATGGACAACCACCCTCTCTCTGGGCAACCTGTTCCAATGCTTCACCACTCTTACTGTAAAGAAAAAATAAAATTCCTTATATCCTAAATTTCCTAAATTTCTAGGTCTAAATATCCCCTCCGTTATTTTGAACCTTTTCCCCCTTGTCCTGTCTCAACAGATCCTGCTAAAGGGTTTGTCTCCTTTCTTCTTATAGTCTCCCTTTAGATACTAAAAAGCCTCTCTATCAGGGCTTTCTGGAGCCTTATTTCTCCAGAAGAGAACTGTCCCAGCTCTCTCAGTCTGTTTTCTTAGGAGAGGTGTTCCATTCCTTGATTCAGTTTCGTCTCTCTCCTCTGGATGGACTCTAACAGGTCCACATCTCTCCTGTGCTGAAGACTCTACATCTGGACACAGCACTCCAAAGCAGAATAGATCGGCAAGATCACCCTGCTGGTCACACATCTTTTGATGCAGCCCAGGATACAGTTGACTTTCTGGGCTGTGAGGGCACATTGCTGGCTCATGTTCAGCTTCCCATCCACCAGTACCTCCAGGCCCTTTTTGTTTGCCAGGGCTATGTTCTGCTCCATCCTTACATCCCTCAGCTAGTACTGATAATAAATGTTGCCACAACCCAGGTACAAGATCTTGCAGTTGTATTTGTTGAATTGCATGCAGTTCTCTTGGGCCCACTGCTCATCCTGTCTGGGTCTCTCTAGATGGCATCCCATCCTTCAGGTGTACTGACTGTACCATACATCTTACAGTCATCCACAAACTAGCTGAGGGTGCACTCTATCCCACTGTCGATTGTATTGATGAAGGTGGCTAGAGGAGCAGCATGAGAGTCATTCCTTGATGGAATCCAGAGAAAGACTAGAGATACAAAATATTTTTAAAATTAGCATGTCATGAACCAAATGATATTTCCTAATGTTTTTTTCCACCGTTTTGAATTTCTGAATAGCAGTTTGTTGGTTTTTTTAAAGTTCATTTAAGTACTATGATGTCGTTTTCTGTCAGCTGCATACTGTATGGGATTCATCTCGATCACCAGCAAATGAGTTAACCAATCTATATTAATTTCTCTCCATGATCTGTGGCAGACAAAGGCAATTCATTCCTTTCTAAGGTAGGTATGTAGGATATTTAGGACATGTTGTAGCTGGGGAAGTGTTCCTCTTGTTAACTAAGATAGTATTTAATCCTGGATATATAGGTTATGTATGGCTATTATTTGGTAAGATTAATCTGACCAAGAGATGGAAGACAAACTTTTCAACCTGCTATTTAGGACCTAAGTTATTATAAGTAGGTAAAGAAGAGATGAGGGATAACTATGGTTAAGGACATGTTTGTTTTTTCATGTGTCTGTAAACTCTGATGTTGCGGCATTAAAATGTAGATGCATTTTCCTATGTAATGTTTAAATTTCTGCTTCATTCCATAATCATAAAACATTTTGATAAAAAAAATAATTATCTCTGTATGCAACATTTCTAAAAAAGCTGACTTTTTTTTTTTTTTTTTTTTTTTGTATGAAAGCCAGTAAGCTTCAGCTAGATATTCCCATGCAACATTGTTTTCCGAAACTCTGATTGTTATGACATGCTGTTGAAAGCCAATGTGATTCAGTAGAAGAACTTGTTCACAGAATCTTTTAATCCAGTTAGCTATTTAATTGCAGGTCTGAGAACAGCTTGCTCCTGCATATATTCAAATCTTAATTGTCTGCTGAGTACAGATTTTGTATTATTTTTGAAATTCCAGAGCTGTATCTCAAGGTCATAATTGCACTTAGTCAGGCAGCCTATCAGAGCTTTAAGACAAGTGCACCTGCATGGACTTAGATGGTAATAGAGTTTAGACTAGTGCTGTGCAATTAAAGTAGTGAACATTCTCCAAATGTTTTAGAGAAAAAGAAGTCTGTAGAAGTTGAAGTCCATTTAACAGCATATTTGTCCTTAGGGACTTCCATATATTTTTGTCTTTAGTTCCCAGATTACAATATTTAATCTTCATGCTTGATAATCACTACCCTAAGAATTTCTGCATTCAGATATTTCCTTGGCTACTCTTCAGAATGCTACCTTTCTGAGTTCTGTCCAGATAGGCAGGCAGTCTTCCTTCTCACCAATTTCTTTTATGGTTCTTTTTTTTTTTTTTTTTTTCTCCAGGGTCTCTCTTCCATTCTGAGGATTGGATAGAATTCTCAACTATGATTTTAATCTTTTAACTTCATTTTCTCTTTCCGTCATCTACAAATGGAGTCATTCAAACAGAGCTGCCTTGAGGCATCTTAACCATGTGGGCCCTACAAGAGGATGAAGAGGATGATATGTTATGGCCAGATTGTTTCTAATGTTAGCAGACAGTGGATACAGCCAAGACAGAGAGTGAATGAAGTTCTTTGGTTTTGCTATTCCTGCTGCTTGCAGAAACAAGCAAGACTGGGGGGGATGTGTCTTTTGGGAAAGATCTCATCAAACCTTGATTCTGTTTTGATGGCAACAAGAGCTATAAACTTGCTTTTCCAGTCTAATATGTACAATGAGTTTGTGGCTGCTTTGCCCACCCTTGCAGAAAGCTGCCCTGAGTGACAATCTTCATCTTTTCATGGAATTGCTCCTGATCCTCAGTGGGAGAAATGCACATTGTGTACAATGCCTGAAGTCCCTTTCTTTATGTGATCATGTAACTGCTTTATCCCAGGACTCATTTATAGCTTACACCAGAGATGTCAGAGTATCATTTTCCCAAAACAGTCACTACAAAGACTTGCCAAAATAACTTTCTTTATGAAACTCCCTCAGTGGAGTTTGCTAATACTGAGAAAAACTTTCAGGGGAGAAAAAAAGAGAACAATCAGTGCTTCATACAACAGCTTTGGTTTGGTTAGAGGAAATGTTCCTGAATCCTTAGAATTTTTCTTGAAAGCTAGCCATTATGAGACAACAGTGTAAAGAGCAGTAAAATGTTGATTCAAGTAGCTAGCAAAGAATGAACTTACTGAAGACAAATGTCTCCAAGCACTCGGAATACCAGACAGAGAAAAAGAAGACAGTGACTTTTAACAGGCAAGGACCTAAGAAGTCAAACTTTGTCATGATAATACAGGCACAATAAAACTGAAATCCACAGTATTTTGCCTACTTGGCTATTTTCAGGGTAATTTTAACCTGAGGCATATTTAAAATTATTCTTTCTACCTTATTTCTTTTATCTGACATGTCTTTACCTGTCCTTATCTAATGTGATTGCTTTTAATTAAAACAATCTGGATGTGGACTTGGCAGCTGTTATAGTGGGGTAAATCACATTCAACTTCTTGAGTGCAGAGCTACAGAGGAAAGGAAGGTGTCACAGTGCCAATTTAAAAACCATACATAATATTCTTTATTTCCATGTTAGAACTGGGTGTGTTGCCAGCTTCTCCTTATATAGCACATGAGCCTAGATTCATCTCATCTAAACTGAGGCTTTTATCTCAGGCATCTCAACTAGAAGCCTTCTTGTCTAATTATTGAAGAGAAGCAAGCAGCACCAGGAGGTAATTCATTCCACTTAGCATCTGACTGATCCCCTGCAGGTGCCCTTAGCTGACCCTTTTGCCTGAGCGGATGATGGCGAGCAAATAAAGTTTTAGTTTGGCAAATGTCTACAGCTGGATGGGAAAATTTAGGCCATCCTGTTCTGCTACTTGATTGTTTTAGAACTGTGAGTTCGGCCCTGAGGCTAATTATATATTATGTATATTATATATATATATATAGAATATATATAGAGAGAATATGGAGAAGTAGATACGTAAAGATGAAAAACATGGCAGCCAGCATACTCTGCGGAGAATAGCCTCAATAAAGAACAGTAATATGTACCTAAGGCATGTTGCTGCCAATATCTTATGTAGCACAATACCTACAGTTTTAAATCAAAGCAAGTTATTTTGTGTTTGCCTCATCCATATAAACATTAACATTGCATACGCTTTCCTACCTCTAATAGGAGGACAGTTAGTTTTTTAGGTCCACTTGTCTTCTTTGAGTCCGGAGAAAAAATATGTGTATGACTCAAAATCCCAAACAGTGGAAACATGCCAGGTTTCTTCTGTATGTGAAAGTTCAGACTGTTCTCCCAGGGAGAAGTTTTTATGTATTTGTCAGACACAATAATCTGGTCAGTGTTTCTAAACTCATTACCAAGGTACTACTCCAGGCTTGAAGAGAAATACAGCAGATTAGGCCTACATCCAAAAGGGAATTTAGTGTTGTAATGCTGAGGCTTGCAGTGCTTGATGTTTGGGCACACAGTCTCTACAATGGAGGCCAAAGCTAAAACTGTTCTTTGATTCCCCCTGCAATCTACAAGGTGAAATAGTTTCCTCAAAGCCAGATTTCATCACACAGCAGCACAGTGAGCAGAGACGCATATGTGTCATAAGTGGCAAAGTCTGAGGATCATAATGCGGCTATGATCATTGCTACTGATTGTTAAAGTGACAATAATATATACCCTGGTAGTTCAGAGTCCAACGAAGGGTTAATTTCATTTCTGAAATAGGAGATTGTTCCAATTTCTTCAGAGTAAGCCGACTTACCCATGCCACTTGTGATACTGCTAGTTTGCACCACTGTAGTGCATTCCAACTTATTAACAGAGGCTTTAATTCTTATTTACTTCTGTGCTTTATCAGGGGCTTTAACAGGGGCTTTAACAGGGGAAAGATGAGAGTGTTCTTCCCAGAAAAAAATAACAGACAAGTGGAATGATGTTGGAAACAAGACAGGAGGAAACAGAAGTTGTGTTTTGTTTGTGTATGAAGGTGCCATTTCAATGGCTGTAAAATTCCCACAACAGACTCTTAATGTCAGGAAGAGTGAGTGGGCAGCATTTTGGACAGGGGTGCTCACGCAAAGATCACAGAAAAAAGTGCTGGCAGCAGTCCCCCTCCTTTTGTTTGGGGTTGTGACACAAAGTGGATGTGGTAGGATCAGTATTCAGGAGGGAGTATACAAATAATCCCTTGACTGAAGATAGTTCCACCAAGATGTTAGTCATCAGGAGCAGAACACAAACCACAACATACTGATCAAAGAAAACTTGCCTAATCTAAAAAATGTGAAGCAGTAATAAGAACCTAGTTCTGTCTGCTCTGCTGCTGTGCTCCTGGTGCGCTGTAGTGTATGTCTAGATTTGATGTAGTATTAGTCTACGTAGAAAATGTTACATACAAATGGAATAAATTTTTTTTGTATTTATAATATGCCTCTTCCAATGCAAAACATCACAGTATGGACTACTATGTTTCATCATTTTGAATAAAAGCTGTTCTGTAATTCTTTCTGTTATTTTATTTAAAAATTTAGTTTTAAAAGTGACAGAATCTTGGAGAATCTGCCAATAGTTAGAAGGAAGAAAATAAAGCACACATCTTAGTTTGAAGTGCAATCATTTTCTGTAACGCAGTTTGAAGAAAATTAAGAACAACACAGGAAAACAAAACATTCTTTAAAGCTGAAGTTTATCTGTTTGTAAGAATCTATTTGACTCACAAGGATAACACAGCTGTGGGTTGATTTTCACACAGAATTTTTGCTGTGCTGCTGTCAGAGACCCAAAACCAGACTTGAGTCCACATCCACTATTTCTTGTACAGGTGTTCTAACTACAAGGCAGATGTGCAAAGGCTGAATAGCACATTCTTTCACAAAAGAAATACAATCTTGCTTTGCATACTTGAATGAATACTCTTATTATGGTCAGGTGGAAATTAGGTTCTAGTGAAAAAAAGGATAAATAAATCATTTTAATTAGCGTTATTTTAATATTATCCATAATAGTTTTCCCTTGAAGAAACTGGGGAAACATGATCTAAATTAATTTAATCTATGCATCTGCTCAGCTGATCAATGTGTTTCTGTTCATTCCAGCTGGAATGCTGTTTTGAATTGGTCCTGAAGTGTCTCTTTGGTACAGAGTTAAGTCCATCATTTCAATCCTGTAGTGGAAAGGTCCATGTTGTAGAGATAAATAAGAAGAACAAGAAAACAAAAAGGGTTAATATTATCCTCTTAAAGCCATCATTATCTGTCTCCTTCAGACAGTGTATGTTGCTATCTTGCATAGTTGCAAAATTCTCTTAAAATGTTTGCTATATCCTGAGTATTTGCAACATATGGCAGTCTAAAAACTAATTTTAAAGAAGCATTGATTTAATGATTCTTTCTTTCAAAAATCTCAAAAATCTGTATCAGCCCTGGGGTTTGGAAATTCTTGCATTTTTAACAGGAATTAACAAGCATTAAGACTGGGATTCTTAATTTGACTTTCAGTTTTATTTCAGCCTGGGAGAAAGAGATTTCAACTGCCCTTTTGTTTTTCAATCTGACTTTTATTGGTACAAGTGAGATTTTAAGCTCTTCTGAGAAGCACATGTGGTTTTCAGTTTTATAGGAATGATTATGCCTTTTCACAATGCTTTTTACTGAATTCTTCCTTTTTCTAAATAGTTATTTCTGTGGGAATTATCCAGGATGGATCATTTTAGAGTAACTTAAGTTAGAAACTATTGTTGCAGAAAGGAATAAGTCAACATTTTCTAAACAAAAAAATGCATTCTACATGAGCGATAATTTTTGTGCATCTTCATAGTTCTTGCAGTTGCATGAACAACTGGGACTTGTTAAACTGCTGGCTGACCATGACTGTCCCCTGAACATATTTCAGACTCCTGTTGTTTGGGCCATACTTGGAGGATTTTTTTTTTTTTTTTGAATTTAAAACTGAGTTATATGACCAAAAACTCCTGTTACGTGTAACATAAAGATGTGAAAAATTTATGTATTATATTGCCATCAGGTCCATAAATTATTTATTTTTTCTTTTTTTAAACATTCATAGAAATTGGTTTACAACATGGTTTAATCAGATTGTTGTAGCTTTATTTTCTGAAAAAGTTTAAATGAATTTAGCTTGCAATACTTCTAGCGCTCCAGCAAAGTTTTTATAATGAATTGGCTCTGTCAGGTTTATCTCAATGTGAATCACATTTTCTTGTTGTTCAACTGAAGAATATGTGTTAGTGGTGTGGGTATTGGAAAAAATTGCTAGCATCAGAAGGAACTTTGTTATAAGTGCAGTACTGACACGAAAGGGAGACTGTTATATTTTTCATCAGCTGCCTATGATTTAACTTGTACTGCCAAGCCAACTTGGCTGTTCAATATTATAATGGAAGCAAAGCATTTATTTTATTAAAAAGTATGTACGTGCCAGTATTACATAGTTAAGGATTTCAATAGTACATGTTAGAGACTCTGAGTGGATCTATGTGTAATTTAGCATACCATTTTCCTTATACAAGATGCTCATTCTGTTGTCTCTGTGAAGTTGGTCTGCACATTTTTTGTGTCTTTTAAGTAAATTAGGACTAATAGTGGGTAAAAAATCATTTTCTGACAGATTAAGAAGGATTTAAGTAAGAAATAATAATAATAATAAAAAACACCTGAGAGAGAGAGAGAGAAAAAAAAATCAAAACTAATTGTAAACTTATGGATTTGAAGGCTGGACTGTTCAGTGGATAAAGAATTGGTTGGATGGTCACAGCTAGAGGGTTGAGGTCAATGGTGCTGTGTCCAAGTGGAGGCTGTGACAAATAATGTCCTCAAGGGGTCAGTCCTTCGACCAATGCTCTTCAGCATCTTTATCGATTACATAGTGGAATCACATGCCCACTCAGCAAGTTTGCAGATGACAACAAGTTGAGTTGTGCATTTGACAAAATAGAAGAAGGAATATCATCCAGAGAGACATGGACAAGATGAAAAATTGGGCTTACATGAGTGTAATGAAGTTCAGCAAGGCCAAGTGCAAGGTGTTGCTCCTGGCTCTGGGTGATTCCAGATATGTGTACAGACTGGGAAAAGAACTGATTGAGAACAGCCCCTCAAAGAAGGACTTGAGGGTTATGGTGGATGAAAAGCCAGACATGAGCCAGCAATGTGTGCCTGCAGCTCAGAAGATCAACAGTATGCTGGGGTACATTGAAAGAGGCGGTGACCCCAGCAGAGAGAAGGAGGAAATGGTCCCACCCTGCTCTGCAGTCATGTTGCCTCACCTGCAATGCTGTGTCCAGTCTGGATCCTTCCACACAAGAAAGATGTGGAGGAGGTCCAGAAGATGCTCAGAAGACTGGAATATCTCTCCCATCAAGTCCTGTCAGAACGGAAAAAAAAGAAGGTTTTGGAGAGATCTCATTGTTACCCTCTAGAAGCTAACAAACAGGAGGGAGGCAAAAGTAGATGATCTATAAAGTCCCTTCCAACTGAAGTCATTCTAAGATTCTATCATTACATGTAGCTAAGAAAAGTGTCTTATCCAAGCACCTCAAATAGATGCATTTCTTCCACCCAGAACTTCTCATCTTTACTGACAGTTTACTCATCATCTGAAAAAAGTTCTGTATATATTTTGCATAAACATTCTATCTCTGACTTATTTCCTTAAAGTACTAGGAAATTCTGTGAAGGATAGCCATTCATTAAGCCACACTGCTTTGTTTGTTTTGGCAGGCTGATTATTGTCAGAAAAATGCACACGTTAATAAGACTGTAAAGGCAGCTGGTAGGTTTAGATTTTTCCTTATATAATGTGTAATTGAATTAAGTGAACATTTATATACAAGAACTTCTATGTAGCTCCACAGAGTACAGATTTAGCATTAATATCTTCTTATGCTTGCTTACACTTAGAAACTTATTACAATAAAACACATGTATATTATGCAAGATTTAAGTAACATGCAGATGCACATATTTAAAATAAAACAATATGTCCATAGTCTATATAATTGTTAGTCCTAACTTCGAAACATCTGGTTTCAAAGTTAATATATTTGAGAACACAGGTAAGCCTTTTGAGTACATTTGCAGTATTATAAAATTCCTTGATAATGTTAAGGGTCACACTGTGCTGTTGTTTTGTTGTTTTGTTCATCAAAGCGTCAAGATATTTACCCTATGACTTTTCCAAACACTATACCTTTGAAAAGAAGGATTCATAAATATGAGGTCGGTGCCTGAAGAGACTTCTGACTGTTTTGAAAGTGAACACTCTGTGGATTGTATCTTAAGGTATATTTTCATGCTGATATCGAATTTTTATATAATAGCTGTTGTGCTTCAGCCATCAGAGCCAGGAGTCAGAAATTCCTGGCATGTATTTGTTTCAGGCACCCTGACTTTCTGTGCATGAAGACTGCCTGACTGCACTCTGTACTAACTAGGACTTGAAATTTTGGGGGAAAAAAATCAAAAATTACTCAATTCAGATCTAGAATATCTGAAAACATATGTTTTTGACTTAAAGTGGAACAAATCTTTCTTAAGATATTTTTATTTCCAAGTTTTATGCACTTCTGCTACCACAGTACTATGATTTCGCAAAGGCTTAAACTCTGAAAACATTTCTAAGACTTCATCAGTGGGATCAGAAAAGAAAGTGCTTATCCAACTGCAACCTTGCTGTGCACATTAAAAAAAATCCACTGTTGTAACATATTTAGGCTTTCATGTTTCATTTAGGCTTACATGGTTGACGCTTACGAAATAATATACAGAACAATAACCACATCATCATCTTTTCCTGAAAGTGGTTTTGTTTGTGGGAGTGACAAACAAGGCTGATTGTAATAGATAAAATAAATAAGAGGCAGGCAGGACATTTTTTAAATGCTAGGAGAAGAGATAAGCACAAGACTGAAACCTGCAAAATAAGCAGTTTTGGCATTAGAAAAAGGTTGCATTTAAGGACAGACCTGTTCCTACTTACTTATACTTAAAATCTTCCAAAACATTTATAAACTTGCAAATGCTTTTGTAGAAACGAAATTTTTTTACAGATAGACAGATAGATAGAATTACAGCTGGACACTTCATAGGTTAAAGAAACAGAATTAGTTTACCTGGGAAACTTTATTGAAAAGTCAACAGTATGTATGTTGCATACAGAGAGGTGCAACTGAAGTTAATTTTGTCTTTCAAACAGGAATATTCTTAAATGTCTGGAAATGTGACTGTGTGACTGGCAAATACTCAAGTACTGTTGTGCTAAACTCCTATAATGCCTGTATAAATGTTTAGGATTAGAATAAAATACTAATACTGTATTTTTAGAGGTGGTAATCAGCTTTGCTTTTTTAATCCATTCTGCTGATAGTGATTAGCATTATCTGGACTTTTTATGAGGAAAGTCTTGTTGAAAATGAGCTTCCTTGTCAAAGTAAAATAATAGATCATCTTTCTGGGATTTTCTCTTAGCTCTTTCCTTTTCTTGGGAGAGGTTGAAGTGTGCTTTGCAGTCTAAGTCCCACAATGAGAACAGCACTTGAAAGCATGGGGCAGCATTAAGGAGATGACACTGCCCTTCCTTTGTTCTTGGCTGAGAAAATATGTATGTCTGTAGTGTGCCAGTGCAGTAATGAGTTTGTAACCTGTACTTCTGTGGGAAAGGGCACTAAAAGTCAAGTTCCAAAGTGCTTCAAATGAAATGCTGATACCTTCTTTCTGAGTTAAAAGGAGTTGTTTGAAAGCATAGAGAGGACCAAGTAAGTCTCCAGTTGGGCTATTGAATACTGACTATTGTCTAACTTGTACTAATATGTTTAGAATGTCATTCTCCTGTTTCACAAAGCTGTGAGATTCCTTTATTTTGAAATGCTTACTGCTAACTAGATAATTTAAAAACTTAAAAATCAAACTCAGTTCCAGTGAGGCAAGTGGTCAGTCAGAAGGAACCTCAGTAGGTGCAATGACCACATCTTCAAGTGAGACTGAGAAATGCCACTTTATAACACATTGTTTCTCATCAATTTAAACAGCAGTAGTTAATCACTGTCAGAGAATTTTTTTTCTAAGTGAGAAACAATGCACAGCACAACATGTTCAGTACTGCTCATTACAGCATAGCATGCTTGATGATTATTTAAAACGTGCACTGTTGACACTCTGATTTTTCTTCAAATGTAACTGTTCTGTCAGGGACGGACAGGGTCTGAACATGAAACTGAATCATAGAACCATGCAGCAACTTGTGACACAGAGAGAAACACCAAAATAGAAATCATACATCACCCACACCACATTTCCTGAAGTGTTTGCAATGAGCTGTGCTGAGTTTCTGTTTATCTTAGTGTAATGCATCTAACCATTGCTGACCCACATACATTTCCAGCTGTGCTGAGTCCTGGCATACTAAACATGAGATGAAGCTATTGAAAAGGAACACTTTCTAAACCATAGAATTTCTCAATGCAATAGAAAGATCTATTGGAATTTCATGATTAGATGAAAACTTGTTACAATGAGTCCTGTAGTGAACATCTCAGCTCAGCTGCCCAAACTACATCTGTGCAAGATGTAGTAAGGTCAGCTTCATATCAGTGATGTAATAATGTTGTTATGATGTAACTCCTGGGCCTTGGCATGACCCCCCCCCCCCTTTGTATCTTTCTGTATTCAAAGCATAGCTTGGACATGCTGACTCCTTTTACTTTAGTAGATACAGCACTGTGGCATACCATTCTGAAAAAAGTCTTTAAAGATATTTTAATCTGTATGCACATCAAGCCAGACTTTTTTAGAGTGTCTAAGGAGAAGCTTGAGGAGATGGTTCTGAGATTGCATATGGAAACTTTGTAGGAACATCCAGAGCACATCAGCAGAAGAATTTGCTGTGAGAAAGTTTCCCCTGACTTCTATATGCCAGATTAATCAGGCGTGTGCATTGGTTTGAGCACGTCATTATTGCTGTGTGTGGTGGTTACAGCCGCAACTTGTGACTTCTGTCTTGACTTAAACATGTTCCCTATGTTATGTATTTTAATTAAAGAGATAGAGAAACTCCATTTAGAGAAGTACTGCAGAGCTCAGGAACTCCCCGGTAAGAATTCAGGTTAGGCAGAAGTTGGCTTACAGCAATCCATGTAACCTGCATTCTACTTCAAACGGGCTGTTTTTCTAAGTGGGACAAAGGCAAATATAAAAATAGTATCTGAATTTGTGACTTAGAAAACCAGGACAGTTAGTAATGCAATCTTAGTAGCAATTGTGGATGCGTTAAGTGGGTCATAAGAATTTGTGGTGTGACAGTTCATACCAGGAAGTTATAAACAGACGGGAGGAGGAAGTAATGTAAGAAATGACAAATCAGAAACAATGTAGACAGAAAAGTGACCTTTTGATTCTGTTTTTTCTTTTCTCTCTCTTGCTTTTTTTTTTTTTTTTTTCTTTTTTTTTCTTTTTCTTTCTTTCTTTTTTTTTTTAACAATTATTTTGTAGAAAACTACTTCAAAACCCCATGTTTTGATTTTATTAATGGAGAAAATGCAATGATCTGTGACCTCTGTTTATAGCAGATTCATTTCAATCATACAAATCGTAGCAGGAAATTAGAGATTCCAACTTTTTGGTAGAAAACTTGGTATGCAGAGAGTTTAATGGGAGCAGCCCATACAGCAAGAATGTAACCTTTGGCATGTGGATGCATCAGTTCAGTGCTTTGACTCTATCTTAAATAGGGAATGTGAGATATGCTTAGATCTTGGATGTTTCAGATATTTCTAAGTGACTTGGAAAGAAGAAAATTGAGGGTGTGAATCTGTATCTTCTCTGATCTTCAGATATGGGCTAGTTAAATCCATGTGAATGTTTGTTCCTCTTTTGTATTAAGGACAAAAATTGGCCTTTTTGAGATGTGATGCTGTGGAAGGTATTGATTTTAAAATAGGAAAAATACATCTAAGTATCTAGCTAGTAATTTCACAGAATCACAGAATCACAGAATCACCCGGGTTGGAAGGGACCTCAAGGATCATGTAGTTCCAACCCCCCTGCCTAGCAGGGGGGTTTTATAACTAATTAATTTTATAACTAATAACTAATTTATAACTAATCTTTCTTAACTTATGGCATTAACCACTTTGCAGAGAACAGACAGCTGTTTGATTTCTGACCTCAACAATGAGGAAAATTTTTTTTCTACTCTTGCATCAACTACTAGCTGGTGTTCCTGATAATTTTGCCCCAGATGCAGCTGCTTTTTTTTTTTTTTCTTTTTTTTTTTTTTCTTTTGACAAAGCATTTCAACATTCATTGGCATTCATTTCCGCAAAGGAGACACCATAATCTAAACATGGCTTTAATCAGCTTGTAAAACCACACCGTCCAGCAGGATTATCTTCTGCCACAGCATTTTACAGAAGGTTTATGTAAGAGTTCTCAGGTTTTATGAAAACAAGATACTCAGCATTAGGCAGGAAATTATTAGGAGTTCTAAGATACCTGAAATTTCTGAGACATCATTTAAATGCTTAGATCTTTCATGTGACACCTTTTAAGAAGTTTGTTTAGAAGTATCATTGCAAATACTTTATTTCAAAATAAACAATAAAGAAGGGAATAAAAGAGACCCAATCTGAATGCCCCCCTCTGGAAGCATTCAAGGCCAGGCTGGATGGGGCTGTGAGCAATCTGGATAGAGGGAAGTGTCCCTGACTATAGCAGGGGGTTGGAACTAGGTGAGCTTAGGGTGATCCCTTTCAATCCAAACTATTCTATGATTCTAATTTCTCATAGAGATTGAGTAGAGATATCTTTAAATAGCCTGAGTTATTGACAATTTCACTTAATTGTTCTTTGGTGATGAAGCTCACCCTGCTTTAGAGAGCCAGTGAAAGACCACATATTAGTTGCCAATTATGTGCATGCATTTTGTGCTGTCCTGTTGCTGGAGTTATGTCCCCATCCTAAGACTTCTATTAACTTTTATTACTAGATTTCCATGTTCAAAATCACCTCTAAATCTCTTTATCTTTTTCTTCCAATACTCGATGGGTTGCTCTTCTTGACGTTCTCAAAGGCTTTGTTTTTTTTGCTGGGCGCAAAGCTCCAGGTAACTTGGAGCTTATCCTCACAGTACTGTGCAGCACGTTGCATGCGTGCCTGAGCTAATGGAGGCCTGGAACCAGGAGAAGGATGTCAATGTCAGCACTGTGCTGCCAAGATCTTTCCGCACCCAGGTAATACACTAGTGCTGCTGCCCTGCTTCCAAAACTCATGCTGGTAACCTGGCACTCTGCTGTGCCATGCAGACAGACCTGTTTGGGTATGTGCAAGCTCAGGATCTCTGCTTTGCACGCTCTTGCACAACACAGACCTGCTTTCTTGTTTTCTGCTTAAAGGGTTCTGCCCATCCCTACTTTGAGTGTTAAAATTACACTGCTGTTACCATTTTCTGATTGTGATATTGTACATTTGGGTGCAAATATGTATTGAAATAAAACATGTTGTTTTTACTTGTTCATATTCTCAGTTGAACTCAACACATCAAGGTGTCATGGACATACAGTCGTCATGTTGTTCCTGGCATAACTGCACCTCATAAAAGCCTTTATATAACACAACTTCAAAAAGAAAGAACGTTACTAGATTACGCACTGAAGTGACTCACCTCAGGTGCAGATCTTTGTGCAAAAGCCAAGCAAATAGTGTTATGACATAAGTCCTTATTTGTAGAAATATTTAGGTGTTATTACACATCTTATTGTTACAGCACTGACAATTATCCTGGCCAGTCTGTCCAGGCTGTTTGGTACAATGCTGTGCCAAGTAGAGACCTGCAACAAGCACTTCTTTTTCATATGAACAGTGTTCCCCTTAGGCAGAGAATTTGTTTTATTGTTTCTTGTATTAACAAAAAGCAAGCAAGACAGGAAGGAGCATTTTCAAAAACAGCGGAGTCATCTTGACAGTTCCCACAGTCTTGAATCCTGTGAGTTGAAGCAGCTCAGCACCTCCTGGCATCCAATCCTTACTTACTTCAAATGCAATTAAACATGTCTGATGGGACTGATTGGGTGGCATAGCTGTGGATATGGAGATAAATCCAGACTGCACTGGTTTACTCCTTCATAGTGCACCATCATGTGACCGTGATTTATCGCCCACTCGATACATAAAGAATGATGACTGGGGCCTTGCCTCTCTCCTTGTCTAGGTCAGCTTTAATTACAAGGAGTGGAGAAGGGTTGCAGTAGTTCATGCGAGGTGTACAGAAGAACAAGGGACAGAAAATCCCTTGAAACTGAATAACCTAATCCACATCTGGAATGACCAAAACTGTGAAAGGCAGCTCGTAATCTGAGTTGCATGAAACTTGTTTTTCCTCTGAAGCAAATACATGACTCATTGATCTAAATCTGCACTGCACTTTGACTTTGTTGACCCCTTTGTTTTTTAATTCTCTCTCTTTTTATACTGCATTGCTTCTCCAATTTGTCCTCTCTATTTCCCACTGCCCGATAGTTCACAGCTAAATCAGCTAAGAAGAGGCCTGTGCTATAGGTTGGAATGTAATTTAGAACTGACTTTGCAAATGTACACTTGAAAAGGCTCTGGTAGAGAACATGTTTATTCACTGTAACACAGGCTCACACATGGGCAGCTTTCCCTGCAAAGAAAGGGGAAAAGCAACAAATGAGACAGTGTTGTGCTCTGCCAGTTCTCTTCAGGTATGACAGTTAAATCTTCTAAATCTAGCACGCCTAACCCTAAGGCAAAACTCTTGTGCATAATGATTACAACTGATGAAGTGGATGGCAATGACTCCTTATATATAGTAAAAAATATTGCTAGGCATACCATGCATCTAGAAAGGTTATTCATGACCTAACCCTATGATGTAAATCTAAAAGAGGAATAACAAAGTCCTAAAGCTAACTTAGAGAAATCTGACTGTGCAATGTCCCAGAAAACAAGCGGTTAGAGAGCAGTCATCAGCACAAGTCTGGGGACTTCCCCACCCAGAAGGCAAATGTTGCAGCAGAAATAACGACTTTCACTTCTTATGTGCAACACGCACTTAAGAACAAGCACATGACTAGGCACTGTGTACTTTTTACATGAAAATAGACTCTCATTAAAATGAGCACAGGGGTGTTTTATTTTTCTGATTATTTCTTTTTTTTATATATATCTTTTTCTTTTCTTTTGTGTGTGTGTATGTGCTGCTTTTTTACCTCAACATCTAGGAACTGAGCAACTTATTCATTTATTTATTTAATTTTGGCAGCATAAGAATGGGGCAAATTAGCCCTCAGGTGAGACCTTGTGCCAGTCATGACTCTAAGTAGACATTAAAGTAATGCTAAAGTTAATTTGACAAGAGGATCATGCATTTTTCACTACACAAAACTGATACGTACACAGTCATTGCATTGACCATAACATACAAAGGAAAATGTATTTAAACACTGAGAAATGAAAAGGGGAAAAAATCAGTATTTGAAAGAAAATAATGTGTTCACATTTTAGTGGTGGTGTTACATTATAGATAAAAAAGGAATCACTATCAACGCCCTTGGCAATATTATTTTCATGGAATTTGGTAATCAAAGCCCTCTGAATTCAGTAACTATCCAAAAGCTCTGGATAATACGTTACACCTTTTGGATCTGTTCTGTAGCCAGTGTTAACAAGCTTAAGTCTTCGAGCTTTCTCTGCACAGGTCCTTTTCCTGCATCTCACAATTTTGGGCTAGATTCACTATGAGACTCAAATTTGAAGCTGCAGCTTTGGTGCTGAAGTAGGTAATTTCATCATTTGGCATCCACAGTTTTATTTTGGATGTGGGCATTCTTATGTACTTGAAATTCCTGCTCAGTGTGTGGGAGTAGGCAGATGCCTGAGAATGTATCCCCACAAGCTGCTGAGACCTAGTCAAAAGCAGGTATTAAGCACAAGAACACACTTTCTTGCATATATGGTGGGGGCTTATTAGTCTGTAAACCTGGAGTTAGTGCTTCAGTGCTCCCTCCTTATTTTGCATGCACCATTCTGAGCTAAAATGAACTGAAGTTTAGAGGCCTCCTTCTACTTAAAAGTCCTGTTGATTGATAATATAGCACTAACTGGCAATTAAACACTGTGAAATATAGGTCCAGGGATTCTTTTAAGTTAAATATATTCTTTTTCCTTCAGAGGCTCAGAATGAGAAAGCTGCATGAAAACTCACTCTGATGATAGTGCTTTTCCTTTTCCCTTCCCTTCCCTTCCCTTCCCTTCCCTTCCCTTCCCTTCCCTTCCCTTCCCTTCCCTTCCCTTCCCTTCCCTTCCCTTCCCTTCCCTTCCCTTCCCTTCCCTTCCCTTCCCTTCCCTTCCCTTCCCTTCCCTTCCCTTCCCTTCCCTTCCCTTCCCTTCCCTTCCCTTCCCTTCCCTTCCCTTCCCTTCCCTTCCCTTCCCTTCCCTTCCCTTCCCTTCCCTTCCCTTCCCTTCCCTTCCCTTCCCTTCCCTTCCCTTCCCTTCCCTTCCCTGTCCTTTTTCCTGTCCTTCCCTTCCCTGTCCTTTTTCCTGTCCTTTCCTTTCCTTTCCTTTTTCCTGTCCTTTCCTTTTTCCTTTATTTTTCTTTCCTTTATTTTTCCTTTATCTTTTCTTTCCTTTATTTTTCCTTTATTTTTTCTTTATTTTTTCCTTTCTGTCCTTTGGCATCATAGTTGAAATTCCAGTCTTCAGCATTAGCTCACAACCTAGAATAGCGTGCAAGCTTGCAGACATCTATACGCATATTGTCAGAACTATGCTAATGTAGCTTGATAGGTATTGACACCATGCCTACTTAAGCCTATATTAACATTTAATTGATGATATATATATATTTAAATGTCCTAACATGAGATGGAGTGAGATGGATATGGCATGTAGAAAGAAATGCTAGAAGCATGGCAAACAAGAGCATCGGTGAGCACTGGATCTGAATCTATGGAGTCCTAGGGTTTCTGTTCTTAATCCTCTTTCTTTACAAGGTGAGCATGGGAAGGTTCACATGTGAATCATGTAGTGGTCTCACCCTCACCTATCTGTGAGTGTCCTCTCTGAGGACTTCAAGGTTATTGTAGCAAAGGCCTCACCTGAGAGGGAAGAAGACTGGCTGTATGAATCTCACATTACAGCTCACTGTACAGACTACTATGACGGCAGGAAAAGGAACCCATCCAACAAGCAGGAAATACGCATCACAATGCATTCAAACTAATTGATTTTACTGGGAAATGTGTTAGCTGGCTATTTGGTAAAATAGCACTGCATTGCAATGCCTTTGAAGTGCCCTCTAGGTATGCTCTAGTCTTATCTATGCGGCAAAATATTTTCTAATTACTTCTTAAATGCAGGCCTAAAACTGTTCCAATGTCATTTGCTTAAGACTTCCTGCAGTATCCTTATTCAAAAGTGCCATTTTGTAGTTAATTCATTGTTCTCCCTAGATTCTGGCAATATTATCTTACTTCTGCAGGATATTTTTAGGGAGTATGACAGTAAAGTATCTCTATTTGCAGTGGGTGTTATGGTAAGTAATGCTGCATAACTGTCAGAGCAACAAATGAGCTGGAGACCAAGACTGTAGAAAAAAAAAATGAACAAGACATAAGATCATCCCCCATGGTGCTCAGTGTAAGCACCATGAGACTAAAGAGGTAGATATAGGGAAAGCTATGCAGACTATCACCTGACAAATCTGATTTTAGAGGGTAATACTTAGACCAGATACTTAAAGATCACTAACAGCTGCCAATTGCAGGAGTAGTTCTATACATTATATTTTCTTTGGAACTGAAACAGAACTCCATTTAAAGCCTTAACAGCAGACAACATCAGTTATCCTTCCTTCCAGTTCCTGGGGAAAAGAGGACTGGCGGGAATCTGATCAATGTTTATAAGTACCTGAAAGGAGGTGGGGGATAAATGAGGCCAGGCTCTTCTCAGTGGTGTGCAGAGATAGAACAAGGAGCAATGGCCTAAAACTTGAATATAGGAAGTTCCAGACTAACACACAAAGAAATTCTTTATGGTAAAGGTGACAGAGCACTGGACCAGGCTGCTCAGAGAGGCTGTGGAGTCTCCTTCAATGGAGATATTCAGGACCCATCTGGACACCTACCTGTGTTACCTGTGTGACTTCAGCTGGGGGTTGGACTTACTGACCTCTTGAGATGCCTTCCAACCTCTGTGATTCTGTGATTCTGTCATTCCATGATTCTGTGATACCACTGCCTCCATTGGTCACAGGCCAGGAAAGTACCTGCAAAAGCTAGCAGACTAGTGGTAGTTCATCAGTGCAGTCCTTACCTGTCCTATCCACTATGGGATACTTCTACCGTAGCTTTTTTACGAAGAAAACAACCTCATTTATTTTGTATGTAGCACCTGAGGTTTTTCTGTCTAGGTCATGCACATAAATCTCATCAGCATTATTCTACCAGCTCTTCCCCAGGTGCAGATGGATTGCTGGAAGACCTCTGAGAATCATTCCCTAAATGCCTGAGCTGAAAGATTCATGTTAAAGCAAACACACAAAATTCTTCACCATGGCATTTGAAAACCAGAGTAGCAGGCTTCATCGCCTGAAGCTACAGGAGATAGTACTATGCAGGCTAGGTAGGATCTTGAGTTACTGTTATGAGATAAATATAACTGCAGAGCAAATCTGTTCAGATAGTTTTCCTTCCTTCTTAGCCTTGTTTGCAAGTTTAAAGAACCTCCTGAAAAGCAACGTAAATTAGGAATAGGATGGGAAAATACCGACTGAAACTATTACTCAGAGCTTTCAATATTGTTCTTACTTTAAAAATGTAAAATATTCTGTAAAATTCAAACTCAAATTATTTTTTATTTAGCTTAAAACAATCCCAGTTGCACTTTTTTTTTTTTTTAATCAGGAAAACAAAACTTGAATTTTGTCCTTGGAAAATGCAGATTTCAAATGTAATTTTGGTTTTCAGAACATTTCAAAACCCAAAGTGTAGCTTTTCTTGCCAATTCACAAACTTTCTGCCTTGAATTAGATTATCTTCATGCCTCTAACAAGAGAAAATTGCAAATAAAATGACTGTTAACTGTGGTATTTCTGATTTGCTTCCTGTACCACTCCTCTTCAGTCCCCACAACTTTCTTCCTCATCACACTTCTCACAGAGTTTGTGGCTATATACCGATATCTTGCACACTAAAGTCTAAATTTCCATTATGCCCAGCAGTCATAACTGGACTCAGATGTTCAAGAGATCAAAACTCACAGAGCGTCTTCAAACTTTTTGCAAAAAGAACTGAATTTTCATGTACTGTGACCCTAATTGATGCTGGAGGATAGAGGAAGATGCAAGTGCCTTTGAAGATAAGATCTAAATGGGACTTGCCCACATTACAGCAATGCAAACATACAGTTCATGGTTACTGGATAGTGATGTCAACAAGCAGTAAGGCAATGAAGTGATTCAGGCTAATTGACACTGTAAAAATCTAAGTGCCACAACTGGTTCTGCTATAGACATTGTCCATAATTTTTGCCAAGTAAACCACGAATGTGCTTTTGTGGGCAGAATTTTATGGACAGTAGTAGCTATACACTGATATACATTTACAAATTCAAGCAAGGTCACTAAGCTTTTGGGCCTAAAAAAAATCTTTAGGCACTTAACCTGCCAATAATGATCTCTTCTTTCTCCCTAGCCTTTGTCCATGTTGTCTGCTTAGACTGATAGTTCTTCAAGGCAGTGACTGTCTCTTATTTTTCTACAGTATGTTTGTTGAATTGCAACAAGGAACAAGGGATTTCAGCTAATGATTTCTGATTTTTTCATAATATAAGGTATTACATACAGTAATGAAGAAATATGAAGTGTCATATGTGGGATTCTTTTTATCATATTTTTCATTTCTATCTCTGAAGAAATGAACACTCAGCTTTTCAGGTCCATGTTGATAGCAGCATCAGTAATATTTTATGTCCCTTGCCATTTCAGTGGTGTTTCATTGCTCTTCATTTTGAGCAAAATCAGCAATTCCTATCAGAAGTTTCTGATAAGGAAGGTATCTATTTTCAATAAATACATGGCTTTCATATATGTCCTTTTCTTCAAAATCTTTTAAACTTCTATGGAAACTGAGTATTCTGTGTATATCATTACTTGATTTACTCTGTTTCACTTTTGGCTAGCTTCAATGCTGGTAATGGATTCTTCCAGAACTCCTGAACTACTCTCTGTTAGACTTTGAATGTTGATCAGATAGAAGGGAGTAGAAACAAAAACACTCTCGGTGTGGCACTTAAGGAATTTCTTGATATTCAAGATGGACAAGATAAGCCACCAGTGAAGTGTTGGTAATCCTGTAATATTTGGAATTAATAAGTCGAGTCAAGATAGTATGTGCTATGGAAAACATTTGTAAGCTGATGGAAAATTATGTGCAGTAGTTCTCTTTCAAGGTGTTCTAACATTCTGAAACATGTACCTGCAGTACCTGAAACATGTACCTGAAATTTGACTGAAGATAGCTACAAGGCATAACAAAATAAATTAAGATTTTAATTTTTTTTTTTAAATAGTAGCTTTCAAGAAAAAAATTAGGAGCAGTTTTTGCATGTGAATGCTAACACGGTGAAAATTACTGGTTTGTATGTCACAATCTTGTACAAGTTTTCAAAGCGCTTTCAGCGTTAGTCTATTTTAGGAATTTGGGGTGAGGTTAGAGAAAGATTGACTAGCTAGACCTCAAATTAAGCCTAATATAGAACAGCTTATTGCTATTTACCTTGACTTAGCAATAGGCAGGCTTTGCTATCCTTTATGATTGATGTCACAGCAGTTTTGTATTTTAATCAAATTTGTTTGTAGCAGCTTGGAGGATTTCTATAAATCTGCTTTTACAGCAGTTGGATATCCCGGCTTCTGCGAATTGCTGCAAAAAACTGACATACTGTTATACTGACTCCTCATATTTCCCTGAACTTTGACAAATGCTTTTTACAGTGTTGTATGTAAAACAATAAGCAACGTTTTCTCTAGTGTTGTCATGGTAAGTTGTCAAGTTGTCCCTTAGCTAAGCTGATGATCTGGAAGGTTCTGAAGGTGATTTTGATCTGCAGAATGTAAGAGCTTTAGCTAATATTTACCTTACCAAAAGTTTGATAAACTCTATCCAGCTCTGAACTGTCCAATATCCCTTTTCAGGTACTTTCTTATTCCAACATATTTTTTTATGATCACCAGGAAGAATATGTTATAAAATAAGAAGACTTTGCAATGTAAGTATCCTTTGCTGATAGTTTAGTCTTCCAGATAAAACATGAATAGATTAAATTTTTAAGAGCATCTCTGAAGATGTGAGCAGAAAAGTGTATAGATATTCAACACAGGAAGTATCTTTAAGCAAGGTCTGGTTTTACGTTCACTTCCTTTCTAGACTTCCATGAAACATCCTTCAGAACAGTTGCAATTTTAGATATCCTAACATTTTGTATCAGACTTAAAAGCAGTGGAGACAACAAAATGCTGTTTACTTTGACATTATTTATCTTAGAATCATGGAATCACTTGGAATGGCTTGGATTGGAAGAGACTCCAAGGATCATCAAGTTCCAAACTCCTTGCCACAGGCAGGGCTACCAATGTTCAGATGTGGTACTAGACCAGGGTGCTCAGGGCCCCATCCAACCTGGCCTTGGACATCTCCAAGGATGGGACATCCACAACCTCTCTGGGCAGACTGTTCCAACACTTCACCACTCTCTCTGTGAAGATCTCCCCCTTACATCTGATCTAAACCTTCCCTTCTTGAGATTAAATTGTTCCTCCTTGTCTTAACACTGTCTATCCTTGTAAAAAGTTGATTCTCTTCCTTTTTACAATCCCCTTTCAAACACTGGAAGGCTGAAATGATGTGTCCTCACAGCCTTCTCTTCTCTAGGCTGAACAAACCCAGTCTTTATAGGGGGTGGTCCAGCCCTCTGATAACCTTTGTGGTCTTCCTGTAGATCCTCTCCAACAGCTCCACATCTTTCCTCTATTGGGTGGCCCAGGCATGGGCATAGTACTGCAGATGGGGCTTTGTGAGGCCAGAGTGGGGAGGGACAATCACCTCCCTATCTCTGCTGGCCACCCCTCTTCTGATGGAGCCCAGGATACCACTTGCTTTCTGAGCTGCAAGAGCACGCTCAGCTTTGGAGTTTGTTGAGGTGCTTCTGAATGGCATCACTTCCTTCTAGTGTGTCAACCAAACCACTCAGCTTGGTGTCATCAGCAAACTTGCTGAGGGTGCACTCGATTCTGTCATCGATGTCATTGATGAAGATGTTAAAGAGCACTGGTCCCAAGGCAGACCACTGGGGGACATACTTGTCGCTGGCCTCCACCTGGACATGGTGTCATTCACCACAACCCTCTGTCAATGGCCTTCCAACCAATTCCTTAATTCAACAAACAGTCCATCCATCGAATCTTTATCTCCCCAATTTAGAGGTAAGAATGCAGTGGGGAACCATGTCAAAGGCCTTGCACAAGTCCGGATTGATGACACTCATCTCCTTCCCTTAATCCATTGATGTTGTCACGCTATCATAGAAGGCCACCAGATTGGTCAGTTGCAACCTTCCCTTGGTGAAGCCATGCTGGCTGTCTCAGATAACCTTGCTCATCCCACATGTGCTTTAGCATGTCTTTCAGAGGATCTGTTCCATATCTTCTCGGGCACGAGAAGGCTTACTGGCCTGTAGTACCTTTGTGAGGTTTTTACTCAAAACATGTACAAAGTGGTAACATTGGCTCAAATTTTTAAGACAGGTATCTTTTTTTAAAAAAATCATTACATATGATATTGTTTACAAAGGAAGTTTTTGAATGTGCAGTTTAATATTTAGTTGTGTGACTGTTCATGGATTCCTGACAACAGTGCTGCTGCCTAAAACTGTCTACCTGAAATGCTGTGTGTACACCAAGCAATGGAGAAAAAGCTCCTTTTACACTGAGCCAGAATTTCAAACAGAATGTTTTTCCACAAATATAACAAATGTACATTGCAAGGAGTTAGCTTTAACTGAACTTTCCATGTATTTCAATATTTTATGTAAAGTTACTCTTCCTTAATTGTTATTAGCTGTGAGTTTCATTTGATAACCCTTATTAATCATTCTGTTGGCAAAAAGAGAGATTCCTAATATACCTGAGAAGATTTTTTTTTAATCATCCATATTTTCTTTTTTGTATATAAATGAACTGTGCTGCAAAAAAGCAGATAACAACAAAAATAAATTTTAGCAGCAGCTTTGAAATATTTTCAGTGGGAAATCTTATTTCTTCTTCCTCTACACATACTTCTCTTTTCACATGACAAGAAGCTGTGAGTAATCCTAGGTGCAGATCACAGTCACTTCTTTTTCCTCTGTTAATCTTAACACGCATGGGAAATAGGAATAAAAGCTGAGTATATGCAGGGAAACAAAACCCATATAGGAATAAAAACTACTCCTGTTCTGGCATTGCTTTTCCAGCCCTCAGATCTCCTCAACTTTAAGAGTGTGATAACAATAAATGTTTTCTGCAAAGTTATTTAAGATTTCCATATAAAAAGGCCTAGTCAGAAGGCCTTAGTCAGAAGAAGAAAAAAAATGATATCTACTAAATTATACCACTGCCACATATACCATACCACAGATGATAATTCTTCTGAGATAAGTAGGAAAATTGCTTTTTATTAAAGTCATTCAATGACAAACACCACAGATGTTAGCTGAGTTCAAAGTGTAACCTGACATTCATGGGCAAGTTTATGTATTATGCCTTTAAACTTTGATTCTTCTTCCTATTAAAGTGGTTTACATTTAACCATGTAAAAATCCCAGATTTCCTTGTCTGTGCGCTTTCATTTAACTAAAGTTTCCCTTGATTCATATGTTTGATGGGAATCTTACGCTTTTGTGTTATTTGTAATAAAACCTTCATGAACTGTTGTTCTGTCTGTCCCAGGGCACTTTATCACTAACTCCCCAACAATAAGTCTTTCTGAGGACTCCATAAAATGTTCTTTACAGATCAAATCAACTAAGATTTAAGACAGTTATAAACAGTAAATAGAAAAGGAAGTTCAGTGTGAAAGGGCAAAAAGGTGGCTCGGATTTCTCTTCATCGTGACTGAGAAAAGATAAACAAACTTAGAACAAAGTCATTGGAATTTCCTTCAGATCAAATACACTGCATTATGGACTGTACCATCTTTCAGGGAAAACAGACCTCAGAGCATACCTCTATCTCCTGTAGCCTATTAGAACTTGTCTACTTAATCAAAGGATTTTGAATGCCAAAGCTATCTTAACTAGTAAGACATTAACACTGCTCAGAATCTAGTGCTGACAAGAGCGAGATTTATTGTAAGCAGTGTACCACTTGAAACAATAACACAGGACTGGAAGTGGTCCTAACAGCAAAAGAATTCATGCCTTGCATGCAGGTGAAAAACAAGTTTTTTTATATCACAGCTTGTTGAGTTCATTATCCACAAAACACATTCTGAATCCATTTAACCTGAAGCCTAACACTAACACCCAGAAGTTACAGCAAAACAATCTGACAAAGGAGAAGAGCTGGAAAGATAACTGCCAAGCTCATGCCTCAGTTCTGCGAGAACAAAAGGATTGCTGTGTGAAAATTCCCAGGGGAATTTTGGAAATGAGTGACTCCACTCCTGCAGAATGATGTATCAATAACTCCTCCTGCGCTGCCACCTGGATTTGGAGGAATACTTACTCCAAGTTTAGCACTAAGAATATGAAAAGAGTTCTTCACCAGAATTTGAGCTATCAAAAGAAAATAAATTTGTAATGTCCTTCTGGATGATCTATAGAAGTACATAATATAAATATTTTGGACTACACAACGTTAACAATCCTTTTGACATTGCTCAGGTTTAGGGATCTGTCCTTCTGCATAAACCTTGATTCTCACTCTATGTAAGTAATTCTGGACATTATTTTTTCCTAACAGTGCTACTGTTTTTGGTGCACAGGGATAATCACAGTTCTTAGGGCAACAATAATGACTGGTAACAAGGCATTTGCACACAGTTTTGTTGCTGCAAATTTTACTAGAGCACAATACAATGTGAAAACAATAGAAAAGACTTGTCAAAAAATTTCTCTTGCATTGTGATTCTCTAAATTCCATATATCAAGAGCTGGAGACAGTGTAATGAAGCTCAGTCTAGAGAGGAACACATTTTCTCGAGGCTTCAATGCAATTCATTTTCAGGCTAGTCTGCCTCAAAAAGCAAATATCCATGTAGAGATATCCTCTGGGAACACAAATTGTATTAAAAGCATTTCTATTATTTTCTTGAGAACTGCATGTGTGAGCTTGTTATTCAGCACACTGTGCAGTTTTTAGAATGTGGTTCATGGGAATAAGATGAAGATTGTTTTGAGAAAGCTGGAGAAAGCAGATTTTTCTTCCTATGGGAAAATATATAAAACACAGAAACACATATATGCAAGTAAATATAAAATCCCCATTATTATTTCCATTTCAAAACACATTTATTCTTTGGAAGTATTTGGTATGAGTTTATAAAATGTGATGGAATGAGGTGAATTCCTTTGAGAAGAATACTCTTAAACCTGCATTAGTCAAGAAACTCCCAAGAAAGGCTTTTTAGTGCATCTATTCCAGAAAAGTTTGGACAACTCCTAGACTATCTCCTCCCATACTTAATGGTAAATTCTACTTCTTTTTCCCCCTATAAACTTATTACCAAAGCCTTACGTTGATACTGGAAGAGAAGGAGACATACGGGATTATGGAAAGAAAGAGAGAAAATATACACATTTTAAGGCTTGCCTGCTACATAGACAATACCATAGATGATTTTTATTCTACTTTACTCCCTGAAAACTATTTTATTGCTGAGATACTGATTAGCATGTTGCAAATGTCACAGATAGTGTTAATACTGCTGACAACCACTATTCCACCTAATCCACAGTGGATCCAGAGAGACCCGTAGGCTTACAACATGCCATTCCGATGACAGAGTTTTAAATGGAAACTGTCATTTTTTTTCCTTATGCCTCCTGTTTGGCTTTGGAATTTTCCATAACAGTTGGAGAATCCAAAGGAAATAAGAGGACAAGCAAATAAGTGAATGGATTGTGGTTAGAAAAAGAAATGTTTATTCAAACACAGGAATAATACCAGTTGTAGAATTCTGGATGCTTCTTGTATGTTACTGTTTCTAAGGACATCCAAATGGATAATATTTACGAATGGTGGGCAGCATCCAAGAAGTCTTCAGTTTTGTACCAGATTAATTTATCTGCTCTCAATTGCCTTTTGTCTAAAATCTATTGCTCTACAGACATATCTAATCATAAGTATTTGCATTAAAGCTTTTCAGATAGAGACAATGTTTCAATTATAGTAACCTGAAATCATATAGAACATATGCCTTATTTTCTTGTTCTGTTAGGTTTTTTTTCAGTGCAGAAAAATCTATCTGTGTAGGAAGAAAGAAGAATCTGCTTGTTTCAAATACATGCACAACTGCTTTTGTCAATACAGTAAATGACACAGTGCATGTAGTTTGGATATGCTTTCACCAAAATGTGCTGTAAGACAATTTATTTTATACTATGGAAAGTAGTCCTTGGCCATTTCATTTTCAAGGAATAACTAGATATCAGCTTTTAACAGCTAAGTAGTTTCAAAATAAAAATTTATATGTTTGTTGCCAATTTCCATCACTTATTTGAGCCACAAAGGTCATGAAATTGACAAACAGCCTGAGATCATTTGTAAAATTAATGATGTTGAAAATTATAGCATATAATAGGACTGTGAGAAATGTTGCCTCTAATACCACGAATCTGTGAGTAGAACTGTCTTCAACAGAATCATAAAATCACAGAAACATAGACACACCAGTTTTGGAAAATGCCTCCAAGATCATCCAGTCCAACCATTCAGTGCAAAAATGTTGTTCTTCCTGTTAACTAACTTAAGGCAATACCACTTCTCCCTGCTTTGAGCTTAACCTGCTGTAATTTTGTAAACATTTTGTGGCTGAATACCCTAACATACACTACTTCTTAAATTTCTTTCTCCTTCTTTGACTTGGAGAGATCTGGAGAATTTTACTGTAAAAATAATTTCTATGTAGTTTCTGTTGCCTAACTTGCTGTTGGAAAAGGAGAGTGATTTCAGGTCTTCTCGATTAGCAGGGCACTTCTTATGTCATTTGGTTTAAAATTTTGTGGGTGAAACCATCTGCTCTGATTGAAGCCAAGGAAAGTCTCAGGTCTGGTTCTTCCAGTAATACAAATTGTATCTGAACCATCAGAACAATTTTCCCTCTCCCAGAGCTCTGTGAAATATTTTCTTAAAAAAAAAACAACAACAAACAAGCACATTTTGAAATCTAAGCTAATCTTGCTAAGTAGAAAAGTAGAAAAACATGATTGTTTTAGATAATGATGAATATTTGCAACATATAGAAGCAAAAACTCGCATCTATTTTACACAAATCACAAAATGTTACAGTAATTTTTCTGAGAACTTTTGTATTCTGGTATCTTTTTGAGTGTGGCAATACAGTGCAATGTATTTTCAATACATAAAGTGGGAGTTCTGTTACAATATTGAAAAGGTGAAAAGAGATATGATCATGTATTTCATTACATAGCTTAGTAATATCAAATCTTTGCTGTATATAAATCAGTAGTCCAGTTTCTTTAATAATAAAAACAAACACATAAATGTCTATATGTAAAGCTTCTTACTTAAAGACTTCAAGTGATGAGGCCAGAAGTATTTAGAAGGATGTTATTTTAGGTTGTGTTTAGGCATAAATTTCACTCTCTGTTGCCAACAGCCATCACTGAATTCACGGCCCCCAAAATCTTGCAAACAGAATGGAATAGATTTAAGTCAGTTTATATTTTGGTCTAGAAATTATTAAAAATTATGTGTTAAGTTTGTCCAACACTGAATCTAGAACTGGCAGTATGTTCTTGCTTAGCCTGGACTATATGCATCTGATATGTTGAGTCATGGTAATCTAGAAAAAGTTGTTAGGATCAAAATTACCCCACCATGCGTACTGGTTATGCCCAAACAGGAAGGATTTAAACTTTGCTCTTTACCTTTGCTCTATGTACTCGTAAGAATCTGTCTGTAATCTTTCTGCATAAAATTAATCATTTCATTTTGAGATTTTGAGTTCCTCTGACTTTGAAAGTCAGGTGTGGAATGAAGATGAGCAAGAATAGCCAAATGTTATGTCAGCATTTCATATTCTCTGAGATTTAACCTTCAAAGACAAGCCATATGTCAGTTGACTCTTCCACTTCTGGGTCTTCATACCATTGTGTGACAAGAAGGACACTCTCCAGCACTCTCCAGACAGCACCAACATTACTTATGGTTGAATCAAAGAGATGAAAACTCTTTGGAACCCTAAAGGAGTAGCGAAAGTGCAACAAAGTAAATCCGGAAAAGGGACTAAAAATGAAAAGCTCTATGAACCTGCACAGGAACCTGTTGCACTGGTTGTGCACAATGTAATACCAGAGGCATAGTTTTTAAGCCACTGACACTGAAACAAATTATTAAAGGGATGACAAAATTGTTTTAGCTCTACATAAGCGGCTATTCCTATTAAGAAACAATAATCCTTAAAATACAGCTGCTACATTTTAAAGTATCTCTCGGAAGTTGCTCAGGGATGAAAAATAATCAGATTTATTTTTTAAATAAAGCCAAATCACGGGTGTAGAATAAATCTCCCATGTGTTCTGAGTAGAGATGTACAGCCTAGGTGGGCTGATGGTACATCAGAGGAAATTCTAGCTGACAAATGTTAATTTCAAAGCATGAAAAATAAAGTTAACATAAAAGATCTGAAGGTTACCTAGCAACACGTCAGAGAATCACAGAATCACAGAACTGTAGGGGTAGGATGGGACCTCTGGAGATGATCAGATTCAATTCCTTGCTAAAGCTGGATTTCTACAATAGTTACACAGGAAAGTGACCAGGTGTTTTTTGAATATCTCCAGAGGTCACTCCATATCCACTCTGAGCAACCTCTTCTAGTGCTCTGTCATCCTCTAAGTATGTTTCTTTACCGATTTCTACAGTAGGTTACATGGGAAAGAGACCAGGTGAATTTTGAATATCTCCAGAGAAGGTCATTCCACATCCATGCTGAGCAACCTTTTCCAGTGCTCTGACATCCTCTAAGTAGGAAGTTCTTTCTCATGTTCAGATGAAGCTTCCTGTTTTTCAGTTTCTGTCTGTTGTCCCGTTCTATTGTTGCACAGAACTGAAAAGTGTTCATTAACACTGCCTTGACTCCTACATTTTAGACAAAGAGTTATGACATCTCCTCTCAGTCTTCTCTTCTCCAATCTGAAAAGTTCCAAGTCTCTCAGCATTTTCTCATACAGAAGATGCTCCAAGCCCCTCATCATCCTTATCACAGTCCTCTGGACTTTGTGTAGGAGATCCTAGAAATCCTAGTGGTTCTAGAGGGTCAGGACTGAGCAGCCCAGAACTGGACACAGTACTCCAGGTGTGGCCTCACCAGTGCAGAATAGAAGGGAAGGATCAACTCCATCAACCTGTTGGCCACACTCTTTAATGCTCCCCAGGATACCATCAGCATTCTTGGCCACAAGGGTACACTGCTGACTTACGGCCAACCTGTTGTTCACCCGAACACCCAGGTCCTTCTCAACAGAGAAAAAATATGTATGTGCCAATCAGTATGGTTGAAAAATAGGTATAAAAATGTAATATGTCCTTAAGGAATTTCCTTCCCCACCTTGTTCTGATGGAGTAGAGGGCAGAACACTCTAATGCTGGTTTTCATACCCCTTTGGTGAAAAAAAAAAAAGGGAGGAAGGGAATATTCCGGGCATGCAGGTTTTATTTCTGTGTTTTTGCGGTCCTGATCTGCCTGGAATCTGGGACCAAAAGCGAGGATGCCCCTTTCTATCCTGAAAATCCAAATTGCTGTCCTGTAGTTTTATATATCCCATGGTACCATGTCTTCTACCTTTCTTATTCTGCTAGTGAGGAGAACACTGCCCCAGCTGCAGCCATACAGTCCCCTAATTATAGGTCTTCTTTGATAATGCACAATTTCCCAAGTAATAAGTCAAGAGAAATGTGATTTCCAGCTCATACTGATTCAGCAATTTATTCTCCAGTCTAGTTAAAGTTAAGATACAGGAGGAAAAGAGAAATGCCAGACTTGTAGAAGCTAAGAGCAATATGCAACTGTCCTGAGCTGTGGGTGCTTGCCAGGGTGCTCAGCTGGGGAAGACACTGGGACTAGTACTTCTAGGTTTTATAGTATCAGAGCCATTCTTCTAGAAAAACAGGAAAACTACTAAATCTAGCAGGCATACCAGTGTATGCTGAGCTCCTGTCTTTTCCCTCATGTGTTTCACAAGTGGGAGCCTTGCAGATGATTGCTTCTGACCATAAAAGGGAGTTTCTAACCTGGTATGTGCATACATGTTCTCATGGGGTTTTCCTTCTGTATACACCCATTTTGCATTTCTACATTTCCATATAGGTCTGACGCAGTAAAGAAAGAACTGCAGTTTAAATGAAAGTTAATTCCTCTGATAAAGTCACTACAATAAAAGTACATTAATTTGCCTTACTGCTGAAGAACTGCACACTCACTCATACATTTTTTTCCCTACTCAGGATCAAAAGCCAAAGGTAAAATTTTTGCAGAGCCCAAGAATTTTGATAAAAATATGTATTATTCCAAATATTTCAGGTAGAAATATCATCACTTTAAAAACTCTTCTATTACAGACATACACAATTCTAAGAACAGGTACATGACTGCTGTATGGCCTTCACTGTACTACACAAACATTTCTGCATATTTGAGGGCAAGACTTTGGACATAAAATATTAAGAAGTGACACAGATTTCAGATTTCCCTAGTCAGGACCTACATTAAAAACAGGTCTTCACACCTACAAATTGTACAACAGCTATGCATATTTTCATTCAACTGGTTCAAGCTAAGAGGACTTTAGCTGTGGTAAAAAACAGTAGAAGAAGGCTTGACTTGTTTTTGATCTGTTAACAAAAAAGGGAGTGTGCAAGTGATCTAAACATGTAACAGTCCTTAAGAAATTTACAGTAAATACTGACTTAATTTGTACTATTTTTACCTGGCATAGAGGAAAATAATACCTGTAGCCAGTGATGTATGAAGTCAGCAGAAAAGAACCAGTAGCATGACTGCACTGCAGTATGCATGGCCATGTGCTGGGATTGTTATCAGCACTGCTTGTTGTTGGGAAATATACAGAGTCTAGGTACAATTCGATACTTCTGACTGCTGAGAAAGTAAAGCAGGAGTTGGACTTTGTTCTCATTTGTGATTCAGACCTTCAATTTCGTTAAGCTGAAAGGTCAATATTCCAACACAGGAGTTTCCAAAGACTTTAATGAGAAAAATCTTGCTTCAAATTCATGTGCAAAAGCATACTAAGGAACAACTCTCTTCATCTGTCCTCTAAATGACACTTCAAAAATTTTCAGGCTTGTATATTTACAATAGGATGACAGATGTTTTGAGGCAACATTAACTCATCTTCCTTGTATAGCGCTTTTATTCATTAAAGTACACTATTATTAATTTTACACTATTAACATATTAAGGAATTCATTTTAAATAAAAGAGTAAGTTAATATAACCAGAGTAAAACTACAGTGTTTGAGAAATTAGATTTACAGTCTGTTACTGAATCTCCATGTAAATACCTATGCTTAAGCCATCGACTATCAATTACTAATGAGCAAATGAGTTCACTTTAATATATTTTCTTCATGTTTTATACTGTATTTTATGATGTAGGCTGTATTCTGTCTATGGGGTGAACTGAATCTATGCTTTTGCCCTCCCCTCTTTGGAAAGGTGGATATTGCAGTGTCAAACTTGCAGGTAGGGGTAGCAGAAGTTGCATTTACATTGGGATGAGCAATGGGACAAGGATTAATGAGTTCATGTGAAAGACAAGCAGTGTAGAGTAGCTGGGCCCTTTTTGAAGACTTTGCAAAACCTGATCAGAGCATTTCCAAACTCTGTTTCTCAGTGTTTTTGTTTTTATTAATGCTGTGTCTGATTTCTCAATTGCAAGGAAGGAAACTTTGAATGACTCCACTGAAGTTATTGCAAGTTAGTTATAAGGGACAATGGTACTAGAAACAACTTTGCTTTAGGATTAGATTAATTTTGTTTATAACAGATGCTAAATATATACAATGAAGTTCAAGCTGTAGATACTGGCTCTACATACTAAACATTGTTCACTCATGTTTAATTTAATCTTATGCTTAAAAAGAGGTAAATGTTTTGCTTCTTTGAAGAGAAAGGGTTTTGCAGTTACAGTCTCCTAATTATTTAAATCCATTTAAATTAAGAGTCCTTGTTTCCAGAGTTACTATCAGCGTATGCTCACTAATTTTTTACAGAAAGCACATTATTATTTAAGTGTATATATGTCTGATGTCCATATTGAAACTACTTATCTGTGTTACAACACCTGGAAATGCTTTTATATAATCTTTGTTTTATTGCTTTCTGATGTATTGCTATCATGAGATTAGACCTGTGATCAGAGGAAAAATATCAGCATACTGTAGGCAGCAGTGAAGCAACAATTTTGAAGGCTAGTGTGCTCTGTTAACAGCATCAAAGGGACAACTTTATCAACCCCCCTCTGCAATCTAGTTCATGAAGGGAGCATGTTCTGGAGTAGTCAAAGCCAGTTTATTTATGAATTTCTATGTCCTTTTGTTACAACAGTAAGATTGGAAGTTTACTTTTTTATGGTAAGTTTTTCCTTTACAGTGACAGTGGCATCTTGGAAAAGAAACAAACTGAGTAACAGACAAGTTTTAGTGAGGGCAGATTGTACACTATGTAACTTACATTTCTACAGGTAAGTACTGATGGAAAATAACAGTAGGTTCCTAATTAAAAGACAGCAATTTTAGTTGCAAGGTGCTACTTGCTGCAAAGCAAGACTTTCTAACTACTTCCTGTATATTAAAATATGCACTTCAGGAAGCTAGAGTAAAAAAGAAAAAAATTGAAAACAAACAAACAAGGAAAACACTACTCCACCCTGCTTAGTTACAGTGAACTGCATTCTTTTCCAAAGATGAAACAATTTGGTATGATACATCTTATTCAACTATATCCCATAAAATCATTTTCAGCAGGCCTCATTTTGGCTGGATATCTGCCTGTTTACTTACAAGGTAATATTATGAGTCTTTGACTGTATTTTTATACTAATTTGTGCAATGGGCTTCTGACAACTCCCTGAGATTACTTTGATCAGTTTGAAAAAGAGATCTCTGAAAATTTTCTGAAGATAAAACCCAAATGAGTATGTAGGATACTGGAGTAGTAGGGAAACCATGGTAGCAGGGAGTTATGCAAGAGCAGAACAGATGTGCTGAGATTTTTAGTAAGATGCAACATGTACTACTGGTCACTGGAAGATTTGAATAGTACATAATATTTGGTTACCTAGATCCCTTGTGTAATATGTATTTTCTTGCATCTTTAGACTTCTGAAATGAAAAAGATTTTTGGCTTTTCAGCTTTGAAGTTCAAGCAAGAAATACTCTTCTTAATTATCAAATATTCAAAGTGCTGGTCTGGCACAGAGAAGAAAGGTAGCTATAGGACAGTGAAAAGAGCAGACAACAGTTAATATGTGCTTTTACAGAGAACTTGAGTTCAAATCACATCTCAAAAAGATGGGATGTTTAGAAAATGATCTTAGTTCTTAATTGATTAAGTGCTTACTGTTCCACAAAGTCCATGAAAGTTTCAGGTATCTTCAGTGAGACTTAGTTTAGTTAAAACAAATGACAGGGTGGTTAGGTGTATTCTCTTTTCCCAGTGGTTTTTCCCCTCTCTTACTTATTCCTCTTACCTATGTTATTACCTTCTCCTCCTTGCTTCTCTAATTCTTCTTGCTAGAGTCTCACAAGCTCTGTTCTGCAAACATTTCCCTGCTTCTGACAATTTCCATTTGAATACTGTCTGCCATGGACAAAAGCTCGATGAGAAAAACATCAGAGCCAGGCAATAATGGGCGTGAGTCAACCTTATTTTGTCAGTCTTACCTACACTCTTTCATCTGTTGGACAATTGCAGGCATTCAAACTCCCTGAACTGTTTCAGACAGACTTTCAAGTCATGTTGTTCAATTCTTCTCTTTAGAATTACTCTCCCTTGTCCTCAAATTTAGCTTTGAATCAGTAGCAGTCCTGTTAGATCATTGCTCATATTCTAAAAGTGTATGAGGCAGGACCTGTAATAAGAAGGCACAAGATACATTTCAACTGTGTGCAGCACAGTTCTTGCTGATGGCGTTCTTTGTGAACATCTACATTTTTTGTAGTTTTTTTTCCTTTTAAAACCTTTTCCAAAAAAACCTAGAGGACATCAGTTACCATGGTATCTAACTTTACTTCCTGAAGTAGTATAAGTATAGTAACATCAGAAATGTTTGCAATAATGTAGTAGCAATACTGGGATAGATGATCCTAACCCTAAACATATATATTTATATATATATTTAAAACAGAAAAATAAAAAAAAAAATACTGCAATTAAAAAAGAATTATAACTTCTTACAACTTACAGCCGAATAATAACTGGGTATATCCGCAATGTTACCTGTCCAATATGTCCTTGTAGCCCTCATCTAAAAGGGCTGATCTCCTTCATTGTCTGTGAGGGAGTGTAATTCTCATGCTTGTGGGTTTATTAAGCTTTGTGTTTGTAGGTGGCTTTTCCTGTCACTGTGGTTTAATTAAACAGTACTTTCTGACAATGTGCAGCAGCTTTTGCGGTGTCTGTTGAAAAGGAAAAAACACTGAAGTATGATGTACAATTGACATCATAAAACGGACATGCATACGTCAACAAGATGCTGATTTGAGGAATGGGATGTTGTTGATTACAGTGCTATAGAATATGTTTTTTTTCTTTTTCTGCAGAGTTCCAGTAACACAGTAACAGTGAAGAGGAAATATATTGTAAATGTTAATGTTCTGCTGGTAGTAGCTGCTGAAGGTGTTCACTGTTTGCTCATTTTTGGTGCCTTTTGTGGTGTCCAAAAGGTTAGGAGGCTAGCTGATCAAAAGACAAATTAAATTGTGTTCTTATGTCATTATGGTAGCAAAATAATCCGTACAGCATTGATTTGGATAGACCATCAAATAAAACAAATGCACAAAGGCATTGTGGCCACATTGTGGACATGTGCAGATACTTGTCCAAACAATTAGAGAACAGACAGAGCCACTAAGTCTTTGTGAGAATGCCTCAATTAAAAATGTTTATTCACAGGCATTCACTTTGTCTAGAGACTCCATAAATGTTCCATGTCTTTGAAGTTTATATATTTGTGATTGCTGAATAAAATATGAGACATTTGGTTATTGTTTACCCAAACAAGGTAGGAGCCTACTCAGATTTTCAGTTCTATATTGCCACTGTAGTAGGCAATAATTTGCCTTCTGCTTTGAAGTATCAATCTTTCCAGTGTTTAGAGTTGTACCTTGACAACTATACTGTCAAGAGCAGAAAATTCTTACGTGAAGAAGAGTGCAGTAAAAATTTTGAAAACTTCAGGCCAGATTTTTATCCTCATTGCATTCATTTCATGCCTGTGGGCACAGCAGAGCTGGAAAGCAAGTCAGACTGGTTGCGAGTTATTGGTGAAATCCACATGTGGGCAGACCTGGCATAGCGACTTGCTTACAAGCTTCCATTTGCCTTAGGTATAAAGCACGTAGCTGTGAGAAATCTTGGGTGTCTCATAACACCAGATGCTGCAAATGTTCCTATATGAACCAAAACAAGCTAAGATGGGAGAAATCATGCCTCGGAGCTGCACAGAGCAAATACCGAATGCCCTCGGGTGGGCCTCTGGCATTTATTCGTGCATGAGAGGATGGGAGAAGCATAAAATTTGCACAGATACATAGGAAAATATTAGATGGACAAACTAATTTCTCTGCAATGACTTGCCATCAGAGAAGAATTTAATTGCAGAGCTAATTTGTCTTTTAAACTCATTTTAAGAGGTCATAAATGAAGTCACTGCTGAGGATACAGCCATCCTACAGGAATCAGTGCCAGGACACTTTTATCTATCCATTGACTGTTTGCTTCTGGAATAGCTGTCTAGGCCTTGCGCCAGGTCTGTCTGTGTGTGGGTGTCTGAATGAGGTTCTTAATTCAGCAGCTGGCATGGGCAAGGAGCCCACCTCTTCCCTCCTTAGCAGAAGATGTTGGCCTTGTATGAAAAAAAGTTCATGTTTTCCAAGTGGTCTTACAGCTGCTGGAAAATCCATTCCCATTTGCATTCCCATACATGCTAATCTGGCTATAAGTAAATGAATAAGACTGAAGACATTCTTCTTTTAAGGAATGATATATGCTGGTCTTATAATGTAATGATGTATAATTTAATAAAGGCTTTGTAATGTAATCTAATCTTGCAGAAATGTCAGTGGAACTATTTGATTTGTGTGATATCTTCACGAACTGTTGATAAAGTCCCTCAATAGCTGTATAATTAGCTTTGTTCTTATTTCTAGGCATTAGTAAGCAATGGATATCAGAAATTTTTGCCCTTCTATAGAAGTCTGTTTTCTATAAATGAGACACAAAACAAAAATCCAAAGAATGAGAACACAGTACCAGGAGACAAAATATCATGTGAAAAAGTTAGCTTATAAATTGCTCAGCATGAAGAATAATATCCCGAAAATATATTGTAGTAAATCCTCTTATCCATTGGCTACATAGATTTCATGTTTATAAGAAGGAAAACACTCTTATCATCTCACCTTATCCTTATCCTAACACAACCCAGAACACATTAGTTTCCACTGGGATCTGAGAAATATTAATCCTGTAACAGTCACCACAAACAAACATGTTCTGTAGAAATCAATCACAGATCTAATTCATCTGGTGGAAATGACTGGAATTTAGTCAGTGATGCATGCAAGAAACATCTTTATTTTAGTATCCTTTATCTTCTCTCTTTCATCCTATGAAGCACAGTGCCTAGATATTAGTTTGTAGATCATTGAAAGAAAGCAAAAATAATTTTGTTGAGTAGTTTGTCAGAATGACTGTATAAGAGTACATCTGTTGAGCAAGAAATCTGCTTTTCAACATGACTATTCTCCAATGAGTACAATCAAAACAGATTCTATAAATGTCATTTTTCAAAATGTGTATTGATAGCTGGAGCCTTGGTAAAATTGAACTTAAGGATGCATTAAGCTTTCCATGCCTCTCAGCTCTTTCATACAGAGAAATATCTTTTCAAACATACTCCTTTTTTTCTTCCCACGCAATCGGATGCATCCTGTGTGACTGTAAAATTAATCAGAGCACAGACAGAATTTTGCAAGGAGAGAAATGGAAATAAGCTTTAAATATTAGACAAAGATCTAAAACTTCAAAGAGGCAGCAGACTTTCACCAAAACACACTAAAAATGAATAAGCAAACAGAAAAACAAGATTAAATGCTGTATTTTCATTCAAACAATTTCATGAACAATTCAATCTGTTACAATACATCATGATGAGATACACTGTTTAGTGAGTAGGAGGAATTTATAATCAAAGGTGAAGTTGTTACACATGCATGAGCCATTAATAATACGAAAGTGATTTAGCTGTTCTGTGTTAAAGGCTACAACTAGTGTTTAGTGGTATTCCTCAGGAATCAGTACTGGGACTTGTCCTGTTTTTTAATGATGAGGTGGACAAAAGGATTCAGTGTGCTCTCAGTAAGTATTTAGATGACACCAAGTAGGCAGGAAGTATTGATCCGCCTGGGGATAGCGAGGCCCTACATAGGGATCTGGACAGGCTGGATAGCTGGGCTGAAGCCAATGGGATGAGGTTCAACAAGACCAAGTGCTGGATGCTGCGCTTTGGGCACAACAACCCCAGGCAACACTGCAGGCTTGGGGCAGAGAGCTGGTGGCAAGGTGGGAAAAGAATCTGGGGGTCTTAGTTGGTAACCAGGTAAATATGAATCAGCAGTGTGCCCAGGTAGCCAAGAAGGCCATTGGCATTCTGGCTTGTATCAGAAATAGTGTTGCCAGCAGGAACAGGAAGGTGATTGTCCCTCTGTACACAGCTCTGGTGTGGCTGCACCTCCAGTACTATGTTCAGTTTTAGCACCCCACTCTGCAAAAAAGACATTGAGGCCCTGGACTGTGTCCAGAGAAGGACAACAAAGCTGTAGAGGGGTCTGGAGCACAAGTCTTAGTAGGAGTGGCTGAAGGATTAGTCTGGACAAGAAGAGGCTCGGAGGACACCTTATTATTCTCTTCAACTACCCGAAAGGATGTTATGGTGAAACAGGGGCCAGCCTCTTCTCTTAGGTAACAGAGATCAGATTAGAGGGAATGGCAAGCCAAGGGAAATTCAGGTTGCATGTTAGGAAAAGTTGATACTTGGAAAGATTGGTTAGGCACAGGAAGATATTACCTGAGGAAGTGGTTGAATCATTGTCCCAGGAGGTGTTCAAGAAAAGGGTAGACATGGCACTGAGTGATGTGGTTAATGGGATGAGTGGATGGTTGAACTGGAAGATTTTGGAGGTCTTTTCCAACCTTAATGACTCTATGTTTTTTATAACTCTATGAAAGGGTATCATGGTTTTGTTTCTTTAAGGTATCTGTACTATACACAACCTGTGCACAGGAATGCTTCCATGGTAACCCATGTGGATTTCATACTTCTCCCTCATTGCCAATGGACAAATGCTATTTGTCCAAAGGTGCTATCAGGGGTCTGATATATACTTTATATGTGTCTACAGTGTGCTCTATGTCGTTCACAGGAGTTTTCCACCTCTCTTCTTTGCAGGGGTAGATTCATCACCTACCTAGATCAAATTCTTGGCCCCCAAAACAATACTGCCAGCTCTAAGTAGGGTGGAACTCTTTCAGATGATCAGAGTTGGGTGGGATAGGCTTTGTCTTACACACACTGTTGGGTAGGAGATTTTGTAAATTGGTGTGAAAGAGGGAGAAACAGTTCCGTGTTTCTGTGTGTGTTAAAAAAAAAAAGGTTTTAAAAACCATATATATTGTACTGGTGGAAAGTATTAAACAGGATATCTTTAGAAGGTTGAAGGGAAATATTAAATTAACATAATTTTTTCAGACAGGAAACAGTCTCAGGAACATTTTAAAAGCAGTAGGCTCTCTCCAACGTGAAGTCAGGGGCTGCTGCAGAAAAGCTGATGCACAGTTGATGTACTAATTATAAAACACTGGTGTGTCTTTCCACTTGTATACATAGCCTTATTTGTGGCATTTCTTTCTGTTTTGCCCATGGAGTAAATTTTGTCATAATCATGTGGAAACAAAATGAAAAGCGTGGAAAATCAAAGCAAATGCAGTGTGAACCTACAGCATTTTGTGAACTAGAGGGCAAGTATCATGTACTAAAATAAGTTAGGAAAGTTGGCAGCAATAACTTGCTAGGAAGCATAGCCTAACAATAAAGAGAGGGTGGAAGTGCCTGGTTTTCAGAACGATACTATGGGTACAAAAAGTACCTACATTTCCAGTTTCTGTCCACTGTGATAAGAAGATGGCACATTGTAAGACACACAAGCTCTATTTTTTAACTATGTTTTCCAGAAAAAAAAACTATGGAGTTTTCACAGGCAACCAATTTTTAACTATTCGTATATAACTTACAGTAAATCCTCTTCAGAAAAAAAAAATTGGAGGCACTGAGATGTACTTGTGCTTTACTTAGCTTACTTACTTAGTGCTTTACTTACTTTACTTAGTAAGAAAGATTTAGACTCAATGGAGATATTGCAAAGGAAATCAGTGAGAATGATCACAGGTATACAAGACAAGATTGAAATAACTTAAGAATTTAACTTGAAGAAGACAGGATACAGGTGGTGAAGAGAAAGAAGGAGACAGAATGACACTACATTTTAAATATACAAAAAGCTGATGGAGATATGAACACATAATTTTTCTCCTTCTTTCTACGGCACAGATGCTTTGCATGTCTTCTGTTATGACAGTCTCTGTTCAGGAGATTTAACAAAGAAATAACCATATCATCCTTAGCGGCTCTCTGACTTGTCTTCTCATTGACCATTCTACCTGACTTGACTCTGAAGAATAGGATGTCTGAGTGTGTAAACATCACCCAGGTGGTTTTCATCTACATCAGAAAACACCATGACTCAGTTTTAGGAGATAAAATTCTTTCTTTATCTGCAAGGTGGATACAGAAAAGCCATAACTTTTTTTTTTTTTTTCTGTGAGAATAGCGAGACATTAAATCCAGTATTCATCTGTGTTTAACTTCTGACATTGCTCCTGGCATTATCAGCATGTCAGCTGCAGTGTGATAGCTTAAACCACCAAGCTCATGTTTACAGCATTTTAAAGAAAACTAACTGAAATCACATCCCAGTTTTCTTCCTGAAAGAGACCATAAATACTGTGTGACTTCACTGATGACCAGTCATGGCTCAACATAAACAAGTGCTGAGCTATATTTGAATCAGGGATTTAAAATAAAGATTTTTCTTTTTCCCATAATCATCCTAATTTAATTACTGTGTCCAAGTCTAGTTGGGTATGCATTTAATTATTCTTCCTGAATGAAACAATGTAGAGCTACCAGCGATATTTTGTCTCATGGTTTCGTTTGAAAAAATGATTTCAGTGCCAATGATCTGTAAACATTAGCTAGTTTTTCAGTCTTTTGTATTATCATAGAGAAATGTGTTTTACGTTAGCAAATAGTGGCACACAAAATGGTGTGACACAGTCATGGAAATTCACAAACCTTCTGGGTTGAAATTCTTAAGGTCAGTTAAAACATTGTCATACAGTAGCCAAAGCAGGTATGCATTCTTCAGAGGAAGAGGGACTGCCAGAGCTCATGAAAGTGTGTTCCACTTTCTTGAGAGAATTTAGTTCAGCTGTGTCATGCTACTGTTACTTCCATCTCCGTTGGCATTTTTAGCCATTCTCAAAGGTCCAACCACACTTGATAGAGCTGAGAGTTATGACCCTTTGTACCTGGTCTTGTTCAGCCTGCACGGCAATTCAGAGACCATGTGTTCTGCTTGTCTCCTGCCTCACCAGTCTAGTGGCTGCGTCTTGCAGCAGGAGAACAAATGTTTGAAGAAGAGTTGGAGTCAGAGCATACTGAGCAGCCACGGAACACAAATCTGTAGGGAATCAGGTTTTATCTGTGCTTGTTGCACATGAAACTATTTGTTTTTCTCATAGATCAGTCAGCATGCCACAAAGGTCAAAGATAGCTTTTTTTGTGGATAATCTTTGTCTTTCCTTTATAGATGTTTTTGTCTGTATTCAAAACAAGAGGACAGAACAGATCTGTATAACAAATGAGCCGATACACATCTGTGCTTCAACTCACAGGCTGACCAGCTATTTATTCTAACATTGTCTACAGCCAAACAAACAGGACTAATTCCCCTTCCCATCCTGGCCAAGCCCAGATTGCTCAGCTTGGTGCCAGAAGGCTCCTAAGAGAGACAGAGTCAACTTCCCCTGGGTCATAGACAGTACTCGTCTATGGCATGGTGTGATCCAGAGGCTGTCATAGCCCTTCCTGTCTTTGTGCCTCTTTCGTGGAGAAAAAAACAGCAAGAAGACTGTGCAACATCAGCACCATACTCCCTGGTTTCCATCAGCTTGTCTATACTCTACTGATCTATAAATTCTCCAAGTTGTTATTCTTCATTGATTTGATTGTTTACAAGGTTCTATGTCTAGATGGGATGTCTAGAAAAGGAAAGGACTGTTTCCTCAGGTGTAAAAATGAGCAAGAAGACTTAGAAGAGTGTGGAACCTATCCAGAAGGTAAGGGTGATCTTGTGGTCATGAAAGTATGTAAATGGAAACAAGAGAGTAAGATGATGGAGTCTTTATTCAGGTTGCATTAATCTCTGTTTTATCAGTGTTTCCAACATTGCAGCTGATAATGTCATGTCCCTACATCTCACATCTTTTGTGAGGAGTATATTAGTTGCCTAAAGATGGTAGTTGCATCCTGATGGACAGGATGAACACCCTGATGACTAAATGCCACCACAGCAGCTCTCTCACTGCTTCTCTTCAAAGGAGGAGGGAGAGAAAATACAGTGGAAAATGGCACAAGGGTTGAGATAAGGACAGAGATATCACTCAACAATTACTGCTATGGGCAAAACAAACACCCTGTAGGTAGGTTAATGCAATTTATTGCCCATTACCAACAGATTGGAGCAGTGAGAACTAAAAACAAAGAACACCTTCTACCCCATTTATCCTCTTTTGCCCCCTCTCTGAGTGTAGAGAAGTGGTAAATGGGAGCCGCAGCCTGTCTGTAGCATTTTATCTCTAGTGCTCCTTCATGGTACCTCTCTCCCAGCTGCTGTTGCACTTTTTTTCCCTTCCTTCAGTCTGCTCTCTCAGAGAACACCCAGTATGGCTCGTGGCTCAGCTTTGGCAGCCATGGGTCCCCTTTGGAACCACTGGAGCTGTCTCTGCTCTGACATGGGACAGCTGGTAGGCTCTGCTCATAGAGACCACCCTTGAAGTTTCCCACTACCAAAAGCTTGCTGTTTAATACACTAAGATGAAGTGACACATAGAATGAGTCTTTATTGATGAACCAAACATGTTGGAATATATCTCCATTTGATTTTTATCTTCATTATTAGAAATCAGAGTGAAGTGAGATTTTCACTGAGCTTGCACTTGAGTCCTTATGTGAATTGCTGTCTTACATACCGTGAGAAACAGAGCAGCTTTTGCAGCTTTCCTCCAGCAGAATAGAAATCTGAATGTTGTCCCCTGATAATTGATTGATCTGGTTTTAATTTGCAGTTAGCAAATCCCACATTTTTCTGTGGCTGATTTGCATCCTGCAGGGACCATTCCACACCCCTCCCCTCCCCCAGCTGATGTTGCAACTGGAATAACACTGAGAACATTTATAATGCCTTCTTTCTTTCCTTCTTTCTTTCTTTCCGTCTTTCTTTTCATGCTTTTTATAAACAGTCTGTGAACTGCTTTTCCTTTTCCTTTTGTTTCACTGTCTGTGTTCCAGGCCACCCAAAGGGACACTTCTCCTCAGTTAAGGCTGTTTAGCTTTCTTTGAAACCTGGCAGTGTGCTTTGATTTTTTTTTTCAAAAGCACAGAATTTTTTTAAAGAAAATTCACTGCTCTGAAAATCAGTTAAAAAACAGACTATAAAGAACCAAAGCTGTAAATTGCATTAAGTTTAGTGTTTAATTAGGTTTAAAATAGTATTGCTCAGGAGGAGCAAATAAGTGTATTTGATGCTACCTTTTTTCATTGTGTGGTTTTCACTGATATCCTTTTACTGTCACTATTTGGATTTACACTCTCTATTCAGTGAAAATCTTTGATAAGCTACTGTAGCCAGAGTCCTCACGAAAATATTGTGCAGATATTGCTATTAACTACTATATATATAACATATATCTAAAATGTTTAAAAATGGTGAAATAATCTTGACAACCTTAATCGACAATGACTGTAGGGCTGGAGCAACAATTTTGTGTAGAAAGGCTGAGAGAGCTGGGCTTGTTTAGCTTAGGGAAGAGGAGGTTCCAGTGAGATCTCAGAGTGGCATTCTAGCACTTGAAGGGACCTCATAAGCAAGGGGGAACAAACTTTTTACACAGTCCAATAGCAACAGAACAAGGCAGAATGGCTTTAAACTAAAATATGGGATATTAAGGTTAGATTTTTAGGATGGAATTCTTTACTCAGAGAGTGTAGAGGCACAGGTGCACACTGCACAGAGAGGTTGTGGATGCCTCAGCTCTGGAAGAGTTCGAAGCCAGGTTGGATGGGCCCTGGGCATCCTGATCTAGTGAGTGGCAACCAGCCCATGGCAAGGAGGTTGGAACAAGATAATCTTGAAGTCTTTTCCAACCTAAGCAATTCTATAATGAATCAAACACATAGTAAATGAGATGTTGTTTGCTGAATAAACTGTAACTGGTCTCACTGTTCCAGTACTGAATTTGAGTGACCTCTTCTGCACTGCTATTGTAGAGTAGTTAAGTGTCAGTAGTTTTGCTGAGAATGTTCACAAAAGAAATACAGGTGGTTATACTCAACAGCAACTTCATTTCAGATAAGAAAACATTCGCAATGCAGCAAAACATTAGATAAGCTAATACTGTTAGAATGAAGGTAAGAGTTGGAAAATACTGTGAGAAGATTAACTGCAACTGTGATATGTCGTCGATGAGTTTGCAAGCCTTTCATGCTATTTTTCTGTGATCTCTGAATTCTTTTTTTTTTTTTTTTTTTAATGTGAATATATGAATTAAATAGGTTGGACATCAGGGCGAAGTTCTTTACAGAGAGAGTGGTGAGGTGCTGGAACAGGCTGAACAGATAGGTTGTGGATGCCCTGTCCCTGGAGGTGTTCAAGGACAGACTGGGTAGGGCCCTGAGCAGCGTGGTCTAGTACTGAATGTGGAGGTTGGTGGCCCTGCACGTGGCAGGGGTTGGAGATTAGTGATCCTTGAGGTCCCTTCCAAACCTGACCATTCTGTGATCCTGTGATCCTGTGATTCTGTGAAGCATATATATACATATATATATACATTCACCCACAAAACTAATACACACACGTGATTTCTCTCCTACACACAATCACATACTAAACATCCTTGATTTTCTTCTTCATGTCTGCATCTGCCCTAGCAGCTTCAAACTTTAATGTGGACCTAACTCTTTTGGGTATTTTTTGTCATTTCTTCTTGTTGGAAAAGACATATACTAGGATGAATAGCATCTTTTCCTATTCTCCTTTTCCAACTTCTTGCCTAGTTCTTCCTCAGTGAAATTCCATCAGAAAAAAAAAAAGGGGGGGGGGGGGGGGGGGGGAGGAGAGGGGTTTAGTCATAGGCTAATGATATTATTTTGCTTTTCAAAGAAAGCACATAAAATCTTGTCTAACAGAAAATGTCAGGCAGGTGAAGCCTATAAGTTAATATTGTTTCTCTGATAACAAAATAATCTAAAGAATGAATAGAATAGCAGCAATTAACCATACAGATGCTCACCTTGCCTAAAGGTATGGCAATGCATAAATGCATCTTACATGTATTTTTCTTTGAAGCTGCCCATTTACCCAAAGATTATTTCCAAAGTGTCTCAGTTGAAGTGATCTCTACACATCCACTAAAGACAGAAAGATGCTTACTGCTGTATTTGAATTCCACTTGGGATTCCATGGCTGCACTGTGGAGTCCACACGACCAACCGTACCTCAGTGCAGGATGACAAGTGCTTGGTCATCACTGCTGGAGAGGGCAAGTAAGTTGTCGGGATTCCGCACTGAGGAGCAAGTAAAGAGGCCCCATGGTAGTCTGATCTCCTTCAAGCCCTGCCCCACACTGGTCTCAGTATGAAATTAGTGGGGGAGCTAGAAAACAAAACTGTAACTGCATCCCTTAATGTCAGTAATTCCATCTCCCTTTGCTATGCCCTCTCTCTTCCTTCATGAGGCCCCACCTGCAATACTGCATCCAGGTCTGGATCCCCCAGCACAGGAAAGATGTGGAACTTTTGCAGATGGTTCAGAGGAGGGCCAGAAAGATGATCGGTGGACTGGAGCACCTCCCCTACGAAGACAGGCTGAGGGAGCTGCTTGTTCAGCCTGGAGAAGAGAAGGCTGCAAGGACACCTCATTGCAGCCTTCTGGTATTTAAATGTGGATTATGAAAAAGAGAGTAATCGATTTTTTACTTCGGTGCATGGTGCTAGAGCCAGGGGGAATGGTTTTAACCTCAAGGAGGTAAGGTTTAGATTGGATGTCAGGGGAAAGTTTTTAACTGAGAGAGTGGTGAGGTGCTGGAATAGGCTGCCCAGAGAAACAGTGGATGCTCTGTGTCACGGAGTTGATCAGATCAATCTATGTCCGTGACAGGGGCGGCAGGCCTCTGCCCTCCCCCCTCCCCCCGGTCCCACAAAAAAATGGGAAGGAAGGAAGGGAGGAAAAGAGCAGCGGCAACAATCTATGGAGGAAAACTTATTTTACTATAATATTGGAATACGAGATAACACAATATATACAATTTAATTGAAATTGAGATTAATAAATCAGACAAGATGAGAGAGAGAGTTCCCGGGACCGATTCAAACCTGAAAAGCTTGGAACGGCTAGGAAAGCACCCTCCAGCATCCACTGCAAGGCAGCAAGAGAGCGCCCCCCCCACCCGGAAGGGCCAGATCCCGTGACTGCTGTAATGTACAGGGATAGGTAGTTGGGATTGGGGCAGTGACACTTTAATGCCCCGTACACTACATGATGTTTTGATGTGGAATACTGAAACCATAAAAAAAAAAAAAAAAAAAAAAAAAAAACATAGAACCATGACACTCTGTCTCTGAAGGTGTTAAACCCCAGGTTGGATGGAGACTTGGGCAACCTGGTCCGGATCAGAACTGGAGATTGGCAGCCCTGTCTGTGGCAGGAAGAAGGTTGGAACTTGGTGACCATTGAGGTTCCTTCCAACCCAAGCCATTCTAAAATTCTATGATTTTATGACCTAGCAAGTCTAAATATAAAACTATAACACACCAAACTTATAAATCCCATCCTCTCAATATCAGGAAACTCATCCTGCAAAGTTAACACTGCTTCACACTGATTTCATAAACTCTTTAAAAATTTATCCATTTCTCTCTGCATTATATGTCGTTATCAGCCCCCTTCCTTTTAGCTCACAGTTTATGGGCTTATTTATAATGAATGTAAATGTAATGCACCTATTAGCTGATTTATCTCTGTAAATATTTTTACTATATATTTTAAACTGCCTATTTTTTTATCCTAAACACTGTTTTCTATTTGTAAAGTGTGAAATAAACTATTAGTTTTATTTGTATCAAACTTAATAGTAGTATCTATGCCATGCTTGCCAAAAGCCCCATTAAAAACATATGTGTTTTGATTCAGTGGTTCCAGTGACAGTATGTATACCAGTTCCTAGCAGCTGGAGTTAAACTGGTTACTGAAAAGTAAACAAAGCAAGCTAAGAACTACTTGCAACTACTTGGTTTTTTTTTTTTTTTTTTTTTTTTTTTTTTTTTTTTTTTTTTTGTAGTCCATCTAGGGTTTTTGGAAAGTATTAAAGTTTCGAGCCTTAGCTTAAAGATAACACTCCCTAAATCTTCTTTCCAATCAGGCAGTACTCACAGCTTGCTAATTTGTGTGTAAAACACACATTATATCAATGATTATGATTATATGTTCAATTTGTTCCTCCAGCAATATATAATAATTGCAAATAATGTTTGTCTTTTGCAACACTATTCTCAGGACAGTGAACTCAAAATGATTCATGAATGGAAATGAGAAGAGAGGAGCAATTGCTCTTTTTCCCATTAGCAACCTCACTACGTTCTTCACTCAGCCCAACAGCATGAGACTGAGAGACTGAATTTTTCAGTGTCCTTTTATTCACAATCTGTATTTTTCATTTAGAAAGCTACTTACAAAATGAGCTAATGGAGGATGGATTTATACCTAAATTTCAGTGTGTTAAGTAAAATTCTTTTAAAGTGCAGAGAAGTCTGTAGAAATTTGATGTGGAAAGAATGGGAATTTACAGTCTGGATCACAGCTTACGGGGGGTAAAGAGTGCACTACACTGCTCCACTCTAAGGACAGTCCTTGTAACATCGCAAACAAAGAAGAATGTACTTCAGAAGACATTCCCTCCTAATCGCTGCAATTTATTTGCCAACATTCTTACTATTACCTGTTGTTTATACGTCAATAAATTTGTTCCAAATCCTAGTAGATCAGCATAGAACATAAAACTAAAATTGAACACATTTTTTTCAGCTTCTCTCTAGGATCATGAGATTTGCAAAACTAACCTTCATCAGAGAGAAAGAATGAGGAATACAGATGCAGCTAGCTTAGAAAATATCTGCAGATATTTTAGATACTTTGCAAAATGTTCACTTAATTGTCATCTTGAAAAATATTATTATGAAAGGAATAAACTAGTACATCAAAGCTTTGGAAAGATCAGAAAAGTCTCACATGAATTTGGAACTTAAATTCCATTGAAACATTTAAAGATGGGGTGTCAGTTAATTTTGCCTCTAGTCCTACCTTTTATATCTAGTAAGATATGTAACTATCATCCCCTGTGACTGTTAGCATGCAGCACAGTTTTTATTGAGATAGTGTAGCTATTCACAAACCTGTGATAAAGACTTAGCAGAGTAAAATTTTAGATAACTGCACCACTAATGAGAATAAAATTAGAATGCACTGTGTTCAGTACTTTCTGGTTCTGCTCTTTGGATGATAAGCAGAGTTTAGGCTGGTTCTTTTTTTATCTTCTTTTTATCTATATTAATCTAGATAAATACAGTATTATCATTTCAACATTTCTCAGCTACACAATTTGAATTTTTGAAGTAAAGAAGAGTGTATAAGTGAGCACCAAAGAAAATCTACCTTAAGTTTGTCATTATTTATATCTTGATATAAGAAAAATCAATAGTTCTCTCCCATCTTGTTTTAAATTGTATGTGCCCACTTCATATGAAGAGAGCGTGCTGTGGAAATGAACTTTTTGAGTTAGTGAGAAACAAAAAGTTAATCCTGCTCTCGACTGCTTGGGAAGTGGAAACACTGAGAGGACTGGGACTATTCCCTATAATACCACATGGAAGAATGGTATTACTGTAGCATGACCTACATTGTGTCTTCCGCATGGCCAAAAATAAAGATGTGATGTAGTCAGTGTAAACCTGGAATAAAAGAGGAGGTGCCTGACTCACTTCAGCGAATTCTGTTTGCTAGCTTCATTTACTGCCTTTTTCAGAAAAGTTAACAATCTTTTTCTATTTTGCTGTTTGGGTACAGTTTGATAGTTGCATTGGACATTTGAGTACATGTTATAGTGCAAGAAGCTGTTGCAAATGAATCACTGTATGATAGCATCGTGATACCATATTCAGCCCAGGAAACATCAAGACAAAGTGAGATTGTTTAGCAAAATACTACTGAGAAATAAAAGTTCTAATCAAAATATTTTTTTAGAATACTCTTTTTTTTCAGGAAAAAAAATACATGTTATTTGCAATTGAATTACTACTTTCTATAGACGATCTCCACCCTATTTCAATTGTTCATAACACTGAAAAGTCCCTTAGGAGATGATAATTACTCGGCTTTGTTCCAGTTCGGACTTATTTCTCCTTTCTGATTTCTCCCCCTGGAAGCAAGCACAAAAATGACCTTTTTATGATCTAAAAGGCCTAAAGAAGTAAACTTTTCCTGAGTGGGTGATTCATCCAGAGGCCTGCTCAGGAGAGCACTGTTAATCCAATGATTTAAAGGAAGATAAAGACAAGGAGGAGTCTTCCTAGATGTCATCTTTGGCAGCAGCTCAAGGAAGAGGTAGCAGACAGGTCATAAGATCCTGCTGTACTCCTATGTTTGATGCTTACCTCTTCAGAACTTGCTACCAGATTGAGAGCAATAAATGTAAATGGTTTTCCCAGATCTAAGCTGAGAGAACCATACTAATTTCAGTGGCCTTTCATTGACCGTGCTGGAGCCTGGTGTAAATTATGAGCAGCTCTGGTATCCTCAGGCATAGCAACATCCCTTGCGGAGCAAAGCAAAGATCAGAGCCAATATCAGCTTCATCTGCTTGGTTTCAATATGCTTCAAAAAAGCCAGCTGAAACACCCTGGTCACAGTGAAATGTTTGAGACTGAACCAAGCTCACAGTCTTTTCATTTTCCTGAGATTCCTAAGGGAATTTCTCAGTGGCTTTTGTGCATGTAGCACTGTGCAGAATAGTGCAAAAAGTATCTTGTGACATTTGCTGCTATCTCTATCAGAGGCTGTTCCCAGTTAAAATTTATTTGTCTTACACAAGCAAAGCTATGTTACAAAAGGAAGACTGCCAGGATTTTTAGTATGAGCAAAACGATGTATTTTAATTTTGTCTTGTGCTTGGAAATGACCAGATCATATTGACTAAATTTTCACAATCAAATTTTTCACTTGGAACATACACTTAAATCAGAAATATTTATCTCAGAAATTTTATGCTTGAAAACAAGATAATCAATGAAAATAGTCTAAGGCAGGCATCAATAGCCATAGGCTCCCAAGAATCAAAGAGGCTATTTCCTCTGTAGTATGACAGGAACAAAATAATTTTTTTTTTATATTGGATCATGATGCAAGGGAATAATGTTTCTCATATGGCAATTTTACAAGGCAGGGATTCTGGTTGTCTGTTCCAAGGATTACCTGCATGCAAGGAGCAGTTTGATGCCGTTCATGCCTACAGAAGATGCAACTTAAATTAAGAGTTTGGAAGAGATTTACTTCCTGGATTAAATGTGTGCATTCCCTCATTTTAGTGTGATGCACCATGGCCACATGGTATCATCTGCATATTCAGTATATTTCAGCAGGAGTACCTTAGCCGATTGCATAGAAGAGGCTGTTGAAAACTGACCTCAGTGACCCTCAGATATAAGTGAGGTGCGACTCATGTCTTAGTCAGAGGTCTTGAAGTGACTCCTTTGCTGAAACCGGAAGTTGTCTGCAACAAGATTTTTCTGTGAAGTTGACTTTTGAATAAAATTAGACCCACAGATTTTCCAATTTATATTTTCCAGTGAATGCTCTAGGAAAATAAATTTTTGTCACAAACACTTTTAAAACTATCTTGTTTTTAACAGACAAAAGGGCTGGGTGGTGACGGTAGATAAGAGCATGCTACTGAAATCACACAGCTTTTTCCACTTGTACCAGGTCTATATCAGGTCTAGCTATTGCAGAACACTGGAATGCAAAGGAAGAACTGACTTCAGAATGCCACTCTCTATCTCTCTCTGTACTGATCCTCAGACTTTTCTTGCCTAATTTGTCCCTCAAAACATCTGATGGTGATTCTAGAGTGCATAGGTGCTTAACTTGGTTTAGGACTAGACAGCATGTCTTTGTGTTTGAATTTTCATGGCAGTAAAAGCACGGCACTGTTTTGTTCTAATTGCTAGAGGAAAGGAGAACTGTTGTCTCCTTAAGTTCCTGAGAGTCTTTTATATGTCTTTTGTGATATAATAGCCCACACAACATCATTTCCTTCAGCTTGTTTCTCCAGCTCATGTTTGTTGATCCTCTGAGTGTCTGACAGTTCTGCTCTTCACTCATTTCAGTTTGGTAATACTTCCTAAACTGTAAGTCTTTGTTCTTCTCTGGATAGGGCTGGATGAAAACTGGCCTGAACTTGGTGTTTCCAGGGGCTTCTGCACTAAGCTGGAGACATATCTATTGAGCAAACTACTCCAAGTGATTGACTACTGCATAGATTATGCAGAGAACATAATCAGGTCAAACATTCAGATGTGTTTCCATTTTCTTCCAAAAACAGCTTTCTTCTGAGTGATGAAGAGCTCAGATTTTTCTGAGACTGATCTACAAATTCAGTTCTAAAATATTCACCTAGGATTTTCTCTCAATTAAAATCTACTGGCAAAGATAGTACTATCTGACAAGCAGCATTGCTTTTCCCAGGCAAACTTAGCTGTGTTCCAATTGGAGAAATGTTATTTACATCTATGGATTTTGTTGAATTAAACCATGAAACTTGCTTGCCTTCATGCTCAGTCCAAGGAGAAGGAACAATCTTTGTGAAAAATTCCTCAGCGGCTTTCTGCCTTTCTTCTGTCTCCTTATCAATTCTAGTGTGATTCAAATACATTGCTTGGTGTCATGTATCTTCTGAGTCAGTATACAAAGGATTTATCAAACAAGCTGATCAATAGACCGTCTAAATTTTCCTGGTGTAGATGAAGATTTTATTGATTTGAGGATGGAAGGATTGGAGATAATCTTTTCCCGAAGGGTGCAGTAATCATTGGGACTTCTGATAATACACTCAACTCTTTGGAAGATAACTGCAGGACAAAGGGAAAAGGTTTTAAGTTGAGGGAGGAAAGATTTAGATTGGATGTCAGGATGAAGTTCTTTACTGTGAGAGTGGTGAGGTGCTGAAACAGGCTGTCCAGAGAGGTTGTGGATGCCCTGTCCTTGGAGGTGTTCAAGGGAGCCCTGTGCAGCCTGATCTAGTATTAAATGAGAGGTTGGTGGCCCTGCATGTGGCAGGGGGTTGGAGATTCATGATCCTTGAGGTCCCTTCCAACCCTGGATTTTGTGATTCTGTGATTTCAGTCACGCAAAGCTAGGAAAGTTCCTAAATGCAACATAGTGCTGTGGCCCTGCTAGTGCTAAGTAAACTAGAAAGACTTCCTGGCAGCTGATAAGCTATACCCTTCCAGCATAGACTTCACATCTTCTTTACAAAATTGTGTTGGTGACTTTTGTCCCATCCATGCTTCATAATGGTCTTCATAACCTCTACTTCAAAGCCTCTGCCCAAACTGTTCCTGTGCCCATGCAGCTGACACTATCCTGCAGCCTCTCTGTTCCATCACAGCTGTTTATATTTCCATCAACATCTCTAACGCAGTGGTGATTCTTGTTAGCCTGGATCCCTGTGCATGTGGCAAACCTACTCTCTGTTCTGCCCAGACATAAATAGGAATATTCAACAGAACTGAAACTTGGAAAACTGTCTGCTACTTTTCATTCTGTTGTCTTATTAAGAGGTATCTATAAAAATCCGATAACTGAAATTAAATAGTATGATTTGAATACAATTTTTCCACTTACAAAAGAAAGCCCACTATTGCTCTTCAATAATTTGGTCCAAGAATTTTTACAGCCCAACAGCAATCAGTCCTGAAATTGCTCTGGCCAGTTACTGTTTGTATCTTAGTTTGACACTTTGTTTGTTTGCTTTTTTCTTAAATGCCTGCTGAAGGTTGTTATCTAGTTTCTAACACACTTTTAATTATTTCAAGTCTGAAATTTTACTCTTTTGTCTCTGGTACTTTCAACTCCTTGATTCTCTAGTGAAGTTTGATATAAAGAAAATATTAATAATTTTGATTATCTCAGCATCATTTAGCAATAGAATTCCTTCCTACAAAATATTCTGTCAGTCCCCCCTTAGCCTTATTTCTACTTCCAGAACAAATTTATTCAGTATCCTATCGCTCTATTTTATTTAGTGTCTTACCCTGTTCAGTGTCATCTCTGCATGCTTTTATCCTTACCAGTTCTAGTTTCCGTTTTCTGCATATGTCCTTTTTGTGTTATATCTCAGTGGAAGGAGGGCTCTTGTGCTCCTGCATCCACCTTGTATTACGAATGTATAGTTTGTCCTTCACTCAGTTTTGCCCGGGTTTTTTCTACCTTGAGATTCTTAACTAGTTCCTGCTCTGTTTGGTTACAATCTAGAAATCTTTCCCATCCAATCACTGCCTTTACCATCTGTGATAAAATTCTCACACTTATTCCAAGTACTCTGTGGATAGTTGGTGCTTTGCTGTATTTCTATCATTTTTATTTATTTACTTATTTAAGATGACCCATATTTAAGATGCTATTATATTGTACTGTGTATGAGAGGCCTAAAAATAGAAAAAAAAAGTCATTTTGCAATATTTTTTATAATGTCATGTGTTTCTTGCCATATGCTGACCAAAACAACAGTCTAGTGCTTAGTGGAGAGTGATTTTAAGGTTTAGATTTTACGGTTCATAGAGAACATTACTGAGGGTGAGCTGAATGGTTCAGTTTATAAAATCCATGCACCTCAAACGTTTTTTTTTTTTTTTTTTTTTTTTTTTTTACGATTTAGAATCCTTAAAGCCTCGCTGTAGAAAACAATGATTATTTTTATGAAAAGTAAATTATTGAAAAAAGTATACATCTGTAGAGGAGTGAAGGGGAAGTCAGCCCGTTGTTAGACAACACATGGAGTACCGTTTCCAATTGTGTTCAGTTAAAAAAAAAACACACAGGCAAACTGCAGATCTTCCAAAGGAAGCTGAGAAATATAAATTCAATTTAAGATAAGGACCTGAGAAAAAGAGTAGTTCACTACAGTATTTATTTTATTTTGATGTTTTGCAATAATTGTTATTTCCTCATTTTATGGGAGAAATTCCAGAGCATGAAATAGCACAGAAAGGATTATAAATAATAACTTGAACATCTGATATAGTGTGAAATACACAGTCAACCAACAAGCTTATAATAAATAAACAAATGCCAACAGAAGACAAATTTTCTTTTTTTTTTTTTCAGAGAGAAGTTGAAATCATGCTAATGAAATATCTCATGAGATGGAAATGAAAGACTAATAAGAAAGAAAGCAAAGTTTTGAAAGTTTGTCTTCATGTTTGTTGAGGCTCTTAAATAGTAATGTGATTTGAACTCCCAATTTTTGATAAAAACATGGGATTTTACAGTGAGTTAGACTGGCAGAGACCTCTGGACATTTTCAGTCCAACTCCCTACTCAGCACAACACTGAGAAGTTCTTCAGTACCTTGATCACGGAGATTCCGAACATTGTCAAAGAGAGAGATTTTTGTGGCCACCCAGGCAACCTGCTAAGAACATATCCACCCTCACTGTGAAAATTAGTGTGTTTTCCCCTTGTTGCAAGGTGTGGTTATTGATGTTTTCTTTGCCTGTACACCTCTGAGAAGAATATGTCTCAGTCATTCCTATTCAGTAGCAGAACACAGATGTGAATTCCCTCCAAGGAGCTGATAGAAATAATCCCTTCTACCTAGCTAGCAGCTAAGTTTTTGCTAATACAGGCCTGCATGTAATTTAATAGGCAGTTTGTTGTAGGAAGCTGTAACAATGCAGAACATGTACTCTAAAGTTTATGAATGAATTTTTTATTTGGAAAAAATATGTTGCGTGTGGAGTTGTGTTTTCTTGGCAGACTTCAGGCAAAATTTGATTTGCCAACCCTCCCCCCCCCCCCCCCCCCCAAAAAAAAAAAGACTCTGAACTAACAAAAATCCATTACAGAATAGGTTTAGTTTATAGCTTCACTGTCATTCATCTTTGCTTCTGCAAATGGATGTCAAGAAGGAATTCAGGCAGTTTTAATCAACATGAGCTAAAATAAATTCTGGTTTTAGTACAGCTGTATTCTTACAGAGAATATCTAAAAATCATCACAAGCTGAAAACAAATTCTGCTGTTTGCATACATAAAATTGGAGTCAATCACCCATCATATCTGAAAGATATCCTGTTTTTATTGAATGATAACTTCTTAAGCACCACAGATTATCTTATCATTGGTTACTGTTATGCAGGTTCAATCAAGAATACTGTAGTCTATGTGAAAATTGGGCAAAGATGCCATTCAGAAGATATATTAGAGATAAGGAATGTAAAATGACCATATAAGGTCATCAGGTTTTGTAAGACATGTTTGAATGTTTTGAAGTATGATGCAAGAATTTGACATCAGAATTGCGGAAATAAGGTGTATTGAAATCAGCACGGTACTTCAGATAACATTATTCATATTATACCATTATTAACCATTTGTTGAACTGAATTTACCCTTTCCAGTGGTAAGATGATCAATTTGCATGTCTTTTAATTTCCTGATGGCACCTATTAGCAAAAGTACTACATCAGTGGGACAAATATATTTTCATATATTTCTAATTTAGTCTGAGCAGGAAACATGGAAACATCGCAAGAGATTCAAGTGTTTTCATGAAATTCCAAGTTGTCTGACCAAAGAGCAGCAATGGTTGCACAATCTGAACCACTGAACAGAGTGTTTATCACTCATTGTTATTAACAAATCGCACTCTCATTAAAAAGTTACTGACTCATTTAGTTGACACAGCTAGTGATTCTAATGGTGCTTGCTATGGCAATTGCATTGTTATATTATTAAATTGTTTGTGACTTGTTTACTTTGACTGTTTGTTGTTCATTACTTAAGCTGTGTGATTTCTTACTGGATCCAAACTAGTACTGTTCACAGTTTTTGGCAGAACAATTGAAACTTTGAGATTTATGAACAGTAGGTGGACTTGAAATACTTGTTACTAGATGATGAACAGCCCGTCCTAAGACTGATGAAAATTCTTAAACACATTAATACTTCCATTGTGTCATTATATCATCAGCTGAGAATTGTGCTAACTGTATAAAGAACAAGCAAGAAAGCACTGTGATTAGAAACCTTCCAGCTCTGATCTTCTGAAGAGTCTTTGGGATTTTTAGTCTTCCCTTCTCTCCTTTTCTCATAATGCACACTTATATGTTATGACAGCCAAAATCATAGTAAGAAAACAAAATAATATTTATTCCACAATTTTTATATAGGAACCGTAGTAAAGTTACTTATTCCTAACTAGTGATGCGAGCTGGTATACTTGAGACCCAACATTTAAGTCTGTAGTAATAAAGCATGCTTGTTTGGAGCAGTCTTGTATGCTTACTGGCATCTCCATTCACTTTGTTAGTATGAGGCTGGAGGTATACTTGTCAGACAAAAGCCACACATTTTTTTCTAAGACTACCAGGACCAAAATTTCTCTCTGTTCTCCTGATATGCAAAACCTGACACTATTAATAAAAAACTATTGACACTGTCAATAGACTATCTCTCACTGAACGGAAATATTTTGTACCCCAGTATTAGATAGCCTAGGGAGTAGAGTAGCAAATCATTGGTGCACTTTGCTTTGTATCACAAGAGTGGGGCAGCATCAGATGCAAAAATTGACATGCCTGACTGAACTCTGTGCTTTGATGTTTGCCTGATGCTTTGAAATCACCCTTACTCTTGACCAGGCTAGGGTGAAATCAGGTAAATATATGTTATTTAAAAAATGCAAACACAACAAAATGCCCATAACAGAAGTTATGGACAAGATTGATTAAGTAAGAAATTGACTGTGTTTATATATATTTTCTCTTTGTCTGGTAACTGCCAGCAGACAGTCCAGCTGCTCATCAAACTAATGACACACAATGCAATCTTAATATCTTAATGTCTGATATCAAAGAAGACTGCATTTTTGAGAATGTAGGACATTTTTTACCCAATAACCTCATGGGTTACACAAGTGTTTATATTCATACTCAAATCCTTCACTCTTCCACACTACCTTTTGCTTATCAAGAAAAAAACATATTCATTTCTATAAGTGGGATGTAGGTTTGCATATATTCCAGGATTCTTAACTTACTTGTAACTAAACAATCCATAAATCACCCACCTTTGTAGTGCATAAAATTCTCACAGCATCATGGAATTGTAGAACAGTTTGGTTTGCAAAGAACATTTAAGAGCATCTAATTCCAAACCCCTGCAGTGGCAGGGGCACCTCCTTCTATACCAGATTGCTTAAAGCCCCATCCATCCTGCCTTCAGTTCCTCCGGGCGGGGGGTATCCACAGCCTCTCTGGGCAACCTGTTTCTGTTCCTGTCTGTGACAACAGGAGATATATGCAATCTATTCACAGCTTTTTATCCTTTGCTTTTTGTGAAAATCATGCAAAACAACAACAAAATCTGCATGTAATAACTTAACCATATTAATTCAGGATTAATGGGATTAATGCCTGTGGATCATTACAGATCCTTGCTTGGGATGGGGTCTGCCAATAACAATCAGTTATTGTATCTGGGATGATAATTTCAGGTGCCTGACTCTACCTGATTTCACCATGGTTGCTACTTTTTCTGTCTCTGGTGTAATCTGGGCAGCTCCTGCTACCGGCTAAGCATTCTTGGAGAAATGTCTGCTGTATATGGTAGCAGAAGCAGTTCAGCAACCTGACAGAACTACCCACATCATTCAGAAAGGGACCTTGCTCAAGGAATCAAGGGGATAATGAATCTGAGGCATTGCTATCCAGAGTCAGGTAGCAGCTGATAAACTTGGGAATGCTTCACACTACCATCATCAGTGGTGTAGCAACATCACAGGGATGCTTAGCATCCCAGTCCACTCAGGACTGCTATAGTATGCCAAAGTACAAGAAGTCTAATGCATATTTGCTTTACATTGTCCCATATTCATGATGAGACGTATATAAATAATGAATGAAATGTATCCCTTGTCATTTAAGGATTTTTTTCCTATGGATAGGACTATATAAGGAAGCCAAGTTATTGTGGGTTGTTTTACCGTCTTCATTACTCAATCATTTGCACTCCAGCTATCCTTGTGAAATTGTATGGAGTTTGTTTTGCAGTCTACGTACTTAAGGGACCTTAAGCAAACTGATGCCTTTCATAACGCCCCTCCTGCCAGCACTTAAAATGTAGTGATTCATCTGATGGATCATTTAAATTAACTTAAGTAAACAAAGACTTCCAGTAAAAAATGGAAGTGAGAACATTAAAGCAGCAGCCAATTTGTTTCGCAAAATGAAAGAAGAATAAATTTTTATGGTATGTCACCTGTAGGATAATAACTCTTGGAAACATCAGAAGAGATAGCACTAGATAAATTACAGATTCTATCTTTACAGAATCATAGAATCACAGAATGGCTTGCACTGGAAGATCCCTGCCACAGTTTGATTGTCACCTAATAAATCAAACTGCTTAGGATCCCATTCAACCTGGCCTTGAATTTGGTTTCCAGACCTGGGACATCTATGGCCTTTCTGGCAGCCTGTGCCAGAGCCTCATTACCCTCTGAGTAAAGAATTTCTGCCTAATATCTAACTTTTAGTAGTCAAAACCATCCTTGTGTGTCATATCACTTTCAGACTGTGTAAAAAGTTAGTCTCCTCCTTGCTTATCAGCTCACTTTAAGCACTGGAAGGCCACAATGAGATCTCCCCAGAGCCTTCTATTTTTCAGGCTGAACAAGTCCAGCTCCCTCAGTCTTCATTCTTTCTTCAGTCTTTCTTTTCTTCATATTTGTGTCATCCTCCAGAACCACTCCAATAGCTCCACATCTTTCTTGTGCTGAGGTCTCCGGGCTAAGAAACCTGGACGCAGTACTGCAGGTGGGACCTCTCGAGGGCAGAGCAGAGGGAACAGTCTTCTCTTTTCCTGCTGGCTGCCCCTTTTCTGATGCAACCCAGGATGCAGTTGGTCTTCCAGGCTGCAAGTGCTTACTATAGGCTAGTGTCAAGCTTTCTGCCCACCAGAGTCCCAAGTCCTTCTCTCCAGGGCTGCTCTCAATGAGTTCCTTTCCCAGTCTGTATGCATATGTGGGGTTGTCCTTTCTGAAGTGTGACATCTTATACTTTGCCTTGCTGAACCTCATTGGATTCATGTAGTTCCACTTTTCAAGCCTGTCCGGGTCTCTCTGGATGGCACCCCTTTCTTCTATTGTTTCAACTGCACTATTCAGCTTGGTATCATCATTGAATTTGCTGAAGGGACTTGATTCCACCATGCCATTGACAAAGATGTTAAAGAATACTTGACCAAAGAGAGATCACTGGACACCTCTCTGGCTGCAAATTCCACTGTGTAGTTCAGTCTTCAAATTCAATAAATTCCATCTCTCTCCAATATTGAGGAAAAGATGTTGTATCTTCCTTCTTACAGATACCTGTTCCATCATCAGATATTAAAATCAAAATCTGACTGAGAACTTGCTTGTTTTTCCAGTATCTGGATGATGGAGATGTGTGGAGATGAAAGTTTTATCTTAAAATTATCTGAAATTTTATTCTTTTCTCTCTCTCTCTCTCTCTCTTTTTTTTTTTTTTATGATATCCAAATATAAATGGCTTTCCCCTAAATTACGGATTTCATGATTTTGAACACCAGAAGGATCATTAAATTGTGATTTGCTCTTCTCCATGACATGAAACCTCCAAAACAGTTAAGTTATGAGCGTAAGTGCTGTTCCTGAAGGAACACAGGCCTGCATTCACTACTAGCTGTGCTGCAAATGGAAGATGAAAGAGCCTCACTCATTTCTTGAGAAGAAACATTCTTTCATTGCATACTGTCACATAAAAGTCCATCCAAGAAGCTGGCCCATGTGCTTTTAATCTGTTGACCAACATAAGAAATAGTGAATGTCTGATGTCGTTCCCACAAATTTTGCTGATTCTGCTGATTCTTCAGCTCATCCTTTTCTAGTGCTGACCCTTTTGACAACTCACTCAAAGCATGACCAAATACTGAAGGGCATTAGATGTAGAACTTTCTCAGATCTCTGACAATGCACAACATTATTTCATTACTCTAGCATGTAAATACACAAAGGGAAAACAGGGAAACCATGACCTTGCTTCCTTTGTGGATTCTAGTGCGGCTGCCTACTAGTGCACATGCATTGTCAGTGATCCCTGAGCACGAAACATAAACCTATGCTTACCTATGACTGAGTGGAAAGTGTGTTATATGTCAATTCAGCCAAAATCTCCTCAGAAATATTTGTTTGATATATTTGACTTCACTGACAAGGAGTGATTCTTGAAATCTGCGTTTAGTGTAAGCTTGTGTGTCAGACAGATGCCAAAATGGACTGGCTTAACATACTCTAATCTACATTGCTGCAAATTTTGTGTACTTTAAAAGGCAAAGCATGCTCAGAAATAACTACAGGATATCTGTGCAGGCATTTACAAAGACCATAATCACATTCCTGCATTGGTTTTGAGGTATATTTTCAGCTTGCTCTGATCTCTGCAGTCAAGCTCATTTTCATATACTAGGTTTTGCCTCAGATACTAGTGGAAAATACAAATTATTATTATTATTATTATTTCAATAATAAGTTGAATGAATATAGAAGGCCAAATTAACAGCAAAGATGAGACTAGCAAAAGCAATTAAGCAAAGATTTTAAGCCAGTATATGTAATAGAAACTTGATCCTGGGGAGCAGCTACTGTTGGAGCTGGTTAATGGGAGGAAATTAATAATTTGAATTATATTTTCTCCCAGAACACTGTGGTTCAATTAAAAAAAAAAAAGCTTTTTTTATTAAATTTTCAACTGAATTGATTGGAAAGAGGTTAGCTAAGAAGTAAGTTCAGTTGTAACTGATCAGGTTTCAGGTTTTGTCAGTCTATGCTTCCTTGTGATCTTTCACCTGCTCAGATCATGTTTTCTGATAAAAACGTTGTGCAATTTTTTGTTTGCTGTGTTTTAGCTATTAGCTTCTATTCCCTCTCACCTATGGAAAGTGGCTGTGCTTTTTAGTGGGGACTTTTTAGCTGTACAAGCAAGCAATTTCTTCCAGTGTTGGGCTGAACTGGGGCCAGTCTCATTGCCACCAGCAGGGCTTAGTTTTGTGCCATGGCCTTTGCAGCCTTGTAAGATTCATTTCACACTGTTTGCTACTCCTCAGTTGCAGAAGGAGCTCCTGCCGCCATCCCCACCAGCAGCTGGCACAGAAATGCCCTGCCCTGCTTTCTCCCAAAGAGAAGGGAGATAGGGAGATGTGAGAAGGCAACTCCCTTTCTCCACACATTCATTCACAGCTATCATTATCACTTCCACTAATCTTTGTTTCTCGTCTTGTGAGGTCTGTACAGTCTTCATCATACAAGGACTAACCTTTTCCTATTCTGAGAAATGTACAAGTTGAGAGGAAATGTTTCAACTAAATATTTACCCCCAGTTAAATAATTATTGTACTTATATATTCTTGTTTCAAAGTATCTATAGAAGTACCATTCTTTCTAAAATCAAATTCAGAAAAATTGTAACCTGGGTACTTCAGATGGCATTTAACATAAAACACAAATACCTTAAGAAAAGGAATGCAGTCTCCCAGGAAAATAAGAAATTTACTTGTAAATAATGCAGTGTTTTGAACTCTTCTTCCTTAAAGAGGAAAACATCAAATATATTTTAGATTGAACAGAAATTTAACACTGGCTCAGTTTTATATTTTTTTCCTCATGACAGAGTGAGAGAAATTTTTGAGACTCCACTATGAGTAGAATTTGTTCTCAAGTCACCACAGAAACAAGAGGTCATCAAGTTATTTAAACAAAATGAAAACACAATCACACACGTATACACACATACCATTAAGCTGTGTTCTTGGCTCAGTCTCAGTCTTTGTGACTGTTTATGGGAGAAGTAAGTAATCCCACGTAATGTATATATTAGAACTTTACTCTCAAAGGCTTAAATACATGAATGTTTCAAGAGGATTTGAGATAGTCTTCACAGTATGATACTTATGATGGCACTGATCTGGCAGAAGTGAGTAAAGAATACTCATTTTGAAGCTTAGTATCAACATACAGCTTCAAGTTCTTTGGAAGTTTCTGGTCTTTCCTGGAGTGAGTGGCTTCACATTGAAAATTTATGATCATAAGTCTTTTTAGAATTTCCAGTCGTATGCACAAGTATCACTAGCTTGTTAATAAAGAGATTGTGATCAGATCAGTAATTGATCTGTACACAGAAAAACAAAACCTGTAAATGTGGTAGCTATTTATAGGAACATTATTCAAATGACATACTTGCTCCAGCAAAGTAGAACTTAAAACCAAGTTGTTTTTTCTGACTCATAATTTCTCCAGAAAATTAAGCATCATTTCTTAGTTATGGTTAGAGGAATCTTAAGATTCTGCAGAATCAGCTGCAGAATATCTGAAAGGTGGTGGTGTTGATGGGAACATGAAAATTTGCTTTTTTTTTTTTTTTTGCATGTGCATGAAAATTCAAGATTATTCTTTGTGATGCTTTACTTTGGAAATGCTATGACTGCTAGGTCTTCTTCTACTTGATTTTACTTTGTAATGATTTTAGCCTAAATGGTTTTACGTTCAGTTAGATTAGTTTAAGCAAGTTACATATTCAAGTATCCATCTACGGTCTTTTGAATTGTTTTGACGATGAGTTTCATTGCTCTTCTTTTGCATGGGAGAAATTCTGGGGCAGTTATAGGAATTTTACTGTGACCTGTCATGCCTTAGTTGAGCTGGCAAAAATATCATTCAATGTATTGGAATGGTTGAATATTCAAAAACAAAAGATTGTTTACAGTCCATTGAAAAGTCAAGTTTCCTGTCAAGTTTCTCAATTGTATTCTCCTTAGTCTGTCATGACATCATCATTCAGTGGTTCCTCTGTCATCACACAGTCTTGGATGAAAGACAAAACTTGAATTTATATTGCAAAAATAAAGCAAATAAAGAGAAGCGGGGAAAACTAACCAAACAAAACAAAGGAAATAAATTTCAGAACAATGTTATCTATTACAAAGGAACAAAAGGCCGCCTAAGCCCAACTTTTTTTTGCTTTTTTTTCTGCTAAAGAGTTACGAGTGATACGAAATTCTGTACAAGGTGCCCTAACTAAGGAAGGAAAACAATATATCATGCATGAGCAAAAACATAATGAAGTCAGTGAGCCTCTGTGTGGGTGTACAACTCACCACAGCCCAGGGAATCAATGATATGTCAGGATTGTTCAGGGACTATGTTGTAATGAGACCAGAAGTCTGGAGATGAGAGTGTGCTGGAAGCTTCCTGCCTTTGATCACTGCAGATTAGTCGTAACTGCCAAGACTGAAGAAAGAGGCAGAATCAATCTAGTCTGAAGCCTCAGAGTCCAGATGCAGAACTCAGGGAATCTGGGGAATTTAAATCTTTTCTTTGAGTGTAGGAACCAGGCAAAGAAAACTAGCAGCTAATGGCCAGAGGAAAGAGTATGCAAATACAAAATTTGTCTATAGAAGTCTGGCTGCAGAATCTCCTGACAGAAATTATCAGGGTACAAAACATGAAAGATAAATCCCCCTGAATAAAACATTTGGACATCAGGAATGTTGGCTGAATGCGATGAGTTTTGAAAGGATCATTCACTCGCATGGCACCTAAGGACCCCATGAACACCCTACGAAGATTGTTACATTTTACCAAAATTTAATTTTTTTTATACCACTACTCTTGTGAGGTCAATTTTGATACACTATCACCTCTTTTGTATTTAGAATTTTCAGCCAAAACTTCTTCATGATCAATTTATGTACCTGGTTCTTCTACTAGTATTGTCCCATAGCTTGAGTACCCCCTTTTACTCCTGAATTTCCCTTCATTAGAAATTTATAAGCAGAAGAGTGATCTTAATTTCAGTTTCACTCTTATTGTATAAGAGTTTATTAATACTCCTGTATTAGATAGGCTCACTATTGAGAGTCTGAGCATTCCTTTGGCCACCTTACTAGCTACTATCTGTGTCCAGACTGTTCTGAATCTTTACTAACCATAGATGACTGCAACATAAAATAAACAAATTATCATCAGTAGCTTGTGCAATTAAAAATATTTATTTGCTGGTAAATCCTGGGAATGTTTTGGCTTTTATTATAAGTGCATCACTGAAGTTTCATTGTTGTGCTGTGGAGAATTCATATCTGTGGGTTTCTCTCCACTCAAAATATTTCCAGCTGATCACATGAATATTCTCTGGTCATACTCTTTATTCAAAGGCCTGGCATGTGCCTGATGTAATTAACTACCTCCCATCTGTTACTCAAGAGAGGAATGTCATTTATTTCTGTGCAGCCTCCTAGCTTTGGAGTTGAGCTTGTTATTTAACAACCTCAGTCAGGTGGCTGAGCATGGGAAATTCCATTGTCACACAACCTGCTATCTCCTCTTTGAGCTCTACCAGCTATTATTTCCTCTTTAGTATTTCTAGAACCAACAGTCTGTTCTTGCAGCTGTCCGTCTTTTCATATGCTTTTGAGGTAGTTGATTGCATCAGGTAGAAATCTGTTCCCTGTTCCACTTTTAAAATCCCTATATTATGGAGCTCCTGCTGTTTGCTTTACCCAGATCTCTTAGCTATCTGCCCACACCCAAATAACTTGAAATCTGATTTTTTGAATGACTTTCATTTCATCCATCATCTATTTCTCTCATGTTGTTGACAGTTTCAAAGATGATGAATGATGATGTGGTACATCAGGATGAGACATACCTACCTGTAAACAGCTGCCTGTTCTCCACCTTATTCTCCCCACATCAGCATGCTGATATTTCTCATCTGCTGTGCTGCTCTGGTTCATCTAATTCAAGAGTAGAGACAATGACCTGTCTCCATTCCTTTCTTTAATCTCAGGCATGTCCCTTTTCACTTACAGTTCAAACTGAAATATGTTTTCTGTTGAATTTTATAAAAGCTATTTTCTTTATGTGAACTTTTGGTACAGCAGTCCTTCAGGCAGAAGTCGCACTTTTCTGTTCCCTGCCAACCTGAAGTTCCTTTTCAAATTCCCAAGGGCTTTGAAACACAGGATCAATAGGTTTAGAAAACGCACAGGGCTGCTCACCTATTTTACTCAGAGCTAGAGTCTGCATTTTAGCTTTAGCAATTTTTAGAGCAAATTATTCTCCATCGCCATGGTAGTGTAAAGGCAAGAGTTTTAACAAGCTCTTCTCTAGTCTGCAGGACTTGGCACTGAAAAAAACAGCCAGCTTCTAAATTCTGAGACAAGAGAAACTGGAAGCAGCCAACCCTACACTGCCATGCAAGTGGATATGTCATGGGCAGAGATGGCCCAGATTTGATCGTGTTCTAATTCTGTAAAATGAGCATAAAGTGGTATTACCACAGACCAGTTTAGGATTGATCGTGTTCTTAATGCGTCTTTTTTTTGTTGTTGTCTGTTTTTCTGTTGCACAATGAAGAACCAGGACAAATTTTCTGTCATGGCCACCACATTTTTTGTTGTTTCTCTCTTCTATATTTGCTATGATTCTATGCTCTATCCAGCAGCTTGGAAACTGCAGTTACAACAGACTAACAAGTTCAAGGTAGGTTTTAAATGTATTCATAACTGAATGATTATTAATACTTTCTATATTTTATGTGGTTAGATCAATTTGTTTTCACAGCTCATTATCATTATTGACTTTTTAAGAACAGCTTCACACCAGTCTTCACTGTTATGAGTTCTCTGAGTCTCAGCAAAGACAGTGTTCAAAAACACCACCACCTGAGTAAAGCAATCTGAAAAGGAAGAGATCAGTTTCTCATTACTGGAATGAATATCATCATTACTTCTGTAAGTGAGAAAAACATAATGCCAGATATTGTCTTCAGACCACTGAGACAGCAATCTCAGTCATAACATCCCAGTGGCAAAATAAGAAAATTAAGAATCTGTAAATACAGGCTTCTGAAGAATATGTGTGAGTCAGAGCTGATGCAAAGATTTCTAATTTCCTGGGTGAATACAGTTTGGCTTGAGCAACATTCCTTCTGGTTCCACTTAAATTTTAATGCTCTCCAAATAGAAGTGGAGACAAATAACCCAGATACGCAAAGTAAAACTCATATGTAATTATTACACTCAATTGTTTTACCTATCAGGGATGGAATAACCATGCAATATGAAAAATTATTCCATCATCTTAGATAGCTTTGCCCTTTTCCTCTCCCTCTGCTGTGTTCTTACGCTTTCTGTTATTCTGAACACTGTCATTAAAATCCAACATGTATTTATTATAATTAAAACAAAATATAATTACTTGGGAAATATATTTTTAAGGAATATGCATTTAGAAAGAGAAAATGACCTATTTTCTTCTTTTATTCACATTCATCTCAATTTAGAAACCTTGACATAGAAATTGTGAAAAAAATCCAGATAATTACTTTTTGTTCAATACAGTGACTCAGCTGGCAGTTTCCTAATTTCCATATCTAGACCGAGATATTCCCAAGCAAGAACAATCAATATAAATTAAATATTAAATAAAATTATACTTTAAAAGGTGCCAGGGTGGGGGAGGTTGGTGCGGGTGAGAACTGATCTTTCATAGTTAGTTGCTCTCTACATAAAATTTCTGATTGAGTTATTTGAGATTCTAAGCTTCTATTTCTGAAGTGGCCTAGGCTCTACGTGCCTTCCAAAAGGAGTAAAATATCTCATTCTTTTCAGATTAAAAAAAAAATCTATATGCCTGTCTTTAGATACTTAGACATATTTGCAAAACTGGTCCTAGCAGTCTACATTGTTTTGGAAAAAAGAATACTGTGTACTTAACCAAGTATCTAGAGGGACTGCATACTAAACTTGACTTCATCTTAAAAAGTTGGATTGCAATAAAATACAAAAATTAAAACAAAGATTTTATTACTTCTATTACTGCAGAAATTCCTTTTTAAAAATTCAGGCAAAATTCTTTTGAAGGAAAATCTGTTTAAGGATGCATTTCTGAGAGAACAGAAATCTCTATCCCTTTGTAATCAAATCAAGCAGAGGAGGCAGGAGGCTGGCATGGCTAAGCACTGACACAGTGGTAAACCTCAGGGATAAGTAGGAAATGCATAGGTGGTGAAAGCAGTGATGTGTGGTCTGGGAAGAGTACAGGGACGTCATTTGGAAGTATAGAGTCGGAATCAGGAAAGCTAAAGCACAGATGGAACAGAACTTAGCAAGAGTTGTGAAATATAGCAAGAAAGGATTCTACAGGCACATTTGCTAGAACAGAAAGCTAAGGAGAGTCTACTTTCTTTGATAAACGAGAAGGGAGAAACAGTGGACAGAGAGAAGGCAGAGGCACTGAACAAATTTTTTGCCTTGTTTTTTACTGGCTGTTAAGCTACCCACATCTTTTATATCCCTGAACCTCCAGGTGGGAGCTGGGGAAGTGTAATCACTTCTACTGTAAAAGAAGAAACAAGTCTGAAACTTCCTGATGTGAATAAACATGCATAAGTTCATGGGGCCAGAAGATGCACACCCCAGGATCCTGAATTTGGTTGCCAACCTGCTCTCCATCACCTCTGAAAAGTCATGGCTGCCATGTGATGTCTCCATTGTCAGGAAAAAGGGAAATGTCACTCTCATTTTTAAGGAATGTAGAAAAGAAGACTCACGAAATGATGAGCTCCATGTCTGTGTCTGGAAAGATTGTGGAGCAGATGCTCTGGAAGAATTGCTAAGGCACATGTGAGAGAAAGAGGTGATCTGAAAAAGTCAGCATAATTTCACCAAGGGTAGATTATGCTTGACCAACGCAGTGGCCTTAAGGATGGAGTGACACCATCAGCAGACGAAGGAAGAAAAACTGATCACACACCTGGACTTTGCAAAGCCTTTGGTATGGTCCTGCATCACATTCTTATCTCTAAATTGGAGAGAGATTGATTTCAAGGATGAACTATTTAGTGGATGAAAAATTGTTTGCATGATGGAAATAAAAATGTTAGGATCAATGGATATAAGTCCAGGTGAATGCCAGTGATGTATGACGATGTATTCTCTGGTACTCACCAGAGAACTATCTTGGAACTGGTCTGGGACTGGACTTGGGACCTTTAATATCTATATCAATGTTCTGGACAGTGGGGTTGAGTATCCCCTTAGCAACTTTGCTGACAAAGCTGAATGCCACAGTAGATATGACTTAAGGAAGGGATGCTATCCAGAAGGACCTGGACAAGCTTGAAAATTGACCCACATAAACTAAATGATCCAATCCATACAAAGACATTCTGAAAAGCAAATGCTATATTCAAGCATGAGTTCAAAGGAAGTAATCACAAATATTTTTTTTTTCTTAAAGAAAAACTATTTTTAAAATTGAATAGACACCAAGAATTCATTCATTACCTGAACATATAAATGAATGGAACTCCCAAGTTACAGTTAAACAACTGCAATAGCTTATTCTTTTCAAAACACCAACCTATCTACCTTAAACAGGTATCATTCTAGATGAAAAAAAACATGGTTGTATATAGATCGCATGGAAGCAAACAGATCCAGAACAGACCAGTTATCCCAATAGTGTGAAATGAATCTTTCATTTGTTTGGAAGGAAAACTGGAGGACTCTGTTTTTGCAGAAGTTACCAATTTTCAACATGGTAGCTGAAAGAGTGATATTTTGCTGTAGCAAAGTAGAAAGCTTGTGACCCAGAGCAGTGTCCACCAGCACGTACAGAGAAGTTGTTTCCTGCACAAGTTTGATCACTGAGAAGAGCTGGATGTCATGCTAAGAGACAGGATCTCATTGCTAACAACTGTGTAGGACACTGCTTTTTCACTCATACTAAGGACAGTAGGAAGAACTGTACAAAAGACTACCATGTATTAGTACAGATTTGACAGTAGGAAAAGATTATTTACCATAAAGATGATTAGTCACTGAAATGGATTGCCAGAGAAGTTTTGGGTGCTCCATCACTGGAAGCATTCAAGGTCATTTTGGGTGAGGTTTTGGGCAAGCTGGTCTAGTGGAAAGTGTCCTTGCTCATCACGGGGTGTCTGGGGCTAGATGACTTTTACATTCACTTCTGTCTCACAACTACATATGATTATATGAAAATACGGGACGTGTTTCCACAATGACCTGTGAACTGCTCGGATAAGTATACCAGCAGAAAATTTTACAATCTTTACATGTTAGATGAAGGATGGAGCTGAGAAGGAGTCTTGGCCTCTCCCACACGTACATGCATAGCACAGAGGTCCTTGTGCCATTGTTTTTCCTCAACGACCTCACTTAATGCCATCATTCAGGCCTTAGCTCCTTATTGAAATTCATCTTATTTCTGTGAACTTGACTGCCAGTGGCAAAAAAATGCATTTTATGAAACTGTTTATATTGATTTTGCCTGTAAGATACGCTATGAAATTTGATTTAAGAGGGTGCTTTTTGGTAGAAACATCTTTCCATGAAATGCATGCTAATGTGCCTTGCAGGATGTTAGCCATTCACAGAAGACTTCCTTCATGCTTTTCCTTAAGGAAAACTAAAGTGATATGTGTTAACATAGGCCTTGGAAATTGTGACTGATGCTCAAGCCTTTAATTTGCACTGGCTCTCAGTGATGTAGGTAGCCTTCCCCAATTATTGCACCTCAACAAGTAAACAAAGGTAAAGAAAAAACTTTAACTGACAAGAACTTATAAGAGTCTAAGAAAAGCAAGTATAAAGAATAAAAATAAAATGGCCTCTGTAAAATGTTCCAAAGTTCACTAATGCTAGCAAAATAGAGGAAAAAAATTACAGTTTTTTTTTTTTTTTATCTTTGACCCTCACTGCAAATTGATTCTTGATACATCTGTTCCTAGAACCATGAATAAAACTACTCAGAGTGTTTTAGAAGCCATTATTATGCTATAGTCAAACACAGCATACCAAAATATTCCTGACTTTTCACATTAGACAATAGTACAGGTTCTTGCTGTTCAGAAAGGAAATGTTCTGTGGCTTGTTATTTGTACAGTTTCTTGGGCTAAAGATGAGAATTGTAGATTTTTTAACAGAACCTGAACACTATGTTATATAAATATTTTAGTCACGATGAGCAAATATTTCAATTTTTCTTGAATGCTTTCAAATATTCCAAATGTAATTTCCAGTTGTGTGGAAGAAGCAGGTTGCAATTTTTTGCCTGTAGAAAATCCACAGATAGTGGATTTTTCCTGTGCAGTTTCAAGGCTCAGGAAGACATCTGTACAGCTGGCATAGGAGACTGTAACATTTCAGATCTTCCATTTAGGCACTGAGGAAGTGAGTCCATTTATCAGCACACTGCTGGCCTCACATGTTGTGGTGACAAACACAGATTTGTTTAGTGCTCTGAGATCTTCAGAACCAAATTTCTCTGGCATGGAACCTAGAGATCTAACAATTTTGAGACAACAGAGAAACTCAGCAAAATATGTCAAATAAGTCCAGCACAACAAAATAAATCTTCACATAAACATAGCTATATTGCCACTAAATCCGAACACAAACATTTAGAGCCAGTTCCTGTGTTTCTGCCAAGCTCCATACTGGGCCTTGCGGGCTGACTCAAGCCACCTCTGAAGCAAAACTGAAGGACATGAGCATCAGGATGATGAGAACACTGTGTTATAGGGAGAGATGAGGTGTCTCAAGTGACAGCAGTGCTGGAAACAACCTCTTGTCAAAGGCAGGGATGGCTGGAGGCCTCAACCTCCAGGTGCTGAGGGACATGTAGTTTTCTTATTTTAATTTAGCATATTTTAAAGACTACATCTGGTTCTCTGATCATGATGGAAAGTAGCTAAATTCACACTTTTGTAACTACTGAGTTGAATTTATACTGGATATCAAGAACTTACGGGAGGAAAAATCTGACAGATAAAACAGCAGTCAAAGGTCTTCTAACTGCAAGACTTGATTAATCTGTATTAAAGTCTGCAAACCAAAAGTAACTGGGAGCTTCTTTTTCTTCGTTTGGAAAACTACTTAGGAATTTTATGGGATGATGAGTCAACATGGAATTAGAATCCATCAGAAAATGATAAGAGTCCCAACGCCACTCTGGCTCTATCTATGAATGAGAGTTTACAAGTTCTGTACAGCAAAAGGCAGCCAGAAAGAGAAGCAGGAGCATGGTGCCAGAAACTGCACCCAAACCACAGAACTTCCTCCAGAAAAACCTTTCTTGGTGAGCCATATCTGAACCCGGAAAGAGAGGAGACAACTCATTCCATGCTTTATGTGTCAGGAACCAGCCAATATCCTGAGGATAATAAAGGAAAGTCTTTAAGCAGCCAACAGTATCTCTCCAGGGCTCAACAAGATAAACCAGGCAAGCATGCACTGGTCCTGCTCCAATAACTGGGTGTTATGGAATATGGTAGGAACATCACATCCTTAGTTTCCCTGTTTTCTCTCCTGCCTCACATGGATGGGGTCTGGCTCAGGCCAGTTATTAGCTCAGAGGATGTTCATCCTGGCCAGGTCTTAACTTGGTCCCCAGTATAAAGTCAGCCAAGATTTCAGCTTCTTATGTAGGCAATTAATGTGGAAGTGGTCACTGATGGTATTACTGAAAAACGGAAAATAGAGTGATACCTGTAGTTAGCTATTAAAACCAAAGTGTATCAGCCAAAAAGCATCGTGTTTTTAAGTACCTGAATGTAGTCTCCCAAAATCCAACACTTCTGCAATTTATTCTTTGACATATATCTTGAAATTTTATTTACTGTTGTGAGCACTAATGGAAAAATAAAAGTTAATGCCATTTTCTTGGCTTCCTTCCGTATGTAAACTTTGTGCTGAGTTGCACGTTGTTAATGTTTCTTCAAACATAAAGGCATCACAGATAACTTCTGCTGCCCAGCATCACAGCAGAGAGCTCTGAAAGGCCAGATTTGCATGTCTATTCCCAGGATGATTATTTGTATCTGCAAATACACAGAATCACAGAATCACAGAATCACCCGGGTTGGAAGGGACCTCAAGGATCATGTAGTTCCAACCCCCCTGCCTAGCAGAGCCACCAAACGTACACATTCAGATCAGGTTGCCCAGGACCCCGTCCAACCTGGCCTTGAACACGTCCAAGGACGGGGCATCCACAACCTCCCTGTGCAGCCCGTTCCAGGGCCTAACCACTCTCCTTGTAAAGAACTTCCCCCTAACATCCAACCTAAATCTTTCCTCCTACAGTGGCAAAGCAATGGCAGAGAGCTGGTGCTGCTCTACAAAGAGCTGTTTGCAAGATTCCCATTCCTCACTTCAGAGAAGAGTCAGTTCTGATTCAGTGTCAGATCTCAGTACTTGAACAGTATCATCAACCCAGCACAGATTTTTGGCTTACATTCCTGCAGTGTAGACTGACTTCAGCTGTTTGACATCTAAGCTACATTTTATAACTTTTACCTTAATCTAGGGATGCTTGCAGTCGCCCATCCAAGTATTTACCAACTGAGAATGCTGCCTTTGAGCAAGATATATTTGCCAAAATCTAAGGTGAACCTCCTAGTGCAAATGTATAAATTATCGAGACCGACTTAAGGAAACAGTTTTAAATCTGTTTTTACCAAAACACACAACAGTATCAACAAACGTAGTAAACCAAAGAAATTCTGAAGGGAAGCACTGCTGCAAATGGTATTGATTTTTCCAACGTGGAACTCTTTTCTCTGATACCCAACATGATGTTTTCCTGGAAATATATCTTTTAACACGCCTATAAGAAATCCAGAGTTTTTGAGATCAATGTAAAAAAAATTGAAACATTTAAAAAAAAAAAAACAGCATTGAAAAAAAATTTACTCTTCTGAGAAAAGAAAGGCTACTTCTTTTCTTTTTTCTTTTCTATCTATCAACATTCTTGCCTTTCTTTATCTTCCTAACACAACTACATGTAGTAGCTGTCTATACAAACACCTCAGTAAAAAAGCCAAGCTTCATAATCCTACTACTTTTTGTGCAAAAATATTCGTCTTCATTGGTGAAGAACAAAGCAAATACGTTATGGTACTACAACAGAAAAAAATGGGCTTACACTGCTCTTCTTAATCACACAAGAAGCTGAAGAATTAATCTAGATCTTGTGTGAAACTCATTTGACTCATCAGATTCCTTATAACACTAGCAAGTGTGACTCACATCAAATAAAAGGAATTTTCAGAAATATCCAGCTGACAGCAAAATACTGTCTTCTGTACAACTAAACAACTTTGTTTTAAACAATGCTGAAGCATTTGCACCTTGTTAGTGCAGGGAGTTATGACTTTCTCCATTCTAAATACGAGGGCCACTTTCAGAACCTCTACATATCCTTTAGTGATACATTGCTGGGAGAGCCTGAATGGGCTGAGTAGGATATCTCTCAGTCGTGTTCTGGTGAGAGTTTTATTTCTGTGCTAAGTCTCCTCATGGTGTATGCACAATGGGATGCAGTCATTCAATGGCAGGCGACCCTTGGCTTGTCATGCTGTGTGTCTCAACAAAAAGCTATCAGTGCACATACAGTCATAAACTTTTCTGTATGGGGTGTTAGTTGCAACCTGAAGTCCATCTCTACAGTACAAAGAAATGTTAGTCAATCTCAAACAGGAGGGTGCAGGGTGTGTTTCTCTTTAGTGTACTTCTGAAATGATAGCTTTACCTCTGAATAATAATTACCCTTAAAATGCACAGCTCTGATTCAACCTTAGGCTAGACTCCACACTGAGTCAATGTTACAGCATGAGGCAAAGTATATCTACATGGCTCAATATAACCTGTTTTTAGTTACTGAATGTTTGTTTCTCTCTCTTACTTATTTTTAAAGCAGATTTCTAACTGAGCAATGGGGGCAAAGCCTACAAGGGCTGATTGGCATGCTCCAAGGAACAAACCCTGCTCATTGCCATAGAAGGAATGAAATGGAAAAAAAAGCAAAAATAGGAGACAGAGAAAAGCAGCATAGAAGAAAAGTAGGAAAAAAAACCCCAAACAATGAGGGAGTAATGGAAAAAAGGATTGGCCGGTTCCCCACATTCTCTTATCTTTGCAACAAGCAGTTCATAAACACATGTACATTCTTTAATTGAGAAGGAAAAATCAGAAATAGAGATGTGGTAAACGGTAAAAACATCCCACTGGTGACGCCCTTGGGGATAGATACTGTAAGAGCAGTTTCCAGTGGCTGAGGGTCATCTGCTTGCACACAGCTGATGTGGAGATGAGAAAGTGAGATGTGGCAGACTGAAAAGAAAGTGGTAGCCATCACTAATCCAATTATGCAGCAAATATATCTACTTGGACCAGAGCCAGCCACACTAGAAACACACCCTTCTCAGTGCTCCCATTCCTTTAATCTCTCACAGCATCATTTAAAAGCCCTAGAGCCTCTTCTGGGGCTATAGACATTAGAAAGGGGATTGGCCCAAACAGCTGCTTTTGGTACATTCTGCAGTTCTTTTAAAAGGAAACCAAGGAACTCAAAAGGAGTAAGCCAGTATTTTGGCAGTGAGTTTAGGGAAGAAACAAGCCTTCCATATTTTGTGAAACTGGGATCAAAATCACATCCTCTCAGCTGCTCATGGTCATGACTAAATTCCACATCACTGCAGCACTGCTTATTAAGTTGCTTCTTACTTCAGTTCCATTTTTGAAAGCTTAGCTTGTCTGTTTTGCTCTCTTATCCAACTTCAAGTATAAATAAACGCAGCTGAAAGAAAAACTGGTGCTAATGTCCATCTCATTGTCCAGAGACAGGCCCCAAATATGTTCAGAGGGCTGAAGCACCTCTCCTATGACAGGCTGAGAGGAGCTTGGCTTCTTCAGGCTGGAGAAGGCTTCAGAGAGACCTCATTGTGATGAATGAATACTTAAGAGGAATTTGTAGTCAGGAGGGAGACTGAATTTTACACAGTCTGATAGTGATAGGACAAGGAGGAAGAGTTTTAAACTCAAAGAGGGGAGATTTAGAGTAGTTGTTAGGAGAAATTTTCCAGTCAGATAATGGTGAGGCACTTGGTCATGCGCCATCCCTGAAGATGTTCAAGGCCAGCTTAGATGGGGCCCTGGGCAATCTGATTTCATTTCTCATCTAGTGATTGGCAACCCTGTCCATGGAACAAGATTGCAACAAGGTGATTCTTAAAGTACTTTGCAACCCAAGCTGTTCTATACTTCTGTGGTTCTCAGAGCTACCCTTGTGTTGACTGACTGACATTACGGCTTGCAAAGGGACAAAAAAACCTCCTTTTGTGGCTCCAACATATCTGGTAGTTTTGTCTTCTGTGAGCATGGGGGAAGAGCAATACTATCCTAGGAAACAGATCATCTATTCCACTCAAACTTATACAATTTTTTTTTGAATGTACACAATTCTATTTCTAGTTTTCTATTTTTTACTTTTTAATAATGAGGCATATTTTTTTGAGCTAATATTCTTGTCTTGAATGGTTGCTGGAGGATCTTAGTGAAGAGTGCACTGAGTAAGAGAGTACACTGCTCACCCTCAAGAAGTTAAGGAAAAGTGCCTTCAAATAGGCTTCAGTTCAGAAGAAAGAAGGCAGATGCTCTGCAGTTCTGCACAGGGCATGAATGAGCGATTAAAGCACGCTGAAATGCTCATCAGCAAGAAGATGCCAGATCAATACATTTGAGAGGAAGGGGAGCCTTTTTTGCCACAGTTATTATTGTAAATGCAACCCAGCTCATATCATTCACCTTAGACTTTGCCTCCACATTTGCTGTTTTACTGGCAGAAACCACCTCTCCTCAGCAGAACTGGAGTGAATTTATATGCATTCCTCTTCAGACAAGATTTAACCTTGAAAACCAGAGTCAGTGCTTGAGGAGAAGTTTTGGTCACTCTCTTTATCTTTTCAGAAATCTCTGATAAAAAGCAGATACTTTGATGCTTCCAGTAACATTTTCAATCTTTACAGGTTCCTGCAGGCTCATCTCTGCATTTGTTGGATCTTTCAGCTGTAAATGAGTCACATTACACTGAACTGAAAGTAACTAGCTTTTCCTCTGCACAGCTCCTGAAAAAGTGCCAAAGAACCTCACTGCTCCTCTTTGACATAGCTTGACTATATTTAGTATGTGCTATACTACAAACTTCAATATGGTCTGCAAATCCTGTCTTATATTCAAGAGATGTAGTGACTGCAGGCTATGTTCTCATTCAAGGACAGGTTTCCAATCTCCTGGTTGTCTCGTTTCTTCTCCATTTTCCCACTCTTCCATGAATGCATGTAACATAGTCTTTGGGTCACACTGTGTGGGAATAAAAGAAAAATAGTAAGATTTTTTAAAGTACATTTTTCATATAAGGAACATGTTGGCAAATGTCCCTCCCAAGGGTGTTCTCTTATTCAGAGGAGGTAAGTAAGTTACTATAATATGAATTATATTTCCCATTGAACTGGGATAATTTTTGAAGGTAACTATCACGTGCTATTTTACCACTCATTTGTTCATTGACTTTCCTATTAAAGACATTTCATTGTAAAAGAAGAAGCAAAAATGTGTTTGAAAAAAAGAAAGGAAAACTGGTAGGTTTTTCATCAGAATTCTTTTAATTTTTGTTTTCAATTTCAGTAATTCCATTGGAATAAATTGAAAAAAAATTGTGGCAATGTATGGAAATTCTGAAACTGATGGAGCTCTGATAGGAAACAGATTTTAGTAGAACACATGAAATTGACTTATTTCATGCCATGTTTTGGAATTTTTCGAACAGTCATGCTGCTTCTTCTCCAGGTTCTCTTGTCTTTAGCTTGATTGTCCCAGAGGTCATTTATCCCAAGTTCAAAACTTAATCATTTTTGAGCAGTCTTAGACCTGGCCTACGAATTTGGAAGTCTGAACTGTCTTTAGAACCTTTGAATATTTTGAAATATTCAAAAAGGTGGAACTGAAATATAACTGGAACATGGATGTTCTCCTAAGCTTTCCTCTTGCTATTAAAATGTTTAAAACTGTTAAAACAAAAAAAAATATATATATATTGTCTTTTACCACAGTGGCCAGGTTGAGCTTAGGCTGGGCTTTTGCCTTTCTAATTTTCTTCCTGCCTATCCTAACATCTTCTTTGTACTCTCTGAGTTACCCACTCCTTCTTCCACAGGGGGTAGACTCTTTTTCTCCTGGAGTCTCAGTAAAAATTCCCTCTTTGTCCACAACTGGTCCTCCCCTCTGGCTCATCTTTTGGCACAGGAGGATAGCCTGCAGCTGTGTCTCTAAACACAGAGCCATGCCACTGCCTCTCCTTCCTTGCCTATCCCTTCTGAAGAGCTTATAGTCATCCATTGCAGCACTCCAGCTGTGGGAGTGATCCCACCATGTTTCTGGAATGGCAATAAAATTGTAGTTTGCCTGCCCCACGGTGATTTCCGTGCTCAACTAGAATTGCAAATCAATGCACTATGGCTTCAGCAAGTGTGGTTTTGTGTAACATTTTAAGATCATATATGAGGTTTGAGCAGGTACTGGAATAGTGAACTATACGGTACAGTAATTTGTGATCCTCTTGATGCTATACTTTTTTTTTTTTTTTTTTAATGGTAGAAATATGAAAAGCTAGTAAAGTGCTTACCTCAGCACATTTTAGGTTTTTTTTTTTTTTTTTTTTTTTTTTTTTTTTTACAGTTTTTACAGTTTGTACCTGGAATTCATGCAAGAACTTCCCAGAAATTAATCCACATAAACAGATTCCTGAAGTGGCATGTTTGGAAAGCACCTTGAAAATGATTGCTGTGACAACTGCAAGAGATCTGCTAAGAAACTTAGCAGCATAATTCTGTAGCCGGCAGTCTTTTCTGATTTATTGAAAATTCAAAACGTCAAAATCTTGCTCTCAGCGGGAACTGATCTCTTTCAATTACTCCAAAAGTCTCTCTCTGAAGCATGACCATTAAAAGGGCTGTGGCAGTTTCATCAAGTCTGTGCTTCAGATTTTAACACTAAATTCTCCATATTCTAATTTTATCTTCAGTATCTGAAGAAATATGCAAATAGAAGCAGATGTCTCTGGAAAAAATGTTAGCAGGAGCTTAGGAACCAGTCCAGGTCCTTCAGAAAATCATACTTTCCCCATTCAGTTTGGAGGGTCCTGTTTTTTTGCACAATTTTTTTACAGGAAATTTACAATTGCTTTTCAACCAAAAAAATATTAATATTTTTAGAAGTGATCAAAAACTATGTTGCAGTCAGGAGACAAATGCTCTTCCTTTACAAAAGGATATCTTGCCAGCTTCAAGGAGAAGTCGATGGCAGCCTGCTGCCACCTGGGAGAGAAACAGCTTGGAGCTACTCTGCACCCACCCAGCAGGATGACCCGGGAATTTTGATGATGGGTTTAGGATGAAGTCATGTTCATTCCTTGGCTGGTAGGAGAGCCCGCGTGATATGGGAAACTGCAGAAGAAGGAGCAAATAAGATGGGAAGGGAAAAGCAATTTAAAAGTGGCTTGAAATAAAAGCTTTCCCGTAATCACCAAATAATTGTAAAGTGTCAGAAATTTCAAAACTTGAGAGGACATTAAAGACGGCACTCCTCAGCGAGGAATGACACCTGCTTCCAAAAATAGTGTTTCCTTTCTTGGTGTGTATGGAGTTGGGCAAGCATACATCCTCCCACTCCATTTTGCCTCTTTATTTTTTTCCTGACTGCATGTAAAAAACATTAAAAAGCAATGAATTAATGAAAATTACAAAGCACAGAATGAATGGAAAATCCTTCTCTGTCTCTATTACTGTATATAAGCATGCCATATTTGCAAGACATGAACTATTCTGATTTTCAATCTTCATTTTACCAATTAGAGTGACTCATTTAAATATAAGGATTTTCAAATTAATGTTGAGCCTCTCTGTTTATGGGTCAGAAACTCAGTATTCCAGACAACGCTGTAACCAGTGAGATAATGGAAAGGGATGAACTGTACAGATTAAAGATTTACTGCTAAAATGCCATTATAGTTTGTTTGTGGAGTTACTGAGTATAAATATTAACTTATTTTTACTGTTTGGGTAGACAGCCCTTTCTGAGGATGCATTACTGTGCTTATGTAAATTGCCCATTTTTTCCTTCACTTCTTGTTTTCATTTAGTATATAAGGGGCTTTGCCCAAAACACTGCTAATCATGCTTTCCTCCATTGGCTACAAAGATGAAGTGCTATGAGAGATTTTAAAAAATCCCATTTTTGTGCAAATCATAATCAAATGCAGATGTTTGTTGTTCTCCATTTTTTATCAGTGGCTGCATTTCAGAAAGTTACATCTGCTGAGAGAGCTGTTAAAAGTATAACTGTATTCCCAAGGGCAGCCAACTTCCAAAGGGCTTCCAAGTGCAGTTGGTCTAAAACAATGTTTGTTTCCATTATTTGCACACAAGAAAACACACAGTCAACGGGCTGTTCATATTTGTGTTGTATGATCATTTGACCTTTCCCCCCTGTGCTTGACTGAAGTACCATTTTAAAATTAAAAACATGTTTACTCCATGTTACTAATTCCAGATGCAGCAAATAAAAGAGTAATATATCAGTCCATGGTGTTGCCATGCGTTTTCCATGAGATTTTAATTGGTAATATCCCCCTAGATAACTAAAGTGTCCCTCAAAATCAGCCAGCTCTCTCTTCAGGGTTTTGAATATTCATCTCTAACTGGCATCAGTGAAATTGCCTTGTCGAAAGCTAGGCACCTGATCTATTTCCATCATGTTGATGAATATGTCACATCTAGGTGGGATAGGAATAGGACCAGCGTGGTCTAGTCACGCATTTTTTTGTTATAAAATGAGTTTTAAGAACCGCTTGATTTGTAGGAGAAAGGACTTGCACTTATATTCCTACGCATCAGCTGAGTTATGGCCTTGTCCATGTGCATTATCCTTGCCTGAAGCGGGGAACAGAAATATATACTGATCACTGTTTTTATTTCTCTGAAGGTGAATTAATTTTCATCACATCCTTTTCATTGCCTTCCACTCTCCTGTTCCAGGGAGCATGTACAGTTACTGCAGCTCAGCCAGCAAACAGTATTTTGCTGAAAATTTATTTCTCTGTTGCAACATTTCAATGCATAGCAATGCCTGGTTTGAAATGGCACTTTAAAGGGCTTGTGTTCACTCCAAAGATTTTACTTCTGAATCTGACAGATAGAATTAAAGCCTCACTACAGTTCTGGCCTCGGTTGTGCTGCAGTGTCCTTACACATAACAACTTCCCTTTCCAGTATAAGGTTTAACCTGAAAATAACTGTGTTAAACCCTCCTTGCTGTGGTCAGGGTCTCCCAGCTGCCTGCAGAGTGCCAGAAACACAGAGATATTGTAGCAATGCAATTCTTCCACATACTACACAATGTGTAGGAACAGTGCTGCTGGAAAAGCACATTCATTGCTCTTCCGCTCTTCCTGATATATGGGAGCCTCATGTTTCAGACACAGAATGTCAAGTTCTCAAGACTGTGAGCCAGAAAGAGTTGTAGTTTTATGTATATATATATGTACATATATATTTAAGAGGCTTTTGGGATGTAAGACTGATCTGTGGTGCTACAGTGTATTAGCAAAGACAGCAACTAATTTATCTCATAACAAATCTGAAGCAGATAAAACACAAAACAAATCAAAGTGACTTGCTATGTAAACCTGGGATTTTTCCATGCTTCTTCTTGGCCTGCTGTTACCCAGCTACTGCCTGATGAGAGAAACAATCACAGGTGAGTGTGATTTCATCCATTACCTAATTTCGCTATGATTATAATAAATATCACTCTTCATTTAGATACTGGCAAGCTAGCATGGTAATTGGAAGTTCACAATGTTCTCCTATAATCCACACCTAGATACTTATAATCCAATCCAAACATATATGTTGCTTTTGTGAGTTATTTGTCTTAAAAATAAATCCTTCCTACTGCACATCTGCTTGTGCCATCTTTCTACTTACATCTACCAAATCCAAATCTGGAAAGTGAGCCATAAATCATGCTTTTAAGTGCTTCTGTCTCGTCGCAGTGGTAGGGATAGGGAACTATGCTGCACCCACACAGCAGGAAGCTTTTGGGTTTGTTGATGTTTATCTAATCAATAGCTTTGTTTGGCTGTTACCTAGGATTTATTTTCTTTGTTGATTTTCAATGTTTCCTTGCACTTGAAGTATTTCTACTCTTGCCAACATTAGGTACTGTTAAGTCAGGATGTAAAAAAAATAAAACTTCCACAGAAATACAAATGCTTCTGAAAGCATGCAGGCACCTTTTGAAGATTTTCAAATTTTTAAAATGCAAACCAACACAAAAGCTGCAACAATTCCCTGGTATAAGATGAAACAGATACTAGATTATGATCTCGTGTGTATTTTTGTGCCACTGAGAACTTTGTCTCAAACACATATACACCATATGCTTTTAGGTGTAGGTTTTCATTATTGCTACTCACCCTTCTATTTTTCTCCCCCGTAGTTTCACAGTCTGTTCAGTTTTAAGATTCTGGATCCTCTTAGTTAAGCCAACTCAGAAAAATTTATTGCTGTTCTTCATTGGTCACTGATGGACAAAAAGCACTCTAAAACATACTACATAGCATAGGTGTGTAAAATGATCTCATATAAATGGCAGTAGTGTGCTTAGGTTTCTCATTAAAGAGTAGTTTGTTAAGAACTAGATCATTTCTGTTTCTTTCCTGGACCAAACTTTAGGAAAAAATGTTATTCTGTATTGAAAATGAATGGAATTCAAAATGGGGATGATATTCCCAATCTAAAAGGTTCTCTGGAAAATTTGTGGGATTTAAAGAGTGTCTTTAAATACTTTCTGGGTCTGCACGAAATATTTATTTTTTTTCCAAGAGGCAGTGCAGTGTCCAGCACTTGAGAAGTGTTATAATGGCTCAGTAATGTGAGCCTTGAAGTGCCTCAATATAGCTAAAAAAATGGATCAGTGCAGCTATAAAAAGAATAAGTGAAAAGAAAAAAACCCTTTTGAATAATTTCCAAGTCTGGATCACAATGAGCTTATGTCATTCCCTATAATTACAAAGCCATTATCAAAGAATAATGATTCACCATTAGGCCATCAGGCTTAAGGTCAGAGGGCAGTTCATATGAGAAAAAAAGTATAAAGGCACTTAGAAACTGACACACAAGAAAAGCAATATTCTTATTTAGCATTTTGTGTCCTGCAGTGTGTAGCACATGATGCTTCAAAAATTTCACAGTAGACAGCTAAGGTGAAAAAATCCAGCATACTAATTCCAGGTAGTATTATTCTGACTCAGGAAGTTCACAGCTGAGTAAAGCACCAATCACTATCTTTTTTTCAGAATGAACGTTACTTGCTTCAGCAGAAAATTTCTTTGCCTGCAGAAAACATTGCAGGTTTGGCAAGTTTTGCATTGCCTGAAAGTTTATGACCTGTTCTGTACTGCAGAGCATTTTCCAAATCATTGAATCCTTTCATCCCTTTTAGAACAAATACTGTTCCTGAAAAATCTGCCCAGTGTATATTCTGGGTTTACTCTCAGGCCTCTAATTAGGCTTCTTGAAAATGTTTCTTTTCCTTTATGATCAGCTCTTCCATTTCACAGAATCACACATTCACAGAATTGTAGGGGTTGGAAGGGACCTCAAGAGATCATCAAGTCCAACCCTCGGACTAAAGCAGGTCCCCTACAGCAGGCTGCACAGGTAGGCATCCAGGTGAGTCTTGAACATCTCCAGAGAAGGAGAATACACAATGCCCCTGGGCAGCCTGTTCCAGTGCTCTGTTACCCTCACTGCGAAGGAGTTTTTACACACATTCATGCGGAACTTCCTATGTCTCAATTTGTGGCCATTTCCCTTTGCCTGTCAACACACACTGCTGAAAAGAGTCTGGTTTAGTCACTTTGCCTCCCACACCTTAGACATCTGTAAGGCAAAAATATCAAATCCCCTCTCACCCTTCTTTTCTCAAGGCTGAACAGATCGCTCAGCCTTTCTTCACAGAGAAGATTTCCAGGTCCTTTGTTATCTTTGTGGCCCTCCACTGGACTGTCTCCAAGAGATCCCTGTCTTTTTTGTACCACGGAGCCCAGAACTGGACACAGTACTCCAGGTGAGACCTGACCAGAGCAGAGTAGCAGGGGAGGATCATCTTCCTTGACCTGCAGGTCACACTCCTTCTAGTGTACCCCAGGACTCTATTGGACTTCTTTGCCATAAGAACAAACTGCTGTCTCATGGACAGCTTGTTTATTTATTTCCAATAAATGGCTATTCCCACTCTACTCATGCAATTTATTGGTTGTGTTTGAAGCATAAACATGTTCCTGACATGGCATTGCTGAAATTCTCTATTATCTGTTAAATGTAATTGCAGATGACTTCTTTAATACGTGAAATACCATTTCCCATAGTTACACGGAAACTGTACAGAGTTTCAAGTCCAGATTGAAATATTTATTGAAATATTTGGTACCAAATCCCTTAGTAGCACCTTAACTAAAACAAATTCAAGCATTCTCTTTTTTTTTTTTTTTTTTTTTTTTTTTTGGAAACTGATACCAATGCAAAGATACCCATGGAAAGGAAGATGTCTGAGTGCATTTGCCTGAAATTTGGCAGCAAAATGACAGTTTTTAGCAAACACTAATGATACTCTGGAGTAATTTATGTAGGAGTGTATTCTGATTCCCCACATGCCTCAGCTCCAGGCTGAACTGCACAATCTGCAGGGTCCATCAGAGGGAATATGATGCCCCTGAGAGTCCTGCTCTGGTTTTGCTGGGAGTTGTCTGTAACACAACATTTCATGCTAGTATTTGAATTCTTGTGTATTCAGCAGAATCCAGAACTGGGACAACTTAATGAAAACACTAACAATTTTGTTTTATACAATTTGGCCAGTGGTTTGAAGCATTTCCATTTGTCAGTGACAAGAGAATGCAGAGAGTGTGGAGAGAGGGAACATTTGTCAGACTTGCATAAGAGCCTGATGTTAACAAGGAGAGAGGGAATGAACCAAGAGGCGTTTGCAAAAGCAACCATATACAAAGATTTGTTTTCTGTTACAGGTTACCAGTTCTCACGCTGGTTTACACGTCATTTTTAACATTGCTATTTTTAATTAGCTCCTAACAGGAAGGAGGAATATCCATTCTATAGATACCTTACACTTTAACACTGGAGTAACATCTCTTTTCTTGTCCATTAAGGCTCTGATAGTAATATGTCAGCTGTCTTGTTTTGGAGGTATTTTCCAACCACCAATCACAGCACACAATTTATCCAATCGAAGTGGGCATAAAGAGAAGCATCTGTGTTCTTGAAAAGGAGCATTCATGACAGTGAGTTATTCAGTGACACTCTGCAAAAATGCTTTTTCACCACAATCATGTTTAAGCCACCATTTAACTACAGACTGTTAAAGACTACAGCTATCTTCTGATTGATATTGTTTAAAATGTGCTGTTAACAGTTCTAAGTGGATTTAGCAAGCACATGGAGAAGATAAGAAATGAACAAAATAGTTGGCTAATTGAAAATAATATGATCCATTACTGGATTTCCCAGAGGGCATCTCCTTCCAGTAAATGCTCCCAGCTAAATGAGATTTAGAGAATTTTGTCTGTGATGCCAAGCATTAGTAAATGATTTAAAAATCCATACTTATTTAAAAAAATAAAAAGGGTAATGGTGGTATGGAAATCAAGATTTCTGTCTGGAAAGGAACAGATTTTGGCCCTGCTGTCAAGGAGGTAGATCACAGAATCACAGAATCACAGAAACACCAAGGTTGGAAAAGACCTTCAAGATCACCCAGTCCAACCATCCAACTCTCACCAATAGTTCTCACTAAATCATGTCCCTCAACACAGCATCCAAACGTTCCTTGAACACCTCCATGGTTGGTGACTGCACCACCTCCCTGAGCAGCCCATTCCACTGCCTGACCACACTTTCAGACAAGTAGTATTTCCTAATGTCCAGCCTAAATCTCCCCTGGTGCAGCTTGAAGCCATTCCCTCCAGTCCTATCACCAATTACACGAGAGAAGAGCCCGACCCCCAGCTCACTACAGCCTCCTTCAGGTAGTTATGGAGAGCAGTAAGGTCTCCCCTGAGCCTCCTCTTCTCCAGACTGAACATTCCCAGCTCCTTCAGCTGCTCCTCATAAGCCCTGTGCTCCAGACCCCTCACCAGCTTTGTTGCCCTTCTTTGAACCCGCTCCAGGGCCTCAATATCTTTTTTGCAGTGAGGGGCCCAAAACTGGACACAGCACACAATTTCACCATGTGTGGCCTCGCCAGAGCTGAGTACAGAGGGACAATCACTGCCCTGTCCCTGCTGGCAATGCTGTTTCTGATGCAAAGCCAGGAAGGTCAAACCACGAAGGGCTCTTGATCAAGAAAGTGTGTTCCTTACTGGAGTGTCCTAAAGACTCTCCAAAGAGGAAAAATCTCTACAGTAATGGCTACAAATAATTAGTATAAAAGCATGAATTTTGCCATCTGTCATATTTTTTATGTTAACGTCATTGCTCTACTTCACAACATGATTCATTAGTTACTTTTTTTTTGAATGTGACCTCTCCCATTATGAGGAGATCCTTTTTTTATTTTTTTTTATTTTCATTTTTTTTCCAGGGACTGAAATTATAAATTACTTTTGGAGAAGCACATGAATGAATTTCTAAATTTCTAAATCTTCTTTCTTCTTGAGTTAATGCTCCATGCTCATGACAGATGGCAGTGGAGGGGCAGTCTGATAAACAGGCATTTGACATGGAAGTGCATATAAAGCAAAAATGTTTAACTGAATTGGTCATCGCTGGTAAAAATGCATAGCTAATAGTGGTGACCATGTTGAGAAATAGTTTTTTGTAGCTAAAATTTGCAGTACCAACTACTATTGTAGTTTCTATGTAAATAAATAGGAAGCTTTCCTTCTGGAGCAACCTACATGTATGAATATGTCTGTGGACAAAAGAAAATATGAAGTATGCATGTGCTATGCTGACTATTCCTAAAAATACTGCCAGTTACCCTGACAATTGGAATGCTACTATTTCAGTACTTCATGTGTTAATAGCAGACATCTCTATGAATCAATGTGACAGCCATAAACAGAATATGACAGGAAAATACATTAAGAAATCAAGAGTTCACTGCACGAGGTAGAATAATGAATCAACTGTATGGGAAATCAAAGACATGGAATGCTTGCCTGCATTTTATTCAAGGAGTTGCCTGGAAGGATAGCAATGAAACCCGAAACTATATGAAAATGATGTAGTTTTATACTGTTTAACAACTTGGAAAATTTCAGCAGATTTCTCAAAACAAGTCACAAAAGACCTAAAGAAAAGCTTTGAAGTGCCATACTTTCAGCAAGCAGAGACCAGAGCTTCAGGTTGAATGACTCAGTGCTTGATGGTGGCTGGTTACTGTACAGTTGCATTAGCAGAGCCTGAACTGTAAGACCTTGCTGACAGATCATGGTGCTGTGTGCTCATTTCTGAAGAAGTAATGAAACGTGAGCCTGCAGATAGACAAAAATACAGACAAATGAAGTACTTGAATAAGTTTGGACATATGGCAATAGGACAAATTCAGTAGTTGTTTTGTACCTAGGGTTGTACACTAGCATCTTCCAGTAACCTGCAATTACTGGCTTTGGGTATCTGGCGCGTTTTTTGCAGATTCATTTTCTCTTTCACACAAGAGGAACATTTGCTTTCTGTTCAGAACAGAAGGCTACCTTTGATGGTATACTATAAATGGAAATAAAATAAAACTCGAAGGTCAGAGCAATTCTTAAAATTCACCCTTTTCATCTTCACATCTCTTTGAGACCCAAGTCTTACCTTTTTCAAAAGAACTCAGCAAATGCTAGGAAGATGCAGAAAGTAGGGTTGATTTTTCCTATGCTGGACATAGAAGAGATGGAAGAAAACCTCTAAAGCTATTGTTCAGACTCCTTACTCAGAGGGAAACCAGGCACTTCCTGGGAACAATTAATTTCATACAAAAATAGGCAATCTGAAATAGGTCAAGTGACTCATGGGCTGGAAATTTCTCTCCCTTTCAGTTGGCTACTGAGAATACTCAAGCAACACCCTCTCCATCCCAAGAGATCTTTACAAATTAAACTCATAGGATCTCAGTCTCTCTGGATGCATCTATACTAGAACTATACAACTACATCTATACTACTGCAGAAAAACCTTAGCTGAGTTCAAGCAAACTATGTTTGATTTGAAGTGGAATAGATATACCTGTTCTTTGTTAGGAGATTTCATTTCTTCAAACACAGTACGTAGAGGAACAGCTGACAATGAATGACTGAAGGTTTAGCTGAATGAGCTATACACTTGTATTATACGGCGACTTGCAGATTCAGTGGGGTTTTTTTGTTCTTTGTAACCTGGTCAGATTATCCATTTCTTCTTTTCATCTATGTCAGTAATTAGAGAAAATAAAATCTCAGAGCTCAGTTCTTAGGAGCGTTGGTGTCCTATTAATATTTTTCATGGGCTGATGTGATGACAAGGTTAATCATGTAGAGAAGAGGTTTCAGTACCACTATTATCTTCAGCCACTTGCTCTCTGCACTCCTATAGAGTGTAACTTCATAATGTGCCTGGCTCAAGCAAACTATTTCACCTTTCCACACATTCATAGCAAGTAGCTTTAACCTCTGGAAGCTGACAATCCAGCTGCTGGTGCTGTCCTGGATAAAGAGAGTTCTGAGAAAGCATGATGTGTAGTAAATAGGCTGGAGTTTTCCCAGTAGACCTTCAGTACTATCTGCAATGGGAGAGGAGGCAAATTGGATGTGTGACACTTCCATTACGGGTTTCATTTAAGATATGTGGCCCCTGATTTATAAATTATAACTGCTTGCATTAGACTATTACTCAATTTATATCTTACTACACTGTTTATCTTATTTTCCATCTTTGCTCATTGTCAGCTTACAAAACTTTTCATCTACTCACATGAAAACATAGGAATATTTTAAAATAGTACATCCAAGTGTAGGCTATTCACTTTCTGAACAGTAGAATCTGAGACTGAGTAACTGGTACTTGCATGCTTCCTATAGAAATCACACAGATGTAGTCACTGAGTGAAGTCCAAACCATTCAGTGTAAACATTAAAGTCCCTCAAAGTCTCTGAGAATACTCTCTACTGCTCTTTAGTTGGAGGAATAGATATTAATGCAGGTTGACAATCTCCATCTTTTCTAAGTCTATAATGTCTTTAATGTTAGTTTAAGAAGATATCAGTCCTGCCTTGACATTCCTTTTTTTTTTTTTCTTCCAGCAAACCATATAAAGGAAATAAGAGTGAAATTTATCCATCAGTAGTGCTCATCTATTTTAACTCTTCATATAATAATACAACCAAGAAAAAAACATTGTATATTTTGTGCACAACAGCACTTCCACACTATCATTAGAACAGAAGCTATCTGCAATAGCTGCTTAATGATGCCCAAGCAGTATTTACGTACAATTTTTTTTACGTTTCTGTTTCCGTGATAGCTCATATAAGGAGGAAGAACAGCTTTCATCATGCTTCCCAGTGTTCATCAACTAATTAAAAGTGCAAAAGCTTTTCAGTAATAGTTCGTTTCGAGTGCTTTGAGTCAGATATTCTTGGTTTTGGTGATTCTTCAATTTCAGAAAGAACTTGTCTCTGTGAGTGTCCCTCTCTTTTTCAGAGAGAAAAGACTCTTAATATTTTGAACAATTTTTGAATGTAACATTAGTCAACAAAACTTCTCAAACTTTCTAGCCTGCAGAGTTTCACCCTTTGTCCACAACCACTGCTGTGAAGAATGGTTTGGTGCCAGCATCAGGAAGCATGAGATCATTTGAAGTTTGTAGACCAGAATGGCATAAGTGTAGGAAATTGCCTAGTTATTTCCTTTACAAAGTACAAAACATGCTTATTACTTATTACTTATTACTTATTACTTATTACTCATTTAATTATGATTTCAGAAATTAATTTGTAATGATGGAGGGAGTACAATATTAGTTAATAATTAGGGAAATGAGAGACCTGTGCTTATTTAGATAAATCCAGCACTTCTGCTTCCTGGATGATAAATATGATTTGATAAGGCATGTTATCTTATTTGAGAAGTATGGGAATGAATTGTTTGACTACGTGTGAAAAAAAAAAAAAAAAAAAAAGAATTACACTGTTCTGCTTACAGAAATTCTGCACCCTGGAAATGGGTGAAAAACACAAGAGCTGCACATTCCATTCAATTGGAACTTCTAAAGCATTTAGTTTTACATATTTTCTCTTAACATTTTACAGTGTTCTAGAATAGTAAAGCTGCTGTTTGTCAGAATAAATATAGTTAATACTTCATATAGAAAGTAACCTGTTGAATTTTAAAATGCCTTCTTAAACACTGTCTTCTTAAAATTTACATTATCTCTAAATAAAAAGCTGTTACAAATTGCTGTAGTGCTTTTTCTACAGGTGTTCTGCTCAATTCTTGTTGGTTAAAAACACCATTGTTTACCATCCTTGATTCTACAAAAGTCATGCTTACCTCAATATCTAAATAAAGCTAACAAGAAAAGAAATTTACATTTTTCTTGCTGTTATGATAAAATGTGACTGTATTACATCTTCAAGAAATTGTAATGTAGGTATGGAAGTAAGTTATACTTTTATACAAATATAGATCAGAAAAATCTATGTACTTAACTTGGTAAACACAAAAAATAGTCCAATACATGAAGTCTCAAGAGCATCATTATTTCTGCAGTGAATACAGAAACAGGAAATGAATGGTCTGGTTATATAAATGAGTGTAATACTTTGGGAAAATGAAATTTGTATGATTAGGATAAACATTATACAAGTAGAACTAATGACTTCATAAATGCCATACAGACGTAATTAGGATTTCCCAATCCTTGTTTATTAAACTGTCCCCAAACTACAGAGCTGTAAATCAAAACCCCAAATGGTGGGATACAGTCTGGCAATTTGAATGAGCAGCTTATATATGTGTTACAAGAGGTCATATTTAAATTTAGATTTTAAAATTGATTTTTTGGGGGGGCCCTAGGAGAATTAAAGAAGTTCTAAAAACCTTTCATGTTATGTCTAGTCATGCCATCTATGTTTTTAAATCTTTACACAAAAATGTAAGGAATAGTACACAAATGAAATGGCAATTAAACAGTATTATTGCTGAAATATTTTCTTTTTCAATTTTTTTTTTTTTTTCTGGAATTCTGTGTTTCTTTCTCTCTCTCTCTCTCTCTCTCTTTTTTTTTTTTTCCTTTTCTTTTTTACAATAATTCAAATCTGTAGTTTTTTAATCCAATTCTCAGAAGGATTTCTCCCACCTATGAACCCCATAAAAAACAGCCAATAAAGAAATATATATATATATTCAAAATAGTAGTCAGATTTTCTGTCATCTCAGGCTTGGGAACACATGGTACAAAGTGTTCATTAGATGGAACATGAGGATTCAATAAAAAAGTGGAGTTGGCCAGTGAGCGGCAGTTCCAGTACATAACAAAATGTTGCAGTTTCAAAATTTGTTTTCATTCTTTGTTAGAATTTAAAAAGAGGCTATCCAAGCATCTTGGAAAGGAACTGTATTGAAACGCCCCTTTTTAAATGGAAAAGATCTGTTTTCTCAATTCCTTTTTCTTTTTCAATGAAAATGAGATTTGGATGCTGTTGAAAACTGTAGTGAACCAGTGACACCTCTGCAAAACTCGGACATTGGCAAAACTTTATAATTCAGTAAAAATAAAAACAGAGTACATGTCATCAAGTTTTGTAGTGACTTCCAAGAAAAAGTAACCAGCAAAATCTCAGTGATTATCCTTATGAAATAACAATTGTAAGTATTACAGCATCTTGGGATAGAACTTTAAGTTAATGGCTGAAAAATTAGAAACTTGGAATCCTTTTTCTGCTTAAAGGAAAGGGTAACATATCTGAGTAGCACAAATATAATTCATAATTTCCAATAAATTATTTGGCCAAAGTCTGAATGCTTTTACCATCAACTTTTCCCACATGGGGATAATACTGTTCAAATATAGTGACAGTGTGATGAGAAGAAGCTTGTTTTATGGCTTTCTCTAGTACTGCTAAAGTGCTTACTCTTTCTAATAGATCAGAAGCCATTAACCACATTAACTTAGTCACCATAATGTGCTCAGCACTAGGTGTTTCTGCTCAAACTTTCCTGTTAAGAAGAAAGCTTTCTGCTAATATGTGCCACCAGTTTGAATACTCTTCATAGTGTCAAAAAAATTTAGTTTGGCAGCACGTCATTTTTTTATGCTTGTTGTTTCTTTCAAGCACTGGAGCACAGTTGCTGTATGTACGGATTCAGCTATAAAACTCATGATCCTGTAGCCCTTGGCTGTAGCAGAGATCCATGATATTTTCTGTGTATGATGGTGCTCAGGGGTCCTATGTCAGAGTCAGGATGCCGTCATATAAATACCTCTGAGGCACCATACCACAATTTTGAGCACTGCCCAGAGTGTTGGTAGGTGCCCCAACCCTGGAGATACTCAAGGTCAGGATGGATGAGGCTCTGAGTAACCTGAAATAGCTGTAGTTTTTCCAGTCCATTTCAGAAGAGTTGGACTAGATGACCCTTAAGGACTGTTAAGAGTAATGAGCTGTATTCTTCCTTTCTGAAAGACTGTTCTGTTGGCCTCTGGGTGAAGCAGCATCAAGCAAAATAAGCCCTTGGCTGGTCCTATACCATCATTCCTTTGTGCTCTTTGCTGGTAGATTTCTCCTTTGTTTTCAAAATGGGGACAAAGGATGTCTATGCTCATCGTGTTCTGAGATCCTGTTAATTTATCATCTCTGCCTGTATCTGTAGTTCTATCTGTAATCAGATGCTTGAGAAGTGTGATTCCCTACCACTGCAGAATTTTTTGCTAACCTTTCTAAGTAGTGGTGGCCTTTTATTTATTATTTAATCTCTCTGTTTTTTGGTGGTTTTTTTTTTTGTTTTGTTTTTGTTTTTTTTTTTTGTTTTTTTTTTAATAAGTCTCTTTAAAATTTTTAGAGTTCCCATATTTTGTACCAGTCATGATTTTTCTTTAAAGATTGTTGTCCTTTTGACCTTGGTAACTGGTATACAAGTATTTCAGTGTGATCACAGCTGCAGCTTCTGGCCTCAAAAACTCTATGCAGCATTTTACAAGAACCAGAACTTCAAATTTAGATCCTTTTCACCCTTTAGTTCACAGAAATTAAAGGAATCAAACTTCAGCTGTTCTTTCTAACCACATACTATTGTAGGCTACTCTAAGCACTAATTCTCTCTTTGAAATCAATAGTCTCCTTAGCATGCATTTCTGTGATTAGTGACAATGATTAGATCTCAAATTTTTTAAAAGAGCAACACTTTAAAAAAGATCTTCATTCCATATGAACATATTTATTAACAAATTGGTGGATTGCAAAGTCTTTCTAGGTCTAGCCTGAGGATTGAGACTGTAAGATTTGTTTACAGTGATTATCTTTCAACAAATATATTGTAGGTATCACGCCCACACAAACCACATGAAGTACTTTATTTTGCCCATTCTACAGAACAGGAAGATATCATTTCTTTTTGTGTAGAGCTGAGGTGAGTTATAGCCATTACTGAAATCTCAGTTTTCAGCAGTGACTGAAGAACGTATTAACTTTCACAGCTGTCACGGCATGGAGCCAACAAATAATATCAACTCTATCATAAGCTCAGGTGAATCAGGAGTGTAACGGCCATACTTAGGCAGGCTGGGTATGAAAGAGTGGTTTCAAGACATTCCTACAGAAATCTTTGTGAAACACTGCCAAGTGTTGAAGGAGAATGAGTAGAGGACCTCCTGGCTCCTCCTGGAAGGATGCAATCAGCATTACTTCCTACTTCATACTGGAGCTAACAGTAAGAAGGACTGCTGGAATTTTCTGGAACTGGACAAATGGAGTCCTCAAGAGTATGCAAACTATAACATAATCATATACAGATTGAAGTTAGGCTTTTTGAAATTAAATGTTTCACTTGCAAACACTATGTGATTAGGTCATTGCTAATATGACCCAATTTTACATCTTTTTTTCTTTTTTCTTTTTAAACATGCAATATTATAAACTCAGCATGTGTTCAGTTTACCCTCTTTTATCCAAGTGACGCTTCATTTAATTTTTCTTCATTTCTTGGTGTCTCTAAATCATGACAGGAAAGAGAAGTTTTGAAATCATGAACAGTCTGTAGAACTCTAATTTGCTCCCTCATATTTTCTGTGACTGCTTAGGATATTTGGGGAGGGAGAACAGTGCTGAAGTAGTGACTGTAGATGACAGAAGTTTGAGGTGGCACAAATCAGCATCTCCCTGGGTGGTGTCTGTCCTACTGTGCCGACTGTGCACCTTGGCTCAGCGGAGTTATCATTTTTGAGTCACAAGGGGCTGGTAAGCAGTTTGGCTTCTGCATTCACACCAGGTTCACATCACAAGATCAATGGTAAGTCTGGCACAGATGCTGCTGAGGACTGAGGAGTCTTGGCAGTAGCAACAGATGATCTCACAAGATATGCTGAGGCAAACACTGCTGGGTTTCTGTGTCCTTCAGCCCTCTGTAGCTTCCAACAGTGCTTGAGGTTTGCTGAACGGTGCTGTCAGCAACACCAAAAGTGTCTCTCCTTTTGTGTATAAGGAGGGCAAAATTTGTTGTGGTTCAAGGCCACTAAGTCATGTCTGATAGGGCCAAAGAAGCTGCTTTCTTGACTGGGTTTGGGTACATGTGATTCTTACTCAGTAACATCAGAAGAAGGGGCTAAATTGTGTTAGGCTAAGTACCTAAATATTAGAGAGTTTGAAGTAATAATAACTTTTTTCTAATATCCAATAAAAATTTGTGGTGCTTTATGTCCTACTCACTGCAGTATATGACTAAATGACATCATAGGGCACTATCCACACAAATTGTAAAAGATCTACCCCATTATCAAATTTGCTGCAAATAAAGTATAGAAATTTCAGTTATTTATATCAGTATAAACAGTATGAAAAATATGAACATGAAAAGATGAAAAAGGAAGTGATGCAAGGTCTTTCTTCAATCCATGTTGAGTTCAGGAATTTCACATATCCTGAAGAGAGTAGTAGTTAGATAAATCATTTTCATAGCTTAGTTTGGGATGATTTCATAATCAACGAACAAAGAGCTGGTTATAATTATGTTAACAGAGACATAAATGTCTGTTTAAGCACATAGTTATTGCAGTCTTTTAGGTAATCAGATTAATCCACAATCACTGTGAGTGGAACTGTGAATGGAACTTGAAACATGCTTAGACCCTAAGAAAGCTACGTATTCAGCTTCTCAGCTAGAAGTGATACCAGCCTGTTGTTTTCTCAAAGGCATTTGGTTGAACAAGGCTTCTGGTTTTCTGCCTATGCAAAATGCCAGGCTTCCCCTCAACCTCTTTTGTATGCATATTTTCATTTAAATTCCCCAATAAGTTATTCAAAGTATTTCCTATGTGAATGTTAAATATTTATTTTTCCAAGGAATTAAAATGATACTTATTAAGAACTTTTCCCATTCATTTTCCATAGCTAAATTAACTTGTATATAGTCAAAGAAAACAGAGATTTCCAAAACAGTACCAAAGCAGATTTAGATATCCACCTACAGCACAATGTCCTGGAAACCCTTAATTGAACTGTCGTCTAAAGTAAAACATTTTAAACTGTGTTACCTTAATTTTAACCTTAACATTCTCCAGATGCTTAGAATTGTAAGTCTGTTCATTTCTAAGCCTGCCTTTCTGTCCATAGCACTAAGTACATGGAATTTAATTAACATTCACTTAGCTGGCTTCTCAAAGTGAAGCAGTTCTCTTTAAGGCTTTGAATGGGTTTATCTAGGAGTCATTTTGACATCAACAGAACTGAACAGATGAGAGAAACCTCTGAGATAGTTACCCATATGCCCCACTGTGTTCAAAATTCAGCTCTTCCTCTGTTCTTGAATGAATGCTCTGTTAAAAAAGATAGTCTCTTCCTCTCATATGTAGACAGATACATATTCCTTCTCACAGTCAACACTTCTATATATATACTTTTTTTTTTTCCAGTTTTGCACAGCCTCACCAGCAGATGTTCTTTACTCATGTTCCAAAAATATTGATAACGTTTGGTTAGAAAATATTCCTAGTCACTGGAATAAGTAAAGTTGGAGAGCCTCAGGCAGTGCTTAGGAATTTCAGACCTGTATTTGATCTCCTACTACGATATTCAGTAAAGGAAGCAAGGGAGGACAAATTCTTAACTCTCTCTATGAACCACTACAGTGTTGCAGTCTTACAATGAGGTTAACAAGTCAATGATATTCTATCCGTCCAGTTTTATTGCATGCTTTTTTTTTTTTTTTTGAGCATTTTGCCACTTGTGCTGTCAGTGTGGCAATACAGGCAAAGTAATGACAATTTATGCATTATGAACAGAAGCATATGCAATAATTTTTCTGAAAGTTTCACTGGAATATAGCAGCAGAGCTTAAATGCTGCTTGACTAGTGAAAAAAAAAGCCTGTTGCTGCATAAACCAAGAAAGCTCTGAGCTATGAATATGCATGGATGGGGATACTTTCAAAATACTCCAATGAGTACCACACTGAGTACAGGCTTGTCATCATACTCTTGATTAGAGTGACTGCTAATTGAGAACAAATTTAAGTATATCGCTAATCTGAATGTAAATCTGCACAAGATGAGTTTCACTGAGAACATCTATTTTAAACTTTATTTTTTAGATTAGATTTTTATGATGCTCAATTTTGAGGGAGACAAAAGGAAAGATTTCTCTGAGTTGCGATCACAGCATCATAAAATAATTTAGGTTGGAAGGGACCTCTGGAGGCAGTCTGGTGCAACGTGCTTCTAAAATCTATCTTCAAAGTAAGATCAAACTGCCCATGGCTATCTTTTGTAAAGTTTTGCATACCTCTGAAGGTTAAAAGCCCATAGGCTTCCTAGGAAGGGAATACTAACCATGATTTTTTTCTCTCCCTATATTTTGTTGGCATTTTCCCAGATGCATGTTATAAGAGTTATGACTCTTGTCTTGTTGCTATCTACTTTTGAGACAAATACGACTTCTCTTTTCTTCAAGAACTTCCTTTTATATAGCTGATGGCAGCAATGAGATCCTCCCTTAATCTTCTGTAGAGAAGAGATACAAAGCAAATTGATTTCCTTCAGCATCTCCCTAAAAGTTCTCCAGACTCTAATTATCCTAGAAGCCCTTTGCTGAACTCTCCGTCATTTGTTCCTACCTGTCAATATCTACTGGAGAAATCAAAGCTGGACAGGGTACACCAGATGTGACCTTAATGACATTCCACAAAGAGCAATAATCATTTCTCTTTATCTGCTGGCTGGATCCCTGATGATAAAGCGAAGTATGTTGCTCCAAGTGCAAACTGCTATCTCATCTTCAGCTGTGAGGATTCACCTACATCCTCTTTGGCAAAGCTGCTTTCCAGACAGATGTCTCTTAGGCTGCACTGTCACCTGGACTGATCTATCCCTAAGTGTCAGACTTGGAATTTGCTCTTGAATGACATCATGAATATCTCATCTGCCCATTTCTGTAGCATTTGTGATTGCTCTGAAGGGCAGATCTGTCCTCCTTTGTGCTGATCAGGCCATTCACTTTGGTGTCCTCTGTACCTTGATAGGGTGTGTTCCATCTTGAGGCCCAAGCGTTGTATAGAAATGTTAAATGGTGTTGCACTTATTGTAGCTTCTAAGCAACCCATTCAAAAGTGTTGAGTCATTAGTTAAACTTTAAACCACTGAAACTACTTGTTAAATATTTGTTGAGTTTCATGATTAAGTTTTCAGCATACTCTTCAATTTCAATGAACAAAACCACATCTTTCCCATCTGATTACAAGGATATTATTGAAAAACCTGCCAAAAGCCATTCAAAAATTCAGATAACTTCCACTTTTCTCTTATCCATGTACTCAAAGATAACTTATGGCTATCAGGTTACTGATGACAATCAGGTTACTCAGACATGGTTTGTCCTTGGGAAGTCCACGCTGGCTATTACTAATCACCTTTTTCCTTTTGCTCTCACTTCAATGAGAGTAGGCTTTATATTCAAGTCATTAATATCAAGACTTTGGGGTGACACTTGAAAGCTCTTAATTAAATATAAATCTGTGATTAACTTATTTATCTGTCTCAAGCTCAGGTAAGTTAACAAATCAGGCCTTTAGTGTGAAAAAACATATATCAAACAGTACTATAGGTCACTTTACCAGCAGAAGATTGCAGATTTATTCTTCTGCTAGAGTTTCCCACCGTAATGGTTTTAATTTGCTGTGATAAAAGTAAACATTTAAGGTAAGGGGTAATTATCATTACCTCTATTCATTACATGATACAATGCTGGAAAAGAAAAAACGATAGAAGCCTGGCAAGGTCAGTGTAATCACCTATTCTCATTCACATGTACACAGATTTGACAGCTGCTCAGCAAAATTGGATGACTCTTATGTGGAAAACTCCTGTGAGGAACAGGACCTGAGCAGGCTTGGTGAGTTCATCTTTATTCTGATCACTGATGTACAAAGTACTCTTCCAACATGGGCCAGGCTGTGAAAACATTAAGAATATCAGTAATGTTGGTTGGCTGCAAGTCAAGCCATTTCATCACTCATTACCTTCAATAAATCGCTGAGATATGCGCTAAGTAAATCTGCTGATAGCAGTATGAGATTTATGGAATAGAGGGAAGTCTAATAGGACTAAATCCCCCTTTAGTACAACTATGTAGTTTAATATATGATTGTATAATGGAGGAGAAGCTGTGCAACTCCCTCTTTAATCAGCACTAAAATCATGCCCAGACCTGTCTGGTACTGAAGCTTTTTTTTTTTTTTCATGTGGACAATTTGTAGTCATCGATCATTTTGCACTCCCGCACACCAATTAAACCTTGCATTAAGAACAGTACACTCTCTATATTATATATTTCCATTATCTGTTTCTAATTGTACCTATAACAAGCCATATTCTACAGAGGAGTTCATTACCTTCCCCTTCCCCTTCCCCTTCCCCTTCCCCTTCCCCTTCCCTTCCCTTTCCCCTTCCCCTTCCCCTTCCCCTTCCTTTCCCCTTCCCCTTCCCCTTCCCCTTCCCCTTCCCCTTCCCCTTCCCCTTCCCCTTCCCCTTCCCCTTCCCCTTCCCCCTCCCCTTCCCCTTCCCCTTCCCCTTCCCCTTCCCCTTCCCCTTCCCCTTCCCCTTCCCCTTCCCCTTCCCCCTTCCCCTTCCCCTTCCTCTTCCCCTCCCCTTCCCCTTCCCCTTCCCCTTCCCCTTCCCCTTCCCCTTCCCCTTCCCCCTTCCCCTTCCCCTTCCTCTTCCCCTCCCCTTCCCCTTCCCCTTCCCTTCCCCTTCCCCTTCCCCTTCCCCTTCCCCTTCCCCTTCCCCTTCCCCTTCCCCTTCCCCTTCCCCTTCCCCTTCCCCTTCCCCTTCCCCTTCTCCTTCCCCTTCCCCTTCCCCTTCCCCTAGCCCTTCCCCTTCCCCTCCCGTTCCCCTTCCCCCTCCCCTTCCCCTTCCCCTTCCCCTTCCCCTAGCCCTTCCCCTTCCCCTTCCCCTTTCCCTTCCTCTTCCCCTTCCCCTTCCCTTTCCCATTCCCCTTCCCCTTCCCCTTCCTTTTCTCCATCCCCTCCTTTTCTCCATCCTCTTCCGCCTCCCCTTCCCTCCCTTTCCCCTTCCCCTTTCCTTTTTTTAATAATTTTATTAGTAGAAGAGAATTCTATACAATAGAACATGCTACCATGTTGCATTTTCTCTTAACTGGATGTTTTAACTCAAGCTGTTTGTCATTAATTAAAAATTTCATTTGATTATATGGTCTAAGAAATTCAGGATAGGAGGCTTTAGATTTATTAAAACTGTTTATACTGTTTGGAAATATATATTATCTTTTGATGAAATCAATTCATCACTTACTCATGATTCTATAGCCAGAAGGTCTGTGAATTTAGGACTCAGTTAAGGATTTACAAATCCATTATTTTAGTGGACTTGAATCACTTAATAAAGATTACCAAGCCCAGTCTGTCTCTGATCAGAGGACACACAGCAGCAGCGGGACATGAGCTCACACTCCCCCTCCCTGTCCCACTTGGCCCTGCCTGAAGTGCTCCAGTTCTGCTCTGGTGACTATGCAGAACTTCCATCTCAGGGCAGGCTGGTACTTAAAACTAACTGGAATTTAAAATGCAGTGTAAAGGCAGTTTCAAGATTTCCATTTGGGGATGTGCCATTGAGTAGACTGGGAAAGAAAATCTAAACTACTGGACTGGTAAATAATGAACCAGTGGCTACTGAACGCAGCAGAGATGGAGAGGGAGAGTCAGAGGGAGCTGGATGTGAGGAAGACTGAGGGGCAACTGGTTCAGGTGATGCCTGCACTCCTCTATCATGTAAAAGACTATTTCTCACTGTCTAGAAAAAAATGCATCATGTTTTGTACTTTGAATGAAAACCATAATCACTGGCCTTCAAAGTGGGAATCAGGGCTGCCTATGCAGTGTCTCAGAGCACGATGTACCCCTCAGCACTCAGTGTTTCCTGCTGCCAGGATTTTGCGTCACTCTGCCAAGGCTTCCATCCAGCTTCTCCTCCATCTCTCTCTGTGCCCTGCAGCAGACAGGCAACTCATAGAGGTCATGGATTTAATATTACAGTCAATGTACGTATAAGCTGATCCACCTTTTTTTTTTTTTTTTTTTTTTAAACTGGACTGTCTTTATGACCTTTGAGAATTTAAATTGCTCCATCCAGTAAATTACTGTTCACTTGAGAATGTTAATGACTTTTAATTAGAAATTGAAATTGCCATAGGTTAAGACAGAGGGATGCGGAGGCTTTGATGATTCTTGTGCCTGCTTCTCACATGCTGACAATCCTTATTCAGCAGACAGTTGTGTCAAAGGCTTGTTTATATGAAATTCAATTTATTAAACACCATTGTTGTAATTTTTCCAAAGTTGATCTGAGCAACTCATGAGGTTTAGACAGTTATTTTCTCTGTATTTTTAAAATGATTTTGTTCTTTGACTGTTAATAAGCATATCCATTTGTTTTAGGCATGTCCAGAGTGACACTAAAACCTTGATTTAGGTGCTAGTCAGCCAAAACAAGGTAAAACATTAAGTAAAGTCTTCCCTTACTCGGGAAAAGATGTTGTTGTCATATTACAGCATTACCACAGTCAATAGTTTGTTTTGTTTTGTTTTTGTTTTTAATACTGTGACAATGGATACAAACGATGAGTAACAATTATTGCAGTTGGTTGGCACACACTGTAGCATGAAATTTAAATCTGAGAATATTAAATATGTTATGCTTCTGTTAGTGTTTCCACTGTAATTGTTTGAAACACAAAAAAACAGAAGACTGTAGTTCATATATATGAGGATTGTTCTGAAAGTGAAGCCTCCTATCTAAATATTTTTGCCCACAACTTTGGAGGTGGATGTTGGTGGTATGGCAATAGAGGCTGAACCTGCCTGCCAGCATCCATTTACGTTTTGCTGCTATGTAACAGATGGCAGCAGAGGAGCAGTCTGACAGAATGGTGTCTGACACTGAAGTGTATATCAAGCAGAGGTGTCTCATTGAACTTCTCTGTGCAGAAAAGATGGCATTCACTGGCAATCACTGATGCTTACTGAATGTTTATGGAGGCCAAGCAATGGATGTCAGCACAATGAGATGGTGGGTGATGCATTTCAGCAGTAGTGACAGCAACAGTGGGTTAACTATTCTGGTGCAGGTGTTTATAAGCATGCACTTATTCATCTCTGGTGAAAATGCATGCTAATGGTGGTGACTATGTTGAGAAATAGTGTTTTATAGCTGAGAATTCGCTCTACCAAATAGTGTTACTACAATCTTTGTATCTGTTGCATTTTCCATTAAAAAAAAATAGGAGGCATTACATTCGAAGTGACATAAAGAGGTATTAAAATTTTCCAAGCAGACAGTTCTGCTGTGGTACAAAAATGAGTTAGGCATTGCAGCTTTTAGACTGATGTTAACATAACACCATGGCATTCACAAACCCCTCAAAGGATATTAAAAAGAGGAAAAACGCCATCAAGTTCCAAAAAATATCTTACAACACAATTAACTTTCTTCCTTTATTTAGTGGTAAAATACAGTGGACTACAGATAGACCACTGAAAACGCTCCCATTCCCAACTAATGGAACTGCAGTAGGCATTGCCATTCTGTCAGCAATAGCACTGCTTGTCTTCCCAGTCACAAGATTACCTATAGATCACAGCATCATCTTTTCTTCCACTATTCTTGTTTCTGACCAATGGTGTCACAAGATTGGCTCTAGCTATAGATAGACACTGTGCTGTTTATGGGTAAAAGCTGTGACAGTTAACAGCAGTAGAGTTCTCTATAGAGTCTGAGCTCAGGTTACACAAAAATTACATTAATTTATATAAGAAAAGTGCAAACTCAGTGAGTCATTTCCCTGACAACACAAAGCAATGTTTGTCATGATGAGAAGTTGAGGAAGTTTTTGTTAGATTTGAAAAATGGAAAGCATAGTGTTACCATCTGTGGACAGAGGACAAATCAAGGACAGTGCTGTCCTTCATCACCCAAGCATGGTATGTGAAGGGAGAGTTCCAAGTTCACATTCCTTACAGAACCTGGAAGTTGTTGACACAATCCTGGATGGGACAGAATGATGAGAAAGGACCAAGTGTAAGGAAATTGCAAATTTGATGGAGAGATACACATGCATGAAACTGAGCAAAAAAAAAAAAAAGAAAAAAAAAAAAGCTAGGATCGCTCAGTTCAAATTAAGAGCAAATCAAGAGTTAGTGAAAGGAAGAAGGCATGATGCACTGTGTATGAAACCATGTACTGACAGAGGTGTGGATGACTCAGCTAAGTACATCATGACTCAGGTGCTGGGAACTCTGACACTGTCTCCTCACCACGGTCCTGGACAAGTCCCAGCTTTTCTTTGGGTCATGTAACCTCTGAGTAAGCAGGCTGAACTCCCACTGCAGTCAGTGCAGTTGTATTTACATATGTTGGCCCCATATTTCATGGAATCCTTCATTTTATACATCCGGTTTTTGTTTTGTTTTATTTTTTAAAAGGTGCCAGAAGACCAACTTTGAAAAGAATTTCAAGATGGAAATGCCAAGTCTATAAAAAACTGGGAGAGTCACTCAAATAAATGTCACTATCAAAAGTAATGACAAGTCCTGGTTAAAAACAGTAATCCAGTTTTCAAATATACTGAGCATAATTTCCCTCCTCTGAATTGAGTAGGTGCTTCAGGTAGTTGATGCCTGAAGAGCACAGAACACACATTCTCTTCTGGTATGTTAACAGGTCATTAAACCAAACCATGTAGTTTCAGATCAACCAGCTGTTCTGCTTTAACTAGTTGCCTTGAACACTTAGGATGATTTGTTTTTCGTTTCTTTCTATTATTTTTATTTATTTTTTTCTTTGGCTAATTTTTTTGTCTTGTGATCACAAACCATGAATTCGTGAATGTCATTCAGGTTTCTTTTTGTTCTTTTTTTTTTTTCTTCTACTCTAAAAAATACTTCCTTGTATGAGGATTATCTCTCAAACACATTGCTATTGAGACTGAATCTCTCTGACAGCAGTGGACACAGCAGAAGTTTACATGTTTGCATGATGAAGCTCACCAGTAGTACTATACAGTGACATGCTTGAAAGTGATAGCACCACTGCCATTTCTCTGTATTTCCCAAACCAACATTTATTTCTGCCTGTCAGGGCATTTTCATGTAATGAATTCCCTTCTTTAATAGAGCTACTCATGTGGTCTGGGACACACCTGATGAGGTTCTAAACAGCAGTGTGCAATACTGGTTTTGTTTCCTATATTTTTTTCCTATATTTTTTTAAAATTTTTTTAAATTTTTATTATTTTCCTATATTTTTCATGTTTGTGTTTATGTCTGGAATTTCAGAGAACTGATCTAGATAACATAGGCTGCCTACTCAATCCTTGATTCTGAAACCTGTGATTAGCTCAACAGTTCGATTAAATAAAGTACAAAATACGTCCTAAATAGTACAAACAAATCAATTCCTAGGTTTCCAAATATAACTGAACTAGATGCAGACACATCCCAAATCCAGGGCAAGATTCCATTGGTATCTGATGTCATCTCTTTTGCACAGATAGGAACTGATATGTTATACAAAGAGAAGAGAAGGTAAATCCACCAGACTTGAAAAAAAAAACCAATAAATTCATACTGTAACAAAATTGGTTGGCTTTTTTTTTTTTTTTTTTTTTCAGTTATCTGAGCAGCAGAGCAAATTGACTGTATTCCAGAAACAAAGTTCATATGGTTATAAGCAAGCCATCTCAGGAATGACTAAGCACTATCTCAGTGTGTGAACACTACACAACAGTGATTCTCAAACTGACTATCAGGAAAAATGGATATTAGAAAGGAGCTAACTTGAAGAAACTGGAAAGAGTATATTGAAATGAATTGATATTCTTGAGGCAGTGAGACACTAAACACAGCTGACTACTGTGCCCAAGGGACAGCAGGAGTCTGGTCTGTTCTGATGAGTCATTCACTGTGTGTAAAGGGTCTACTGAGGTGGTGATTCAAGAATGTGAACATTTCTCCATCTTTTGGTAATTTTAGCATTTGCTCTTTTTCACTGTCTGATCTTCCTTTAGCACTACAAAAACGATTCCAAATTCTAAACACAATTCTAATCTGGCTTTTATCTCCAATATTTTGCTCATTCAATAAGCTTTCCAGTTTACATGAACTCTACTATATGCAGTGTTAATATGCAGTAAACTACTGGACTTCCAAATAATTTGAGATGCCAAAAATAAAAGCTCTATTAAAATTTTTAGAAGCTAACTTCAAAAGGAAATGAGGTTCATCTTTATGTTTGATAGAAACTTCATCTGTAGTCCAGATGGTGTCAGATTTGCAGTTCTGATTCCCTACAATGAATATACACTAATACTTGGCAAGCTTCATATTGAATTGTGCTTCCAGGATTAATAAACTAGTTCATTCTTTTTCCTTTTTTTTTTTTTTTTTTGGTAATCAGCACATGAGACAATGGTTTTGCACATGTTAATCTGAAATCAAGAATGATCTGATTTTTTTTTTTTTTTTCTGAGTTTTAAACTGAAAATTGAACTTATCCTAACAGATTCACATTCCTTGATTAATCTGAAAAGTAACTACAACATTACAGAAAAGAGCAGCATCTATACTTGAGAGTTATTTGTGATGGATAATGCAATGCTGCATGAAACTGAGTGATGTAAGGATGGAGAACAGCCCTGCTGAAAAAAGCAGCCGAGGAAGTCAGCTGTATCCTGAGCTTCATCAAAAGTTGCATGGCCAGCAGAGTGAGGGAGTTGATCCTGCCCCACTGTTCTGTGCTGGTGAGAACTCACCTGGAGTACTGCATCCAGATGTGGAATCCTCAGTGCAGGAGATACATGGACCTGTTGGAGTGCGTCCACAAAAATGATACAAGGACTGGAACATCTCTCCTTTGAAAACAGACTGAGAGAGCTGGGGCTGCTCAGCCTGGAGAAAGCTATGAGGTGACCTGATAAAGGCCTGTCTATATCTAAAGGGGGCCTGTAAGAAAGAATAGGACAGATTCTGTAGCAGGATCTGTTGTGACAGGACAAGGGGAAATGGTTTCAAACTGAAAGAGGGGAGATTTAGATTGGATATAAGGAAGATGTTTTTTACAATCAGAGTGGTGAGGAACTGGAACTGGCTGCCCACATAGGTGGTGGGTGTTCTTGGTGTATTAATAGCAGCCTTTATTGCAGACTGACGAGAAGAGTGAAGAGGTTACCACTGTGTTAGAAGTTTATTTGTGCAGATGTTTGTTTTAAGATGGTAAGACATCCTGCTGGCATACTAGGAAATTACTTGCTACATTTCATTTCATAGCATTATTCCCTAAAAGTAAACTGGAAGGAAATACTTAAGGACTTGTTTCTCTTTTTATATATATTCCTTTTCTTCCCTTCCCTTCCCTTCCCTTCCCTTCCCTTCCCTTCCCTTCCCTTCCTTTTTCCTGGACCTCAATGAATACAGTTTATATCTCCAGCTGTTCTGAAAGCTGTGGTTTTTCTGAGACTTTCTGCTCTTCTGGTAATCTATGAACTGGCTCTAATGTCAGTTGGAAACAAGAAACCAATCAACTAAATTAACATGGAATATTCAGATAATGTGATTCTGAAGAATTTCAAGTAAGTTGGAGTATCAGTTTGAAGACCACAGTTTGAAGTAATCATGTTAATAGACTACATTAGTCTGTGTTAAAATTACCTTAACTCATTTTTGCTGTGTAAATTAAAAAGAATTCAGAAAAATTAAAGGGTGACAAAAATTGTTGTGGCCTAGAAGCAGCATCACCTTGCATATACATCTCCTTGATCTTTCTCAAAGCACTCTGAGCATTACAGAACACAGCCAGACTGCCAAATTTTAGGGCTGAGTAAGAAGAGAAGGAGAGGAATTGATACTCTGGTATCAAAGAAAAAAACACAGAGCCCTGGAAGGGATCGAGCACTGATAATGCAAACTACAGAAAGGTCCCCAGCTGTCTCACCCCAGAGCCCTCACCTTCCCTCTCCACAGCCCTGCCAAGGCTGGAATCAGCCCTGACAGAGATTATTTTCTGCTATTTAGCCTCTGAAGAATGGTGTCACCTCCTTAAAGTGCCTTTAAAGAGTGGTATTCTTCCTATTTATCTCCTTGGATTCTAACCAGGATTTCCTGGAAGATAAATTGGCTTGAGATGAAACTGACATAACTGACATAAGTCACAGTAGTGATTTAACAGTACAGGAGATGACAGGCCACTGCTTTAGGGCCACTTTCCAGCCTTAAAAATTTATTAGCATTGGTATCCTAATACATCACATAGACAGTGCAGAGCTACCTCAGAAGTTCTCTGTTAGAATAGCAAAGAATATTCACAAAGCAGATGTGCTACATGGCTGGAGCTCCAGGCTGTGCTCCCTAAACTGCACTCATTTCTGTGTGAGAACTAATGTTCAATAATTCAGTTTTTAATAACAAACTCAATTAAAGAGGCTAAGCCTTATGGGAAGTAACAAAATATGTTGAGTACCCCCCACATTTGGGGTAATTCTGCAAAATCGGGAATTTAGGAAGAAGCTCTGCTCTGCTCTTCTTTTTGCAAATGATTGCAATATTGCCAGGAGAATTGTGGTGAAAGTCAGGGAATTCTCCAACATTTTGGATGCTGGCAGCAACAGTAAATGGATAAAACACTTCTCCAATCCAGCTGGCAGGGGATCTGAACGGATACATGAAAAAAATGACATCCTACATGGAAAGGAAAAGAAGAGATTGTGATTGTTGATCTGGCTTAATAGTAAATGAACAGAGAAGAAAAGCTGTAAATATTTAATGTTTCTTGCTTGAAACAATATTATTACTAAATTTAGAGGCAAAATCAAGTAATTAATGGTTCAATAATTGGAGCCAGAAAGCAGGGAAAAAATCCTCACATTGAATATGAATTAAAATGTTATCTGGTGTTTCTGTTCTATTTTGTTTTGTTTTTAAACACAAGTAACACAACATAGGTTCCAGTGATGAGAAATGTATTCTTTTTCAGATTTTTTTTAAAGATAATTTACTTGTTAGTGTTATACCAAGCACAGCTCCTTCAGTACAGCAAGAGCTGTTCTTCTAGCTCCTTGCTGTAGAAATAACTTACAGCAAAATAAATGTTTATCACTATTCACTATTTATTCACTATTTATTATCATTAAGTAGATGTTTATCACAGGCATTGTGTAAAATGCAGAACGTTATGGAAGCTGTTTCTCTACTTTCATCTTTCCTGTCTGGTAAAAGTGGAAAGGGAGATCAGCCTAGATCTGCTGAAGGTTTGTTGTTAGCTTGCAGTTGGTTCAGCTCTTTATTTCCTCTTAAGACTGTATTAAGAAATTTCAGATTGATTTTAAGGGAAAAAGCCCCATCATCTCCTGTGCTCTGGCCTTCTCATAGTTCACATAGATTTTGGTATTCACCTATTGAGTGCGGTTAGAGATAGAAGCTGAAACTATTCCAAACACATTCACAAAACTTGCAACAAATGTGTCTGTTTTAATTCCAGAGGCTTTTAAAGGAAAGTGCTGTGGAGTGGTAGGGAGGAATCATTCTGGGCAAAAGGTTTTTAATGAACTTTTAATCTTAATATTTTCTTTTCTTTTATCATTTAGATATAAACATATTTTTTTCCTTCTTTGCTTTTTCTCTTCTTTCTCTTCTTTTTTCCTCCATTCCGTTCTGAAGAATGGAGAGGAGGAAGTGGGCTAAAAGATGAATAAAAATGAGCAAACAAAAGAAAAATATCTGCCTGGAATAAACTATACTTGCTGATTGAGTATTTTCAGTGAGTCTCTGCAGAATGTATTTCAGCTCTGGTAATTTGCACTATGAAAATGTCAACTTTGTACAATTCCTGTAGACGACTATAAGATGTGCTTTTCTTATGTAGCTGACTGTCTAACTTTGGAAGACCAGAGCACTTTTATCATAACAGAGCATACTCCTATGTATTTTTATTTTAGTTATTTAGTTACGTATTTATTTTTAATGTAGATTTTTTTCTCTGCTTTCATGAGGGGAAATACATTTCAATTTTCAGGACAGGTAGTATTCAGACTCAAGCAACTTTACCTTTAGTTTTGCAACGCCTGTTGTAGAGCAGGCTCCTTCTTGATAGATAACAGAATTTCCCTGCTCTCATTCTTGATCCTGACCTTTTTTTTTGGCTCACATTTATACTGGGACTATTGATGGTCAATATTCTACCATTTACAATGCCTGCAAGAGACGTCATTTATCTGTAAGGTAGTCTGTGTTACTTGACTTCGTAATTTATTAGGCAGATTACTGAAAGCTTCAATATTATCTAAATGCTATAAAATTTAATAGGGTACCATTTCCTCTATACTTTCTCATGAATGTTTATGAAAGGATGTTCCATCTTTTCAAAAGTGCAGAAAGATCACTTGACCAGCTAGATGACACAGAGCTGCAGGTAAAACATCTGCAGTCACAAAATTGCACAGTTTTCCTCCAGGTGTTTCCATAAATTGCCTCTTTTCTTTAACTTGCTGGAAGATGAAAATGTCCAAAACAATAAAAATAAATTTAAGTATTACTCTACAGTCATGACTGTGAATTGTCCTCTTTTAATAAGATCTAGGGTCAGGGTCATACTCTGCATATTTATACATATAGTTGTTTATATACAAAAAGCTCTCCACTATAATCAGCAGCAGTTCAGAAGCAAGGCAAAATGAAAGCACTGGATCCTCCCATTGTTTGAATGGTGAAAACTGTCCAAACAGTGACAAAGATTTTGTATTTCTCTTACATTTCCCTGAGGTTAATGTCTGCATATGCTAACATATATCAAGTATCAGGCTGTTCTCTTTCTAAAAATCAGCAATAATCAAGTAAGCCTTAAATTTTAAATGGAGTAAAATCTGCCTGAGTTATCATCTCATTTCAATTGGCTTTCCAAAAATCTCACTGGGATTTCAGTGAGACCATGAGCTAAGTAGGTAAGCAGAGATTTTATCTCAAAATGGGACATAAAAGTCCATGCAGGAGAGGCAGTGTGAGGTGATTAGACATGGCTATATAAGTGTAACTGGGTCAGTGTGGCCATACTCTACTGTAAATTAAACTCTAAAACAGGAAAAAAAATACCAACTCTTCACATATTTTACATGTCTGAAAGACTTGTGAACTTGTGCTGCACTCAGCCAGCCAGGCAGCTTTCCTACTTCCTTGACTCCTGCTGTGACATCTACCAGGCTGTCCATCCTGCTGCTGCCAAACTAAACAAAGATAATTTATCTTCTTTGTGGTTAATGGAAATACCTTCTCTTGTTAGGGCTTTGGGAAGTCAGCTGTCCAGTGAGAGCCAGCAATGCTCTTGACCCTGCCACCTCTGGTGTAACCTTGACTGCTCCTCCACTGCTTTTGCTATTCCTAATTTCTCAAAGGAGCAACAGGCGACTAGTAAAATGATCTGATGTCTCAAAGGTCCTTGGAATAGGAGAGGGCAAAGGAGTGTGTTCTCCAGGACTGCAGAGAACAGACAAGGAATTCCAGGTATATCACTGTCAGCACAAGATTATACTCATGTGCAGGAAGACTCTGTCTTAGAAAATGTAACAACTCTTCCTACTAGCCATCCTCACCATTACTCACTTTGAGCTATCATTTAGGGGATGATCACTTCACAGTAATACTTTTTTCACTGGATCACCTCCATGACAACATTCAAGAGATTTCAGAAGATAATGTTTTTTCAGTCAATATTGGAATCCTTTGAGACTCCCTAATTCTGGAAGTACACACTGCTTAAAACTGACAAAACAAGCATTAGCTGAAAAAAAGTGGTTAAAATTTTACCTGTGATATTTCACTAGGTGCAGAAAATTCACATTTACAATAGTTCTCACTTCTCATGTCATTTAACACGACCCAGGGTATTTGATAAGAAGAAATAGAGTTTGGTGCAAAAGAAATAGAATAAAAAATGGTTTGTTGGAATCACCATTTGTGAAGGTGTTCAAGAAAAGTGTAGATGTGGTACTGAGGAATGTGGTTAGTGGGCAAGGTGGGGACGGATTGATGGTTGGACCAGATGATCTTAGAGGTCTTCTCTAACCTGAGCAATTCTATGATTCTGTGATGCTAAATGCTGTGTTCAGGTTTCAGTAGGCTGCTGAAATTTCTTCTACAGATCGCCAAGTCTTTTCATCTAGAAGGGCAATAGAAGTGAATCTACCAAAGAACAAAGTTTGACATCCTCTGGAGAGGGCAGCACATTGTTTCTACTGCAAAGAAATATCTCTGATTAAGAGAAAAAAAAAAAATAAAAACAAAAAAGAACAATCCACAATGCTCAGATTATAGATATTTGTAAGATTTTGAAAAAACCCTCCAAATGTTTGTGACTACTTAACAGGGCCTAGAGTGCACTGATCTTGTGTCAGAAACAGTCCTGCCACAAGCAGAGTTTGGACTACATAGTTTCCAGAGGTCCCTAACAACCAAATGTCTGTGGCTATGATTTTTTGCTCTTCCAAAGCAGCTGAGAACTGTACTCCACTGTACAGTTAAATGCCAGATGTGGCAGCTTTCCTATCTGTGGAAAAAGAGGTCAAACATTTACTCACCCATTCCACAAGGGTATAGGGAGGAAGAGTATATTTACACAGCGGAAAGAAAATGTAAACTAGCTGTCACAGGACTATTGCTGAGTTACCTCTGCAGAGGGGCTGGAGGGTGGGTGAGGAAAATAATTCATCCACCCATTGCTCTTTACAGGCCCCTTAGGTAGATATGGTTGAATTACTGAAGTTCAGTGAGCTATGGAGCTTCTTTGTTTGGCAAAAACTGTCTGGCAAGCTGAAAAGCTGCTCAGGAAATTTGTTCCAGCTGTCCTAAGGCCAAACAGCAGATCACATGGAATAATGTGATATGTGAAGATTACTCATGACCATTTAGAGCAAACAGAAGTCAAGTGTTTCTGTACCCACAGGACATCTGGGGGTTAGCAAGGGTTGCTCTAGGTGATTTCACAGGGACCATAAAAGTCACTGCACACAGCTATACAGCATTACCTTGCTGCACTTGGCCCAGCTCTCTGACAGGTGTCTTAGAGTATGGAAACAAAGTAGATTTACACAGGAAGCCCAAAATCTGGAGTATATTTCAATTTTGAAGCCTTGGACCTTGCTTACAGAGCTCTGAGTACTTCTGTTTCCCCCATAGCTTCTCAAAATACTAAATAGGTCTATGCACTGACACAAATCACTATCCCAGTCATGTTATCATTTACAGATGAATGTTTCCCAGTGTTCACGAGAAGAATATAAGGTTTGGCTCTGCAGGACGTTTCTAGACAAGATGTGGAAATAATACAAGAGGCTGTATTAGAACAGATCTTCTGGTTTCCAAAAAGGAAATGAAATGAGTATTCAGTGGAGGAAGTTTTATTACTGGGTATGAGGAAATATATACCATAAATATATATTATTTATTTATAATAAATTTATTTATAATAAATTCCAAATTTTAAACCCTCCTTACTCTGCCATTTCTCATGATGATAGTTTATTTCTTTTTAGACAAAAGGGCAAACTGATGCCATAAATATTTTTCTAGAGTGTTCTTACTATAAGAAAATTTCTTCGTTTTTTCTAGTTCTCTCCTAAAGCAAGGGCACTAATAAGGACAATTATTTCTTTGTACTAAGGCTGACTGAGGAAGTATCAACAATTATACCTGGATTGGCTTTTTCTAGGAAGGAGAGAAAATCAATTTCATATACAAAATGTCTTTCATTTTACTGCTTTTCTTCTCATTTATTTATTTTGTAGCAGCTCCCACAAGCCTTAACTGCGGAGAAGTCTCCATGGCACTAGACAGCACACAAACGCAGAGGAAGATACTGAAGAGCTTGCAATCAAATAAAGCAATATTACAGTGCCTTTTCTTTAACTACAGGAGAGATGGCTAAGGAATCAATTACATTAAGATCATGCTTAGCCCAAATCTACGAGATTGCATTTGCAGTCTCTTCCTGACACTCTATCTCGTAAAGAGCACTTGCATTAAATAAACCATATTATGAAGTACAAGACAATACCAACCATATTAATTCAGCTGAAAAAAAACCCAATATGAGAATTAAACAAAACATTGTGTTTGACTCTGCCAGTTGATAAATCCAGTTATTTGCTTTTATAATCCTCCTAGGGTGTAAAGTTTTTTCTCTTTTTTTTCATCACAGACTTTTCTCATGTAAATAATGTAAATTTTCTTTCAGAAAAAAATAAAATGAAGCTGAAATCAGGTAGACATATTCTTGACTCTGATGATGCAGAAATGACAGTGAATGTTTTCTAAGATCTGCTAACCCGTGCAAAAGATATTTTAATATTTTGATTATATATTCATCTTATCTGGTAATAATATCATGAAAGCAATATTTAATGATGCATTTATAACTTGAATGCTTCATAATCAAAACAAGCCAGAGAGATACAGGACACAACATATACTGTAATTTACAATACATCTGCCTTTGTACAGAGTGTGAGAAAATAAGGGAGGCACATTTTTGGCACACTTTGCCTATTAAGCATGGCAATGTATATGTAAAAAAAATTGGGTGTGGAGGAAAAAGTATTATTTACTTTATCCCAGAGATCTAAATAAAAGAGATTGTTCTATGTAAGCCAAGTGAAAGATGTCATACACGCATACAGATGATGCTGGATATGTTACTGTCTGCTGACTGATGTCCTCCCAGATGTCAGTGTCAATGTCTCTGCTTTTTTTTGGTCAACCTGTGAGACTGGGAAGTATCAGCTGCTTTTATATTCATATTCAGCCCCAGCCTTTGTTCACACTAGTTCCCCTGGAGCCTGTGGATAGTGGACAGGGATAGCAGCAGGGAAATGTAGATGGCATTTTTCCAGTTTGGCCTCTGTCTTGTCCTCTTCTCCTGAATTTAATGCCATTTGGAAGGAGGAAGCTCACAGATACTCCAGCAAGTCCCTCAGCCAACAAGAGGCAGATAAAGCAAGTGGAAGGACAAGCAGCCTATTCTGTGAAAAGAAGAGAGCAGAGCAAGGCTGACAATGCAGCAAGATCCTGACAGCCATACTGGTGAACAGCAGTACTGTGAGATTTTTACTTTTCCCTCGGAAAATGGCTGTAATATCTGGTGGCTCTGAGAGCAGCTGCCCCTGTGCAATGTTGACAGCCCAGAGTAGCCATGGCACACCACCTTTGTGAACATCTGCTGGAACCCCTTAGCTTCCTCTAACCTTCTGGATTGTTTGCAGCTGCTGCCACCACTGCTTATTTTGGCCAAATACAAGGGACACAAGATACAATCAAGAAAAGGTGAGGGACAATGGGCAAGTAAACAGGTCATGATACAATATACGCAGAAATAGGCCACTGTTGAAGCAGAAAAACATGGGGCACATTTTTTTTGTTTTTTTTTGTTTGTTTGTTTTTGGCCCCTTAGCTGGAGAAAGAACACATCAGTGTTAACTTCTGACTGTGTTGTGAGGTTGAAGGAGGAATTAGCTCACTAAAGGCCCTGTTGGACTTAACATGTCCAAATGCTAACATTTTTTCAGTGTCTCATTTTTAAATGTACCATCTTCATTTCCATCAGAAGCATATCGGTCAATAATAAATAGAATTGTCTGCCTATGGATGCTAAGGCTATGTCTACAGAAGACTGGGATGACTTCACTTTGGGTTTCTAAATAACAATCGTCTTATATCTTGTTTTTTGCAATGCTCCTTACTGAAATTTCTGGCGCGACATGACTCAGCAAATACTCATTTTCTTTTTGTGTGTGTGTTCACAAATAAATACAGCAATACCAAGTTTCACTAGGGAGTGAACTTTCTGCTAAATTGGTAACACAGCAGTTTTGTTACTAGATTCACTTTCTAATTAAAACTTTACAAAAGAATATGAGAAAAGACAAGATGATGCTGTGAGACAGACTAAGCCAGGTGTTCAAAATAATCCTACTTGTTATACATCCCTCCGTAATTCCATCCTTAAGTTCAAGGTTTACTTTTTTAACAGAATTTATTTGCAGTCAGGAGGTTTCTGTATAATGTCAAAGTGCCTATTTGATTAAGGATTGCAGAAGAGTCAGCTCAAAGCTCATCACTAGGTAATGATGGATTTTATTCATTTGCAGATAAATGTCACATTTAGTCTTAATTAAACAGTAAATTAGTAGCTGCTAATTCCCCCACTTTCCAATTCTTTTTCAGTTCTCTGCAAATCTGGTATTTAGCTGATGTGGATGTTTTAGGTCTTCAAAACATTTTATGATAAATGATTTAAATCACAAAATTATAGGAAACTTTATGAATATACTCCTTAGGTAATCCTTGAATCTGTGCAAGCACTGCTCAGCAACAGCTGAAACACTGGAGTGTTATCAACATTAATCTCATCTTAAATTCAAAACATGGCAACACAGCAGATAATAAGAAGAAAATTAACTTCATTCCAGTCAAAACAAGGACAGTTAGGCATCGCCATGTAAAATTAATATGGAAAATAAAGCCCAAATTTAAACCTTAACACAACCTCAGCTTTTAGCAAGCAAGTCCTTGGTGTACAGTCTGTGGTCCCCCAAACCTGCCATTTGTAGCAAAAATGAGTCACTTCAGGATGGCAATACAAGAACCTGTGCATTGAATATGGAGTTGCCTACACCTGAACTGCGGGAAAGGCTAAGAATTGGAGTCTGCTGGATCATTCTTCCAAGCTGGTGTTCAGCAATAGCCTCTGGGATTGAAACTGGATGTAGAGTCTGTGATCTTCCTTCCTGTGGGATCTTTTAAGAAATGTCAACAGCTATTCTATGTGAACACTAAAACAGAAAGTACTCATCTTTTCTAAAACAGAAGCCTAAGTGTATCCATCCTGCTGGCGTACCCAGAGGGCTCAAGCCTCCTCTCCATGCATGAGAAGGATGTCCCAATAGCAGTTTGTGAAGTTGTCCTGTCCATGGCATTTGTCCTTTTTGTTTTAAGTAGATGACTATAATTAGAATCTGGTGCTGATTCCAAGTACCACATGTGCATTGCATCTGCTGTCCTATGCATCATCTAGGGCAACCCTTTCTCAGATGAGTGCCTTGGGCTTGAATTGCCTTTTTGGCTTCTTTATTCTGTGATGTTATCTTAAGCTCTTAATGATTGAGCGTATTGCCTTTGGGGACAATAGTCTTACATACTGTCCTTATTTTTATGCTCCATGCAACTATTTTGCTCTATGCAAGATAATTCTCACACTGCTCTGGAGTCCAACTGGGGAACAGGTGGCAATTGCTTAACACTGTTTGTGAAATCAAAATATCTGATTGTTTTTGGCTAATGATACCAAATTTGAGACAAATTCACTAATAATTATGCTCTACCTAAATCAGCATATTTTCATCTGTAAAAAGTTTTTTTGGATCGATATCTACTGCTTTTGTTGTTTTTTAATTGACAAACCCATGGAAAATAATATGATGAGCTTTGAAGCACAATACCTGTAGCCTAGAGTAAATAAAACCCACTATTACTTCTCCTTTAGAGATATTTTGGAATGGAGATAAAACAGGAGCAAGGTGAGCATCTCTGACAATCAGATGACATCTGATACAGCTGAAGATCTATTATGAATCATGGAGGCCAGTTTCCAACAGGTTTATTTTGCATATTGATTTATTTTTTTAGTTAAAAAAGGGAGTTGCCTTCACCTGGAAAGACAAGACTAGACTGGATTTGAAAAGAGTGGAATATGGCAGAGGAGAGCAGATCAGAAGAGTTCAATGGGAAGATACCTTCACAGATTATTAAGATCAAAAGTCTGATCACTAATCAGAATGCTAATCAAAAGTTAAAGGATATTACCGAAAGCATTGTCCAAGTGTCTCTTGAACACTGACAGCTGATGGGGCATCAATTACCGCTCCAGGAAACTTGTGCCAGAGTTCAGCCACCTCCAACATTAAAGAAGTTTTTTGTCCACCCTGAGCCACCTACCCTGAAACAGCTTTGTGCAGTTCCTGTGCATCCTGGCCTTGGTTCCCAGGATCACAGCCCAGCACCTCTCTCTGCTTCCTTTTGTCATTCAGAGCTTTTTAAAGTGTGAACACTCACTAACATAAAATCATAGAATGAAATCATAGAAGGGTTTGGTTTGGAAGGAACCTTAAACACAGTAGTCTTCCAGACCTGCTGCCATGGTCAGTGATACCTTCCACTAAACTAGATTGCTCAAAACCCTGCCAAATCTGGCCTTGAATGCTTCTAGGAATGGGGCAGGCCATAACTTCTCTGGGCAACCTGTTCCAAAAGTATCTTCAGATACTTTTATTTTGGCAATGTCAATTCCATCTATCTAAGCACTCAAACAGATCAGCTTCATATAACCAGGTGTTTTTCATGGATTGTTCCCAAGAAAGGATTTTTAATCCAATTCTTCACACAAAAATGAGAGAAAGATAATTCTATCTATGTGATAACAAAGCACACAGGGAGGGTGATTACCTGTCCCTTGTATTTACTAATCTTGTATTTATTTCTTACATTAACACTTGAGAACTTTTTAAAAAGGTTTTTAAAAGGTAGCCAAAGTTTCAGATACGGGTCAGATTGTAAGTACATTTTGTTTGTTTACAATGGGTCCATAGCATCACTTTCCAGAAAAGACTAGTGAAGTGTTTTTAAAACTGTTGAAAAGGATGTAGACAAAGAAAATGTAATCATTCTGAATGACAGGAGTATATTTCCAGGGACTGAATATTCTGTGACAATTAAGGAAGCAACACGACTACATTCTTTTTACCAATTAATTCCTTTGAAATAACTTGAATAAATGACACAGGTGTCTTTTATCTCCCGGTGATATGGAGTTGCCCTCTTAGTCACTGCAATAAAACAGTTGCTGAGATCCAACATACAAAGGTTGGCCATAGCCAACAGAGGAACAGCATCAAGTGGCACACTTCTACAGAGATAAGAGATTCACTAATGTCAAGGGGCAGTCTGGAGGACTTTGCATAGAAGCTACCTCTCTTGCTACCCTTCTAGAATGCAATAACAGAAATATTACAACCATCAATCCATTATCTTTTTCTGAGAAGCTCCCTCTTTCATTTTCATTTATATCTGTACCTTCTCTCATTCTAGATTGCACTTTTCTAACTCTGAAGCATACATACTTAGATTCTTCCAAAAAAACCTCTAGATTTATTATTTGTTCGTCAATAATTGAACAATCTCTTCTATTTTATTTATAAGATCTCTCAAATCCTGTAACTAAATTGTTAACTGAATTAAAGCAGCTGAATTTTACTACCACAACACAAATTTTAGGATAAAAATCTCCCAGTCTTCTGAGAGGGGTGTTTGCCTGGTGAAGTTACATGAGAGCACAGCCAGAACAAGGAACATGAGCAGCTTTTGCAAACATGTCCTCGCTTGTGAAATATATTCTTTGCCTATCAGGTCCTAGTTCAGCACATGGAGCTTCAACTCCTGGCTGGGAGCACTTTGGGAAACTGGCTACCAAAACTTGCTTTCATAAACGGAAGACAGGGATTGAGATGTTTAGCTAATACAAAGCATTCAATGGCTCTATATGTTATTGCCTTCTCTCAAAATCTGGCAGTCTTTTCTAAATTCAAGAAAAAAAAAATTGAAAAAAAAAAAAACAGGGAAAAAACCTGAACAAAACTCATAAACTTCTAGACACACTGAACAGTAAGAATATTAATTAAATGGAAAAGGAAGTTATAAGATAGAAAAAATTCTAGGTATCTTGCCACTAGTAAATTCCCTTTCCCTTCTTGCCCTCTGCTCCCCACACACAAACACCCTTCTCGCTGCTTTCCCCAGGAGGGAGTGGATCTTGCAACACTTCCTTGTTGTGGTGAGCACTTACTGACACAAAGATTCTCACTAACATCTTACAGAGAAATTTTACACAACCAGGGAAGCAGGATAGAAAAATCAGCTAAGCTAACAAACGTCTGGGACAACTGCAATTTTTTGCTGTGAGCACATGTGGACTCCACTTGCCAGCTGGCCCATGTTCACCCCTTTCCTTAACAGTTCTCTGAACAAAAGTTCAGTGACTCTCTATACTATACTGTCCACAGACGAATACTTAAGGTGAAGTTCCACCTGTGGAATATGAGTTTAAAACTTTGGGGATTATGATCCACACAGCTGACAAGTGTCGTAAACAGTCAGAAAGTAATCCATGCAACCCTGTGATGTAGCAAAGTTGTGTAGAGATTGCGGGACCAGATGAGATCTGTCTTTCATGTTCTGCACATTGGTAAAGAATTTAAGAAAGTTTTCCTGGTTAAAAATAAAAACAAAAACAACAACAAAAACAATCAAAACAAAATAAAGAAAACAAATGAGAAAAAAACAAACAAACACATGAAATCATTGAAGATGTATGTCATGATTTTCTTGTCATTGTTAGCTACTGTTCAAAAACATGGGAAGTGTCAAATTGAACAGTGTACTAATCTGATAGACCTCCAAAAATTCAAAGAATTATAAGTATATTGGAGACTACTGATAAAATTCTAATCTCTTCCCCTCCTTCCTTTTTTTTTCCTTATAATTCACTTTATTTAGTCAAGCACTAACTTTGTTACATAATGATATATACATATGCTCAATTTTCTGAGCATTCTTTCAAGGGTATCCTGTTTAAGGCTGGGCTGTTTAATTAATAGATTTCCCCAAACTATTTGTTAGAAATGTTAGAGATTTACTGAAGTTCAGTTACAAGCAAGATAATGCAAAGAAATCTTGTAGCCTGAACCACTTAGTTTCCTACAGACAAATAACTTAGTGAAGCATTTTTTTGTTGTTATGAAGGAAGTTGGAAACGTTCACATGCTCTTCTCAGATGTATAATAACTATCTCTTGCCAGAGAGTTTTGGCTGTGTAGCTTATGAGAACCTACAGTGGGATTTCCAGAGATTTAAATAATTAGATTACCCCAATAAGCTCAACAAAGTCTTTCCCAAATTCTCTGAATTGCGCTGATAAGTGAAAGTTACATACTAATCCCATCATACCCAATCCCCTGAAGTGTTGTAGGCGACTGCTGGACACCCATGAGATGTGATGCGACAGGCCCCCTTCCAGCTCTCTGATTGATTGGGTGTAGACGAAGCACATAAGGTATATAAGCTAGAGTTCACGTATAATAAATGCCATTTTGCTGTTCATCATATTGGTGTGTACGTGCAGTTATTTGGTCCTGGCCTGGTTAAAGTCAGTAGCGTAGGAGGCAATGCAACACTGAAGATTTTTATATTTCCTGTACTTAATAGGCCTGAAAATATTGTCACGATAGATCCCATCAGAGTTTTCAACCACATCTGTGCCCTTTTCTTTCTGAAACAAGGAAAAGTAGGATAGAATATTGAGAATATCCTCATTTTGAGGATGATTTAGTATACCTGCATTCTTGACAGAATAGATTTGGTTCAGACTAATGTAAAAGGCTGAATTTTGAAAAGCTCTTAGACAAAGCTGTGGTCATTCTTGTCCATTAGAAGATAAGTAAAGGTAACTCAGGCCAGGTAGAGAGTGATATATGCTGCTCAGGGACAGATGTGGGCTGGGATCAGTGCCACTGCCAACACACAGCCCGGAGCAATGTCCTCTCCTTGAGCTGGGAAACTTCACAGTATGAGAACTTTTCTCTTGAGAGCACAGCAGTGAGGACAACCTCTTCCTAAGGTACAGTGGCTTGGAAAAGTGAAGATGAATCTTTTAAAAGCCTCTCCTTACTTCATGGATTTATCACTCTTGACCAATAACAATATGTAGGTAACTTGGATAGAGGTTATCTCCTGGGATTAAGAGCAACAACACAAAAATATTTTATACAAAAATAGCCTTCCCTCCCTCAATTTTTTATCCTCACTAGGTCAGATATTTTCCTTTAAAATAATTCTATTATATGCCTTTTTATATATGTATATATTGTATATAATTAAACTGCGGGAGTCAATTGTTGGCTTCTTATTACACAGAAGGTCTGTTTTTAATTTCTCCATTGAATTCATATTCATTAGTCTCATCTTTCATCACTTGCCGTGCAGTTGGAAGGGGATACAGTGCCATCTTTATACATATTTGCTGCAAGATATTAACTTGCAAGGAAAACGCAGCAAGATCCAACATGGACAGAAACCAGTCATTCTAAATCAGAAAGTTGATTCATAACCTTCAGATCCAAATAATTCTATTTCCTGTGCTGAAATTCATTTAAAGAGTCAGAAGTGGTTCTGTAGACTAACTCTAAATTTCAGAAACAGCGGAAGAATTTGTCAGTCTACTTCATTATGACAAAACTTCCACAAAACTGAAAAAAAACACAAATAGTTGTTCTGATCTATAATATTCTGACTCAAGAGATTATGCAGTTTCTATATACATAATAGGATAGGAAAAGGGGTTGCACCTGCACAGTGATACATATATATGGCCTGAGTAGTCATGGACGCTTCCCTAACAAGCCTCACTTCTTGTGTTCAAGTTATGTAAAGATCTCAGTTGCTCTCACAATAAGAAATGCTGGTCCACTTTGTTGAAGAAGCTGTAGCCACTTCATTGCTTTGCAGTATTACTGAACAGATAATAATTGTACATGAAAGTTGAAGTACTGCTGCAGTCCTTCAAGAACAATCTCCAATCCAGCATGCTCACCCTGACTGCCCAAGTCAGGGAGCTGTAGGATCACAGCCAGCATCAGGTTCTTCCCTTTCTCTGGCATTTTGGACTATCAATTCATAGCTCACTGAGCACATCCTCAGGAGGAATGAGAAGTAATGATTACTTTTTCCTAAGTGATGCCCAACATCCCACTGAGGTATCCTGCTGATAGGCTACACCTCCCACAGACCAAGACCAGAACTGGAAGCTAGATCTTCCCAATTGTAAACAAAGAATTTAAGGCTGTGCTCTGTTAAAAAATGTTAAAGACATCATGACCATTGTTTTTTAAATGAGAACATTCAAGTTTTAGTGCAAATGTACTGCACTGGGAGCAGATTCACAGCTGGTGATCCCAGATGAACAGGGCCCTGGGTCTGGCTTGGAACAGGCAGATGTTCCCTGTGGCCACAAGCCCGAATATGCTGATTTACTGTGTCTTGGTCTGTATGCCTGGGGTATACTTTAGAGAAAAAATGCCTAGAGGCTTCTGTAAGAATTATTTTAGGTTAGGCTTTTAAGTTACTGTAGCTAAAGATATTTGCAATGTTATTTTTTTCCATGAGGAGTTCATATTAAAATCAATGCTGTATTTATAGCCTATATCAACAGACAATCTCTCTTCATTTCATTTTTCTAGTAATAAAACAGCTCTTGGAAGTGCATTTGGGTACTTAGCATTAGAATAAATTAGTTCTGAGAGCACTTTAAACAGTGTCTAATCCAAAAAAACTTCAGCAATTGTGAGCTGAAAACTTAAAGATTGTATTTTGTTATTCATTGTGATGCCATACCGTAAGTAATTAATGTCTTTTGAAAGCCTAGAAAGAATGCAAAAGCATCAGTTTTCATTCATCTAAGATAAAGAGGAGGAGGAGTGAACTGAAAGGAGGATATGAGGATATGAGATAGTGTGAATTAAAGTTAAGAAATAATTCTTATAGAGTTAGTCATCACTTCACCCATGCATATCCCATATGCTTCATTCAACAATATCGTCAAGCTCTTTTGAAATTATTTTGTTTTATGTAGAAAATCATGGATATTTAGAAGAATTCATTTCAGATTAAACAGAGGGAAAGAAGTTTGAACAGTATTTTCTCTCACAGTTTCTATTTTTATTTAATGTGATATGATTCATAAATATTTGATGGGCTATGCCTCAGTAAATGTCATTTTCTTGGCTCTGGGGAGAATGTCAACTTTGAGTGTTGATCAAAATGATATATAGTCTCTCTGGAGCAAGTAGGACAAGTACTACATTTCTAAAGGCTAGATTCTAGGACTATTAAAAAAAAAAAAAAAAAAAAAAAAGAAGGAATCTTTGCTTGTATTCCAAGATTAAAAGGGTCAAGATGCCTGGGAAATTCAAGTCCAAATTTTTATAGTTTGTGATACTAGTAGACTTTTCTGATTTTTGCTTATTTCTTCACTTCTTGATACAAATATAAGTTCAAACAATAATTTCTGTTAATTATAAGAGTATATCTTCCCTTAAAGAAAATACCTAAAATGACTATATCATTTTTCACTGTCATTTTAAAACTTATTCCTGCCTAAGGCACAAAACTCTTTTCCTCTGAATTCAGCGATGTACTGAAAATAAACTAGGGCAAGCCTCCTTCATGGCTTCATTTCCTTTACTGGACCACACTCAAAATATGAGAAACAAATCTTAGCTTAAAGAGGAAATTGCCATGAATTGTACATATTTTTCTAAACACCTTTTTATTTTTGGTGGCCATACAGCAATAATACAAGAGCAGCAAATGAAATTGACAAGATGGAGGCTGAGGTAGTTCATTTCATGGTATATGCATCTCTATGGAGTTCATTCAGAAAAGGGAGGAAGATAAGAGCAAATACACTCCTCTTTTTTGCTGGCCTCTTTTGCTAACTCTTCCCTCTCAAAAGACAAACAATCACTGTGGCAATGGTACACACAGATTATTTGGGCAATGGGCAGTTGGCAGTATTCCCTTACAGAAATTTTTGTTTTTCAGTGCAAATGTTTTTGATTCAAAGTTTTCAGTTTCTTAAATACCATAGAACTGATGAAGCATTTTCCCATGCAGTGATGGCTACCTCACTTATGGAAACCAAGACTGCTATTCAGTAAAAAGAAAAAGAAGATTATTTATTAGCTACAATCCTCCACACAGAAATGTCTTTGTTCTTCTGTAACATTTGTTAAGGTTCATTCTGTGAGGTCTGAAAGCAGCAAGCAATAGAAAAGACCCATTTTAGGGCATCTCATCTGTCACCTGGAACCATAAAGTTTTCTTCACATGTAGGTAACTATTAAAATTTTTTTTTTACTAATGCTTCCTAGGAATTCTGGTTGATACTTTTGGAAGTGTTTCTGTTTTTATCTACTAAGAGATTCTCGTGAAAATTGGCCTGTCATACTGAGAGATGTGAATTTTAATATATTCACCCTGAGGAGATGTTGAATCTAGAGCACTCCATCCCTTCCTACACATTAATTACTAGACTATATTAATGGAGAATAATTAGAAGAGGACACCAAGGGCACTTCCCTTTTTGCAAGTATCCTACAAAACAAAAACAAAAACAAACAAACAAAATCTCTACCAAACATAAAAAAGTGCCATCAATACATTTTGTGCAGAACTTGATCCTATCATTGCACAGTTGCTGCCTGGGAAAGCTGCCTAGGTTTGTGCCCTGAGGGAACATGGAGGGAAGGAGGCCAAGTTTGGGATGTGGCTGGAATTAGGCACAATATTAGTGCCAGCCACCTCAGCCCTGTCAAGATGGAGAGCAATTCTGGACTTGTTCAGAGGCTCTACAGAAGCTGAGTGGGCTGGCTGTAAAACCACAGATTAGGGCTATGGCTCTGCAATTTTGCTGAAATCTTAGTTTAATGCCCCAAAGCTTTCTGGATCTGTGGGGAAGTAGAAGAAGAGGAAGATCTAACACTGGACTTCTGCTGCTTTGGCTATCTCAAGACAAGGTTACCTTAATGTGTTAATTGTTTTACACAGTTCTATGAAAAAAATACCAGCTGGACTGTTAGGTGCCTGTCAAATTCCTTAAGAATATGTGATGATTTAAGTTGATTAGAAAAGCACTGTACTAAGTGAAAAGTGCCTTTTCTGAATTAATTTCCATGTGATCTGCTTATAGTACTTCACATATTTTTCAGTCCAAATCCATAGTTCACTTTAATCCTGACATTTTAAAGCATCTGTTCTGCACCACACTACATATCTTCAGAGTCTCTGTTTCAACAAGAGTTTGAACTGCAATGGTTTGTATCCAAATTCTGGAACCAGAGAAGGGGCATCTCCATCACTCTTCTTCTCTTTGTCATTGGACAAATAAATTAGTATTTCAGAATGAGATAGTTCCAGAGTTGCTTTAGTTCTGTCATTAATACCTCAGAGGAAATTTTTATCCCTGCAAGCACAGAGGCAGATGTCTGTAATTGGACCAAGGGGGATGTAATTAGTATTGATTAAGTGCACAATATTTCTTGAATTGTCTGTTTAGCTTTTGTACAATAGATCTTATGAAAGAATGCACTTTGTGTTAGGGGAAATTGGTAAACAGGACTGTTCTTTTGCACCTTCAAAATCAATTTTGTGCCTCATTATCTGTTCCTGTTTTAAGTAAATTAAATGATCCCTTCAACTGACTTAACCTGGGAGTGCCTGTGGCAGGCTTTGTCCTTTCTGGTGAGCCAAGCTCTGAGCTGTGTGTCGCATCAGCAGATGCAGGTGGCAGAGTAATTGCAGTCCCTTTGCACAATTCTGTAATGATACCAGCTCAGCACTGCCTTCATAGCCAGTAACACAGAATGGAGAATGACATTTTCCCCTGTCCAATCTCCTCATAGCACACAAAAGATGGAAGAAAAAAAAAGTTGTAAAATCTCATCTCTTATGAGAAAAATGTGTTAGTGCAAGACATCTGGAAGGCTGCCATGAGTAATCCATTTGGTGAAGACATTTGAAGCTGGACAAAGAATGTGTGCAGTGTATCCTGGAGACAAGGTACGCCAGAGGCAGGACCAATTCAAACAACACTGCAGAAATCCAGGACTGACTTGAAGCCGATAAGGCAATGTAAGGATACAGAACAGTTCCATTTAGAAGAAAGACAAGACATTCAAAACATTCTGGCTATGCAAAATACATACAAAACTTTTCCAAGGAAGCATACTGAGAATAGAATGAAGGGATAAAAAATGCTTGCCAACTACTGATGGCCTTTCACCCAAGAGATTTGGATCAGAGAATGATCACAGGTCAACAGCAGAGAAAGGTTGACTTTACACATAGGCAATACACATGCCTAAAGTATTACCCTAAGGTTCACAAAAGAGAAGTGAGTTACATTGCAGTTAGTTAATAGCACAAGCATAAGAAATAACTGTGAAATAGAAAATACAATGTGCATTCATACCTGAGAATATTTAAAATGTTCTCTTTATTTCTCTTGCAATTGCAAGGGAGTGATGTGACAAGAGGCATCACCTCACTTGGCTCTTTTTAGGTACATAAGACTAGTTTCTTCCAAGGCCAAACTCATGATCAAAGGAAATGCTACACTATAAAAAGAGAACAACAGAGAAGAATAGAAGAAGAAGTAAGCAGAAGTTAGCACACTTCTGGGAGAAAGTAGCCAAGAGAGTTGTACAGGAGTTCACTGTCTCCTCTAATTTGGAGGCAGCAGAACAAGAGAGGGATACTTATGAAAAATTTGTAAAGCAATAATGTTAATTCACAGATGTGTGAAATTTTGCTGGTTTGTGCTCTTCTGCTTCGTGGCAATCATGAGGAAAAAAAATAAAGCTCTTTTAAAAAGAGTTGTTTTGGAGATGGGAATAGACAGAGACACTGCTCTGCCTACTGACCAGGGACAGTTGAAACAGAGGGGCTTTGGGAATCTACTCAGAGAAAGAGAAGCAGCAGTAATGTCTTCAGTGTCCCGAAGTTTAGGCAGGCATGCCAGATGAGCAAGGCTACTTGCTCAGTGGCGTGTGAGGACACTGCAAGTTTACTGCTTATGAAAAGAAGAGACACTAGAGCAAGTCTTCTAGTTCAGACCTGCTTCCAGATTGTGTATTCAAGCCTTAAGGTATTATTTAGCTTAATTATATAAATTGTTTTGTAAAACAGAACATGAAAATGGTATACAAATGACTGACAGCACAGACTATGAATGACCGCGTTGTTCTGGTGGATTAGGAGTAAAGAAGTTTATTGTGGATAACACTTTAAAAAGAGCTATCTTTCAATTTCAGGTAAATAAGGAAGGACTTATTTAGGTATTCTTTCAAAAAACAGTCCAAGGTTTTAATGGACTTGTTTCAGATCCCAGGAAAGTTAGTGGTATGATTTCGATCCTTATTCACATGCTTACATAAAGTCCCAAGTTGGCACTACTGAGCGCAGTGGAGGAATATTCAACAATGTGCCGAAGATTACTTTCATACCATAAATTGTATGTAAATTGTTCTGAATTCAGAAGTGCTTTAACCCATCAGAGCTGCTAAATGCTCCCTCCCACTCTTTTTTTTTTTTTTTTTTCCTGCTTTATATTAAAAAATATGGTTGAGGCGAGCTTAGGAGTAGATCTGAAATGTCAAGATTTTAATTCCTCCTCTTCATTCATGTTAGGTCGTGTTTATATGAAGCTTTAAAGATGCACTGCTTACAGCTTATTAGTGTTTTGAAAGCCTTTATCTGCAGAACTTTTATAAACAGAATTTTAAAGAGTAGAGAAGTTGACAAAAATAACTATGTGGGCTGTCCCAAACCTCTCTCAAGAGGGGATGGTTATAGAAAAAGTTCATATTTGGTTGAATCATAAATTATAGTTAAAACAGGAGAAATGAAGAAAAATGTAATCTCTTGACCCTTCATTCTCCCAACAGCTAAAGCTCTCAAGAAAACACAAACAGTTATAAATATTAATAATTCCCTTAGAGACTAATTTGGTGCTAACAATTTTATTATAGAACTTACTTTTCTGCACTTGAAACAGAGCATATGGCAATTTGAAATTAGGACTTGAAAGAACATATCTGTTAATGTGCAAGACTTCTTGCAATAGACAATCATATGCAAGCATGGAAAAGATGCTTTAATATTGATTACAGGCATTAATTCAAGAAATGCAGAAGCAAGCTTTACTGGCAATATAAAGAAATATATCGTCTTCCAAAATCTGGATTCCATACTCAGTTCGTAAAAAAAAGTAAAAAGTGGGAAGTAAGTGGAAGAAGGAAATAATAGTTTTGATGTAGTATTGTTTTGAATCAACTAGAATCACACTGAACAGAAAACTTTTACAGCCAAGTTGAAGTCTCAAGTTAGAATTAATATTGCTCTTAATGACTGTTCTCAGATGAACATAATAAAATCAAAGAGAAAATTCACACCAGGCAGATGAGGGCATGTGTTCTGGGATGACATCTCTGATGACCTGACCACAATGCCAGCAGATGACAACTAGATGCAGGCATGCCCAGACAAATGGGGAAAGATTTTCCCTGTGCAGGTGGCATTAGCACAAGGGCAGTGAACTGCTGACATTTTGGAAGATATTTCTCAGAACACTTGAACTGACAGCATGTAGGTTGCCTTTTTATGAACTACAGAACTTAGAAACAGGGAGGGACTTGGCTTAACACAGGGGTGGTAGAGTTTCTTCAAACAAAGCTAGCCACGTAACACATGCCAGATGGAGAACTATAAACACATATATACTTCATCTAGGACATTTTATAGCTTAAAAATGTATGCTACCCCCTGACACTGTGCATGTTTCAATCAGTCACACTCTGCATACACTTCTCTGCACCATATTTTCTATCTGTACTTCTATGTTCCTTACTTGTCTCCATACAATATTTTATTCACAGTCAGTTTAAAGTGTTACACTAGTGAAGATGGCTGTATTTTTGTTCTTAGTATCTTACGGAATTATTTCCTTCTAGTGAATATAGAAATTAACTTCTTCTAATATCTACTCTGTACTTCTTCATATATAAATCAAAAGCAAGTTATAACTATGGTACAGAAACTTGTTAACTGATGCTAATGTACATTGAGATGCTTGCTTTCTCAATGAACCGATGCCTTCATTAACACAGCAAAGCACAGCAGTAATTAAGGTGTCATATTCCTTGGTACTATAGTCCTACACCTTGCAGAAAAGTTGACTACGTCACCCTACAGTCAATTTGATATTAACATAGAGTTTCTAAGCATTCTTAGAAAGATTGGGACAGAATACCTAATAAGTGGACAATCAACCCATATAGGATGGAAAGTTAGAGGTATACATTTATTACTGTTTGGAAAAACTTAACTTTCCAGGGGAATTGTAGAGAACTCAAACAATATTTATTTAGGAAGTAATGAATAATAAAGTAATTCCACATTTTTAATTGCTTGGCTTTTTTATTTTTTTTAATTGAAAAAGTTCAAATATAAAAATTTCATAGGATTTATTCCTCACATTATACAGCTGATGCTGAGATACACAGCTGGCCACAGGTGGGCAATTGCAGCAGGACAATCTATTTGAGTGGATATGTGATTCATGGAACTTCATGAGAATCACAGAATCAATCATAGAATGGCTTGGGTTGGAAAGGACTTCTAGGATCATCAAATTCCAACCTCCCTGCCACGGGCAGGGTTGGCAGACACTAGGTCAAGCACTAAAAAAGAACCTGCAGGAATTTTCATTTTAATGCTTTTAGTATTTAAGCAAACTCTTACAATATTTACCTTTAAGGAATTTAATACTTTTTAACAAATGTCAGTTGTTTTCAATGTAAATGTGCTTAAAATAAATTGGATGCTTCCAAAATGAGGTTAATTACATTTATCAGAACTGCAGATTAGAAAAGTAGAAAGGAAAGACCATGACATTAAAAGGCACAGGGCCAAATTTTGGCTCACCAATTCATTCAAAACTATTAGGAGGAAAACAATTAGCTACAAATTAGCATCACAAAAGGCTAATAAACTTAACAGAATCATTACAGGTTAAATATTGTCCTCTAATCAAATCCCTCCAGCAAGGTGAGATACCAAGCTATTTTGTACACTTAACTTTATTCCTGACTCTTGAAAATAGCAGTAAGAGAGAAAATATGTACCGTGTAGAAGCAGTAACCATACCACGCCTAAGCAGAGAGCTCACTGCACTGGACCAGCTGATACACACACACCTACATGTGGTGAGAGCATTTAAAGCTGGCCCTGGACAAAAATCAGTGATCTAGGTTAATAAAATAAATAAATTAATTAAAAAAACAAAACACTTTTCATCACTGCTGCAGTGATCAAAAGCTCAAAATTATCAAAGCATTAGAACAATATGAGAAGGCTTGTAAGCAGTAGTTTTTCACAGATTTTAATACAAAAACTGGTTTCTCTTTCTGGTTCAATGTGCATAGAATTACAAATCTGTATAAAACATACTGGTTGTACTTTTTGATATGCAGGCTTATCTGTAGCAGCTTTCTGAGGCTATTCATGGAAAATACACTGACACACCCAAAACCTACCCTGATGCAGAGAAAGAAATTTGTCCACTCCCATTCCCCAGCCTTTGAAAGGAACACCCTCACTCACCTCAGCACACTGCTGAGCCAGGCAGGAACCAGGTACCTGGCATGGGATAATGACTTACGGCTGTTTGAATCTAATTCTCATAATCCACATTTCTATCTTCTTCTTTAGGGCCTGCAATCCATTCTGGAGAAGCAAATAATGAAATAACCTAACAGGACAAACCCATGGCCTACTCCAGTTCACTGACCAAGGGTAATGTTTTTCCTAGTTCTTCCAAAAGGCAACAAGTTCAAGTCCCAGGGACAGGATTAATTACTGTCTGTAAGCATACAGCAGCAATTGGTTTATCTAAAAATGTATTGGCAAGCTGGCCCCCCTGCTGCCTTTCACTCTGCTTGCTGCTCCCAAGGGAAGGAATACTTTAGATTTTCCTCTTCAGTTCAGACAAAATCCTCTGGAGCTCCAGGGTTGCATACCGCTGCTCTGAATATTGATGAAGTGTCTTAGAGTGAAAACATATGATGAGGGAAGTCCAAATGTGCTGCAGCACTGCATATGCATACACACACAGTTCCTATTTGAATGGCCTCTATGTAGAAATGAGATAGATATAAAGGGAAAAACGCACTGGCAGTCTAGACTCATACGCATTTGTCTGGCTCCAAAATTTTTGTGAGTGTATTAGCATAGAGCTGAAAAAAGTTTTCCACCACAAAATTGCCTACAAAGAATTATAATTTTTTGTAAATATCAAATCACTTCTCCTTAATTGACTTTTGCAGGGGCTAAATTCATGTCTTTTTTTCTTCATGGAGGGAGGAAAGGAAATAGAGCTTAGGGGATGCACTCGTTTGTCACTGGTAATGAGACACAGACAGGATGTATCCCAGGAGTTCTGGGTGCAGCGTCCTTTCAAATGGGCATTCCTGTCTGACCTACCAGTTGCAAAATCTCAGTGAGGTTGAACTGAATGTGTGAATGCACAAAGTACTGCTCCTCTTAGGCTTATGCTTTCGTCCATATGATGGCATCTCATCACTGTACAGCAGAGAATGCCAGCAGAGGCTCCCCAAGAGATGTGAGAGGTTGAGAGGTTGCTGCGTGCCAGAGACAAGATGGTACACTGAAAATTCATCTCATTCAACTCCAAAAGACACCAAGCCACAAAACACTCAACATAATAGAAGGAAATATTTGGCATATTTCCATCCTCTCCCTAGACCTCAACTTTTGTATCAATCCAATAAAAACAAGAGGAGAGAAAATACTGCCAATATCACAAACACTTGCAATGTCTGACAAGATGAGACACTGATAAACCTGGAGTATGGACCATATTTTATATGCTAGACAAAATGGAAACAAATATAAACAAAAAACAGTCAGTAATCCTTGCCATTTGAGCCTGGGTAAAACAGCAAATGAGAAGAAATCTTATGAACAAAGAAAACTGATCTAGACTTTGAAGGCATTGCATAAGCACCATTACAAACACAAATGTAACCCACACACTGTCTCCAAATACAACTACAGTTTTCCTATACTTCTGCACTACTTAATATCCCTTCTCTCTCTCTGCCTTTCCACTTGCTTGCAGTGCTATCAACATGTACTTGTCAATGAGAAGTGAAAATTTACACCTGTACAGAAGCAGTTTTAGCAGCTACTACTTGGAAAAGAGTTTTCTTTGTGCTTATTCATTGTTTTAGCATCTTACATTTGCATGTGCTTTCATATTTTGCAGTAGTTTGCAAGCATCTTCAGATTTTCACAAAAAAAAATTCATGGCCATAGTACCTGTACGCAAAAGATGAGACCAGAAGTTAAGAGAGCAACCCATTTATGCTTCCTTTATTTCATTTGATTCGATCAATATGAACTTAAAGTATAAAAGCAAAAAACTGACTCATGGCTAACCTATATTTAATTTGTTCCTTGTTCCTGTTCTATACATTATTATACTCAGTTATTGTTGTTTACAAATGAAAACTAAAACATGTTCCCAAGCACTTGCACTGCTTTGCTATCTACAGCTACAGTGTTGAGATATCCCTCCCCCTTATTGTGCATTGAAGTAGCTCTGGGAGTTCAGAATAGAAAAGCAAGCAGCATCCAATCAGTCTATCAAAACCAACGTTCCAGATTAAAGTAAACTTTTCATGCCTCAGGTATCACTTACAATTCTCTTCAAGAATGTACTGAAACTTCTGTCTGTTTGGATGTTTTTTTTTTTTCATTCTGAAAATAACAATAAACAAATGAAACATCACCTGGGAAACAAATGAAGCTGTCAATGAGTTCTTATGTGCACATGGCTGATTCTGCGTTACTGGCTGCATTAAAGCAGCTGCTAACACATATTTATTAACACAATGAATGTAATGCTTTTACATTCTTTTTGAATTTTTTGAGAATCTTACAGTTTTTGAGAATCTTACATGAAGTTCAATCTGGTTAAGAAACCTTTCTTAGCTTGAACATTTTATTATCTTTTGCAAAGACTCCAAACCATCCTCTGCAAAAGTATTCATGTGTGAGCAGTAGCATGGAAGAAAGAAAAAAGGCCCGTTATGGCTTTTATTTTAATAATCACTTATTTCCTTTAAAATCTGAGTCACACTTTTCGTTATGGGAATCTCATCTGATATGTTCCTGTCTCTTGATTATTTTGCAGGTAAACAGCAGAAATGTAGAGAAAACACATTTTTCCACTGGGAAAGAAACACACCTTTGAAAAAATGCATTTAAATAAAAATAAAGACATAGAATCTTTAATAAAAAATAGTGATAGAGTGGTCTAAAAAAGCAGCACAAATGGAGAAAAGTATGAACATCATAGTAGGCTTGGATGTCCCCCGTAGATGTAGTTGTTTGGCTGCTCATCCTATAGATTTTGTTTGGATATTTGTGCTGCATTATTCTTATGGTTTCTTTCTGCTTTCTATAAGTTTCCATATCACAGAATTACTTATGATGGAGAAGAAAGTGAATGTCAGTCCAATTCTAGGAAATAACCAAGAGTTAGGTATCACCCACAGGTTGCAGGTAAGTAGATCTTCATTCTCCCACTTTCTGGAACTGCACTGCCAATCACTTGAAGACTTTATTCTTTCCCTCACTGAACTGTGGAAGAACTGGGTTCTTCCAGTCTCTCCTGATGAACTTGCTCACTTGCTCCCTTTTTTATCTAGATCTTTGAATTGAGCCAAAACCAGAATGAATGATTATCACAATGAAAAGAGTATTTCAGTTAGAGCCAAAAATATGAGAAGAGGGCAGTAGCACACTGCTGGGTATTCCTACTGTGGAATCTTAGTAGATCCCTCAGCAACAAAATTCTTCAGGTAGGTCTCCAGAAAGAAAGAATTTGCCAAAGGGGCATAAAATGCTATCTAAGCAGACATCACTGAAAAGTCCTGCTGTAAAAGATGGGGGTGAGGAGTTTACAAAATGCCTAATACAAATGCCTACATGTGCAAAAGAGGTGAAATTTATCACCACTCCCAGACAGCCCTGGAGAGCTGACACATGAATACAGCTGGGAACATGGTGCTTTCTGTCCTCTGTCACCTTTAAGATTTTTTCAGAGCCATTTATTTTCATGTTTCTGTCCTTCATGAGATAGGCAAAGCATTAACAGCTGCGATGTTCCATTTATACTCCTGGTTGTAAAAGAAGCTTCTGCTCTGTTTTGCACCATGCTCAACCTGGTCAGGTTATCTGTAACAAATATTGTGGTGTACAGCCATGGTAGTTTCTAGATAAGGTTAAGGGAAAAAAATTGGAGCCTTCCCAGTACTCTTATGCATATTCGAGGTTTCATGGTTGATGAATATTATTTTCTGAATTTAACGTTTGGCCTTGGGCACCACAGGGGCAGGTAGATGCTAAATAATTTTGCATAGCACACAAATACTTTTATCAAATGCTGACTTGTCCAGCCTGCTTATGTGTACTTGCATAAGCTGAAGTGTCCTAGGATAGGCTCCAGTACAAGAACTTGGACAAACAGAGCAGCCCTCTGTCTCTAACAAACCAACAAATGACAGTACTAGAGATTACTGAACTGCTCTGTTGATGCCAAATGCAGTGTCAAAAGTTCATGCCCAATCTTGTACTTCATATAATTCATTGATGAATGATTGGGCACAAGGGAAAGAAGAAATATGGTATCCTTCAACTGACAAAGAATAATGTAATATTTCAGAAATAATTGTCACAGGGAACAACATACCTGCCCAGATATACTGGAGCATAAACCATTCTTTCTCACTGGCACTGGGAATTCAGTTTTTTCTTTGTATAGGTTTTTCTGAGAGACCAAACAGTTTACGGGCATACCAACAACATGTTGTATAGGTGCTGGATTTGGGATCTGTGAGCCATTCAGCTGGAGAAGACTCATTATAATTTTCTGCCTATTTTTGCCAATTTTTAACATTCACTCAGAAAAGATTTGGATCAGATTAATCCTAACAAGTAATTTACTGCTTTACAGCAAAAGGTAGGTAGGTAGACATCTGCTTTTCACTGCCAAATAGGAACACTTCTTATCTTAATGACTCTTATCGTCAAACATGAGTGGTTATGCTTAGAGCCTGCCTACAACAGAGACCATGCCATCAGGTTCCAAATGTCAAATTTACTTCATTTAGATTTGCCTGTTAACACTAGCAAAGTCAATACTAGTAAGTTAAACAGAAAACCAGGGGAGGTTCCCATGCAATGGAACTTGATTACCCAATTACACTGTCCTCACACAGTTCTAGGCTGGACTAAAGATTAGCCTCTCAGGTGATCCCCAAATATTGTTCAGTAGCTAATACAGAGTCAGTTCCAATACAGACAGAGTTTGGATGCAGGTAACACACAATGGAGTACAATAATATGGACAGAGACCACACAGTTAATGTTGGGGTTAAACAAGTCCCACATTTATTCATTCAATTTATTCTTACAGATGAGAAAAACAATGTCCAATGAAATAACACTATGCTTGTCTTTATAAATTGTTTTGCTATTACTGAGATCTCATGAGGCCTAGAGCTAATTTGCCATGTTTATAGCTGGGAGGGATGCACAGTGCACTTAAAGACAGCATAAGAATGCAAAACCATCTTGGCAAATTTGAGAAACATATTCTGAGAAAGAAAAACAGAGGCAACCAACCTAGTCTAGAAATCTCGTCAAGGACAATCAACAGTACCAGTCCAAGGTGAAGTACAGTGGTCTAGGTAGCAATTTAGAAGAAAAGGATGTAGGTCTTACAAAAGATGACAGTCAGATGTGATTCAACAGTGTCAACAGTGTGGAAAGGGCAAACAATGTCTCTGTTAGCAGGAAGATGCACAAAGTAGTTTTACTTGGGCTTGGTAAAACTTCACCTCAAATATCTTGCCTGTATTGGGGAAAATTAGGGATTTCCTTTCTTTATCCTCCTTCCTCCTCTTTTCAGACAATTGTGGAGCAAGTGAACAAAGTCTGGAGGAGAAATTAAAAAAATGGCTAGAAAACAAAAATGTCTAGAGACATGACCTATGTGCAGAAGGTGATAATCAATGGCACTCGGTTTAGAAATGAGAGCAACTGAAGGAGTAACAGTCTTCAGATATGGAAAAAGGAGCAGGAGAGGAAAAATCTGTTTTCCACATTGACTTTAAAAAGGACAAAGAATTATGATCCTCTTGCATTGCCAAAGCAAGCTGTCCAAAGAGGCTGAGGGTTTATCCATATTAAGGGCAAGTTGGGCAGTAGCTGAAGGGAGTAAAGGCATGAAAATATTGAATTTTGGTTGGGAGTTATGGTCTCTGAAGACTCTTTTCAGTCTTACTTTCGATTTCCATATGTTTTCCATCACTGATGTACAATTAAAATAATGCTAGAATTAATATATGACTGTCTAGTACCACTCCCATTTCACCACTTGATGATTTCTTACGTTTTTATTGAGGGGGCCCTTTCAATTTGCTAATTCTTTGAATACTCGATATTTTCTCTTCCCAAGTCATTATAGTGTGTGGTTCAGACCACAAAATCTCTACCATATAGCATCCACACAGTTGCTTTTCTGTTTGATATTCAGCTTTCTCTGATAGTGCAGTCAGGCTGACAAATACAGACTTATTTTTATGAATTCATGTTCGTGGCATTAACTTGGTTCTAATTCTTTAATCCGTCAGTAATCAAAATTCATTTTCATGGAATAATTGATTTATGGCAAGGCATTCAGTAGTTTCAAGCCTTATTGCTTGATCTCTTATGTACGCTGTAATTTAGGGCTAGATCATGTAATCTGTCATATCTGTAAAACAGGAATAATACAAAGTCTCCTTGTCAAGAGAGGTTGCAGGGATAAATTTATTACCACGATGAAACACTCAGATACTACAGAGCTAAAAGCATTGCAGCATTGCAGAAAGACAGAATCTTTCCAATAGAAATTTTAGGAACTGAAGGGCAGAACCCTCTGTTCATTCTCTGTAGAAGCAACGTTATTTTTCATCAACCAGCCACAAAGTTCAGTTTTTGCTAACTTGTAGTCTTGCCTTTATTCTCTCTTGCTCCTAAACCAACAACTTCCTACATATTTCCCTGTACTTGTTTCCAGAAGCTCTTGAAATATTTTGGTGAAGAGGCAGGAAGTATTTTGCATAAAACAAAAGTATTCTTTTGTTAACAGAACTGCTAATTAAGCTAACAGCCTCAGCATTCAATAGGGAAGGAGTTATCCTGAACAAAATTTGATCTCTGAAAACAGTATTACTTTTTAGTTAGTGTGCCTAGTTCTGAAATTACCCTGATAGAGAACGACAGACAAGGTAAATCACAGAATGATTTTTAATCCTTATCTTCTTTATTAGTAGACTCAGAACTAGAAAGATAATTTGTGCCTGGCCTCATAATTGTGTTACCACTACTTTCTCTGATTAAGCAGTGAAAATTAGAGACTCCTAGGAACTGCTGAAGCTTCTTGAAACTTCTCTGAAAGACTCTCACTTGTGACTTCCTTATACCACTTCCAATATGTTCACGTAAATCGAACAGGTATCAAACTATGCCACAGGCATTCTTCCCAAAGAACTTGTCCACCTATTGCAGTAGAGGAGGCCAAATTGGCACCAGAAGTGTCCCTTCAAGCTGTTTCTACCAACTGCCAAATGGGACAACGAGAGTTTTTGACCCAGGACTTACAGGAATGACATGAAGAACTCCAAGGTCATTTGATACAAGTCATTGCATAATCCTTACATGGTAGCTACTTCAATACCCTTAATGTAATAGGAGATCCTAATGTAATTGGAGAACATCAGACATTCAAGACCTATGAACAGGCCTCACCACATCCTGATTTGTATCCAAATTCTAGAATTAGACTCTATTCATTGCTTTTTTTGCTGTGGTTCCGTCTACGGTTCTTGGAGGAAAAAGCGTTTTTCAACCGACCTGATATTTTGAAAGTCAAATCTCCAAATTACAAGAGGTTGAGTAACATTTCAGCAGTTTTTGTCATTTTATTTCCTTCTTTCCTACATTTGTCTTTGGCTAAAGCAAATCTCCATGATCCTCATGCCTGCACAAACTACTGCTTGTTAAAGGATTCTTTACCTTTCTTTAAGTCTTTCTAAGCTTTACAATTTGCTTTTTTTTTTTTTTCTGCTGCTCTTCTGGAGCTGTTTTTTTCTTCTTGTTGTTGCTGTTGTTTTAATTATTATTTTTGGCATGCTTTTGACATTTATTTTTGACATTCTTTATGCGTTTTTAGAGTGTCTCCTAAGAGATATTTCTATAAGAATTCACTGTGCTAAATAGAAGATAAGCAAGTCCGGAGAAGATTTTTCTATCTAAAACCAGAAACTAGATACCTTTTTTTTTTTTTTTTTTTTTTTTTTTTCATGTAAAGATTCTATGTTTCTGTATAATTCTTAGAGCACATGGAGTGATTTCCATCTCCATCTTCCTTTGCAAATTACATCAGTGCTCAGCAATCCGTATTGCTCAGAGACAGAGGCAGAAGCAGGAATATCATAGTTATCCTAATCCTGTCCAGTATAAGGTGAAATGCTCTGGGAAGAATTTGTGCCACAAAATAATGGAAGTCATTCAGTAGCACCTGAGTATGAAGAACAGACCTACGAACTGAAATCTCTTTGCTAGCATGTTTGGGAAGAGTGAGTAACAACCACTTTCCTGAAGTAGCTAACTAGCTCTCTTCCATTTCCAGCAGGAGAGGAGTGATGTCTGACATGCTGTTTGAAAGAAAGGGGAAATTTAAAGGCTTGGTGACCAGGCTTATAGAAATGAAGCAGATATCTTGGTTTCATCAAACAAAGGATAAATCATAGCACCACACTTCCACAAGAATAATTTGTGCGTGCAGACATGCACACTGACACACAGTTTTGAACATGCCTATCTTCACAAAGGTGGCAGAAGTCTGGGTAACCGTGCTTACAAATTTGCTGATATTTTGATATTCTGGCTTCATTTCAAACATAGCAAAAAATTGCCATGATTCATCTTCATTGTATCAGGAAGACATTTAGCTACTAAGATTCAGTATGATATTTTCATAAATCTTGCAGGTTTCACATATATCTTACACCTAATTTTATCCAGGAGGTGTATTCTGAAGCATCAGGTCTTAATCCAGAAACATTTTAAACTGTCATATTTTCTGTGTCACAAAAAATGCTTTTGGTATGAAAGGAAACTTTTGATAAATTACTGCTTTGGGCAGCTATTTACCTGTGATGGATCACAGATGATACAACTATAATTCAGTCTATTTATTTCTTCTCCTAAGAATTTATAGTATGTTTTAAAAGCAAAACCACAGCATGAGTAAATGATTCCAAATGCTACTTTGTTATTTCACTTGAGATTCTAGTGAATATTTCTATGCATGTTTTAAACACTCTTTCACTGGAAAAGACAAAATTAAGTGCTTGTCAGCGTTGAAGCTTCCATGGAAGAAGACCAAAAGCTCTCTCGAAACAATCAGAAACTGCAATAATGTCAAAATCATGATTTGATCTTACTGAAGCAGTAAGTTTCTGAAACAGTAAGTTCAATAGAATAGTATGTTTCAATGAACAGCACATTTCAGTATTTTTTCAAAAAGTATTTTATAGAAACAATGTTTTTTTATATCCATTGAAGTCAGAAATAAATTTCTTACTCTAAGATTTGGCTATTTGTTATCAATAGTACACTATTAGCACTATAGAGATTCAGAAATGCCACCTTTCATAAACTTGTAGTGCATAACAGCTTTGATTATATGATTTAAATAAAATTTCACAGCTATACTTACCCTTAAATTTATCTCCTTGAAACTCAGTGCATCATATACATGTATACACAGCCAAAAAGCTGCATTTTCCCTCCTGCCCCTGCACTTCAAGAGCAGCATTTACATTAGCCAGAAGTATCACCACATCACATCCCCTAATTTGTTATCCTTTTCCAATGGATAAAATGGATTGCTTAGATGGATAGTAATGGATTGATTGAAACTACCTGAAAAAAAAAGTCCATATATAGACTAGACTTGGATTCTGTGTATTCTTACACCACACAGTAAGACTGAGTGCAGTTTAATGTGTTGACATTTGTACAGAGAAAGGGCAAGAGGCAGGAGTCACAAGGGAAATTCCAACCAGATATACAGAAAAAAGAGTGTTTCACAATGACAGTGGTTCAGCTCTGGAACAAGCTGCCCACAGAAGCTGCAGAATCTCCATCTCTAGAGACATTCTAAACTCAGAACAAAAAAGCTATGAACAGAATGATCTGACTTTGGAGTTGGTTTTGCTCTGAATGATATTTTGGATTAGAGCCTCTGGGAGGCCTTTCTCAATTGAATTATTCTTTGACCCTTTTATTTCAAAATCATCCTGCTCAGGTGAACAGGATGAATTGCAGAGCTAAAGAAAAAACTGAGCAAAAGCAGGTGTGCAAGATTAGTGTAAGTATAAGACATGCCAACAATTCTGTAGATGAAAGCTAATATTACAAAAGAGACTGGTGACTGGAAAGAGCTTGGAGAAAGCAAAAGCAGAGAGAGAGAAAGGAAAAGCAAATTGCTATCCTTCTGCATAAATCTCTAGAGCATCAGAGCATCTCCCATAATGGGAGCAAATACTAGCAGAAATAAACTAATTATATAATATAAGAAATACCAGTTTTTATCTCGAGACCTCTAAAAGTAAATGAGAGATTGATGTTTTCTTGACTGAATAAAGAAGAAAAGTGTGAACTCTGTTGGACACAGAAAATACTGGAAGTACCTCATGAGGCACTCTTTCTACCAGATCATCTAGTTCCATTTCCCTGCTATAGGCAGGGACACCTCTCCCTAGAGCAGATTACTCAAAGTCCTGTCCATCCTGGCCTTGAATGCTTCCAGGGAGGGGCATCCACAACCTTGCTGTGCAGCCAATTATGTCAAATAACAGAGAATGTGATTTATGAAGTTTGAGCATAAGAGGACATAATTGAGAAAAAGAAATGGCAAACAGGAAATTTCTGTAATCATGTAAGTAAGAAGAAAGCCAATCTGTTCAGTTGAAAAGGAATTCTATATTCCCCAATACTATAAATATCTAGAGGGCAGATGTAAAGAGGATGGGGCCAGGCACTTTTCAGTGATTCACCTAGTGTTTCACCTAGAGACAGTATAAGCAGCAGTAGGCACAAACTGGAATACAGAAAATTCCATACAAACATTAGAGACTTCTTTACTTCTAATGACAGAGCACTGGAACAGGCTGTCCAGAGAGCTGTGGTGCCAACTTTTCTGGAGATATTCAAAACACACCTGTGGAGGTACTTTCCTGTGCAACCTACTGTAGCGTACCTGCTTTAGCAGGGGGTTGGACTAGATGGTCCCAAGAGGTCTCTCCTAACCCCTGCAATTCTGTGACTCAGTAGTACTTGCTGACCTAGATGATTCTATGATTCTACTAGTGAACACAGATAAGTCCAACTAACAGGATACCTTCAGTAAGAAAACTGATGCAGAAACAAAACTTACATTTAATAAAGATAAGCAACAAAGGGTGATGAAGTCAGCCTAGATAAGAGGAAGAAAAGTTGTTTACGTGGACAATATGTTTAAATTAGGCTAGGTGGGAGTGAAATCATCCCAAAGCTCTCAGAATGATTTATTGCTGGGTGAGGTTCAAGAAGATGGAAAACAGCACGTGAATGGCTAATTTTGAGAAAGGGAAGGGTAGTAACTTCAGCAGGATAGTATCTGGTCAGAAAAACGTATTTTTTTTTAAATACTGAAATAAATCTCAATCCATTGTGAGGATCCCAAAGATAACACAGAAAATAAAAACAACTAGTACTAATATTTCAAGAACCATTAAACCTAACTTGTATCTGTGACAAAATAAGTCTTTAAAAAAGAGAAGTGAACTACACTAGCTTGAAGAGCGCTTCTTTTCTCTGCCCAGCCTTAGATTCAACATTTCTTTGGAATCACAGAGTGATGTTTTAATGGATTTACTGACCACACTATGTAGTTATATATGAAGTAGGATATCAGTAGTCTGCTGAGATTTGATACCAGCCACTGTTCCAGTTATATTGAGAAACATGATTCAAATTCAAGATGTTCTTCACAAATGGATTTATGTAAATAATTTAAAAATACAATGTTTCAGTTGAAACAACTGGGAAATGAGTGGTTAGACAGCAGGTTTACAAAGGAGGGAATGAGGATAAAAGGAGATCCTAAACTATGCACAAAGAAATGCCACATTATTGAGAAAAAAACTCCAAACTTACTGATATGTACAAATAGAAGTTTCATGTTTGAGACAGAGGAAATAATCCTTTTCCTTCATGGGCTGCAGGCAATTTCTCAGCTGTTTCCCAAGGGAAAAGCAGATCAAGTGGAGAGAGGGCAGAGGAGGGTTACAAACAGATCAGAGGTCTGGAGAACATGACCTGTGAGGAAAGAACGGCATTTGTTTATTCTTAAAGAGAAGAAAGACTGTGGGGAGACATGATAACAGCCTTCAAATATGTAAAAGGCTGTTGCAAAAGGGGAAGTAATAATGTCTGTTGAGAACAGAGCAAAAAAATAATGGGCTTAAATTACATGCTAGTACTTCTAAGACAGAAAGACATTCTCTAACAGTGAAACTAACTAGGTACTGCAATAGGTTATCTGAAGAGTCTGCCAAACTTCTCTTAGTCAACATCTGTAAGAACATGATCAGTGATGTTTCATGACGATGTCAATAATAACTTATATATAGCTGATCATGTCTCTGGGACAAAGGGATAACTTTCTGAAATCGTTCCCAGCATTCTTTTAACACCTTTGTTTACCTTTTATTCTGTGAGGATCAAATAGCTAGAGATAAACATCTTTAACAGACATTTCAATTTGCGAAACACACAGTAATGAGAGAACAATAACACGATTATTTGTTTCAAACCTGTGCCTTTAAAAAAAGGAAGGGCAGTAGGTTTTTCTTTTCTATAATGCTGGAATATATTTTAGGAGAGGGAGAAATATTCACTAAGGGAATTTTCTCTGGTAACTGTGATATCTCTCAGATGTCTAGGTATACCTGGATTCTGAATAACCAGGTATGTGGTTGTTTATACAAGACACATTTGATCCCTTTTCATATAAGAAATCAAGTGTCAGAAAAGATTTAATCATCTGATCAATATGTATTCATTTCTCTGAATGTCATTTCACCTGTTATCAGCACCATTAAATATGCAGAATGCCTCTGAACTTTGTTTTATCAGTGGGAAATTTGAAGTACTGCTCTAACCCCTGATGAGAACTAGTTCTTAGAAGCAGTGAAGCTTTTCATCTGAGAATACAGTAAAACAGTAGTCATCTCCCTGACACAAAGGAAAGTTATCTTATAGTCACTGTTGTTATGTTGCAAAAAGGTGATGTTGAAAATAAACATCTTCAAATTTATACGTAAACATAGTGGGTAACACATTGCATTTTTTATTAGTCAGCTTAATAATTCTACAACAGAAGAAAATACTTGATGTCTGTACTGGACTACAACAACCATAATTTAAAATCAAATACTTGACTGCTTGCAGAATTATCTTTAAACACAGTACTGTGGCTTTTACTGAGTCCACTTGTATGTGTACAGATGACTGTATCTAGCAAACACTTGCAGAGCCATAGCCAGTGTAAGAAAACATAATTATTAGATGAAGCATAGAGATTACCATCATTAAGATGGCAATAACTGGTAATAAGTACTTGTTAACACAAAAACCACTATCAGCTTGGCAAATAAGGGGTCGGTAATTCATTGCTACTAACTGTGGTCTGCGGTTTTTTGCTGAAACTTTTTTTAATTATGCAGAATCCTCATTTTGCAGGCAAGAAAGATGTGTGATATCCTATTACTTTCTATGAGTTTTGAAGGTTGAAGGCAACTCAACAGTTTGTAAATCAATATCACAGAAATAAAGCCTGATCTTTTCACAGACTCTGGCTTTACTGTGTTGTAGTGGAGTCATTACTGACAATAGGATATTTGTGCCTTTGGACCTCTTTCCAATCAAGGCTTCAATTAGACATTTTGAATTGCAATTAGTTGAAAACCCAACTGGCTAGAGACCCATGGAAGAAGGAGCTGGAGCTCTGACCTGGCCTTCATCCAGAAAAGAAGGCATCTAAAAACAGAGGAAAACATGTCCCTGTTAGGATAAATGGGCAAAGACAAACAAGAGGTATAAGTACCCTCTTCTTTCTGCTCTCTTGAGAACATTTTCTGCAAAATCTGAGAGAACACATGATTCCAAAGTCCTCAAGAGCATCAGAGAAAGAAGATTTAGTGGTCTAAATAAATAGAAATTACTATATTTTTCTGTAAAATGTATGTGTATGCTTTAAAAAAATGGGAATACTGGGGAAAGATGCATGCAGATTCAACAAACTGCCTGGTATCACAGGTCTGTATTTCTGAGGAAATCTTCTTAAAGTCTTTAGAAATGAACGTAATTTTTCAAGTTTTCCTTGAAAAGTAACTTAAAGATTTATTATGTCATTTTTGACTGTTATCTGATCATTCACTTGGAAGCCTTGTTCTTAGCTGAAGATTTGCTGGGAATTGGAGGGGAAGAGGGAACCAGTTGCCTTCTTGGCCACCTCTTTTTTAGCCGAGAACACAGTTGGCCTTCGTGCTGCACGTGCACACTGCTGGCTCATGTCTAGCTTGTCATCTGCCAGGACCCCCAAGTGCTTCTCCACAGGGCTCTCTCAAGGAGATCTTCCCCCAGTTTGCATAAATACCTGGGATTGCTCCGACTCAAGTGCAGCACCTTGCTCTCGGCCTTGTTGAACCTCATTAGGTTTTCATGAGACCATTTAATACATCAAACAGTCCATCCTTCAAATCCACACCTCTCCAATTTAGAGAGAAAGATGTGATGAAGGACCATGTCAAAGACTTCGGAGAAGTCCAGGAAGATGATATCCATCACCATTCCCCTGTCTACCCATGCCATCACTCCAACATGGAAAGCCACCAGATTGGTCAGGCACAATCTGCCTTTGGTGAAGCCATGCTGGCTGTCTTGGATCAACTCTTTGTCTCATATGTGCCTTAACATGGTAATCAGGTAATCAATAAAAATCTGCTCGATGATCTTCTCAGTCACAGAGGTGAGGCTCTATAGTTCCTGTAGTTCCCCAGGCTGACCTTTCTCCCTTTCTTAAAAATGGGAGTAATGTTTCCCTTTTTCCAGCCAGCAGGGATTTCACGTGACAGCCATGATTTTTCAAATATGACGGAGAGCGGCTTGACAACCACATCAGCCATCTCTCTCAGAACCTTAGGATGCACATTATTTGGCCCCATTAACTTCCATACATTCAATTTCATGAAAAGGTCTTGGACTTGTTTCAGTGTTACAGAGAGACAGAATCCAGTCCTCTCACCCTCACCTAGAGGTTCAGGCTCCTGGCAGACATAGGGAGCCTGACCACCAGTGAAGACTGAGGCAAAGCACTTATTGAGCACCTCAGCTTTCTCCATGGAACATGAATTTCTCACCAGCTGAGGAGATTTCATCTCATCCAGCAGTGTAGCTCTTATGGTCTTATTTCGAACCACAGCATGTTAGCCAAGGCAGTGGTTGTCTCATACAAAGAAATATTCTAAAAAATTCCATATGCAATATGATGTCAAGATACAAGAAGCCTACTTTTCACAAGTCATGTGCTTCAAGGAACAGCCATCAGCCCTGCAAGAAAAGCACTCTGCTATTGCCATCACTTCCAAGCTAAATCCAAATAATCTGAACATCTTATTGCCTCTCAGATTCAGGAAAGAGAAGATACCTTCATTTTTTATCCCTTTTATTTCCACATTTTTCAATTATTCTTGAAGAGGCCAACTTACACTTTAAACAAACAAATATTTAAAAATGAGACATTTTTCATTCCTGTGAGGTTAAAGCAATTATTGTTGAATGCTACACGAAATACTTCAGAGAAAGTTATTCTGTTTAATTTTGAGGTCATATTTTAAACATTTACTTTTGGGGTGGGTATTCACAGACATGCATTATATCAAAACAAAAACAAAAGCAGGCAATAGATATTTTCAAATCATGCTCTCAAAAAATGCTTTGCTCTTCTAAAATTTATCCTTTCTATCTCAGAGCATTTTATAGAGAAATATTATTGTTACTTTAACCACGTTCTGTATTTCTGTTTATGTTCTCTCTCTGAATTAGCTTGAATAAGCACAAGACTAAAAGAAGCAGATATTCTTCAACTCTGACTGATGTAGATATATTAAAGATAGAAATTTTCAGCTAAATCATATAGTTTGGGTTGCTTTTTTTGTTTGTTTTGTTTTGTTTGTTTTGTTTTGCATGAAAACGTATTTTCAGATACAGTATAATCTCTAATTTTAATCTGACCACTTTTTTCCATCTGTATTGGCAAGAGTCCCTTTATGTTTCCTAGTGATGTCCTACAAACAAAAAGCACAGTCGTTCATTTTACATTTTTCTACTAGAGCACTTTGTAAATTAGAATCTGTCCCTGCTTGAGCACAGCTTTTCGGTCATCAGGAATTAAAATTTCCAGGCTTTGTCACTGACCTCTCTTTGAAGAAAATGGTTTTGTGGCCACCTAATCAGGCTATCTCTGCATTATCATATGAATCAGAATGGCATGGGTAAATAAATGGAAGAATAAACAAAGAAAAGAAAAAGCTTTATTAGTAGAAAAGAAATATTTTTTAAAGGGAGGATTGGAAGTATAACTTTCCATTTAAGTAATGATTTATTAATTGAAAACATTATCACTGGGAACACTGAACTTCAGCCTACTGCTATTTTCCAGCACCTATATGACTGTAATAAGCTAGAACACAGGTACTTTTGCATGGAGTTCCGCTCACTAACCAGATATCTGCCACAAACTGATCTTAATAATCAAGCTGTACAATACAGTAATAGTTATTGTGTTTTCCTTAGCACAGCAGATTATTGTAATGTGGAAATTAAGCAGGCAAGATATTTTAAATAATCTTCGCTGTATACGCTGAAGATCACTTATAAAACATCATGATGCTTGACTTCAGTGGGTACAACATTATACAAGGAAGATACACAGCTTAATGTATACGTGTATGTTGTTTATTAATGCATATAGTTTAAACTATATAAAACCCAGGAATTATAATGGGGAGTCTTAGAAGACAATAAAAAGACATCTGTATACTTATGTGTGTTTATGCATGTATAAGAATTCCAAAAAAGACAGAAGTCTTATTGCTTTCAGGCAAACAAAATCTCAATACATAATAATAAATGTTTCCTAAATGACAGGTAATTAATTAATTACAATATTTGTATTCTTAAGAACTGCCGATCACTGTTAAGATGAAGAAGCACTAGATTAAATCACAGGGAATCACAGTAGAGAGAGAGTTTACACCCATAAACTGCTGCCATTCTTTCAATTCCAGTACAGATGTTGCCAGACTCTTTGAAACAGCCACCATTTTGCTGAATCCACGCTAACACATTGTATGAAACAGTTTACAGAAAAGCAATGACAAAATAATGTATTTTTCTCTTGGCTTTGTGCTTTCATGCCTTTTTACATGATCCATACAGCAATATGGTTTCAGTGTCCTATCATGACATTTCAGTGAGTGTTGGCTGTGGTAATCATAGAATCATAGAATGGCTTGGGTTGCAAGAGATCTCAAGAAATGAAGTTCCCACCCCTCTGCCAGGGTTGCCAGCTGCTAGATCAAGTACTAGATCAGACTGTAATGGCAGTTCCTATTTTCCGATCCCATCGAGTTAATAAAAGTCTGAGAAAATTCTTGTCTACTTGGTCTTATTTGATGTATTCCTTAGCGCCAGTATTTAAAATCTGTCCTTAAGAAAAGAAGAACTAATGATGGCCAGACTTTCAAGATTGGAGTTTCAAAGGACTGATGATTAATCTAACTTAAGACACTACACTGATATTTTCTCTGTCTTCACCAGTAGCAGCTGAATAATGAGACATTCAGCTCACAGAACAGCTGCTTGGGGGTCCTGTGTGCTCCCTCAGCCACTACAACCATCTTCTTCCTCATCAGAGGCTGGGGCCTGCCTCTTCATGGTCAGCTCTTGGACTGTGGTCAGGAGCCTACAATTCACCTTCGCTGCCTACAGTAGCCCTGCTCCGCTCACCTCATTATGCACTTTGGGTTGGATGTGACCTGCCTTACCATCCCCTCATCTCCCTCTCTGCCATCCCTGATGGAGCAGCCTGTCCCCCTGTGTTTTGAGATATGCTACTGAAGATCTCTTGTCTCGAGTTCTACTCAGAATGAGTTACAAACTGTAGAAGGATGTCCGGTTTTAAGCCAATAAAATGATTACTCTGCTATGCTCTTGATATATTTACATGTTATTTATTGCAAATAAAGATTTCAGAAGTGTTATTTATGAATCTGTTTTAAGTCCTATACCATGACTTTGATTAGTTCAGTAGGAACTAGACTTAACCTAGAGCGATTGCTTTGATCTCACAGTAAACTGTGACAATTTGAAATGTATCTCACAAAATGATATATACAGAGCCTCCCCGAATTTTCACATTTCATCTGTGAAAGAGTTTTTTCCATATTGGGTTTTTAAGAGATGGACAAGGCAGCCATCCAGTCTGGGTCATGCAATCATTCTGCCTATCAGTTACAAAGAGAAATTAGGTATAAAGAAAGAAATGCTTTCTAATTCTGCTTTTGTCTTTTTTTTTTTTTTTTTTCCTAAACAGAAAACAAAATGATCAGGCTACAAAATGGTGGAAAAAAAATACTTCTGCAAAAATATCATGACAGGTTTGTTCTGTGAAATAATGATTTTATACCATATCTTGCTGTCATTTTAAGGTCCGTTAGCTTTTTGAAATCTCAGTCAAAAGTACACTGGGAAATGTCTTGACAATAACTTTTATTGAAAAAAACAACATACTATTGTAAGAATAACCTCAGCTTTTTCAGTTTTACAAATGACAAAGAAAAAAGCAACATAAAAACAAAAACGATTTTCTACTTCAAATATGCATCTTCCAACCACAAAAATGAAACCATTAGGAACTGCAACAGTAAGAGCTTCCGGCTGCAGGCAGATTAAATCTTTTGTTATTGTTATTTTTGTTTCATTTAAGAACATCTTGTACGTAGCATAAGTGTTGATGATAACGAGCCTCCTTTTCTCCAATTTCATAGTGAAAGGCAGAGACATTCTATTTCCTGATTTCAAGCAAGGGGGCACAGATTTTTCCCTGCTAAGAGAGATTTTTCTCACAAAAAACCCTCATCATAAAAAATAAATAAATAATGACTTACGGTAAATTAGAATATTTTATGACTAGCATATCACTTTTAGACTAATTGCCTTCTGCTTGGTTTCCTGACTTGTCAATTCACAGGATTTCTTTTTTTGTGTGTTGTAATGAAATACAGAGCTGGCAGTATTTTTGTATGTTGACTGTCTGGATAATGGCAGATTACGGAGAAATTGTCATGCTGAGGATCACATCTTCCTCTTTACCTATTCCTCTTCTATGAATCACTCTTTGTTTAAAAAAAATTTTAACCCCTTTGTTTGATCAGGAATAACAACCTGCCCAATGATGTTGTAGTCTTGCTTGTTATAGTCTTCAGTAAACAAGAACAAGCATTACTACTAAACATAATATAAGGAAGTAAATATGCTTTAAGGAGCTTGCACATAAGAACTTTAGAAACTGGAGGAACAAGAAAAAAATCCCACCATTCATATCCTCTTCTACAACTTCTTACATCATTCTTCTTTATGTGTTACATTCTCCAAAATTCTTTTCTAATTCTCCTCTCATCAAATTATTGTTGTTTCAGAATTTCTTTTTATTTATTTTTACTGCATTTTAATAAATTTGTATTGTACATTAGAATACATACCCTGGAATTTTTACTCTGTGATCTGAATGGCATGCATTTTTGAGAGGTGATGGTTTAGAATTGCAAGGGTAATCAAGAATACAAACTAATTTCTCAAACAAACAAAGTTTGTATTAAAGCCTGGATCAAGTATTAATTTTCAATTTTTTTTCACTAGATAATTTATTTTCTGATACAAAATAAATCCTAATTTCCATCACTCTATGCACAAATTTGGTGCTTTTTAATAAACGTCCTAGTGCAAAATACAATCACCCCACATGAACACCTGTAGGATACCATGGTGTGCTTTCCTGAGCACATATGATGACTGCTGCACTGGCATTTATTGCCCAACACATTTTACTATCTAAGAACATCAAGAGATTTGGGATGAGGTAAGAATTGGGAGTAAAGGAACTGACCAAGAACACCACGCATTTTTGATCATCTGGACAAAGTGTTTCAGGTAAAACCCTTTTTTTTTCTCTGGGATGTTTTCTAGAAGAGTATCTTCTATTTGCAGGCAAATCTGATTGCTTCTAGCAGATTTTCTTTCTTTAATGGTTTATGGGATTATCAAGATGAACAAGCATTTGGACTCTGTGCCATTTGAATAAGATTGTCTGGAGGTCTTGAACATTTTTGGACTAGAGAATACCCTACATCAATCAAAAGTTCCCCAGCACTACATATGAACTCAAAGTAATCACAATTTGCAACCAGAAAATATAAGCTAATTTTATCTAGACCAGTATTTATACATTTCAGGTATATTTTTTTCTTAATTAATCTCTGGCTCCTCGTCTCTGTTGGTTTGCTCTTTGATTTACTTCATATTCTCTAGCTGCTACTATGTGACATAATGTTTACACTTCACGCAATCACCTAAATAATTCATGCTCTTTTGTACTCACTTGCCTTACATTTCCTCATCTATTTCACAAGCTTAATGTCTGTGAACAGGATTCTTGCCACCATCAGTCAGATCATTTATCTATGCTGCCTGCAATCAATCCAGTGCATTATTCTGAAATGGCTAAAGTTAATTATGAGTAACAACATTTTCTATGCTAGACTTATTCTAGAAGGACTGCGATCAAATACATTTTCTGATTATCAAATATTACCTTGAGATAACTCCATGGAAAGATTTCATTTCATTATTAAATAGTTATTGGACAGTTAGGTAATTTGAAATAAATTATAAAGTCTTTTTCATTGCTCAGTCTAACAGGGACATTTGTGATGATCTATGCAGACTATCTGGTGCAATGGATAAGATGTTTATTCTTTTGATCTTCAGGTAGGTGCAAATGCTTTCAAGATGCAGTGGTATGATTACGAAATACAAATGTTTTTCACATCATCTACACACACAGAATCACAGAATGATAGATTCACAGGGTTGGACGGAACCTCTGGTTCCTTCTAAAGCAGGATTCCTAGAGTTATTTACACAGGAAAGTGTTCAGGTGAGTTTTGAATATCTCCGTAGAAGGAGACACCACATTCTCTCTGGGCAGCCCATTCCAGTCTCTATCACCCTCAAAATAAAGAAGTTATTTCTCACGTTTTTTTGTGCCTCTGTTCCACTTTGTGCCAATTGCCCTTTGTCCTGCTGCTGGGAACCACCAAGAAGAGCCTGGCCTCAGCAAAGCAGTATTAATAAGCACTGATATGATCACATCTCAGCCTTCTCCAGATCTATCAGTCTTTCCTCAGAAGGCAGATGGTCCAGTCCCCTAATAATCTTTGTGTCCCTTCACTGGACTTTCTTCAGCAGTTCACTGTCTTGCACTGGGGAGACCAGAACTGGATGCAATGCTCCAGATGTGGTCTTACCAAGGCAGAGTAAAGGTGGTGCATCATCTATCTCCCTTCACCTGCTGGCCGCACTCTAGTGCACCCCAGGATACCATTTGCCTTCTTGGTCACAAGGGCACACAGCTGGCTCATGGTCAACCTGCTGTCTACCAAGACTCCTAGGTATTTCTCTGCAGATCTCCCTTCCAGCAGGTGACCTTCTAATCTGTTCTGGTGCATGCTGTTATACCTCCCCAGGTGTAGGACTCTACACTTATCCTTGATATTTCTTCTTTAGAAGAAAAACAATGTTGATATCACACCAGTGTTTTAGTTGTTGCTGAGCTGTGTTGTACAGAGCTAAAGACATTTCACATTCTCTGTTTTTTTAGTTTCTCATACTTCCAGTGAGTGTGGCTGAAGGAGCACAAGGAATTGGGAGAAGAGAGAACCAGGGCAGCTGACTTAAGCTGGCCAAAGGGATATTCCATACCATATGACATCGTGAGAAAAACTTGAAAAACAGTGGGGAGCAGCCACTGTTTGGGAACTAGTTGGGCATCAGTTAGTAGGCAGTGAGCAATTGCTTGTGCATCACATATTGTGTGTGTGTACGTGTGTGTGTGTGCATGTGTGCGTGCGTATACAAATACTATTTTTATTTTTATTCCTTTTCTCTCTTAGTAAACAGGTTTTATTTCAACCCAGATGCTTTACTTTGCATTTTTCATTCTGATTCTCTCCTCCAACTCCCTTGGAGAAGTAGTGAGCGAATGACTGCGTGGTATTCAGCTAAATGCCCGATTAAACCAGAACATCTCACGATTCTGAAAGTCAAGCCTTCTAATGTTCTAAAGCAAATGTTTTAGTGAATTACTACATCACCTCTCTCAAAGAGAATCTACTTGTCGGTGCTATGGTGAGCTTTATGCAAAGCCTGGAAAGAATCTCAAAATGGGTTTCCTAATAACTATTATGGGGCCTAGAGAGCTTTCTGAGATTTGCTCAGAGTATTTTCTGTCTAGCATTTGCATGTAAGAAAAGCACTGGGTAGGTACAGGGCTTTGGCACTTCATTCTAGGCTGGATAGCTCTTCATTCTGGACCATTTCCTAAAATACCTTACTTGACTGGAATGTTGAATTTACTCTCCCAGCTGAATACATACATGACAAAAATGGAGGCAATTGGGGTAATCAATTTAATGGGTTCTAATAAAATTGATTTTAAATCTACATTTGCATTAATGTGACTGAAGCTGCAGTTACAGCATGAAGAGAACTCCTTGCTCCTCCAGATGAAAAATTTTTGTTCAAAGGGTGTAATGTAGAGACAAATAATGAAGGCAGAGATCTGGACTTAAACATCTGTACAACTTTGAGGACTTAGCACCTTAGTTTCCCACTTGCTGGGCAAAATGTTTTGACTCTGGTACTTATGTTAGATATGACAAGTCATATTGCTGCCGGCTTGAAAAATGGTGAGCCAAGTCTGAGTCTGTCAAAAAGAACTGTTAATTCCTACCGTCAGGGATCAGCTAAAGGCCAAAATCCAAAATGTAATTTCATAGTTATCAATACATACTGCTTGTCTGAAAGAGTGGTCAGGCACTGGAAAGAGCTGCCCAGAGAGGTGGTGGAGGCACTGACACTGAAGGTGTTCAAGGATCATTTGGATTTTGTGTTGAGGGACATGGCTTAGTGAGAACTATTCGTGAGAGGTGGATGGTTGGACTGGGTGATCCTATTTGTCTTTTTCAACCTTGGTGATTCTATGATTTTATGATTCTATGAATCTGGCAATGGCTCATAGAACTAGCTATGGGAAGTTAAAAATGTCATATATGTGTTTGCTTCTATCTCATTGTGACCAGACCCCCTCAAAGTATTTGGATTTCTTAACTTACTTTCTTAGTCTTTTCCATCCCCAACCCTTTTTAAGTCACTCTTTACAGAGCCAAATGTCCTGAATTTTGAATTCTGTATTCTGTGTTTTGTGTTCAGGTTTGTAACATGTAAGTATTGCAGCATCTACAATTAATAGGGATATAAGGATATGTTACCACCAGACCATGCCATACCAGCCTCAAGACAGACAGCTCCAGCTAAACTCACCACACCGATGTCACTGGGACTCTGTATCCAGGCAGACTAGAATTCTTTACAAAGAAGGTATATTAACATGGGAATAGCATGACCATGGCTTTTGTCATCAAAATAATAGCTTTGCTGAGTTGATGGTGTGAGGTACAAATCAATCATAAATCAACCTTAAATATTAATCCAATTTGTGCAAAGGGCAAAAGTACATAATGCTTTCAAAGGAAGGCTTTAGTCTTGTTCCACAGCTTCAGTACATAAGTTTTTATTTACCACTGGTAAGATTCCTAATTGTAATTCTATTACAGGTGAGGGTGCTTTCATGATCTCATTGCAACCCATTCCTAGTGAACACTGAAGAAGCACAGTGCCAGCTGAATTAAGTAAGAGCATCTGCATTATAAGCAGTCTTTCTGGTATTTAAAAACAAAGTAGCTTCTATTTGCTTGGAAATGCCAATACACCTTTTAGAGAAGACAGATGGGAGAAAATTCATCTGGACTTTATGCTGTGCTGATTGTATGCAAAGGAGAGGGTGATGTGGAGAGCAAACGACGTGCTTCTGCAAGTTGTGTTTCTGCTGATGTTGAACAGAGCTGGTCCTGCATTGGGACTACAAAACCAGAGGAGGCCAGCAGGGATGGCTTTCCACAGAGACACACACTTTTGTCATGCTGGCACAGCCATGCTGCAGGAGGTAATGGCCAGCTTGCAATCATCACCACTTCTCATTTCTTCATGGACAAATTAGAATGGGACATGGGAGTGCAGCAGAGAAGAAAGGCTGTAGGCACTGACTGTTTAGTACTCTAGTTCTTCTTTTTTGGGATGTGAAAGATAACATACCTATGCCAACATTCGAGTTCAATTTGTAATTTAATCATATACAATAAAGAGAATCTTCTAAAAAACAGAGTCCACACAAAGCAGCATGATATATGTATGCAGTACTGTTAAAGACTCAGCCAATGTACTCAACCACAAATATTAAGAAAACCATTTGATTTAAAAAACAAGACTATATTTAAGGACTACCTATTTGTAAACTTTATTTTGAACTTTCATTGTGCACATAATTGAGCTCTCAGTCTTATAACAGCAAGAGCTGGAAGTACTTAAGCAACATGAGCCTGGATTCTCTAATGATCATCTGACTACAGATATGTATTAAGAAAAAAATCCACTAAAATATGTATTCAAATCACAGCTCTCCATTAATCAAGGCTGACTATCCAGTCACAGTTTATATATATATATGCATCAGATCTCTGCCAAAGTTATACTCTAAACTCTTACAAAATGCAGTACAGTATAAGCACTGTCCTAGTAGTGCTATTTATTCTCTCTTGTTGTTATTAGAGGAGGACGTGTTTATTTAAATCTGAAAATAAATTACCTGATTCTCCTGCTCCCTACTGGCTGCTTTGTATACAAATGCATACTGAAAGGCAAAAGACAGAAACTTTATAAGAAAAAAAAATCCTAATAGGAAAAAATAGAAAAAAACAAACCACCAAAATAACAACCACACAATAGCAAATAAATCTGCATATTAAAATCTGAAGAAATAAATAAATAATTCTATTTCTTCTATTTGAGATGTTGATCTCCAAAACACGGCATCCACTTTATACTTCTAAAGATTACAAAATGGAGAAAGTATCAAATTTTATTTTTCCACAGGTTGATATTTGATGTTCATTGCAAGAACAGGCTCCAGTAATTAACCTACGACATCTGACATCTACTGTTTTTCTCTGTTTGTTTGCAGTCCTAACAATGAAATGAGAACAATTATCTACTCCCATTAAATTCAAAAGAAAAAATGCATGTAACATAACAAATATTATAGAAGTTATCCTTTCACTCACTAATGAAACCTGAGTGCAAAAACAAGCAACAATGTGTACCACACTCTTTGCCAAATTATTAATCTGTTTGAGTAAATATACACAGCCACAGAATGTTTCCTACAGTTTTATATCCAAAGACTTGGATAATATTCTGGCAGGATACCCTTCAGAAATACCATAGACTGCACAGCAAGAACAGATAACTAATTTTTAATATATTTTCAGCTTCTAACCAGGATGGAACCTTGAAGTGAACTGCTATGTAGAGAATAAAACCACAAGGAAGGCACTCTGGGATACAACCTGACCCAAATCCTGATACAACCATGACTCAGCAAAGGCAACTGACACCAGGGCATTGTCTGTGAGACCACTCTTCATTCAACAATTTCCTTCCTGAAATAGTTATACAGAAATAGAGTACAGACACATAATTACTTGCCAGCTTAACGTTTTATAAAGCTACATATGAAAGGCCTCACTATGTGCTCAGGTTTTACTTCCTCTTCTACTGAAATCATCTCATTGTCCACAGAACAAATTCATAAGACCACAAGCGTCACAGACAGCACACATAACTAATCCGAAGATCGTATATCAGCAAACAGGCAGCTCAGTGTGCAGCTCACTTTGATCACTACTGCGGACATGCCCCCATCTGTCCATTTGTCTAAGCCATGGGGGTAGTACTACAGGAGTGAATGCTGCCGAATGACTGCGTGTCATGCTTCCACATTCATGTAAATCAGTCTTTCTGTTATGACTTTAACAGACTGCAGTTTTATACGTAAGCATAAGACCACCACTAAAACATTTCATAGTTATCTTCGGAGTTCTTCTACACGACCTCTTGTGAATCTAATCCAGCTAAAGAAAACAGATTCTACCACACATTGCAGACCATCAACAAACTTGAACGCAGTGCTTTCTAGATCTGTGTTGTCCAGATACAAGAGCACTTTGGCTATCAGTTGCTTGAAGTGTCATATTTTTTTTCTGTGATGAATCGGAAGTGGATCTCACAGCACTCCCAGCTCTCAGCTCTCCTCTGTGCCAGAATCAGTGTCTCAAAGTCAGATTGGATCACCACCAAGAGAGAAAAAGTGTTACCAATCACTAAATGTCCTGGTTATCAGGACAGGTTTATACACTTTCTCTCATGGCTGGTTTCCCTTCCACGATGAGCCAAGTTTCCATGACTGAGTAGAGATATGAAAACAAGTGCTCTTCCAGATCCAGTATAGTTAGATGTGTAAAAATATCATTGAATCTAAGTGAAAAGGATAAAGATCTCTGGTATTAGTACGTAAAACAATTGTATTTGGTGGCAACTTATTGACTTTGATCTGTGGCTCTTCAGGCTCCTTGTAGCTTAGCTACTTGCTTTGCTAAACACATACATATTTAGCATATGTATGTATGCTAAATATACAGTACAGTTAGTTGTGTAAAAATATCATTGGATCTAAGTGTAAAGGATAAAGATCTCTGGTATTAGTACGTAAAACAATTGTATTTGGTGGCAACTTAGTTGTTGACTTTGATCTGTGGCTCTTCAGACTCCTTGTAGCTTAGCTATTTGCTTTGCCTTTTTTAGGCACTAGAGGAATGGTCAGCGTTTTTTAGTGCTGAGCCTGTGCAGTGAATTATGTGCAGCTGAGAAGCATAGGACTGACAGCAGTGTTCTCTTCTGTAGTGTACTGAAGCCAAAACATGTCAGGGTCAAAACTTAATGATCCTCCAGTTACAGTGCAAGGTCTGTCTATTGACTCAGGTTAGCGTCTAGAGTAGGATTCTATTCTCTCTATTCTTGTTTTTCATCTCTCTGTATGTTTTTAGAGTGTGCTCCAAGAGTGATAATTTGGGCTAAAGCAAATAAACTACAGTGCATCAGAAGAATGCTCCACCTTCCTGATGTCTTTTCCCTTTTCTTACTGTTTTCTTAGTAGATTGTTGGCTTGCCAGGCCAGAGACTGCTTTTATGTTACAAGTGATGCAAAAGTAAGTACTTCATTATTTCCCTGAACAATTTGAAATAATAAATAAATCAGTTGTTACATATATAGAGACTCTTCCCCTTGTGCATTATTAAAAGAAAGCTGAAAAATAGATTAGTAAAGCAAAATTAAGATGGCTCAAAATCATCAGTCTATAACAAAATAAAACATCTATGATGCTGAATAAAAATCTGCATCTTAAATAGAGATTGGAAAACATATTCATGATCTTAGTGGACATATCAGTGCTTTGTGAGATTATATGTGTTAATAGTTCCTTTCTGGAGTTTCTGAAACTAAGAAACTGAAATAAGTAAAAATCCTTTTAGGATTTAAAACTTTTTAGAGGTTGCTCTTTTTTTTCTTTTTTTTTTACTGTATAAGATATTATGGAATTTTTAGTTTTATGCTTTTAAAAAAGAGTGGAAGAGGTAAGCGGAAGTAGAGTTAAGTTTTGGCAGGGAATATCAGCATTCCTGGACATTGCTCCAGAGAATGCATCCCCTGAAGACAGCCATGCCAATTTGTGTTACTGCAACTTAGCCTTTACCTACCAGTTTAGGTTTATGTATCTCCTCCTTCTCCTTTCTGCTCTGGATTAGTTTGTCTCACCAGTGCTTCATCTACTTCAGTAGCACAGTGTTGATGAAGCATCCAAAACTTCTGGTCTTGACTTTACCATACATGGTCAGGGAAGTCAGCGAGAGGTCTTCTGAAATAGATACAGAAAATAAATTTCAAAGTTTTGTTAGCTACTAGTGATAGTTGAAGACATAACTATTCTTCACACCTCTGAAAATCTGACTCTACTTCTGTCTACTTCTTCATTTTGAAGATGGAGAAGACAAATAATTTCTCATGTCTTTATTCAGTGAATTCAATTCTAAGACCTGAAGAAAAATGACTTCTGCTAATTTTCAACACACAAAAAATATAATGCCTCTCCTTGTTCATCTCCAGTTTAACTAGTATCAACCAGGGCACATCAGCATTAGTACAAAATAGTTTTAAATACCTACTAGTGTCTTAGAACTGGCAATTTCTCTGAAGATATAACATACTGAGCCAAGCTTCAAGATAACATTTGGGAAGAGTGGCAGACAGCTACAAGTGTTAATCAAAAATTACCTGTCTGCCATTTAAGTCATGGCCCAGGCCTAATAAATCCCTGAAATAAGTAATTTTGAGGAGAAAAGTATTAATGGAATATTCAGGTTAACAAGCTCATGCTTGATATATTGAGACTGAAGCAGAAGGATAAGCTTGTTGAGAAACCTGGTCTAGTGAAACGTGTCAACAACCATAGCAGTGGAGTTGAATCTGGATGGTCTTTAAGGTCCTTTCCAACTCAAACCATTCAGTGAATCTATGATTCTATGATACACAATTTTAGTAGGCAATTGGGTAACACAACTGCATTTCCTGTGTCTCAGGGTCTGGGCAATTGGGCACAAAACTGTTAGCAACTTTGAAATTGTGTGAACTAGCTGGTCCTGAGAGCTGATAGTCATCAGATGGCACTTTTCTCCTTAGACATCATTCTGGGAAGTTACTTTGTCACTTTGGTGTTATGGAGAAAATTTCCTAAACCCTTAAGATCTGTCAGCTGTACACTTTAGTCCTCTGTTCATACTTGTCTGCAGATTCTTAACCTTCCCAACTGCCTTTTTCTGTTTATTGTATTTGTGTCAGTTTTGTGTAATCTGTCATGGGTGCTTATATCTTCTACATCAATTAGAAATCCTACCTCTCAATTGAGTTAAGCACTTCCTAGCAGAGATTTCCTCATTATTTTATTTACAAAAGACATAATGTTTGCAACTTTGCCACTCCAGTGTCCATAAAAATTGTATGACTATTAATATGTAATTCTCTGCTATGTCAGATATAAACATCATGCTTCGTTGCTTTTTAGATAAACACTACTGATTCAAATCAAGTTTTTCTTGGATCCATGTTTTTAAGAATCTTTTACAACAATAAATATTTTCAGTAACACTGAACACTACTGTGATTCTTTAAAATCTTGAAGTGATACAGAAAGCTTCCTAAGCAAATAGAAACTTGCTCAACAGTAAATGGACAATAGATATACTCTTGCTTACTCTCACAGAGATCCCAAGGAAAGACAGAGCAGCATGGGTTTTACTCTAAAACTGAAAATTAGTCTTAGGGCAATAATTCATAGGCTTATCATAATCATGTTTCTAATAGGGATAAAGTAATCTTCCTGGGTAAAAATAAAATCAGGAAGTACTGATCTAATTCTTCAGACAATAATTGAATTCAATGGTTTCCATGTATGAAATTATTGTCAAGGTGAATGCATACATTCCTTTAGTTACAATTAAAAGTACTATGTCAAACCAGGATGTTTTACTGTGATTTTTAACCCAGTTTTCACAGTAAAGTACCCGTATGATTGTTAGAGCTCCCTAAAATGAGATAAACTAAATTAAACATCTGGTGTCATCAAGAAGCCAAACACCTGCTTCTTCCTTTCATCTCTTTGTTTTCTGACAAGGTAAATCTCCAGATCACATAAAACTCTGACTTCAGAGTACAATGTGTTTTTCAGTCCTCTCAATAACGTTGCAAATGCAAGTTTGAAGCTGATTCCCAAACTCTGTTTGTTGATTGCAATAGTACTGTGAGCTCAAATGTCCTCAGCTGCTTACTTTGGCTGCAGGGGCAAAAGGTATGCACGCAAGAAGAAACTTCCTTAACCAGAAAAATGCTAACAGGCCAATGCTTTGGGTAAGGAACCTGCCTAGTATTAAACTAGGATGTTCATTGCCTTACATGGTCCCATATTGCATGTAAATTTCCCTGGGCACTTCTCAACTCCTCCTATGCATTTTTGACATTGAAAAGAGAATAAATAAATAAATATAAGGAGAAGGATTGTGATGAAAGAAGGACAACAATCATAAAATACTGAAAAAATATGTTTGCACTAGTCACAATTTTTGTTTATTGAGGCATAACAACTTTAAACGTTGAATCCAAATAAAAATTGTAGGATCAGAAGGAAAAAACCAGTCTGGATAGTATCAGTGATTCTTGTGGAAAACCTAAGGAGGGAAAAGATTCTTTTCAGTCTCCTTTTTTTACTTGCTTGTAATTAAGCTTTGTTTAATTGGTTTAAAAACAAAACAAAACAAAACAAAACAACCTACATTCTTTGTTCCATGAATTGTTGGTAAACCTATGTGTTTAGCAAGAGGTAATAGAGGAAAATAAGGTTATAATACTCACAGGAGAAAACTAGGCTGGCTAGCAATTGTCTTGCTGCTCTCAGAAATGCACTCACTGCAGGTAACTGCCATGCTATTCCAGTACTTGATCAACTAATATATTTGGAGCTGCTGAATCATTCTTCTCAAAACACTGGGACTGTCTGTATGTGCTGACTCTGGAAGTTACATGTGCAAGAACTTAGCATCTAAGCTTTGCTAATGACAGGAAAATTCCATGAAAGAAACCATTATTCTAATCTGTTCCAAAGATCTAATTTGTCCCTATGCAATTTTGCAAATGTACTCATGGACACTCGCAGTAAATACAGAATTGCATTTACATATCTGGAAATTCATCAATCTGTGTTTAGAAAATAAAAACTGTTAATTTATTGACACAGTGTCTCTAGCAGTCATCAAATGGACATATATTTGATATGAAACTGCAGCCCTTTCTGGATAAACCTTATTATATTTAGACTCTATGAGGATAATAAATCCAAACATACTTTGTATAATAATTTTCATATAATAATTTTCTACATATTGTCATCATAACATGAGACTATCATAATAAAAACAATTTTAGAAAGACATTTTAATAGGACCATCTGCAGGGATCATAGATTAATACAACTTATTTAGCTAAAAATATTGAAAGCACAGTCATCTAGCATAAAAAGAATGGATTTTATTGCAGCTTTTCTTCCTCATTCTTTCTTCAAAAAATGTTAAATAAAAAAGTTATAAAATTTACTTCCAGTTTTAGTTTTAGTTTAAATGAATATGGAGTGTAGCTGAAAACTTCTCCTTTTATCTGATTCACCAACATTATGAAAAGTTCATATTTTAACCAAAATTCCAAACAAGATAATTTTTCCTGGTTGTGGCTTTTTGACCTTCAAAAAAGGTTATACAGTAAAAGGAAAGTGTATAAACCTGCTTTCTTATACCATTATCACCTTACCTCCAATACCAATTTAAAAATTCCTCTGTATATTTTTAACTTCTTTTTTCCCTCTCTTTTGGGAATTAATCCCATCCACTACATTAGTTAATTTATGCATCAGTTTCCACGTTATCTAAAAGTGCACATATTTTTTTTTCAACTCCATACTGGTTAGAAGCTATTTACTAAATTAAACTTTAAGATGCTAAAAGCTTCTGTGAGCCCTGACTGATTGCTGATTTCACTCTTCCCCTAAATACAGTGTTTGTAATTGTTCCAAAATAACTGTTGTTACCATTTGGAAAGAGCTGAGTAAATGTATGCAGTGCCTCTTTTCCACTCAGCAGCCTGACTGCATCTATCTGCAGAGTTCTGCCACTTGCATATTTGCATAGTCTGCCTTATGTATGAGAGCAGCACTTTGCAAATCTTTGGACCAGAGTATTTGTAGATACAGCACACCAGTAAACATAATACACTGGTGTGAGACAAAGAGAAACTATGTGCCATACATCAACCAGGGCTGAATGGCTGAATTGTTAAAACTGAAGAATGTTGACATAGGTTCAACTCTGGTGGAAAGAACATAAAGGAAAGGAAGAAACATCAAAAATAGTTTTTCTTTTATATAACTTTCAACACTAATATTTGATGTTAATTTCCATCTACAAAGCAACTCTAACCTGTGCTTCCTTTTTCTTATCTTAAAATTTGAACTCCTAATGCATTACAAAAAATTAAAAGGTCATTTCTCAGCGAAGGGAGACCGTGTGAATTACTGCTGGAAAAAAAAACTTCTGGAGTAGGTCAAAATAAGAAACAACCTCTTGTCAGCATTCAAGCTAAATGCACAAATCCATCCACGGCTTTATAATCCTCACCTGCCCTCTATAGTTGGAAATCAGGTTTCACACTGGATTAGGCTGAGTTGCATGAGGCATGAATTTGCAAGCAGTTCTGAATAACGTTGGAAAGACTGTTTTGCCATTTGAAGAAGAAATAGATTACCCATGAGTCCTTGCTTCTAAATGACCATCTGCTGTTACATGAAAATACAAATGAACTTTCCATGAAAAAAAAAAAAAAAAGGATAATAAAATTTGGTGGACTTATTTTTGATAGTCCCCTAGCCCCCTAGAATGCTTATTATTTTCTAGAAATAATGAAGAGAGAATGTTTTAAGCATCAAGTAGAAAAAGTCAACTCTGTAATCAATTCCAAATCTGAGACTCATTCACAGGAGCTGTGCTGAGAACAGTTGTAACATTATCTGCCTCACTACAAACTTAGTTCTAGAACAGTTTTTCTGGCAGGAGAATCTGTGCCCAGCAGGTCATTTATTCTTACTGAGTATAGATAGCCCAGCTTGCTCACAGTGACTTCTAGTACTAGCTTGGACTAGTTGGACTTTTGGTTTTTTGTGCTGTTTTGTCCTGCTTTAAGTATCAGTTACCATTCACATATCTAAATGCATCTGCATGCCTTCTCTAGGTCAGTTCTGAGTTTTCATGTGGTTACGACATTTTTCAACATGTGAGTCACTGCAAGTACAGCATGTACACTGGAGTAAGACTAGAATAGGACAGCTGCAACTGATAGGAGAAGAAGATACCAATTCTCATGACACTAGATGAACCATTATGGGGACCGTTCAGTTAATTACATCAAGATAAACAGTAAACAGCTAACATATGCAAAGATTAAGGCATCAGGCATGCTCATCAATCACTGTTCCATCTCACTGAGAACAGGGTTGCCATAGCTTTTTCTCTAGAATACTTAGTGCTTTCTGGGAGCTGGAGTCTGCCAGGAGGATTTTGCATATGCAGATGCATGCAGCACTTGTGCTGCAGAGCCAGCATTTCTTGGAAGCATCCAACTACTCTCTCTACTTTTGTACAAGCTGAGATGGCAAACTGTCCCGGATCTATGTGATGATACCAGGTATCCGGCAGCCAAGAAGATATTACTGCTCCAACACAGCCACTGTAGGTTTCAATAAATAATTGAAAACTTCAAAGCCTTCCTGGAAAAGAAGTCAAGTCTTGGGAAACTCAGATGCATGATGACACTACTTGGGAAAAGGAAGAAATCCTGTGAGTAACACTGCTACACAGAACAGTTTTCCCTTTGTCAATGCTTGTGGTTATTTCACTGCAACACATGTCACTTTGGACGTGTTGATGCTGTTAATGCAAAGCTGTTATCAAATGCTGAGCCTTTCTTGTTCACCTGAGTAGCCCAGTTTCTTCTGCTCCATGCAATAATTATATAAACTTCTGAAAGTAACCCACTCTAAGGACTGCTTCTGAGGCCACAATGGAGAGCTTGGCTCTCTCTAGCATTTTGAATCCTCAGAGCTCTGAAGTTTCCTTATGCTACAGACCATACAGACCACAGAGGTATTTAACCATTTTTTGTTCTGCAACACATCCTTCTGGCAGCCCGCAACAAAGCTCTTATGTTCTTTCAGACACTTTAGACTTTATTTATGTAATGCCACCACACAGGACCCAGAAGAGATCCAGAGTTCATAGAACCATAGAATCCTTAAAGTTGTAAAGGACTTCTGAGGGCCATCTAGTCCTACTCCCCTGCAATGTACAGGGACACCACAACTAGATAGGTTGCGCAGGGCCTTATGCAGCCTTGCCTTGAAAGTCTCCAGGGACGGGGCATCAACCACAACACTAGGTAACCCATTCCAATGCCTCACCACCCTCACTGTAAAATATTTTTTCTTATACTCAACCTAAATCTATCCTCTCTAAGCTTAAAGCTATTTCCTCTTCTTCCATCAATACAGACCCTGCTAAGGAGTCTGTTCACTTCTTTCCTGTTGCTCCCCTTCAGATACTGAAAGGCTGCTACCAGATCACCTGAGAGCCCTCTCTTCTCCAGCCTGAACAGTCCCACTTCTCTCAGCCCGTCTTTGTAGGAGAGGTGTTCCATTCCATGGAAGACTTTTATGACCCTCCTCTGGATGTGCTCCATCAGGTCTGTGTTTCTCCTGTACTGTGGACTCAACACACTCCAGGTGAGGCTTCACCACCATAGAGTGGAGGGGATGTTATTCTGTAGGTATACAGCTACTAGCTGCAGAAACCACACAGATACTAGTTGCAGCACTTAGTCTCAGGATTACAGATTACTGCCTGATACCTTTTATATAGCAGATATCTATTTATCTATCTATCTATCTATCTATCTATCTATCTATCTATCTATCTATCTATCTATCTATTTATCTATCTATCTATCTATCTATCTATTTGCAGATATGTATACTTTCCTACATTTAGTATTTACTTTTCATGGAGTCACAAAATAATTGAAATTGGAAGATGACTTTGAAGGTCATCTGGTCCAACTCCCCTGCTCCAACTCCCCTGCTCAAGCAAGGATATCTAGAGCAAGTTGCTTAGGAAAATGTACATATCAGTAAACTACTCTGAGTAAAATTCATCTCCATCTCAGAGATAAAACATTGCACAAGATTTCTCTGTATGGCTAAGCTCTTTTCTTGATCCAAACAGGTGGACTTTCCTATTCTGGAAATGTCCTAGGTCCAACTGATCCCTCAAGCAGTATGTCAACATCATCAGGAAAGGCTGGCAGCAGGCAGTGCTGTTCCAGGCAGCATTTAAAAGGCAAGAATAATAGCACTCTTGTGCTTGTGTTCTGACCCTGCTGATCTTGCCATGTAGCCTGCAAGGGCATTGAGCAAGTCAGGGCAGGTGTTCTGCTAGGGAGAAGTCAGGAAATCCTGCGTGCTCGGTCTTCTTCAAAGCCAGATGGTAGCTTCTGCTCTGTCCGCAGGCAGATGTGGGTGTGTAAATTGATTAAGCTCAAAAATTTCATTGAGTCTTTATCTCTGCCAGTGATGGGGTGTGTGGGATGCACTTAAATGTTCTTGCCAGAGCAAATTACGGTTCTAACTCAGTCACTCACTGTCAACACAAGCTATTTGGAGACTTTACAATTGGAAAACCATCTGGAATGTGTTGATTTGTACTCACTTGTTTTTAAATTTTACTTTGAATGGCTTATAAATAATGTAATCCAGGCAGTGGAATGTTGCACAGAATTCACAATGTGATTGCATCCATCTAAATTTGAGCCTGCGGTAGTCTCTGAAAGTTAGCTAGAAGATAAATATAATCTGCTAATTTATCATTTAATACTCTGTGCAAGTTCTGAAAACTGAAAAATCATTTTAAGTCACATTAACAAAATGTAACACAAGAAAGGCAAGAATATAGCAAAGTCAATATCCTGTTTTAATTTTTGCAACCATCTCAACATAGTTTAAAGACATTTGAACTGTCATACAACAAACAATTTTAAAATTTGAGACATAAAAATACAAAGACATAGGGCAGAGAGGGGCCATGGGAAAACATGCAGGATGTATTTTGTGGTATTTTGCAAGAAAATCACGGCCATTTCATAAATCAACTAACCATCCTATGTAACCGATAAAAATCTTCACCTGAACTATCTTTGCCTTTGACAGAGAAATACAAAATGTCTCTTTAGTAATGTACCATATATCATTACTAATTGTAACAACCATGTGAACTTTCAATCTCTAGCAGTTATAAATATTGCTATTATTATGATTTACTTAGATCATTTGACTTTGAGCCATCCAGCTGACAGCTATTTCCGAATGATACAAAACATAATCATTTCCAGTATTTCATTTGCAATTGCTGCTTTATTTATTCTTCCCTGGATTTTTTCACAGAACAATTGCTATAAGTTTATGCCATTGTATCTTAGAATAAAATTTGCCTTGACCCTGCTATAATTCTAGAAATAGGTATATTTCAAATGGATATTAGTGGATTTATATATTTTGCCTTTTCTCATTTTACAGAGGAATAAGTATAGATGGTGTTTCCCCAGATAATATTAAATAATCATTCAAGTTACGGGTTCATAATTATAAATTTAGAAAACATCCTAGTTACAATCATTATTCATGCAGAATAATTTTTAGAAATACTGCTTGTGTCTATTCATTATAGAATGGAATCTGATGACTTTTTTTTTAATGATGTAGGGTTCAATTCTCCTTTGGATTGCCTTTTAGGGTAATATTTTTCAGTAAACGGCCTTCAACTAATACACAGTTTTGTCTTTCCCTCCATTTTCTTCCCTTGTTCAGTCACATTAATTAATGAGTTTTCTTGGACATAATCTGAACCAAATATTCTCTAGTTCACAATCACACATTTCTTGGAATTTTGTTGGGGAAAAAAAAAAAAAAAAAGAGTGTGAGATCAATACTTTTCAGCAGATTTGATCCATTCCTAAATTGTAGTGGAAACACAAATTCTTTACTTTAGGCAACAAAGGCCAATAAAAAAAATATACTCCTCCCCTCCCTAATAATATTCTTCTCAAATGGGTAATCAGAGACTTGTCTTTAAAAGGTTGCATAATATGTAAAATGTAGAAACAACTACTGACAAACCTTATTCTTTTGCTGCAATTTTGCTGAAGACAGGGCCAGGGAGAGGACTCATGGGGAGGGATGAATTAATCACTATTTAGCACAAGAGAAACTTAGGAACTCAAATCCACACATTCTATGCCTGATGACAACATTATTAGTTAACAGATAAATAAAGTAGATTATCTTTCATAGAGTGTTCATCTTAGGGAGAACTAAATAAGGTTTCACTTCTTTTTGTGCAGGATGTATCCGATTTTGTTAATTTCAGTACTTATTTGTGTTTTACTTTGTGCACAACTCAAGTTATTTCATTCATGCCCCACCCTCACTGGGTTCCTCAGTATTAATCTATCTCTGATCTTTTAATGTATTTGTACTCTAATAGTAGCATTGCAACATATAATTGTTAGACATTATATGTGCAACATATATTGTTAGGTGTCTTACATATAATTGTAAGACCTTAATCTTATTCCTCTCTTAGCTTTATTGAAGGTTTATTCAGCTACTATAGCAGTGCAAAAGGCAACTCCTCTTTGGGGGAGTCAGACAGGTAGTTATGACAGGCAAGTAAACCAGAGTAGACTTGTTTACTCAATGATACGGTGTTTCCTAGCATGAAAGCTGGTCAAAATTGTGCGTTTGCCCAAAGAAGATCTACACACACTGTTAATGTTTACAGAGTGCAACTCATTTTTAAAAAAGAAAAGCTGTGCATTCCCTCTGCTCCTGTTCCAAACTGCAGATTGTACAACAACAGAGTCTGGAGGAAAACACCAGCGTCTAGAAGACAATGATGATAACATATCCTGGGCTGATTGACTATAAGTAGAGAGCTCCATACTTTCACTGTTCAAAGTAAAAGTTTTCACACACAGATCACTTTTTATGACTTTGAAATTCTCCTTCAAAGTTTTACTTACTTAACTTGCCTGTTGCTACTTGAATTAGGTCTCATCCTAAGAATTAACAAAATCACTAATTATTAAAAGAGTATCTTCTTAAGCAATCTCATCAATTGCCACACAGACCAAGTGACTTTTCCCCTACCATTTTCTCTAGGCTTAGTCTATTTTTAAAAAAGAAAAAGTGTTGTTTGTTTGTTTGTTTGTTTGTTTGTTTTTTAATTGTTCCACTGCTGAACTACTCTGTTGTAATTAGGGAATATTTCTCCAGTGTATTTGAGCTAAAGACAGCACATTCCAGTCCCTCTTTTTGGCCTCTTGAAAAAAACATCTAGCTGATAACAAAACTCCACTGAAATACATTAAGAAACTAAAGAATATGCTAAAAGACATACAGCATGCAGACAAATATAATGCCATCAACCAGTCCTTATACATAGAAGGATACAGTGTTCTACTCTAAGCCACTTGGGGCATAAACACTATATAGCTGCTATTTTATTAACCCTTATCTACATTATGCATATCTATCTTTATATTTTTAGAAGAAAACATTAACGTTCTTTTTCAGCTTCACCATTGTTTCTGGATAATACAGATGGTAGTAGAAGACTATGTGCAGCCCTGCTGCCAGATGAGTCACTCAAAGAGCATCTGTGGAGGAGGTAAGAGAGAAGCACTTGGCATCTTCCCAGGGTGAGAAGAGCTCCAGCTAACCTGTGTCTACATGCGTTGCTGCCACAGGGGATAACACCCCAGTGGTGCCACACAAGTATAATTATCCTATGGCTTTCTAGAGGCCAGCAATAGCATTTGTGGAAGATCTCACCTATCAGTGGATCATTAACTATCCAGTGTCCAGATTTACTACCATTTGTTACAAATGAGGAGAAGAAAACAGAAAAAAAAATCAATAAGACGTTTTCTACATCTATGACAAAACAAAAAAAAAATTAAAACAAAAGGGAATTGCAGCAAATTCTGGGATATGGAACTGGATTATATCTCCTACATTTGAATAAGAAATGACAGTCACCTTACACTGCTCTGTAATAAAAAAATTCCTAAAGAAATAAAAAGATTTCCTCAAGAACAGATGTAATGCCCTCTCCTGATTTTGGATCTGTAAAAATGAGAATAGTAGACTGTTCTGTGTACACCACTCTTTCCCTGTATGTAAGTTCATCCTCTGTTGCCTCATTCTCATCTCTTTGGAGATATTCAAGACTTGCTTGGATGCCTACCTGTGCAGCCTGTTGTAGGGAGCCTGCTTTGCAGGGGGGTTGGACTCCAGGATCTCTGAGGTCCCTTCTAGACCCCACAGTTCTGTGATTCTGTGATTTTGTGATTCTGTGATTTTTGATCCTTTATCAAACCATTGGGAAAGAGCTGAAGGTGTATGGTATGAAATACAGACCTGTAGTCAATTCTATTATAATTAAGGTTTTTGTGTAGTTCTGGTATCTCAGGTATAATTGTGACCTTTCTCTGAGCTGCTCTCTTGCTGTAAATCCACTGCTAGGACAAAGCCAGGTAAAAATGTTATCATGGCTTTTTTTGTTGTTGCTTTTGTTTTTGTTTTTGTTTTTGTTTGTTTGTTTTCAAATTTGAAGACTCTTCTCAAATTCTTCCCTTGTGATTTTTCCTTTTGGATATTACAGAGTTAAAGCATATATTCTTGACTCTGTTTTGAAAAGTCTGAGGCTAGAACTCACTGCAAACCCAAATAAGATTGAATTAATATTCTACAAATTGAGTCTCTCAGGGGAAAAAATGACCACATGAGTACGTAAGAGTACAGGGAGTAGGGAAAGATACAAGAAGTAAAATGGAAGAAGCAGAGATCACAGAGATGATGCCTCATCTGTGTATGGGATGCACTCATGGCAACTATGAGAGTTCCTCCTAAATATTTCTGGCATTGTCATGTACACTGATACGATTAAACATATTTATTTAACTATTTTTTCTGTGTGCCCAACACTATCTAGGTTCTCAGTAGAGCGCATCGTTTTGGGCACTGTGCCATTCTAACCTTGTGACATTGCTTCTAAATGAAAATGGGCTCATTTTCAATTATATCACACACTGAGAACCTGAAACATCAATCTGTCTGAATAGGTGACAAACACATAGATAAAAATATGCTATTATATATATAACTTAATTAAACATTTCTATTTGTTTTTCTTTTGTACCAAAGGGGGTGGCTGTTTCTGAGTAGTTGAAATTGCCTGAATGCTAAGCATGGTGATTTTGAAGTTTCTTTTGACTACTTTCTACATAATTAGGTGCACTTAACATGCATGTGTTGACTAAGAATCCCACAAACATAATAATCCAGTTTCAAAAAAAAAAAAAATTAAAAAAAATTCCAAAATAAATTGTTTGTTTTTCCCCAGTTCCCTTGTCCCCTGCTCCCATTACTTTCTTGTTAATTTTAGGGCATGCTCAGCAGCAGCAGATGGTGGTGGAATTGAGCACTGTAGAGGAACATTTCAGTCAACAAAAAGAACAGGAAAAATGTTGTTCAGCACACCACTGAGAGGACATTCAGTATCTCCCATTGAATGACAATTTTAGAAACCTGGTCCTTGTCTTTTTGTATTTGAAACTCAGAAGACCTTTCTGTGTGGTTAGGCAACATTGTTTTGTTAACAAACTGACTTGCAATGAGCAGCCTCAGCTGCTCCATGAGCCAATTCAGCTGAAAAATGGCAAACATTTGGTTGAGGAAGACAAAACTATGGAAATGTTGTTTGCTAAGCCAGTTTACAAATCCTGCCAAGGTGATAGGTTTAAGCTACTTTACCTCTTTTTTCTCAATTGGTTATTTGTCAATTAAATTCTCACAGATGCAGACTCTCAGGGGCACTGAAATTCAAGAACTCAGATACAAAAATTGTTAAGTGAGACATTATAATGCATTTCTAAATTGCACAATTGAAGCTGATCTGGCTTCAGCTCCTAATTTGAGTATCTCAGAGAATAAAATCGTTTTAAAAATTCCATTTATAAAGTATTATGAAATGTGTATCTTTTTTTAGTGCCTTGATACTATTTAAAAGAAAATGAGAATTATCTCTTCTAATTTGCCTTTGGAGGCACTCAGACTTCTGTGTATTCTTAAAGCAACCACCTTTACAGATGTTTTTCAATATGAATCATTCTTCAATTTGAAAACAAGAAGTACTTTTAAAATGTAGTTTCTGCTAGCTGTCCACTACCAGATTATTTGATGATTTTTTGTTGTTTCTGATGATGTTTGTTGTTTTTGAGCAGAAACATGAAGATTAATACTGTGTCTTCTTCACACCAAATGATGGAGAAAATGTAGCTTCACCAGCATCTATGCTATCAAAATTGATGTGACCTGTTTGAGAGACAAAGAGCAAGTCAGATCAACATGACTACTGCTAAGTGAACCTTGCAGTGTGGCTTGAAATCAGTTTCTGTGTTCGGTAGTCTCAATTTTTCATCATTTGGTAAGGCCTAAGGAGACGGTGCTAAGCTCAGGAGATGGTACCAAGTACTCAATTTCTGAAACTCCATTTAGTTCCATCTAGGTCTCTAAGTTCTATGCTCTGCTTGTTAACAAGTATGTGGAATAAATACCCAAGTTATTTATTGCAGAACATTGTTGCTAGATGTAAGCATACCAAGGCAAATATGCACCTTATGCCATCCTTTAGCAGTTAACAGACGACTGACTGTGGCCTTGCATTATCCAAGGCTACTGTCACTTAAGGATTAGGGATGTTGAGCTTCTCTCCTGTCAAACTTGTGCTTGGGCAGAGCTTCTGGAGGACAGGACTGGTGATTTTCTAGCTTGACATATTTACACTGGCAATAAAATATCTTACCACACAGAACAGAGCAAGGAATCATACATAAAATTCAGCAAAGCTCCATTTGAGTTTAATAGGGCTTACTTTCTGGTTCTGGCTTTATCACATATATTGGAAATGATTTATAGGAGGGATTATTTTGGTAGCAAAATAATGAACATAAAAATTTCATTCTCCATCTCAAAAGTATCTGCATCTCCATAGTAGCACTATGAAAGAATGATGAGAAATAGGGCTCAGTTATGCAAGTGATAAATTCAGTCAGAGATTTAAGAAGTGTGTCTGCTGACTAAGGTTTTAAATCATGTTAAAAACTGTGTACATAACATTGCCAAAAATTAGACCATCTCATAAGCCCTACGTTGACATTTTTCACTCGATATAATAATCTTATCTTTAGACTCCAGTTATCAGTTAGAGATCTTCTACACAAATGGGTGCAATTTAGAGAAGTAAACACAATGACTGTATGCTGGAAAAATACGTACACTGAGCTGGATACTTAGTATTTTAAGAAAACAAATAGTTGTATTTTGAAGATAAATGTTACTTATTTTAAATATAAAACCATACTAATAGCACTAATTGTACTTGAAATAAAAACATTCTGACAACAATATTTTATATATAGACATTTTGCTACAGAAAAGAATGAATTCTCAAGAATATTATGCTTGTTCTTTACCTTACTCAGGTTTGTTTAATAAAGATAATTAAGAAATAAATGAGAAAGATAAGGCTAACGTAAATTTGTAATACAAATATTCTATCTTTACATAATCAAAGCAATTAGATGTGTTCTAAGATCAGAATCTTAGAACTGATGATTGGCAAAACTTGGGCTATGTATAGGTATGTGGTGCCAAAACTTGACCTAGGTCTCACACAAAACACCAACATCTATTGTGTAAATGTAACATGAACCAAAATATCCAATCTATCTAATGATAACTGCTGCAGTGTAAAAAACCAGATCCAAATTATTCAGGCCAATTTCTGCTTGAGTCACAGTACTTTTAATACACTAATAAAATTGATTCAGTGACAGAATGTAGTTAATTTGTTATATTTCTTCTACTACTGATGTCTGTGTTCCTTCTTCTTCCATGGCATAGTCAGCAGGGAATTCAAGGTAAATACTCATTATCCACAGCAAAGTGCCAATACAAACTGAGAAAATAATTAGTGTTAGGCAGAACTCAGACAATCTTCAGAACCTGAATATTCACAGAACAGCCGATAGCTTAATATGAATTATTTCAGGATTAACGGAGATGCTTATTCCAAAAGAAATAAAGCACACAACATGAAATGAGGCTGTCAGTCCCTGCAGAGAAACAATACCTGCTCCTGACTACTTGTGTAAGAAACAGGAGAATTATGTTTATTTAAGTCATTATGATGAGACTGAATTGTGGTTAAATTTACAAATAATATTGCAATAGTTTAATAAGATTCTGTTCATCAGACTGGCTTGAACAATCAGGAATAATGTATTTCTTCCTGAATATTCATAGATGAATATAACAACAACGAAAAGCCTGGAATGGAAAGCAACAAGCTTGGTTCAGCTGCATGAAGCACTGAAATGAATATATGATTGTTCAGTTCCACTCTCACTTTCCTGAAGCTCAACACTTTTTCACTGAGGTATCTGTAAAGTTATGATTGTAGTAATATCCACACAGTCACATAAACAACTAAAACAGCATATATATTGCTCTGAAAACATAAATTCTTGTATGTTCCTTAACAGCTTATGAAAGATTGTCAAGATTTAAATGGCTATGTTAAGAGAAGCAAATGACTGTTTTAATAGCCTATCATATATGCCAAAATATATCTGTTTGGCAGTCTTAAACATTTTTGTTTAGTTATTTCCTACTCTGAGCCATTAGATCATTATTTCTGGCCCTGTTTCCTGCAAAATTAATTCTTCTGGTAATTTCCGAAATATTTCCGTAAAGATGAAGTATTTTAAAGATACATCTTTCTGATTCCTTCTCATGGCAAAGATGTATACTTCTACTGTGATTTCTGCCAAGGTTCCTGGAATGCAGATGGTGACTCCAGTAATTTTCCTCAGTAGTGTCCAATTCTTTTGATTTGACTCAATTATTATAACATAATTGTTCCAATTAATAAACAGATTTGACCTTCACTTAATACATGACTTCCTTGAATTCAAAGGAGTGGTATATTTTCACAATCTGTGCATCTTTACATGATGATATAATTTTCACAGTTTAAAAGGAGTCTTCGTGTTTAGCTATCAAGTAATACAAGGAAATTTTCACGTTGGATGATCATTGTGAGAAAAATGCAAGCATTTCTTGACTCATACATCTCCACAAAATCTTGCATTCTTGCTAAAAGGGATATATTCTGAATAACAATTTAAAACACAAAAACAAAAACTTACAGGAAACTTATTTATATAGCGCAGAACACAATATAGATTCTTTGACACTATTTTACAGGGCCAGAGCGTAGAATCACAAAATCACAGAGAGGCTTGGGTTGGATGGAACTTCAAATGTCATTTAGTTCCAACTCCCTTGATGTGTGCAGGGTTGCCAATCACTAAATCAGGCACTAGGTAAGGCTGCCCAGGGCCCCATCTAACATGGCTTTGAATGCCTCGAGGGATGGGGCATTCACAGCCTCTCTGGACAGCCTGTTCTATCACCTCATCACTTTCTAAGTGATAAATTTCCCCCCGGACATCTAATCTAAACCTCCTCACCTTTAAGCTTAAAACCTTTTCCCATTACTCCCTAGCAATGACAACATGCAACAAATTTATTTGAATGGGAAATTGACAGATGATTATCTAGACAGACAGCACACTACATCCCCAGAATAAGACAAAATATCCTAAAACTAATGAAAATTCTAGCTCTTGCATCTGCTTTGTACTGAGATTATACAAGCAGGGCACATCAGAGCCCATGGATAAGGACAGCTGCACATTTGCTTTACAAACACACAGCTAAACGGACACAAGCTTGCAATGCAAGGTGATCAAGTCCAATGGGAAGGGGTTGCTGTCTGCAATCTGGTTTGCTTAAGAGATCAAATCAAAGTATGAATAATGGTAGCAACTCATGGAAGTTGCAAATGTACATTGTTTGTAAATACACTCAATTTTTAGTCCTAATGTTCTTGCTTTAGCTACTGTTACTGTTTGAACACATAAGCTGGCATTATCTCTTCCCAGTCCCTCATATAGCAACCTTAAGCTTTGATTTATTTACTCTACTGTCTCATATCTTCAGTTTTCCAATATTCAGATAACTTCACTTTCATGTGTATTTTAAAACCAACCTCTGCATCAAAATCTGTCTCTGATCAGGCTTTATCTTTTGTTCTAGGAGACTGAAGATATAGGTTGAGAACTGAAAAAGGAGAAGGGCCTCGATGTATTAGTCAGCCTCAAGATTAGCAGAAGCTATTCCTATACAATAGTTGGAAAAAAGACAGCTGTGATGTGGTCTGCCTCTGGAAAGACCCAGTAAACACAGGGAGCCAGTATGGCTTTGAACAAGTCACTAATGAGGCTGCATATATCAGATAGCTTTAGTTGTCCTATTTAGAGAAGTATGTAGTGAACCTAGACTAGATGGACAAGTGAGCAGATAAGATCAGTCCTCTCACATATGACATAATGAAACATCACGCAATGAGTTCTTGGTTTTCCTGGCACGTCCACACTCCTTCAGGTACTTGTAAAAATTAGAGTTACAAACCTGATGAAGTTAACCATGTTTCTCAACAAGCTGCTTACTTCAGACTGGTGCCACCATAGTATTCATACCATTTTCACAAATCAGTCCAAGTTTGGAGATGTCTGTTCTTTGCTATGTTTGTGAAACCTTGTTTTGTCTACTTAGCATGATTCACTCAGTGGGCTGATATAATTGCACTCAATTATAAAGTCAGAGTAAGGTAACATTTAGGAATAAAAAATCTATTTAAGCTTCAAAATGTGGTTAATGGAGACTTACTGCATATCTACTATTGAGCAACATACAAGGTGAAAAGACATACAAGAGCTGATAGGGCAAGACATTCAAGAGAACAGGGAGAACTGAGGAGTTTGGAATCATACAATTATGGATGGAGAAAAGTAATGAAAAGTTCCTGCCAGAGATCATCAGATTCTGTTCATAACACTCTGGCTGCATATCTGCCTAATACATTCTTACAAAAACTCAATCACAGAATCTCTGCACTCTCAATTAAAAGTTTTCCACTTCTTTGCTTTGTTTTTCAAAAACTTTTTCCAGTGCACAGTCTGAAAATCCTTTGATATGCTAGACTTACCACAACTAACCATATTCCCTATGCCAGTCTTTTACATATTTCAGTACACTCCCATTTTCTCTCAGTCCTATCTTCCCTACTTTATGAAATTCTGCTTCCATTTTTACCTAATATACCAGATCTTTGTAATTCAAATGAAGTAGGAATGATCTCCTTGTGAGTCTGCAGTTTGTTCACAAGTATTTTTGAAGAGCAAAGCTCAAATAGAAATGCAGCATGTTTGCAGATGTTATGAAATGATCCCCCTATACTCACTAGCTTTGAGATGAAAACAAATCTTTTGGAAGATTTAAATGGCACACTTTTCTGGCATTTCAGATAATGCTAACATAAGCATTCTGCGACTTTACTATTTTTTTCTGTTTGAGGGATTCAGAAATTGTATCACAGTCATGATCTTCTGCATTGGTGAGTTGCTGCTTATGTATGCCGTATTTTAAATAAATTGTTTTAATTTGAACAAATAGACTTTTATTTAGTATTTTCTTAGCTGTCTTCCTGAAATCTACAACTTCCACTATTTTTGATACAAGCAAAGATGCCATCAGCCTTCTTGGCCACTAGCATTTCTCCTTTTGAGATTCTGCTGCCTGGCACACACATCGAATATTTCAGCTGCTTTTTATTCTTTACAACTGTCTAGAAATTCAGTGAAAGTGTTTCTTCCAACAGGGACATGCTATTTCACTGACAATGAAACATTTCCCTGGAACAAGTTGATTGACATTTTCAAACTAATATCACAATGACATTGCTCTTTCAGCAAAGGAAAATATCTCCCTAATATATGATAATATAAGTATTTCAAGTGGACTTGATCTATACTTTTGCTGACTTAATACTGGAAAAAAAAAATCAACAAAGACAAACCCAGACATAGTTGATAATCTAATTCAACTGAATATTAAACATAACTAGCTTTTATCTTGCTGAAAATTCATTGTTCAGCATTGTCTTCAACATCTGATATTCTTAAAATCAAGTGCTTCAAGAATGACAAAATTTAATTTTTGAAAGATTTATTTCTATTCCAGTATGAGTTGGAACAGTTCTGTAGAGTCTGAATTATTCACAGAATGGAAATTTTAGTTTCCAATCATCTTGTGTGCTATGCTTTCATAAGAAAGCATCTAGTAGACAATCTTTGTATTACTTCTTGAATGTCTAGTGCCAATTAAAAGACATGATATATATTCTTCCTTAACACGAATAGATTCAATACACAACTAAATACACTTCTACATTACTAAAATATAGCCTTTTGATCACTCCAGATGATCACAATGCTATAAGTATGTGCTATTTCAACCACATTTGTCACTGAAGCTGTTTCCGTTACAGAACAGCTTAAGACAAGCAAGGCCTGGACTGCCTTATGGCTGCACCCTCTTTGTGTGCCAGCAACAGCATTAATGCAGTTGCAACATAAATAAGGTATTGATTTGATTCATTTTTTATTGTTCTGGGGCTACTTTTCTTACACTTGAGCTACCTAAACTATCTGACCATGAAGTTGCACAAGAATATATCCCATGTTAATATTTCTGGCCAAGAAATCAAGTGTGTCCTAAATATCAGGGAATCTAGTCAAGTTTTATTCTCATTACATTCTTTTATTCAATCAAAATGCTGCTGCAAATATACTTACCCTTGTAACAGTCTTCCTTAACAAAATGCAGATATAACATTGGCTGTGTGCTAGGGGAATATGTATTTTCTTGACGTGTTGCAGGAGCAGCTGCTAATCTGCATTCTTTCCCATCTGTCTGACCATTTGTACATTGTTGCAGATTGTGTACCCATATTTAAGCCACTTCGCCTTTACATTCATAACACCTATCACATGGTTGTACCAATTACAACTTCACCAATTTTTTCCCTAACATCACTTCCTCCTGAGATTACAGCCATGTTCACATCAAACAAATCCCAGCTTATTTCTTATCCACTTTCATTTGTTTCCCTTTTTTTCTCCTGCCTTTTCAAAATCATTGTATTGAATATCTATATTTTTTAAATTGTCTGAGGTCTGTGGATATCCTGTTCTGCTTTAAGTTAAGTTGAAGTCCATGAGCCTACTACTTAGCTTTACTGTCACTATGAAGATGAAGCAAGTCCAGAGGAGTCAGCAAGATCTCCAGCAGCATTGCCGTGAATGTTTAATATGCCTGTATCATGATCAGTAATTTTGGAGCAGAATAAATGAGGAGCTCTTTGTTGTAGCCCTAACATAGTAACCATTGCACTAAAGCTACATGCAAGCCAGTATATTACTGAAAGCCAGTACTATGAACTCTTCCAACATCCATTTGTAGTTATCCAACCTTTTAATATAATGCAATACAGATATTTGTTCTTTACCCTATACCTGAAGGGGAAATGATGGAACATTTATTGTAGTAATTTGTGTCAGTTGTGTATGCACTTAAACCAATAAAATATCCTGCCAAATATTTGTCCAAAGCCAGTGTAGTATTCTTGAAGAGTGATAAAAGATTATACTAAACACATATATTCTATCTGTATTATAAACAAAGCCTCTGATGGAGAATCCAGATACTCCTTTGATGTTATATAATGCATGAGAGTTAATTATAATGATAATCTAGGTCTGTCAGTATTTGTTATTAATCTCCTTACTAAAGCTTTCTAACGACTGAATTCACATTGGACAAAAGCCTGGCATAACACATGATCTCAAACATAAAGAACTTGATTTGATTTGGTAGAGGGTGGATGGTAGAAGGGTTTCTTAAAAACAGTTTTTTAAAAGATGGCTGTTATCAGTATTAATTCACACTGGATTCATAAGAGAATCAAATAAACATTATTATGCCTATCTCAAATTCTAACATACTACTTTTAACTCAAAGCTAGTATTTAGTGCCTGTTCCTTCTCAAAACATAGAAACATAGCTGACATCAGAGGAGTCTCAACTCTCAAAAGAATGCAAAATAAAATGTAGAATACATCATAATAGAGTGAGCCTTTTTACTTCAATTAATATGTCGTGCTTTCTAAAATAGTAAAAGCTTCTAATCATTGAACAGACAACTTATAATTTACCTGGGAAAGTTCTGTGGTGTTCACACTTCAATTGTTCAAATTTCCTATCACCTATGCTACAAAACATAAAAGTCTATCAGAACTAGCATTTTATGATAGCTTTTCTTTTCTTCATAGTTTGCATTGCACATGATCCCAAAGCATCTATTACAATAATTCAGTATTTACAGGGTGAGGGTGACTGTTTCAATAAACAAAATCCAAGTAAGCAAGACCATCAAAGGAAAGCTTCCCTAGGGCAAGAAACTTATTTCTTCATTGACTGCAATCAAGTGATGCATAGATTTAATTCATACAGAAAGAATCTCACCATTGATTATCTTTTCTATGGCTTTCCTATCCTCAAATTCTCCAACTTTTTGGGATTGTTGCCATCATTGTCATTCTCCCGCGAACAGAACTGGGGCTCTCCAGAAATAACAGAACCAGGTGCTTAGATAGAGCCTGTTCTTCAAGAGAGTCTCATCTACTACTCATTCAGCATGGAGAGAGCCTTAATAAAGCATACAGAGGCAGATTTGCTATTGTAGGTAGTTTACACACCGTCATTTACCTGCCACATCTATCAACACTATTTGCTTGTATTTACCCTCTGCTTTATCAGATGAATTCTTTCTGGCATAGACAAACTCAGTGGTCTCTTGTGCTTCTTATGTGTGAAAGCTAAGCCAAGTACAAGTAGTTTAATAAATCATCATGAGTTATTATTTATATTAACTCACAGCTGCAACTAGGCAGATACTTTGGTGTATTATATCATGTGCAAGGATTCTGCCTTCTAACCGCTTATACAGTGCATCAGTGCAATACATCCAATACTTCCTCCATTTAATGTACAAAACCAGACTAAGAATGCTGGTTTTATTCAGCCTGAACTAATCTAATTTCAGCTATCTAATCAGTAATTACAGAGAAGATTGAGTCAGACTCTTCTCAGATGAATACAGTGAACTGATGGGAAATAGACCTAAATTGCAGCGTATTTTTCATATATTTGAAAAAAAATCTTCATTTTCTTAAGCTAAAAGATGCTGATGGACTTTATTAAACATACCTTTGCCTGAGAAGAAGCAATCCTACATTTCTAGTAACATAAATATAAGCAACAGAACCTATGGCCAATAACTCTGGTTTGAGAATACAAGTTCTAAGATTTCTTGACTAGATGGAGCTTTCTACAGAAAGCTGGGAGCTTTTACTGCAGTACATCACAACTATTATCAGAGTCAAGATATGAAGGAAGTGACAATTGGAGAGCCAGAATGGGTCATTATCTAACTAGGAAAAGATGTCATATCACTCTACTCACTGATACTGCTATACAAAATGTATACAAAAGTGAAATGCAATAACCCTAGAGAATTTACAAACTTCAAGCTGAACAGATCAAACAAGAGTAAGAACTTCCACCAAAGCAGATATCCATTTGGCTATTTCTTCTTCTCTATGTTTTCCATGCTCTTTTCACTGACACAATGCAATCTGCTCAGGCTTAGTTCACTCAGCTTACTCTTGTTTGTGAATTGATTTTATCCAAGAGAAAAGACAGCAGTGTGAGAGGATGAACTACATGGTGACAATAATGATTACATGATAGACTACATGTAAAATAGCCACTATTTTTTAAAAATAAACAAACAGATATTTAGCATAAGAATTCCACTCATTTGTTAAGAAACTGCACATTTGCATGTCTTAGATACAATTTTGCTCACTTAACGCAAACAAGATCTGAACTTTTGCTTTTAGTCAGGAATCTTTTTGATTTAGTTGCAAAACTGAACTTCAAAATTCATTTACTAAGTAATCATTTCTAATAAAGACAATAAATTGTCTCCAAGATTTATCTTTTTAGAAGACCTAGAAATTGCTAACTTGTTCTCTGGTTTTTGTTTGATCAAATTAACTGCCACGAGGAGAACTCAGAATGCCTTTGGATAAGCATGCTAACACATTTCCTTTCAGATAAGCTATTTAAATTATTCCTGAGGGGACAAAAGAAAAAAAAAATCTTTTGATATCCAACAGCTTCTTAATTTAGACTAACAGCCAGAAAACTAAAATAAGTTAATGGTGTCTTCATAGATAATACACAATAACCTCCTACACTGCAAGATGAAACACATACAAAGGAATTTGAGCACTAAGCACTATTTTTGACATCCAAGAATTGTACATTTTCTTTTTTGCTTTTTCCCTTTTGGTTTAGAACAAGCTATGTTCTCCAAAGTTATGCCAGAAGCGATAAAGCATAACAAAATAAAAAATTAGAACATAAAAGCTCCAAGCCTCAAATGCATCCAAACTGGTGGACATTACAAACCTTGTGAACCACTTTATTGTAGCTTCACTTTCATGAGTTTGAACTTGGAAGAGTTGACCAAAAAAATATGCTCTTGTTTCTCCTTTCTTAAGACAGAGTAAACAAATCCCAGGTTCATCATAGGGGATTTTCTGTAGCTTCTGAGGTCACTGATCATACATCTTGACCACCTATACACATTAGCTTTGCCTTTCCTGGGCAGTGGGGTGGCTGGTGATGGGGGAAATAGGCCATTATACTTTTTTTTTTTTTTGTCCTCTCAGATCCTTGAATACTTTTTTCCATGCTCTGAGTTATAATATCAAGCTCAAATATAACCATATTTGAATTTACAAAACACCCAGACGAAGTCTGGAGAACTACATCCCAAATCAGAATGTTTTGGAACAATATCAGCATGTGAGTTTTCTGATTAGAAACAGAAACAGAGACAGACACATCCTGAAGTAATGATGTGAACAGGGCAATTTTACTATTTGTCTACTAGTATCTGAGGTCCTGTTCTCGAAAACATATGGAGATATCAACAACATACCTATGCTTCTCCTAAAGGTTTCTGTGAAATATAGAGTCTTATTGGTATCAGTTCCACTTTCCAAAGCATATCTTAGTGTACATATCTGCCTGGACACCAGAGCAGAGATATAGTACACAAACATGCTGTGTGCTGGTGACACATGTGGAAATGCTACTATACGAATAAAAGCTTTACTATTCCCTGGAAACAACTTTCGTAGTTGGATCTTCTACAGAACACTTAATGGGAACTTGGGGGTTATAAAATGAAAATTAAGAGGAATTTGATAAATTGAAGAAACTAGCCAATGCTCTGGAAATGAGCAGAAGGTGATTCTCATACCATAATTTTTTGCAGTCCTGCAGGCTTGTAGAATGAACACACAAAGTTTTGGACTGCATTCAGGCTTAAAAGTACAGATTCAATGTTGTTAATGTCTCTTCTGTTCGGCACTCCAGTAGGTACTCCCTCCCCTCCAGGTAACATAGATATGTTCCACAGCACTTGAAAAGTACGTCCCAGCTCAGACACCTTCCTTCTGCTGCCCAGACACTCCATACCACAATCAACCTCCCAAAAAATTGCTATATTTCATCACATACATTAAAGAACCTCACATTTTTCTACAGATCGTATTCCTTGCTCACTCTGGTATTTGATTCCCTGTCCTGATTCAGATATGTTTCAGAAACAAGAATACACAAACTTCAAAATTCCTTCTCCATTTGGCAGTAGAAACTAATAATGTCACTGAACCATCAAGAGATTTTCCACTTTTCTCTCATGTTTGCCTGCAATGGCTGCATTGTTATCGCCTGATCAGAGGTATAAATTAGGCAGAGCAAAAGATTGTATTTGAAAACTACTATGTCTTAATTTATGTAGAGTGGTCTACAAGGTCACTGTTTACAAGCCAAATGCAATTCTCTGATAGGGAATAATTTATTAGGTTGTTAAGACAGAATGAAAGAACTGTTCTTAGAAAGTCAGAGGTTACTTTCAATGCCTATTTTCTCATCATGGGCATAGCTGTTATTATGAAACTTTTCATATTCTAACATTTTATTTAATAATCTAACATTTGAATGTCATGGTGATATGACAGAGGAGAAGGCAGCTTTTAAAAAGATATAACAAGGAAAGCATCATTTACTTTATTCTCTCTTTATTGTGGTTATTTGCTTTAACTGTATTAAGTCTGCTGGTACCTACAGATTCAGCTACGCAGAATACTGCATATCAAATCATTCAATTCAGATTTTCCATGGAGGCTGTAGTTTGAATTGAATGAATTTCCTTTTCATTCCAAAATAACTCCTTAAGCATCTTTACCAAGGTTCATTACAGAGATGTTGACAACATCCCTGGAGGACATTTAAAGCCAGTAATATTCAGCAGTCGTCCCCCTCTACTAAATTCAGTGGGTCAGAGAAAAGACATCGATACTACATTTCTCTTTATAGAGTCAGTGAGGAGTGAATGAACCATCTAGAAAGCAATTTTTAATAGTTAAGCGCTCAGATCTGCTTCAGTTACCTTCAGAAGCCTGTTGAGATCTGTTACATACTCACATAACCAAGGCATCATCTTAACTCAATCCTATATGCACTGCTCTTTGCTATTCTTTCCATATGTATAGCACTCTCACACACTGTGAGAGTGTCTCTGGCATCTCTTCCCTCCAAGCATGTGAAGAATGTTTATTCAGAGAACTGAATAATTTAGCTGGTGGTAGACCACAGAACAGGAAACTGAAGGCAGAAAAAGTCACTTTCCATGCCTGGGAGCTTTCATGATTATGGGAATTGGGTGATATGCATATCTCTTCCCTAGTCCTTTCTGTAGAATGAAACCAAAACATTTGGCTTGCTGAACTTAGCATAATGCATTCTTGTTTTAAAGCTAGGACATTATAACTTAAGACATGGGTTTGAGTTCTCTTTTTGCAACCTGAATATTTATTTTGGAGATCATAATAGCAAACACAAAATCTCAGGGTATTTCTAAAGTTATTTAACATACAGATTTGATAAAAATGCATTTGAACAATATTATCTGTGACAAATACAGCTGCTTTACACCTCCTTCATCTTAGAGGATGTTGATATATTTTAATTAGGTCAGTATATCATAAATGGCTTTGATGTGTAATAAATCATTTCATAATTTTCACATTAAGTAGTAGTTATTTTTAGAGGTGAGAAATAAATTATGGACACTTTTACTACATTTGTCATTTTTTGATAGTGAAAGGGACCATAATTCATTCTCAAAGAACACAGTGTAAATTCCATTTTGTTCCAGGCTCTAGTACTCTGAGAAAAACTAGATATATTTCCTGCTTGGCTTATATATATGAGTTATCAGTAATAGATTACTTGAGCATAGATGAATCCTTCTTTCAGGAAAGTTAGTTTTTTTCAAGTAATGCTGAAAGATCATCTACCTTAGTTTTCTGCCTGCAGATTGTCAACACAGGACAACGATATTTTGGCATGCAGTGATGCAGTGTTGATAGTCAGAAATGCAGCTCCCATTTATCTTCATGTCATCTGGAGGTTCTCAGGACTGAATGTTGAGAAAACTTACTAAAATGCCAAAATAGAAATGAGAACATACGCATCTAACTTTAGAACCCTGCATATACATTTTTGCCTTTTGCTAAACAGACAGCTTGCAGCAGTTTTAGATAGTATCACCATTTACATTTCAGTACCTCCTCTTAAAATAAAAGGCCAATGCCTTTGGAGGTTCATGCTGTGATAAAAACCACTAATAAAAGAATCTATTCAAAATAACACCGCCAACGCAGAAAGATTTCCCTTCATCGTAGCAATTTGTATTTCCATATATAAAGCCAAGTCCTGCTATTTTTAATCTACAGCTAGGAAGCCATACTAGGCATTGAGCAAGCAAGCACTGTGGTTCCATGAGCCAAATTTTTAATATCAGTGTGGATCTGTCAAAACAACACCTAATCTATTTCTCCAGCAGAAACGCCCCTCCAAAACGTGGCCCAAGAAAGACTACAACTGAGTATTTGATTGCTTTTTGGCAAACTCCTTCTGCCTCTTGTGAATGTCATAATATGTTACTTAATTGAGTGAGGAAACAAAATTTATTGAACCTTGAGCAGTGGCCAAGTTGCAAAAAATGATTCTGAGATGTTGTAGGCTATGTTACATATAGCATCATGAAGACATAAAATAGATGTATCTAAGACACTAGTCTTTATTTTTTGTAACTTTTTTCTAAAATATAAAACACTTATCTATCATAAGCAATGGTTCTCTGAGAGCTTGCTGGAACTGAGTTCTTCATCAAAGACCAGATGTTGGAAACAACAGTATCCATTGAGAACATATTAATCGCATCTAGAATTGTGAACAAAGGGCAAGAAACAATACTGAAGTTACTTATGGTAATCTACCTTATTCTAGACATTCACATATTTTCATAACATAATGATCTACCAATGCTCTGAGAAATACATGAGATTCGAATTATGGAAATCCTTTTCTGAAAGAGTTTTTCTAGGTTCTGTTTCCATTGAGTTTTCCAGAGTCATAAAAATCTTAACTGTGATTCATATAAATACACCTGGAGATGCCAAAAAAGTATCACTTTTAATAAATGTTAGAATACATTTTTATAATATGGAATTATATTTACCACCTGCACTCTTCACTCTGCACCAAGAATGCCATTTTAAGAATACTTTTCTAGCCATGCCTGCAGAGAACACTATCTTGAAGATAAAATCTTGTTTAATTGGATTCAAAGCAGAGATCTGAAGACAAGGACAAAATCTTCAAAGGAACATAATTCCCAGAATTCTGTAAGCCAGTACTGACAGCCACAAGGGAAAGCAGGCATGCCTGTGACTCACTGATCAGACTACTTGCTATGCTGAGAACATTTTCAGTTTGACTTTCTAGCAGTAGATGTTTTAAATGTCAGTTGTGGTCAGAGATGCTCAAGTTTTCACAGCTAGGGTTCTATTTCGGTAAGAAGCACCTCTTTACTGCTGTGTAAATGCAAAATTATTTCTCATATGATTCTTAAGGGATTTTTATGAAAGATTTCTACAGTTTTTTAAACAAAGAAATAGCACAGAAAAAAATTATCAGGGCTTTTCTTGGTATCTCTCTCATATGGATTGTGCAATGCATACTCACTGTGGATAGATGTGCTGGATGAAAATGAATGCATCCCAAATCCTTTGTCCATTTTTGAGAATATCTAACCTATTCCAATAATTAGTTTTCACTGCTTAGGTACCTAGAACTTTGGTGATTTAGACACTTCCATGATGTTATCAGTTCTTCCCATGCCTGGTTATTTTTTTGAATTTGAGCAAAACCTCTGTTTCCCTTCCAACTCCTCCACTTAATCAATAAATACATCAGTAAAATACAGGATGAGATATACTGACTACCTCCTTTTATGAAATCTTCTGGCTTCTGTAAGCAGATTTCTCTGGCTGAAAAATCTTTGGATGCACTTTGATATTCTGATACTGAAACTTTCAAGTTATTTTGTATGCAGTGCCAGCATCCTTATTTGGCAAAGACCCTGTGTTTAATAGACTTGAATAGTTTAAAGCAATGTAACTGAATTAAAGTTCGTCATGGAAAAGTGCTCAATGCAGCAATAACTCAGAAGAACTGGGCAATTATTTTGAAAAATTCTTTCAGTAGCAAGAAAACTCCTTTCAACCCTGACTGCTTAGCCTTGGCTGATGGCACACAAAATGAGATACTTCCAGATTTGTGCTAGAAAAATGTAAATGGGCAAGCAAGCTTGAAGGTTATGATCTGTAAGGCCCATATTTCTTCTAATGCATACGATCCATTCTACAATGACATCAAAAAAATATTGACTAGTGGCTCGGAAAACATTAGTTGCATTATTTTTCTTTGCCAGCAGAATTTTCTATGGTCTTTCTTGTGATGGTGCTCAGCTTTACAAAGATGAAAGAGATTTACAATTTCTTAAAGATTTAAAAAAATAAAAAATAAATAATAAAAAAAAAAGCAGCAAAATCAAAACAAATGCATGTTTCTTGCCAGGCACATTTTTCCCCACCGAGTTCCCACAGGTCTAATTTTAAATACTGTCATATTTCTCTACGAAAAATGTGCAGGATTATTCTATTAAAGTAATTCGAAAATCATGACAACTATGCAGCCACTCTCATCACCGTACAGATAATTTTGCACTGCTATCAAACATCTCCCTCCTGCAGGGACTCTGACTTCAGTATGATGACATAGGAGCCAAATCACCTGGCTTCCTTCCTTCATTCTGCTCTTGGAAAGTAATGAAGATTTAGCAACTCTTTCAGTACACACAGAAAAATAAGAACCCATACATACTTTTTGCCACTAAGCTGCCTTGATTTTATAGCAGTGTATTCCGATAGACTGCCTAATTCCTATACTAATTTGTCTAGCAGTTTCTGAAGCTAAAGCTGGTGGCGCTTAACTTGAGCATAACAAACATGCTAATCTGCTTCCAGATTCACAAACTAAACTGTTTATTTGTCCATGCCCTCTGGAGGTCAAAGGGAAAAGAAACCACTCTTCAGGGAACTAACACAAGACTGTTGTTTGCTCTTCAATCTTCTCATCCCCTATACCAGAAATACCCACACAGATTCTGTCTTTGAACAGTGATGTAAAGAGTTCTCTATTGGTGTAGGCACAAGGTGAGATGCCAGAAACTACAGCAGACAAATATTTGTCATGTCACAGGCTGCGTCAGGCAAAACGAAGCAAATGTAAGACCACTCAAGGGGATAGTTCAACTGCATGGAAAGTAGACGACTTGAAATCTTTGAAGCCAATCAAATTATTGCTAACAAACATACAATCTATACTGTGAAAATAATTCCTAAAATGTGGAAATAACAAGGAAAGCAGTAGTCCCTTCCCCCATCTCCTGGCGCACTCCTGCAGTGCCCTAGAGTTCCTGGTGTAACTAGATACATCAGCTTACAAAAGGCTGTTTCATAGGTCTGTGTGACCTCAGTTTTGCAGTGTTCAGCTACACTTAGGTTTCCTTTAAACTACGGTAATGGACTTCAGCTTCAAATCTCCTGTCTGTCAAGGCGATTTCACCTGTATTTTCTGTGGCTTAATCTGCCCACCAACCCAAAATAGATTCAAATGTCAGTGTTCCGTAAAACCAGCACTGCAGTGAGTCAGCAGAAGACATGATCCTTTTAAACTGTACTTTGTGGAGTAACCTCCTTCCCAATCATCTCTCTAAACAGAGAAAACAGAAAGAGTACCCAAGCTGCTCTGAGAGAACTGAGAGAACCATTTCAGCCACTGTTCTCCAAATACCAGAAAACAGTTCTTGTCTGATTGCCTGCTAAGCCTGGAGGGAGCATCGTTAGAGAATCAAATGTTTCCTTTTTAAATGAAAAACACCAGAAGGTATAAAGCTAAATATCTGAAGATGGCATGACCTGAAGAAAAGCGCGCAGAGTACCAGAGGTATCTTAGTGTACTCATGTGTCTCAAAAGACTGACAAGTGTGGGTATCCATTCTGACACCTGTTTTCTCTGTAATGAAGAATAGAATTTTTCTATACAGATAATTCATCCATGCACACTTGGACTTTAAATTTACTCCTGAATTTATTATTATTCATTATTCGGTCTTTGAAAATCATGATAATATCCTTTTGGAAATTTGGAAAGAGTATTGACTTCTTCAAGGATCTTCTAATACTGTACACATACCATATTTGCATGCATATACATATGTGCATAGACATAGCATATGACTTCAAACAAAACTGCACATTTCTGTCATTAAACTGAAATGGAGATAGAAATGAGGCTTTAAAAATGGAAAAGGAGAAGGTAAAATTACTTGAGAATTGTTAACAGATAAAAATCATTATGTATTCTATGTAGACAAAGGCAATCTGGAATTTTAATCATAAAATAGACATTATAAAGTTGAGTCACTATTCCTGGATGTATTTAAAAACTGACTGGATGTGGTGCTCAGGGGCATGATTTAGCAGAGGACTGTTACAGTTAGTGTAGTATGGTTAGGTTGCGGTTGGACTATGGTCTTTAAGGTCTTTTCCAACCTGAGCAATTCTATGTTTCTATGATTTCCAAAGCTGGACACTGATCAGAGGCCTTTGGGATGAATAATGCATACAAATTCAACCTACATTTTTTTCCAGCCTCTTAGAAGACTGTGGCCTACCATTTTAGTTTTAAGAACAAACACAGGCCCACTATAAGGGCACAGGACAGTTTGGCTGCTCAAATAAGTTTCAGCTTTGTATCACCAGATAGCACCTCACAGCCAGAAACCTTATGTTGCCTCTACTGTCTTCTAATGCCTCTTAATGGCTCCTAGTAAAGATCAGGAGAAAACCTGACTCCGTTTCCTCAGTTCTTTGGAGCCTTTTCACTCTTCTAAAATGAAACTTTACTCCACATCCCTTTCTACAAAAAGCTTATCTGGTCATTGAACAGTAGGATTCACTTATGTCTTTATTTTGGCAACAGATTCCGTTTTCAACTCATGTCTTAAACAAGCCACTAGCAAAGATCTGTCTCCTCTTAATGCTGGCAGAGAGGGCTGAAATCTGGTATATGAACTCAATATCAGCCTAATTTCTTGTCCATAGCAGTAGGGTACCATGTTCAGCTGAAATTTATTCAACTTTATGAGCAACTGAGTAGGCAGTCTGACTGAATATCATACTGACATATACTGCTGTTCTGCAATAGTGAAGTGTTGCACTCAAGCTGCACCAGGGTAAGTTTAGGTTGGATATTAAGAAACACTTCTTTACAGAAAGGGTTGTTAAGCACTGGAATAGGCTTCTCAGGGAGGTGGTTGAGTCACCATCCCTGGATGTGTTTAAAAACTGTTTGGATGTGGTACTCAGGGACATGATTTAGCAAAGGGTTGTTAGGGTAGTATGGTTAGGTTGTGGTTGGACTTGATGATCTTGAAGGTCTTTTCCAACCTAAGCAATTCTATGATTCTGTGAATCCTTGAAGTGTTTTGGAGCAACAGTACAATAGTGCTTTGGAGAGCAGCTCTCAACCAAACTGATTAGAAAAGCATAAGAAGAGATGGGAAATTCAACATTTTTTTGAATGAAACTTCATTTTCCTGTTAATCTTTCAAAATCATAGTATCACAGAATCCTGAGTTGGAAGGGACTCTTAAAGCTCATCTAGTCCAACTCCCCTGCAATGAACACGGAGGGACATCTACAGACGGATAAGGGTGCTCAGTGCCTGGCTCAGCCTGATCTTGAATAGCTTCACGGACGGGGCATCTACCACCTCTCTGGGCAAATTGTTTCAGTGCCTCACCACCCTTATCATAAAAAGCGTTTTCCTTATAAAATGCAGTAAAGAAGATAATTACACATTCACAGTATATGTATAAAAATCCTAGACAATTCTGAACAGGTTCTCACAGGACTGGTATTTGTCTTATACCTGCAGAAAGAATTTGTGTTCCAATTGCATTTTATCTATTTTGCCTATGGGATAGAACTAAAAATAGTTATCAAAGACAGAATGTTAAGACAAAATTGATTGCTTCAGCCTTTCCCCTACATATTTACAGGAAAAATAATTAACCATTTATTTTCTCTTCCCAAGATAAGTCACTTTATTAGCTCTCCAACATTTGTTTGCTAGGGAAATATTTTGCATTCTTTGTTAGACAATTCTATAAAAATAAAACAAAATAAACCAAAGTATCCTTGTGAACAGGCCTAACTTTTGAAATCTTGGTCCTTTAGATCATGCTTAATTATGATATCAAATAGCTGAGGAGAATAGTTCGCATAAGAGCATACATAACCTTCAATTAAACCTGTATACTTTAATTCCATCTTACATTATCATTCTCTCTAAAACTGAGAGTTTATCTTCGCAACTGATAGCAACATTGTCACTAAAGTCAACATTAAAATATAATTAATAAAATATTTTGAAATGATAGCGTGGATAGAAAAAACAGATTCATCTAGAACAAGGTTACAAATGACTAAAAACTGATCTCTTTTGCCACAAGTATTTGCCATATATTACTTTAAAATATGGAGCAATTAGCCGATATTACTCTGCTATAAACAATTTTCTTGAGATCATCTCTCTTCTCATTCCTTTCTTCCTCTGCCTGGATTTTTTTTTTTTTTTGAGACTGACAAAAAATTAAAGCAAGAAATATCACTTGTGTAAATGGTCAGTCAGTGGCACTTCACATCACTGCAATTTTCTACTTTAAGGAGCCTCCTGTTTCAAGACCACTATTTTCTAGTGGAAGATCTCCAAACACTTTCTCATTCAAAAAAACATGCTTCAACAAAGAATAGAGCACATCCCAAGACAGCTTCCCATCAGTTTCACTTGTAATTGTTTAAGAAATTATCATGTGGTAAACATTAAGCATCCACTTTTGCTCTTAAAATCAAACCAAATCATCTTGAAGACATTTTCTTGGCTCAAGAAAGTTTAGGCCACCAAGTGTGTTCTGGGTTAGAAGCTCAAGCTGTAAAATGACTTTCAGTTTGGCAGAGATGGTGAAGAGCAACACCATTAGTGGTACAGCACAACAAGCATTTTTCTAATATTAATTCATTGGCAAAAGAGAGATGATATTACTCAGAGCTGAACTAATCCTCTGTTTATTAAGCTTGGTTTCAGACTCAAGTACACATTAACAGTGAAATTTCATTGAAGAGCTTCATGTGGAGAGATGCTTATGGATATATTATCTGGGATAAATTAAAAATACTCAATAGTCATACACTTGGGAAAAAATGTGATTCCAATTGTCTCACAAGTTTGAAGCTTCCCCCCTCTCCCCCCCCAGGAAAGGAGAACTTAAGTAGTAGTTAAATAAAAAGAAGAGTGATGGTTGTGCAGAAACTAAAATAGACTCTCACAGACTCTCATACTCATGGCCATAGGTGGCCAGGTAAGGAGGTAGGAATGAAGTACTTTTGTTCATATTATTTGTACCAGAGTTGTTGCACTCTGCAAATAATTAGAAGTTTTGATTCAATATACTCAATAACTTATTTCTGTTGACCATCTAGCTCATATGTTATCATTCAGCCAAATGAGAAACCTTTCACCCTTTCTTGCTCTCCTCTACATCCATCTCCTGCAAGCTAAGAGATGTAGATTCAGATATCTCAACATAGGATACAAAAGGGAAGGGAGAACCAACTTTAACTGGTCAGTATCAAATGAGATCTTGACTTCTGTCACTTTCATTCAGTTGTTCACATCTTCCATTCAGTTCAAATTCATTTTCCTAATAAACATTTCAAGGAAATGTGTTGTTTAACAGCTTTCCAAGTTTTGTAGCTTTCTAGCTAATAATCAGAAAATTTGTAAGATTGTTATGTAGAGCAAAATAGCTTACAAAATAGGAGGTATACCGTAGTAAGGAAATATGAATCTAAATTAACAACATGTCAGTTGTTAGAACAACGTAAGAACAATGTGAATAAAAAGAATATGCTTGCTGATTACGTTATAGGAGAAAAATAACAGAAATTATCTTTGAATTATATTTTTTAAGCATTTACTTGAAATCTCAGTTTCACACATGAATAGGGAAGTATTTTAGAACTTCCCTAGACTATACAGGTCCAGCACTGACAGAAGATCCTTACCTCCATAATTTGATATGGAAAAAAAAAAAAAGATTAGTTTTTCAGTTCAGGAAATGTTTTCTTACAAATTTGCAAAGTATCTTATTAAGACAGGAAAAACATTATAGAAATTAAAAACGTTCAACTTCTTTCAGATTAGTTGCTACTTAATCTAATTTTTAAGTTCTTATCTCACACAGCTTTCCTTTTCACTCAATTTCCATCACAAGAAATATCTAGTGTATTTTTTACATTCAGTGTTCTCCCTCTGATAATGACAATAGGAGTGGCAATAAAAGAATGAGCTTCATTGTTGCAGTCATCCTCTCCCTCCATAGCAATGGTTAGTAATATTAAGAGGAAGATTTCTTTAGCACCTGCTTCAGCCAGGGTTTTCTATTATCTTTTTACAGACACTTTAAAGGATATTTTAACCCCACTTACAGAGTTGATTTTAGATCATCTTCCACACATGCATATACACTATTTTTATGTCTACACAATTGTTTGTACATGCAACATATCTCAAGGAGAACTCCATAGTGTTCACATAACTAGGAAAGCAATATTAAAAATAATTTGTTCTTCGGTCATTTTCTAGACAAAATACTGTACTATTTAAAGCAGACAGAACTGGCATTGTTTAAAAGCTGCATAACATATCATAGGTACTGTTGCCTCCAGCAAGATATCAATCATTTTTAGTATAATAGAAGGGCACGTGTCACAACTGGCAGTTCTTCATTTGAATGTCTTTGAAATAAGATCTGAAACTGTGTTTCATCTTTAGTGGTTGCAGTTCCTATCTTGACAAGGCAGCTGGAAATAAACCCTCAAAGAGCAGTGATTTGTACCTTCTCTCCTTTCTTCAGTGTATTTTCAAGGACACTCAAATATTTACAAGTGCATTTACTATGGATCCAAGTTGAAGGAGGGAAGATTTAGGTTGGATGTTAGGGGGAAGTTCTTTACAAGGAGAGTGGTTAGGCCCTGGAACGGGCTGCCCAGGGAGGTTGTGGATGCCCCGTCCTTGGACGTGTTCAAGGCCAGGTTGGACGGGGTCCTGGGCAACCTGATCTGAATGTGTACATTTGGTGGCCCTGCTAGGCAGGGGGGTTGGAACTACATGATCCTTGAGGTCCCTTCCAACCCGGGTGATTCTGTGATTCTGTGTGATTCTGTGTGATTCTGTGCACATTTTTTTACTTTGGAGTGAAAAATCTCCAAAGATGCACACTTAGAGAAGTCTAAACATAAAGAGGAAAGGAAAATGTTAAGTAGTGAACTAAATAAGATATAAATTTTCTACGCTCAGTGTTTTTGCCTGGGAGCATGTCAAATTTATTGTTGTCATTTCTTTTCTTACTTTACGTGAATAGTCTTGTTTCAAAATGAAAAGACATGTGGGCACTGCAAGATGTTTCCTTAGACTTTCCTACTGAGAAGCTGCAAATGATACTATTCTTTTTTTTTTTTTTTTAACTGTTCCTGTTCTTTTGCATAACACCAGAGGAAATTTCTCCTGCAATATTTTTATTACCTATACAAAGAAAGCTGTATAGAAATGTACAAAAAAAAAAAAAAAAAAAACAAACAAAAAAAAAACCAACCCCAAACATTCAAATTCAAACTGCAGACAAACTGATCAGGAGCTCTAGAAGGAGGTTCAAAATCTGTGCAAAAACAAGAACAGAAAAGTAAGGGTGAAGAGTATGGGAAGCAGTTAGCTGTGGGGATGGCCCAGACGCACACCTCATCACCTCCCCCAGAGCTGCAGTTTGGGAGTTGCACAATTCAGTAAGGCCAAACCAAAGGGTATAAGAGTAATATATCACTTCCTCTACTATGACCTTTAATCACAACTTAGTTCGAAAGAATTGAAATTTTAAAACCATATCTACTTTCGTTGGACTTCTGAGAATGTGCTTTTCATTCTGCTAGTTGTTGTTTTTCCACCAACATCAGGAACAAGTTTATAAAAACACAAAATAAAAACAAGATTTCCAAAAGCCTGGAGAAACCAGAGGCTTGATCCTTTTTTGTGTTTGTTTTTTTATTTTTTTATGATCAAGCTAAATATCATGGGACTTACCATGAAACACATAGTTTACAAGAACGCTCCTTCTGCTTCACATTTTTTTTGCCATCAGATGAAACAAGCCAAATATTTTTCAGTGCTGACCTTCTCAGTTAGAGAAGGGCTGAAGAAATTTTTACCTCATATCCTCATTTGGCAAGAGCAGATGCTTCTGCAGAAAGCAGTACAAAAGAATAGAAATAAACATTTGTTCTTTTCCTACTTTGCATTGCTAAGCAAATGGATATTAACATACAATTATGATGAGTATACAGTAGAATTCCTCTTGATATATATGTAAAAAAAAAAAAAAAAAGAACATGAAGGGGCATATTTTTCAGGAGGAATCAAAGACAAGCATGTCTTTCTTTCTTGATCATTATTTTTGCAGCCTACCCTCCAGATGGTGAACAATTGCTTGCTAGACTAAACTGCTGTTGGACAACAGCACTACTTTTTAATTGTGTCTTTGAACACACAGCATATTGAAGTAGAGAAAACGAGTTAAAGCTAAAAATTATTTACTGAATGAAGCATTTAGTGTGAGACTGCAGACAATTACAAGAATGTCTGTTCCTAGACTGAAACACAGAATTTCTCCATTAGCTCAGTGGCAGAGAAACGGTCTGAGAAGAGCAGTTGTCTCTGACAGCATACTTTCTTCTCTAATTAGCAAGATATCAAACATAATTCAAACTTGTCTTTTCCATGACTTTATCCAAAATTAACCTTTAACTAGCCACCAGGAGACTTTACCACTAAATACAATGCATTTTGCTTTGTAATCTACTAAGTGGAATATGTATTGTAAAGCTAAGGGTTTAATAGTCTTGAACTTTCTAGACTGTTTTGTTCTGGCACTGCCAGAGAGTGAAGTTGAAATTTTATAGTATTTTTATAGCTTTTTGCATGAAATTTTGATTTTTTTTATAGCTAATAGATTTTAATTTCTGTATTTGTAATGATTTGAGCACCTGGATCACGCAAAATTTGAGGCTGCTTTGAAAGTTAGATTAAGGAATGAAGGATAGGAAAGAATTCGTATCATCAAGTTCAGACATAGGATTTTTTTCATGAAGTTACTAACACTCCACTTCAAAATTTGTAAGTAATTCGCCCCCACATCTTCTATTTTAGATGTGATGTCTAAAATTTGTTATTTCCTGGCTGCATTTATTCACACACAGTTCACGAGTAACAGAATTTAAGACCAGACTTAATTTCTTAACTCAATTTTATGATAAGTGAAGATGCACAATCAGGTACAAAAAGCTAATTTCAGTTGCGTTAGGGAAAAACTTAAAAAACATGGAACATTCCTTAAAAACCAAAATATACACCTTAATAATTAATACACTGAGATGACATGAGACATGGAGGCAAGCAGAGGAGATGGTATAGTGAATCTGAGTTTACTGTAAAAATATTGTGAATTATGAATTTCTTTCTTTTTCCAACTTTTCCTAGGAATTTTAGGAATGATAAAGAGAAATCAATCTTAGTTATTATTTGAACATTTATAAATGAATGTAAAGATAAGCAGATGAGCAAATTAACATTCCCATAGAAAAATAAACTTTTGAAATTTTTTCCTAATTTATTTCAGATATGTGGCTGATAGGTAGTTGTTTGTAGAGGGAGGTCCACAACAGAACAGATGTCTTCTGAATGTGCTTGAATGTCAGGGGAGAATGAGTGGACTGGGGTTGTGAGTATCCACCCCATGGAGTAGCTCACACAGCATATACATTTCCTGTGCAACGCCCACAAGAGCTTTTATCCAACCTAGGGAAAAAGGCATTCATATTGATGGGATTAAGGCCAAGCTTCTCCCTGACTTGTGTTTCAGAATAGACTGGGAAAAAGATGATTAAGAATTTGTTTATCATAACAGACTGGAAGTAGTATATCACTCCTCCTGCAGCAGTGATTAATTGGTTCTGCTGACCTTGCCATACGCACATGCAGGCACAACTGATCTCATCAGCCTGTGGCACCCGCTCCCAGGGCATTGTGCAGGCAAGCACGACCAGGGCCACCACTCCCCATGTTTCCCCAGGGACAGAGCAGCCAATCTCCCTTTTTTTTTTTTTTTTTTTTAAACATCTGTCTTCTTTCCCTGCTGCCCAGCTGTTCAGAGAAGGAGAAATATCCTCTATGAGAAGTTACAGAACTACAGAATCGTAGGGCTCGGAAGATACCTCTGGAAATCATGGAGTTCAAATCCCTGCTAGAGCAGATTCCCTACAGTACTATACAGTAGGTTACACAGAAAAGCATCCAGAAGAGTCTTAAATATTCAGAGAAGGAGAATTCACAACCTCACAGCAGCTTGTTCCAGTTTCTGTCACTCTCACAGTAAAGTTCCCCCCCATATCCCATGTTACTATGGAACTTCGTGTGTTCCCATTTTTGCTGTTCGTGCCTGTCCTACTGCTGTACACCTTTGAAAACAGCCTGGCCCCACTCATTTGATTCCCACACTTCAGATATTTATAAACAGTAATGAGATCCCCTCTCAAACTTCTAGGTGTCTCAGCCTCTTCTTGTATAAGAGATGCTGCAGGTCTCTAATTATCTCTATAGACCTATGATGGACTCTCTATAGTAGTTCCCTGTCTTTCTTCAACTGACTAGTTCAAAACTGAACCCAGATGTGGCCTCACCAAGGCAAAGCAGAGGGGAGGATAACCTTCCTGACGTCACACCTGCAGAAGGATCTGCAGAAGGGCTTTCAGGGGTTATCATCACTCATTTTTCAGGGAAGCTCAGGGGGTACAGCTCTCTTTGTTTTCTGCTCGTGATGTGAGGAGGAGATGTGCTTATAAATGGGAACACAGCCTTTTACACAGTAGCTTGTAAATTAAAATCAAGCAAAAATAGTCAAAAAAAAAAAAAAAAAAGTAAAAAAAAAAGGCAGAAGGTACTTTCATTTCTTATGTACTGCCATTGCTCAGTTTGTCCAGCTCAGAAGAAGACTTTGTCATGCAGAGTTTGTTTGTAGTTTAAGGAAGTGAAGAGGAGGTAAAGATGGAATTTCCCTGTTTAAAAAGATCAGAAATTATCTAATTATAGCAGTTGCCATTTGGGCAAAGAAGCCTCACATTACAAAGCAATTTTGTAATAAAAATCTAATCCAAATGTCAATGTCACAGTGACATTAAAATAAAAATCACCACTGTTTAACTTACACGTTATGTCTCATTAGGTGTTTCTACTTTCTCATTTCTCATATATGGGGGCTGGTGAGAATTTTAGTGGGTATGAAAAACATGCACCAGCAGCAAATATCCTTTGCAGGAAGGTGTGATGCAGCAACATAAAGCAAAGAAAGCAGAAAACAAACTTTATTCAGCACAAGGAACAAAACAGAGCACCTCTATCTCTTAGTTCTGCTTGTAGGTCTGCATGCCTGCTAAATTCAGGGAATTAAAATCAGACAAAATTCCTATGTTAGTCTCTGTAAACTGGGGAGAAGCTTTAAGAGGTAGCAATTACTTCAACATGTCAAAATAACCAAAAATTGCATTTGATTGAATATTTGATAATTTTATTTACATACAATATATCCTTAGCTGATTCAAGGATTACTTTCTGGTAGCCATCAATGTTGGTCTGTACAGAGCACTTAAAAAATCATATTTAATATCTTGAACTATACAGTCATAACTACATATCAAAAATAGAACACTTTGGAAACTTCTAGTTATCATCTGTTTGTCCCATGTAAATTTGATTTTAAATTTTGCTTTATAATAAAGTCTAAGAACTTTCACCAATAAAAGTAAGGGCTGAGTTCTTCACATAAAAAAAAAAAAAAAAAAAAAAAAAAAAAAAAAGCATGATTATGTAAGTAGCTGGAGCACTAAGAAAATTAATGTTTAACAGGGAATGATGAGTATGAGACACACTAAGTTGACTCCCAAAAGAGTATTTTGTGATTACTTCTTCTGACGTTGTCCTAGCAAACTGCAGTTCACCCTCTGCCTCAGTTTCTCAGCATGCCGTGTGAAAAGAGGAATCCAGGACTAAGGAGAACTAACATAAAGAAAGCAAAATGCTAGCAGTTCAGTTGGCACAATCTGGAGAAATCAGAGAATATGAAATTTCCTGCAGTGTTTGCAGCTTAACCAAGACGCAAGTTAAAACAGTCCATTAACATACAGAAAATACAGTAAATCAGACTAAACCAGATACACTGCAGGAACCATAGAGTGATATGTGTTGTCTTCTAATGATTCATGAAAAAATTAGCTAACGAAGCTACATGGTACATGAGCCAAGATTATTAAAAAATAATTTAAAATATAGAAAAATATTTCCTCGTGTTCCAGGCCACACTGAGTGCCTAACTCTCCAACTTCAGCCACGAAACTATGTAGTAGGTTGGAGCATCTGCAACCAGCCTCATAGATACCATGACTGCTGTGAGGTGAAATGGGGATATAATGCAGTTTTCCCTTTCTATAGAGTTTTTACTAAATTTAAAAGGTGTAATACTTCTGTTCATACAGACAAACTAGAATAACTCTGAGATCACTTCATTCCCCATAGCGATATAGGGAAAAAAAAAAAAAAAAGTCCTTTTGCATGCACTCATAAGAAGACTTTGACCTTACTACAACGTGTTTCCAGTTGTTATCTGGGTAAACTTTCCTGTGACAGATATAAATGTGGTTAATGAGATTTTAAAACACGTTTCAGAGTAGTTCATTTAATTACATTACACTGACTTTGAATGTGACCTTTAAAGTCCACTCCCTTCAGCTGCCTTCTATAATCACTTGAGAGCTACCTAACATTTAAGAAAAAGAGAGAACCATATGTTAACGCTGAGGAATCAATGGCCCTTGTTGCTTTGTCTAATTGACCTCGCTATGGCATTTAAGACTGTAGCAACCTTTACTGAAGGAACAAAACCTAGGGATAAAGATGAGAATTTTTCCACAGGACCGTGTCAAAGAAGTATAGGAAGTTTTGTATCATAGATGTGTGCAAACAGCCTCAGGGGTCTTTTTTTCTTGTTAACACTTTTACTCTCTGATAACATTTTCAGAACCAGGAGGTTCAACTGCTTGCTTACTTAACTTTATTTATTTTTGCTACATAATCTCTGTTCCAGAGCAAGAGAAAGTTTAAAGGCTCTCTTTTACTGGAGCATCTGAAAACTCCTAGACTTGAAGGGAGACAATTTTGCTATTTCATTCTTCATAAGAACACTGACATCCAAACTTCAAGATTGCAGTGGGTCTCTGTCACCTTGAGATATCACAGAGCAAAGTAGAAAACAGATGAGAAAAGATGGCAGTGGCATTCTTATTTCTCTGGTCTTTTGTTTTTTTATGGTAAGGAGGGCTTACCGCAGGTTGCCCCAAATAGCAAGCTACGTGTATATTACTAAACAAGAGAGGATCAGGGAATAAGAGGTGATAATTCGTGATGATTCATCCTGTGATAGCTGCTGGTAGAATTTTGGCCCATGCTAAATAGCATTCACCAGTAAATCCCACAGAGGATTATTTGCAGTAGATGGTACAGACAAGACTGAAACATTTTTTTTCTTCCTTTAAAACGACTCCCCAGTAGGATTTAAGTCCCAGGGAGTGATGTAGTGAATCCAAGAACAGCAAGTTTTCTTGTTCTGCCTCGCCCTGGAATGCAATAAAGATGCATAGCAACCTAGTTTTTACCTTAGGATACCTTCAACTCTGAAGTAAATAGTTAATTGAACGGTACGTAACCTTTAAAACAATTTACTACAAGTGATGAGGTCATTTGTGATTAGTTTTTTTTCTTTCTGGAGCATCCACTATCCTAAAAACAACTAGTGGCAATGTTTCATTATGACCTTCCTACTACTTTCTGCTATATATTTAATCACCTGAGCTTGTAACTCATAGAATAGCAGACTGTATACATATAGGAGGACAGCAAATCTATCTGAAAAACTGAGATACTGATTGGTTACATTTCTTTGAAAAACTGATAGGCGGATCCTACATCTTTATTAGTGCATCTCCAGTCAGAGTAAGTAATACCTGAATCCATTTACATCAGAACATAGTTTAATATGCAAATATATGATAGCTGCTCTGGAAGTAATGCTTTCCATTTGTTTTTATGTTGGCCCATGACGTCAGAGGCTGATGTTGGTGGTACAGCAGTAGATGTTGAATCTTCCCACCAGTACCCCACCACATGTTGCTGTGTGACAGATGGCAGCAAAGGTGCAGTCTGACAAAATGGCATCTGGCATGGAAGTGTGTAAGAAGAATTGGTGTGTCACTGAATTCCTCCACATGGAAAAAATGGTACCCACTGACATTTGCTGACACTTTCTGAACATTTATGGATACCAAAGAGTGGATGTGAGAACAGTGAGGTGGTGAGTGGTGCATTTCATACAATAGCAGTGGCTCACTTCTGCAGGTGCAGATATTTATGAGTGTGGCATGCAGGCTTTTGTTCACTGCCGACAAAAATGCATAGCTAATGGTAACTGTCTTGACAAATAGTGTTTTGTAGCTGAGAATTTTCTGTATTGAATAGTATTATTTATTCTTTGTATCTGTCAGAGTTTCCATGAAAATAAATAGCATCACTTTTGGAGCAAGTGACATACATCATCTGTGCTTGATTATCTGTTGATGATCTGTTGACTTCCTCTGAATACCCCTGCTGGGTTTATGCCTTCCATGTGTGTTTTCTGGATTTCCTGCCCTAAGCAATTGCATAAACATTCTTTTTGAGCAATTTGTATAGATAATCATTACTAAAATTTACAGCAAGTGGGATATTTTAAGAGGCTAAGAATCAAGCCTTTCATAGATTTCATTCAGTCTCAGAGAACTCACTTCATTAAAAATAGTAGAATGAGCAAACAAAGAAGTTTAAGTCCTCTCAAAAGTATGATAGGAGAGTATCACACTGAGCAAAGTCCTCAGGACAGAATCGTTTTCCAAAATTGTACCAATACCCAAATGTGATAGTAATTTTCTTGGCAGAGAAAAGCTATTGTCTTTCAGCCAAGCCAATTAAATATATTCTGTGATTACTTACCTGCCACTAGGAAAAGTAATGCTCAAGTATTTACTCTAGACGTCTTTTTTTCTGGCCTTATTTATGTTTTGTCCCAAAGATCTTGAAATCTTCAACACCAGGTGCTCCAATTCTTTTGGTTTGTAATCCATACCTATTCTTTTATGTTCCCAATGGAATCTGCACATAGTTATTGTTGATCCCCTACCTTTGGTAAATGGGAACTTCTTTGGGGAACAAGGTAGAAGGCATCTTTTAAATATCAAACCTTGGTAGGAATTGATTTCTACACTGCCTTTTTTACTATTGCCTCTTTTCTCAATTTTTATTTATTTCTGCCCTTTTCTCAACTCTCATAAAATTGACAGAACTCACCATGTGTAAAGGACATTTACCACAATATATTTTGCAGTTTTCTTATATCAGTATAAAATTACTTCTACTTTCTAGAAAGTTAAAAAGATAAATTTCAACTTCACCACTTGCTAGAGCCACCAATGGAACAAATTATTTGCTATTTAGTCTCATGATTACACCTGTAGTTTCTTCAGTCTGAATGCTATTTTTAGTGTTTGCAATGATTAAAACTACTACATCGATTGCAGAAAGTTGTCATACTGTAACTTTTAAATATACTTATTTGATTCAGCTATATTTGATGTGTATTTTTTGGGTCAAATTAAGAGTATACTTAAGCACCAGATCTATATTCTAGTCTTACCTCTATATAACAATTTCTTTCTTATGGAGCTATCACGCAACAGATTGACTATATTATATCTAACACGTCTCCACAACAGAAGATGTAATTTGACTTGCTTATATTTAATTAAGTACTGCATGTGAAGTGTGTTAGGTTTAGGACACTATTCCTATTCCTATTAAGCTCACAATGACCTTTGTGACAGAAAACTTTTCTGATAGATTAGACAACCTTGTGCAGATGTTCAAGCTAGATTTTACTTATTTTTGTACCAGTTTCCTTTCATCAGAAAATACATTAAATGTTTTTGAGCTTTTTTATTTATTTGTTTTAGTTCTCCATTTCGTGAACTATATTCTTAATTCAATTTATCAATGCAGCTATTCCCTGATATAGTACTAATTATCTTACTATTGTTGGGACAGTTGCATATTGGTGTCAAGAGAACAGTTTCAATACTTCTTCAATCTACAACAAAAAGAAATCAGATAATATATCAAAAGCATATTTATCTATACATAAGCCTTGTAAATAGTTGTGCTCCTAAAGGCATCAAACATCCTAATTCCATGTACCCCAACTCAGTATGACAGAAGTCTCACCAAACTTGAATCTTCATCATTGTTCAGCCACAAATAAAATGGAAACTATGCCTTTTACTATGAGTTAGACTATGCCAGAGTCTAATCTCTGTCTGAATAAGAATGTAGTGCTGGGAATTTCCAAATGCATCATATTTATTTGTAAACATGGAAATTTGGGCCTTGCTGACTTGGAATACCATGAGAACTCAGATGGACAGCTAAACTTCAGCTCTCCCAGTCCTCAGTCACTCAGACACCAAGAGCTACTCAGTCCCTGAGCACCAGAATTCTGCAAAGAAAGAATTCCTTTCCAAAGAAACAAACTGAAATTAAGTTCACATCTATAGGATTAACTGAATTTTGCTTTCTTTTCAGGAACTGTATTCAAGACATTTCTCGCTGTGGGAATGAAGGTTTTTTCTTAAACTAGATTGCTCTGATGTCATGGGATTGGCAACTAAGTAGTTTTTTTCAATTTAGGACTGATAAAATGTGAATGTCTGGCAAATCCAGACTGCTCAACAAAGCTAGGAATAGATTCAAAATAAGATCTGATAAATGTAATGAAGTAGATGCAGACAATCTCTGTCCCCTTTCCTTTCTGACATCCATGTGCATGCTAACTGCTTTTATGTTTTTGAAGGAGCTGATCTACAGAACAAACAGGACTTGGATGGGTTCTCAACATAAGTTCTCAAAAAGGGAACTATACATCCACCAAAGTACCTCTTTGTACTATATTTAGTAATTATGCATGTCAACTTCGAATAAAAATTCCTACACCATTGCCCATTTTTTTACTTAAAAAAAAAAAAAAAAACAGCAGCAAAACAGAATCATAGAATCCTTCAAGTTGGAAGGGATCTTCAAAGGCATCCAGTCCAGCTCCCCTGCAAAGAACAGGGACATCCACAGCTAGATCAGGTTGCCTAGGTTCTGATCCACCTGGTCTTGAAAGTCTCCAGGGACAGGACAGCGACCATATCTCTGGCAACCTGTTCCAGTGCCTCATCATTCTCACTATAAAAGACTTTTTCCTTATATCCAACCTAAATTTACCCTCTTTGAGCTTGAAACCATTTCCCCTCATTCTATCTCCACAGCCTTGCTATGGAGTCTGAACCCTTCTTTCCTGTAGCTCCTATCAGGTTTCCTCGAATAATTCCCTTCTCTAGCATAAAAAGCCCCAGCTCTTTCAGTCTGTCCTCATAGTAGAGATGTTCCTTTTTTCCAGTCATCAGGGACTTCACCTGATTGCCATGACTCTTCAAATACTGTTGATAGTGGCTTGGCAACTACATCATCTAATTCCCTCAGGACTCTGGAATACATTTCACTGGGACCCACAGACTTGTGGATGTTCAGGTTCCTCAAATGGTCACAAACCTAATCTTTGCTTACATCTGAGCTCCTGCCAAAAATCATTTACAAGGCAATCAGGCAGCTCCCAGCATTTCCAGTATATCTCTCCATAACAAGATTTTATGGCAGAACATGTGGCCAAGGCCAGTCTTACTGATGTACGTGTTGAATTTCTTACCTGGGCAGATCATAACATGCAATTAGATCGTAAAAGACATTCCCAGAGGAAAAAAAGCCTTGAAAGCTCTGTTATGACATTGTGCAAAGAAATATGGCTCCCACGCTTCTCATTAATCTTTAACCTTTCTTCACATTACAAGTTAAATTAGTATAAATGCTGATGTGGTATATCTTTTCTGTTTTTACTTTTAGAGCCAATAAGGACTGTGGAAGATTCAAAAAAATCTTGCTCCAAAAAAAGCATCATCGTGATTAAAATATCCAGCAAGAACTGTGGTTAGTGTGAGATGTAGTCATATATTGCCTGCTGTACTTCTTCTAAGATTTGGTACAATTTGATTCTACTGACTGCTTCAGATGGAAATCACATGACCCCTTACCAAAAAATCAAAGTCTGATTATTCACATTGTACAAAGTTACTGAGAAAGTGGTCAAGAAGTGAATAGAATACAGAAAAAGTACAGACTTGCAAATTGCGGAGATTGAAGAGTGCTTTGAAACACTCCGTGGAAAGGTAAGGAGAAATGGAGTTTCTTTTTCCTGACTGTCTCTAATGGGACTTTTTCTTCTGGGAAGGTGCAATCTGGCTTCTCAAAGGAATACGAGTCTGCTTTTAATATGCAAATTTATACTCCTATTTACAGAATCATAAGGATGGAGACTATGACAGTAAAAACTATAGATGGTTCCAGGCAGGTTAGGTCAGAATGTTGGCACGCAGTAATGCTGTGAGCAATCTCTGAAGCTGTGACTGCCTGAGCTGATGCAGACTATCACCCAAAGATAAGGCAAAAAAATGGTAGCCCAGGAGCAATACAAAATCCATATCAAAATGTCCTTGAATCTGAACAACTCATCTCTATCAGCTGAGCAGTTCAGCATAGCAGTGGCACCATATCATTTCATCTAACCATTTCCTAGTCCGCAGTTTGGGCTTCATCTGCTATCACATCTTCTCCATCGTTAAAAAACAAATTAAAAAAAAAAACAACAAACATACACACAAAAAAAACCACAGCAAATTTCCTCTCTGTATAAAGTGTTGCATATGTTTTGACAATTGAGAGACATTATTTTCTACATCTTTTTTTAGTTGTATCAGGCTTATTAGCATAAGGGTAATCAAATGAAAGAAAAGTAGTTAGCAATACTTTGAAAAATGTACAGTGTGCCAGTGGGATAGGTATCTTCTTTTTTTATGCGTAGGATTGGCAAAGCACAGGCTACAGGTTCCAGAGAAGACAAAACAAACTCTAACCAGAATAGCATGTCTAGTTCATAAAATAAATTATTAATAGTGACAGCACTGGAGGAACAGATAAAACTCCATGGAAAATGGAATCTACTGCTTGGAAGACACAGCAATGCCTACCACACTGCTCTTCTGTTTTTAAGGTGTTATTCCAGAACAACACTCAAAAGCAATTATGTAAAATTTTAGTTGTTTGCATAAGAGGATATGCATAACCAGACAAATGTAGGTGCAAACGTAGGTGCAAGTTTATTTTCCTGTGCTCCAAATGAGATAGCTGTGGTTCAGTTTTCATTTGCCCTTTTATCTCCTTGCAGTGCTAAATATATTAGTTCTTACTGGATATTCACAATATTCTATTCTGAATTTGTATGCAGATTTGTTTCTGCAGCCTTTTCCACAACATGTGGTAATAACACTTCTCTCTCCTGACTGCGCATTCTGCTTTCCTTCAATATTCCTTTGCTTCATGCCAAATTCTCCTCCACTCTGTCTTCCTTGCCTTATATTTAATATCCACAGTGAACACTGTAGGAAGCAATTGACATTCTTCTACAGCTTCTTTCAGAAAGAACTATCCTTTTCTGTGTTTCAGAACCAGTCCAGGAATTCAGACAGGATTCTGAACAGTGTTCTTTGCTGATTATTTTCTACCATGTGTCAGGAGATCTGCCTGACAGCAGGAATTCCTTGAGGAACTGGTTAATACAACTGTGGAGATACAAAACTGATTGTTAAGCTACTTCACATGAAGGAAAAAAAATTACACTGTGGAATATCCCAGTATGGCTCTTGAAACAGTTTTTTCTTTAAAAGTACATGTGGAGTTTGGGTCATTCCTATGTATCTTTTCTATGTGTAAGACTACAGAAAGATCCCTGATTTGTATTTCAGAAATATAAGATAGAATATCTTACCAAGACAGGACAAGGTGAGAAATATGTCTGTGGACAATCTAAATTCTTCCAAGACAATACCACGGCAGTGGACAAAAGAGCTCTATATAACCATTCTTCTCCATCTTTCTTCAGAAGTATGATAATGAATTTTCAGCCACAATCAGACTTTAACAACAGTATCACTGCATTAATGATGGAAAGAATTTACTTTTTTTGTCCTGTTATCTTTGACTGCAGAGCTGAGCATTTCTTATCTTTTCTCCTTATGCTCTGAACACCTTTATTATATACATGAATTATTATTTCCCAGCCATTCCACATTCCTAATGAAATCCTCTGAATAACGGATGTCACAGACCCTCTCTGCGGAACAACTAAATCATCCGCTGTACAAATGTGATTCACTTTCTCTTCTGTTTCCTCATTGCATAAATATTCTGATCCCCGTACTGAGAACATGTATCGGCAGTGCTCAGTCAGGCTCTTGCGTAAAAGGAACTGCCTGAGAGTGGACAACTGATGCGTGTATATGGAGGGGAATCACAGCTGCGTGAACAGGGCTGTGGAGAAGGGGACTCACCATGGCGTGGCCAGTGGAATGACAAACGTCCACCAAGATGGTTATTCCTGACTACCACAACAAATATTCAGGGCTATGTCACTGAAGAGAAGGTTGAGCAATATTTGAGCATATCTGTTTAGAACTGAAAACTGGACTTGTTCCCAGCCCTTCTTTGTAACCCAGAGCTTACAGAGATATGCCAAAAGTACACTTACCCACCCGAGGTGTGCCAGATACAAAGTGGGTAGAGCACAGAACGTTTTAACCTTGCAGCTACACAGACAGCTTTCAACTGCATCTCTGTTTAAACATTCACCATTACAGTACCACCTAATTCTCATACTCACAGACAATGAATATGCAGTCTAGATCATCCCCAGCAAAATACAGTTTGTAGCTGTAAGGCAATTACATATGCCAGGACCATACCACCCTGTACTTTTTTGCCAAAATAAACACATCACAGTGGAGAAATCCATATGTTGTTTATGCTTTACAGAACACACCTCTTTGGCTGACCAGGACCATGGGGAAGATTTGAATGTCACAATAGTCTTACTGAAAATGAACAGAGATTTTTTTTGTTTCTCACTGGTACAGCATTTGTGAAATATTGAGCAAGATAATCTGATACATTTTAAAAAATAGGATTTTTCAATTTTATATCTGTGATTTTTTATCCAAAGAGAAATTCAAATAAAACTTCCATTGGAAAATTTATCCTCTCTGTAAATATACCCTGTTTAACTAAATTCACTGATGTCAAGTAAGTCCTCTTTCTTAGAGGAATGGTATTGATACAGGCATAATACCTTTACCATGATAATAAGTAAATGTAGTCACAAATCTGTGGTATTCTTTCTTTATTTTTCAGTTGATGTCGCACCTGATCGAGGTGACAATATATTTAAGGATATTAACTTTTTCCATGTAGTCATTTGACTTAATACAGCATAGCATCAGTGCAGAGACGTCAACGGGAGGTTTTAGATAGGAAAAAAATACTCAAAAAGTTAGGAGAGGTTTGCCCCTGGGGAAGGCTTTTGTTCACCTTTGCAGGCTGGGAAGTGGCCAGCTGTGCAGCAGCACCACTCACAATGATCTGGTGACTGGACAAAGCTCTAAGCAAACTCTGACTTTTCCATGGCAAAGGAAATAAAATATTTACTGTCTATGTCACCTCTGTGAGGTTCACAGAGTTTTGTGCAGATGCCAAAACTTCTGTGTTTACACAGAAGTTCTTCTATGGTTGCACTTCTAACAGTGTTTACCCAAAGTTGCTATATTTTTAGATTCAGATGTTTTAATATCAAAACCAATGAAGCAGTAATTTTTGAGTAATTTTTTCTTTCATTTATTGTCAGAAATGGATGTTACTCTGGCTGAATTTATCAGGTTTGCCAAGGCTGCCAAGACTTCTTCAGTAAAATGAACCAGGGATTCTACATATTTCTCTGATTCATCCTCATCTTTGATACTCACTTCATTGTTCCAACCTTATATCATTAAAAGATGACACATCTTAGCACATTTCACTTTAGACAAGCACTTCTGACTCAATGAAAAATCTTTCTCCTATCCAAATTTCAAGAAATGACAACATATCCATACCTGACACTTGTTTGTTTTTACTTTCCTTAATTGTCTCTCAATCAGTGCGAGTGAGTGCTGATGAAAAACCTTGGGAAACTAAGTTATTATCTAAGTTGTTAGTGGTCTGCACTGCATATTATTTCAGCATGTATTCTGTTTGTGCATGACATGCATGGAACAGTGTGGCAATGGGGAAAAAGCTCACGTTCTTGTAAATATGCTTATTATTTACTTATTTACTACTTATGACTGTTGCTATTTAATAATAAGGTGAAAAGAACCCACATTTTAATGTTGTGCAAATATGGAAATAAAATCTTAAAAATGAAATGTAATTTAGTTCTTATTGCTTCTATTTTGTGGTATAAATATATATATATTTTTTTAATTGTAATTTAATTGTACATTTAATTGTAAAGGTAAAAATAATTGTATTTTTAATTGACAAAAATAATGTCTTTCATTTAGTTCCGTGGAAACTACAGCACATACAAATACCACAGTAACACTATTTTTTAGAGCAAATTCTCAGTTATAAAACACTATTTCTCAATACAGTCATCACCATTTGCAGATTCACACAGATGAGCCGATTGAGACATTCTTCATTTCATGGTACGACAGCTGTGCGTGGCCATCTGGAATGTGGCTTGTCTTTTGTGTCACTGTCACCACTGCTGAAACACACCATCCACCTCCTCACTGTGTTCACATCCACTGTTTGTTCTCCTTGAACATTCAGCAAGCATAGACAAATGTCATCGGGTGTCATCTGAAATAGAAGCTGCTCTGTAACATGGTCATTGGCTTGCAAAAGATTTGTTCTGTGTTGGCACATTTGACATGCCAATACAAACTGCAGCATTTACCTAGTTTCCAGCATCACAGCACAAAATATTGTATCATATTCAGTAGTCTGACAGTGGACCTAAAGGAAGCTATTCATGGAATGAGAGAAAGAAGGAATTCAATAGTTTGTATGGTTGGTTACCAAGCTGCAGATCAGGCCAGCAGCCTGTTTGTTTCAATTTTGTGTTCCTTCTCACACTGCAGCAACAATTCCACAGTACACAGGGCTCCAGAGGAGCAGAAGGAAGCTCATCCCCGAAGCTGAAGAAATAGCTGTGGTAGGAATGCAGCAGCTAGAGATGGAGCTGTTTGGACATGCTGCTTCTTTGCAGTTACCATAGAGTGCTTGTGTTCAAGATCCTCACTATGATGTATTGAGTATGTATGCAACCTCAAAAGAGAAAGCAGACAAAAATGACATGGTATCCAGGCTAAGCTGAATATGGCAGCCTGTGGGTGTGTTCTGCTCTATGCTAACATAGTGAAGTGAAATTTTCTTCTCTGCAAACAGCATGCTTCGCTGAGTTAGTTTGGGTTTTATAACTGCTATGCAAGTATAATATTTAAACCTCTATGTTCTTTTCCAGAAATGCCACTTATAGCTGGGAGCAGCTGCATAAACTTTGTTTACATGCTACTCCTACAGAAAGGCATTTGTTCTCCGACTGTTGCTCTTCTGTCCCATCAACTGAAAATACTACCCTGAGGCCTGCACCACAGAGGCATTTACACAGTGGAAACGCAGGAAAAGTTAGGGAAAACACTACTCACCATAATACACCAGTTTCTGAGCACCACATGGCAAAGCTGAAACCAAGAAATACTGGGAGGCAACTGTGAGAAGGGACAGTTTCACTGTTTTGAAAAAGTATCACAGCTAGCATGATCACCTTGATGCCTCTTCCAATCCCACAAAACTTCTAATCACATGTTTCACTTATAAATCATGAAGGAGAGAATCAGTGTAGCAGTCAAGAATGTTGAATATTGCCTGCGTTGGTGTCCCCACGCAAGGCCATCATTCTGCAGTACGCTAACAGTATCCAGAAAGAAGTATAAACCTCATGTGCTCCCAGATAAACACAGTAAGCATTTTGCTGGTATTTAAACTTACTTCTTTAGGTAAAGTTGTTAAGATGGCTTAAAAAAAAAAAATAAAATGGATTCTTAAAACACAGTTTGTGGCAGGGACTTTCAGAATTATTTTTTTTTTAAAGTCAGATATCACAGTATGGTTTTCAGGTGTCTGTCATGACTCAGTTTTGTAACCTTCTAAAAACAAAAACTTTCTGAAAACCCCACCGTCTTGTTCTTTGAATAAATCAGCAGCAGCCTAGGAAAACCACAGACTCATCACTCTCATATTTAAAAACAAAAATCATTAGCCCCAAGCAAGTTTAATTAAAAATACAGAAGAGTATACAATGCAGAAGAAATAGGTCAGGAAGGAATAATATAAAACAAAATTACTTCTTGAAAATAGTCCAGGAAAATCAAGGCAAGTCTGGACCCAGTCATTAATGATATCAGGGAGGAGATGGAATTGTGAAGGGTAATAGAGTCATGGGAAAAACAAGGACATCTGTTATCCAAACAAAGCTGCAAAGCATTTCTGTTGATTGTTTTGTGAAGAACGTTACTTTTCCACATACGGTTTGTGGTACACAGGAGAGGTTACACTCTAGTCTCAGTGTGTTTGACTCTTTGACAATTTAGCTGATAACCCTCTGAATAATAAAAATTCTCCATCCACTCTTTAAAATGCCTAGCTAACTGGCATTTGATGTATAAGTCCAATATAGCATTTGCTTTGCAGTTCTGAAAGCTCATTCTGTAAAACACAGATAAAAATCACACCGACTTATAACACAGAGGTAATTTATTGGGATTAGCATAGTCAGAATCTAGAATATTATATACATTATTAGTTCGTTTAATATCTAGAGGCCTATAATCTATGATTCCTGTAACCTATAAAAATATTCATAAAATCAAGGGGTTTCAGCTACTCTGGTTCCTCTCAGTTTTTTGGTGATATCCCAGGAAGTTCAGTTACATCAGAGAAAATTTCCAGTAAGGATCCACCCCCTGAACACTTGCTTTATCATATCTCAAGTGCCATTCTCACAATAAAACAACTTTTCCTGAGATACGGATTCTTGAGCACAACAATATTCAAACAAAAGAGGAAGCCTTCAGGGCAATAAAATTATAATCAGACTCTGAAAATAAAACTTGGTAGGAAAACATCAAAAGACTGTGGAAAAAATCTGTTGGACTTTGATGAGAGCCATTCAATCACGTAGATCATATTATGAAGTGCTTTCATCAGTTGTTTCAATTTGCATGTTGATTACTTCACTTTCTCCTGGAATTTTAGGTACAGAAATTTTCCACTCAAGTAATGTGATAAAAATTTTCCTTCTGTGCTAAACTTCTCCTTTTTATGGGTGTTGAAAACTAATCTATTCCTCACTGTGCTCATTAGTTCTGCTTTTGGCTCCTGATGATTCCACTCCTGCTGGGTACAGTGAAAAATTTTTGCATACTTCTAGCTCTTTCTCTGTAAGTTTGTCTATATCTTTCCATTGTTTTTACTAAAATCTTCATGACGTTGTCAAATTTGTCAATTTGATTAGATATCTAGTTTTCTACTTACTTTTTGGACTTACCCATGTTGTCCCATTTGTCTTCCTGAGATACTTAATCATTGTATGGCAATTATTTACATAACTGCTCTACTCACACTTGCTTTCAGAGCTCTGCTACATGTCCGGCTCTGTGTCAGTCTGAATCTGAAGTTAGAGCAGACCCTGGAAATAAACATTCATAGTCATGACAGCCTTCCTTGGCACTTGAGCATCATGAGCAGACAAGTGAAGGAGTTCAGACAAATTTGAAGTAAAGTTATCCAAGCAACATAGAAGAATCTCATCCTCCTCCACAAAGATAAATAAAAAATTGCTGAGGATGCAATCGCAGGCTGCTACAGCATTTAAGGAGGACGAATTGCACACAACTGAGGTATGGATAGAGCAAGGGTCATCAAATAGACTAAAGTCTCCAACTTACTCCCAAAAGAATGAAGACTGAAGGAGAATGCACCGAGAACAAATTAAGGAAGACGTGACGTGACTGGATGGAACTCAAGCAGTGCTGTCAGATGCTTAGACAGTGGAGAGTTTTCTCACACTGTTGGGAATGCAGGACTTACAGTGTTCAGTCTCTTCCTACTGTCTTAAGTAAAATAGAAATAATACCACCAGTATTTTTCTTTCCTGTGTATTTCATAATTATAGTTGTCACAAAATAGCACAAAATGGGTGGTTTTATGAAATCCAGACAACCATTTAGACTCATAACTTGAGTCAGACGGTGCTAACCTTATACTCCAAGGAAAGCAGGTCTCTCTATCTGTCTCAAGTAGGCAACACTCATGAAGGAAATTAGTACCACCCTGTACTCCAGCATCTCTTCCGATGGATGGAGTCTATATATTAAAATGCTAGTTATTTCTCCTCTTCTGTGCTGTTCTCACACAGCAGGATGTGCCTATCACAGCCTGCCATGCCACTGTCCCTGCAGACACATTATCCTGCCCTGCCTTGTGTTTGAGTCTTCTCTTCAGGATACAGGAAGAAGCATGAAACAGTAGAAAAGTCTTCCATGCTAGTGCCCTATTACCTGGCCTCTGTGGAGAGCATCTCCAGACATTTTCCAGACATTCAGGGTCTTCAGACATTTTCCAGAAGGAAAATACAATGGCTGTGCCTCCCTTTATACACTAGTGTTCATTGCTGTTATTGCTGTCAAGGAGCATAAATCGACTGTACAGAAAATCCCCAATGTCTGAGGTTGGCAGGGTCCTCTGGGTCCATGTGGCCCAACCCCACCCCCATCTTGGTCATCCAGAGCAGGGTGCTCAGGGTCGTGTCCAGGTGGCTTTTGGAGATCTCCCAAGAGAAGAGTCCACAGCCTCTGCGCAACCTGTGCCAGTGTGCAGCCTGCAGTGCACAGAAGTGCTTCCTGAAGTTCCCACAGAACCACCTCTTGTTTGTGCCCACTGCCAAAAAGAACCTGGCTCGGTCCTCTTTGCACCTTCCTTTCAAGTATTTATATACACTGATAAGATCTTCCCCTGGGCACAAGAGCAGCATGCAGGTGGTTGCCTTCCCTACCAAAACTTCATCAGGTAATAAGAACAGTCTGCCCTAATGGCAGACAGCATTTTCACCTATTTATTGGTCTCAACTTACAGGAATTTTGAGGGAGTACATACTCAAGCTTTGTTTGCTTATCCCTCCAGCCCATATTAATAACTTATTTATTAATAAAGCCATTCAAGCAGTCCTCTTCTCCTGAGTGAACAAAGTAGCTGTATCATCATCATGTGTTCACTATGCATGAAAGATAAACCTCTGTCTTTTTCTCCTTAGGTTGCCTCTTAAAACACTTCTGATCTGCAGCAACATCTCTGCGGGGATACAAGGGACTGTCCAGTTGGGATATGACTCAACAGGTCCTCATTCTCCAGAGTTGCTTTCTCACTATTTCAACCCCAAAAGAGAGCATCAATAAAGAAAACTATGCAAAAAGTCCCCAAAATAGCAAAGAAGTTACTTGATGTACTCTTTGGTGGTAACAAACTTTGTCAGGGGCCAAAGACACAGTTTGGACATGCCCATCTTAAAAGCTGTTATTCCATTTGGATTAAAATACCAGAAGCCTACGCATAGCCACGTACCCCAGCGACATTTGAAAAAAAGACATGCCAAGTAACAGATGTGAAAGCTGTAGATACTGCATATGTGGCTCAAGCACTGATGTACCAAAAGCTTTCAAAGTCTCAAATAAAGCAGTTCTTGCTTCTGAGTGTCAGTGGTATTTACATCCTTAGGAGGTTAGAATAATCAGCATAAACATCTACAAGACACTGGAATAGCTAAAGTACAGCTAAACATTTTTACCTGCTACTCTGCATGTCAAGAATGCTCATTGCAGATGGCTACTGACAGCAAGACAATACAAATCTTAAAACTAAAAGAGGAGAGTAATAGTCTTTAGTTACAGGAGATCTGGGATGAAATAAAAAGTCTTGCATTCCTCCTTTGAGTTATCAAGTAGACTACAATCATTCTTTCCTATTAATTAAACTTTATTTGGGAATAGAACAGTTTTCTGGCTTCTCTACAAATGGTGAATGCTCATATTTCTAAGCAGGTCTGAGTTGCCTAATTTATTTATTTCTTCTTCTTACGCTTTTCCCAGAACACATACTGCTTCCAGGAGTGCTGACAGAGTGATGAAAGAAGAGATAAAGTGTTACTATAATTCACAATAAACCCCCAGCTGACTAAAACCTAAGGCTTCTGAAAAAAGGAATTCTGGCAGTGCTTTGAAGATCCTTCTTGGTTCTCAATAGGTATTTTTATCAGATACTGAATAGATCAGAAATAAAATAACAAATATCTTACTTCTTGTTCACTATTGTTCACTTTCATCACCTTCACATACGTTTTTGTAGTTTATAAAAAAAAAACAACTAGAAATCAATACACTTTGTAGAGCTGGCATATGAGAAAAATATGCTCCTAGTCTTTCAATTAGTTATATAAAACATTTGTTGGCTAGGAAAATTGTGTATATTGGAAACACCTACCCAAGGAAAAAGAAAAATGGTTTTCTTAAATATTATCAAGTTATGCCTTAAAAGTCCCTTCAGTTTAGAATGGAATATTTATAGTAATTGAGGAAATTAGCTTTTTCACTTCTTCCTTTGGATACTACTTCTCTAGGTTATGTCACAATGATCAGCATACGTGAACACATGTGCTGACTTCAGCGTGTCTTCCCTGAAGTACAAAGGTTTACCAGTGATATGTACAAAGGCTGCTCTGAAACGAACATTTACTTCAACCCAAACACCAGAAGAGTCACAAGCAAATTTATTTATAACATGATTAAAAATAAGTTATCTTAAAAAGATGGAAAAAACGTAACGGCTCTCTAGTTTTGGATTCATAAGTGCAGAATTTTGATCAAGCTAGATGTAAATATCAAACCATCGGAGTAAGAAATACAATGAGAATAAAGAGTGAATATAGCTTCTACTTTTATTTATGCTCTATACTCCTACAGGAACTGTTTATAAATTCATTAGCTTCTTACAGAAAAATTGATCTACCATAAATGTTGTGCATAAATGTTAATAGCTTTGTAGGACTATGAGTCGGATGAATCATTTTACAACTAGGTCAAACTGTTCTCATACGAAGTTGTTTCTGTTATGCATCTTTTACTTACTACATATTCCTTAAGATTTATCCAGCTGTTCTAGGAGCAAGGTCATCTTGGTTAGGATCCAACACATGCACACAAAAGTGAAAATGTTGATTCAATAACTAAGTTTTATTTATAAGTAGAATGCTTGGGCAGATGTAATTGAGCAAATAAGTTCCTTCATGAAGAAATCATGGGAATACTTATATTTCCACAGCATACAAAGAAAATGCCTAATTTCTGCCCACGTCAGAGAACTGCCATATGTAAATTAAGTAATGGATAACATGGTAATAGTGTAGCTTTTATGCTATTTTAAAATCTCTCTCTCTTTCTTTTATTTTTTTTAATCTGTGCGATCTTTTTATATTACCTATGCCACAATATCCAATCTTGGCTATCTAACACATAAATGAAATGTTTACTGCTGGTGTTTACAATGCTTCTAGCAGTCTGGGATAACAACAATGTTAATTATAAGTGATGAATCAGAGATCAGATGTTAGTCAGCAAATTCTCCTGATATTTGCACAGCAATATTGGTCTAAAGACTAACTTGCTCATTTCCTGCCTAGTGGTAATGAAGCATATGAACCTTGGATGAACCTTAAGTTCAAATCCAAAGAGCCATTTGTAGAAGAACCATCTTCCTCTGTACATTAGAAGTTCACAAGATGGAATATGTTAAAAATAACAGTTTTGGAAACAAGTATTCTCCAACTATATTGAAAACATGTAATTTTCTCCACTGCATTACAGTGACATGTAGAATAAATACAATTTAAATGCAAGTTATACAGTATCTGTTCTGTTAAAAATAGGAGTATTTGTTTATTTGTTGGGGATTGACAAAAATCATTATTTTAAACCACAGCTTGAGTGGTCAATGCATCTTTTTTAGAGCACAGAAAACTCACAACATCAATTTGTTTGCGTGGGGTTAGGAACTGCAAACATATGTGCAGCAATGAATATAGCAAACAAAAATCCAAGAAATATCAAAACCTTTTGCACTTCTACTGCAAGAGACATAAGAATGTCAGATAGTAGCTTACAGCCTTCATGCAACATCTTTCCTGTAGCTTTCCAATGAGATTATTTTTAGACAACATGCACCTTGCAATAGAGAAGCTGCTTCAAATAACCTTAAAATATTTCTGGTAAAGCCTTTTACTAGGGCCACTAGAGGAAATAGTATTTCATAGTTGCTTAAGATGGAGACTATTAAATACACTTTTTTTGAAATGATAATTAAAAATTTTAAAAGACTGCACATATAACACATTTTGTTTTGGAATGCTGCAGGCTGACAGAGAAAGAAACTCTTGAGGATTTTTAAATTTTTTCATTATAAAAGAGCTGCTCCAAAAGCAATTTCTCCCGTTTTATTATGTTGGCCCACAATATCAGAGATGGATGTTGGTGGCATAGCAGTAGAAGTTGAAACTTTCTGCTAATATTCCATTACACTTTGTTGCCATGTGACAGATGGCAGCAGAGGGGCAGTCTGACACAGGCATCTAACATAGGAGTACATACAAAGGAATATCTGAATTCCTCCATGAAGAATAAATGGCATTGATATTAATTGATTCTTGCTGAATATTTGTGAATACCAGACAGTGGATTTGAGCACAGTGAGGAGCTGGATGGTGCATTTCACCAGTGATGACTGTGACTTCTATTGTTACATATTTCTGTGAGGGTATCTTGTTCGTGGCTGGCAAAAATGAGCAGATAGTGGTGATGGCTATGCTGAAAGTTAAAGCTTTGTAGCTGAGAATTTTCTCAAATAATGTTATTGCATTCTTTATATCTGTTGTTGTTTCCATGGAAATAAATAGCAGGTATACTCTTCAGAGCAACTGACGTGTTAAAGATTTGTTTCCAAAAAAAAAAAAAAAAAAAAAGAACAAAAGAAAAAACTATTAAAATTGTCACAAAATAAAACAAAACTATGTTATTGTTCTCTCCACCAATATATTGTGAATAGCATGATGAACTTGACTATATTTACATAAATATTTCGCTTTCAGCTCAAATATATAGTCACATGTTATATAACTAATGAAACAGATTTTCTCCTCTGTGATTCTGTATTCATTTATCAAATATCTTATACAATACAACGTACTTATGCAGCTTCTCCTTCATTTCTATATACCTAGCCGTAGATGCATTGTTATCTTAGCTAAGAACATTTGTACTTAGAGTTTGGCGGAAAAACTGTATCTTCATTTACAGTTAGTTCACTTTTTCAAGGAATACCAGTCTTTTCTTCAAATGCCTACATTAAACCAAGACAGCTGAAAAGGTGACTGTAATACTATGTTTCAAATATGCATTTAAACCCAATAATGTTAGCTAAATTAACACCAGCCTGAGTGGTGCAGTTGACAAGATAGAAAGAACAGATGTCAACCAGAAAGACCTGGACATACTTGAAAAGTGGGCCCATGAAAACTTGGTGAGGTTCAACAAGACCAACTGCAAAGGATTTTGCTTCAGTTGGGACAATGCCAGATACATCTACAGAGTGTGTGCAGAACCTGTTGAGAGCAGTCCTGTGGAGAAGGATGTGGAAGTTCTGGTGGATAAAAAGCTGGACATGAGCTAGCACTATGGCTTGCAGCTCAAAAGGCCAGCAGTATCCTTGACTGCATCAAAAGAGGAGTGGCCATTGCGACAGGGAGGGGATTGTCCCCCTCTGCTCTGCCCTTGTGAGACCAGGCCTCATTTTGGAGCCCCCAGCATGAGAAAGGTGTAGAGCTTTTGGAATGGGTCCATAGGAAGGCAACACAGGTGATCAGAGAGCTGTGTCATCTCTTCTCTGAAGACATGATGAGGGAAATGAGTTTGTTCAGCCAGAAGAAGAGGGAGAGGGGAGATCCGACAGTGATCTTCCAATACTTAAAGGAAGTTTATAAGGAGGAGGGGAGATCAATTTTTTACAAGGGCAGATAGTGATAGGATGGGGGAGAACAGTTTTAAACAGACAGAGAAGAGGTTAAAAGTAGATGTTAGAGGAAAGTTTTTCACTGAGAGGGTGGTAAGTCACTGGCACAGACTTCCCAGAGAAGCTGTGGATGCCCAAACTTTGGATGCATTCAAGATCAGGTTGAATGGGGCCTTGGGCAACCTGAGCTAGTGCTTGATTTAGTGGTTGGCATCCCTCTTCACATCAGGGTGGTTGGAACTAAATAATCTTTGAAGCAAGAAAATCTTAGTTAGGTACATATCAGAGCTGAAATGGCTCTTACAAATAAAGAGATCTCATTGCTGGATAGATACACAGTAATTTAGAAGTGATTCTCAGTCTGGTCCCCTCACCTTTTCTATTTGAGGCAAATTTTGCAGGTTTTGCCTTTTTCTTTCTATAGCTGTTGTTCTCTGGTGTATTTATTTAAAGGGAGATTGACCAACAAAAGACATCTGAAGATATGAAATTGATATAAGATAACCCTAAAAATGGCTATCAAAAATATCAAATTGGTCAATGTTAGTGATCACAGATCACAAGTTTAGGGTGGCTAGACAAAACTGATAAAAAAAAGCTTTTGAAATAATTTATGGTTATGTTACATGCCTTTTTATCAAATTTGTGCCTCATACTTCATTAGAGAACAAGTGCGGAAATTCAGCTCCAATAATTGTAAGATACTTAGCTGTTAAAAAAACTTTAATAAGACCTCTGTTTATAGAAGATGAATAAACAAATCTTCCAGTTAACTGGTAAATACTTCATTCCAATCTGCCCTGTTGTGTAGCACTATTGCTCCAGATGTCTCTTGTCACTATGACAATACAACAATTTACTACCTCTCCTGAGAAACCGAAGAACAAACATGTATGTGAGGAGAGAGGGTGACCACCACAGCAGTTGTTTGCATACTCTGTTCCCTGTTTGCAGGCTTTTAAATATTGTTTAAATTTTTTTTTACACTTCATTCTCATCAAGAAAATAAACATGTAAACTTATTTCCTGTTTAAATATAGCACAAAAAAGAACAATCAAGTAGTCTTAAAATTTGCACATATGGAAATGTAGGGCATATTCACTACAAACTGCAAGAGACAGGCAATTGCATAAGTACTAAGAAAAAAATGACACTGCTTAAAAATCTGCAAAGCAGCTTGAAACCACCTATGACATTATGGTTGGCCTCTTCTCCTGTGTAACTAGTGATAGGACTAGAAGGAATGATCTCAAGTTGTGCCAGGGGAGATTCAGGTTATATATTTGGAAAAATTTCTTCTCAGAAAAAGTGCTGGAATAGGCTGCCCAGGGAGGTGGCTGAGTCATCACCCCTGGAGGTATTTAAGAAACATGTAGATGAGATAGTAAGAAACATAGGTCAGGAGCAACATTGATGGCAGGTGAATGGTTGAACTAAATGGTCTTTGAAGTCTTTTCCAATCTTGATGATTCTATACTTCCATAAGTTTGCACATTTTCAACTTTTTTGACTGCTGATCATGGAAGGACGAGTGACTGATATACCAGAAGGTTGTACTGCCATCCAGAGGAATCTCAGCGTGCTTGAAAAATAGTATGATGGTATCTCATGCAATTCAGCAAGGGGAAGTGCTAAGTTCTGTACCTGTACCACATGCACCCGAATACAATAGTGGCCCATGGCCTTCAGCAAATTTATTTAGAAAGATCCCAAGGAATCTGGTGGACATGAAACTGAACGTGCGCCAACAGGTCAAGAGATATAATCCTTCCTCTCTAGAAGATCATCACTAGAATTCTGTGTCCACAAGTTCGATGTTCTTTCCAGTGGTGTCCAATGATGGGACAAGGCAATAGGCAAAAACTGAAATACAGAAGCTTCCTCCCTAATATAAGGAAACTTTTAGGTTACCCAGTGATGTTGTTGACCTCTATCCCTAGAGATCTTCAAAACACATGGTCCTGGGCAACTTATTCCAGGTGGCACTGATGAAAAGAGATGAACAAGACCTCCAGACATCTATTTTAAACTCAGTTATTCTGTTATATATTAGACTTTCTTACCCCTACCTACCTTTCCTACCTACAAGTTTTTCTTCCTTGACAGTCCTAAGAGGACTGGAGTCGGGGTGCTCTGCAGGCACTGAGCAAGTTCCCCCCCACTTACTCTGTTCTGCTGCTTGTTGCTGGACTATTGTGCTCAGGAACACCAATGTTTCATCACAAGAACTGATAAGCCTGCACTTAAACATCTCTTGCAAGTCTACACAAGGATAGCAAATGAAAAAACAACCTTTAAAACTGCAGAATGCTGACTATACCTCTATCCATTCAACCCAACTGTCTCAGACATCTGAGCTCTGCAAGCTAGTGTGAGCTTTTGCATAGTTGTTCTAATCTTTAGACTTGCTTGCTATACATCCTCATCACCTCATATGGCACTAGTGTCACCTGTTGGGAGTGCTCCAGCTGCATCACCAACTGTATTCAGATCAGGAACAAAGTCAAAAAACAAACAGATAAATTCCACACCAAATGAGTAAAAAAGCATTAAATTTATTACTATAATATGCTTACCCAGCTGTAACTCACCTAGAAGCAGCATACTAGTCAGTGATATAAATAAAGGATAGCAAAGTCATTATTTTCATATCAGAACCTCTCTTGGAATCTCTATTTCATCATATTGGACATTACCCAACCCAAGAGAAGTGTATCACATCAGTGGTCTTAGCAGTCAAAGGATTATTTTGCATGCAAAGGTCTAGGACAGGCTGTGTAGACCATATTCTCTCCACAGCTGTTTTGCAATTATTTCTTTATTAACCTGATCACTGAAAAAGACAAATACATTCATTAATTTTTTCACTGTACTCCTTTTACATTTTTTTTCCTTTTCAACAAAGGATGTTATGTTCAGAAAGTGGATGAGCTGAGCTATTCTCTTGAAGATCTCTATTTTTGTGTAACATAAGTGAAACTGTTGTTATCACAGCCTTGGCCTCTGCTTGAGAATTTCCATTACTTTATAACTTAGAGAATATAAATCAGACTCACTCTAGATTAGCTGTTTGAATACTAATAGCTTGTTTATTTATCCATTTTTTTTACTTTGACATGACACAGTTAAAAAAAAAAAAATGCATAAGAAACCTCACTGTTCACTTGATAACATAGAAAAAAATAGCAATTAGTAGAAAGATGTCCTGAGGTAATGACTTTTGGTTGCAAATGAAGTTTTGGATACAGATAAAGTAAGAATTTGAGCCTTTTATCAGAGGCAGCCTGTAGAGAAAGAATCTCTTGGTTTATCTTCTTGGGTTATTTTTACCTTCCCTCCCATGGTCTTTCTTTCACCATGCCTCACATGAGGAAGAGAGCCTTTAGGCAGCACAACAAAATGGCTCTTCCTAATAGCATTGCACCCTACAAAAAAGATTATTTTTTTCCTAGAATTGTCTTCTTTAAAATGAAATGACTTTCTGAGGGTAGCCAAATCCCTGAGAAGAATTTTCAGTTACTACACTCAAAGAGTTTCAAAAAAAGGGACAATTCAATAGTTCCTTCCCAAGATCCTCTGAATTTTTCATGGCTAGACACCTACTTGAAGCAACACATTGACAGAGAGTTTCATGTTCCTAGATAGTCTTCCTCCCAAATCAGGATTTTCACAACAGCTAGCACAGAGCACACTTGCAGCTAATAGTACTTCCACGTGTCCATAAGTCATGCTTTTAGAGCACTGATCAGCACTTCTCACATTAAAAGAAGTCCAGAAAAGATAATGATTTCCAGTTTTATCCCACCTATCGTTTTACTGCCTCCCTGTTGGCACCTAGCCTAGGCAACAGGATAACAGGCCTGCAATCAATAAATGGACGTGGAACTGTGGCATTGGGATATTGCTAAGGAAGCATCACCCAACTATAATGTTGAAGCCAGCTGTTGAGTTGTGTTACATCCATAAAGGAGGTAAACAGCAGAATATCTCCTTTGTGAAACTAAGGGAGATAGGGCTTGAGTTAGACACTTGATTGTACATCTCAGTCTTAATTTAAATGGTTCTGAGTCTGCTCAGCAGCAGACCATCATGCATTTAGAGAACATTTAACAGAAACAAACAGCAATGCAGAACTCCAGATGCCTCCTTTTTTTTTTCCTTCGAGGCAAGTTGAGAGTTGTTCTGAAGATCTAGAGTTTGGACTTTGGTACCTCCAGGACTCTCATGTTAAGTGCCCAAGGCTTTTAGTCGTATTAAGTGGTTTAAGCATTATTGTGTGTCTGGCTATCTAGTCTCACTGATGAACGCAAACTGACCTTGAAATAAATATTTACTGGAATTTTTAAAATTTATTTGCATAACTGAAAACTTGGAATGCTTTTCTTTACAGTACAGCATACTTGCACTAAGTTTAAACAGTCTGAATTTTCTACAGATGAATTCAGGATTTCCCCAGAACAACAAAAAGAGCAAAAACATTTAGGATTATATTAGCCTTTTTTTGACAGTTGTTTTTTGCCAAACACAACCTGCTGATTATTAGGTTATTACCATTTTAGCTGAGGAGCTTTGGTTCGGGTTTATATTATCTATCATGTGATATTTCTCTCTCCTTCATCTGAGCTCTTGTTCACTAAGGAATGCTAAGGGTACAACATTTCCCTGGGAAGTGATTTACTTTTAATATTGTAAATGTACATTGATAATGCAGTAAAAAATCCAGCAACAACAACAACAACAAAAAACAAAACAAAACAAAACAAAAGGGAGTCCAGAATTACATTAACAGTTACAAAACTTCTGTCATTCTAGTAACAAAGCAGAGGGCAAGGACATGAATAATAAAATGACACAAACGTCTGAATTCACAGGGATGTACGTGAAATGTTATACATTTTTTAAACAAATTGCAGCTGAGCTGGAAGGGTGCGCTGAAAGCTCAAAGCTTTCTGAAGCTAACTGTTGATACATTGCAGTTATGATATGTGGGCTGTCTTTGAAACTATAACATTCTTCTAAAAGTCACAGGCTATCTTCTTAGCCAAATTTAGTTTTAAAAGTTATTTTGTACACTTTTTTTTTTTTCTTTTTTTTTTCTTTTTAATGTAACCTTGCTACAGAAATATGCCATGTAGTTTTCCCGAATATACTTAAATCAAACTTAAAAAAAAGTAAATAGGCTGAGAGGAATTGTAGCTCTCCCACTGATACACTGATTGTATTTTTGAGTTTACAGATAATTCTGTATCCTCTACTTTTTACCATCTAGCAAGCAGAGCTGTCCTGGCTTTGAAATCATTACTAGTATCCTGACACTGGTAAAAGACACGGATGTGCAAAGGATTTTATTGTAATTATCTCTAATGAAAAAAAAGGGGGGATTGATATTGCCTATATCCATCAATCCATCATGCTAGGAAAAATGTTAGAGAGGTAAATCATGAGAAAAACTATGATAATGTGGGAAAATTTCTGAGGACAAGGAGAATGAAGCTTTGAAATGGATTGTATGGGTGTTTATGGAGTTTGTCTTTGGAGGTCTTTAGAGATATCTTTCAGAAATGATGTAGGTACAGTTAATTCTGCCTTGTGGCAGCAAAATAATTGAATGAAGTCTTCTTCATTGCTATTTCCTGGGAATAACAGTTTTCCCCTACATGTTACAGTTTAAAAGACAACATGATATGATTGTGCAATACTATCCTGTGCATAGTTTTTATAACATGTCCCCTTCACTCACATTTTTCAAAACTGTCATTTTATACAGAGTTTTTTATGATATCTGGGCTACAGAAGCTAAATACACTGTTACACAAACTCTTGTCTCTTTCACACAGGAAAGTATGAAGTCTGTGGGCAGTGAGGATGACAGGAAAAAGGTGTGTGTTTTTTGATGTGATGTGCTCTTAACACACATATAAATCTAAAGTTTATTTATCTAAGATAGGATTCTTAACAATTTGGGATTCAGTTGCAATGAAATCACTTCCAACAGAATTCAAGAATATTCAAAGGCTTGCTAGATTTTTTCTTAAGGTTTTATAATTTAATCTGTATGTTATTACACACACTCTTTCACTTCCTAATTGCTTTAAAAATCTAAATTTTGAAGAAAACTGACACGTTCTGTTGCACGTACTAGGCCATCTTTCTTCCTTTGCCTTTAAACAAAATAATTCCTTGAAAGCAACAAAGCACAAGGATACCAAAAATTGGTTCATGCTAACATTACAGACATTTTGAAGTTTAAGTAGAATGTGATGAATAACAATAAAAATCAGGCTATGCTACATTTTTGAGGTGTTCCAAACTCTGTAATGAGAAGCAACACAGAAATATTAAGTGTCTTAAATCTACCTTTACTTCTGGAAACTATCAGCTTATCACCTGAAAATTTCAAAACATTTAGGAAAAGAAAAACAGGATAATAATCTACTATAAATTATTATTTACCTCACAGTTTTCCTCTCTGGATTTTTAATTGAGTGTTCTGATAAACTATCACATATAATTCCCTTGAATTGTGTATACAAGAAATTATCTATTTTTAATTTAACAATTTGTACAGTGTTGCCAGTGTTCAGAGTGGGAAACCTGGCAAAACTTTCCTGGGAATGAACTGTGAGTAAACTGTTCTCTAGACACTGAAGTTCTTGTTTTGATCCCTGTTTTTGAGCAACTGGCACTTGTATCTTCTGCCAAGAAATGAAAAATGGTCATATACTCATTGAAGTTTCTTTATTTCTTCTCAAATAGTTTTTTCCTAGCATGAACATAAATCTGAGTTCAGAATATATTTCAAATGGCATGCAGTTCCCAATTACATTTATAAAACATTACTTGCAAGCCTATTGCTACTGCTTAACAAAAATTTATTTTCCCATTATTAAAAATAAGACTCATCGCCTGTAAAAAAGGCAATAGTTTAGCATACACAAGCATTTTAAAATTTCTATCTCACTTTCAGCCATGCTGACTCTTGTTGTAGCTTGACTAATAATAAAATGTTGTCTAATGAACAAATATTTTTGAAAAAATATACAATATTTTTCCACACACATTGTCCCCAAAGACATCAGTGAAGATTGAAGCCTGGATGTGCAATTTCATTCCACAGTAGATAGAAACTGTTTAAAATCAGCAAGATGGGTCTTCTAAAACTGGATCTCTAAGGAACACCTTGCTATTCTTGCCAGGAGGAGGATGTGTTTGTGAAACACTGATGTGGGTGAATACACATAAACATTCACAGAAACATAAAATAAAATTGGAGAGCTTTAGTTTTGCAATATTTCATCATCCCACTGAATATCAGATGCTTTGGTTACAAACAGCCTTTGTTTTAAAGGATAAAGGAAATTTCCCAATTGAGATAACATTTTAAATTGCTTAAAGGTTTAGATTTTTGTGCAGTTTTAGCCTGCTGCATCCTGCTGTAGCTCCAGGTACTGCTGACATCTGTCTCAACCATACAACTAATCTACCAAAAATTATCTGCTTTGGATGTCCATTTTCCTCCAGAACTACTTCTCTTCAATGGGCTATTGCAATCTTTGGCCTGCTCTCTCTACACCCTTTCCAGAGAACTTGAATCCTAAACTGACAAATTCGCCTCCAGACAACTTTCTATTATATATTGTTTGAGATACAGGAAAGGTAATTTTCTTAATGCTCCATTCCTTCATTACTAGTGCATAATTATCTTTTTGCCCAAAGGAAAGGTAAACAATTGTCTCCATATTTAGAGAAAAAAATAGAAAATTATTCTCCAGATCTCATCCAAGTGCTACTGCTGCAGGCTTCAGTATTACTTTTCATTTCATTTAACCAGGAGGAATAGGAAGGCACCAACCACAACTAATTTCACATGATCACTTCATACCCTCTCCACATTACTGCCTGGACTCCTTCTTACAGTTGACTATATAGTACGTTTTATGAGCAATTCCTGCAGAGTGACAATATCATGTTCTTCCATTCCTCACTAGCTGGATGCTAAGCAGTCTGTATATGGAATTTAGCTTAATCAAGATGAAGAACAGAATATTTTGCACATTTACTTTTCAACCTCATCTGTCGTGTTCAAGATTCCACTCACCCACTGAGTTCAACAGAAATTAGGCTTCTAAATAACTGTGACATTCTGTCCTTACACATGGCAAAAATCTAGAAGATGTAAAGCAGAAGCTCACAGATATACACACATAATCATAGGAACATATTGGCTGAAAGGGACCTCTGGAAGCCATCCAAGACATATTGCAAGAAGCCGGTCTACAAAAAACACTAGACAGGACATTTTCGAGTCTTGGCTTTGTTAAGCCAGGACAGAATCAAGAATTAAACTTCCATTCCCCCTGGGGCAGCTCATTCCAGCACTACACCACCAAGCTGTGAATCAGATTTTTGTACTGGCCAGGCTTATAAACAGAGACATATTGCAACTGTTTCTTCCTGTCCTTACTGGGAAAAGTCTAGCTCTATTAATGTTATTACTTCTTCTAATCACTGTTGGTTGTAATTAGATTGCCCCTTCACCTCCTCCTCGTCAAAAGAACAAGCCCTCAAACTGTCCTCAAAAGTGGTGTTCTGTAAGCTGCTGTCAAAACTTTGAAACAGTCTCCCATCCAGACTGGAGCCTATAATGAAAGAGTCATATCTATTGTCCAGAATTTCAGGATTCTATTTCTTGTTTTTTCATATGTTTTATGTAAGCACAATAAAGAAAGTATACATTACCAGCATTCAAATGATATTTACCTCAACTGATTGAGGGAGAGTACATTTTACAGAGAGAAAAGTAAAACTGCTTTCCAGTTTTCTCTGCTGCTTAGTAATAAAAATTCAAGGAGGAAGGGTAGAAAAAAAAATTTGAAACAAATCATGAGACAACTGGCCAGATTTATTAGTGTCAAGAAGAACTAGGGGTAGAGTGAATTCCAAAACCTGTCCTAGGCCAGAGACAGCTTTCAGAAGCTTTATTACTTGTACCCTGTAGGATCACTGCTATAGCAATAAGACTTTGATATATTTAAACAGAATATTCACTTTCTTGAGCATACAAACAACATAAAATGGAGTAAGCTGCAAGAATGAAATAAGAAGTGTTGTGCAACTGCTTCAAAACACATTAACATAGGTCTGCTGCACAGTCAAAACTGCAGTGTAGTCTTTTCTCCCTTCCTGGCCCTCTGCCGTCTGTGAAAACAAGCATTAATACTTCCTTTTCTTTCTTCTTCTTTTTTTTTTTTTTTTTTTTTTTTTTAATTACATACAGAATCTTCCATTTTTAAGTGTCAATTAGTATTATATAGCCAACAAAAAAAAAAAGCCATTGAAACATAGCTCAAAATTCAAGATTTTATTATCAGACAGAAGTGAATGCACTTGTAAGAAATCAGAACATCTGCTTTATTGACCTAAAAAGATCTTTAAACAAGAGTGATAAAGAGTGATAAAGCAGTCCTGGGAGAGAATGACAAAGAGGGCTGACAAGCAATGGTAGCATTGGATAGCATGTATGAAAGGGAGCACAATCAACAAGTCAGAGCTTCAGTGACGTCATGAAAGATTTTTGCATGTAAGAAAGGAAGTATGCAATCCACCAAGGAAACACTCTGAGACCTTTTCCTTGGAAATCAGCATGCCAAGATGTCTCTGAAATGCTTGTACATTAACACTTGCAGCCTGGACAATAAAGATTAAAAAATTAGAATTCCAAACTTTTGTAGAATTGTAATATTAATTCTTTGATTCTATGATCTGTTTGCTGTTGTAAACATGGTGAGATGGCTTGCATGATCAGAGTGCTGTGATGGATATGTATAGACTCTTTGGAATGGATAGGCTGCCCTTGATGTGACTGTAGGATCAGGAGTACATAAAGCTCTGGCTGAAGACAGAGCCAATGCAGAATTTATTGGAAGGGATTAAAAAGCAGACCAACTCAGGAGATATCACACTGCTATATACTACCTGAAGAATAAGTGTATCAGGCCTCCTACAGACAGTTGGAAGTAGTCTTACATTCAGAAGGCCTGGTCCTAGTGGGGGGCTTCAATCATTTCAATATCTGCTGGAAAGACAATATATCATGGTGTAAGCAACTAAGGAGGTTCCTCACAATCAGAAATCATCTATATGCCACTAAGAATATGTGCTCTGCTGGTCCTCACACAGGAAATGGCATATTAAGTAAGATCAAGCCATTGCAACCTTATGCAACGATATGGTAGAGTTCAGGATCTGGAAGGGAAGACCAGGGGAACAGGCAAAACCACAGCCTTGGGCTTCAGAAGAACAGACTTTGGACACTTCAGAGATCTGCTTGAAGTGGTCCCATGACAAAAGAGCCAAGAGAAGTGAAAATCAAGAAGGCTGGTTAAGAGTCAGTATTCATCTTCCCCAAGATCAAGAAGAGTCCATCCCAATGAGCAGGAGATCAGGAAAAAATGCCATAAGACTTGTGATGATGAACAAGGAACACTTGGTAAAATTCAAACACAAAAATTAAGAATACAGAAGTTGGAAGAAGGGACAGATAACGTGGAAGGAATACATATATACTGGCCAAGCATGCAGAGATGCTGTTAAGAAAGCCAAAACACAGCTGGAGCTGAATTGGTCAAGAGGAGCAAGAAGGGCATCTACAGGTACTTAAATCAGAAAAGAAAGACTGGATAAACTGTAGGCTCACTGCTGAATTGGGAAAGAACCCTGTCAACATAGGACACAGTGAGAGCCTTCTTTTCTTCAGTCTTTGCTAAAAAGACCACTTTTCAGAAAGCTAAGAGCCTGAATACCAGGCCAAGATTGGATCTGGGAAGATTTACCTTTGGAAGAAAAGGGTCATGTTAGGTAACACTTAAGGAAACCAAATACACATAAGTACATGGGCCCTGATTTAATTTACCCATGAGCACTGAGGGAGCTGAATTTCACACGTAAATTCAGACTTTCCAAGTCTTTATGTCAATTTTTTTTTCAAGGAGACAGAAATGAATACTTCTGATAGAAAGACCACGGTACTCTGACCAAATTTCAACTCTGTGTGCCAAAGCGTGGATAGTACACAAAGAGAAGACTGCCAGAGTTGTTTTAACATTGCAACACAATGCATTTTCTCCAGCATTTTCTTGGAAATGGCAAGACTGCTTTGGCTGAAACTGTCTGGAAAAAACCATTAAATTTAACCAAAAACATCTAATTGTAAATTTTAGACTAAGAGATCAATATCTGAACAAGTTTCAGGTAAGTAAAGATGAAGACAGTGCAATAAGGAGGTTTGGTAAATCTCAATTATAGCCAGTGCTGCTAATAGCAGCAAAATGCAGCACCATATGAAGTCCAGGGAGCTAGTGATCAACAATGACACAGAAGAGCTTCAGCCAAGACACTAAGTTGAGCAGTAATGGAAACAGAGTGCAAGCCTTAAATTTGAAACAGACCAGAAGGCAGATCAGACTTACTCCTGTCCTTATACTCTCTATATAATAACTAATCTGCACTGCTACACTTACATATAATCACACACATGAAATTCTGAGCTGATACTTACTTTCAACAGAAGCAAGTATTTTAGTCCTGGTACGCTAACCACTAAACCAAGTTCAGTTAAGAAAATTCTCAGATTTCAATGATCATGAGATACAATTTAATGTAGCATCCATGTTGCTACTGTCTGCAAATATTGTACAGTATTATTCAATAATGATTTTTTTTTTTCCGAATTCTGATGGAACTAGGTCAACACATAGTGCATAAATATCTTTAGATACTATGTGAAAAGGAACATATAAGTAAAAACATTGCCACATAAGCTTTGACGCATAAGGTCATTACATTTGTATAGTCAAGAGTACAATTACAATTAAGAAAATAATTGTGTTTTATTTTTAAAAGAAAACAAACAAACAAACAAAAAACGCTGCATGTCTGTAGTGGGTGTTTCTGTTAAAAGGCACCGAGGCTCCCCTTTGCCAGCCTGACAGAGAGTTTCGAGATATATGCTGCCTCCTGGGAGCCAAGATCCAGAACACTGCTGAAAGGATGCCACAGCTTGTCAAAAGCATAGACTACTATCTGCTATTGCTTTTTTGTTTTGCCATGAGTGATACTGGAAGCTGGAAAATGGGCAGAATCAAAAAACTACAAAGCCCTGGGAGTGCAGATGAAGAAACACCGGGTGTTATCTTATTATCTTATTATCTTTTCTTCAGTTCTGCCATTTGGAAGAAAGAGAGAAACCAGAAAGAGAAGAATAATTCATACCAATTTCTGATGTCTGGTGCTGGCACAGTAGTTTGAGTTTTTCTATGAAGACTGTAACCTCCTGGGGAGGGATAAGATCCACCTGTCTGAAAGAGACAGGCCAGTGTGTGGCAGCAGATTGTGGCTGTCCAACTCAGTGAAGTGGGCTCTGAACTGAAAGACTTGGGAGGTAGGGCCCAAACTGGCAATATTCACACCATTGCAACCAAATGGGAAACAATCCAGGTGAACCAAAAGAGTGATAAATATTCCTTTGCTGCCTCCCACGACACAATCCAGAAGACTAGCCACCACAAGGGTGTACACTGCTATGGGAGAACTCTTCCATCCCCCTTAGGGAAACCTGCATTCTCTGCTCTCTCTTCTTCTTTGAAGTATCTGTATACTAGTGCTCACAGCATGAGGAGTAAACAGGAAGAACTAGAGATCCATGTGCAGTCACAGGGTCACTGTTTATTTGCAATCACAGAGATGTGATGGGAGTGATCATGTTACTTCAATGTTGTGATGGACAATTATGCACTTTTTAGGAAAGACAGACCAGAAAACTCAGTTGCTCTTTACGTGAAAGCAACTGGAATGTATCAAGCTTTGCCTATGGATCAATGAGTGGAGAGCTTACGGGTGAGAATTAAGGGGCAGGCCAATACGGGTGACAACATCATGGGTGGTTACTACAGGCAGCAACCACGAGATAGTAGAGTTCAACCACTTACATGGGAGAAATGAGACTGTAAGTAGAGTTGCAGCCATAGAGTTCAGAACAGCTGCATTTGATCTCTTCAAGGACCTGATAGGAAATATTTCATGGGTTAGAAAACTGGAAGGAATTGAGGTCCAAGAAGAGTTGCCTGACATTAAAACTTCACTTCTTCCAAACTGATCAATGCATAAATATAAAAAATTAGACAAAGGTGCCAGGAGATTCACTTGGATGACAGACAAGCTCGTGGAAAAACTCAAAAAAATCAAGTTTACAGAATGTGGGAAATGGCTCTGTTCACTTGAAAGGAACATAGGAACATTGTCAGGACATGCAGGAATGAGACAAAGAAGGCTAAGGCCCATTTGGAATGAAATCTCATGAGGGATGTGCATGACAACAGGATGTATGTCAATATAGAAAGGAGGATCAGGAAAAATTTGTGGGCCCTCTCGCAAATGAGGTTGGTGACCTGGAAATGGAGGACACTGAGAAGGCAGCTTTACTGAATACCTTCTTTGATTCAATCTTTACTGCTGAGATTGCCCCTTGGGAATCCAAGACCCAGGAGATAAGAGAGAGGGTTTGGGGAAAAGAAGACTTTTCCTTGGCCAAAGAAGATCCGGTCAGAGATCAGATAAGCAAGGGGAATACAAACATGAGTATGGTCCTGGGTCATCTTCTCTATGAGAAAAGGCTGAGACACCTGGGAATATTTAGCCTCAACAACAGAAGACTGAGGGAGAAAACTTACTGATCTTATAAACATCCGAAGGGTGGGAGTCAAGTGGATGGGGCCAGACTCTTTGGCAGTGCCCAGTGACAAAACAAGGGTCAATGGGCACAAACTGGAATACAGGAAGTTCCATGTGAACATGAAGAAAAACCTATTTACTATGAGGATGACAGAGTGTTAGACTGCCTAGGAAGGACGTGATTCTCCTTCTCTAGAGATATTCAAAACCTGCTAGGTCATTTTCCTGTATAACTTGCTCTAGAGAGCCTTCTTTAGCAGAGGATCAAACTAGATCTCCAGAGGTCCCTTACAACCCTATGTACTGAAGACAGTACTCCAGAAGTGATTTCAGGACTGCTGAATCCAGGGGAATAATCACAAACCTTAAACTGCTGTCTATATTCTTGTTGATGCTCCAATATACAAGTAGTTTTCACAGCTGAAAAGGCATGTTGCTGAGCCACATGTTGCCCGATGTATACACACATGCACACATCCTTTAGTCCAAATAGTACTGATGTAGCTCAGATCCACTTTGACACAACTGAAGAAAATAGGAAGTTATCTGCTTATCTTGCTCTGGGAGAATTGATCTGGCAGACTTATTTTATGTAACACAAAATACCTTGACCAGTAGGAATTCCCTTCATTGTGAAAAGATGACAGCAGCTCTGAAAGTAATGCCTCCCATCTTATTACGTTGGCTCACAACATCAGAGACAGATGGTGGTGGTATAACAGTAGATATAACAGTATAACAGGCCAAACCTTCCCATCAATATTGTTACATTTTTTTGCCATGTGACAGATGGCAGCATAGGGTCAGTCTGACAGAACGGCATCTAACATGGAAGTGCGTATGAAGCTGAATTCTTTTGTGTGGAAAAAATCACACCCACTGACATTGCTGAATATTTATGGAGACCAAACAGAGGATGTTGGCACAGGAAGGCATTTCAGACACTGCTTTTCAGCAGAGGTGACAGTGACAGTGGGACATCTCTGTTGGTGCAGATTTTTAAAGTGTGACTTACAGGCTCTTGTTCGTGGCTGGCAAAAGTTCATAACTAATGGTGGTGAATAGGTTGACAAATAATGTCCTCTAGCTGAGATTTTTTTCTTTATTAATAGTGTTATGCTCTTTTATCTGTAGTAGTTTCCATGAAAATAAATAGGAGGCATTACTTTCAGCGACCTACATATTGTCTTAGTGGTTATGTGACTCATCCATTTGCGTTTTGAAAAGCGATGTTCATCTCTTTTACATGTATGAGGGATAGCAAAGCACCTCACCTCTTGCCTTCTCCAAGGTAGTGTACTGGGAGAAGAAAAGCACTAAATAACTGATTCTAAATTATTAGATTTTTGGTGAAACAGGAAAATACAGAAAAAGCTGATGCTAGTTAATATCTGATCCCTACCCTCTATCATATCTCCCATTTTCTTGCTTAAATGAAGACTTAATTGTTTCAAATTATGTGGAACAACATCAACAGGGAATAGTAAAAAATCCTCACTGGAATGCCACAGGAGGTAAAGCAGGTTACAAATCCCCCATTCTGTTGGTTTAAAAATTTATATACATAATATATTTATACATAATTCTCCCAAGTTTAAAGTTGCTGATTTAATTATGCCATACTCAAGCCTGATTTGGACGGTCAACAGGTATACAAAGGGGAGGAAGACAGAGTAGATAATACTCTAAAATCGTTAATGGAATTAGAAATAAAACGGTTTGAGTATGGAATAGACTCTGGAGTTTATGGGATTAGAAAATATGGGTAATTCTACATAAATTTGAAGAAATATTTAGTATGTCCTTGGAGAAATAAAGTAGACATTTGAGATAAGCCAAATATACAAACTAAATATTAGTTTTTTTAAATTATTTTTCTTAACAAATGTAAAAGAAAATGTAGTATGGGAAAATAGTTGCAAATTTTTCCTGAATCTTCTTTTGTTGTTTTTTTTTTTAAATTTCTTACCAGTTTTGACACTGTCAAAAGTGATTGATAAAGTGGGATTTACATGAAAAGTTATGTGTAATGAAACAAGCAAAGAAAGTCTTTCAAGTATTTTGCTAATGCTTGAGTTCCTCCCACTAGAAAATTCAAAAAAGAAAGAAAAAAAAAAGTAAAGAAAAAAGAAAGAAAAAAAAGCAAAACTATGCAAGTAAAAATGACCCAAAGGAAATAAGTAAAGTGTGCACTAGAAGAGAGGAAAAGGAAATGGCAGCAAAGAATTATAAAAGGAAACTTTTATTTGAGGTGTTAAATTTGTGTAGGTTACTCAGAAAACATTCTCAAAATTTGCCTGTGCAACAATTCCTTGTATGGAAGTTAATCCAAATGAACAAGGCAACAGATATTTATCTTGGCATCGCATGTTCCTTTACACTCAGTGATAATTACTTAATAGTGGAAGAAGAGAGCTCCCATACTTGCTGAGGACTTGCAACCTCAGCTGGAGTCAATAGATCCTTGTGGAGGTGTTCTTTATCTAACCTGGTCCTCTCAGTTACCTCTAGGCAGAGAAGCAGACTCTCTCCAGACTATTTGCATCTGCATTCTCTACTCAGCTTGCAAACACATGACTGACAAGACTACACTAACATTTGTATTTCAGTATCGCTTTTCACCTAGTAAATGCTAATGCAAAGACTTCCAAAACCTATAGTTACCAGGCTGGTTTCTACACTCTATGCTGAATAGCTTGTACTGTTGCAAACAATAGTTGTATAACTGACATGACAGAGATTACTGCTTTTTATATACATATATATATATATATAATATACATATGTATATATGTATATAAATCCTAACCAAATTGCTACTGCTAGTTTCCAGAAGTCACCTCTTATTTTTCCCAGGCATTTCTGGAACTCTTTCTCATTCTGGAATTTTTATCTTACCTAGGGAAATATGCTTGGCTAGATTCACATTGCATAGAAGCTGGTCTCAATTTTCACACTTATGTACACCCCTCGTCCCTTACCTAACAGTGCCATGTTTATTTAACTCATCAAGACCTTACGAATAACTAAAATACCTCCTCTGTCTCATAATTCTCAGGAGGCAACCACAATACAAGGCCTGCTAAGTACTGCCCACCTGCATCAACACTCAATAGATTACTATCAGAAATTTTCTCACTTGTTTAGACTGATGTTTATTCTATTCAAGGATGATGGTATTTCAACAAGAAAGTCTACAGAAATGTCAGAATGTCTGTTAGGCCAGTGCTCAGAGCTCCTTGGCAGCTGTCACTTCCCGAGAGGCTTTCTAGTTCTTCAGCTATTGGATGAAGAAGGGTGTTGGATGAGAAGGTGTTAATATGTTCCCTGAACCCCAAGTGAAAGTACAGATTCCTCTGCAGCCTAAAGTTAAACACTGAGCTACTTCTGTGCTTTGCACCAATTTTGTTTAGGTAGATCCCCATTCAACAATTAGATCCTAAAGAGTTAAGACCTCTCCATACGCTAAAGATGATCAGAATAAAGTTCACCTCGTGGACTCTGTAGGTAGCCAGAAAAATAAGAGCTGAACATAGTCCTTTTTTGTGTACTATCTCCAACTTTTACTCAGAACAAGAAGCTGCCAATGGCAACTCTGCTCATCATTAACAGTAAAACTGTCAAGGACAATAGCATGTCTCATGAGGGAGGATCATCTTTGTGTTTGGCCTGGTCATCAAAATATCTCCCACTAAGAGGCAATTGACAGTATATTTGGCAGCCACTGTGACATGATGAAAGACATGGAAAAATAACTATCTATGCTAATAGAATGTGATGAAAGAAAAACAAGTGATAGGTTACCATACTCCACAGAAGCAAGAAAAAATTGTTAATTTGCCCTAGTCTTATGCATTTATTTAAGAGCACATTTTCTACAGTAATAATAATAATAATAAGCATGTCATATATATATATATTGAATGTATTAATCATTAAATGAGATGGAGCGTGTGTACATCTCTAATCTAAATGTTCAAGAGGCACTGGGTAGCTATGAGCTCACAGCTGCAAGTGCCAATTGCACCCCATGGTGCACTGCAGTGGCTATTGCTACGGAGGCAGGCAGCTAAAACCCTGCAGAAATGCATAACTGTTTATATCTGGGAACTCAAAGTAAGTTGCCAGGTTGAATTTGTAGGCTTTTGGGTCCGGGCCTTAATCCATCATGATTTATGATTTAACTTGAAGGCAGATTCATTTCCATTTCTGGATTAAATCTTACATGCTGAATCTTACCATCTAGAAATCAGGAAGAAATTGTTGAATATATTCGGATGAAGGCTTCCATGTGTAAATTTTCAATAGATCAGTAGTGATTGTCTAAACTTTTGCAAAAGAATGATCACATCAGCAAAGCAGGTTTCAGAGTCTGCCACTCAGGGAACCTGCTTCAGTACTTAATTTTGTAGAAACACATTTTTTACCTCTCCTACAAGGAAAAGCTGAAAAAGTTGGGGCTGTTCAACCTCGAGAAAAGAAAGCTGTGAGGTGACCTGAACGTGGCCTTTCAATATCTAAAGGGGAGCCACAGGAGAGAAAGGAGCAGACTGTTGTGACAGAACAAGGGGAAGTGGCTCCAAAGTTAAAGAGAGTAGATATAGGTTGGATACGAGGAAAACATCTTTTACAGTGAGGGTGGTGAGGCTGGAACACATTGCCAAAGATGTGATGGATGCCCCATCCCTGGAATTGTAAAGGCAAGGCTGGAAAAGGCTGAGCAACCTGATCTAACTGTTTGTGTCCCTGTTCATTGCAGGGGAGTTGGACTATATGGCTTTTAAAGGTCCCTTACAAGTCTACAGATTCTACAATTCTGTGGTTCTATCCTAGGAAACGAACATTTTCTAGGGTACAAAACTCTTTCAGTTAAATTAATGTGAGGCCAAAAAATCTGCCTCAGACAAGTTGCCACATCCTGCAGATGTATTTTGCTGTTGTAATCAAGGCCAGATAGTGGACTTAGGGTTTATGGAAGAACTGTTTTCAGGTCTTGCTGTACTTTAAAAAATTATCACTATTTGAAAGTATTTTTACTCAAGAGTAATTTGCTTCCTAAACTGGCATGAAGATTTCTCTTGAAATAGATGTAGCACAAGATCTTCTTCCTTAGTTTGTCTCGAACAGGTACCAAAGTTTACTGACATACTAAACTACCTGAAACACTTTTTATACAAAGAAGTGATACATCCATATTCTTGATCTTTCTGTTTGAAAACGAGCACAAATTCCGCAGGAAATTGCACAGAGAAAAATGAAGGGACAACAGAAACAATGTGCTGGAAAGAAAAACAATGTCCAATCTGAAAAACAAGAGTAGTGAAAAAGGAGAGAGGTCAAGAAGTAAAAAAGATACAATCATTGTAAAGCTATAGCTCAGTGAAGAAACAGTCTGAAATAAATTGTATAAAATTTCAGGTTTTGAGCAGCAGTTATCTGAAATTTCATGTTTAATTTAGCCTGCTAGCAGGATTTCTAGTTTTGTATATTAAGCCTTCTTCAGCCACTTCAGTGTGCTATTCCTCAGCAGAGATGTTTACAGTTTTATGGTTCTATGTGTTTTTGAATAAAATGAGGGAGAGGGAGTTATTACTACATTTGAGTTGTTTTACTCATAACTAAACACCACTATACCTTCAAACAAATTAGCAATTTGCTATCATTCTGCTTTTTTGTACTAAAATAAAAGTTTTTATCACCGTGGAAAACACCAGCAGTGTATAATATTAATCTCCAGTCTCCAAGGAGAAGGTAGCCTATATTAAGACTTCCTGAGTTGTGGCTCCTACTTGAGAAGTCAGTGAGTTTCCTACCTCCCAAAGCTATTTGCCAATGGACTTTTCACACACAAACAATCCAAGTTTTCTAAATTTAGCTTTTAAAGTGCTATTTTTGTTCCCACAGCTATGTCTCCATGAAAACTCAGTCTTGCATTACAAGCTATGGAATGCAATTCATGCAAGTAAGACATGCTAGAAATGAAGCTTTTAAGCAAAAAAAAAAAAAAAAAAAAAAAAAAAAGACAAGATTTCTAAAATTATTCCAGGGAATAATGACAGTTTTGTGTACTTGTATAACACACTAGCCTTTAATTCTACTTTACTGCCGTAGTTTGCCCAGTTTGTTGAGCAAGAACAGAAGCAACTGCTTCCTTCAGAAATTTGCATGCAACACAAATTAAACAAGAAAGGAATTGCATTGCTTCGAAACTCAAACAAACAGAAAAAATATTAATTATAAAAAACAACAATAACAAAACCAATAAGAAATTTCTACTTCAAGTTGGGGATCTCAGCTTATTGTTAGAGACTACTAGTAAATAATTTGTCTCTAAAAAATGGTAAGGCTGTTTTAGCCACTAGCACACCTACAGCAAATGACAGGTATGGCAGTGATCTGCTTTGTGACACTAAGTTTCTGTTCAGATCTCCCTCTCCAAATAATTATGTTTAAGCCCTCAGCTGCATGTGAACATTCTGCATCCCTGAGGTGAGCAAACCTCCTCCCCTTCCCCCAGCTTGAGGAAGGGAGGGGTAGGCTTATTTTGGTGTTGTTATTTTACGAAAGAAAATATCCTGTGAGAACAGTGTGGTACAGTATTATCAGCTTAGATCTGTTTTACAGAAATCCAACATGGGTAAAGGTTCCCCACTCCCTTGTAAATTTACTTAAGAGCTGTTTATGACTTCTCAGTATTGCACATAACCACTTCAAGCCACAGCTCAGCCACTAGAGTTTACCTTAGCTCGGCTGGTTTGCCAAAACAGTAGGCAGTGGGACTCTGAGAGAAACAGGGCCTCTGCAAGACTCGATAATTTGGTGGCTTCCTTACTGAGGGCTAGCACTGGCTTCCTTCCACAGAGTGCTGCTGTGCTAATACAGGTGCTCAGATGACAAACAAAAACTACACATTCATGATGAGTGAGTAACAGAAATCTTCCCCCTATCCTCAGCCCTCTACCATCAAGCTCAGCAAAAAGGCTGCTTCCACAATCCAGCAGCAATTGCCTTTATAGACACTTTTGCTTTTGTGGCATGTAAACATCTATGTGCACGCATGCATCTCTCTGTCAGAGCTGCCCATGTCCCAAAGCAGGGCAGCAAACCACTTTGACAACTCTTTGGAAGTTTGCAGTAAACTTTGTGAAACCGAGACCAGAGAGACTAGTATATAGAGACAGGAAATAGTACAACCAGCTCAGTGACAAGTAGCTTTGCAACATTAACTAGACAAGGATGATGTTATCACCTCTGTTCATGCAACCAAGGAAAAAAAGCAGAAAGCAAAAGCAGGAAAGAGAAGCTCAGTTCTTTGGTCAGAGCAAGCTAAGCATGAGACTTATAAAAAGCAATTTGTATGATTTTCCCATGGCATACTGATGCCAGGCCTGTATCCCTCACACTCCTGTAGCAGCACAACACAACCTTTCCACTTTGGAGACGGTCAGGAGACTGCTGTAACCCACCAGAGTGGGAAGGTCCTGCAGATCAGTGCATCGCTATGGCCCGTTAACAAGAGATCCCATTTCTTTTACTTCCACCTGGCATGTACCTGTGGACATGGTCATAATGGCATGAGGATAATGAACCCATTCAGTCTGGGATGAGGCAAAGGGGCTTGCCCTCATTCTACTTTGTTGCCTTGACTTGCACAATTCCATCTCTCTTCTTCCTACTAAAAGCTACTTCTACTTACAGATTTTCCTACTTAGCAAGACAGAATTCAACAGTCTCCTCCACATCCATAAAAAGCCAAACAAAAAATCAATTTCCTTTTGAGTTTTTGAGTTTTTTTCTTTACACCATTGTCCTGTCACTGAGTAAATTTCTGTGATCTTTCCTGCACTACTTTTAGTTACTAAAGCCATTAGCCTGAACAACCTATTATGCTGCAGCCTCCTAAGCTGCCATTTTTAATTTCCTGTGTCAATTTCCAATTGACATTCCTCTTGTACTTCTTCCTGGATTTCAGAGCAAATACAATTGTTCCTGGGATGCAATGCAAGGCCTTTTTTCCTCTCTTGTAAATCCTTTTCCCCTGAAACCTATTGTAGTTTTATGCCCGACTGCAAGAGTTCTATGTAATAAACTTCCAAAGAGTAGTCAAAGAGTTTTTCTGAATAAATAGAACAAATTTCCTAGCTAATGATTTTGTCTATACTAAGGCACATCTTAAACTACCTCCTTGTGTCTCTCAGAGAAACTTCCTGCCTGCAGCTTTGCTCCAGTTTTATTTATTTGTTTATTTGTTTTATTCTGTACCAGCAGATGTGTATTGTAGCTGATATACAGTGGAACAACAGTGACATCCATTGGCTGAAATAAACCCAAACTAGAATGGCTCAATTCATATGAGTTATTTGTAATGGAATAACAAAGTTTGACAAATTCTTCTACCCCATTTTTATGTGATCTATAATTATTGATACATTTTACCTAACTCTTAAATTGTTTTAAATATTTTTTTCTCCCTCAGGCCTTGAATGAGAAGCAATCAGTAAACTTACCTTGCATAGGAGATAAGTAAGCACCAACTGTCAGATATCAACAACTGGAGAGAGATTTCATTTTCTTAATATTCCTATACTGAAAGTTCAACAGCTCAATTGAGTACTAAAGACACTGGAAAATATCTTTGAGGCACACATAGAATTATCTACAACTTTCTAGCTTAGAAAATACTATCCAAAGGCTAGAACTTTGCTCCATTGTGAACAAAAGATACCGAAGTCTTGCCTCTCTCTTCTTTGTTCTTCACTCGCCAGCCCTTCAAAGAAGATATTTCCTTTAGTCTTCAGTAGCTATAGCAGGAAATTGCTCAAAGCTGCCAGCAGCTTAAGAAGCTATTCACACCAAAAGCAGTTGTAGCATTCCAGTTGTGCTTGCATTCTCACTCTAAGTACAGAGGGAGTGCAAGTTTCCAGATTTCTGCTGGCTCATTGAAACTCAGCATGAGCCACCAGGGATGCCGATCTGGTGTGAGCGATTGACTAGGACACTGCTCATCATGATGGCGAAGACTTTTTTTAATGCTACCAATTTCACAAGATAGACTCCTTATTTTGAAAGGTATTATTCTTAACCTCAGAAGTATGGCTCTTTATTCTCAGATTTTAAAACTAGTCTCATTAAAACACAGGAATTTCTTTGAAATCATTTACAAATCACTTCAAGGTACACTACATTATCTGTTACCATCTCTTTTATGCTGCAGGTTTGGGGTTATCAGTCACTTCTATTACTAATAACATTATGTTTTTCTCATAATATCCTCTCTCACAGGATATTAACATGCCACTGAGTTTATACAGTTGTAACTCCTCAAAAAATTATAGCCAAATATTAAGGACAACTTCTTATCTATATATTAATTGACCTGTTATAAGAACCAGAAAACTGCAAACTTAAGTGCGTATTGCAGGACACTACATGAGAGAGGGTCAGTGTTACACCCTTGTTACTGATCAAAACTTTCATTAAAATAGAAGTATGCTTGTATTGCAAAACATCTTTTCTTCAGAAACCTGAGTTGATGAATGGAATTACATTACTCTTTGTTGTTGTCTCAGGCTTCATTAACCTAAGTGTTATTGAGTATACTCTAATTAACCTGGCTAGACTGTTAATGTTTTCTTGAGTTTGATACAACAATATCTTTCTTCATTTATTTTCTTTGCTGTTCTACTATTTACTAAAAAATCTGCCAAAACTTCCCAAAGAGCTTTTTGGTAACTTTTATAAATTTTTTTTTTTATAGCTGGATTTCTCAGAATTTTTATTATTTGTGTTACACTACAAAATTTCCCCATTCCTTATTTTTTTATTTACACTAAGTGAGGGAGTGAAACATCCCTGCAGTAGCTATTCCACATCACCAGTGTTTTAAATAAAGCTTGTATCCTCACTTGTGATATAAATAAATATTCTTTCTTCTTGCTTCTTTGAAGAACATAACAGTACTATCCTTAGGTCCTTCTCTGTCTTGCTACTCATAATTCTAATTTCCAAGCAATCAGAATAACGACTAGCATAGATCATCATATTCACTCTGCTGTTTGCTGCTTGGATACGTATCAGAGTTCAATGAGCCCAGTTTAACGTGCAATTTTTAGTGAACAGTTCATGCCTGAAAGCTTACTGGGGAAGGAGAAACTGTACTTTGTCACAAAGTCCTTATCAGATGACAGTGTGCTCAATGTATTTTGGGAAATGTATACTGATTATTGCACAATGGAGATATGAATCACCTCAAGATTACACCTCAGAATTACTCTGATAAGGGCTACGTTTTACTGCATTAGCCTCTATATTTATAAACATCTTTCCTACTTCTTACTTGTGCATCTGAATAGCTGCTGACTGCTTTAGCAGTATCCATTTTTTCCTCCTTCTTCCTCAATAAGCGAATACACATGCTAATTTATTTACCTAAGATTAACAATGGTTTGTCTTGAAACCAGCGTTAGCAACTCAGTTTGTAAAGGACACTACCACTCAAAGAGCACAACAGATCTATCTTCAGTATGACAGTCAATGTTAATAATGTAAGCTTTAAACTAGCCAGCATCATCCTGATTAAAAAATTTGGCTATGGCTTATACAGGCATCCAGAAGACTCTTAACACCAGTTTTTAAGAAGTTTTGTTCTGTTTATTTCTAACACTAAACAAGCAGTTTCAAACAAACAATTATTCCAATATTTTCTACTAGAATTGTCAGCTGCTTAAATCAAATTAGCTAAGTACAGAAATATATGTAGCAAGCTGCATGAATTTCTCCACTATGCTGAGCCAGACTTACCAGAGAAGATAAAATAAGTATCGTGTTTACTCATTTTGGGCAGATAAGGCAGAAAACTTACTCATTGGCAAGCTGGAGGAACGTGGTAAAGTAGGAGATTGATAGAAATAAAGAAAAATGTAAAGATTTACTATTCCATAACTACACAATTTCATTTTGGAGATCTATTTTCTGGAGTTATGCTACTACACTAAGTGTCTCACTTACAAGAAACTAAGAAATTTAAAACACTAAGGTAACTCTAGAGTCAGATTGAAGCTTGTTTAAAGCTGGGCTGGGGCTTCAAAAATTCTGTGATTCTGACCTTTTCATAAAAATTGATAGTTATCAGAAAAAGAGTGTTATAATTTGTTCTATCAAAGATTATTTGTTAAGATCCACAGGTATTCCAGTTAGGATCTTTTATGCATAAGAAAAACAGACTTTCCAGTTTATATTTTAACTCAACAGCCACATCAAAGAAATCAATTATTTGCATAGTTCTGTTTGTCTCTTATATGGAAGGAAAAGTCTGTTTATGAATGCTTCATGAAATAAACTGCTGTGAATGTTGATTTAAGCTTGTCACTGAGAACATTACTCAGAGGGACAGATGATGAGATGATGAGCAACATTCTCCAGTTGCTGTCTTCATGTTATGCTGGAGACATCTGAACCTGATCTAAACCTGGACGTGGCTGAGAATCCTGACCAGGTGTAAATGAAGGGAAATCACTGCCAAACTATTTGGCATTCTGAAAGTGAGTCATTTATTTGGCTTTAAAAATCAGTAGGCTGCTTGAATAGGGAAACAATACTCCTCAACAACCATCATTCTTCAGGTCCATCTTTGAACTGCAGTTTAGTATCACAGGGCCATACAGTGATAGGAGTTAAGCAGTGCAAGTCATAAGTATTCTTTGAGTATATGTGGATAAAGCTTCTCTCGCCGGTTAAACAAAACATGCAGAAATTTATCTCTCAGTGGAGCCTCTTGCAGTCTTCTGCACCATCTTGTACAGTAAGTGTAAGCAGAGGCCTCCCCAGACTCCAGGCTCAAAAGATGAGTGTACTATTAAAAACTGATTTGAGGTGGAATGCTTTTCCGAATTGAAGCCAGAGAGAGCAAACAGTACATCCTCTCCTATTTAAAAGAGATGTTCTTTTAAATTGTTTTTAATTTCCCTGATGCTCTCTTTCACTCGTCTATCTTCTACTTAAAAGGATATTAGAAAAAAAAAAAAAAAAAAAGATTTTTATTTAGTGAGTTCATCTGATCCCTCTCTGATCTTTCAGTCTCCATGAGTAATCCCTGGTAAGAGGAAAAACAATAACTTTTCTACCAACAGGATGATATATTTAAGATAATCTCACGCAACAGAATAAGGAATAAACACAGATGTTCTCCAAACTACATCCCAGTGTCTAAGAGGTGGTAAAATACTTCCTGACTGACATACAAGAATAACAGTTTCATGATGTTCCTTTTGACTAAAGCAAATATAACAAGTGTCCAGCACTCCCTCTTGCTACATGTTTAAGAGATTTGCTGTTGTATTTGCTATTAATTTACTAGCTCTTCCTCTTTTATGCTAAAAGCAAGATGTGTACTTCTGGTGTACATTAGAATTTCCACCTCCACTTACCTCTCTACTTCACAACCCTTGGGATGGCTCTCCAGCAATATGAGTGGGCATCATCACTGGATCAAAAGAGGAAAATACCTATTAGTCTATTTAACAATGACTGTCATCACAGACAAGAAAATTCAGGACCAGAAATATAAGGCTACTTAAGACAAAACTCTGATGCACACTAAACTTCCAAGATAAAAAACACAGCACTGCTACATAACACTATTTCTATAAACACATTAAACCTGGCTTGTACTAAACAGCAAAAGGATGAGCCAGCAGTGTGCCCACTTGGCCAAGAAGGCCAATAGCACCCTGGCTAATATCAGGAATGGTGTGGTCAGCAGGATGAGAGAAGTAAACCTGCCTCTGTACTCTGCATTGGTGAGGCCTCACTTCGAGTACTGTGTTCAGTTTGGGGAAACAGAAAGAACATTGAGGTGCTAGAGCAGGTCCAGAGAAGGGGAACAAGACTTGTGAAGGCCTTGGAGAATATGCTCTACGAGGAGAGACTGAAGGAACTGGGGCTGTTTAGTCTGGGGAAAAGGAGGCTGAGGGGAGACCTTATTGCTCTCTTCCAATATCTGAAAGGAACTTACAGTGAGAACGGGGTTGGTCTCTTCTCACTGGTGGCAAGTGACAGGACAAGGGGAAGTGGCTTCAGGTTGCACCAGGGTAAGTTTAGGTTGGATATCAGGAAAGAACATCTTTAGAGAAAGGGGTTGTTAAGCACTGGAATAGGCTCCCCAGGGAGGTGGTTGAGTCACCATCCCTGGATGTGTTTAAAAACCATTTGGATGTGGTGCTCAGGACATGATTTAGCAGAGAGTTGTTAAAGTTAAAGATATTGAAGGTCTTTTCCAGCCTAAGTAATTCTATCATTCTATGATTCTATGATATTGAATCAGGTTTTCAGGTGTTGCTAAGGCTGAATAGGGTGTCTCAAAAACCTAGGAACCTAGTAGGTTCCTACTATATCTTCTGGGAAAGAGGAGCCAAAGATGGAATAGCCTAATAAGTTCTTCTGATCTGGGGCCCAGGTCACCTGATGTTTCAGTGTAGAGCTGAGGACTTCCCTCAGGAAAGATAAATCCAGAAAAGCACTGCAAAGCAGACTTAGCAGTGGTCAAAAATGGAAGGAAGATACATTATTATGAATAAATGTTTTTCATGCTTGACTTTTTTCACCTCCATAACCTCCTGTATCGTGAAGTCCTGCAGTTTATTCTTACATGGTATGAGTAGTAATTCTTGGTTCTAAACCAGCTGTCAGAACTGAAGCCTGTTATGAAACTGTGAGAAAACCAGGATAGACATTTGCAAGAAGTGACCAAAAAAAATAAAAATAAAAAAGAAAAAGGTGAATCCACCTCCTTCTTTATTTCCCCCCATACTTCCTTTTTATTCAGTAGTTCAGTAGATTCTGGACAGCATGGATGCACCACAGATTTTCTTAATTATAACCATTTCTTCTAGAAGCTGTTTTATCCTTGAACATATATTTTCATAAGTTTTCTCAGAGGCGTTAAGCTATGTTTCTTGAAGAAGCAAAATTTTGACACAAGCTACTGGCACTGCTAAGGGGAATAGTTGCCTTCTGTCCTGTAGAAAAAGGTTGTCTCTACACCAACACTCCAGCCAGGAGCTGAAAGATAACTACAACCATGGCATACTCTGTTTCAACCACCCGTCATCAAGAGAACATGGTTTGAACAAATCTTTTACTTAGCTTCTAAGCAAACATGAGCCATATGTCTCAGCCCTATCTCTTCTCAAATGCTACTTCCTAGACTTCTACTTCCCTGCTGACAGCCTCTGTTTGTTAGCACACTGGTACGTGCACTATTCACTGTAAACAAGGACTAGTATTATTTACAGTGCTGTAACTGAGATCAAAGTGTCTTTCCCACACATCACCAAAACAAAGATAAAAACAAAGTTTATTTTTGCATGGTGTCAAGTCTTTGGAGTCAATTAGACTAGTTATTATTTGCAGATGTCAAGAAAAGAAAGCCTGATGAGGATGTTAGACAAGGTCATAGGAATAGGATGATTTGCTTGCTGACATGCCTAGGGAGAAATATATCTTCATTCCATAACAAACACTCTGACAGCAACTAGTGTACTGGCTGATATGATGAATAGAAGTTGTAACGGCTGCTCATGACTGCAGAAGAAGATTTGACTAAAAAGATGGAAAAAAGGTTAATCAGTTGAATCTATGAGTTCAAAATGAGTGAGCAATGGAAGGTTGTTCACATATGTTCACATATGCGGAACATGTTTAAAGAAAAGATCATTCTGCAACAGATAAACTGAAAATCACGAAAGTAGAATGCTACCTTTTCTCCTCCTACCAGAATCCAGTCAGACAATTTGAGTTATGATACAAAAGTTTTCAGATACTGGCACAGTGGCATCATACATGAAATGAAATCAAGTTTTTCCATATTACAGATTTAATCCTGCTTTCTGGTCCTGATCATATTCTTTGCCTATGCAGTGTCATAAACAGACTTTCCTCATGACGAGCTTTTATCCTCTGTGTGACCTCTTTTCCCTACATACTGAGTGGGGAAAGATCAATTAAACCTTTGAATAGTAACTATTTTTCCAGAAACTTTTCAGTTTACTGATTTGACTAAACCCAACTAAGCTCTCAGCAGCGAAAGTTTTAAAGTTTATTCAAGTGGAATGGTAACATTTCCTTCAGAGGAATCACCAGTACCATGTAGGGCTTTCACAGTGTTAAGTAGAAAATTGTTATTCAACTTTAAAGATAGAGAATCAAAGGGTAAGGATGTTCACTATCTTTACATGGTACTGTCCCTACTGAGTAATGGGTACAGTTCATTCAACTGAGAGTCAACAAAGAGATGATGTTTTGTATAAAAGTACAGTCTGTACACAGAACTGAGGCTGTAAAAGATTACCACCTGAGACATAGAATGTAAGCCCAGAAGAACACAAGATCAGTTGATGTGTTTATACTAAGACAAATTCTTTCTTTAAACATAGGGAGTACAATTAATGGAAAAAGAAGGAGATGAAAGTTATCAGAGCTCTCTGGCCCCAGTAACAGTCAAAACTAAATATACTCTGTAGAACAGGTGACAAAGTATAATGAAAGTGACAAAGGAAAACACATGAACTGGGAAATATTAAGTGGGTTGAATGCTACTTACAGGATCAGTTGCTTGGGCTCTAGTGAGGAGGTCTCAGATCTAACCAATACATCAGAAAGCTCTTCATCTCCTCTCACACGCCCTTCACAGAGAAAGGAAATAAGAACTTTTCAATTTATCTAAAAGCTACCAGGTAAAACAGAAAATTCAAGTGAACACAAACAAGCTTGGGTCAGAAAGTTGATACGGAGTTTAGCCAACAAGTAATTAAATTTCAACATAGAACTGAATAATTTTGTCATGAAATCTAATATTTCAGAGGACTAAAGATATGTACATATGTAAAGATATGTAAAGAACTATTCAAAAAATTTGCCTCTCATATTGTCTACATCTTCCCAGTTCAATTAACATCATATAGTTGGCGCTAACAACATGCAGAGTTCTTGCCATCCCAGGAGGTGTTCAAGGCCAGGCTGAATGGGGACCTGGCAACCTGATTTGGTAGGTGACAATCAACCCATAGCATGGCTTTGGTATGAGATATCTTCAGAGTCACTTTCAACCTCTGTTCCCAAGAGCTGCTCTTCTCTACTTTTTACAATCATGTTTCCCTGCTATTTCCTAAGTACAGTCTTTCTTCATAGAAGTTACAAAATATCAGAAATGTTTTTTAGTGGTTGTGCATTAGAACCCAAGACAGTTTCCAGAGGAGGCTGGAAGATCTGTGAACCTTCTCTTAGAAATAAGGGATAGATGTGAAAGTGTTTTGTGAGACTAAATAGGACTAATTGTTCTGGGGGAAATTGGCAAACTTATAACTCAATTGGATTAAATAAGTACATTAAAACTATTGATTTATAGCTAATTTATCTATTTATGTTAAATTATCTCAAATTGCTCCCAGTAGAAGAATATGATCCAAAATACTTAAAGAAAAGCAAAAAGGTTTCTTACTCAATATTAAAAATGTTAAATATTTTGAGAAGGGAGATTGAAGGGAAAAGTGCCATGAACACATGACACAATGTCTGAAGTTAGTGCAATCCATATAAGCATAGTGGCATTTGGCCATTGAAGCAACCAATTTCCCCCCAAAGTAGCAGTATTTTAAGTATTTCTTACTGGAATTTACTCCCTATTCTACTAGCCCAGCATATCCCGTCATTACTTGAGCATCAGGGCATGTTGCCAGTTCAACTTTCCCAGGCTTTTCTAACAGATTAATTCCTGCTCTTTTCAAGTCCTGACAAGCAGAAGACACACTTTATCTGCTTAAAATAATTAATAACTGGTTATTTATTTTTTATTACTTTAAAGCTTAAGGACATCAAAACAAAGTAAATAATTGATTTTCTTTTAATTTAATAAAATTATACTAACTACATAGCAAGGAATGTTTTCCTCCACAGAGGTTAAAGGGAAGGTCAAGACTACACGACAGCATTCCATTTTGAATTTTGTACTTATGAACTAAAGAAATATGAATGAAGTACACTTCTAACACCAGTTATCCACCCAACTCCTTGGTTACAACCACACCCATTGCCATGGAACAAGTGTTTTTCTGCTTCCATCCTTCTCTGTGCAGCATTAGTTTGTGTTTATCTGATTGTTAACTATACCAGTTCCTCCACTGCACGCCATATGTGTTGTCCACAACAATGTCATTTAATAAAATGATTCTCTATCCACAGTTAACAGCACCAAATTAAAACATCTTGTTTTTAAGCTACTAAAGAAAGAACTGCAAAAACAATCCTTTTCAAGATACTAGCACTTAGAGTAAGGATTGGAGGGTCCTGTGCCACACTGCTGTGTGGTCCACCAGAGACTGCAAAACATATTCTGTCATACTTGTTTAAAAAACAAACAAACAAACAAACACAAACACACAAAATACACAAACAAGAACAAAAAAATTGTTACCAGTTTTCAAATAACATCCTCACTCTAATAAAAGATAGTTCTATTCAGGACCAGACCTGAAGGAATGTTACTCATAATCTACATTGAAATCAATCAAGCCAATCTTGTGAGAAATCCTTACTTTCAAAATAATACTATTTTTTCCTTATCAAGAAGTATTTGTGTCAAAGTTGAACCATTTTTAAAGAATAAAGCTTTTTCAAGTTAATATCAAATAGTAATTGTTTGCTTTTTCCCCCACTGAGTTATGCAGTACCAGCTTTCTCTCCTCTGCACTTGCAGTCTGGCTCAGAGTTGTTTTCCACTTCCACCCTCTTTCTGAAGCATCATTGCCTCTGCCTTCACCCACCCATTGAGCGCTGGTTGTTTTTCTCCTGAGGGAAACCTCAGCTCTGAATTTCATTTCTCCCTTCTTTCAAAGAGTCCTTAGTCCGTCACATGAGAAAGCAGAAGTTACCAGATAGCATTTATGTTAATCTTCAGAACAGTGGGATCTGTTATTTCTAGCCAGTTAGCAGCTCACCTCATCTGTCTTCTAGTAATTAAGTATTTACTGAACACTGAACTAAAGAGAAAATGGGCCTGAAGGAGGTAATGATTCTTAGGATCTCCCAGCTCTAATATGTTAGTGCTGTTATAAGTTAATTAGTTTATTCTCACTGGATTTAGTAAATGAACCACGAGCATGAATACAGCATTTCATGAAGCACTGCCATCATCTCAAACTGCTTTGAAACCCACATGCCAATTTAATCACCTTGCTGCAGTTTGATCTGCTGAAGACACTGCATCATCATTCACTGCCCTTTGAAGGCATGCAGTGTAGCAAGACCTTTCAGGAATTCTTCCAAACAAATTACAGTGACTCAGATTTGCAACCTTATCAGAGATGACCATTGAGTAACCACCAGGTTTCAGCTGTAACACAAGCAATCAAATGCTTTTTGAATAACATTCTACTACAGAAGTGATTTCAAAAAGCTGGAAGTGCTTGAATATTCATTGTTTTGTGGAAATTCTGTAGCTACTCTTTTAGTGGCTTCCTAGTACAGAGCTATGTAAAACTGATGTAGAGTCTAAATAAAATTGTTTTTCATAATTATGAGTAATGTTAACTTCATGTTCCAATGAAAACAAAACAATACAATCTGTTATTCAAAAGGCTACTTTAAAGAACTGAACTTAGAATAAGGTTTTCCATTTCAAAACCATGCAAATGTAATTACTATCTCAAGTAAAATTTTGGGCAAAAATGGTGGCACTGCATTTTGTCAAATGGAAATTTACCAGGTTTGTCTGGGACAAGCTCTTGTGGGTAACGAGAAGTGCTTCATTTCCAGCTCTGGGTGCTGAAAGCATCTGTGACTTTCCCTGTTATTTTCTAACACATGTATGCAACTTGGACTATGCTCTGGCTGCCAGTAGTACTCCTTGTGCTCCACACTGAAACTCCAGCTCTTGACTATCTTCTGTTGCTGGACTGCAAATGTGAGGAACTTCGAGTCACAGAAATCCTTATGGCTTTTTGCATTTAATCCTTTAAATCCAATGACATGAAACCCGCTGTTTTACAATGCATATCATTCCCAGTTCTCAAGCCTGCTGATTGGCTTATTCACACTGAATCACATCTAGTCATTTCAACTGTTTTTTGTCTTTATGTACTACTACTTTGCATTTGTGCCAATTTCTCAGGCATTTTGTGCGAAGAAAACAAAAGCTTCTGTACAGGAACATGAACTGGATTCATGCTTCAAATGAAAGCCAATTCCTTTACAACAAAAATGTTAACATCTCCAACATTTTTATTTTTTTAAACCTCACCCCATTATCTTTGGCACACTTTCCATCGTTTGATCTGCCCAGGAATAAAAGTAGTCATTAACACAGCAGTGTAACGATTTGAAGTCTATCTCCTGAGTTCTCATAACATTTTTTAACATGTTTTGAGGAAACTCTGCATGATGTCACTTCATTTTGTGAAAAACTTGCAGGTTGAGTGTTTATAGGAACAGTGACTGCAATTTCTGCCAAATGCAGTGTCAAGTGGAACAATGCAAGCCTTTCTGCAGATCTAGGCATGCACTTGCCCTTCCCAGGTAGGTCCTGCCAAATGTACCAAACAGTGGTGCTAAAGTTGGGATCTTGAACTGAAAGTGACAATAGGGTGGAAAACACATTTCCCAACTCTTCACATCCCCAGACTTCATAGACTCATGGAAGCGCTAGTTAAAAAGTCACTCCACATACTGTGCTTTGTTTTGTTTTGATTGGAACAGGAGGAAAATTATGCAACAAACATAAGCAAGTCCCACTAAAAGCCAAGTTGACACTGGCTTTTAATCACATCTCCCACTGGTGATCTGTTCAGTGCTCTGGTGGGACAACTTTTCATGCTCTGCCAATGAAAAATCAAATCGTAAGTAGGTGACAAGAGCAAGTCTGTGCTCTATGTCAGAGGAGCAGAATTTTTTTACTTTTGCTGAAAGGAGAGAAAAAGAAATTGCTGTTTCTGAAAATATTTAAAAGCATCTTTCTTCAGAAAAGAAATTTTTTTATGGATTTATTCTTCCAGGATACTCATAGAATCACAGAATTGTAGGGGTTGGAAGGCAAAGAACAAGGTCTAGCAGCACACCTCTGGTTGGCTGCATTACCCTCCTACTGAAAAAGTTTCCCCGTTTATCCAAGCAGATCTTGCCAAGCTGTAATTCACAGTCCCTGCCCCTTGTTGTTTCATGTGACACTACCAAAGTTAGTGTTATTACCTTTACATTTAGAATCATAGAATCACAGAATCACTCAGGTTGGAGAAGACCTTACTATCCTCCTCACCAAATTATACACAGTTTGCTCAAACTCTCTTCTAGAGCCCTGTCCAATTTACTGTCCTTTTGTCTCTGTTATTTTTTCACTTCTTCTGGAAATTGGGAGCCCAACCAAACACTATTGCAGCTGAGCCTCCCCATCATCAGAAGTGAGAGCAGAGCCAGAGAAGAAGATATTTCACTCCACAGTCACATGTGACGTTGTTGGGCTGTGTTCACATTAAGACCAATGAAGGAAGTGGGATGCTTTAGGTCCTCTTCCCACCTTCAGAAGTGTGTCTGTAGAATACATTCTCATATAATTTTATTTGAACAAAAATACATTGTTGCAAACATTCTTTTTTTTTTTGTTCGTATCTCAGATATCTTTCATTCCTTTCTGTTCTCATCTCTTCACACAGATAGCACTTCACTGATTGTTTTCCCCTTCTAGCATGGAAATTAATTCCCAGAGAATTAAGGGAAACAAATTACTGTGTATTATGATGTTGCAATTTCTAACCACAGGATTCAGCATCAAGAAGTAAAGAACAATTATTGGAACATTAGGGCTTAACTAAATATTTCAATGTTTGGCAAGGCATTCCTACGAACTGACAAGGAAGTAAACTTCACATTTGGTAGCTAGAAAATAATGTGAACTGTTTTAGGACTTAGAATTTTAGTAACATTATGAAGTTTTTTATCCTAAGCATTCTGATACTAAAATGTAACACTTCAAAGTATTAATTATTCTTGGACTCATTTCCTGGCATTAAAGCATATAGACTTCAAGGTATATACTTCATGCTTTTCAACTATTTTCGTAATAGTTCAAAACTTTTTTGACCAATAGAGTTTTTATCAGTCGCCCCAGCAACTGTGCTCAGAGAAAAGCAAAAGTGCTGGCCCAGAGTTTCACTGATACCTCTTTCCACTGAGCAGAGCAGGAGAGCACCAGAAGTATTAAAGATAGAAGTCCAATTTGCAAGATTCAGATATTTGCCTGCTCTCAGCCCAGAATACACCAAGCATAAGGAAACAACTCGTGTCAGTTGAAGAGGAAGGACTAGTTTTTGCTGGTATGAAACATACAGTGCCTCTGGAAGAGCAGGAATGTGGTGTTGTTTTGAATACAAGAGGTGAGGCTTTCAAAAGATAAGTAAATGTTGAAAGTGAAGACATTAAAACCACTCAAAAAGGAGATTTCTCAAAACAAATTCTATTTTGCAAGGTCTGAGGTTTCTAGATTGAAAGATTATATAAATGCTGAAGCAATGTATAAAATAGAATAAATAAAAAAATCTTGTCTTTGTTACTGTCCTTTCCATATGTCATGGTTTTACAATTTTTGGTTATCAGTATTCCACATCATAACATGTGGTGCACTGGAAGTTATGAGTTAATGCTCCAGGTCCAGGTACCTGTCTGAGAAGAGACGAACTACTTTATCAGTCCAGACACACCACGTACCACTTAGTCAGAACAACTACTGTCTCAGAGCTTCTGCCTTTGTCTACCTGAGGCCTGCCACCGAATCACAGAATTGTAGGGGTTGGAAGAGAACCTCTAATCCATCTGGTCCAGCTCCCTGCTAAAGCAGGTTCCCTACAGTAGGTTACACAGGCAAGTGTCCAGGTAAATTTTGAATATCTACAGAGAAAGAAACTCCACAACATTCTGGGCAGCCTGTTCCAGTGCTCCACCACTCTCAGAACGAAGAAGTTCTTTCTCATGTTTGTATGGAACTTCCTGTGTTCCAGTTGATGCCCACTGCCCTTTGTCCTGTCACTAGGGAACACAGAAAAGAGACTGGTCACTTGACTCCCACACTTCAGATATTTATTAGTATTGATAAGAATCCCTGCCAGTCTTTTCTGTTCCAGATCTTTCAGCCTTTCCTAGTAAGGGCTCCATGATAATCTCTCTGGTCCTTCATTGGACACTCTTGAGTAGATCCTTGTTTTTCTTCAATTGAGGAGACCAGACCTGGACATAGTATGGCTTCACCAGGGCATAGAGCAGAGAGGCCACCCCCCTAGACCCACTGACTATGCTCTTTTTAATGTACCCCAGGATAATATTGGCCTTCTTGGTCCTTGGCACACTGCTGGCTTATGGCTATCTTCCTCCAGAGAAAATTTGAAATGCAACAGTCTACAAGCAACAAATGAAAAAATATCTTCCAACCGACTGAGTTATTTTACAGAGCTCCTCTCAGTGCTATTCATTCTCTACTTCATCCATCATCCTTCAGTGTCACCTGTCAATGACACCTTCCTCTTATTCAGACTCTCCCCTTCCCCCTTCACAGCAGGATCTTATAGATCTCTCCAGCTAGAGCAGACCGCACCATGGGGAGGATGCTGCTCCATGGCAGGTGGTGGGGGCCAGCTTATTTCCAGCAGCACCAGGCCTCGTATGAATCCTGCAGCCAGTAACAAGTATTTCATTAAGCACGGCTGATAGATAGGAACAGCAGTGCATTAAATATACCATCAAAAGCAACTTTATGCAGTACACGTTCCTCTCCAGTGTAGGACCAGATTTTTGGTATCTACAGTGATAAGTCATTAGCTAACTAATAAAACTTCTCAAAACAGTGTTTTCAATTAGAAGAGTTGAGGGGGGAAAAAAAAAGTTTTTAATGAATAACAGCAAGTCCTCTATGGGAGTCATCACTGAAACTGGTTTGCTGACTTAGCTGAAAGATTGATTTTGCAATTTCTCCCACCCTGTTTCTAACAGATGTGTGATTTACATTGGCAAAAGGATTACTTAAACCAGTTCCCCAGGAGGAACAAGTTGTACAGTAAGAATGATTGTTTCATTCAATCCCTCCCTGTATTATTTGCTATTAGGACAATATTCACCAGAAGCAAACTTCCGAGCACAGCCCTCTTCCTAGTTTTCACCAATTATATCACTGTCCAGGTGATACCGCAATAAAATTCCCTTTCCATGTTCGCAACCAGCTATAAGTTTCTGTGATTTCACCATGTTTTTCAAGTTTGTTTCATCCCACTTCAGTACTCCCAAGATCAGCCTTAACTAACTATAACTTTGGCATCACCTTTCCCTAACTCACTGCAGGCTATGATTAGTTGACACTGGCTGGTACTAATCTGCCAAAGAACAGATGTTAAAGCTGACCCTGAAAGACTGCAGTTTTTGACCAGTATCTCAATGAAATGGACATAGAACAACATGTGAAGGCACTGCTTTCTTGTCATTAAAAAAACAGCAATTGTACCACCATAATTTACCATGAGATTTCTTACATAAAACCAACCATCAGTTTTGACTTGCCTCAAAATACTGTGCTGCAAATGAGCACTTGCAGTTCAGCTGCCTATGTAGTATGGCTGAGCTGAGACTTTGAGGTTCTAATCTCATCAGTATATACAAGGCATCTGCACACATGAATCCAAACATGTCATAGAATAATAAAATCATCATAGAAATAAATAAGGCACTACATCAGGTTACCCAGAGCTCAAAGCCAATATGGCCTTGAATGCTTTCAGAAATAGGGTATCCACAACTTGCCTGGGCAGCCTGTGCCAGCACCTCGCCACCTTCCAAGTAAAGAATTTTCCCCTAGTATCTAATCTTAACCTTCATTTTTTAGCTTAAAGTAGTTCCCTCTCAGCCTATCACCATCTGCCCATGTAAAAAGTCAGTTCCCATGCTGTTTATACTCCCCTTTTATGTATTGGAAAGCCCCAGTGAGGTATCCTCAGAACCTTCTCATCTCAGGCTGAACAAGCCCAGCTCACTCAGCCTTTTGTCACAGCAGAGGTTCTCCAGCCCTCTGATCATCCTCTTGGCCCTCCAATAGACCTACTCTAGCAGCTCCACATCTCTCCTCTGTTGGCGATCCCAGGCCTGGATGTGGTACTCCAAATGAGGTCTCACAAAGGCAGAGCAGAGGGAGACAATCACCTCCCTCCCCCTGCTGGCCTCCCCTCATTTGATAAATCCCAGAACACTATTGGCCTTTTGGGCTACAGGTGCACACTGCTGGCTCATGTCCAGTTTTCCAGACCAGAACCCTCAAGTCCTTCTCTGCAGGGCTGCTCTGAAAGAGTTCTTCTCCCAGTCTGTACTCATGGCTGGGATTGCCCTGACCCAAGGCCAACACCTTGCACTCAATCTTGTTGAATCTTATTCAGTTCCTATAGGCCCGCTTTTCAAGGTCCCTCTGGATGGCATCCCCTCCTTCTGCTGTATCAGCTGCATTACTCAATCTTCTGTTGTCCGCAAACTTACTTAGGGGGCACCTGATCCTATCACCTATATTATTTTTAAAGATATTGAAGAGCACCAGTCCCAGGAGGGACCTGTGACATACAGCACAGGTCATTAGCTTCCAGCCAATCCACTGTGGATTCAAACCAGATCCACTAACCACTTGCTGATTCCTGACCTCTCAACCAGTTCCTTAGCCACCCTTCAAATCTGCTTCTTTCTAATTGTCAGAGGTCCAAGGTAAAAACACAAATCCAGGATTTACTTATGTTTCCTAGAGTTCACATTACTGATTTTGTTTCTGTTTAGTTGGCTTGGCGCTTTTGTATTCTTTTGCTTTGTTTTGTTTTTAATGGGACTATACTGTAAAGTGTTAACTTTCCCTTCTTTCTTTCTTTTTTTTTTCTTTTTTTTTCTTTTTTTTTTTTTTTAAGAAGTTTACTACATTTCTTTCTTTCCAAGTTTCTGATTTTTTTCTTACTGGACACTTCAGAAGGCTTTAAACTTAAAAAGTGAGAAAAATAAAGAGGCCTTGCAGAGGAGATTCAAACAGATTCAATGTAGTGTATCTCTGTAATAACAGACTCAGTGTAGTGTATCTCTATAATAACAGCTCTACCTTTTTATGTTCTTGAAAGTTTTCAAGACTAGACAGGACAAAGCTTTGAGTGATTCAGTCTCATAGCTAACTATTCCTTGGACATTGGACTAAATGTGCAACCTGCACATTTTAATATGTGATTCTGCATCTTTTTATATTTATCATTTCTGCGACTTATAAGTGTCTTTGCTCATGTATTAAGCAACATAGATAGCATCTGTCACATACTGTTTGTTTTCTTCCCTCTCCCCAGGGAAGAAGTAGGGGAAGGTCTAGTATTGGCTGAGTGCTTCTTACGTGTTTGTTTAGCATACGTGTTGCTGTGTGTATACAATAGAAAGCATAAGGTCACGGTGATGCTTTATGTTACTGGAGTGGGATGAATAACAAAGATAGTGGCCCTCAGAAATGACAGGAATTTCTTGAACACTCAGGTGAGATCCTGCCTCTTAAGTGTGTAGTATAGGAACACAGCTGGACATGGTTTTTCTCTTGAAAATGTTTATACTGAGCTTAGGAAACTTTTGAACATGAACACCAAAACCATGATTCAGATTTCAACAGGGAAACAGCTTAGAGTAAGGCTAGACTAATGTAATCATGGTAATGCATTCCTGGAAAGACTACTGCTGTGTTCTGAGGATGCCTTGAGCACATATGGCTTCACCCTTAGACACATTACGTATGTTCAAGGTTATCTGGGATGAGAAAAAGAATTTATAAAACTGTACAGGGTGACAGACAGTAATTTGAAAAACTCTTTCATACAGATGTGAAGAAAGATGTATCATTCAAAAAGAAAGACTGTCCAAGGGTACTACACATCAAACTTTTCCAAGTGATGTTGTAAATTGAACATAAAATTCTGAAATGTGTACCTAGAGAACATGGAATAACTACAGATACTTAAAAATAACTTATTTGTACAACCTTCACCACTTATTAGCTTAAATATAGCTTCTGGCAGCTGTTTTTCATATAATGCCTATTTCTTACAGGCTTAGGACTAAGACTTCCTTTTCCAACGTTATCTTGTTTTCAGCTGTTTACACACTCGATACATGTTATCCAAGGGGCTGAAATTTCCCACATCTATGATGAATATTTTGGCAAAACTTCACAGATTTAATTTGGAATAAAACAGAGAAAAATATGTTTTGTTCTTGTTGAAAATATAGTCAGTATTTCTGTGAAAAATATCTTATAACCTCCTTCTTGGATTCTATGAAGATTGCTAAGCATTTGTCAGGACAGTTTTGTATGCTTGCTTGTTTTTGTGAAAACACAAATGTATTTGAGAAAACTGTAAGCCTCCAAAGAATTTCAGTTTGTAGAAAACCAGTGGTTGTCATGTGATTTCAAGCTGTGCTTTGTAGTTTTATCTCAACAGATCACGTACTCACCACCTCCAAATATTACTGTTATATGGAAAAAAAAAAAAAAACAAAAAAACAAAAAACAAGCAAACAAAAACCAAACATGTAATGCTCTTATTGGCTTCTTTTGGCTAACTGAAAATGTTGGAATTAGAATTGGCATTTTCTTCTTGCACAGTAAGTTTTAATTTCTGGAAAGATGGATGAAGATGTTGATTCAAATACCAAGGGAATATTTGAAGATGCTGAAGCACTAGGAGACCAGATTTCAGAAATCTTTTTGATTTTTTCAAAAAGGCAGGGTGAGAGGAAATGGAAGGCTCAGAACTTAGGTGAAGTCATTAAAAACACAGCATTTAACCTTTGATCTCAGAGGACTTATTTTACATTTGGCCCTACGAAAATTTGGTGCTTTTTTAATGATTCTTCATAATCCATTCGGATTCATACAACAGTTCTGTGCTTGTAGTCATATGTCATTTGTCTATACTTGCAAGCTATCTATAAGCCTTTTGACAGTGTTTCAGATATTTGATTGAACCTGACAGAATTCACCTCGAAACAAGCAGAATGTGTTCAAAAATGTTTAAATGGGTATCTATCCTCATTTAATAAGTACTCTTGTAGATGGTCAGTTTATTAATTGTCAAGCCATTTATTGTTTTTGATTAATATTCAATGGAATTCTTTTTATTGAAAGATCTTAATATATTAAATAGCATCCACACCCAGAGAAAAATTGCAGTTCCATGGGAAATTTTAATTCTGGCATTCCTATTTTTTTTTCATCATTTCTGAATAATAATTATTATTATTACAATTCAACATGCCTTATTAAGTAACAGTAGGGAAGTTATTACCTTTGGCTCATTTCCTTTTGATAAAGAAAGAATTCTTAAAAATCCTGTCTTTACCATTTTCTTCTGTTGGTCTTTCAGTAGGCAGAGAAGAATGAAAACAAGCATATTTGATTTTTTTTCTCTCTTAATAGCATGATTATCACAAACAGATATTATGGTCAAAACTTGACCATGGCAATAAGGCTGTGAAGTAATTGTTTGTTTTAATTTATTACTGCCAAAAAACAGTGCCAATTTTGAAGTAAATGAACAACTGACTGCTAAAAAAAATTCACCAAGCCTTTTTTTGTTTTGTTTTGTCATGTTCATAAGTAGCTAATTTGAGTCACTCAGGGACTAATTTGAGTCTTCCGGGAATTGCATGGTCCAAAACACCCTTAAAAAATTCTTAATCTACCTTATGAAACTGCTGGATTAAGAAAAGCGAAGAAAAACAAGAGTTTTTGATCTGTTGAATAAACTGTGAAGTTTTCTGTTTCCTCTACAGAATATATTCAAATAGATTACTGTTACTGTTTAAAAGATAAAAGAGCAAAAGAAGTACAATTTAAAACAGAAATATGTCTTAGGAATTAAGAAGTGCTAGGCAAGTTACAGGAAAATGGACAGCAGCTTTATGGACAAGCTGGAACCCAAGTGGAGAGAGACAGGCATAAACAAAGAAACAAACCCCAAGTCATAATGTAACTCAAGAGCAACCTGTATAAGTTCTTAGGCTCAATTTAGAGTCCTTCAGGAACTCACAACAGGGCTGATGGAACCCCACATGCTTGACTGTCCTGTGTCAAAGCTTCTTTAAACATCACAAATATAGCATATGCTAGGAATGACATACTGTTAGGAACGGCTGACTGATGGTATAAATTCAACAGAGGTAAATAAATAAATAAATAAAAGGACAAAGAACATTGCTACATAATTAGATATAATGACAAGAAATGCTTTACTTTCCCTCTAAGCAGCCAGCATACGTATGTTTTATTTTTGCTTCAGTTCTCATTTTTGTATCTGCAACGTTGATATTCATCATGGCAACAGTCATACTGTGCCCATACTGTATGGTTTAGGCACATTGGGTTCCTCCCATGGCTGCTTCCCACTGACTCACTCTTTACTAAACTTTGACTTCTATTAATGTTCCAATCTTCAGGACAGCAATTGTAAGGAATATTTACAAAATGACCAGCTTCCCTTCATTTGTGCAATAATCTGTTGGAGAAGACAATAACTAGCAGCATAAAATATCAGAATAAAATGAAGGGCATCCCAAGGTCAACTTTCATAGTCTATACTGTGATCTGAACTACCAGCACCCTCTGGCTGAGAATCATCTGCATCTACACCATAAGGTACATTATTGTTTATCACATTTTCATTTATTTGAAATTGTGCTTTTACAGAAATTTCTTTATTTCCAACCTTAAAAATTCCTAATTTCACTCAAGCCACATTTTAAACTTAAGTTACAATGAAATTTGAAGTGAATGCACTACGTTCAGAATTATAAAATTAATCACAAAGAACTTTTTCTATGGAAATTTGACAATATTCTTATTTATTATGATGTGTCATAGAACTGTGAAATGTAGAGCAGAGGAGTATTCACCTTAATTGGAGATTTGTCCCAGACAAAATGTGATTTGTGCAAGACTTCAGAAAAAGAAATAAGATTTTTCTCTTTCATTTCTAGAGATTTATAAAATATGGTATTGTTGTTATTGTTATTGTTATTATTATTATTATTATAAACAACCACAAGAAGAACAGATTTTAGTATAGTTTTCTGATTTCTCACATTTTACTGAGTAAAATATTTTTAACTTTGTAAAAAACTTTGCAGGTTTTCCCAAGCTATTGGGGCAAAACTTGTAATGTAGTATTATCTAGAGCACTATTGCTGAACATAATGAAAAGCCACTGACTTAATTGTAAATAATATACATAAGAGTCATTCTTATAGCTGGAAAAATGGAAATATGGATTCAATCCTTACTTGGACAAAGATAAATGGGAAATTTTCCACTGCACTGTTATTACTATGGTTGCTGGCTGTGATGCTGTAAATTGTGTTAAAATGAATAATTGAAAAACAGATATAGAAGGTGAATGTCAGCTACGTATTTAAAGCTGTGCTGTGCATTTATAAACAAAAGCACTATTTATAAACCTCTTTCATAAGCAAAAGTCTTTTCAAGCAAGACTTCTCTAATATTGTGAACAAAAATCTAACAGGTGGAATAAAAAAGAGATCTGTCATAAGTTTCCTCATATCAGGAAAAATAAAATAGAAAGTAGATATTAAAGGAATAGCCATGAAAAGAGAGATTTTACTAACCTTGATTCTATTGAAAAAGTCAAATGATCAAGTCTTATACTACACTTTAATGTAACGTTAGATTACACTGACTCCAACAGCCATCAAAACAAACAGTTTTTCTTAAAAGTACATTTCTAACAGCCACAGTTTATTTTTGCTTCAATAAGTGCTTACCTGAGACTAAAGAGAAACAGGTGTCTGGTCCAAAAATTCATTTAAAATATTTATGATTTTCTCACTCAGTACTTAAAGTGATACTTCAGTTGTACTCAAGGGCCAAGGATGATTTTTGTAGTATTATGATGACAACAGTGCTTTAGTACAGTCGTGTTTGTATTGCTGCTAATGCCAAAGAAACATTAAGATAGCCTTTGTTCAACCATCTGCTTAGAAATCACAGACTAAAAATATAATGGATAGTTTGTCTCTCTTCTAATTGTATTATAAATTTCTCACCTGCGCAGGTATCACATTTTGATTCACTGTCTTCAAATGTTAGGGTAGGATAAAGCAGTTTGTGGTGAACATCAGACATGTTCTTGGTTTCTTTGGCTTAAACTCACACAATCTGCCTTCAAACTTGTTTATTTCTAAATGGCAGTTCATTCCAAATTTGGACCTGTGTGTAAACTCTTGAAGACCCCTAGTAACAAAAACTAGGAAGTATTGTTAACACAATTGTAAATAAGTATGTATACTTTATATTATTCCTATTGCCATTTCAGGGTAATTGTACTGCAGTCATAATGCTTGTCTCTCCTACCAATGTTGTTCACAGAGAGGAATGTAAAACCAAAACCTTGAGCTTCCTATTCTTATACTGATTAGAACCAGAAGATACCAAAATATATTAAAGGAATAACCCTTACTTTCAAGAGACAGATCCAGTTAGTAACTAGATAAACTGCAGACACTTGATTTTAGCTATAGCATTGCTGCATGATTGTAAGAATTTTAACATAATGAAAACCATACATGCATAAGAACAGAAAGTTCTTCCTCCTCTGACAAGTGTGAGGCATTAAACCAAATTTAGTGAGAAGTTTTGACTAAAAGACCTTGAATTCTTGTAATTACCACAATCTTTTTCAAATTCATTTACTGTTACTATTAAGCTATGGAAATAATTTTGAGGCCTTTAAGTGTCAATAGGCTCAGGTTGAGAATAAGCAATAGATTTCCAACTACAATAGGGCAATCTGTGGAAAAGTTATACTGCAAACTATCATGACAAATCTTGACCTTACATAGAAGATCTGAGACTTCTTCACAGAGATTAAATTACTTATTTTGGACTGCTGGTAACGTTATTAAATGTATAATAGCCAAAAACCATCTCAATTACAAACATTAGTTACATGAAAAATACTATATTAGATAAAATACTTCTTTCCAATTGCAAATCTATAGCAAAATCACAAAATTGCAACATCCCAAGACATTCTAAAATTATGACCTATGTAACATTTCATATGTGGAATTTTATCCCTTTCTAGCATGTGTAATCTTATATATTAGTTCATGTTTTCAAATTCTTGCATTGCAAATACAACAGCCTGCTCATTTATCTATCTATCTATCTATCTATCTATCTATCTATCTATCTATCTATTTATTTTTAATTTATTTTAGTGAAGACTTCCTCCACAAAGCATATTAGCTTTCGCTTTGAAATTCAGTAGTCTGACAGTACAAAATATAGGTTGAGTGCTTAAAGCAACAATTTAAGTTTTTCTGGAAATTTACATAGGAATATTATGCTTTCAGTGGAAATTTCTGTCCCAAAACATGTGATTTCAAGATTGTACCTTTGCTAATTTACACAGGCTATATTCAGGCTATACTTGTTCTGAATGTCACTAAAACCCCAACTCTGTCAAAAAAATGAGTCTGAGTGATGGAGCATTAACTGTATGTCTGGCTTCCGTGACTGGTTTATTTCACTAATAATGTTACCAGACGCATAGAAATTGGAGTTAAACTTGGAGTGTGATTATACTGACCTCTGTAGCATCACCACAAAAAGGAGACTATCAGAGAGTCCTGAGTGGTCAAAAAATGAGTCTGGATGTGTGTATGTACATATCCGAATAAAGCATCAATATGAACCAAACCAGTGAAGATAACACAATTTTGACTAAGTACATCTCATAGATTCATTTACACTAATGAAGTGACACTTGTTTTTACTAGCTCATGTGCAGGTTCAAGCTGCTTTTCTTGCATGGAAAAATATGTTCTGATTAAAATGGAGCATTCTGCTCTAAGTGCTTCTTTAAATATCTGTTCAAAGAACTGAAATGCCTCTTCAGAACCTTGTTACAATGGCATTTACATTTCCTGTTAATGACAATGAACCCCTTTGGCACCAGGAAAACAGCAGTTTGGCTATTTAACTATCAGAAGTAACATTGTGTTATGTGACTAATGAGCTAGAAATACATTCATTTTGAACTCCATTTGCAATGTAAACATTAAACAGCCATCCAGACCCATTCTCTTTATATTAACATGTATGAAAATACAGCTTAAACAGATATGAAACAGAATTTATCTCAGGTTTATTAGATGTGGCCTTTAATTTTTCACTTATGTATGTAGTTTCTTAGCTCTTAGATTAAAATAAATAAATAAATAAGCACAAAACAACAACCAAAAGAAAAACCAACAAGCTCAAACATAATGGGTAGATGAGTAAATGGTAAGTAGATTTAACAATTAGAGGATGTATCTGGAGAAAGGGGAAACACTCTTTGACTCATACATTTCTTAATAAAAGTAAGAGTCACATAATCCACTTCAACAAAAGCTCACACCCCAGACAGGCTTTAAAAAATGGAAAAAGGAAGACAAAATGTGAAAGAGTTTTCCATGACAGTTATAATATCTTTGCAAAGTAGAAAAAAAACAGCATGCCAGGGAATAAACAGAGATGACTCAATGACCAATCACGTCATTCTGAATGTGCTGATTAAAACCCAGAAGTTATCAGAAGTTTTCCAGGTGTGAAATCCATTATCTCCACTCCACCCAGCTCCAAGGATGCACGGTGTGTTGAAATAGTTTTTCACCTCACCAAATGTTCACCTTCCTGAAATTTACTTGTCTCTACCATCTGTGCTCATATACGCAGAACACGCATCCAACCCATTGCAAGGGTTTCCACAGACTATTTCCATCTCCCAGTTTAAATAAACAGATTTGTCATCCTCACTGTCACACATTTAAAAGCACTAATTCCACATGGATTGTGCTGATGTCAGGCTTTATGACCCATAACAGTGACATCCCCTAACCCACTGCCTCAAAATAGTCCTTTCTGTATTATGTAGTGTCAATAGACTCACTTCACTGGCATGTTACACAATAGACATACCAATTTGCAGATACAATCACATATGGTATATCAACATGCGAACATTGTTTACTGTTGTAGACACTTTTGAGAGATTTCAGAAAACCAATCTCTGCAGTCACATTTTGTCTTCTTTAGCAGAAATAAATTTTTGTAATGACTACATTATGCTTAGGTTTAGAGAGTTCTCCAACTTCTCCAAAGCATGATCACTGCATATCCTTAGGTGGTTTGGACATCGTGACTGTGAAACAGAAGTTTCTACTCTGAAAATTTCTTACTCGCCTGAGAAATTTGGCAACATTACCATCCCATTGTTTACCCAGACTCAACCTAGAAGGTGTCGCTGCAGAGGCTGTATTATACCGACGTACTTTTAGCAAAACCTACTTCAGAGTCACAGCTGGAAGTGTCATGGAGGTAAGGACATGCTAGCAAAACTTATCAGTAGGTATCCATGACTAATCAATATGAAACTTCCAAAAAATGTCTTCAGTCCCTGCAGTAACTGCCTAACTTCACCATGTGGAGAGAAGCAGTAATTCTGAAGCTTGCTTTCTACAATCCAGGTAACGCCACTCTGTATTCATTTACTCTGTTCATCCCATGAAGCTTCTCAACACACTCTGCTTCACTGGGCACTGTATGTCTCAAGCTGCTTGTTTCATGTCTTGCCAAATCAGATGAACAACTGAAACCATTCAGACAAATAGCAGTTTGTGCAAGACACTGAGCTGGAACTGAGACCCTAAGGCTGAAATTCATCTCACTTATTTGAGATGTCTGGCAATAAACATTATGACTTCTGAGACAGCTGTCCTCAACTCCCAGGTGGAATGATTCAGCTGACCTATTTCAGTCATCTGCCCAAGGTGAAATGACATAATCACGAGAAGTGTTATCTATCTCTCCACTGAGTTTAAAGGAAGCCTAAGGTGACTACTTCAGTGGATTATACTGACATTATCAGCTTTTTCCCCAGCAAGACTTTTGAATTCAGCTCTTCCTCTTGCATCCTTCAGTAAAACATACTTTACCAAGAGCTACATCATTTATTTTTCCCGTCTTTATATAATAAGTCATATTTATGTTCATTTATTTCTACACTGAGCAGTCATTTCTCCCAGAGTAAACTTGTTCTCCAGAAAGGCAGCTTGTCTCTGTTTGCTGTTTTAAGAGCTGTTTTTATTGAGCAATAATAGGTTTGTTGTTCTAATTCATCCTCATCTATTTTTCCAAATAAGTGGTTCATTTGGTGACAGGTAAAATATGTGCAAATGCCATTATCTCTCTGTCATATTTACCATAAGGTAAATTACTTAGTCACATTGACATTTGGGATAAAAATATCTGTAGGTATATACAAACCATGTTTTAGCCTATGGACCCTATATTGCCAAAATCACAGTTTAGCATAACTGATCTGTAATATGTTACTGCTTAGATAGATAAGAATCACAGAATCACAGAATTGTAGGGGTTGGAAAGGACCTCTAGAGATCATTGAGACCATCCCCCTGCCAAAGCAGGTTCCCTACAGCAGGTCGCACAGGTCGGCATCCAGGCAGGTCTGGAACATCTCCAGAGAAGGAGACTCCACCACCTCCCTGGGCAGCCTGTTCCAGTGCTCCGTCACCTCACTGTAAAGAAGTTCTTGCGCACATTCGTGGGAAACTTCCTGTGCTGCAGCTTATGTCTGTTTCCCCTTGTCCTATAAAGAGACTGGCCTCACCACTATGGCCCCCACACCTCAGATATTTATAAACCTGGATTAGATCTCCTCTCAGTCATCTTTACTCAAGGATAAATAGACCCAGTTCACTTAGCCTTTCTTCATAGGGAAACAGCATTCTGCTGTGGATACAGGAGGAACATAGACATTGCTACATTAAAATGTCCTGGAGAGAATAGAGCAGGGGTTTGGGAAGGGCGGGGAGAGATGTCAAGGATGGCTGAACATTTCTGTAGAAAAGGGATGGGAGATTTTTAGAGCGAATGTGAATATCCAAGACAAACTAACATCTATATTAATGCAATTTTAGTTCTTACTGAACTCATTCCCTCCTCCAAAACTTGGCAATGAGTATTATCTGTGTTATCCAAGTCCATTTTATATGCTGTGAATGGAAAAAGTTCAGGTCAGATATACAGATGTTAGGAAGAGAGCAGGCGGTTCCACCTAGACTAGAAAAATGCAGGCCTGGATGCGATATGGTGGGACATCAAGTTCAGTTCCTTATAACTGAAGGCAACCATATAGTCCCTCTGGTTAGACTATTGATTTTCACATGTCTTTTGAGTGAATTAAATGCATATGAAAGTTATTTATACACATAAAGATAAAAAAAAAAAAAAGAAAGCATTTCAGATAAAGAGAACAGACTGTACACTGAGGGTATGGTCTCTCGAACTGCTAGTCATGTAAAAATTACTCTGAATCTTAATATTTTTCATATAACTTCATATTTTTCATACAAGTACAAGGTGGCAAAATAGAAGTTAATCATCAATTTTGAAACTCAAATGATAATCCAGAGCTCACCATAACAAAACAAATATTGAAGATGTGTGTATAAAATGCATGCATGTATTCCAAGGTAGAAAATTTCAGAGCTAATATTTCATAGCTGTATCTTACCATGTGGATGGAAGTCTGGCAATAACTGATTCTCATATAGAATGAGCTGAATGAGGACCGCCTGGTGCTCACTGCAGGAGCCGGGTTTGCATTGAGGGAGCTGCTCCACTACAATCTCATTAGTCTGTAAATAAAGATATATGAAATCTTTAGGCTCTCATATAGATCTCTGTTCTGTTTCTCTGACATGTCTGCTCATTATTAAATTCATTATTTAAGAACATGAATGTATATAACGTTATGTTTGGGATGCTAATGCTCTCCCAGCATGTACTTGGATAGCATGTGAAGAAAAATATGCCTAAAGACTCCCTTGTGAACACATTCCTGTTTTAGACTTCCAATCCTTGAAGCCATTTCCCATACTTTAGAGAATACATGCTGTCAGACATTTCTGTTCTATACCACCATGCTTGGAAGAAAGAGAAAAGAGTAACTGCAACACCAGAATCATGGTTTAAGAAAGAAGTTTTATACCTGTTCTAAAAACATATGGCTTAGATTTCAGATAATATGCTACTTTCAGTTTATAAAATAGTAGCTAATTCTGTGGTAAAGGTGATGCCAGAACATACTAATTGTTCTGACTGAAAACAGGAATGCTACTCCAGAGCCCTCATGACAAAAAATTAATCCTGGCTATACCAAATAACTTTCATTGATTCAACTGGTTTTGGTTTGGGTCTCTAAATGGGTACAAGATCTCAAAAATCTGATGTCTTCTTTTTAAATAAGGGTAAACAACAGTGTTTTATATAATCAAGTCATTTAATTTAAAGATTTAATCCAAATCTAATGTTGAGGAAAAATTGTTGTTTTATAGATTCTTTGCTATCTAAATTCTAAAATCTAAAGTCAGTGTCATTTAATATCAGTCAATAGTATCTTCATATATTTATATGATATAATATGTATATATATATATATTTCATTGCATTTTTGTTGCTGAAAATTTCCTTAAATTGAAGAGGGCCAAAGAGGGTACCACTCTTTACCTATATGCTCCTACAGGTCTACATAGTTAAACCTTGGTTCTCTTCTAGGTAAAGGAAGAAGCATTCAGTGAAGAATAATGAAAGTATAAGACAAAAAACACCATGAAGAAAGCAAGACAGCAAAAATGATATATCAAAAATCAAGAGGAAAGATTGGATAGTTGTAAGAATGACGGCACTGAGGAAAAGGGATCTGTTAGTCATTATCAGCACAGGCTGAAAAGAAGCAAACTTTGTTGATACCAATATTTCAGCGCAACCCAGCTTCTCCTTTGTGCCACTCCTCTTTCCTAATACAATCTTGTAAAATGCCATTCCAGATAAATAACAGTTTCAGAGTCAAGCATGAGAACATGATGAAAACTCAAACAGTGGTAAATACAGACTTATCTAATTTGCCAGTATAAATGAATAACTCATGAACTCAGAGGCATAACATATTTTGCCTTTTATTAGTAAGCTAATGAGTATAAAAGAGTTACTTAAGGTTTTTTTGAGTTCGTAAATTTTCCCAAATATTATCTAATTTGGCATCATTTTATTTTGGGCTTGCATGTCTATAACTGTTCATAGTGAGAATTGTACACTCCTGACCAGTTTTTTTAAACTGACAGCTATGATAAGAACATACTAGAAGTCATATTTCACATTTACTCAGAACCATCAGATCTGAAAAACTGACAGTGCTTTTCCAAACTAAAGCAGATGCCTTATCATTCTGATTGTCATACATCAAAAGCATACAAGTAGCCCTATTAAGTCAAATCAAAAGACTTAGCTTTCAGAAGTGGAAGTCTGAAGAAATACAACAGAGCAAACACAGAGATTCTATTTTTAGCACACTTGACAACATGACTTATTTAATTTGAACACTCTATTAAGACCAATGACGGTCAGAGAAAATGGTTGTCAGCCTCAGATTAATTGAATTTGTTTATTCAAAACTTTCAGCTTTATGTCTTCTAAACATGCATGGAGTTTCTACTTTTTCTAAGTAATTTCCTATCAGTTAAGGGACTGATATATATACATGTAAAGAAGAGTACAGTGGGAGACAGGAAATGCTATTTATTATTAAGACATGCTTTATATACTGCCAAATGCAGATAATATTGCTCTTGTTATCCTGTACATTCATATTGCAATGACTATTCAGCAGTAAACTCTCATATTGTTGCATATAAATCAGAACACATAAAGTGTACTCACATTTTGCTCTACCAACAGTGATCCTATCATGTGCAGTAGAATTAATATCAAGTAAAACTGGTATCACACTCTGTCAGTATAATCACCTGAAAACCAAAACAAACTCGTTTTTACACTGAAGAAGACAACATGATTACCATATTTTTTTATTGACCATCCTGAATCTCCAAATTAACTAAAAATGTGCACTGGCTCTTTTTCAGAGGTCCTGTTCAGCAGACATGACCACATAGTCCCCAGACATATCTTGTTTTCCACTATCAGCCTGTTTCCCTTGGTTCCTCTTAGAATGCATTGAATATATTATAAGTAAATTGTCTTTCTGTGATGGATTTGATGGTGAATAACTGAATAGAATCCCTTAGATAGAGTAGAAATCCACAGCTACTGAAGAGGAGCTGGTCTAACCTGTATTAAACATCAACTGAAGTAAAAATCTGTTACCTCTTACCAACATACTTTCAAAGTACATCACTGGACATTTCAGAAAATAGGAGATATATCTTTAATTGGATAAAGAAGAAAAATTAATGCAAGCATATTCTACTTCTGCCTCTAGTCTAAGATGCCAAAGCAGGCAGTACTGGAGTAGAAGGGAAGAATACTCTATACTCACTTCATAGAATCATAGAAACATAGAACCACAGAGGTTGGAAAAGACCTCTCAGATCATCCAGTCCCCATCCAGACCCCTCACCGGCTTCATTGCCCTCCTCTGGAGATGCTTCAAGGCATTAACATCTGTCCTGTACTGAGTGGCCCAAAGCTGAACACAGTATTCAAGGTGCAGCCTCACTACACCTGAGTACAGAAATGTGGTCTCATCCTTGCTCCTGCAGGGCAACGCTATTTCTGATATGAGCCAGGTCGCCACTGGCCTTCTTGGCCATCTAGGCATACTGCTGGCTCATGATCCACTGAACATCAACAATTAGCTCCAGGTCCATTTCTGCTACAGACTTCCAGCCAATCTGCCCCAACCCTATAGTGTTGCTTGGGGTTGTTGTGGCCAAAGCACTGGACCCAGTACTTGGTCTTATTAAACTGCATCCGACTGGCCTCAGTATATCTATCCAGCCTGTGCAGATCACTATGTGGGGCCATCCTATCCCCAGGCAGATCAACAATTCCTGCCAACCTGTCATCTGCAAACTTACAGAGTGCACTCAATGCCTTCACCCAGGCTAACAATAAAGAAAATGAACAGGGCAAGCCCCAGTACTGACCTCTGGGGAACACCATTCATGACTGGGTACCAGTGGTTCACCATCTCTCCCTGGGCCTGGACATCCAGCCAGTCCTTTACACAGCAAAGAATGTACATGTCCAAATTATGCTTCTCCAGGAGAATACTGTGGGAGACAATGTCAAAGGCTTTGCTGAAGTCTGGGGAGATAATGTCAGCAATCTTTCCCTCATCCATCAGGCAAGTCTCTTGATCATAGAAGGAGATCACGCAGGTCAAGCAGGACCTGCCTTTCACGAATATATGCTGACTGGGCCCTATCTCCTAGCTGTCCTGCACATTGCATTTGATCTCTCTCAAGATGGATCTCTCAAGAAGGTCTGCTCCATTAACTTTATCTGGCATTGAGGCTGACAGGCTGTAGTTCCCCATATCCCCCTTACAACCCTTCTTGTAGATGGGAGTTACACTGGCAAGCCTCCAGTACGTTAGGAACTCTCTAGTTTAACAGGAACACTAGATGATGGAAAGCAGCTTGGCTATCACCACTGTAACCTCCCTCAGCATCCTCAGGTGGATCCCATCCAGCCATGGACTTGTGACAGTCCAGTAGCTTCTAACTGCTTCCACCTGAATTGTGGGGAGCTTATTCTAGGTTGCTAGTGCTGAAGATATTAGCATCTTTGTTTTCTAATTTAAGATGACATTAGTGTGGAACGTATGCAAAATGTAAATACAACAGCAAGGATTTTTTAATTTCCTGGTTTTGATGATGACTTAAAATAATACATGGAACTTTCCTTGGAGTAACTGAAATACTTGTTCTAACATGAAATGTACTGCATTCACAGCAACATGAGTCCATTCTAATTCTCGTACATGTGTTTCTAGTTGTGTGGAAGTAACTGTGCCATTGTTGCATGTTTGAATGGCTAGTAGCATACGCACATTTGACTCACAATGCCAAGTCTACTGTCTACTAAGAAAGATAATTTTAAAATATTTTCTACAGCACTTGAATATTTTTGCAAGAAGAAAATGCACATGTAGTGGAAGCAGGGACAGGTACTCTGCAGGGAGTATAGGGACGCTACTAGGCTGTGTAGGGATGGGGCCAGAAAGACCAAGGCCCTGGACTTGGAAAGAACACAAAGAAGGATAAGAAAGGCTTCTATAAGTACATCAACTAGGAAAGGAAATTCCAGGAGGAGTACTCCCTCAGTCAGCAGTACAAGCAGGCTAGGAACAATGGACAATGAGAAGGCATCTCATTATTTTTTTTCTGCCTCAGTTTTCACTAGAAATTCCTCTACACACAGGCCTCGAGAGTATGGTTTGGAAAGTGGGCAATGGACAAGTGCTGTCACTCCTGTTGTAAGAGAAGATCAGGTTTGTGACTGCCTGAAGAACTTAAACATCTGTAAGTCTAATGGGTCCTGATGAGATGCATCTCAGATTCCTAAGGGAATTGGCTGACATAGTCCCAAAACCATTTTCAATGTTATTTGAATACTTCTGTCAGTGAGGTGAAGTCCCTGTGACTGGAAAAAAGGCAATGTCATACCCATTTTTAAGAAGAGTATAAAGAGAGTTACCAACCTGTCAGCCTCACATCTGTGCTGGAGAAGAACAGCACATCGCCCTGGAAACTATGCTAAGGCACATGGAAGAAAGGAAGGTGATACGGGGTAACCAGCATGATCTCACCAAAGGCAAGTTCTCTTTGACTAACATGGTGGCCTTCCATGATGGTCTAACTGCATCAGTGGATAACAGGAGAGACACTGATATCATCTATCTATACTTCAGTATGACCTTTGACATGAGTCTTCCACGGGTGGACAGTTGAAGGGACGAGAAACTGGGTGCAAGGAGAGTGGTAGTCAGTGACTCAGTATACAGATGGAGATTAGTGATGAGTAGTGTCCTTCAGGCGCCTGTACTGAAACAAGTGCTCTTTAACATCTTGATCAGTGTAATCAACAGTGGGATCAAGTGCACCCTCAGCAAGTTTGCAGATGATGCCATGCTGTGTGGTGCAGTAAACACACCCAAGGGACCAGATGTCAACCTGAGAGCCCTAGACAGACTGAGCAGTGGGCACAGATGAACCTTGTGAGGTTCAGTAAAACCAAGTGGAGGTCTTGAACTTGGATCACGGCAGCTCTTACTATCTATTCAAGCTGGGGGATGCAAAGATAGAACATGACCCTGATGAAAAGGACTTGAGGGTACTGGTGGATGGTGAGCTAGACCAGTAATTGAAGCCCAGAAAGCCAACTGGATCCTGGGCTGCATCAAAAGAAGCATGGCCAGCAGGATGAGAGAGGTGATCATGCCCCTCTACTCTGTGCTGGTATGCCTCACCTGAAATAGTGTGACCAGATGTGGAGTCCTCAGTACAGGAGATGTGGACCTGTTGGAGACAGACTAGAGGAGGGCCACAAAAATGATCCAAGGGATAGAACACCTCTCCTACAAGGACAAGCTGAGAAAGCTGGGGCTGTTCAACCTGGAGAAAAGAAGGCTCTCAGGAAACCCAGTAGTGGACTTTCAGTAGTAAAGGGGGGCTACAAGAAAGAAGGTGGCAGAATCTTTGGCAGAATCTGTTGTGATAGGATAAGGAGAAATGGTTTCAAACTAGAAGAGAACAGATTTAAATTGGATATAAGAAAAAGCTTTTACAGTAAGAGTAATGAAGTATTGGAATAGGTTGCTCAGAGACACCATGGATGCCCTGTCCCTGGAGACATTCAAGGCCAAGCTGGACAAGGCTTCAAACAATCTGATCTAGCTCACTTGCTCACTGCAGGGGAGCTGGACTATATGACCTTTAAAGGTCAACATATTCCATGAATCAGTGATTTATAGTGGTGGAAATAAGCTATTATAGAGCCTTGTTTAAGCTCCATATTTGGAAAATATACACGTACATTAAGATATCTGACCTGATTAAAAGGCTTTTATTAGGAGCCTAAGTTCATTATTTACATGATGAAGACTGCCTTGCCGTTTACAGTGAAGGCACTGCTTCATTTTGACTATATAAAAAGCTACTTAGTTCTGGAGAACAATACAATACTCTTACAGGGAGCAAGCTAGAGATCCTCACTACCAAATACTAAATATAATATGTATCATTGACTCAGGCATCAGAGCAACTCCATAAACTTGAGTTTCAGCATGCTAAATTCTGCGTGCTAAGTAAGAAAGAAGAAAATTCCTCTGTAGTTCATACACCTTGTTACATGTGATGCAGATGTAGATTCACATCTCCTCCCATCAAATGGGTTTAAATCCAGCCCTCCTATATAAAGACCTTTTTTTTTTTCATGAATGCAGGCTGTAGCACTTTGTAATGCACATCAAAAATAACATAAAGACTATCACAAGAATATGGAGGAATATAGCTGAGAGTTAGGACATATTGCTTTTAAAAAAATAATATTTTAGGTTAATGTTCAAATATGTTCACGTCATTCTGTATTTCAAACATTAAAAAGCCTAAGAAATATGAAATATGTAATAATCCATTTATTAGTTCAATCAACATTATAGTAAAGAGCTAAGGAGTGTGTTGAAACCTGTGTGCAATCTTACTCTAAGAGAAACTAAAAAAAAAAAAGACCCAGAATAACAACAAAAACACAAAGATACATATTATCTAGGTGTTGATTTTCTTTCTTTTTTTTTTTTTTTTTTTTTTAAGTAGTACATTGCCTAGAGACATTTTATTAACATAATTATGTCTGCCTGTAATTAATAACAGGCAAACCAAAAGAAGATGAAAATATTACCCTGACAACTTGAAGAATGATGTGTGCACTCTAAAAATACAGAACACCTGATATTTGTTTTTGTGAACAACATAATGAGCTGTGGAGCCAGATGGTCTGATTTTGTTCATGGTGCTGGATTTCTGAGTGATATACATATTTGTTCAGTAAAGGCCAGAAAAATTCTGCTTTAGCAATGTTTTCTACAAAGTAGAGGTTGAATTGGAAGATAAAGCAGTTTTAAATGGACAATTTGTTTGTTTAAAGGAATTATTGTACTAAATATGAAATCTTTTAACAAGGCAAGCCTCATGAGTTTAAGGTACTCATACGCAAAAGTAATCTATTTAATGTAGAGAAGATGAAGGAGAAGGATGTTCCATTCTAAAAGGTGCCATATTTTGCCCTCCATCTAGGACAGCTCTGTTTTTCTAATCTGTTGCTGCATTCCAAATCCATCTCTGTTCTCTAAGAAACAGTATAGCTCCTCATGTAACAGATGCTGTCAGACCTAAATTCTCAAAGAGAAAAATTTACCCCAGACTAACAGCATAAATGCCAGAAAGATATAGTTTCTGAAAAATGATGCACTAGACATGTAGTATTTCTCACGTATACACATTTCCCAGAAAATTAACACTTCCAGAACCATTTAACAAGAAGTCTATTTGAGGTTTATACCTGTAAAAAATATACTTACATTCCAATGTGTAAAATGCTTAAAATATTGAACTTTGAGTTGCCTTTATTCTTGGTAATCCGTTAAAGGGGATTTTGTTCTCAGATTAAGAATTAGCTCAACCTGATAGGACAATAATGGCTTGTATTTCCCATGCCTTTTAGTCTTTTGTGCCCTTAGTTTCCAATTAAACCCATATCTGGAGTGTTATTTCACACAAGAATGGGACCACTATGATGAAACAGAAGCTGCAAAGATACAGAAATTCAAGAGAATCAATATTCAGGTATTTAGTTTCAACCACTTCCCTACATATTTAATTATGGATTTCTTCATTACAGCAATATTGGATATGGAAGGTCATTTTGGGAAATGACCTATTCTCTTCAGACTTCCAGCAGTTGTTAGAACAGAATATCCAACATCATTTTAGTACACTTTGGTCACGTGAACATTTCTAGGATGCTTATGTACGTGTGGCCAGAGGATATGCCCACTGACCCTCAATAATCATATCTTGAAAGGAGTATAGGATGAAAATGGAGACCATCTCAGACAGCTGGTACAGATGACAATAATCCTTCCTCTGTAAAGCTTCCTTTCCTTGTGTGATGCGTACTGAAAATATCCATGGGTAGCCACTATCTTTATATATTTCAATGTGAAAGCTAATTCCAGAAGAGAGGTGAGATTTGGTGTTTTACTGTACTTCACTAGCATAACTGAAATCAAATTCTAGTCTGATTTCATGGCTTTTATAGCAGAGTTCATCACTGTGAATTTAATATCCCCTTTTTTTTTCCTTAGGTCTTATGCCATTATTGCATACCTCAGTGACTTCTGGAAGAAAAAGAGTAATTGAAAATATATTTCTAGTCTTTCCGTTGGATTTGCAGAAGTGAATGACTCTGTGAAGCTGTTCACCGAAGACACTGCCTTCAAGATATTAACAAGATTTTCAGAAATATGAATTTGAGATTTTCCCTTGAATAATAACTAGTGATTACTTTTTTTTTTTTTAATAAAAAGGAATCATAAGTTCCCAGTTTGATTTGCTATGCTAGAATTCCCAGAGATATCTGTGATAATGCAACATTAGCTGCAATTTCAGTGATGTTTCAGAACTGTTATTAAAATTGCTTACATTTTGGCTATAAGAATAAAATTTCATTCTAACCTCTCATAAAGTTGACATTTTATTATTATCACTTTCCAAGCTATTAAAGATAAGATACATCTGAGTGCTGAACAACTCAACTGAAGTAACACTATTTTCACAGATCCACATGCATATTCATTTTAGCATCAGCAAACGAGTCCCACTTCCAAAGTATGAACCACTAATTTTGAGTCCAATATAATCATCTTTCTAATTAAATGCTAGGTGAGTAGAATGGAAAGCATGGTTAATCAATGCTGTCAATGCCCTATAAGAGCTCACAGTAACAAAAGGAAATTAAACTGAAACAGAAAAATAAACAGAAAAATCAAGGCTACACAGATAGCTGACAACTTTTAATGTTCCCTAGGTCAGTCAGGAATGTACAAACATGTTAATTGGTAAAGATTTTTCTAGTTTATCTCTAAATAAATAACTATGCTCTGCCTTAAAACAGTTTGGTAAAGCATCAGAGTCTCATTGTGATTCCTGATCTAGAATGAAAAGAAAGCAGACATTAGCAAATATCCACTTATATTTTTAAGAATTTTTGAAGAGATTATTATATCAACCCACGTTCTGTTTTTGAGGTTAAATTTTCAGCTCATATGAGCTAAGGAAAAAAAAAACTTGATTCAAGATTACTTTCAGGTTAAAAACAAAAACAATTTAAACATTCCAAATTATACAAACTGCCATTTTTATGCTTTACAGAGAATTTTTGAGGTTGGCCTTGGGCCTTGGAGGGCATTAACATCCAAATGATTAAGGTAAACCACTACAAGATATTGATTACTAGGTAGGGTATGGGATGGAAAAAGAAAGTCAGGTGCAGAAAGTAGACCTTAATGCTGGATTTATCATTGGTGACTAGAATATTTATTTGGAAATGAGTCTTAGCTGTTAATTTGAAGTAATTCTGACTACACTGTATGGAAACACATCCATTTAAAAATTAATTACTGGAAGAGGCTCCATTCTTCTCTCCCACCTTCATGTGATGTAACTTGGCTGGTCTAATTCCACTGAAACTATGAAATCAGAGAACAGGTAGGAATTTATTCACTTGACAAATCTTGGTACTTGGATTGAAGTACCCAAATCTGCTTATATATACAATCTGCACATTTGTTAACAGGCATCAGGAAAAGGCCCAAACAACTGAAAAGAAGAAAACACTGCTTTTTTTCATTTAAAAAGATAAGGAAATGTACATTTAAAAGCAGAACATTCAAAACAAAAGTTTATTTCGAGGACAACAAATTCCTCAAAAAAACAGAAGTTGGAATTTAAAAAAAAAAAATGCATAGAAAAAAAATCAGGAGGAGAGAAAATGCAGTAATGACATAAAGAAGTCAAGAAATAAAATATTATGTAGTGGTGATATCAGTACCATCAGTATCATTGAGCACAAATTATGCAGAACAGCTTATGCTATGTGTTTTTTGTAGGTTAAAAAATGGCAGAGTACAGGAAGGAAGATAAAGTCACTTTCAGCTTCTGGGTTATTAAGGAGGATGTAGTATTCAGCATCACATTGGAAGATAAATTCAGAAGACAGTGTAAAACAGTCAGCTATGCATACCATAACAGGGTAGTTTTAAATACATCTTCAAAAAATAGGGCCATCCTGAAAGTCTGGTTGATAGCTAATATGAGTTATTCACATATAAATAACAGAGGGAAATGATCTAAATATTTATCACCTGATGAATCCTGGTGAAGTAGGAGATGAGTTAATATGGAGTAAAAAGATAACAGATGAAAGGGTGGGAGTATAATTATTGCTTGTTATCACCATGTTATAGAAAACAGATCTTGCTAGGTGAAACTGCTTTCACCAGTTAAACTACAGGTTTGGTTGGGGTATAGCAGAGAGGACTTACAAGAACTGTATAACAGTTCAGTTAAAAATGATACTATGCAATATCATTAACTTGACAAATAAGCAGTTTAAGAAAGCTTACTGATAGACATCGAAGTAGAGGTCATTGAGGAATAAAGATGAAATGAGAATGTTTTTATTTCACTACAAAGACTGCGTTTGTCCAATGATAATCAGATATTTTATTAGTGATTTGGAAATAGAATTGCTGCAAATAAAAGAATGTTCTCGTAAAAATGGCTACACTGGTAATGTTAAGCTATAAGCCAGTGATGTTTTAACTCTACTTGCCAAAGTGCAAACCACAGTGTCACCCAGAGACCACAAGCATGAGGAGTCTTGGAAATTGGATTGAGTATTGGTCAGAAGGCTTCATTCTATGACTCTGCAAGTTTACTCTCACACCAGGATTTCACCCTGCCAGGACCATCTCCCTGTTGTCTCAGCTTGACTTTTTATGGGGAAAAGAACTACTTTAAGTAAGGCTGCTTTTTAGACTGTCACATAAGGGAAAAACATCTGGAAGTATGCTGTTCCTTCTCAGATCTGTCTAAGGGATATCAAGAAACACTTCTGTTAAAATTCTGGACTGATTTGGAAATGCAGATGTTTAACACTAAAGACTAGTTACCTCAAAGTGTACAAAAACTGTATATCTTACTTGAGCTACAATCAGAACATTTAGGTATTAATCTGTAACTTCTCTGATCAGGACAATCTGAAGGTTTACAGTTAGTTAAGCAGTATCAGAATTAAGTAGTTCAATATTTTCAACCCAATATAGTTATCACTTCTGATAGACCATTCCTGAATGAGAGACTGCATATTCTATTTCTCAAAAGCAAAAATACATTATGGGAGAAAGAAAACAAGACTCATGCTCAAGAGCCAAAAAGGTGAAGGCAGACATAAGTTTTACAGACCACTTTTAGGAACCTTATATGATCAGCTGACTCATGCTAACAAGCCAGACTACATCCTCTTCCACAGGCCATGTCTATCTCCTCTATGCAGACAAAGGTCTGGATTTCACATTATGAGTAGAAGACTGTGGCATGCATCTTGGTTAACAAGTTTTAAAACAAACCTTTCCAACTGCCAGCACATTGAAAAATTACAAAGGTTCAAACAAGAGCTAATGAGAATAGTAGTTTTGTTTCATCAGGTATATTTTAAAAGAAGACATAATTGATGGTTCTGTCCTATAGTGTGTGGATCCTGAGTGCACATCTCTTATTACCTTGCTTGCTATTTACAAACACAAATGTAATTTCAATAGGTGAAAAGCTTATATTTCTTTATTTCCTCCAGGTTAATCTCCTTGTCTCAGTCTGAAACTAGACTAATCGCATTTTACAATACAAAGTACTTATTCATTTGTTCTACCTTCTGTTCTGCGTCATTCAGACTAATGGGTATTATGGCAGGGCTGGATGGCTGCATCTGAAAATATTGCCTCAGGAGTCTGTCTGTTTCTTTTAAATGAAATAAAGGCAGCAAAGGATAGGACTGAAAATGGAGGCAAAGTAAATCACCGCCTTTGTGATAGGAGACGCTTTCCAGATCTTCTATTCATCAGTTTCCTTTATTTACAATGCTTTAAAACTTCAATAATCTTTAAAAGTATATTTCTGTTAATCTTCATAGCATGAAGTCATAGATCATTTAATTCTGATTTAAAAGCTGATACTGTAGTACAGTTCAATCAGAATAAGTTCATATGAATTATAATAAAGATATTTCAGGTATTGTACATTTTATATAACTTACCTCCTCTCTGGGAAGAAACTTGGGTATACAATTTGACTTATCTGGATTTCAGCAAAAGCTAGGGGAAAAGGAGAGGGAGAGAAAGGGAGAAATAGCAAGCAGTTTCAGTAAGCAAGAGAAAAGCTCCAGCAAGCCCTTTTCTATGTAAATCATCCATCACACTGTGATGTTGAGACTTGCCAACAAGAAGCATTCACAAGTATTGAAATAAAAATTTAGCATTCAGATCCTGTTGATGGAAAGAAAAGAAACATCAGTTATCCCAGTCTCACTTCTTTATCTCTTGCATCAACTTTTCAAACTTTACAATAATAATTGTATAATAATATAATATAATAATAATGCATGTTGTAAACGTATAAGACAATATTTTATTTTGGAAATTTATCCTACTATCATACTGCACAGCAAGTGCTGATAAACTTGGAAAAAAAGAACACTTGATAGTCTCCTCATTGCTGTCACTTTTCAGAGAGGATATTAACATGATCTGTCTGCTTTATTCTGCCTTCTGCCTTCTGCCTTCTGCAAATAACTGTTGATGTCTCATCTCTGATGCAACTCCCAATTTTACATCCTGTTTTATAATAATTATTCTACCTTACAGTAGCATACCTATACACTGAAATAAACAGCAGTGTTTTTATCACAATGGATTACTTACAGAATAAAGCTAGCACCTCTTGGTTGCCAGCTTTTTGCACCATATATCCTCCTGAAGAAGATAGGCAAAGATAATAGAGAAGCATGAGTAATGGGTATTGGAACGTAAGAGTCATATTACTTGTTACAACAGGATCTATGTGGTTTTGTGGTCACTGACTGCATGTGGGCTAGTTGGCAGGGAAAATGGTGCTCCATTTAAATCAAGACCTTCTGGGCAGTGCAGGGAACTTAAAGTCCAGTCCAAAATGCACACCAAATGTAAGATATTCTCCCAAGGGTTAGGAGTGCTGGTTCATCAGTTGCACAGATTTCCTCCATGGAGAACTAAACCACTCTTACTGTCAAGAAAACTGTCTCCAGGCTGCTGAAAGTATTCTCTTCATTTTACTGTTCTTTTTCCTTCACAACTACTTGGTATTAAAAATATGCTTGCAACATTAATGCTTGCAGCAATAACTAAGCTACAGAAGGGAAAGACAAAGGTATCAATGAAGAGAAATAGATTAGATCCATGCATTTGAGAGGAAGAAAATCAAGTGAAGTTTAAGAAATAAGATTTAAAATAATTTTAAATAATATTTGCTAATGCTCTAATTAAAGAGTGATTGATTTGATGCAGATGAGACTAAACACACACGAGAGAAAAAGATTGATGTTTAATATTAAAGTTATTATTCTGAAAGAATATGAATTAGTAAACATACAGCATTACAATTATAATTGACTGTTGTGAATGATTCATTAGCCTTGTACAAGATTTTCAGACACAGAAACTTGTTAATGAAGACAAAATCCACAGACTGGAACTGAGGTTATGTAAGCTGGACTGAAATGCAATCTGCTAATTGTCAAATTTGGGATTTGAAGAGCTTACTAAGGAGGTTATAGATTCTACATTATTGGAAGTTTCAAAGCAAAAGTTAAGTAACTTCATTTTCACAGCCATAAGGGACTGCTCATCATTAAATCAAAAGGGAAGAAAAAAGAACTTCTATATAGAAGTATAGAATGCACACCTACATACAAAGAAAACAAAATATTAATCAGATTAGCATAGAAATGTAATACAAGAATATGTATTCAGTGGCTTTGAATCTTTCCCAAACCTCTTTAAAACAAAACAAAACAAAACAAACAAACAAACAAAAAACTTCCTAATTTCTATCTTCAGAAAAATAAAGGGGCTAATAATAAATAAATAAATAAACAAATAAATAAATAAAACATAATAAAGCTGTTAAAAGTATACGTTTAACATATACTTTTAACCTATTTTAAAACATTTTTAAAATAAAAATTCTAAAATGTGCAAATATGTACCTATAACTCATACAACAGTTCAGGCAATACTACTAGAATAAATGAGTCCACACCTATGTATCTCAGATTCATTTATAAAGAGGTGCTGTGTAAGAATGAAGAATAAAATTTTTCTTTGTTTCTAGATTGAAGTAATGTCAACATATTGGAACCATCCTGAAGATCAGAAAAGTTGTGGAAGTGATCAGATGGAAAAGTGGTCTTACAATGGAAAATGGAAGGAAAAAAAATACCAGTTAGACTTACCAAAATTAATACTGAAAAAGTCCTCCTTACATTACAAAAATAGCTTCACTACTATGCAGTAGCATAGGGTTATAGTAGTAAAACACACACACACACACACAAACACACAAAAAGAGAAAGGCAGAGAAAGAACAATACAGCTGTAGCAATTACACTCAAATTTTAAGCTGCTGTCACTGGCACAGATGTTCCATATTCTTGTCAGAGACCTAATTATGACTATATACACTTCCAGAGGACATGCAGTGGACTTTGGTGAACACATATCATTAGGAGCAACACAATGCAAGTACCTTCAGGCATTGTGATAGGCACATCTCTCATAACAACATTAATGGAGACTAGATCAGTTCTAGTAACCAATATTCCCTCCATTTGACTATGATTCTTTTTCTTACTACATGTTATTTAAAAAGAAGTTCCTTACTTCAGATTGCCATTAAGGAGGTAGCTAATCTGCATAATCAGAAAAATTCTGTAAATTTGTCATTCATATATGGAATATTTACTCTTAGAAAAATTTTACAGTAAGAAAACTAGATAGAAATAGAGATTACTGGAGGTTTACGGCTATTTAGATTGCTGTACACAAAACAGCTTCTGACTGATTGGTTGGATAAAATGATGAGGTCACATTGATTAACATTTGTTGTAATTAAATGAAAATACTTTCAAAATATCACATCAATTCTTTGCCCCATCCATTAAATTATTATTTTTTTTTTCATCTATCCACTAACAGAAGTAAACAGAGTATGCTATTATCCTTGATTTTGTACTAAAGGATTATATGGATACATATGGCAAATAGCAATGGAGAAGTCTTTGATGGAGAGGAATAAAATCAAACACTTTCTGGTTTATGGAAATAGGTGCCTTTTAAATCATACACCTCCAGGTGCAATGTTGCTAGGAATCTGTAAACCACCAGCATTGCTACGCTTCCAAGGAAAAGCATAGGGCTGATACTGTAGTCGTTAATGTAGAAGAGGGTCCATCCAGTCATACAACGTATCTGCTCTCTGTTGAGTAGAACTGTTATGTCAACAAGGTGTCTTGTGCTCTAGGAACAGTCTATTGAAGAGTTAAAGATAGTGTAAAAATATATTGCAACATCTACATCACAGTACTCTTTTCTTTTGTTGTGGTCTTACATTGATGTTTTCTTTAATAGATTGTTTTCTTGAATGAAATACACTAAAATGTTTGCCAAATATTTCTATGACTGAGTCTGTTCAGGCAGGGAATCATTTTGTTCTCTCAGATTATAAACTTTTGGTAAATTGGTGTTTCTACTAATTTATCTGAGAAAATAGCAGTAAGGTCACTTCAAAAGCTTCAGAATACCACATAAAATACATCTCATTACAAGACCTTATCCTTTACATCTTCAAATGATAATTACAAAGACTTTCCTGCCTACCGTTTCATGTGCATTTCCACTTGATAAAGATGAGGATCATAGAATCATGGAATGGTTTGAATTTGAAGGGACCTTTAAGATTATCTCATTCCAACCCCCTACTGTAGGCAGGGATACCTCCCTCTTGCCCAGATTGCTCAAAACCCCATCTGTCTTGGCCTGGAATATTTCCAGGGAGGAGCATTCATGACCTTGCCAGACAACCTGTTCCGGTCTCTCACGATCTTCATGGTAAAGAATTTCTTCCTTATATATAGTCTAAATCTACCTCCTTCCAGTTCAAAACCATTTCCTCACATCCTGTTGCTACATGTCCTTATAAAAACTCTCTCCTCAGCTTTGCTGTAGGCACCCTTCAGGTACGGGAAGATATCTGGTGATTCTCACCTATAGAAGTGAACCCTTTTGGTAGAAATGCCACAATCAGAAATGTCTGAGTCAAGGTCCAAGAACAATTCATAAGACACTTACATGAACTAAAGCACATAAGAGGTCACTGTGTTCTATTGGCTTATTTGGGATAGTAGATTTCCCTCCTCACATAGAATTACAATTCTGTACATTTCTCAGTATTTCTTCCTTGTTGGTACTCAAACTATAGTAATTGAATTTTCACAGTGTATTCCCACATGATACTGAAATGGCATTTCCCCATTGTTTTATAATAGGACTGACTATCTTGGCATTTATATCTATCTAGTCATTCCGAAGTAGTCACTAACAGAAGCTCACATGTTGCTCTGATATTTTATGGTCATTTGCAGTGAAGTGTTCCAACCCTTTCCTCCAGAAGCAGTTTCATTAGACAAGTAAATTATAAACTCATTTTGAAATATTAGGCACTATCTAAACACTTATAAAGACAGAATTATGTGAAGGCTCTGAAACTCACAAATACAATTTTCTTTCTGTTATTCTTTGTTTTTCTCTAGGGAAGACACAACATGAATTAACATAACTCAATAATACTGATTGTGTTTACAAATTGACCATGCACTGTTCATTACAGTTCTGCATAATTTCTATTACAAAGCCTTATATTTCTTGCAAGCAGGTACTGAGGGACGTTAGAAAACAGATAATATTATGTCTTCCATAATGGCCATTGCTATTCAATAACCCAAAACAAAACAAGGAATACTGGATTCTTACATTTAGGAAGTCCTACATAAATATTTGAAGAACTGAATAAAATATTCAAACACATTTAAGAAGCTAGTTACTTCCAAACTGCTATTATATCAACACTACAAGCTGCTGAAGCAAGAAGCAAGATTTTAGTAGCAAAATTCATCAGTCTTCTCTTTATTCAGGACAAACTTAAATGTTGCCATAATAATTTGTTGAGAACTCCATTCTTCAGTAAGACCCAAAGTGGCCTTTCAACATGATAGTATTGAGAACCAGCTTAAAAAATCAACTGAATGCCAAAGAAAGCCAGTTCTTGGAAAAGATACAAGAGTAACTGCAAACCTAACCCAATAACATAACAAAAATGAAAGTTTGTAGGAAGTACAGGCAAGATTTATCAGAATTTCTACAAAGCTCAACTGAAGCCTAATTTTCTTGCAAGTATTAATATTGTTAGTAAATGAAACAACCCTGGAGTGAAAATCTGATCCTGCTATTGACTCTTTCTCCTTAGCCACTAAAATCAATGGTTTAGGAAAGCATGTTCAGTGTGTGACCTGCAGGATGCATGCTGCCCAACACAGATTACGCTGCAATTGCCCCCTGCCTCATGTCATTATGGCAGCAGCTTTTCCAACATCAGGGCCTCTCATCACCAGCTGAACATTGGCACACTGCTTTCAGTCAGCATAAATATATTACTTGTAAATTTTCAAAAGAAATGTATAGAGTTGCAATTAAAAAACTGTTCAGGTCTCTTTACTGGACTTTTAAAAGCCTTCTCTGACCACAGAGAAATACTCCTCACTTCACTGTCATGTCTTATTAATGTCATTGCTTTTTGGCAGTATGTGTATTTATGAACAAATGGTTTCATGGATGAAGCACAGGAGGAGTTAAATTACACCAAAAATCTCACCAAAAAATTTCACCAAAAAATCTCTAACGAACATCTTGAGACAACCACTGCCATTGAGCCAGACTGACGCATTAGTTCCACAAAAACAAGGTAAAATATCCCACTGGGGTTTTTTTTATGTTTTAATAAAATCATTTAAAAAATAGAGTAAGTTTTGTTACTTTATGTGCATTAACTATAGTATATATAGTATAGCAGCTTTGAATGTCATGCCTCCTACATGTCAATCTCCAATAGAGGTTGAACCTTCCCATCAATATTCCATTGTATTTTGTTGTCACATGACAAACCGCAGCAGAGAGGCTGACAAAAAATTGCATCTGGTATGGAAATACATATGAAGCAAAGGTGTGAAATTAAATTTCCCCACCCTCAAAAATGTCACCTACTGACATTCATCAACACTTACCTCAATACTTACAGTGTTTGTAGAGGCCAAACCGAATGTGAACACAGTGAGGTGGTTGGTGGTACTTTGTAGCAGCGACAACAGGAAGAACAATGGGTCACACCTACTGGTAAAGATTTTTTACAGGCGTGGCATGCAGGTTCTTCATCATCACTGGCAAAAAGATCATAGCTAATGGTGTTTACTATGTGGAAAAATAGTGTTTTGTAGCTGAGAATTTGCTCAAAAGTGTTATTTTGCTTTTTGTATCTATTGTACCTTCCATGGTAATAAATTGGAGCATTACTTTTGGCGTGACCTACGTATATGCAGCTCAAGACTATTCCTCTTCTCTCACTATGACCCAGGTAACGCAGGTTTGACACTCGTGTTTAGGGAAGAATTTTCTTTCTGGAATAGATGATAAATTGTATGAGAACACAAAGGAAGAAGTACATAGAGAAAGAATATATTTGGCTAAACAGGGAACTTCTCTTGCTACATGGAAAGAAAAAGAAAATATATAGTCTTTGGAAGAGAAGTCAAGCTTCAGGGAGATTACAGAGATGCAGTTTACAAGAAACGCCAAAGCCCATCTCATGATGACCCTGGCCACTATGATTCCAGACAACAACAACAAAAAGGACTCTTTTAAGCGTACCCAAAGCAAGTAGAGATCTAAGGAAAATATTAGATACTACTTGGAGTAGGTGGTCACCTAACAATTAGGAATGAGGAAAAGATGGGGCTTTTAATGCAATTTTGTTTCAATTCTTAATAATAATGGTAGATCTTGGTCTGTCCAGTCCTCCCAGTTGGAGGACGATGGCTAGAAGACCAGTGATTGAGGTCACCCAAACTGTAAGAGAACAGCTATATAGAATGAATGTTCAAAAGTCCATGTAGCCAGACGTGATTCACATCACTGTGCTGAAAGTTAGCCAATGTTACAGATTGACTCCTTCCAACAATTTAACAATTTAATTGTGGGAGTCTGGAGTGGTCTCTGCTAAATGGAAGGTGGGAGTCTGGAGTGTTCTCTGCTAACTGGAAGCTAGGCAATGTTATACTCAGCTACAAGAAGGGCATGAAAAAAACAGCCAGGACTCTACAGGCATGTTACTCTAACCTGGAAAAGTTACAGAAAATATTATCTTGCATGCCATTGAAAGGCATTTAAATAACAAAGCTATTATCAGGAATAGACAACATGTGATCATCGAGAAAAATCTTGTCTTAGAAATTTGATCTCCTTCTATGATAAGGTCACCTGCTTGGTGGATGAAAGGAAGAGAGCAGACATAATCTTCCTGGAATTCTGTAAGGACTTTGTTACTATCCCTCATAGCATCCTTCTGGACAAATTGTCCATCTGTGAAACAAATAGGCTCACAGTGATTTGGGTGAACTGGCTCAACACTAGAGAGTGGGGCTACATCTGGATGTTGGATGGTCACTAGTGGTACTCCCCAGGCTTAATTCCATGGACAGTCCTACTCAATATGTTTATCAATGATCTGGATGGAGCAATGGAATGCATTTTCAGCAACTTTGCCAATGGCACTAAACTGGGAGAAGCTTTTGACTGCCCGTAAGATGAGAGGTATTGAAGAGGGATTCAGGTTATGCAGGAGATCTGGACAATCATTAATGTCATAAAGTTCAATACAGGCAAATGCCAAGCACTGCACCTGGGATGGAGCAATACCAGACACAGACATGGGTGGGAGATGAATAGCTGGAGAGAAGCTCAGCAGGAAAAGACCTGAGAGTGCTGGAGACAGCAGCACAGCATGAGCCAATTATGTGCCCAAGCAGTTAAAGGGCAAATCAAAGTGTGAGGGGCACTGAATGCAACACAGCCAGCTGGTCAAAACTGGTGACTTACCTGCTTATATTTATTGTTGATGCAGGCTCACCTTAAATACTACACACAGTTCTGCAATCCACAGTATAAGAAGTGTCCAGATGATGCAGCAAAGCTGGTAACAGGAGTGGAGGGCATGTCCTGTGAGGAGGCTGAGGAAACTAGGTTATCTATTCTGGAGAAGATGTGACCTCATTCTTTTTGCAGCTTCCCAATGACTAGATGCAGAGAGAGGTTCTGTGTCCTGCTCCTTATGACAGGATGTACAGGAACAGCAAAGCTACACCAGAAAAGGGTCATACTTGGGCATAAGAATAATTTATTTACTGCAGGGGTGGTCAAGCACAGGAAAAAGCTTCCTGGAGATGTAGTTGATGTCCCATGCTCATCAATTCAAAAGACATCTGGATAATGACCTTAGTAATATGTCTTAACTTCTGGCAAGCCCTGAAGAGGTCATGCACTTTGACTTCATGATCTTCAGTGATTCCTGCTAGATGAACTATTCTTTCCTACTTAATCATCTTGCCAATGTTTTCTGTTTCAAGGTCAGCTACAGCTTTGCCTAACTCTTCAATTCAATGAACAGACACAATTCCATAAAAAATACAGTGGGGGAAAGGAAAGTGGGATTTCCTTAAAAATCCACAAATTCACACAGACTTCATGATCCTCAGCAGTTATCTACTGCTTGAGTTAATTTACTGCACCTCTGATATCCCTTATCTGTGCGATGACTTACACAGTAACAACCCTAATCAGCTGGACAGTCCCATCCACCCCATTTCCTATAAAAGTCCACAGGAAAGCTGTCCAGGACTATTTTAATCAGTGCCACAAATCTAGATTGGATGAGGATGTAATACAGCAGACTTTTTATACTTCTGTAACAAGATAGTTTCAATGAGTACTATAGAATTATAGAATCCTTTAAGTTGAAAGAGACCTGTAAAGGTCACTTAGTCCACCTCCCCTGCAGTGAACAGGAACAACTACAGCTAGATCAGGTTGCTCAGAGCATCATCCAGCTTGACCTTGAATGTCTCCAAGGATGGGTCATCTACCAGTGGTATGGGCAACATATTCCAAAGCCTCACCAATCTCACTGTAAAATACTTTTCCCTGATATGCTATCTAAATCACCCCTCTTTTGAAAAAATTTCCCCATTTCCAATCACAGCTGTCTTTGCTGAAGGTCTGCTTCTTTCTTCCTCATGGCCCACCTCTAGATACAGAAAGGCCGCTCTCAGATCTGTCCAAAACCTTCTCTTCTCCAGGAGATCAGTCATAAGTACTGGAACCAATACTTTTAAATATCTTCATCACTGATATCAACAATGGGATCAAGTGCACCCTCAGCATGTTTGCACATAACAGCAACTTATGTAGTGTAGTTGACAAATCTGAGGGACAGGGTGTCAGCCAGAGAGACCTAGACGGGCTGAGCAGGGGGCACTGCTGAGGTAGCTTCAGACTGTACTCCATAACACCATTCAAAACGTCCTATTTCGTAGAATCATAGAATCATAGAATGGCCTGGGTTGAAAAGGACCACAATGATCACTGACTTTCAACCACCCTGCTATGCGCAGGGTCACCAACCACCAGACCAGGCTGCCCAGAGGCCCAGAGCCACATCCAGCCTAACCCTGAACACCTCCAGAGATGGAGCATCCACAACCTCCTTGGGCAACCTGTTCCAGTATGTCATCACCACCCTCTGTGTGCAAAACTTCCTCCCAATATCTAACCTAAACCTCTCTGTCTCAGTTTAAAACCATTCCCCCTTGTACTATCATTAACCACCGTCATAATCAGCTGTTTCCCCTCCTGTTTATACGCTCTCTTCAAATACTGAAGGCTGCAAAGAGATACCCTGAGAGCCTTCCCTTCTCCAAGCTAAACGAGCCCAGTTCTCTCAACCTTTCCTCATAGGAGAAGTGCTCCAGCCCTTCGATCATCTTAGTGGCCCTGCTCTGGACCCTCTCCAAGAGCTCCACGTTCTTCCTGTACTGGGAAAAAGATTAGAAATACTCTAAATGTGAAGAATGTATTTGTAGTGACCCAAGTTTTTCATCAGTCCACTCTTTCACAGACAGAGTAAAGCAAGTTGGCTCTGTCTCCTTCTGCACATCCCAGAATCACAGCTGGCATCAAATTACATTGTTTTTGTCAGGGGAGAACAGGTCTGAACACTGAGCAGTCAGAAGCTCCACATGTGGAGTAATACTGGGAAGACTGTGCCAGTCGTGTCTCTGCAAAGATCTTCATTTCAGCTTCATGTTTTGTTGATTTGCTTTTTATTGCTAATGCTGTATTTATCTAGCTTAAGATGATAAGTTCCTTGAAGCAGGCACCTCTTTTATCTACAAAACACAAAGCACTCTACAAATTGAAGGATGTAACATGAAAAGCATCTGAATGGGTCACCTGGCTATGCTCTCTGGTTAAATTCAAAGCAGTGAAATGCAGAGACAGGAGACTCCAAACAGATCAGCAGAATGTTCATTCCTTCCTCCTGGATTGCTTTAGATCAGCTCAAGGAAAACAATCACAAATCTCTTGCTAAGGAACAGAAGGAAAGAAATAACACATGTAGCTCTTGGTTATCTACATTAGGAGGTCTGTGTGTGGGTGCAGCAGAAAGTGAAGATGAGGAAGAGGCGAACCATTACACCACAGCTACTACAAAGTACTTCTGAGCTGCTTTGAGGTTCCTTACTTAGTTATGATTATAACTCTACATCTCTTAGGAAAATGCACTCTAATCCCCGTGAAATGAGGGCTGCAGAAGCAGGCCTATGAGCAGTAACAAACATGCTAAATCAAGTGCACCAAGTGGAAAGTTACATTGGTTAAAACAAACTCAACTACAGCTAATATAAATCTTGTACTCCTTATTTAGGAGGCTGAACACAGTATTCAAAATGTTGTGCAACACAGGGAATGTAAGATCAATACTATCAAAATTATAGAAACAAATAGCTGAATGATGAGCTAAAGACTGACATTAGAGAAATACAAATAGAATAGAAATGCCTAAAGTCCCATATTGATTGCTGTACTCAAAAAAAAACCTTTATTTACTTAGCTACTCCAGTACACTCATGTCACAGAGACATGTTGACATTATTAACCACAGTAACCATGGTTATTCCTTAAGAATGCAGCTCAAGCTGCCCATGCTCTCATGTACCTTCTCCAAGTTATTCTCCCAAGTCACACTTGCCACGGATGTTTTGTTCTTTACATTCTCCTTCATCTGATGGCATCACTGTTATAACTTCATCGTCTCATTCTCTTTCAAGACAAAATATTTATGAAAGTGACCTACACAACTCTATGTCATTGCAACAGTAGCTAGGAAGCACTTAGTAACAGAGGCGTTCAGCATGCTATCTTCTGCACATAGAAAAAAATTACTCCTATTATCTGAATAGTCTAAATCATAGCTAGAAAGATTGTGCCAGAGGATGGCAGTGGCAGGGAGTTGTGTAAACATGGACTTCCCTGCTAATGAATTCCAGAGGCAGGCTTGGCTTGCAGTGTGTGTGCTCTGGAGACAGTTCAGTTGGGCAAGGCTACAGGTGGCAAAAATTTAGCGGAGAAGAGCAGGGAACCATTTGTTGATGTGAGGGACATCTAATAGACACTAATGTGAGGAGAGTAATGAGACAGCAGGAAATAGGGCTGTACATTCTTCTACAGAGCATGTGCCTGTGAAAAAAAAAAAAAAAAAGTAGATGGAAAAATTGTGTGGTTTTTTTTGGTTTTTTTTTTTTTTCCATCAGGAAATCAGAGAAGTTGTAACAGAAATCAACAAAACAGTTTTAAATTTTCAGTGGTTCTCTCATTTAAGAAAAGAATGCTGCTAGCAAAAGTTTTGAAAGGAAGCTTTTTGAAACACATGCCTATAGAGGTGGCCACAGAATTTATATTCACCTGATTTTTTTAAAGGATTGCTGTAGCTTAGTGTGAAGTTCCAGATCTGGTCCTAATTAAGAGTCAGAAAGGATTCATAATGATTGCAAGGAGTCTGGTGCACCAAGAGAAGAAGGAAACCCAAAACTAAATTTCAGTAACACTAATGGTACAGATCCTAAGGATTTTAAAGGGACTAGGCATAGCCTGTAATCTCAATCTGAATCTTCAACAATTGTTTTGGAACAAAAGCAATTGCTGTCCATCTCTCCTGCTGTATGTCTCTGTTGCTTTACCACAAGCTGTGTGTAGCGAGCTGAGAGCAAAAGGTTTGCAAAAGCTGATATACCTCTTTGAAACTGAGTGCTAAATGTCAACCAGCACATCCAAGAACTCCAAAACACTGAAAACTGTTCTGATAAATGCTGTGCATTTGTAACTTAAACCTACTTCTCTGTTCTCTCTTCACAGATGAAAAAGAAAGGCTTGTAGTTAAGAAAGATCTCTGGTTCACTGAAAGGGGACAGGATGAGGTTTGATGTGGCTACATATTAAACATGAGATAATAACATTTTGCTGCAGATCTGATTAGGATTCTAAGGACACTGGCAATCTGAGTGACTTAATATGATTTCCCAGTATGAAAATGTAAGGTTCTCCTAGGCTTTAGGAACAGCATTTCTGGTGTCTTGGGTTTTTTTCTTTTTTTTTTTTTCTTTTTTTTTTTTTTCCCTTATGCCTTTTAAATAGTAGAATAAAAAAAAGCCATAAACACTCTCACTTAAATTCCATGTCTTTTATATCATGAAACTTAAATTAAGAAATAAGAACAAAGTACTGAAAACTGTAAGGGTAAAAGTTTATCCTCCTAAATGCTGTCCTTGGTGAAACTGTATTGAGTCATCTTCATTATGGCACAACAGGGCATTACTTCAGACCTAAAATGATTAGTGTTATGAGTCAGTTCACAATTGTTTTAGATCAAAAGTCATGTTCCAGCACTGTCATGTAATGCAGTGGGCTGAACAAGCTGGGGAATCAGGCAGAATGGTTAGATAAGGAGAACTGCAACTCTCATGAATCTTTCTTCCAAAAAAGAAGAAAGACAAGTGCAATATGATTCCCAGCTTTGTGGTTTTCCCAGTTAAACATCTCTTGTATGCAACAAGGATAGATCTCAGAACAAATAGGACCCTGGGTTAAAGAGGAAAGTGTAGTTCCCACCAAAATCGTTGTATATATTTCCACTAAATTACTTGAATAAACTCTCTGGTAAAAAAATAAAATAATTGTTATGAAATATGAGATTCTAAACAAGAGAAGAAACGTATAAACCAACTGTTCAAAGGACCTCATCACTGACATAACTATGCCCTGTGCACTTCAGCAGGTACAGTAATTGAGGGTTGCTAGTCTGTGATTAACAACGTCTAATTTTGCGTACAGATTAGACTCTGCTCAGGTGTTAAATCCCAAGTATGGCCTAATTTGCAAGAATGCTCCAAGGCAGGAAAAGAGCTCTTAAGCACAGCACCTGTGAAAGTGTTGCCTTTTTATTGTAAGAATGCACAGGGTATTCTGACCTTAGTTCTGCTGCACTTCTGGTGCAAAAGAACTACCACATTAGACATCTAGTTTAATATAGCTACTCCTAATATTTTAAAATACATCCTCAAAATTATAAAATTGCCAAGAATTCTGCTTGAAAAGAGGGGAAGAAAAAAACCCTTTCTAGAAAGCTCACTAGCTCAGATCTGAAGCAAAACCAATTGCAAGCATATGAGGTACAAGACTGCATGCAAGGCAAGAGTGTAACAGAAAATATCAAAAGACTATTAGAGCCCAAATAATACAAATATATCTCTTCATATAACAAAGTCAGACAACTTTCTGATTAAGTCTTCTAACTTTAAAACTATGCATTTTTTAAGGTGGACTACACAGATTTCTGAATTATTCCCATTTTTGTTTTCCACTGCAAATGAGACAGTTTGGACAGCTTCGCACATGACAATTTACACTTGACAAATATTTAAAGCTACTATTCAGTAAAAGCTGGAGCAATTCACTGTTCATTCATAACTATGCTCTTGGTCCTACTAAACCAATAACATTGTCTTTGCAACTTAATGTCATTCATCTGATTTTCAGCTTTGATAATAAAATAGATCCCACCCTCTTTACCCTTTTTCTGCATTCCCTTTAAAATGGGAAGTTTTCTGCGTTCCTTTTAAAATGGGAAAAAGTTATTTCCTCATGCACAAATTCCACTCCTTGCATACAGATCTCCACAAACTGGGGTGTGTCTCCAGGTGAGGCTGAAGATTAGCACAGGAATTTACCAGAGCCCCAGGGCAACGTGTTTGGTGAAACAGGAATGTGACACTTTGAATGAGATCAGAGCACCACTCTCTGGACAACTGTTTCCAGGATTTCTTACCATCACATGCTACTTCTTCCCATTCAAATGTTCCTTAATATACTTCATCGTTGCAAGAATCACTGTCTTCAACCTGGTTACTTTTCTACCAAATTTGCTTCCTTTGTTTAGCAATAATCTCAAGACAGATGTTGGCAGGACACTGTTAAAAACCACTGCCTTGTATTAACCAAGCTTTTTTTCTGGATGTTTAGCACCATGAGAATAATGGTAAAATCTGAAAAGCTTGGCAGACAGAATGGGAATTTAAAGAGAAAAGAAAGCATGAATTCTCCAACAGGATTGTCTCTGGCACTTTTTATGACCTACCAACATTGAAGGAATAGCACAAAGTAGAATTGGAAATCAGCTCAAATCTCAGTTTTCTATGGAATAAGATTTCTGCTACATTGGCTAAAGCCACTGAGGTATTTGTGAATGAAGAGTCATGGTGGAGCATTTTCACATGTACTACAGCAGTGTTATCTAACAGAAGCTTTATTTTCAAGGATGAAAAATATGGAGGATATATATTCTAATTACCTCATGCAGGATCTAATACAAGTTTCATGAGACCTTCAACAACAAAACTTTTGCAAGAGGTTAGATGGCATGTGTTAGACTTGATGATCCTTGTGCATCCCTTTCAAATTCAGATATTGTATGGTTCAATGTACAAGTTTGACGTAGAATGAAACAAATGACGTAGAAAACCCAGCTCCTTTTCTCAATGGACTGCAAACACATAGCTTCTTTCTAGTGCATTTCTCTGACACACAACTCATATAAAAATTTCAATGCTTTGCAGAAATGGCAGCAGAGTAACAGAAGAGGTGTTCTCCGTCTAGCGTGGCAGACAAAAATACTGAACAGATTTCATTTTCTATTTGTTGGCAACAAGAAGGATAAAAAATGTTCTTATAACCCAAGCAGTGTTGGACATGTTCAATGGACCACCTAACATATTCCATCTGTTTATGACTGCCACCTCCAAACTCTGCCCTGGTCTCATCATACAGGGTTTTGTTCAGGAATCTGAGATTAAACTGGCTTCCTGGAGAAAAATCTGACCTGGGAGAAAAAAGCAAACATAAATTAACCATTGCCAAACCGTAAGTGGACCTGTAAATAATGGCAGAAAAATAATTTACCTCTAAAGCTTTTTAAAAAAGTATATGAAAAACAAGGATCTTAAAATAAATAAATGGCACCGAAATAGACTATTTTTTTTTCTTGAGAATCAGTGAAAATAAGCTTATCCAAATCTGTGTATGACAGAAGTAATGAAAAAAATATCTGTACATGTACCAACTAGCATGTTTGTTTTCTTTTAGACATAACAGAAATTTGATTCAATCGTTCTGACTCTAATGAGTTTAAAAATGCTAGCTCTTCTTTGTTTGTTTATTAACAATTGAATCTACATGTTCCATTGTTCTACTAGAGCTATTTCCATGTACTGGAACACATGTGACTACGTCTATTGGGATGAAGTACCCTCAGTCCCTTCTCCTCTATCTGAATTTACCTGTGGGAATAGGATCTAGCATCTCATTACTCTGTCTCAGTGCTAAAACTCATGTTTTCTTCAGGTTCAGACCAGAACTGCTGAATACAAAGCTCCTACTCCCCTGTACGTCCAGCCACATTTCAGATTCCTGCACTTCTGGAGCAACAGAAAAAAACCACTTATTGAAAAAAAAAAGTAATTTCATCAACTTAAACCTGAAGTTTAGAAAGAAGGATATAAATAAAATGCAGAGGAAACACAAACCGGCTACAGCTGAATCATCTAATTTTATGCAGTAGTGCTAGTGCAAAGTTTTGTTGATGCTGGATTTTAGATTCCAATTCCTTCCCCACCTTCTGGAAGCCTCAGAATGGGATATCTCCATGCTGTTTTATTCCTTGAGTGTTTGCATCCAGTGTTTGCATCCAGTGTTTAAACTGTATTATTTTGGCCCTTATTTATTTATTTCATATTTTTCATTTATGGCTCAGGAGAGAGCAGGGGAGAGATATCATGGCTCAATATGCAATTTGGCCACAATTCACATTCAGCACAGGTAAAGATATGGCTGCAAACCACTCCAGGCAGTGTTTAAATGTCCTTACAGAACACTGAGTCTCATGAAGCACTTAGAACCCCACAGAAATTTGAATTTTGAGTATAAGAGAAATGTAGTGTTTGTCTTTCAGAAGATATTTATACTGTAAGCACAGAACTGTAAGTATGAGCAATATGAGCTATTGTTTTTCTGTTCTTTAATAAATCAATTGCTTTTTTTTTTTTTTTCTTATCCAGCAGCTAGCTATTCTAATTTATTATTGACTTATAAGCTGAGCAAAATCTGTAAGCAGATGAAATTTCACTAACTGCAGTAGACCTCTGTCCACCCACGCTATTGATATATTTGGACCACTGAGTCATGGCCTTTAAAAAAGCTTCCACATAAGCTTCTTAATTAATAAATTTAATTTAGCCATCTTTGTGCAGTGAAAGAAACAATTCCTCAAAACAGGAAAATTATTTGAGATATAATTGTGGACAGTGGCTCACTATAGACCAAATATTTCAGTTCTTTGTTGGGAAAAATTACCTGTCAAAGGAACTAGAAAATTAACTTAAAGATTAAATCCACTAAATATAATAATGTGGATAGGCTTTATTCACATAACAAGCACATGTAAATTACAGAATTTGAAATGTTTATTCAGCAACATATCATAGTGATGTGTCAGTGTTTCTTTTTCTACATCTCACAGACGAGGCAGGAAAAGGGGGACATATACTTTCCCCTTCCCTGTAGAATATCACTGTAAAGAATGACGTGTAACATTGATCTCAAAAAGGAACCAAATCAGTGGAACTTTAAAAACCATGAGAATACTATACTATATACTATATTCAGTTCACACCAAGAGGTTTAACATGTGGATGTGAGATATCCCCCTAAGCAGTGAATAGGATGTGTTCACTTTGATCTTGATCATCTGCTGAAAAAAAATGCCAGCAGAAACTCAGTTAATTCACAAGTAAACTATTCTGAGGAATTTCTCTGGAGATAAGTACTTAACTACACAGCTTGTTATATTTTACCTCCTCTCATTCCTGCATGTGAAAAGTTATTTGATATAAATATTGGCATTTCACATAAGATTTATTGTATGCTTGCACTTCTCTATGAGCAGCTTCAGGACAAAAGAAAAAAAAAAAAAGAAAAGAAAAAGAAAACTGAAAAAGTTACTTTCCTTCAGATCACCTAGGGAACATGTATTTTGTTAGCCTCTATTGGGTTCTGTGAAGAAATAAATCCCAGGTCCTGTGCTCACATAATCTCTACCTTAACTCCACCAGTTGGAAGGATAGCAGTAGTAGAGATTTCTCTTGCCCTCCCTCAGCTGATGCAAGGGCAAACTCTACGTAAGGAGGAGACATGATGTTGCAAGAAGATTTCAACTCATCTTCCCTTGTAGCAGGGCCAGCTCAAGACACAGGTCATCGGGCAGATCATAAGGGCAGCAACCTGATGAGGTCAGCAGCAGAGCTGCATACAGGTCCTGGTGCAGAGAGAGTCAGTGCAATGGCTGCTGCAGCCATGACATGCTGTATGTTACAGAACGTGCTTCCTGTATACTGTGACCATTTCTCAGCTTTCTTGTGACATCTCTTTCCAAGGTAACCAGAAGGAATCAGACATGATTTTAGAAAGTTACTATAAAATTAAAAAGAATAAACTAAGTTTAGTCATAGTAACGGCTGATCACATCTTCAAAATACCTTCTCAAGGGTACAGTCTGAATCAAAATCAGAGCATTGCTTCACTCTTGAACTCTTCCCAGTTGCTAGGCTGGGAGGAACAGATGGAAAAGTATCCTCCTGCAAGACATTTTCTCAGTGCTGCAGAATTTCTTTGCCACTATATACATCTCTAAGAATCACATTCTTTCCTCCAGTGAACACCTTTTCAGCTTACAAGACAGCTGAGAGCAAAAAGAAGATTTGTCTGTGACCTTGGAAAAGCATTTAAAATGCATTCTATCCAGAGTACCTCAGAATTTGCGATCTTAATATCACTGTGCAGTGAAACTTGCAAACAGAGTGCATCTAAGCAATGGATGTATCCACAGAATTGCTTATGTACAGGAAAGAGGATCAAAACAGAAACACGTCATGCAGTCATTCCCTGCCAGAGGAGTATCTGACTGCTTCTAGACTATTCTCTGCATGTGCCTTGGTCATACACAAAGACACCTGAAGAATCTGTCTGTGCTAGAGAAAGCTGGTTGTAGCTAGGCTTCAACACTAGCCATGGAACCTGAGTTTCAAGACTAACCAGGATTGGATAACAATTTTCTCATTGAGATGTCACAGCTTCACAGTACCACAAGATGAAAGGAAGTGCAATGTCCCATTATGGCCAAGAAGGCCAATGGTATCATGGGGTGCACTAGGAAGAGTAATGCCAGAAGATTGAGGAGGGTCCTTTTTCCCCTCTACTCAGTCCTGGTGAGGTCTCACATGGAGAATGGTGTTCAGTGCTGGGCTCCCAAGTAGACATGAAGCTCTTGAGGGGGTCCAGTAAAAGGCCACTGAAAAGGTGAAAAGTCTGGAGCATTTCTCCTGTGAAGAAAGAGGGAGCTTGGACTTAGCCCAGAGAAAACTCAGGTTCACATCAGTTTCTATAAGTATCTGAAAGGAGTATGCTGAGAGAACAGGGCCAGAATTTCCTCAGGGTGCCCAGTGACAGGACAAAAGGCAATAGGTACAGAGTTAAGCACAGGCCATTCCATCTGAACTTGAGAAAATCTTCCTTGAGGATGTCAAAGTGCTGGAACAGGCTGCCCAGAGAGACTGGGGAGTCTCCTTCTCTGGAGGTATTAAAAGCCATCTGGACACAATGCTGGGTAATGTGCTGTGGGGACTGAGCTTGAGAAGGATGGTTGGACTACATCATAACCAAAGATCCCTTCCAACCTCAATCATTCTGTGAAAGTCAGCCCAGATGTCTGTTTCTGCACCAGTTGTTGCAGTGTGACTCAGCTGTGTTCAAGAGAACAAGCTAGAATTTAACAATTAAAAAATAAAAATAATAAAAAATATATGATTTATGACTAGACTTATGATTTAAGGTATATAATAATATTAAGAATATGCTTAAAAGAAAAAAAAATCTTTCAACTTTTTATTTTAAAGATATCATGTGAATGGATGTAAAGGTGCAAAAGGGATTGAAGATTTCTGTTTCTTATTAAGAAGCACAAATAATTTTTTGTCAACCAGCAAGCATCAAACACACTTGGGAGCATGTAAAAGACATGACCACAATCCAAGCAGTGTCATAGTTGTTCCCAGAAACATCATGTGGGTGTAATATGAAAAGCCCAGAAAGCTTCAAAAACCCTGCCAGATCCCAAAAGTTTTTTAAGAAGTAGAACAAACCCTTTAAAGTGTTTAAAATTATATTCGGACTTTGTCTTCTTACTGCAAATGTTTTTATAACATCCTCAGAAATATTTGAGCTTTTCTTTCAACTTGTAACACCATGCACAGAGCATTGTAGACTGCGCTTCTACAATTTAAAAGGAAAAAACCTACTTCTGGCACCATCTCTCCTGCCCACACACAGGAAAGCCAGCACATGCTGCAGCATTCTAGGAAACACTCCATAACAAAGTTCCCTTACCGAGGGATGCTAATTTTTACTTTTCCTTGGTGATCTGAGAAGTTTTTATTGTTTTTAAGATATAATTCCAGGAAACAGAAATGAAGGCAATTTTCAGAACATCTTGAAAATCTGACAGGATCAGGACCTAAACAGCTTACTCTAGCTGACTGCTTTGAGTAAGGGGGTAATCTTGGTAGTCTCTAAATATTCTGAACCTCAACAATTTTGTCATTCTCTGACTATACTATTTGCTGTCAGTTTTCTTAAAGTCTCACAATGTGGAATCATAGAATTATGCAAAACTCAAATTTTTCATATTGATACTGCTCTCATATATATAATGAGGCAGAACAGTATAAGAAAAGTATTAACGATCTTAAGGCCAGAACACAGAAGAAATAACATAAAATAAATACAAAAATAAAATTTTGTAAATGTTATCATTTACAATCACAAGGTTTCTTACTCAAGATCTCTGAAATCATGTGACTCATAAGATTGGTACTGAAGTGCATCTATCTTTAACCAACATAGACACAAATCAGAAATCTTCCTTAAGTTTATTACATTAAAAATAAATAAATGAATTTAAAAAAGCTGTAGAACAGATACTCCAAGACCTAAATAGGAGCAGATGTTTTAAACAATGCCTGATTACATGAAGCTTATTGTTTCCTATTTTCTAAAATAAGGAATTGTTCTCTGTTCTTGGACAATCTGTAAACATTAGGCTTTTTTAATATTAGCTTTTATGAAGGCAAAGGGAGTAAATATACAAATAATTAGTAGGACACATACAATGGAAATGAGTATTATTTAACACTGAAGTTCGACATCTGTTTGACATCTGTCCTGCTCTCTACTTACTTGAAAAGCACGTACGTTTAACATTCATTCTCAGGCAGTTGCCTGAAGAGCAGAATTCCAGAGTTTTCAAACTCCCTTTTTATTCCTTACAGTTTCTTTACAAGAATACTTAAGTTTGGAAACAGCTTGGAGTATTTGCAGTACCAAAGAAAGATAGAAGTACATTCTGTAAGTTCATTTACACTTCTGTAAGTGTAGATACATCTTGGAGATAGAAAAGCTTTTGTGAGAAAAAGATTAACTAGTAGTAATTAAAGCAATTAATTCAAACTTTTCAGCTTCAAAAGTGCTTTCTGTGTTTGCTTCCCTTGAAACTGAATAACTCATAAGTTACATACTGCTTGTCTATACTCTGAATTATTTTTCTGCTGCCAGACAAAAAGCAGGAAAATGTCTACTATCTGCTAGTCTCAAGTATTCATACATCAAATGATCCCAGAACAAGTTAGGTTTCTTTCTTCTGGAGCTAGATTTCTAGGGATTAGATTTTTTAGTTTTCTTCTGCAGGCCTTGCAGTTTAGAGGGGTCTGTGCCTTGCTTTTGTTTTTTTTTTAATTGCAATGACGACCTCGCTTGTGCCTTTCCCCCTTTTTCCTCAGTCACTGAACCTGACCTTATCCATGGAATAAAACGCTAATAAAACTCCACAAGATTGATGATAACTCTGCAGTAGAATAAACTCTAGTTAACTTCAACATTTTAAGTCATCATCTTCATTTCAAACCAGCAATAACAAAATACGTATCAGTCACATTCGGTTGAAGATAGGCTAATTTCTTTCTACTAAAAGCCACAAATTCTGGTAGGTGCAGCAGGACTCAGCTTCATTTACCAATGTATTATTATAAGTATTTCAAAATTTAACTTATTCTTTCCTGCTAAATGTTGTTTCTACCTATAGGTATTTCCCAGGACTACTGCAGCTACTTAGATTTCTCCATCTTTTATTTTCTTTCTAAAAAAACAGATATCTTACAAAATTAACAGATGGAAATATAGCCTTTTCACAGAATCACAGAATGGCTGGGGTTGGAAGGGACCTCAAGGAACATAAATCTCCAATACCTTGCCAGAGGCAGGGCCACCAACCTCCACATTTAATACTAGATCAGGCTGCCCAGGGACCTAGCCAATTTGGCCTTGAACAGCTCCAGGGATGGGGCATCCACAGCCTCTCTGGCAGCCTATTCCAGCACCTCACCACTCTCTCTGTAAAGAACATCCAACCTAAATCTTCCCTCCCTCAACTTAAAACCATTCCCCCTTGTCCTGCTGTTATCTACCCTTTCAAAGAGCTGATTCCCCTCCTGTTTGTAGGCTCCCTTTAGGTACTGAAAGGCTGCAGTGAGGTCACCCAGCAGCCTTCTTTTCTGCAGGCTGAACAAGCCCAGCTCCCTCAGCCTGTCTCCGCAGGGGAGGTGCTCCAGCCCCCGATCATCTTTGTGGCTCTCTTCTGGACCGTCTCCAACAGGTCTCTGTCTTTTCTGTACTGGGACTCCAGACCTGGACACAGTACTGCAGATGGGGCCTCACAAGAGCAGAGTAGAGAAGGACAATCACCTCCCAGTCCCTGCTGGCCACCCCTCTTCCGGAGGAGTCCAGGATACCATTTGCTTTCTGAGCTGCAAGAGCACACTGCTGGCTCATGTTAAGCTTTTCATCTATCAGGACCCCAGTTCCCTCTCCGCAGGGCTGCTCTCAAGGACTGCTCCTTCCAGTCTGCATGGATGCCTGGGATTCCTCCAGCCCAAGTGCAAAACCTTGCACACTGCCGTGTTGAACCTCATCAGGTTCACCCAGGCCCACCTTTCCAGCCTCTTGAGGTCCCTCTGAATGGCATCCCTTCCTTCCACCATGTCAAACATACCACTCAGCTTGGTGTCATCAGCAAACTTGCTGAGGGTGCACTCAATTCCATCATACATGTCATTGATGAAGATGTTAAAGAGCGCAGGTCCAGAGACGAAGGTAGCATGGATTAAACGATTTTCAAGGACAGTCATTAGGGCTATCACATCAAAGAGCTGAAAAGAATTCACAACTGAAGTGTTATTCAAACTGTAACTACCAAAGTCAGGTGTTTCTCATTAATCTGTGCATGAAATGCTTCAAGGAAATCCTACTTCTGTATCTAGAAAGACCATCTGTGCTCAGATAAGAGATTATGAAGAAATCTCCCACTGAAACACCAATACTGTCTGGGAAATGGGGCCTTCTTTATCACTTGAGAACTGTAAGTACTAATTTTAAGGAGAATGAACTCATTGGAATTTGCATGATTTTTTGTTTCCTAGAGTTCACTATGCTCAAGCCATGTCTTTGGAGGCAGAAGTGACAAGTGAGACACCTAAGCCAGAAGACTATATCATACAAAAGACAGAAATAGTCACTTGAGAGTTAATTGATAGTTCTGATAAATCAGTGAGCTTTTAGGAGATTCATCTTATTAATATATCTAATTTTAGTTTCCATGAATTTTGATAAAATTAAATTAAATTAAATGCAAGCATATATATTTTTTTCACACAAGTTTGCAAAGTAATTATTTATAAATTAAAAATATAGTAATTTAAGTTCTTAACAGCCACTGCTCTGATGCCATCTCATTAGTTAGCTGCAAATTTTTTCTTGTAACATTAATCAATAATCAAGAAATAAATGATAAACGAATACATTCCTTATCAAATTGCAAAGCTAAAGTTAAATTATTCATGTATTCAAACCTAAGAAATAAGTGATTTTCAAGAGTTAATAAAGAAAAGAGGGAAGCTGCAGCTCTGCAAGCTGTTTCGACATTCTCCTACCCCTCATCTGGATTGGATAGCACTGATGTGTGACTCAGATAATTATGAAAGACTGAAATTCTGAAATGAATTAAAGGAACATAGCATCTTTAATAGAAACAGATCTTGTGACCAGACTCAGTTCCCACCATGGCTTGAATAAAGCCCACTCAGATGTGCCCACTTCCATTACTATAATGTGAAGAAAGGAACAAAATATTAGTACAAGATTTCTTCCTCTAACTAACCATTTTTCCAGTGTTCCTGGTGGATAGGAAAGTAATAGTTCTGGTTTATCACTTCATTGCTACTCCAATTAATTATACATGTGATACTAGACCCAGTGATAACTAGATCTGTATTACTGGGATGAAAGTTGTGATTTTTCACTAAGATACGATTTTCATATTCCTGTTTGCTAGCATTTTTCAGAAAATGCCCAAAACCTATGTCAGATAAACAGTGTGTTATAAAGTCGTGCATCTGATGAGGTCACCTGAGAACACCTCAGGGTTTAGTTTGGCTGTTTGAAGGCACAAATACCCAATGCCCACCTTTCCATTTTAACATTTTTGAATCTAAATACAATTTTCTGCCTTGTGAAATGATTCTGCCCTTTTGTTACCATTATAATTTCTTACTCTTTCAAACAAGATGCTGCTGGCTTGAATGATGACGCTACCCAGGGAGGTGGTGGAGTCACTGTCCCTGGCAGTGTTTAGGAGGCATCTGGATGAGGAGCTGCGAAACATGGTTTAATTTGTGGTAGCAGTGGTAATGAGAAGACGGTTGGACCACATAAGATGATCTTGTAGGTCAGTTCCAACCTTATGATTCTATGATTCTATGATTTTATGAATCATCACTGAACTAAAATCCCATCATATTTCACTGCTTTGAAAGAATGACTGAGAAAATATGAAAATTCAGTTGGCTTTGTCTCTGTGAGCCAAGTCAGTAGCATTAGAGATCTGCTTTACAGTAAGTCCAAGTAATACGACAGCTCAGTCATGGGTTTGCAAACTTAATTCCCCAGGACTAGGGCTAAGGTAATAGAAGTTGCAATCTGCCAACTAAATAAGCATTTAATTCATTGACTGAGTCACATGTGTGAGCAGAACTGGGTGGTTATGTATACAGACAAGTGATATCACTCACACCTGGTTAATATCAAGTAAAAGTGTTTGGGGAAAGGGTAAAGTGAGACGTAGAGGTAGGAATGAACAGCCAAGACAAAATATATGTTCACAAACTATTCCAAAACTAACAGAGAAGCAAAAGAAGATTTTTGGAGATCCCACCTCCCCTAAGGGCTACCCTCACTTCCTGAGAAATATAGTTTTCAACCCCTCATGGAGTCAGAGAATTTCAATTACTGGTCTCCAGGAGAACATTCTAACACGCAAGGCATTCTAACACGCAAGGGTCAGTACAAGAACTATCTCTTCTTTTCCAACTTTGTCAACAGCAATAAACCCACATTATTATCTCCGTCCCAATAATTTAGAGACATGGAAAAGTATTAGGAATATTGAAACTTCACTGTCGTTTTTCAGGCAAAAATAATGCACAAGGACATGCCAACCAAATGAATACTTTTAGTGAACTAAAACAGCATTTTTTTCTGAGAATAAATTAAAAATCCTGCCTATCCTGAAAATGTCTTTGTGCCTTTGCACCTTGCCATACTGCTAGACAAACTATTCTCCGTGTCAGAATCCTTCTTACATGAATGATTTGTTTTTCATAGAATGGAGATGGTTCAAAAATCAGTACATGAAGCATGAAGACATTTAAAGAAAGAAAGATTTGACTTTCCAAATAAAGCTAACACTACAGAGTGTAATTAGCAATAAAGAAGATAAATCCTTTTAATACTTTGGAAAATACGCTGATTTCTGTTTCATCTATTCCCATTAGTTCCACACAGCATTTCGTGTTTTTATATATTATTATTCATCTTAAATTCTTTCTCTTAAGAACTTTTTTTTCCCAATCTTTATTATTTATTAATTATATCATGGCAAATTTTTAAAAATCCTCATATACATACCCAGAAGTTTTTTTTAATTAGTCAAAAGGTAACAAGAAAATATCATTGTATTGGTTTGTTAAACAATCAACACTAAGACAATCAATGCTGTAAACCAATAGCATTTAGAAATGTGTCCAACTCGACCCTAGTGTCCCATCTACCTTTCATCATTAGGGCACATGGAGATGGAGACTGTCTTTCGTGGCTGACTTCTGGGCATAACTCCATATGCCTATGGCCTAGACCTCTAGCCTAAACAGTTGCCTGTTCTTACTCTTCCTACAAACATCAGAGCTTGCAACATTTCTTCAAAGATACAGACCTGGCTTTTTAAAGATAGTGGAGGATTAAACTTTTGTTTTCTAGGAGTTCCAGCTTTGTCCCAGAGTAGCCCTATTACCCTGAAACAGGAGGAAGGTTCACTACTGGAAGAAAAATAAGCTGTAGAGATTCTTGTAAATCCCAAACATGATTGTGTGGAACCATGAGTAGAAAAGATTGGCAAAAAAAAAGAGATCTCTGAAACCACTCAGAATTTTCCGTGCCTCTAATAGTTACCCTTACAATCCCTTCTCACATTGCCACCATCACTTCACCAAAAACGCTCAATGTCACCAGCACAGGCTTGATTTTGCCTGCTGAGAGAGCTGTAAGTTTGAAAAAATTATATCACTCATATCTGTCTTGGTGCATGTAATACTGGCCAGGGCCAGTCCAGGATCCAAAGCCTTCGTTTCTAAAGAGGAATCATAGAACCATAGAATCTCTTTGTTTGGAAAATACCCTTAAAGATCATCTAGTCCAACTCCCCTGCAATGAACAGGAACAATTACAGCTAGATTAGGTTTGCTCAGAGGCTCATCCAGCCTGACCTTGATTGTCACCAAGGATAGGGCATCCATCAACAGTCTGGGTAACATATTCCTGTGCCTCACCACCCTTTTCATAAAAAAAACTTTCTTTCTTATACTCAACCTAAATCATGTCATTCCATTTCATATAAAATTCATAGGTATTTACTGAAGAAAGAATGGCATGCTGATTAGCCTATGCATCTAATGTTATCAGGAAGGAATCTTGGAAAAAAAATTTTGCCTTGGACTTTTATCTACAACATAATGACACCGTGATGATATTCTCTTTATTACAAGCAAATAGCATCAACCCTGAAGTGTAAAGAAACATTCACAAATTCTGGCACAAAAATCAGAGTTGCTCCCATACAACTAAAAATTACTGTAAATCTCAACTTCAGCACAGAGTAAAGGGCAAATGTCTTTGATGGACCTTCCCTAAGACAAAACAATATGTATATTCCAATGTTCCAAAACAAAACTACAGTAATAAACCTTTTCCCCAGAGAGTAACAGAAAGAACTGGCCATTTGTAACAGCTTCTTCTTGGTTGAATTAAAGCACCACAGGTGGCTGATTAACAGTCACAATGGCATTAACGGTCACAACAAGGCAATTCCTGTAAGGCCACTTAAGGAAGGACCTTGTTGTTCATGAAGTCAGTGGCTTCAGTGTTACTCTGATTTCATGGTGAATTATGATTTCCTTACTGTTGGTCTCCAGCTCTCACTGGAGTGAGACTAGGAGTGAGAGCAGTGAGACTAGAATCCGTAACTACAGCTTTAACATACTGATGCACCTTGATAAACTCCCATTTCAGAGTCAGGCAAGAGGTGAAAAATGTACCCTGTCGTTAAAGATGCAAAGAGAAAGAAGTCCCATAGCCTGATCTATCCATTTGCCACATTTCATAACTTACTTGCTATGCAACTTTCTTCTACATTTGTGTACTTCTATGTTTAATTTATAATGAGAACCATAGATGTTTTCATATGCAGAAAAAAAATAATATTTTTTTTCCAAGATGTGCCTTAACTGAACTTAACTGAAGAATTCAAACCAAATCACTCTCATTTGAGATAAACTATTTCTCCATTGAAGACTATTCAAGCGTCAATAACTAGACAGTACGTTTGAAAGTAGAAGCTGGAAAGGTACATAACATCCACCAGCCAAATAAATCCACCTTTGGATTACTTCTGGCTATTAAGAATATAATCCAGTATTTTCTACATTTCTAAGATGACAGAACTCTGTTGTCAAAAGCTTCGAATAGAAACAAATTGACACAGGGGACAAAAATAAATAGCTGCCCTCATTTCACTCATGCAAAATAGACGGAGCATGAACCAGTGGAGAGCTTTCCATCAGCTTTCAAAATAAAACCAAGCTGGATCAGAGAGCAGACATGGAAAGTTTCTGTCAACACAGTAGAATTTACGCAGTATGAAAGCAAAGAGGATAATAGCCCAAAATAAGGGCTTTTAACTAACTCTAACAATAACTGTAACAGTTTGTATCAGTACAATCAGTACTACAATCAACGTGAAAGCATTATCTCACGGTTAAGCATGTATAAACTAAGAATTTTCCCTTTGTCATGATCACAAAAAAAGTCAGTTCTGAATGGGAAATGATGAGACGAAAGAGACTTGACCCTGAAGAGGAAAACTAACTAAATTTAAGTATTTTTCCTTTTTCACAGTGGAAAAAAACATGAACTGGTAGGGAAAATATTTCATTCTCAGAGCCCATTTGAAGGTCAAGAAAGAAGAAATGCTAACGACAGAGAAATAAATCACTGGGGCTCATCTGAGTCTGGAAGAAAAATGTGAAATGATAGCAAAGACATCTGTAAGTGTCAACAAAATCTAGACAAGTTAAATAGAGAAGATATACAGAAGAGCAGTGAATCACAACACTAAACCATTCAAAAGTGTCAGCATAGCGTAGTGTTATCTTCAAGATTTAACATTTGAGAGAAATCGGCTAACATTAGAACAAACCATGTTCTCAACCACAATCCCTTATCTGTGATTAAACTTGAGAGATGTCACCTTTCAGTGTTGAGCACCTTATCTTTGATTGCATTAGCATGCAGTTAGCCACACTTGAAGACTCTACAGAGCCAATTGTGTAGTAAAAGACTAGTAAGATTCCCCTGATTAACCATTTTATGCAATAGATCAGGTTGTTCTTGATTTGGTGACACTTCAGCAGTTGCTGAAAAAATAATTTAGATAAAAAAGGAAATAGTATTTAAGGTTTTCACAAATATTCTCAATTTCCCCATTTCTATTGATATAAGCTCCATTTTTTTAAGCTACAAAACAGACACGTGAAGTACCCAGACAGATAATGTGGGATCTGTACATAAGAATAAAAGACTGTCCTAGCTTTATGGCCAGGTTCCAAGTAGATTGATAAATTCTGTCAATTTATTCCTCCTGTGCAGTATTGAGATGATGCTTTTATTCTCTAACTCCTTTTCCATGCTGTTGAAAAACTGTTTTTCATTTTTTTATACAAATTGTACTCCAACACCACAAGTATCCCAAGCAATAAAGATGACTAATTCAGATGGATAAAGACTGATATTTATTCAGGGGAAAAAGAAAAAAAAAAAATAAAAAGAAGAAAAAAAGCACTTGAATTAGCCTACATAGATTGCTTTATCAAAACATAAGGCCATGACATATATTCCAACTTACTTTGAACCCTTCAACGGAAAGCACAGACATGCGGTAGGGCAGAAACTTACCAAGAGACAGAAGGGAGATTCTTGCAAAGTGCAGTCATCCTTTATCAGACAACCACCACCAGGGATGCTCTGAATCTGAATATTCAGTCAGCAGTGTGCCCAGGTGGCCAAGAAAGCCAATGGTGTACTAGCTTCTGTCAGAAATAAGTGTTGCCAGCAAGAACAATGAAGTAATCACCCCTCTGTACCCAGCCCTGGTGAGGATGCACCTTGACTACTGTGTAGAGTGCTGGGCCCTTCAGTACAAGAAAGACATCAAAGCCCTGGAGTTTGTCCAAAGAAGGGCAGAGAAGCTGTGAGAGGCCTGGAACAGAAGTCCAGAGGACAGGCTGAGGGAACCTGGGATTGTTTAGTCTAGAGAACAGGAGGCCCAAAGGAGACAATATTGCCTTCTGCAACAGCCTGCAAGGAGGTTGTGGTGAGGTAGATGCCAGCCTCTTCTCCCACTTACCTAGTGATAGGACTAGAGGGAATGGCCTCATTTTGTAGCATGGAATGCTCAGGCCGAATGTTAGGAAAAAATTCTTGCCCAAAATAGTGATGATACATTGGAACAGGCTGCCCAGAGAAGTGATGGAGTCACCGTCTCCAAAGATTTTTAAGGAAAATGTAAATGTAGCACTTAAAGACACAGTTTACTGGGCAATATTGGTGGTAGGTGGATGGACTGATGGTACGGATGATCACAGAGGTCTTTTCCAACCTTGGTGATTCTATGATTTTACGATTCTCACCCACACTGACTGCATTTCCTTCAGACACTTTCTACTTCATTATCAGTATTTCAGGATTGCAGGGGCAGTCTGAAGGGTTCAGTAGACTGAGAACTAGAACTGATTTGATACAGTATTAAGTGATAGGTAGAAATACGAATATGACCAGCACTGAAATTTTCACCACAGAAAAGACAGAGTATTCTTGAAGGAAATACTGACTGATATGCCCAGATATGTTAGACTCCCAGCTGTTCCTATCCCTGAACTTGGCAGTTCTGGGGGCCTTTAGACAAAAAGGGACTGGGCAGCAGAGTGGAAGCCGGCATTGCAACTGCACATAGTCCATAGCTGTGCTGCTTCAAGAAGACCCACAGATATGCAGAATTCAGAGTCAGAGTTTTGCTGCCATGAACTCTTTCTAACAATAATGGACTGCAGCTTCATTGAATCCAAGGCACCAGAGAGAGAAGCATCATAGAAACATGGTGGTTTCTGTTTTCTTTAAAAAAATTTATTTTTAGCACTCCTTTCCCCATCTGTTTGTTTATAGCCAATAAGAGTTTTTGTCATCCCATATAAAACCCAAAAAAAGAGAGCTCTGGGGATGGTCCCAGTGCAGATTACAGAATTACTCATAAATGTTCTCTATGTAGAAAAGGTCTTGTTTCCAGTTACAGCAATAATAATAAGAAATCTTTGTAATAAATTCCCTTTCATATTTGAGTTCCTATGGCATGAGACTTAGTATTTACATGCATAGTTTTCCCAGATTTAGAAGTTGCTACTGTTCTTATCTGTCAGTACAAACTACATAATATGGGGTAACATTGGTAATGAAACAATTATTACATTATACTTAGAACAAATGCTGTTTTGAATAAACAACATCCATGAAGTTCACATTGCAAAAAGAATGAATAGACTGACCAAAATGAATAAAAACTTCTGCAAATTTAAGCCCAGCTCAATTTTAGTAGAAAAAAATGTACTTTTGAACTCAAGATTTTTCTGCTTATGTGAAGTGATGGGAAATATTTACATTGTTTTTTGGCATCTTTTGTTTATTCCTTCTCAAAAGAGGGCTAAGAAAAGTCACAAGATCAACTGCAAGCTCATGCAAACTTTTTCTTCAAAATTACTAAAATTTTACTGTTGACATTTTTCAAGTAAGTGTTTACTTATGCCTATTCATTCTATTCTGAGTTTTTACACCTTAGATCTTACATCTGAACTTTAGAACCTCATTAGAACTTTAGTTCTTAATAAGGAGAAAGAGAGTATTCCTTAAAGTTCTATTTGGAAATAAGAAATTCTGAAATATCTGAAGTCTTCTTAATAGTATGTCAGTTCTGAATAATGACAAAAAAAGATGGAAGTAAAATAGATTTTTGTAACCACTTCTGATAGCACTGATATACATACTATAGCTTTCTCACATTTTACAAAAGCTCTTGCTCTTTAGAGGGGGAAAATATTTTCAGGGGAATAAAAAAAAAAATTTCAGGGGAAATATTAAAATTAATTAAAAATGAACAACTATCAAACTATGGAACGAAAACACAGATCCCACTGTCTGCAGTGGCTGTGCTGTCATCTAGTGGAATAGAATGGCTATACAAGCAGTGACTGCAATTTGCAGGACAAAGGGTGGCAGGAGAGTTTCAATCTGTAGCTATTGGTCGAGCTTACAGCAAAAGAACGCTTTGAAGGCTCGATGGGATTTCTGATAGAAGCCATTTTACAGCACTAAATTGATGGCACCTGAGTGAACATTTTCCTCATCAAAAGGGTGTTAATTACTAATGCAGATTCAGAGGAGGAAAGGGAAAAACAATCATCTCCTCACCAACTCCTTAATGAAAAATAATAATATTTGCTCAATTATGCTACTGAAGACTCTGGGAAAGACAATTGCAAAGTGTACTAAGGATACAGTGAAGTATGTGATACCTACTGTATAGAAAATTACCACTCCTGGAGAAATTGATATTGGCAAAAAATTAGCAAATTGAACCAGATTCAGAAACAAGAGATAAAAAAAAATATCTTTTGAAAAGAGAACTTTGAGTTTCAGTTTCAATCTTCAAACTTATTTACAAAAAGGCTGATTATGCAGGTGAAAATTTCTAATACAACATTGTATGCCTATCCTGCATTTTTCACAGTACTGGTACTTTGCAGAAAGCAATACCTTACAGTCATAGAATGGCTTGGCTCAGAAGGGACCCTAAAAATCACCCAGTTCCAACCTCTCTGACAAAGAAAGGACTGCCACCCACCAGATCAGGCTGCTTAGGGCCTTGCCCCCCCCAGTCTTGAACATCTCCAGGGGTCCACAGCTTTTCCAGGCAGTCTGTTCTAGTGCCTCACCACACTCTGAATAAAGAATTTCTTCCAAACCTCAAACCCTATTTTTCTCTTCTTTTAGTTTAAAGCAATTCCTCCTTGCCTTCGCTATATCTCTCAGCTTAGTGTCTTCTGCAAAGTTAGTAAAGGCAAATTAATTCCATTATCTAGGTTATTGATAACAATGTTAAAAGCACAAATAAGTATCACTGTAGAAGAGGAGTGGAATATGAGGAAGGTGCATGGTCTCCAAAACTGAAATGGGCTGGGTGAAAATTGGCTAAGTTAAACAAGATTTGCACTTAAGACTTGCTCTTCAACATCTATGCTCTTTATTATAGAATCATAGAATGGCTTGGGTTGGAAGGGACCACAAGGATCACCAATTTCCAGCTGCCACAGATCAAATTGCCCAGATACCCATCAAATCTGGCCTTAAACACCTTCAGGGATGGGGCATCCACAACTTCTTTGGCAATCTGTTCCAGGTCCTCACCATTCTCTCCATAAAAAACTTCCTCCTGACTTCTAACCTAAATCTGCCCTCTTTTAGTTTAAAACCACTTCCTCTTGAACTGTCACTATCTACCTATGTATAAAGTTGATTTTTGTCATGTTTATAAACTCCCTTTAGTATTGGAAAGCCACAGTGAAGTTTCCCCACAGACTTCTCTGTTCCAGGCTGAAACCTTCAGCCTGTATCAGAGATAGTCCAGTGCTATGGTCATCTTCGTGGCTCTCCTTTGGACCCCCTCGAACAGCTCCACACCTTTCATGCATTGAAAGCCCCCGACGTGGTTGCAATACAGCAGAGGGGCCTCATGAGGGCAGAATAGAAGGAGGCACAGTCACCTCCAACTTCCTGCTAGCCCCTCTTCTGATGGAGCCTAGGATACAGTTGGCTTTCCGAGTTGAAGGAAGTATCTTTAATCTAAATAAGTAATATCTTTGATATCTTATTAAATGACATTGATTGCATGACTGAGTGCGCCCTCAGCAAGGCTGCAAATGAACTAAGCTGTGTGGTGCAGTCAACATGCCTGAGGGACGAAATATCATATAGAGAGACCTAGACAGGCCAAGATTATTGATAAGGATGTTAAGAGCACAAATAAATATCACTGTAGAAGAGGAGTGGAATATGAGGAAGGGGCATGGTCTCCAAAGATGAAATGGGCAAAAGTGCAAGGTGTTGCGCTTGGATCATGATAACCCTCACCACCTATACAAGCTGGGGGTGTAAAGATAGAATCCTAATGAAAAGGATTTGGGGATAATGGTAGATGGTAAGCAGGACATGAGCAAGCAGGATATCCTCACAGCTCAGAAAGCCAGCTGGATCCTGAGCTGCATCTAAAGAAGCGTGGCCAGTAGAGTGAGGGAGATGATTCTGCCCTTCTACTCCACGCTGATGAGGCCTCACCTGGAGTGTGTGTCCGGATATGGAGTCTTCAGTACAGAAGATGTGGACTTGTTGGAGCGCCTACAGAGGAGGGCCATAAAAATAGAATGGAACACCTTTCCTAAAAGAACACGCTGAGAGAGCTGGGGTTCCTCATCCTGGAGGAGAGAAGATTGTGAGGTGACCTGAGAGTGGCTTTGCAGGGCTAAAGGAGGGCTACAGAAAGAAGGGGACAGACTCTTTAGAAGGGACTGTTGCCACAGGACAAGGAGAAGTGGTTTCAAACTAAAACAGGACATTTTGACTGCAGTAAGGGTGGTGAGGCACTGGAACGTGTTGCCAAGAGCAGTGGCAGATGTTCCATCAGTGGAAACATTCAAGGTCAGGATGGATGAGGTTTTGAGCACTCTGATCTGGCTGCACATGTCCCTGTTCATTACAGAGAAGTTGGACTAGATGGCCGTTGGGGATCCAGCTCAAACAGTTCTGTGATTTTACAGTTCTATGGTGGCAGAAATGTATTTGAAAAATTGCATGTAATTCTGACTAGTTTGTTCAAGAAAACATTATCTGAAACAGATGCCACTAGGGTAATGTCAGAATTAGAAATAAATAGTGGCATAAAAAAAAATTACAGTATTGCAGGCCACAATAGCTCTTCGTGTACATGTCAGAGTAATAAAAGCAATGTAAGGAATGAAAGCTATTAAAAGCGAGGAAGTGATGGTGAATAACCAGGTACAAAAAATGAGTGCACCATGAGCTGCAAAAAAGAATGGGTCTAAGCTTCAGAGGACTGGGTTTGGGAATAACCACTCCATAGGAGCATGACAACAAATATTTAAATGGCATTAAGATGGATCAGAAAATAATCACAATATATAATTGTCTGTGACAGAAGGAGCCTGGGACTGCTGATCCAGGAAGTTTCTTCTTTTCCTGTGTGTTATTTCCAAAGCCTTCATTTTCATTCTAGTTTTGGAATTCATCTCTAAGAAAATCATTGGAAGCTGAAGAGAATTTCAGTTGCAGAGAGTCAGTCTAAACTGGCCGGCATATAAATCTCTGCTTGTGCTTACTAATTGCCAAGCATCAACCAATTTTTATAATACATTTGATTTTCTCTCTGTTTTTTGACGCAATATAGTACTTTTTCCTGTGTTCAATTTCCAGATCAACCAAGCTTCATTACTTATATACTTACATGAACCTATAACCAGTTGACTAGTACTTTCTTATTTCAAACAGCATGCATGCTGCTCATCCACGATACAAATGTAGTAAAATCACAGATCACCATCAATCTGTCTGTGACCTTCTTGTCCATGCTAACAGTGAAATTCTTCTTATACATTGTGATCAGAAGAGATAGGCAGTAGTCTCATAGTACACAAGTTTCATGGTTAAAACCTCTGAACGCTGGCAAAAATAATTCACACAGAAGAGAAGGAAGTGTTAATTCAAAGATTAGTTATGCAGCCTGGGTACTTAAAAGGAATATTTGCATTTCTCGCTACACTTTTTTGCATAAGTGTTTGAAGACAGGAATATAGATGTGAACATTTACACAATTTTCTTTTGCATACATTAATTCTTCACTAAAGTGGACTGAAATTAAGTTTTAAGCTGAAAACTTACCTAAATGCTTATTCTAGTGATTAGATGGCTATTTGTTGCTAGAACTTTCATTTCTTAGAAGCTTTAAAGAATGTTTACCAGTTCTTTTCTAATTATTAGACAGCTTTATCAGATGGAAGCTAGCAAGTTTTCAGTAGCTATAACACTTTTTCTTTCACTGGAAAGAAATGAATACACACTTCTACAAAATGTTCTTAATTTCCTATAAATGAAGATGAAAAAATGACTGGTATTTTAGTATATTGACTCATGAAGCAAGAAATATAACTCATTTGTAATTTTCTTTCCCCTTCATCCTCTTCATCTGCAAGCACAGTGTTGTGGAGGTTTTTGGTAAAGTCTGTTCTAGGTATTTCATGACACATTTATGAAAAGTCATGACTGTCAGGTGATGTCCTGGATAACTTGAGGAAGGGTCACGTCACTCCCATTTACAAGAAAGGGAGCAAGGAGGACCTGGAGAAATACAGGCAGGTGAGTCTCACCTCTTTACCTCCGAAAATCATGGAACAGCTCCTCCTGGATGACATGCTTGATCACATGAGGAATGAGTATGTGATCTGAGACAGCCAGCACAGCGTCACCAGGGGAAGGTCATGCCTAACCAGTCTGGTGGCCTTCCATGATGGAGTGATGGCATTGGTGGACAAGGGGAAGATGACTGACGTCATTTACCTGGACTTAAGCGAGGCCTTTGACATGGTCCCCCACCACATCCTTATGTCCAAATTGGAGGGATGGAGATTTGATGGGTGCACCACTCAGCAGATAAGAAACTGGTTGAGAGTCCGCAGACAGAGGGTGGCCATCAATGGCTCCATGTCCAGGCGGAGGCCGGTAACGAGCGGTGTCTCCCAGGGGTCTGTCTTGGAACTGGTGCTCTTTAACATCTTCATCAATGACATGGATGATGGAATTGAGTGCACCCTCAGCAAGTTTGCTGATGACACCAAGCTGAGTGGTGCGGTTGACACGGTGGAAGGAAAGGATGCCATTCAGAGGGACCTCAACAGGCTGGAAAGGTGGGCCTGGGTGAACCTGATGAAGTTCAACACAGCAGAGTGCAAGGTTTTGCACTTGGGCTGGAGGAATCCCAAGCATCCATACAGACTGGAAGGAGCAGTTCTTGAGAGCAGCCCTGCAGAGAAGGACCTGCGGGACCTGCGGGTGGATGAAAAGCTTAACATGAGCCAGCAGTGTGCTCTTGCAGCTCAGAAAGCAAATGGTATCCTGGACTCCTCCGGAAGAGGGGTGGCCAGCAGGGACTGGGAGGTGATTGTCCCTCCCTATTCTGCTCTTCTGAGGTCCCAACTGCGGTACTGTGTCCAGGTCTGGAGTCCCAGTACAGAAAAGACAGAGACCTGTTGGAGACGGTCCAGAGGAGCCACAAAGATGATCGTGGGGCTGGAGCACCTCCCCTGCAGAGACAGGCTGAGGGAGCTGGGCTTGTTCAGCCTGCAGAAAAGAAGGCTGCTGGGTGACCTCACTGCAGCCTTTCAGTACCTAAAGGGAGCCTACAAACAGGAGGGGAATCAGCTCTTTGAAAGGGTAGATAACAGCAGGACAAGGGGAAATGGTTTAAGTTGAGGGAGGGAAGATTTAGCTTGGGTGTCAGGGAAGTTCTTTACAGAGAGAGTGGTGAGGTGCTGGAATAGGCTGCCCAGAGAGGCTGTGGATGCCCCATCCCTGGAGCTGTTCACGGCCAAATTGGCTAGGTCCCTGGGCAGCCTGGTCTAGTATTAAATGTGGAGGTTGGTGGCCCTGCCTCTGGCAGGGAGATTGGAGCTTCATGATCATTGAGGTCCTTTCCAACCCTGGCCATTCTGTGATTCTGTGAATATACTGGGGAACAAATTGAAGAAATATTTTGCAAAAAGATTAGGCCTTATTCTTCTGAATTTTTGCTCTTATGAAATATCCTTGTCTTCCCGAAGACGAAAAGAGTTCAAGTCAGCTGCGGAACTAAAAGCAGAAGCAATAGAATAGCTCACAGAAGAGAATGCTACTGCAGAAATTTCCCTTATAATTTTCTTCAGCCCCTTCTACCCGCCACCTGCTGCACTTTGACAGATCCTGCAGCACAAGCATTCAAGCAGAGCAGCACTTCAGTTTTCTCATCTTCTGCTGAAGAAGTATGAGGCCCTGACTCTGACTGTTTTTTGGCAGAGCAGTGAGAGCTCTCCTCACAATAGCATGCTGACAGCAACTGGAGCTCAACAGCCCCATTTGTAGATGTGAAAAGACCAAACAAGTCTCCCTGCACTTTGCTTGGAAGCACCATTTTGAGTCTTTTGATATAGCCTATCCAATCAGTTCTGTCACGGCTGTGAGTATGTAGTTCTTATAATCTGTAATTTGTGCACTCCTTGCTGTTGTTCCTGCAGTTTCCTTGCAATACCCATAGATGGTAGCCACGGGTTATTTAGTCCCTACTAACTTCACTGAGATTTGGTCTTGGATTTGCTTAGAGGCGGATCAGATAGAGCAGCACCAGTCTGAGGAACTTTTACTCCAGATTTAATAGTTCCACTAATTCTAAATGTTTACAGCGGAAATATTCCAGTGGAAGGAAGTTACTTACACAGAGCTCAATTACAAGAATTTACACACCTGGATCTATCAGAGTCATTCATTTCACAAGAATTTACACCCCTTGTACTCTCTCTTCCAAATGCTGAATCTTCCAAAATCAGATACCAAGCTGCATTCAGAAACTAGCACTAGTCCCACAGCATGAAAACGGTGCTTACAGGAATGCAACTTTGCTGTACTGCTCCATTAAGTCCAACACCTTTGTTTAATCTTTCACTTTTCTCAAAATCTCACCACTGCAACCTTTGTTTATGAATCTCCATGCTTACTGATTACCATTATAGCATAATCAGATGGGGACATGAATCGTATAGGCCCTGCCAGGTGCTTTCTGAACAGGCAGTTTTGTGAGGCTTACTCCAAAGTAACACAGGTAATCTGAAAGAGTTATTTCACTTCACTCTACCAGGAATCTACGAGGTGTTGTAGATATGGGTCACATAGCCCATATTACTGACTTAATACATAGTCAGCATTACAAGGTTCATAGAAGTTGCAGAGCTGAAACAGTCTACATGAAAGCATTTGTTCTCACTGATTACTGTTGTACATGGGTTAAATGCCACTGTTTTGCCCATTCCCACTGAAGTCACCGAGGCTAACCCGAGCTTCTAAATTTCTGACAGTTTTACAGGCATGGGGAAAGAGTGCATCAAACACTTGATCACTTGTGGTACCATGCTGCCTTTCTACAAGTCTGCTTGCTATATGCCTCCCCAGCAGAAGCTGGGCTCCAAGGGCAGCAGGAAAAAGATCTCGTTCCAGAGAGAAGATGTTAATCTGTATGCCAGTCTGACTACACTTTCCATCTGAAAAGGCAAAAATCCTCTACTGATCACTGACATGTAAAAAGGCACCACTGTGAGCTTTTCTTACCTCTTCACAAATTTGCTGGTGGCTGCTACTGGCTATTAGCACACAATAGTAGATACACCAGTGCTCTTATACAAGACATTTTCTGTTACCAGAGAAAACAGAATTTTCTGCTCTCAGCATTAGGAAAGTAACTTGTTACCTGTTGGTAGCTGGTCTGCCTTGTGACAACAAGATCAGTTTATATGAAGTACACACCTGGATCTATCAGTGTCATTCATTTCACAAGACTCAGGGCTAAACAAGGGAACTCAAAACACAGTGAGTACAAGTGATCTGTTATCATTGTTCAAGTTCATAGGTCAATTTTGGCAACTTTAGTTTTCATGCAGACTTATTGAAAAGCTGCAAATGTTCAACAGAACTAACAATAACATGCTAATGAAGTGCTCATCTGCACCTTAGGTAAATATTACATATTTATTCATCCATCTACCCATGGAAAAAAAAGGGGGGAAAAAAGCAGCATTTTCTCATCTTCAAATTCCCTCATTAACAAGTAAGAGAATTTAGAAATTGGGAGACAACTTTTCTTCATAACAGTTATTGTTATGGAGAGTTCTATTGAAATTGTCAACAACCTCCAGAGATCCTTTACTCCATTCTCACAGACAGTTTGAGGGCTTTGGAATTGAGGGAGTAAGCAGAGAGGAAGAGCAACAGCCTCCCCCAGATAGCAGCTGGGAAAGAGTGTCAGGAAGTATCTTTGGCCTTCATACCCTCCTGTTAGAGCTGATAGGTGCCACAAGCATGGCCTCTCCCACCTACTGCTCCAGATAGAGCTGGAGGAAGGAGAAGATCTAGCTCCTTGCATGGCACTAGCTTGAAGGAATCAGAAAAAGCAGTACAGAGGTTAAGGTGGGCAATGAGGCCATGGCTACACCATGTAGGGCACCTTTTCAGCTGCAAATATCAAGACAGTGCAGGCTTACCCCGTAGTTAGCACTGGGGAAACAAAGGGCTGACTATTTGTTGACAAGAGCCAAGAGCCTACCCATGAGAATCCCTCAATTCAGTTAAGTGGTTTAAAGTGTTTACTAAATATCCAGAGGAGGCAGCTGGAACTTGCAGGAGAGCAGCACCTGTGTAACAACAGGTGCTTGCTTTTAAAGGTCAGCTGCAGGTAGATAAGCTCAGAAAGCCACGCTCTTGGCTGAAAATAAAGCAGTAGAACAAAGAATGAAGCTATTGTAATTTTAGCACTGATTTCTAGAGCAGTAGTCAAATACTTAGATCTTATAATTGGATTACTTGGCTTTTGAAATTCTCAGGAGACTCCATGTCCTGCAGCTGGCTCTGTGTGGGTAACAGCTACTGCATTATGTAGCTCTCTGTAAAATCTTCAGGTAGCTCTTGCACCTACACAGGACGTGGTAGCCTGACTTCAGCTGAGACCTAATCATAGAATGCTTACAAAGTATTTGTGTTTGTTAGTATTCACCTAGCCTAAGTAATGTTTATTATCTTTTACTGATGAATTAACAGCTGCATTAGTTACATTAGTAAACAAAAGACTACATATTAATTAATTATAACTTTCTCTATTGCTTTAGCAACCAAGTTAACAGGCTAGCTAATGAAGAAACAGTTGTTTTAAAGCTTTTACTCCTTTAAAATTAAATCAAATCCAATGTTCTGTAAGGTTCTATAAGAAGCTGAAGGTTCTTTCAAGACAAGCACAGAGGCAACACAAGATATTTTTGCAGTCCTAACCAAATAATGGAGATTCAAAGCTTCATCATGAAACTCGATCAAGTCTTCAGTGACATTGCCTTTTTCAGGACAGAATCAGCATCAGCTAGAATCATAGAATCATAGAATCATAGAATCACCAAGGTTGGAAAAGACCTAAAAGATCATCCAGTCCAACCGTTCACCTATTCCCAAAGCTCCTACTAAACCATGTCCCTCAATACAACATCCAGTCTTTCCTTGAACACCCCCAGGCTCGGTGACTCCACCACCTCCCTGGGCAGTCCGTTCCAGTGCCTGACCACCCTTTCCGAAAAGTAATACTTCCTAATGTCCAGCCTGAATCTCCCCTGCCGTAGCTTGAAGCCATTCCCCCTGGTCCTATCACTAATGACACGAGAGAAGAGGCCGACCCCCAGCTCACTACAACCTCCCTTCAGGAAGTTATAGAGAGCAATGAGGTCTCCCCTGAGCCTCCTCTTCTCCAGGCTGAACATTCCCAGCTCCTTCAGCCTCTCCTCATATGGCCTGTGTTCCAGACCCCTCACCAGCTTTGTTGCCCTCCTTTGAACACGTTCCAGGGCCTCAATATCTTTCTTGCAGTGAGGGGCCCAAAACTGGACACAGTACTCGAGGTGCGGCCTCACCAGTGCTGAATACAGGGGAACAATCACCTCTCTGCTCCTGCTTGCAACACTGTTTGTGATGCAAGCCAGGATGCCATTGGCCTTCTTAGCCACCTGGGCACACTGTCGGCTCATGTTCAGCCGAGCATCAATCAATACCCCCAGGTCCATTTCCTCTACGCAGTCCTCCAGCCACACCGCCCCAAGCCTGTAGCGTCGCCTGGGGTTGTTGTGGCCGAAGTGCAGGACCCGGCATTTGGCCTTGTTGAAACTCATCCTATTGGCTTCAGCCCAACTCTCCAGCCTGTCCAGATCCCTCTGTAGGGCCTCGCTACCCCCAGGCAGATCCACACTTCCAGCCAATTTGGTGTCATCTGCGAATTTACTGAGGGTGCACTCGATGCCCTCATCGAGGTCATCAATAAAGATATTGAAGAGGACAGGCCCCAGCACCGACCCCTGGGGAACACCACTCACAACCGGTCGCCAGCTGGATTTGACTCCATTTACCACCACTCTCTGTGCCCGGCCCTCCAACCAGCTCCTTACCCAGCCAAGAGTGTATCTATCCAAGCCTCTGGCTGCCAGCTTCTGCAGGAGAATGCTGTGGGAGACAGTGTCAAAGGCTTTGCTGAAGTCTAGGTAGACCACATCAACAGCCTTTCCCTCATCCACCAGATGGGTCACTAGATCATAGAAGGAGATCAGGTTGGTCAAACAGGACCTGCCCTTCATGAACCCATGCTGGCTAGGCCTGATCCCCCGCTCATCCTGCACATGCCACATGATCTCCCTCAAGACAATCTGCTCCATAACCTTCCCTGGCACCGAGGTCAGGCTAACAGGCCTGTAGTTCCCCGGATCCTCCTTACGACCTTTCTTATAAATGGGAGTCACATCGGCAAGCCTCCAGTCTTCTGGGACCTCACCAGTCAACAAGGAGCGTTGACAGATGATGGAAAGCGGCTCAGCTATCACCTCCGCCAGTTCCCTCAGCACTCTTGGGTGGATCCCATCTGGCCCCATCGACTTGTGGCAGTCCAGTTGGATTCCTCCAGAATCACAGGGGGGTTAGTGTGCTCCCCAGCCCAGATTACCAGGTCAGAGAGAGGAGTATCCTGAGGATAACTGGTCTGACTTTTAAAGACAGACGTAAAGAAGGCATTCAGAACCTCCGCCTTTTCCTTATCCTCAGATTATGTCTTTCGTATTTGGGAAGTGTTGCAGATAACACTTGTTAGTCCTTCACTGTAAAATCTGAGCTTGATCCTTACCACACCTTAGTCTTGGGCAGCCAGTTGCTGAGGCAGTGATCAAACGTATTGATCAAAACTTTGGGCATTATCCAATTAAGCTTAGATATATCCTGAAAATATGATAAAGCCTGAAAGAGAACACATTTCCTGTCGTGCATAAAGGTAATGACCAAGTTGGAATCATTTTCATGAGACACATGTATTTTATCTATATACAGAAGAAAGTAGCACTCCTTCACTTTTGGACACTCAGTCTCTCAGTTGTTTGATTTATTATCTTCAATCCCAATTAATTTGTATTTCTGCTGTTGTAATTAGTAAATTAATTTTCCTCCCCAAATGGTTGTTACTGTTAGCCTTTTTTTCCTTTCCCTCTTTGTTCCCCTTTCTCCCCCCACTTTTTTGGGGCCTATGGGCCAGCTGTTCTCCTGTCACAAACACAGGTATATCTAGAGATAACCATGACATGTACTTTTCGGCTAACAAGAAGTTAAAGCTTGTTGTTGAGGGCACTACCCCAATGTCACTTTGAACACTAACAGATACATAGCATCAACCACCTCTTCAGGAAATTTGTTCCAGTATTCACAGTAAAATTTTTTTCTTCTGTCCAACAGTGAAGCTTTGTGCTATTCCTATCCTGACATCAGTTCCCAGGGAGCAGAACCCAGCGCACCCCTCTGCTCTCCCTCCTCAGGGCATTGCAGAGAGCAGATAGGTCTCCTCTCAGCCTCCTTTTCTTTAGATTGAACAACAGACTGTCCTCAGCCTCTTCTCAGAGAACATGTCTTCCAGCTCAGTCATCAGTTCTGTTGCCTCGTCTGGACTCTTTCAAAACCTTTTTGTATTGTGAAGCCCAGAATTGCACACAGTATTCAAGGTAAGATCACTCCGACAATAAATATAGTTGGATATCACTGCTTATAACTGCCTGGCTGGGTTGTGTTCAGTGCCCTCAGTAAAGAGGTTTGCCCATTTGGCTGTCCAGGCACAGTGCTGGCTGATGCTGAGCTGCTGTCCCCGGTACACCCAGATCCCTTCTGAGCTGCTCTACAGCCACACATCTTCTATCTGTACCTGTGTCCTGCAAAATCTGTCCCAAATGCAGTACTCAGAATTTTCCTGTGTTGAACTTCATGCTGCCACTGGCTGCCCAATGTTCCAATCTATCTAGGTCCCTCTTCAAGGTCTCTTATCTCTCCAGTCAGCAACATCTCCTAGTTTAGTGCCACTGGCAAAATCCTGCATCCAGGTCACTGATAAAAATATTGAACAGGATTGGCCCTGGAAAGTACAGCTGGTGGCTGTCTGCCTGACAGATGTTTCTTCATTTACTACCATTGGTTCTCTACTATTCAGTCAGTCCATCACCCAGATCATGTGAACCTGTTTGTCTCACAGCTTTACAATTTGTCCAGTGGATGGTGTGAGGGACAGTATCAAATGCCTTGCTGAAATTCCGAAAGATTACATCCTATACCTTACCTGCAACCATCAAGAAGGCGATCTTCGTATGGAAAATCAAATTACTAAGGCAGGACTTTTCCTTGAGAAAAACATGTGCATTGTGCTTGAAAATATCCTTGTCATTAACTGCCTAGCAATATCCCCCAAGACAATCTTCTTTGTAACTTCTACAGGCACTGAAGTTGTCTGTGTTATCTGGGTCTTCTTTCATGCCCTTATTATATGACAGGTATGATGCTGGTTAGCTTCCAGTCAACAGTGACTTTTATAGATCTTTATGAGTTGTTAAAAGGGGTCCATTGACTCCTTCAGAACTGTGATGTGAATCTTGTCTGAACTTAAGGTCATTCATCTGATACATCTGTTCCCTAACAATTCCAGGGATCACAAATGGCAAGTCACTGTTCCTCCAGTCATGGTTCTCTAGCTCCAAGATACAAAACAGGAGGAGATGTTCAGATACTGGAGGAAAGCCTTACTATCCAGAGGAACTTTGACAGGTAGTAGAGAATGGTTGACGAAAAAAACATGGAGTTCAACAAAGTCAAATACAAATGTGAATGCATTTCTTCAGTGTAGGCAACAAAATTTCTAGCATAAAGCTACCACTTAGCAAAAGTATAAGGCAACCAGATACTGATCCTTAATTGAAGAATACTTTTGATTATAGTTCCAGCTGGCTTATTTTTTATGAAGCACATAATCAAGGAAGAGAAGTTTTATATGAACTCATGATAATATTCACTTAGAAAGGACGGCTTCATCTAGTTCACCATTGAGAGTTATCACAGTTTAATTAAATTCTGGTCAAAAGTAGCTATTATTCAAGTAAATTAAAGAGTAGGTCCAAACATCATTTTTTGTACCAGTAAGATGATTCATTTCATCTACTAGAAAGATGTCCTGTTAAACAATAGTGGCTCATGTGCAGCAATCCCACCTGTATAGCAAGGATATTATTATGCTGGGAAGCAAAGCAAAGAAAAGCTTGCTTTTAAAGCCTCAACACGTATGCACACAGAACAAAGAAGGCAATGACCTTCAATAAATCTCTGTACAAAAGAAACATCCATGACCAAAGAAATACTGTTAAACAATTTTACTAAGTTCTCCTATGAACTCTTCCTTCAAGTGGTAAGCTTTATCACTGACTGAAGGAAATAAGATTGCCTCTTTGAATGTTCCACCTGGCAAAAAGTAAAATGTTGTTTTGAGCTCTGCATAAGCTCTGGGCATGGATGTTCTCTAACATCTTTTGTATGTGACCTATCAGGGCTCCATTTTTCCCCTTCACAGTCAATACCTGACAAGGAACTTCCTCCTAAAAATTACAGAACTTTCTTTACAACAGTGATGTGTGCACAGATAAATCCCTTATTTTTTATTGCATAAATATCTACTCTATAGTGTGCACAAAGTGCTCTTCCTTTTTGCTATAGAGTAAGTTTTTAACATCCAGTTCTTTCCCCTTTCCATTTATGCAGGAGCAGAGAACACAGTCTCTCTCACGTGATTTCTATTACTGACCAGAAAGTCATTTTTGTTTTGCTGTTGCTGGCTGCTTTAGTTGAAGTGCTTGGAGAACTCCTGCACAGCACTCCACAAAAATAAAAGCACATGTCACTGTTATCCCTTCTGCACTCATAAACAGACATGTCCTCTTTCTGTCTCCCTGGGTCTGCAGGCAGTCTAGAAAACACTGTCATGGGAACACTTATTTCCTCTGCTCACCATCAGCTTCAGCATTCCTGTTTCTATGTTTTGTCTTTGCTTACAACTTTGTTTTAACAAATGTAGATTCAAGTGCTGTGATGGAAGGAGCCCAAGAGCTTTTAGTGTACCTACAAGAAGCAAGACAGAAAATCCTCTTCTGCAAAATAATAAATTCCCTCAATACCCAGCACCTCGCACACATGATGCTCTTTGCTTATTAAAGGACTAATACAGCTTTCTAGCAGCATAGCCTTTACGTTAATTTCTTAGCAAGTACAAGGTGAGACTATCTGACTGCAGCAAGAGTTTAAAAATTATTTTTTGGAATTGCATTCTGCTTGTCTTTCAAATGCAGCAGTCCATACCTTCCACCAGCTCCTTATTATAAAGCTTCACCCACTCAGTTTATTCAGAAATGGCAATTTCTAAGTCTAGCCTACTAGTTAGATAGCCAAAAAGCCAGAATCATGGCTGAGCAGGCCAGCTGGATTCATTTGAATGGTGTTTCTCTGAAAATCAGATGGGAAAAGATTATTAATAATCTCAACTCATCAGTCTGGCTATTTTAAGGCATGATTGCTTCCTTGTCACTATAACAACAGTTCTGTGTTGCAAGAGATCTGTGTTGTTCTAAGCACAAATACAAACTCTTATTTACTATTTGCCTATCTCCAGGAGACAATCTGGTTCTTTGCTTTAGGTGAATGCCACCAACCATCAGTAAAAGCATACATACTCAGAGGTTGATGTAGGTGCAAATAGCTCCCTTACCCACATTTAGTCCTCTGCTGTAGTTTCTGATGCAATAGGATGACAACTCCCTTCATTTCAGTTAAACTATTTCAGAAAAATAAAGGTACCGAGGACTATTGTTCAAATAAGGTAGAGTGGATCATTTTTGGACTACTTGCATCTCTGCAAACAGGAAAGTACATTCTAAGTAATATCCACTCTAAAGAAAAGAATTTACAAGTACGTACAAACAAAAGTAAAATGACAGAAACTTTAGGAATTTGCGTGAGAAAAACAATCTGTGCTCCTATGAGTCAGGAATTAGAAATACAAATTTAGGAAAAGAAATTTGAGCTAGATGCTATTGCTCAACTACAGTGGTATGATTCACATGTCTGGATATTAAACTCTTTGGTTACAGACTGCAGCAAGAGTTTAAAAATTATTTATTTTAAATAAACTCAGTAACAGTAGTACTGTCACCTTAAGAAAGACAGCAGAGTTATTACATAGCTTAGATCTATAAACAAGTCAGAGAGACAGGACCTTGATTGTATGCTATTCATATATTAAATTATCATAATAAATCACAAAATGGAATGCTGCAAAGACAATATAATAGACTACTGAATATTATGAGAAAATAGCAGTCCCCCAGTTGCTAAAATGTCAGAAAAAAGGTGTCCATCTACAGAATGCCAATATAGAAAGCCTGGGTGCTGTGCTATAGTTAAGATGAAACAGATGTAATTTAACTTATGCCTGTGCCATGTAGAAATAGAATACATTTCTGATTAATATGCAGGCTAGGTTCTTGAAAAGATTGAGTCACTGAAAGCAGAAGACAAAAGACAGAATGGAAAGAGATATTTAAATAGAAAGAATTGGAAGAAATTACCTTGGAATGATCTTGCGTGGTCTAAGGATGTGACAATCATGTTTGTGAATTAGTTGAGCTTACTTCACCAGGATGTCTACTTCACATATTCCATACATTTATTATATGCCTCAAAATATATGAAGATTTCTGCCAGTCTGATAGAGGGAAAAACATTTCTTAACTCCTCAGTTAGACATGCATTTAATTTTGAGTATTTGAGAAAATAGTTGTCATAGAATCATAGAATGGTTTATGTTGGAACTAACTTGAAAGGCTATTCTGTTCCAACAAACTACTGTGGACAGAGAGAACTTCCATTAGATCATGTTGCTCAAAGCTCCATCCAACCTGGCCTTGAACACCTCCAAGGATGGTGCTGCCACAGCTTGTCTGGGCAGCCTGTTCAGATGTGCCTCAGTGCCTCAGAGTGAAGAATTTTTTCCTAATATCTGATCTAATCTACACTTACTCTTTAAACATTTATCCTCTTTTCTATCATTCTATTCTTTTATAAAGAATCTCTCCCCATTTTGCCTTAGACCCCTTAGTAGGCACTGAAAGGCATCAATTCTGAACTTCTCCAGGCTGAACAAGCCCAAATCCCTCAACCTTCCTTCTTAAGAAAGATCTTCCAGTCTTCTGAGCATCTTCATGGCCTTCTCTGGATCCTCTCCAAAAGCTTCACATCCTTCATGTGTTAGGGGCCCCAGACATAGAGACAATACTGTAGATGGGCCCTCACAGGGGCAGAGCAGAGGAATCAATTCCCACTCCCTGCTGGCCACCACTCTTCTGATGCAGCCCAGTTGGTCTTTTGGGCTGCAGGCTCACAATGTTGGTTTTTTTATCTACTACAACCTCCAATTCCTTTTCCATAGGGCTGCTCTTGTTTTTCATCCTACCCGGATTCATGTTTGAGATTGCTCTGATCCAGATACAAAAACTTGCACTTGGCCCTGTTGAATTTAATGAGGTTGGCATTGGCTCTTCTCTCCAACCTGTCCAGGTTTCTCTGGTGGCATCCCTTCCCTTCAGTGTGTCACCCTCATCACACAGCTTGCTACAGGTGCATTCAATCCCACTGATCATGCCACTAACAGACTGTAGACAGTACCAGTACCAATTCAGAGCCCTGAGGAACTCAGCTCATAATTGGTCTCCACCTGGATGTTGAGCTATATTAATCATCTGTAAGACCAGTAGTACTGTCACTTTGCAATATTCTTCCTGTAGTTGTGAATTGTCATTGAGAATTTACAGAATGCCATCTCAGTAAAAAATGAAAGAATAAAATTTCTCTTGAATCACAGAGTGATCAGTAGTATTCCTGTAGCCCGGGGGTTCTACCCTTTGACTGAAAAATCAGAACAAATATTGAATAGGAATCCTGTGGGATATCAGGAAAAAAAAAAAAAAAAGAAAAAAAAAAGTGAAAGGTAATTGGAAATTGGTAAAGAAGGCTTTCTTAGATATCTATTTCAGACTGAAAATCCTTGATAATTAATGGAGTTGTCCATAACCACAGTATTCATTTGAAGATGAATGCAGACATTTTAATAACTGAGAATGAGTGTATAAAAGGAAAGCATCATTCCATCAAGAAGATCAACACTGGATGAAAAAATAGAAAAACAAAAGAGAAAGTTAAATAAATAACTGGAGCTTCACATCCAGTAAAATTAAAGATGATTTCATGGAATTAGTTGAACGTACAAAAGAAAAATTCTTGGAAAATAGTAACTAAAATATTAAAACTATTTAGTGTGTTAACTGCTGATGCCAAAGATGTAAGCACTTATGTAACAATGATCAGTACTGGTGTTGGAATGGAGCTGAATAACAAAATAGATCATTTTCCAAAGAAAATTACATAATTTTATTCCAGAATGGATAGAGTGTGTCTTTAAAACTGCATACTGCAATATTGTAAATTAAAAATTGAAAACTAATCTCAACCACAATTAACACTGGAAAACAGTTAAGGAGAGCTATCAGTGAGGTATTACAGCACAACTAACAAAGCAGTCTTGGCTAAGGAAAGCCCTTGGTTGCTACTGTATTACAAAAAGTATCCGTGAAGGGGAAATCTTTATTTCTAATGAGTCAGTTTAATATGACAGACGATGCAAGCTACAAAATTTGAGGAAAACATTGAAGAACTTAGCAATAACTGCAGCTATCACTATGACTCATTGGACAAGTAAATAAGATGCAGATTGATTAGTTAAACTAATGGCTAAAATAATAGTTAAACCTCTAACGCCACGTTCATTTTAGGAACATGATTTTGAACGACGCTAAATGCTGTGTCACAGACCCAGATACACAGGATGCAGTACAGAATGTTATGGGAGGGGATTGCATCCTGAAGAGCAGAAATACGAACAAGCGTATTTAAACATATCCTGCCTGGGCAAGAAACTAAACACAATTCTCAGATTCACCAGAAGGAAACCTGAAGGTGGGAGTAGGGAAGGAACGTCATTATAAGGATTACACATCTTCTCATTGGAATCATTTTAATAGATCTCGTCATTTTAAGAAAGGAACTCAGAACTTGGAAATTGTTCAGACAGACCTGCATATTGTTGCAAGGAATTATGTTGAAAGGCTGAGGAAGCTCACATAATTTTGTGTGTTCAAAAGAAGTCATAAAATAGTTGGGGCAGAAAACTTTCCAGAATAGCCAAGGATCAATGAGAGAGAGAATGATCCATCATGAACAGCGCAGCAATCTGGGCTTGTTGAATATGGGGAATGATTAGAACTTCTGGTTTGTGAAAATGGAATTTTTGAAGCACTGACTGATTTCTTAACTTCTTTTGAAAAAACTAAAAGCAGCTACGGCATTTTGTCCAGAACTAATCAGAAGGCAAATTCTTCATACTCTGGATAAATATGAAAGGAAGAAATTTCTGAACAGTGAGTACTCATTTAGCTTAGGGAAAAGTGTGTGTTTTGATTAATAAGTAAATAAATAAATAAATTTCACCTTAGTTTTGAAAACAAGCAAGCAAACAAAAGCAGGAAATGCCATCAGTCCTCTGTCTTATGAAAAAATTCTTGTTATACATCTTGACAAATGTAAAAGAAATAAAGAGAACCACTACAGTATAACAAAAACATGTATATGTCATTGGTATCAAATCCAGAATGCTCTTTAAACAAACCAGAAGTAGTTACAAATGCTCAACTTTCAGTCAACTGAGGCCTGTCATTAATAAAAACCATGTTTGCTTTGTTATGTCACGAAGAAAGTCCTGCTACAGTCCAAGTGATGGCAAAAACATCCCACCTGGCCTGCATCATTATTTCACTGACTTTTGGTGAGGTGAATTTACTAACATTCTTTAAAACTTCTTAATTTTCCCTAGAGCTGAATGAGAATGACAATAGCAAAAGAAATACAAAAACAAGCAAGAGAAATATGAAGTCCTTTGGTTTACAACTTGTGGAGAAGCCCTAGGATCTCAGATTTGCAGTCAGATGACTGGAAACATAAGTAATCATAATCCATGGAGGGAAAACATAGGAGAAAGCAGTCTTTTGTGGATGTTGAAATGGAAAATCTTGTAAGAAATGCTTTCTTTCATGAATCTTGGGATCTGAAAGCAGAGTCAGAAAAGAGCGTTCTGAATTTGCTGGTGTATGTCTGAAATTGAAGAAAAATGATTATCATTTTGATGATCATTTTATGCAAGCAGTGAAAGTATTGTGAGTCTGTATTCTCAGTACTACTAATCAGCACAAAACAGAATTTTGGTTTATCTATAGGCTTTTGTTGTTCATATACAGAATTATTTGACTTATGCAATTGTTTTTTTCAACTCAGAGAATATTACTTCTTTGTATTTAAAGTGAACTATCATTATAATGAATTGGCCATGTAGCTGCATGAAAAAAATCTGAATTCATAGCACCACTTCTTTCAAAACAAAAATAAAGATGCTCAGGAAAAGAAGGCCATATTGGAGTGATGTAGAATTGGATTCTTACATCAGATACAATGGTAAAAAAAATCAGGAACCCAGGAGCTGAAGGCAGCATTCAGCTTACTGTCTTTTCTTTCAGAGGAATTCATGTACTTTGTGAATCTGCTTGAATTGCTTTCTTGAAAAATACTGCTGCAGAATTGCCAGTTACATTCGCAAGAAGCTTAAGAAAAAGTAGTAATATATGATGGATTTTGCTATGGGACATATGTTATCCGTTATTATTTATCAGAATTAATGTACTGTGAAACACAATAAATTTCATAACTGAAGGATGCAGTAGAAATTTGAAGTACATATGCCTAATTTCACTTAGAATGGGATGTTACATGGCCATTCATAGAGTTGGCTGGAATATATTTTGAGACATTTTTTATTATAAATCTTTATGCAACTGAAATACAAAAAAGCCTTTTCCAAAATTTGTAGAGGACCGGCAAAATAATTAATAAATAAATAATTGATCAATTCACAGGTTTATCAGTTGTTTGAGCGCAATCACATGTATCATCTGATCCTAAGTGCATGGAATATACAAATTTCTTGACCACCTCTATATCTGTGTAGCCCATTAGCACTTGTAGTCATCTTATATGAGTCCACTTGGATTTAATTTCAAAATAACTTCTGTAGTCTTATGAGTCACCAGAATAAGCTCACAGTGCTTTCTAAACATACCTAAAGTGGGCTTGCTCCCACTGTCTGCTACAATGAGCCCATGATGATGTTAGCTCTGTCACTCTGACTACACAAACAAAATAACAAAATTTCTTCCTGAAAACTGTTTCTTGTTGGAATTCACAAACTGAGACTGTGCAATATTTTAGTGCTGGCTGCAAACTATAGTTTGTTTTTCTTTTGTTAAAAAAATGCCATAATTGCTGTTTAGCCTTTTTTTGTGTGTGTGTAATTGTGGTTTCTTTCTTAGTAGCTGTACTGTCTTATACTACTGCCCATTCTCTATCCCATGTGAAAAAATGCATCCGTGATCTTTTTTTTACTTCTTCTATGTCATGGTCTATCAGATAAGCAATAGAAGGGAAGAAGACGTACATTTTTAAAAGCCATGAAAATGCTCATTAGTAAACTTTTAAAATGAGATAACAGAATGGTTTTCCTGTGTAGGAAATACCTAAAAGAATCCAGGAAAAATTATCCGCTGAGAGTGCAATCACATGGTTCCCAAAGGGAAGGAAAAAGCCTGGTTGTTTAAGGTCACAGTTCAAGGGACAGAGCACTTGATGTCTGTAACCCATCAAAGCTGAGTGCTTGAACTGAGCTTGTAAGACATTTTAAGATTATAACACAATGGCAAGGTATGATTGCCTGATGGAGCCACAAGACAATTTAAAGTAGTCCAACACTTTGTCAAACTCTTCCCTGGGCAAATAAAATTATAAGTAACGTAGTAGTTATTTTCATAATCAAGGTTTTCAAATGTTAACTATGATATACCATTGTAAGGCATAACTTAAGTGGTTGTGACAGCTCTCTTAAAGTAGGGACATTCATATCCACTATTTTAAATGCAGATTTTTATGGAAATAGTTTCAAGAAGAAACTGTCCTAAGACTTAGCAATATGTTTTTTGTTGTTATTTTTGTTTTGTTTTTCTTTTTAAATAAAACAGGCAGTTGAAGAACATGCTTGGAAAAAATATAGTTTATATTTCCCATGATTTTCTTGGTGTGAATTTTGAATAGTGAAGACACTGTTGACACTAAAGCTTGGTTTGACCATGTATTACAAACTTATGAACTCTTGAACAATGATTAAATGCTTTATATGAATTTTGTTAAATAAGAATTGACATTTCCATTGGAAATAAACCAACAATCATGTTTAGTCAGCTGGTAGGCAGAAACACATTTCTAAGGAGTTCACTGGCATGGATTTTACTGGATCATGGATCCATCATCTCTGTTTTTGGAAGTCTTCAAATACAAAGTAGAAGGCCTGGGAAGACCTCTATTCACAAACCAATCTCATTTCTAGTCTCACTGCAATGATCATTTCAAAGGTTTGTTACCTTTAAAAGCTAACATTCAATCCATGCTTATTTCATTACTCCATCCTGATTACCAACACCTTGTAACTCAGAGGCAAGACTAATATATTTGATTCCACTTCCTTTCTCAACCCACTAGAATGTTAACCAAAGACACTCAGAGCAGAGAAGGAAACAAGGAAACGAGTGGAGCAAGAAGTCCAATGCAGGCAGCATCTCAGCCAACATCTCAGGCCCCACAGTCAACATCTCTCAGCCTAATGGCTTAATAGAGACATGTCCTTTGTCACATATCTGACTGCTTCCATTTTCTTTGTGTGTCTGTAAGGAATTATTGAGGAGGAAAATCAATCGATCAATCAGAAAACGAGAAATAAAAACACAACACAACTGCAATGTCAGCAACTGAAATGAGGTATGCTAAAGAGTTGACAGTTTTTGATTTTTTTCCTAAAAGAGTTGTGAAGAAGGCTAATCTCTGCAAGATTTCTTTCATAACCTTCCACCCTAATCTAGCTGCACCTTTTTCTCCCTAAACCACATTATGAGTCCAATGGTTAGAATAGCTCACAACACATGGCACAACAACCGATTCACATCTCTTCCCTTTATGTTAAAGGACGGTTCTGATGTCTGATTTGTTAGATCAGTGCCCTACATTTTCAACTGTATAGTATTCCACGGAGGGCCAATCCTAGCCTGCCTCACCAAAGGGGCAGCAAAATAAAAGTCTGAAGCAAAGAGGAAGAAATTCAATAGGGTATGAGAGAAACAGACATTCCAGCCATAAAATACTCAGATTCCACAGCCCTGTCAGAAAGCTCCGTTATCACCAGTGCATGGTGACAACATCGTGGTGACACTGACAGCAGTGCACTCAAACATGTATGAATATATCACTGAGGAGCTGACCCTGAGGAGCTTCCTTGTAGGGGGAAAAGATACATATTTGAGGAAAGAATGGGGTGTAGGCCTCAGATCAACCATTTTCGTTCCTTCGTTTCAGCTCAACATGGTTTTCATGCTCAGTAGTTCCTCTATCTTTACCTCTGACATTTGAGACTAAAATCACAGTTGTTTAGGTACAGGAAATAGAAAATCATTAAGGCAGAACATTTTTAACAATGAATAGAACATAGCAGCACAAAAGAGGAGGAATTTATCTAGAAAGAAAATAATCAAACATCCAGAAATAGCTTCCAGACAGTTTAATTTTATACAGGAGGACTACTGGTACAACGTCTGTATCTCAATGCATATTGTTTAATACACACCACTAAATGAATGCTGATAACTTCTACCCTGTCAGAACAAATAGGAAAGCCTATCTTGCAAGACTAATTTGCTATATTGTTCTTCTTTATTATGTTTTCTGCAGGTGTTGTTGGCAGCTTTGCCTATTCTTAGAGGAAAATTTCCAAAAGTCACTCTTTCTCTGCCAGCACAATGTTTATATTCATGCTACAACTTGCTGGCATATAATACTGAGCACTATGAATGATTATGTTCTGGTACATTTTTTCTTAATGAATGGAACACATTCACAGAGGATTAATACTGGCCTTTAATTCTCGTCCCAAAGTTATTTCTAATTTTTAATTGTGCAAAATACAGAAATTTGAGTTCTTACAACAAGATTCTTCTTTTTTATTGTTACTATTAACTGTGTAAATTTGTATTTGATATAAGCCATCTTTATAATCAGTGATGTATCCATCTACAGAGGAATATAAGGTAAATTCTCTTCAGGCAGCTCCTGTGCCACTACTCTGCTAGTAGGAGGCACAACAAGTCCAGGGTATCTGTTAGATTGCTGAATCTAAAGAGATGCCAGCTCACTAATAGCTGGGTAATGCATGAAAAGAGAAAAGGGTAATAGCATAAAAAATTGTATTTATTATCTTGGGACGAGACTGGCTTTGGTTCTTGAGAATCTATAATTTTCTAGGTAAATTCTCAGTGAGTGGCTATAAATTGAAAGAGAAATAACTTCAAAATTTGTGTCAGGGGGCAGATTCCATGAAATTCAGCTTGTTATTTTCAGTAGATGGGAGGAGTGATTAACAAAACCACTTCTCCTGAAGTCCAATCACTGAAGCATTAATATTATAGTGACCAAAGTAGGCTCTGCAATATTTAAGCACTTAGTAACAAAGATAGTATATTCTCAATCCAGTCTGAAGTATAGCTGTACATTATCTTAGCAAACACATTTTTAGTTTGAATTCTTTAGTTCCATACCTTACATGAGAGCAATAATCAACACTGCCTCTCTAATTCTGTAGTGTAATACTTTGATGTAGTATCACAGGAAGTGACACTACATCAAAGAAAATCAGATAATCTGTATGATGATTCAAAAATACATGAACAAAGATAAAGTACCTAGTGATGTCCTCCTTATCCACTTCCTGTGTAACTATCTTAACAGCCCCTAAGCTGAAAATGGCATTTGAGTATGAAAATGTATTGAAGCAATTGCTGCCTTTCAAGTGCACATACAGTTGTATTAAGCCACACCATGTTTTCCTGGTAACTCAGAGACTATTCTGCTCTGTCATAAACTCTTCCCTTAGAATCCAGCAGAAATTGATGACATAAACATATCCTTATCCCAAACGCTTGGTTGTGTGTGATTTAACCTTTAACTCCTGCTTGTTGTTATAGGTGAGATGTCAAATATTTCTTGCAAGCCTTTGGCAAGGCTTTGAGTATGTTTTCATCACTCTTCCCCTAAGTAATATAGGCTGTGGCAGAAGAGACATGCCACTGAGGTCTCCCTTCCCCCATCCCTCTGTCTGCTTCCTCCAAGCTCAAACAGGAAAGCGAGGACAATGCAGAGGGACCAGCCATGGGTGCACAGTAAATCTGTAATTACTTGAAATGTCACTTCCTGTTTTTGCAGCCTACAGAAGAATAAATACACTTCTGGGCTGCACTGCCAAGTGGGGGGCAGGGGGCTGCAGTAACACAGAACTTCATTGCTCAGCCACACACCCTGACACTTCCAGGAGTGACAAGATGCTTTACCCTGGAGGCAGATAAATGTTATTCAGAATGTGCCAATGGGACTTTTAATGCAACAAACACCATTACCTCTACCTTAGAAAAAATGTGCTTTGACAGGGCAGTAGTTTATACACATACTAGAAGACGATTTTCACTGATTGTACGGTGTTTAATTTGTTTGAAGTCTTACACCTGGCAATCTCTGCCATGTTGCCTTACAGACATCTGAGCAGCTCTTTCCAGAAGATCCTGCTGAAAAATAACTCTCTCACAGCATTCACCTTAATGTCTTGGATTTGTCTTTTCCAGCTTTAGGTTTATCACAAGAATGATAGATTGAAAAGTGATTGACTGTAGGCTGTGGAAGGGACAGCAATGGGTTAAATCAAAACTAGCTTAATAGAAAGCTACTTATAAAACTGTGCTGTCAGTATAAAGGATATTTCAGTTCTGTAAGCTGTGTCCAAGCTGTTGAATAAGAATGTGCAGTAAGTTTTGGCATCACATGAATGCTTTTCCAGCTCCATGTGTTCATAGACCAAGTTTTGCTCATTAGAAGAATGCAGAAGAAAGCTCTGAAATACTTCTTCACACTGCTGTGAAATACAGCAAGTTGAGTTTCCACTTCCAGCTGACTGTGCCTTGCCAGGCTCAGATATACTTGATTCATGCAGCATTGCATGCACACTTAGTTTCAATTAATGATCTGATAATCTCAGATCAGGCATAAGGACTGGGCAATAGGGGAAAGCCAGGACTGCTGTTTTAGAAAGGCTGGCAGTGGAAAATGTACTGTCAAAGTAAGCAGATCTTGAATAATGTCAGGAACATTTCTGCAGAATGAGCATGTGTCACTCGTTGCCTAAAGTCCTAGAAAACTGAGACAAAAAAAATTGCATAAAATTCTGTAGAAGTATTTAAAAATATGGTTGTTAAAAATGAGGTTGTTCCTGGAGAACCCCATTGAACTCAGCAGTTCACCAGAATTTCTCAATTGTTGCTGTTTTCCTTCTTTCCTTTTACAATTTGTTCTTGTTCCTTTCACCTAAATAATGATTAAGGAAGGAAAAAGATACAGCGTTGATATGAAAAATCCCAATGAAATGCTTTTGTTGGAATATAGTTGCTTTGTGATATCTGAACATGGAACAAAGCCAGTTTGATTATAGTTCCATTGGAACTCAAACAGAAATGAGATTCCTTCTCATGGGCCAGTGCCCAGAGCACACCCCAGCTCCTTCCAGCTCACCTGCCCTCTTCATGAACAACCAGCCTAGGGTCTTGCCAAGGCTTCAGTGCTGTCAGATTCTCAAGAAATGTTCAACCTCCCCAGGAGCATCCTGAATGTCTCCAAAGCAGTGAGCTGGGTGCCAAAGGGTGGTGAGGCAGGCAGGACAGTGACCTTCTAAGAGCCCATCCTACAGGCCAGAGACAGAACAAGCTGGGAGGAGCTGTGTGTTCATGAGAGTGAAGCCTCCAAATACAGATCTCCTTCTCTAATGCTGTTTTCCTCAGCTGACTGTTTTTGCAGGCAACTGGGACTTCAGTGTCCTCATCTCAGGGACTGCCAGGGGGAAATGGCACAGAAGCCCAGGACTCTTTTTTCCCTTGCTGAGAGCTTCAGCATTTCTCATTTTTAGTCCTTGCTTGAATGAATCCTCCACACCACAAGTGTCTTTAGAGAAAACTTTACATTATACAATTGCTGCAAAAATGGTGAGGCTGGTTGGAAATGGAACCACAATCCACTTACTCACAATTGCACTTTATATTTTCTATCAAATAATCATGTTTTATTACACATTTTTAGATAAAGGGTTAATTCATTCTATCTGTAAACCTCTGACATTATTAGGAGTAAGTGCCTGAATAAGGCTATTTCCTGTAGAATCATGAAATATTTCATGTTTCAAATATATCCTATCTGATGATTTAGGGTGAATAAAGTCCTGCTTATATTGCTACTCAGCCTGTGACCACAACCATAATAATGAGAGCAAATGTGACTCCACCAGAAAATCCAGAATATTTTCTGCTTTTGCAATTCAAAGCAGCCACTTTGGAAGACAAATGGAAGTCCTAGGGACACATAAATGGCTCTTTTTTCAAAAATGGCTAAAGTTTTCAAGAACCTCAATTCCTGCTAAAAATGTTAGAAGAGTTTTTGGAAGCCTGTAGTGTTCCTGCCAGCTCACCTATTGATTCTGGGTTTTGAGACTCCACATCGTAGCTGGTAGCATACAAAACCATAAGATTACCAAAATAAATTTGAACCATCATCACTTTAGAAGTATCTACTTTCCATCACAGGAACTTTCAGAAATGCAAGCTGACCCCTTCAAACTTCAAGGAAGTCTACGGAATTGTTGCTGCTAAGGAAAAACATACAAACAAATGCAAATAAACAAAAATAAAACAAAACAAACAAACAAAAAAACTTACATATGATACATTGATAACTAGGCACCCAACCTGGACAAGTGGAGTTCAATCATTTCCCCATGTTGTTCCACATAAAAACCAGGACAACCATGGAATTAATGACTCATTTGTCATTTTGTTGGCTGTCTAAGAATAAATTATTTATCTCCAGGGAGAACACTGATTTTTAAGAAAAGCTGATTGGCGAAGTACTTGTATATGTTACATAGTGAAGCAAGAAACTGTTTTTTTCCTCTGATTCTTGCTACTTTTAGAACAGATGTACGAATGCCTGAAACCTCATGGAAAACAATTATACAGGATTATAGAATGTCTCAGATTGGAGAAGACCTTAAAGACTACCTTGTTACGATCCTTTTGCATGAGCAGAGTTGAAATACTACAGTGATATAACATAACAGGGAGGAGATAATCCAATTCACTAAGTTTAACAGTCTGCAAACTTATGTGGACAGCAATGTGGAGCAGAACAGTAATAGTTACCAACTAAATGCTTTGCACGTGTACACAAAAAGGGGCTGGCTGGATCCTGCCTTGATGTTACTTAACTGTTTACACAGCTACAATGACTACACTTCTTTGTTTTTCTAGGTGCACTACTTTGTTGACGCTCTTGATAGTAAAAAATGTATTAAGGAAGAAAGAGGTCACATAAGGCTAACTTTGAAGTTGGAAATGTCCCACACAGTAACAAGTATCTCTGCCAGCATGTTGCAGTAGCTCCATAGTACAAGTAAGTATTACGAACATGTAGTACTTAACAGAGCTCCATCTGCTCTGTAGAAGAAGAAAGAACACTTCTTTTTCTTGAAAATATTTTGTTTTGTGTAGATATGAAACTGATTTATTTGAAAAATCACATCCTCTGCAGTTCTTTAGTTAGCTGTCACAGCTTTATCGAGTCACCATGGAAGCAGGGCTAAAAGTTGTGCTTTGCACTGTACTGCAATCAAAAAATTATGCGATTGATGTAAGACCATGCTGTGCACATCTACGGACTAAAAGTATGGTTCATGTTACTCATATTCAGATGCAGATCTTGTACTAGATCAGGTTGCCCAAAGCTCCATTCAACCTGGGTTTGAACACCTTTAGGGATGGAGCATCCACAGCCTCTCTGGGCAGCCTGTTCCAGCATTTCACCACCTCTCTGTAAAGAACTTCCTCTGGCATTCAATCTAAACCTTCCCTCCTTGAGCTTAAAGCCATTCCCCCTTGTCCTATCATTAGCCAACTCTTCTCTTTGTTTCCATTTCCTTTTGACAAGAATAATGTCTTCGTTATGAAAAACATTCAAAAGTAAAGGAATGTGAAAAATATGCTGCTCAAATCTGCTTTTAATAAATCAGTCTTAAATTCAAGTCCAGCTACACTGCTGTTTATGGAATGCAGTTAATTGTATCAAATGAGTATTTTTATAAACAACTGTCAATTGTGGGAAATAACATAACTTGTAAAATGAAACTTGTTTGTCATTAGTTCATAAAAGTAAAAGTGATTGGAAATGATACCATCAGCAGTATGATCAAACTCATGATGAAAGATTGCCATTCTGTTCCTGGGATACGGCTTGTCTACTTTGCAATATTTTTCACGCAAAGGAATTGAAATGCAAACTCCATTCAGAATTCTATATAAAGTAAAAGACCTTATTACTTTGTTTGGACTACTGGCTGGGTGATCCTATGGTCCATATTTCGTTCAACAACTTACTTCCATTGAAAAGCATGCAATAAAACAGGAGTCATCAGTTAAGAAATGGTCTGAAAAGTTCCTGGCTAGACAAAGTAGGAGGAAGCCTTCATGTAATGGCTCAACATGGCTCAGCTGAAATCACCAGCTAAAGACCTTTACATCTTCAAAAGGATTTAAAACAAATGTCTCTGAGCATACGTCATTTATGCAGGTTCTAATAAATGTAAATTTTCTCAGAATATGAACCTTATTATGTGTTTGTAATAAACTGATTAACTCCTAGAGTTAATAGAGTTGCATGTTTTTTTCCAGGTATGACAACTAGCTGCTGCTCTATCGTGGTCACCTGAAAGTGATGAATCTTCACCCAGCCAAACTATGAAGTTGCAGTGCTTGTTAGTTTATGCTTATACCTTTCAATGGAGGCTTATTTAGGGAAAACTACACATTTTGCCCTTGTGTTTCTTCAGTTCTGTCTCGCTGGATCTCACTTCAGCAAACATTCAGGTCACAGTGACTTGCAGTCTACTACTAGCAATGAATGTCAAAATGCCTCTGAAATGGATGCGGTTTCCTGGGCTTACCATTGCTTTAAAAACATGTTCAGATCAGTAAGGAGAGGTGGTCTTCTGTAACAGACAGAAAAGATTTTAAAATACATATTCTATTTATTGTAGATTTTATTTTCTCAGTTCTGGCATTGGTAATATTCTTCAGGAAACTAAATGATGTCATTTCCTTTCAACAGGCAAGTTACATAAATGCTGGAATACAGCCACTTCAAACAGCCTTCAAACAGATGGCCATGTGTATAAATGCCAGAAAGTGAGAGCAGCCACTTGCAGTAAAAAATGTTACCCCACACATGGTATAATGTTTATTTTATAGCTTCTCTCATGGACTTACATGGCTCATTCTTCTAATTTTTCCAGGCATAATTCCCTTAGGAAATGGCTGCAGAATACCAAAGTAAAATAAATTACAATTTTATAAATAAAATAACTTCAGAGAATAAAGAATAAGAATAAGGCTTAATGGCTCAACAGATATCAACCACAATAGAAACATGAACCACTGGCAGATCTCAATATCAAACATTTCATAAGTTTAGATACTCAAGGAATTAATCTTGAGCAATGAACAAGTGAGATTTAAGAAGGCCTAGTTCAGTTCAAAGGTTTCGTAAAACTTGATAAGGAACTTAACTGGAGTGAGATTGCTGGATCCCTTCAACATGAACCTATAACAAAAGAAACCCGTCCTTAAGGTGATGAGCTAAGGCCAGGCACCATACTCTGCCATAGCACAAGGAAGAGGAAACGGAACAAACCCCGCCATGAAGACAGAAGCTAGTTCTGCATGACTAACCTTTCTGAAAAAGCTCATACACAAGACCACGAGCAGCTGGGAACTACAATGGTGCACATCAGAAAAGAGAAGGAAGATGGCAGAAAGAAAGGGACCTTCCTGCACGAAACACTGCCGTACACACTGACTTACAGCCAATACAGGTGATGGGCATAATGCTGCTTCCATTTTTCTTTCTTTTCTTTTCTTTTGCCATGAGGGATGAATAGAAGGCTGTATCAGGGGGTCTGGCACTACTCTTGTGGCATCAGGAAGAGAATTAAAGATCTCCTGCCGAGATGGGGTTGATATGAAAGGAACAGGGAGTCCACCCCTGGTGTTACAGAATCCCATGATGATTTCCAGCACCAAAATTTTCTGACTCATTGAAGCTGTGCACTGAAAGTTGGGTGGGATTTTTTAAGGAGTTTGACATTGTTTTGACTCTGTTAAAATCCAACACAATGGGAGAAGTCTCTGACTTCAAAAGGAGTGGCAGAAGGCCAAAGCACAGCACTTCTGAAGTTTCTAACCAGACAGTTTTAAGGTTATTTTCTTACATTCCTGCCCCACAGGCAAAAATATTACTCAGGCTCAAGATCTATGGTGCCAGTATCATGTCTCTGCCATTTGAAAATTTAGCTCTTGAAGATGGCAGATTGGTTTCCCTCAAGTAGGAAAATTCAGTGTTAAAGGAGTTTGAGAACATATCTACCATTTAACTTGATTCACTTATTCTTTGCAGCCCATGGAGGCAACCACAAGGCCATTACAGGCTATTTCCTTTTTCAAAATTTTCCACTCATACAGCAGGGTCCAGGTCCCAGGAGGCTTTTCTGAACCCAGGAGTCTCTTCCAAATACAGGAAAAAAGTAAAAAGGAAAGTTTCTGCTGGATGCCACATTTCAAGGATCTTTGCATAACAAGCTTATTTCAAGGATCTTTGTATAAAAAAACTATAAAGCATTTTTTTGCTGTAGATAGGGGTACTGCCATTTGAATTCCTGGTAGTAATAACAAATAAAGTCTGAGTTGGATAAGGGTCACTGAGATTTCCAGGGGGCTGCAATTAGAGGTGGAGATGTTCCAGGCAGATGTCCATTTTCTGGGATGCTTTACTCCTTCGTAGTGGTTGAAGAAAGAAGCACTAGCAATGCCAAGTTCTCTCCCTGTGGATTGTTGAGTGCACCCCATTGGATGCACTCAACAATCAACTCAACAGTGTGATGCCTGGAATCTCTCAAGGGAATGAGAGGCAAGGTGCCTGCTGGAGCATAGAAACAGAAGAGCAGCTCACCTCAATCCCCTTCATTTCCCTCTTCTCCAGGATTAAAAAGGCTACATGCACAGCAGTGTCCTTCCCTGAAGGAAGAATTGCATTACACTAAAAGTGAGGCACAGCTGGGACAGAAGTGAAGATCAGAAATGCTTCAAGCCAGTGTAAGAAGATGGGACATAGGACTTGCAAGTACGTCAATGATATCAGTGGCATCACTTGATAGCACAATATTCTGTGCTACTGACCATTACTTTTGCAATGTCAGCAACAGCCAAAGCCTGTTGTGCAACTCAGCTCTTGATCTGAACACTGGGATAGCAAGGACCAGTCTAGAGTGTATCAGCAAATAGGACCAAACTTACTCAAAGGTAACAGTTTATGTTTAATCTGATTTGTCCAGAAAAAAAAAGTCTCAGTATCGTTTGCCTCTCTTACCACTACAGCCACACAGCAAGAGAGCAATCCTTGAATACAGATATATCAACAAAACAAAGTCCAAAAGCTGAGATTCCAGTCTTTTCCAGGGTGGAAAAATTTGCTCAGAATTTCATAAATACTATGTTGACCCATAACACACAGAGAGGCTACATGAATGTCAACTGGCAAAGATGCCTCTACATAAGAACAGGGTGTCCTTTTAATTCTTTGCCATAATGATCAAGGGTAGCAGTGTGGCATAACGAAGAGCTTACATAGATCACAGCTGCACACTCTGAGGGTTGGCAGGGCAGAAAGGAGGAAAGGACAGAGTGCAGGGTTGATGTGGGTTACTCCACCCCCCTCCCGCTTTCCTCAGTGTTATCTCTTGCTGTGGCTGCCAAACTCAGAATTGAATGAGTAATATTTGCAGTTTGCTGTATTGTTTAATACTGTGAAGCGGAAGCCTTACTTACGCTGGCATCCATCTGTGATTCCTGTGCCACAGAGATGAAGAGTTCCTGGGAAAAGGTACAAGCAGGTGCTGGAAAATGGCAGTTTATTTTTTCCTCTTTTCTGCAACACTGTCTTTTTCATCTGTAAGGAGACTGATTGATCCTTACTGCCAGTGCAGTAGAGACCCAGGAATCCACTGCAGTGAAATCGTGAGTCAGAGCTCCTCGATATCACTTCAACTTAAACTGTCAGAGATCCAAGAATCAATACACTCTGCAAAGAGAGCAAACCAAACGTATCAGCCATTGCTGCAATCAAGCCACTACTGTTTTACTACTATTACAAGTTCTTTACTTAGGGTCTTGTGACTGTTTGGAATGTCAAACGTCTCCATTCAGGATGTTTCTCGCCTGTATTTTGTATGTTTTTGATTGCAAAAGAACAGTTTAGAGATCCCATTACCTTAAGGTAGAATTGTGTCCTCAAATGTTTTTATGCTTCTCTTGGGCTCTGCTGCCTGAACTCCACCAAATAGTCTAATAAGTTCCATATGCCCATTTTTTGAAGAACACATTTTCAAAGCAGCAAATGTTTTGACGGATTGGCTCACAGAGAGCCTGAATGCTGTTATACACATCGTTTAGCATTCCACAAGGCCCCCACTGTTAAATTCTGGGAATGCGGCCAGAGTGACCTACCTAATACTGCACTAACTAGCTTTAGGAAAAGAGAGACAGAAAGAAAGAGGGAAAGAGAGAAAGAGAGGAAGAGGGAAAGAGGGAAAGAGGGAGAAAGAGAGAGAAAGAGAGAAAGAGAGAGAAAGAGAGAAGGAAAGAAGGAAAGAAGGAAAGAAGAAAAGAAGGAAGGAAGTAAAGAAGGAAGAAAGAAAAGAAAGAAGGAAGAAAAGAAAGAGAGAAAGAGAGAGAGAAAGAAAGAAAGAGAGAAAGAGAGAAAGAGAGGAAGGAAGGAAGGAAGGAAGGAAGGAAGGAAGGAAGGAAGGAAGGAAGGAAGGAAGGAAGGAAGGAAGGAAGGAAGGAAGGAAGGAAGGAAGGAAGGAAGGAAGGAAGGAAGGAAGGAAGGAAGGAAGGAAGGAAGGAAGGAAGGAAGGAAGGAAGGAAGGAAGGAAGAGCAAAAAGAAAAATAAAATAAAGAAAGGAAAAAAGAGAAAAAAAAAAAGGAAAAATAAATTCTTTACCACTGTTTTGCACTAAAGCATATTTGAAATGTGAGTACTTTTTTGTTGCCCTGGTAGTTTGTTTGATGTAGTGTGTAGGAATTAGGCTCATACATAACCAGATTCACAAAAAGAATGATTTGCATAAACTTAAAATGTATATTAAAAGTAGCTTGAATAGTACTAAAGCAGAAACTGGGCCCCCATCATGGAAGAAGTTAAACATCACTGAAAAGTTGAGCCTCCCACACACACTGAGTTCAGGGAAACACAAGAGCCTGTCCAACATTATCTAAAGAACAAATCAATTCATGACACTTCTTTCAGAGCATAGTGGAAATATTTAAGAGAATGAAGCAAACCCCATATTCTCTTTATTTAAGTATACATTATGAGTGCATCTAGAACTGGAAAGAAAATGCTCACATGTTTATTTTGGTTAAGGAAATGTTCTAATATTTTTTAAAGATTTCAGCTTCAGCTTTGATTTTTCCATCTTTTTTTTTCTAGAAGCATTTTTTTTTTTCCTTTTTTCATATACTGCTCTTAAGTTAAAAGATTTTGGAAGGTAGGTGCAGTTCTGCTCATTTCTTTACATGCTGAAGAGACTTGAGCAAACTCAGAAACAAATGATAAGCTTAGTACTGCAGCCTCTGATCCCCAGTGCTGAAATCAAATTATGTTTACATTTTTCTACTGATAGAAAGAGAGGAATTGCAATGTTTGGGTTTTTTTTGGTTTGGAAGGGGAAACTTCCTGACCTAGTATATCCCTCAGTGTGTTTAGCCCAAATAAAATGCAATAGATAACACTAGGACAAAAGAGAAGAGAGAAAAGTAGTGAAGAGCAGTACGTGTTGGGACATTCTGTGTCTCTGGACATATGATGAAAGGCAAGGAAGGCTTAATGACTCAAGAGGGTTCACCAAGACCTCTGTTTGAGAGTAGAATTTATTAGATGTCTGTAGCTGAAGTGGAAACCTCTTGCATAGCTATCATGGCAAACAGGTCATACATATAGTATAATTTCTTCCGAAGAAGCCAATTAGACTTCAGATACAAAAAAAATGAAGTGCATGTATATGTTGTGTGTGTATGCATGCAAAAGCAGCTGTTTGATGCAGAACTACTGAAATAGTAAATTGGATTTTTAAATCTGTGCTGCTGTGACATCACAAGATTAGTGCCACGACCATGGGCTTACTTATGTGAGAGAGCCTGCCTTGGAGTAACGCTTGGTCCACCACGATGAGTTTTAGGAAAAAATAATACCTTGTAGACTGAATGGCTTACACAAAGTCTGGGGATATTTTCTAGGCTAATCCTAATACTTGCGGCACTTGGAATGCAGGTTACAGATCTCTGTTGTAACTGTACCAACAGTTACCCCGTAGGCTGGAATGTTGCTGTCTGTGTCTCACTGAGATACTGGGGGAATGGAAAAAAGTGAGACCTTTGCAAGCTCTTAGCTGTCTATAATGACAAATATAACATGTCTGGGACATGCTGTCAGGAATAAGACGCCAGCTCTGGACAAAAATAAGTGGGCGATGTAGATGTTGGTGCTAAAGTACAAAGGTGTAAATGTGGTGTTGAAACTGTGTATTTGAATATGCACAACAGCAACTAAACTAAATGAGGCAATAAATGAAAAAAAAAAAAAAAAGTACATATACGCTCTAATAGCTTTTGTTTGTTCAATATTTACATTCTGCATACAGGCCTTACAGTGTCTTTTACAATTCATTATGTGGCTGTAAAGGACAAGGTCAACATTTTATCAGTAAAAAGACAAAAGTCTTCTCAGCAATACCAGTGTAAAATACTCTAATCCTTCCCACCCTGTGCCAGTTATGCTGGCACAGCTTTTTGTGTTGCAGTCATAAGATACTGTGAACCAGCTTATAAACAGATCCCATTTTTAGAAACACTCCCCAAAAAAACTGTGTTTTCTGAAGCTGATGATCTCCTTGGTCTGATTCATCAGCAGCTGCACAAACTGTTGTGTTGGAACATCTGAAGGGGTGATGCATTAACTGGTATATTTTAATTAGTATAATTGCCAAAGACTTCATCTTCTGAAATCACAGACTGCTTTCTATGTGCACTAAATGTTTGTTCTCCTAAGAAACTGCTTAATATTGCCTCTTTGAAAATAGTCTGGGAATTACGAACCCACATAGAGGGTCTATACGTATAAAACAACCCTCAGGTTTTACTGTCATGTTCTGCTTTCTAGAAAATCCTAAAATGACACAATTACAACTCTCATTGCAGCAGAGATGTAGGTTTTATACTGATCTCCAAGGGCTGCAAAGTTGAACAAGATTTGAAAAATCAAGAAAAATAAATGCAGAGAGTATACAATAATTAAATTTGGGGGCCAAATAATAGCACCTGATTGTTTAGAACACATTAATCCCAATGGATGAACATAACATTAATCCCAGTGAGTGACTTGCAGTTGGTCTGGTGCTCCTGCTGCCATCACCACTGCACAGCTACTTGATTTAGAAAAGTTAAAGGAATAACTTTGAAATTATTTCTGTATTTTGTCAGAATATCTGTTTTCAAAACAAAAAGGAAAGCTCCGTAATATATTTCAAGAGTCCACACTCCACTAACAAGCGCTGCTATAAAGAAAGCTTTCACTTATTCATGATGCAGTTCCAAACTGTATTTGTGATGCTCTAGTGATATCCATAATGGAGAGGAGTACTTATTTAATTAGCATAGCTGTCTATTCACCTATGCACAGAAATAAGCATTTTTCAGATCTTTCATTCAGCACAGGCACTGTGCTGTGAAAAAAATGTTCTACACAAAATTATTGTCATGAAATTAAAGACTTCCCTTCACACAGACAGACTGCATATACAATATATCTTTATTAAAGATTTCAGGATGTGTTATAATCTCCTTTTGCTTTAAACACTTGTTTGTTTAAAGTTCTGCATACTCTGAAGGAATTGAAATTCTCTGAAGGAATTGAAAAGGTTTTTTTCACTGTCTTTTGGTTGATAAGAAAGCCAGAAACCAGAGCTCTCCCTAACAGGGCCTATGACTACTCCGGGATGGAGAGACCACCTAGAGAATAAAACTCCCAGCATCTAACACAGCCTCATCTCTCTCCAGTGACTGGGATTTATCCTGTGGTCTCATCTGTGGCCTCAGCTAAAGCCAAAGCATTTACTAGAATCGGACAAAGAAGGAAGAGCGTTCTATATCACTGTTCTAGTGTGAATGTTGCATCAAGAGTATTTTGATGCAATCCACCATACGTTCATACAGACTGTGACACAGATTTCAGCAGGTGAGATATTTTCCCTAAGTCTAGTTCTGATATTTTAACCTTGTCATCAACTTAGCCCCGTGCTGCTGTTCCTCCTAAGAGGTGAATGAGACTGTATGAATGCTAAAAAGGTTATTCTGCGCTTCCTGCCAGTCAAAGGTCACTAAGCAAATGGCCAGATGAGACTTATGGGTGGCTCAGCTCAGCTGTATGCTTCTTCTGGATCAGGAGCTTCAAGCAGCTCAGGGGTTATATTCTTGGCACTAGTCCTTCTGTGGTCCCTGATCTCAGTTCTGCTTAACAGAAGAGAAAATATGGGGTCTATGTTGTTAATTTAGTAACAATCTTGAATAACTGAAAGACTAAATATTATTTCCTTAAAACTAAACACACTTATGATATACAAACCTAATTAAGATATATTTAAGTATTAGGACAGGACACATGTGGAGCAACTATCTGTGTAGTGAAGAACTTGACGAGCATTTAACTGAAACTCTAAAGGCCAATTCTGTCACAACATTTCTCATTATTCCTTCAGCAAATGAGGTTGCTGTTTTCATAGAATCATAGAATCATAGGCCTGGGTTGAAAAGGACCACAATGATCCTTGAGTTTCAACCCCCCTGCTGTGTGCAGAGTCGCCAACCACGAGACCAGGCTGCCCAGAGCCACATCCAGCCTGGCCTTGAATGCCTCCAGGGATGGGGCATCCACAGCCTCCTTGGGCAACCTGTGCCAATGAAGGGTGAAAATGAAGACAAGGGTGAGGATGATGTTGATGATGAGGATGAAGATGAAAACAAGGGCTAGGATAAGAATGAAGATGAGGTTGAGTATGACACTGAGAATGAGGATGAAGATGAGGGTGAGACTGAGGATGAGTGCCTGTCAGTGAGTGGCACCATGCACCCCTGGGCACAGTGCCAGTGCCAGGGCATGGCCATGCAGCTCACTTCACCCTACATGGTGCTGGGAATGACCGCTCATCTCAACGCCTCTGTTTAAAAAACCTCATTTCTTTAAATGGCCTACCTAAACTCCTACAGCCAGAACTTTCACCTAATTTATCAGGTTACTGTGGTTTTCTAAGAATGATAGACAGTAATTAAAACTAAGCTGATAACCTCCTCACTCTTGAGATTTCTACAGAGGTTTTGTTTACCATTATCTACACACAGATTAAAAATTGTAATTGGATCAGAGATGGGGTTAGAAAAATCAACCACCTTCCAACTGATAGTTTGCTGGTGAGTGACACTTTGAAGTTTTTTTTGATTTTTTTTGTTTTGTTTTGAGAAGCCCCTGTCACCTTTCTGCTGTTACATGTAGGTATTTGAAGGAAAGCATAGCAGTTATTAATAGCCAATGGGATATTAAGAAGTAGCATTTAAATCTCCAGCATCTCCTCATCTTGTGGTAAATACTGCCTCATTAGAGAATTGCTGACATTCATTTGAACTGGTCTAGTGTGCTTAGAGAGATATTTATGTGTAGAAAGGGCAGTACATTTGTAAATGTCATTCATAACAAAATAGAGCTCGCAAGAAAAACCAAGCAGGATCCGTGTCCTCCATGACCTGGTTTATCAGGGCGTTCACTTGGTCAAAATTTAATGTAAATAATAGTGGCTTCCTCTCTTTGACAGTCTGGGTGTTTTTGCTTGATCAGCAGTAACAGAGAAAAAGTTGAGGGAAAGATTAAATGATCAGGCAAGAGAGGAAAACTGTGCAATACTGCAGACAAACAAGGATCTACCAGGGATAATGTTTCCTTAGTCCTTGAGCCTATTTAGCATTAGTGTGATCTTGACAACAGCAGCACATGGCATTACCTACATCTCATCCAGCTACTAATATGTTACCTTGCCACAGAATGATTTGAAGTGGGACACAGTCTTAGAGTGTTGAAGGTGAGCAAGCCTTGCCAAGGGTTCTGGACAGGTGGAAACTAAGACTGAAGTGACACAGATGGCATGGTAAATTGAAAGATTCCAAAAGGGAGGCTGAGGCCCAGTTGTGTATTTCCCTGGGTGCTTAGAACTTCACAGGTCAAGTTTCCAGCTGAAACAACACCTGCAGAGGGGTCAAGTTAGAAAGTCTGCCATAGGATCATAGAATTGTTTAAGTTGGAAGGGTCCCTTACAGACCATCTAGTCCAATTCCCCTGCTCAGAGACATCTGCAGCTAGACCAGTGTTCAGAGCCTGGTCAAGCCTGACAATGTATGTCTTCAAGGATGGGGCATCTGCTACCTCTCTGGGCAACCTGCTTCAGTGTCTCAATACCCTTACTGCAAAGAACATTTTCCCTTATATTCAGTATAAATCTCTTGTTTTAATTTGAAACCATTTCCCCCTTTACTATCATAACAGACCTTCCTGAAGAGTCTGTCCTGATGCAGCCATGCAGACTTCATCCTGGAAGCTTTCATTTCTTTATGATGAAGGCACTGCTTTCATTTGAGTTTCAAGTGCTGTGATACACTTCCTCACCCTGCCTAAGCACCACAGTCAATCACAGTACCAAAACTTGGGTCAGCCTTAACTTATAACTATCTGTCCTAGTTCTGACAGTGTTTAACTTAGCTGCATCAAGATGCCTCCAAGAGCTGAGGGAAAGCGAGTACAAAGAGACAGAAAGTTTGTGGGAGGTTCAGAGCAAAAAGGTCTGGAAGAGATCAATATTATTGCAGAGACCTTCAGAACCCGAAGAACTTTCCTCAGTACCTGCCCATGACGCTTGAGATTTTAAATGATAATAAATATAAAGTAATAAAATGAAACAAGGGCACAGAGGAAAATATTTTCCCAGCCATAGGAAAAGTTCTGCTCTTACCCAAAAATATCTACTCAAACCCAGATAAACAGATCTGAGCACGTTGTGCTTCAGCTGTTAAATACACCTCTATCAGGTCTTTTCTGATCAAGGCAAGAAATGTGTCAAGGCACTAGGGTCAAGATCTAATTACCGAGTGACAGCAGCCAAGAAAAGCCTACGCGGCAGCAACCTGTTCCCCAGGCCCAGGTGGCCTGAAAGCATTAACCACACAGGAACGTGGCCAGCCAAGAAAAGCTGTGCATGCAGCAGGCCAGGACAGAGGATGGTGAATGCTGCTTGCAACTAGTGCAGTGAGAGTGCTTGGGGCTCTGATGGGGTCTGAAGAGCTCAGGCTAACTCTCAGCTCCCAGCCAGGTCCTACCATGACCCTTTGTCCTTTCAGCCCCCTCTGCTTTCCCTAAGGAACATTCCAGGAGCTATCAGGCTACCTCCTACCACCGCTGTCTCTCGCTGCCAGATCTTCACCTGGGAAATAGGCAGAGGTCAGATATGTCTGGTGATGTTCAGTACCTCCCTCTCTTTCAGCTGTGATATTCTTGCTGAAGCTGAACACTGAGCACCAAATGGTAGAGGCGCCAACACTTTCTAACTTCTTTCTATTTCTTTGTCTTTCTCTGACTGAAGAGGCCAGAGCCCGTTCTGATTCTAGCCTGCAATGCGTGCCATATCTGTTAGAGAATCTCATGGTAAGAAAAATTAATTGATATATTTTTAGTGTTTCATTTACATTTCCCATCTAGTCATCCAGCACACATACACCCTGGTGCTAATAATTAAGCCCCTGTGGTCTATCATAACCTACAAACAAATGCAAAGGGACCTGAACAGTAGAACCAGCCACACAGCTTAAGCAAAGCTTGGCAGGAATATTCAGCTGGTCCACTTGCTTGCCTTATCCTCCTCCACTTCCCTGCCCTGCCTCTTCGCAAGTTAGCACTGGAGACACTCATTAACATATGTGAACATGCCACAGAAGTTGATACTGAAATTCCATGGCATTCTGAGGAAGCTGAAAAGGGCTTATAACAGTGCTAAGATGGGCAAGATTCAGTTCCACTCCCTTGGTGCTAACTACAGCAAAATGAAAATTCAGCAGGCTTGGTGCTTGAACCACAGCCATCATTCTCACTCCATCATCCTGTCCACCCCCGATACTGAGTCACCAGATGCTCATTTAGCCTTCTTCGACACTGGCAAGCAGGCTGGATTTAGGCAGGCAGTAAGACAGAAATACTGGGATGTTGCAAGGCTTCCATGTCTTGGTACTTTATCCATCCACGAAGTGGAAGTAACAGGAAAGAGACAACCCCTACTTTCAGTGCTACTGAATATTATGATACTGTCACTTACAAATGACGGTCGTGCTGAAAAATCACAGAATTGTAGGGCTTGCAAGGGACCTCTAGAGATCATCGAGACCAACCCCCCCATTTCAGATGTCACTACAGTGACCTGGAACATTGTCAGTAGAGCAAAAATAACTGTTCAAAATAATAAAACAGAAGTGCAGGAGAGTAGCCATTGGCTCAAGCTTCCTCAAGGTAAGCGAATAGAAAGGTTTCCATTTGTTTTAGTAAGAGGAATGTTAATACAAGTCTGAAATGTCTGAACATATTTGTAGATCTCATAAAACAAAGAAGGAAATTCACCACTGCCGATGAGCCAGAATAAATCCTGAACCATGGCACAATGAGAATAGTATACAGTATTTCCATTTTGTACCAGCAGTGACAAACAAGAGCAGTCAAAAGCTGACAGAGTTCACTGCCTTGAATGACACAGGGTGAGGGAGGACTCAGCAGCCTGGCAGCTCCTGGTTTATTTCAGTAAGGAAGATGCCATCTTTGTTATTACATAACAATAATAGTAATAAGTACATTAATATCTCTTGTCAGACCCTCTCAAAATGGCACTATATGCCTTGTTATTTTTCTGCTTTTATACGTGTGCAAATCCTACAAAAGAGTTCGGAAACTTGACAAGAATTAATAACTGCAACCATAAGAAATAATGACCAGAAGAAGAATTAGTAATCTGCTTTCCACTTTATTTTAGAAGAATAAGAGGAATTTCATAAAATGTTTTTGCTGTCATAAAATAGATTCTGTGCCTCAGCCAAAAGAGTGTTGAATAGTGATATTTACCTTAGTTCATTTGATGTTATTGAACCACACTATTATGCGGGTTACTGAAAAACCACAAGAAATGTCTTAGGAAAGCTGGCACAACACGTCCCTTAGGCAGTTCTTCCTCCTGTCTACTGAAGAGAATCCCTTTTTAAATGTTGAAAAGCAAATCTTGTATTATTTCTAACAGCTGTACTTATGTGAGCCTGGAGAGAGAGAGAGAGAAGGAGGGATGGAGCAAAGGAAGAGGAGAGAGAGAGAAGGAGGGGGAGGGGAGGAGAAGGGAGTGGATAGGAGAGGATAGGAGAGGGGTGAGGTGGGGGGTGGGAGAGAGGGAGGTCTCCTATAAAAAATGTGAGACAGCATCCATTTAGCTTTCATCATCTAATCTTAAAAGTATGATAAACATAATTTGAAGGAGATAGTTAAAGCAAGAGAGACTTTAAATTGTAAAGTTGAGTAAACGTTTGCATTTCTTTGTAACTCTCTAATCAGTTTTCTTTCACATTTGCAGAGCTATAAATGCCTCATTTCTTGTTGCATTTATCTAGCCTAAATTGTGAAGCTTGAAACATAGGCTGTCTTTTAAGTTCTCTTTTAATAATTTTTTAACTGCTTATAGTAAAGAACAAGCTGGCTGACAGCTGAGTACTGCTGCTTACACAAGTCATGAACCTGAATATTTTTCAGGAGTGGTCTTGGCTCATTTGGTGGTGATGCTGGTGTTAATATTCTTGACAGATTGAGATGTCTGGGAGAAGGGAGAATTTGCAAAAGCAAGGGCAGCCTAGTACACTGAGTCACCACAGTGCCCTCCATATCAATGAGTGAAAGCTAAACTGACATGGTTGCTTCTGAGCTGCTCATTAAGGATGCAACTCGCCACAGAAAGAAATGTCTGCTTCTCTAGACTATAAAGAAAGCCTATGGAAGCTACAGACACTAAGATGAATCTACCCTAGCAGACACTCCCTAAAGAGCCTCCAGGAGCTGTTAAAAGTGGCAATCCCTAAACCACACCAATAGTTCCCCATGTGTATCTTTGCTCCATCATGTTCCATCAATTCTAGACATTGGTGTAATAATAATATTGCTAGCGAATCCTACTTGTAATTGGAAATAAGCTCTTCAAATATTTGTTACCATCACATAAAGACACATCATCACAGCATTTCAATAAAAAGGAGGCTTTAATTTTACTCCTGACAATTATGATATGTATCATGAGGTGTTCAACAGACACTGGCTTTAACTCAAGTGATTGAACATCAAGGTTTATTGATTTACAAAGTAAATATTAGTGCAGAATGAAACCAAGGTTAATATTTGCCTCAAGGGACAATGAATTCTGGTGATCCATAAAACTTTATGTTAGTTAGGACCTCCAACATCCTCCAGGTTAGAGTGGTGCTAATCTAGAAATAGTCTGTTGAAATACATGGAGTTGTAGCAGTTTGTAAATAAACCTGGATGTAGGCTTGATGTATATTATGTTTTTTTCCCTAAAATAATAGCCTAATGTCACAGGTATAATTCTGAGAGAATCTTTAAAAACCTATACTCATTTAATAGTTACTACTAAACAGTAAGAGAAAAGTTAGCAGTAGATAGCAGTAGACCTATGACAACTTCACATGATTGAAAAATCAATGCAAGGAAAAATATTTTTAGTTTCTGACAAAGCCAAAATCAAATAAGCTAATTTGCAACCCAGACAATCACCTTGTTATTCTGAATAGACATTAGCTATGATGGTCATAATTTTAAAAATCAATATCTAACATCTGAAAAGATGAAACACAGCAAGATTTGCCTTTAATTTTGAACCCCTAAATCCATCTAACCACCCTTGAGAATAATACTATCAAACTCACTGATGTTTTCCATCTCGTCACTAGAGATAATTTTACTTGTACATAATATAAATCCAAATCTTTGTTGATTACTCAGTTTGCTCAGCTGTTTTGTTTCTTGAATGTCATATGGATCATTTCAACAGAATTAAGCTAGCAAAACAGTGGAAAAATGCCATTGAAAATGAGGCAACCTAATCTCTTTTCTGAAACCTCCCTACTCTGACGGAGATGTTCATATGACCTAAACTGTAATTTCACCAAAAAAAAAAAAAAAAAGAACAAAAAAAACATACTTCAAATGTCCTTTCAAGACTTTCTCAGAAGCAAGGATTTCCCACCATCAATAATACATCGAGTTCTTGTGCAAAGGGCAGCCACGAAGGATTCTTGCAACATCAAAAACAAATCCATCCTTGAAGGTTCTTGAAAGCGTATTTCAAAATATGTTCTAACTAAAACAAGCAGCACACATGGAAGAAACACTTCTCAGCCATTAGCCACTTCTGTGTGTAAATGATTTCTTACACTGTTATTTACTACCTGAACATTACGATGTTCTTCTCAGTTCCTGAAAAGATGAAAAAAAGGGTTATCATGTCCCTTTCTTTACATGTAAGACTGATAGCTAGATAAACGTTTTGCAATCGCTTTTCCAAGGACAAACAAGGAAGAAAAAACATCCAAATTCATATCACCAGCCTGTATGGAGGACTTTGATACCAAGCAGGTCTGCTCAATGTAACCTCAAAAGGCACAGCATAAGAATAAGAAAACATAGCTTTCAAAGTATATTGTGTTGGTATTGGCAATGAGTCCTGCTGAACCACAGAGAAACACAGGATGCTTCTGCTGTTTCCTTTTTGCAGAATACATTTGTGTTTAAAGAGCTCTCTTAAGACATTTTCTGCAAATACAAACTGTCTGATGTAAATGAGTCATTTGCTAGTCTGATCACTTGTTAGAAAAAAACATTTTTGCTGAATCAGGAATAATTGTCTCTGACAAGGGCACACTAAAAGCTGTAAACAGTACTGGAAGAGATTATTTTTTATATCAGTAATGTTGAAGTAGTCTATATTGTACATAAAGATTTAAGCTGTCTGACACATGAATCCATATAGCTATTAGCTGATGTTTGTTTCTCCTAACAGACAATAGATTCCAAATTGAGTTCAGAATTTGTCCTTTTGGGAGGAATTTGTTCTTTCCAAAGACTCAGAATTGATCCCAAAGTCATAAATTAAATCCTTGTATATTACAAGCCTAATTGGAAAGAATGAGCTACATCATATTAAGCTCTAATTCCTGAACTTTTTGTAGTAATAGTCCAGCAGCCAGGCTTAAAATATCTCAGTAATGTATTTCTCCATGGAATAACTTGAATGGGAAATAGCATGGAACTGTGCACTAAAGTGAACTCAAGCCTTGCCAACAACAAGACTGTCAGTTCATGACAACTGCAAGCACTCGTAGCTTTGTAGCACCGTTGTTCCAAAGTGAACTTCAGCTGCCCTGATTATCTTTGCAGCTGATGGATTGACTGGTAGAATCTGTGGATTATTTGTATTTGCCTCGGCTGTCTGACATGTAAACTCTGGACATTTGCACACAGCTTGTGTTGATTAGATGGGCTGCAGACAAACAGCGCATCTAATGTCTGACTTACTTCTCACATACTAGCAGTTGTCTTGCATAACAACCTGTCTTTCAGAGGTAGCAGACCTTCTGTGTACTCACCAGGCCACTGACATGAGCTCAGCCTTCCAAGACAGAGGCAGCACTAGAAGAAGTTTGACAGGAATCAGTTGCTATAAACATCAAGTCTAACAAGTCCCACTTGCCCTCCCTTTTTCTTTCACAAAAGGTGCGACTCGCTGTGAGCATTCTGCTATGTCCAGGAACCATGACATCTCTAGGAAACACAAGAGAGACTGTGAATGCCCAGTATAAATTGGAGGCATTTTAGCATGTGTCAGCTACAGCGATTTGGGAAGCCACACTGGAGCCATTAGGTAGTGTGCAGGACATCTGCTTTGCACTATATTCTCCACAGAGAGAAGCTCCAGTGCCAAAACTGGTTTCCTCAAAAACCATACTTAGCTACTGCCAAATGAAGAACCAACTAAAATCTGTAATTGATCTATTTTTATTTGCAAGAACACACTCCAGGCACTTATGGTTCTGCTCTTCAGCATGCCTAGAACTATTGTCTTGAATGGTCACACTCATTCAGCACTTGTCCTTAAGCCTAGAGGCTTGGTACTATGTGCAACTATCCAAACCTAGGTATAGTCTTAAAACAGCAGAAAATCTGACTCTAAACACAGCCAGAAAGATGTTGGATAGAGATTCATTTCACCCAAAGTCTCAGTGTTTAGCGAACTTGGGCAGGAAGCTGGCCTTCAATTCTTTCTCTGAACATGGGAAATGTTAAACCCAACTTTTCTGCAACAAACAGATACCCTTTCTGCCAACTCAGAGCTTCAAGAGCATCAGCTCTCCATGCAGTTTCATTGCTCTGTGTTTCACTAGACAAGATTAAACTTGGTGTATCCATCTCTTCACTTAACAGTCCCTTGTTTGTTATTCAGAGCATATTCCTACAAAACAAGAGATGAGCATGATACTTGTCAATCAGAGGAGACAATATCTGGAAATCTTGCATGTTATGAAAGCCTGCTGAGTTATGGGGGGAATGGCTGATGCTACATCCTCTTCTGGAGATGTTTTGTAAGAAAGCAAAAACAAAAACAAAATAAAACAGTTATTATCCTTTTTTGAAGAAAAAACATAGGCATCTATTTTGAGAGTCGGGAGTCTCATGCTAAGTGAACAGACACACCTTGCTACACCCCTGGAGAAGTTAACTGTGACCTCCTTAAAAGTGACATTCAGTTCCCTTACAGGATTTTTGCCTCAAGGCACTTACTGGAAAGGCAAATTACATATTTTAACTGTGTTAGAGATACTCAAGCTGCCTCCAGGGTAAGAAGCAGGTTCACAAAGAAGGGCACTGGGGAGATGCATTCATCACATTCCCTTAATTGCCCCAAAAGCACTGTGGCTTTCAGACTATCAGTGTCACTCTGGGACCTCTCTCCTGGTATGGAGTGACTGTTACACGTGAATCTCAGCACTAGCCCATACTGTGGGTGGATGAGATCTACTTCAAAATTAAACCAACAAAAAAAGACTTTTGTCAAACAGCTTGTTATAAATAGTACACACATTCTCTAAGCACGATGAACGAATACTATACAAGAATGTCTATGGGATACATTATTATTTATTATCAGTTAATAGACTCCTGCTGCCGTGTGAAGGGGATTGGGCAAGGCTGAGGCATTTATGGAAAACTGGAGGCAAAAGTGATGATTTAATTTCCAAAACCAGAGAAACTTACTCTTTCATATAGGTTATCCTACAAATAATGTATGCATGCTGCATACATATGTACATATATACATGTGCTTGGCAAAGAGCAGTCAGGATCCGGAACTTTGGGAGAGCAAACTTCAGGCTGTTCAAGGAACTGATGAATTAAATCCCCTGGGAAACTGTCCTTAGGGACTTAGGATCAGAACAGAGATGGCAGCTCTTTAAGAACACTTTCTGAGGCCAAAAGAGCTTTCTGTTCCCATACATAAGAAATCAAGCAGAGGAGGCAGGAAGATTATAGAGCAGATTCTCCTAGAAGATATGTTAAGGTATGTATATGACAAGGATGTGATCCAAAACAGCTAGTGTGACTTCACTAAAAGCAGATCATGCCTGACTAACACGGAGACCTGCTATGAATGAGGGACAGATCTGGTCGACAAAATGACAACTGATTTCATCTATCTGGACCTGTGCAAGGCCTTTGACATGTTCTCACACAGTATTCTTATCTCTACATTGGAGAAATATGAATTTGAAGGCTGGACTATTTAATGGATAAAGAATTTTTTGGATGGGTTGAAATCAATAGCTCTATCTATGTCCAAGTGGAGGTGGATCACGAATCGTGGGTCCATCTTAGGACTGGTGCTCTTCATCATCCTTAGCAACAACACAGGCATTGATAGAACATCCAATTGATTGGGATTGATTATACTTGTAACTTGAGCAAGTTGGCTGATGACACTATGCTGAACGGTGCAGTTGATACAGCGGGGAGGTATGCCATCCATAGGGACCTGGATAAGCTTGAAAAGTGGGCCCACGTGAACCTAATGAGGTTCTACAAGATCAAGTGCAAGGTGTTGCACTTGCATCAGCGTTATCCCATGTATGTGTGCAGACTGGAAGAAGAATTAGTTGAGAGCAGCCCTACTGAGTGGACTTGAAGGGTCCTGCTGGACAAAAAGTTAGACAACAGGATCCCAGGCTGCATCAAAAGAGAGGTGGCCAGCAGGGAGAGGGAGGGAATTGCCCACCTCTGCTCTAGTGTCAAGCCTTGGGTCTCCGGCACAGGACACAGAGCTGCTGGATCAGGTTCATGATAAGACGGCTGGAACTTCTCTCTTACGAAGAAAGGCTGAAGATGTTGGGCTTCTTCAGACTGGAGAAGAGAAGGCTCAAGGGAAACATCATTGCAGCTTCCCAGTACTTGAGGGGAGCTTGTAAGCAGGAGGGAGACAGACTGCTTACAGTCTGTCTGATTGGACAAAGGGGAATGGCTTTAAACTAAAAGAAGAGATTCATGTCAGATGTTAGGAGGAAATTCTTTACTCAGAGGGTGGTGAGAAGCTGTAGATGCCATTCCTGGAGGTATTCATAGCCAACTTGGATGGGGCCATGAGCAGGCTTATTTGGTGGGTGGCAACGCTGCCCACAGCAGAGAGTGTGGAATTAGGTGACCTTTATGGTCCCTTCCAACTGAAGTAATTCTATGATTCTATGACAGTTGGTCCTGCAGAAAAAGAACTTGTTATTTCCCACACCCATTACAGCCAGTCTTGAACGTATCAGTAGTTCAAAAACTAGTAGCTTTAAAAAAGTAAAAAGATCTGTCCAAACATGGACTAGTCCAGTGAGTAAAGGTGTAACACCAACTTCACAGAAGTAGATCATGCCTTTAAGACACAGTTTCGCAACAAAACAGACATATGTGATCTATCCCAGAGATTTCTGAAAGTAATCACGCATCAAAGAGACCACTAACGCATCTAGACAGAGAGATTTATGCCATATATTCTGTCTGAAGGGAAACTTATATGCCACAAACAGTCATGGACAACAGGGCCCATAAATACATTATTATCTTAAGTGAGCTTTTGAGCTTTCATAATTCAGTTATATTTTTTCTATATGCATACTCCTGAAATCTAATTGGACACTGGAACTAAAATTGGAACTAATTGGAACTAAAAGCAATAGCACAGATTTTCAGAACAACATGAACTCAGAGATATTGAATATTGCTAACAATGCACATGTAGTTACCACAAGCTGGTCATTTAGCCATGCAAACAATTAACTAATTACATGACAGCACAGACTGCCAGGGAGATACATAGATTTTCCCTAATGCTCACTTCTGTGATGTAAGAAAATAGGATGTCACAAGCAGTTCTGGTGGATAGCCATTACTTTCCACTAGCTGAAAATCATAGAATCACAGAATCATAGAATCACCAAGGTTGGAAAAGACCTAAAAGATCATCCAGTCCAACCGTTCACCTATTCCCAATAGCTCCTACTAAACCATGTCCCTCAATACAACATCCATGAAATGAAGGGACTACAACATAAGGAAGATGTAGAAAGCTGAAATATGGAAATATTCCTACATGTTGTGTGTATTACCTGTTTTGTCACAAATTAGCCCAAATGAACACGTGATGAAACCCACTCCTTTACTGTCTTATATTCCTTAGGTATTTTTGATTATCACTGGATGAATATCAGTAAGGTGGTACAGATTTGATCAGCATGGAAGCGTACCTACACAAGTGGAAGCATGAAACAATTACTGTCTAAAAACAGCTGGTGTTTTATGTGAGCACATGTTCAGCATCTTAATCCAATACCTTAGTATCAGTATTCACACTATACTGGCTGATAACTGTGTTGCATGAATAGCTATAATACAAATGCATACGTTTTATGAAGAAGATGAGGTTTTAATAAACATACAAAGCTTCGTTTCTGTACTGAAGTGAAAACCAGAAGTTTTAGGAAAATGCCTATGGGAGAGATAGGAAAGAATTCTGCACAAGATCTGCAATTTTAAGAACTTGGGAAGCTTTCTGGCAGCTGCAGGAGGAGGTTTGGGAGGAGAAAGAGAAGTTACCAAGAAAACTGCCTTATTTCTTCTACTTCCCCTTTCCTCGTCTGTCTGCATGTTGCAATACGCTGTCCCTAGTGGTGCGGTCGTTTCCGGTTTATCAGACCCTTGTGCCTAGGTTTAATCAATGTCCAAGTTACTCTTTTACTGTAGCAATGAAGGAAAAGCAAATAGTTAACAAGTGACTAGGAGTCTTTATAATTGTTGACCTTCAATAGTCTATATAATGTGACTTTAGGCCACTGAGTAATAAATAGACTAGTGTAATATTTACAGACATGTCTGGAATGCAGCAAGTTCCTCTCTTCTCTTTCACAAAGTCGTTAATGGCCCTGTGAGGAAACCACTGCTCATGTTCCCCTAAAACACTGTTATCTCTTGATTGTTTGTGCTGACCTTTCTGCTACTTGTTTAATGTTTTTTTTTTAATTTGTTGTTCCCTGATCCACTTCCCAAGTCCTGGGTTTTACAAACTGTTCTAAGGTTTTTCAACACATCTTTCTAGATCTCCCTCCTAACCACAGATTCCCTAGTCCAGTGATCAAAAAAACTGGTAGGAACAGCATTTCTCAATCAGATAGAAAGGACCATGTTGTTTAGATTAATAGAAATTTTCCTGCTGAAAGTATAGAACTCTGCCTCTTTCCCACTCCAGCAGCCATTTTCCATCACTTTGAAATTCTGAACACTGAAGCAAATAGGGAAAAATAGGAAATGTGTTTTGGAGAGCAGAAATGAAAACATATGGGGAAAGTTTCTTGCTTTCCTTCTCTTGTTACCCCAAAATAAAAAATCTGAATGCAACAGCGGCTGCTGAAAAGCCCACAGTCTTCAGGGAGACACAGTGTGAGATGGGTCCTTGCACCGTATTGGGTGCACAGGACTTACTTGTAAGAGCGGTGAAGGGATTCTTTCCAAAAACAAAAATCAACACTGTTAAAGAAACAGAGCAGATTCAAAACATTGTAGAGTTCCACTAAAAAGCTTAGTAATTGTTTGCAGCTGCCTGCTAAAGCTATTTCCTTTAAATCCCGTGGCACTGCAGGCAGAACGAAAGGGACTATATGCCAAATTTTATGGATCATATTGTCAGATCTGAACCATTCTACTGTGGTCTGCAAACCACTTTTGTTTTTGTTTTTGTGGTTTTTTTTTCTGTTTTACTCCAAATACAGACAATGCAACAGCTTAACATTTCAAAACAAAAATAAAATAATAATGACTTACAGGAATTTACAGCAAATATATTCAAATCTTTACCAAACAGAAGGGAAGTACTATTGGAAGTGCTGGTTGCTGGAAAGTCCGCTACATACTGGATCTAGATCTGCATCATGTCATGCCCACTTTCTGGAGGTAGAAGAAGCAAACACAGGTGGACTTCTTGTCTTATACTATATATATTTGACACAGTCTGTGTCAAATTTGATAGTTAGTACCCACTGAGAATTTCATTCCAGTTTATATTTTGCTTTGATTTTTAATGTACAGTATGTTGCTGTATGATTCAGCAAAGAATATGCCATGGGCATATTAAAGAAATGTTGCCCTTAGCTACACTCATTTGCTTTCTAATATTTATATCACAGAACTAAATTTGCCTTTCAGTTTTTACCTTCCACTTAACCATTCCTGGCCTAGAAACTCACACCAACTTCACTTCCTTGGAAAATAAGGAATTAAGTAAAAGCCAAAGACATTCTGAGCAAGACCCAGAGATTTCGGATCCAAACAATAACTATCTTCCAAGCAGTATGTGGAATGGAGAGGGAATGGAAAATTTTTAACTAAATTTTTCTGTAAAATCAGTACAGAGGCGATATCTCGCGTGGTTATTTTTGCACAATGGCAAATAAGGAAATGTGAGAAATCTGTCTCATGTTATCATCTTCCTCTGATATTGAGCAAGCTATTCTTGGATTAGATCAGCAATTTCTTTCCCTTCCATTCCCGTCCCCTCCATTTCTGCACATGTGCAGCAAAAATCTGTGTTAGGGCACTGACACGTTTCTCACTTCGGTTCCATTCCTTTCCCTTTTTAGGGAGAGCTGCTCTCTGGAGGTCTCAACAAGTGGCAGCCTGTTATTATTTAGTTGCTCTTTCTATAAACAAGAAAGTTTTTCCATACTGTAACATCACCAGCTGACAGTGTGAGGTACAGAGAGGAATCAGACTGCAATTAAAGGTCATTTTAATCCTGCCCAAATTCAATTCGCTTTTCCAAATATGTCTGTCTGATGGAACTACTGAAGATGATATATGGTGAGGAGAAAAGGAATAAACAGATATATCTTATGCTAAGACATCTCCAGCAAAGGAAGGGAAAGAGCTGGAGTCTTCTCAAAACCACAATGTGGCTTGGAGAGCTAGTGCACTTTGAGATTGCTCTGCAGGGACTGAGATGACATAAGAAGGTCAACAGTAGGGATTAAGTTAAATACATTTTTCACATGAAGACCTTATCTTTGTGTCCCACAGAATTTGTGCAATTAATTTTGTTTAGTAACTACTCGAATACTGGTCATGCCTGCTCAAGCAGTAATTCTTCTATTTCAGGTTCTCCAACAGCACTCTCATTTCCCTGCTACTCTTTGTTACAATGTCTAAATAACAAAATCTTCAGCATAGACATTTGTAAAAGAGAAGAATATACAATAGGGCTTGTCTCTCAAAGACACTTTTTGCTGCACAGCTTTGTATTTACCTAGGAAGTACTGTGATTTCCCTACAAATACTATTGTAAAGACAAAAATTACTGCCTTTAAACATACAGGAAATAAAATGGGTAGTGCACAAAGTGCTTGCACAACTTCTAGACATGTAGATTGTGAGATAGAAGAGATGTGTAATAAATGTGGAGGAGGAGTGGGAGAAAAATGATAGGAAGCCATCACAAGTGGAGAAGTAAAACAAAAGCCAAAGTTTATTCACTTATTCTGTATATTGCTGAATATGTGAGTGAAAGGAGGGAGCTTCCAGTAATGCACAAGCTCTTCAAAAGAAGAAACAACTACGCACAACATATTTCTACTCTGCAAAATCTATTTGCTCTCTTTTTATTTACCTCATTTTTTGCAAATCTTTTGTTTGCAGCTCACTTCCTTTTTAGCAAGAAAGGCGAGCAGCTCTGCTCTAAGCTGCCTTTTCTTTGCAGCACATACCTACTCATAAGATGTTCACACACTAAAAATATGTTTGTCACGTGCATAAATGGTTAGAGTTGCACTTTATTATCCTTGTGATGATCTCAGAGTGGCTGATTTTTCCCTGCAACTCGGGCTTTTCCTTGGTTTGCTTTTACTAGCTTTTCCTCCTTTGAGCTGGATTTCTCCAACACCTGCAGTGGCACACTCAGAGCTGAGTCACTGGGCTCTAATTCTGCTCCTTGTCATCCCTGATTATCATTTTGGAATACTGATGTGGCTTTTAGTTTCTTCCTGGTTTGAGTGCTGTCTGTCTTTTAGTGCTTCTGCATGAACTACAGCAATTTACCACTTGATGTTTTCTGGGTAACACATGAACGCACCTGAAATCGGCAGATGACTCTACTGTTACTCAAGACTAGATCTTTCATATCCTGTCAATTCAGATAATTTGAAATCATAAGAGATTAATTTAAGAAGCTTAGGCTGCAGTTTGTAGTCCTTTACTGGTCGTTATGGCCCAGGAACACTTATGCTTCTTAGTTTTCGTTGCTTAATTCTTGATATGTTTTTTTTTTAATATCTGAAAAAAGAAATCTTTTTCTCGGTTGTCCAAAATTTTCTGTCAACTCATATTTTTTCAGAAAGCATTTTTGAGCAGCCTCACTAAAAAATCCTTCCCTCTTTTTTTTTTTTTTTTTTTTTAATTTAAACTTACAGAATCATGTTTTTATAATTTTTCTTATCAGTATTCCACATCATAACATCATATAGTGCACTAGGAGTTAAAGAGCTATTTCTGCAGTTCTATGGATTTTCGATAGTTCTGGGCACCTGGTCCCAGGAAGAGATGAACTACAGCTCCCAGAAGACTTCATTATTCTGCTTCTGTTCTCCATTCAGAGGGAAAGATAAAACTGACTGGGAGCCATAAGACTGTCCTCTCTTTTACTGCTCATCTCTGCAATATGTGTGCTCCCCAGCCATCTCACCTTCAGCATTAGGGTGAGACCTTTGTTTTGGACATTCTCTCATCTATTTGATTTATGAGCTTCAATTCCAATTACATTGTATTATATTGTGTTATCTCACATTCCACTATCATATTTAGTAAACTAGTTTTGTCCTTTAGTTCACTTTCTAACAAGGCCCATCTCCTTACTCGGCCTCTTACCCCTTTCCTGGGGCGTGGATCCATGGGTCCCAGGCCAGAAACATGACAAGGAGACACCAGATTTACACCAGTTTTGCCTTCTGCTGTCAGCAAAATCTTGAGACACTACTGCAAAAATGAAATAGTTTTCAAAACAACAAACATCCCAACATTTCAGACCACCTTCATAAATCATGCAGAAATGCTATCTCCAACCCCCTTCTCAAAGAAACAAAAAACAAAACAAAACAAAACAAAAATCAGAAAACCACTCTTCTCTCCTTGCTATGGTTTAAAAAATTGCATACTTTTATATTTATCTGCATTTATTCTACAGCAGTGGAAAAATGATGATTCATTACATTTTCATTTCTACTGTACTGTGCTGTGAATGACTTAGCAGACTTCTGAATTTTTTTATTTATTTTTTTTAACACGATATTGGTCACTCCATCATAAGAAACCACAAACCACTTACCCCATCATTGGGGTAAGTTTTGAAACACAGCCATCAGAAGAATGGCAGTACAAAATGAGCCCAAAGGTCTGGCTAGCCTGTCTGCAACATCAGTCGTAACTGAATGGCGAAAGAAGAACTTGAAATAAAGTGAGAATATTGTATTCCCCACGAATACTCTCCTAGCTTCCCACACTTCTCACCGCAGGTTCTTCCAGAGCTGGATGTGGTTTCCACATACTCAGTAATCCTCATTGGATTTTTCCACCCTAAACTATCCCAAACATCACTTGAGCCCACGCAAGCTCCCATCTACTATTCCACTCTTTGGAACTGAGCTCTGTGGTGTAAAGAGACACTTTTTTTTTCTGAACCTCCTTATACCAACCTCATTTGAAATTCTGTGGCTGCTGTAGTGAAATAAAAAATGAACCCTTTGGAAGCCTGTTACAATTTTGTAGACATCTAGTATATCTCCCCTGCCATCTCTTTTCAACACGAAAGAATGCAACATTACAAAGACATTCACCTACTTTCATGACAACATTATAACACAGACTTCTAAATACTGAATACCTGGAAATAAAGATTATCCCAGACTATGTATGTGAAAGTTCATCAATTCTGTCTGGTGACTCCTCTGTGCTGAGGAACTCCCTTGACAAAATGTACATACTTAGAGTTGATCTGTAAGTACCAGGGTTTGCCTCTGAAGCCTAACTGAGTAATGAACATGCTCATTCTTTTCTATCAGACAAATCCAAGTTCTATTTGGTGCTTTCCATGTGATTGAACTTAATTTGCAATTAAGTGTTTAAGGATTAAAGGAAAACAAAACCATAGTTTTCCAGGATTGCAGAATATGATACTCAGAATCTAAACAGATTCACAACGAACAGCTTCTCATACACACAGGCAGATTTCTTTGGTGCACTACAGAAACACAGTAATCAAACTGCATCATTAAAGCCTCAAAAATAAGACGGTGCTGAGGACAAAACATATGTCCTAAATAAGACGGTGCTGAGGACAAAACATATGTCCTGTGCATGTGGAAGGTGTTCTGCTGGAAGTCAAGGAGAGTTACACCCAAACACAGAACAGCTGAATTGGCCTCTTTTGGCCCCCAGTGATCAAAATGGATCTCATTCAACTCTTCTGCTTGTCAACATCTCCTCAGGCAAAAAGCTCTTCAGCATCAGTAAATACTGAATTGCAAAATTGGCTCTTATCAGATTTAGTCTTTTAGTAAACTAAGCAGAGTAATTGCATATAGGAGTGTAATTAACCCAGCTTCATGTCAAACCCAGAATTATCTGCTCAATTTGTATGCTACACCTTAAATGACACATTTTAACTAGCTGTGGAGACACATAACTGAACGCTCTAGAATTATACCAATTATCCATTCCACTCATTTGCATTCATCAGGATGTGTTTCTGTGCTTATCTCACACAGATTTTCTCTCATTTACTTTTTAACACCACTCAGCTGATGGCTGGTACTAACCTGCCTGCATAACACTTGCAGATGAGTATTTGGTAGAATTTCTGAGGTGTCTACAACAGTAATGCCATCTGTGCCATGTCATACCTACCTCCTTATACAATTGACATAATGACAGTCTTAAAAATACTAATTGCTTTTTCAACACAGGCCTAACTGACCTCATCAAACACGTGTGGAACTGAGTGTAGCTGCAGGCACTCAGCATGCTGCTGTTAGGTAGGACATTTTCCTGCCAATCACTGCCCACAGAAGTGTACTGCATGGGCACTGACATTTGTGCTGTAAACCAGCCATGATGTGAGACCGTATTTTGCAAAAAGAAAGAAATAGCTCAGGAATACATTTTACAGCTCTGTTGCTCAACCAGAGAGCCATTACAATTGTATCCACAGACCTCAATCTGCAAAAGTACATGGATTTGCTGCAATATCTACAAAAGGTTTAAGTTGCTAGACTCATCATCCTATGTGGACAGAAATTAAGAAATCTCCAAAAGATCTCCAGGTTTCCAAGAAAATCCAAAGATCTGCAGCATCCCCATTGTAACAGCACCTATTGCCAAGCCCCTCAGGCTGTGAAGAAGACTCCTCCAGCTGCCACAGGCACACAAAGCCTAGAACCAGCTACGTAGGTAACAAACTCATACTGATCAGCTGCACTTGTGGTGGATATGTGTTCCGCCCTCTCTCTAGGGAACAGAGCTCTTTTGGCACATTCATTCGCTGAGTCAGAGCCACTACAGCACGCAATACGTCCTCCTCTTCTTCTCAGGCTCAGCCTGTGGATAACCTTAACCCTCTGTTACCAACTTGTCTGCCAGTTTTGCGTTCATCTTCACTTGCAAAGATCGTAATGAGATAGTTAAATCATTCTTGGATAACAGAAGCCATAAGCACAGGACTTGTCTGTTAATACAATTTGTGGTCACCAGCATTCTGGTGAAAAGGTGAAGTTTGGGGTTTTTGCTCTGACAAATACCATAGCTACAACAGTAACAAACGTATAACCACACCTGTCTGAACCCCACTCTCTCTTCACCTGAAAGAGTTTTTGCCTTAGGTGCCATAGCATGTACTGATTCATTTTAAAGAAGTGTCTTTATGTAATTTCTGCGTTGCTTTCTGATTACAGGAGGTTATAGCAGGATTTCCTTTCAGACTATGAACTACTTCTTTGTATCTACTATTAAATGAATACAGATTAGATCTTCACTGTCATAATAATGAAAAGATTATCCTGAGGATGAATAGTCTAGTTTACAAATTTGCATATATAAAAAAATTAATAGTCATAGCTACAATTACTTATGCAATTAAGAGAAACATACTGATTATCCACTATCTCAACTTACTTTAAAAAAAAAATCTACTTTATCTCAGTAATTACTGAATTTCAGTCACTAATTCCATGCAATAGAATAACTGCTTTTTTATTATGCAAATACAAATTTCTATTTGAGGTTACTGGTCCTCATTTAAATTCCATTAGCTACCATAAACATCTTCCTTGTGTATCTATTCTGGTTCCCATCTACAAGAAGGGTCGTAAGGAGAATCTGAGGCCTGTCAGCCTGACCTTAGTGCTAGGCCAGGTTATGGACCAGACCATCTTGAGTGAGATCACACAACATGTGCAGGACAACCAAGGGATCAGTCCCAGGCAGAATGGGTTCATGAAAGGCAGGTCCTGCTTGACCAGCCTGATCTCCTGCAGACAAGTGACCCACCTGGTCGATGAGGGGAAGGCTGTTGATGTAGATTAGCTAGACTTCAGCAAAGCCTTTGACACTATCTCCCACAGTATTCTCCTGGAGAAGCTGGCAGGCTGTGGCTTGGACAGATACACTCTTCACTGGATAAAGAAATGGCCACATATCTAGGCCCAGAGAGAGCTGGTGAATGGAGTTAAATCCAGCTGGTGATCAACCACGAATGGTGTTCCCTGGGGTTCAGTACTGGCGCCTGTCCTGTTTGTTATTTTTACTGATGATCTGGATGAGGAGATTGAAGTTTGGGAAGTTTGCAGATGACACCAAGTTGGATGGAAATATCAATATGGCTGAGGGTAGGACTGCCCTACAGAGAGATCTGAACGGGCTAGATAGCTGGGCTGAGGCCAATGGGATTAAGTTCAACAGGACCAAGTGCCAGGTCCTCCACTTTGGTCACAACAACCCCAGGCAATGCTGCAGGTTTTGGGCAGAGAGGTTAGAAGACTGTGTGGAAGAAATGGAGCTGGGGGCCTTGGTTGACATTGGGCTGATCACAAGCCAGCACTGTGCCCAGGTGGCCAAGAAGGCCAAGGCATCCTAGCTTGTATCATAAATAGTGCTGCCAGCAGGAGCAGGTTGGTGATTATCCCTCCGTACTCAGCAATGGTGAGGGTGCCTCAAGCACTGTGTTCTGTTTTGGGCTCCTCAGCAGAAGAAAGACATTGAGGCCCTGGAGTGTGTCCAGAGGAAGGCAATAAAGCTGTGAGGGCTCTGGAGCATAAGTCTGGAGTGACTGAAGGAACTGGGATTGTTTAGCCTGAAGAAGTGGAGATTCTATTGCTCCCTACAACTACCAGAAAGGAGATTGTGGTGAGGTGGGGGTCTTCTCCTGCATAAAGAATGAAAGGACTAGAGGGAATGGCCTCAAGTTGTGCCAGGGGAGATTCAAGTTGGACATTAGGTATAATTTCTTCTTCAAAAGAATGGTTAGGCACTAGAACAGGCTGCCTAGGGAGGTGGTGGAGTCCCTGTCCCTGGAGATGTTCAAGAAACATTTGGATGTTGTACTAAGGGACATGATTTAGTGGGGAAATATTGGTGGCAGGTGGAGGGTTAGACTGGGTGATCTTGGAGGTCTTTTCCAGCTTTTTGATTCTGTGATTCTACATCATTTTGTCTTAATTATCTGCAAAGGTGAATATAATTCTCTCCAGATATATGAACACACGTATGCTTGCACTTAATCACATCACTTCAAGAAATACTAGTTTCCAAGCATGAAGCTAAACTTTCTGGGACCTCCTGCTATTAGTAACACACTTTGTGCCATGCAGCAATACACAGCTGCAACACTAGCTGAAAATACCTACTCTGCAGTCAATATCATGTAAGTCTTGGAAAGAAAAATAACACTCATGAGCTGGATAATTCAGAAACTGGAAAAACAGAGTTTCCCATATTGCCTCATCTGTAATGCTGAACTGTTAACAAATAGCTTTTTTTCTTACTATTTTACTCAATTTTCTCTTCTCTATGAGCCAAATTAATCTCAGTCATGAAAGCAGTGTATAAGCTACTGTGCATTTTCAAGAGCTCATCACGTTCGTAATATCGCACATGTAAAAGTGCAGATCTGGTCTTATATTAATTCTGAACTCTGTCCTCACTGGAACAGTGAGATATGCAAGTGGGACCAAGAGCAGGATTCCTCCACTCTCACGCAATCATAGGAAAAGTCTTGTAGGACTTCACGCATCCACATTGCTTTATCTGTCAGAGATCCTCCAGCTCCTCAAAAGAGAGGAGTTCTGCTACACACATACAATCCATGGTCCCCAGGAGAAGGGCAGGAAAAAAAGGTAGGTATGCTGAGGAGAGGGGGCACCAGAAACCAAAGGAACAGATAATGGAATCCCACAGAGGAAATTCTGACTCCACAACAAAATTGGGTCAGTTCAGAACATGGAAATAACGTGGAATATGTGAAATAATAGAAAAATATCTCCTTGGCCCTATGCATAGCTTCTCTTCCACCCAATTATATCTAGTTTAATGGTTTCACAATCCTTCGTGGCACTGCAATGTTTTTTTGGTGTTGGTTTTGAGAAGAATTGAAGTGTATATACTGATCTAGCAGAAAATCAACATACAAAGTCATATTTTACCTTCACTTCTGCAAGCAGAGCAGCCAAAGGGATACTGAATTTATCCTGTACCTTTTGCTGAATTAACTATTAGAGACTTGGACTGGGAATCTGGCTGGTTGGAAAGGAAGGAATAGATTGAGTTTGTAAATGACCAGACACTTCACTCCCTGTTCTTCTTTTTCCTTCACTTCCAGCATTGTCTGTTCTAGAGCAGTGGAGATCACCTGCCCTTGGGTAACGAAGGACCCTGCTCCTCCTCCCTGACTCATATGTGAAGAGTAAGCAAGGAACAGGAAATGGGCTTCTCCTGAAGCAGTGCTCCTGTGTAAAACCGCATCTAGATAACACACTTCCTTTTCTGGCTTTCTTTTTATACTGCTGGGATTTTTGCAATATACATAAAACATGGGAGCTGACAGAGAAGCCCCTGTCAGCTTCTGTTCTCTGTTCCCCATTTCAGTTAAATACTTGTTTTTTCAGAGACGGGTGAAAATGTTCCAAGCTATTTCTACTGCATTGAATCTGGACGTTTCTTTTAGAAAGCTAGAAGGGAACTGGTGGAGTTTTGTCACCTCATGCAAGTGGGTAACAAAGAAATGAACTCTTCTAAACTGTTTGGAATAATTTTCTTTCTTTACTTGAACTTCATGCTTCTGTCAATATCATCCTTCTGTTGTCTATTCTGAAACAACTGCTCACTAGTACTATTTCTGATAGAAATTTTGGTGTATTTACTGAGAACTAGACTGAGACTCATCACAGCACTTGTTATACACAGTTGAGAGGCAGCAATGGCAGCTTTCAGGAACAATCTTTTGCCAGCTAAGTCTGGAAATTTAGTGTTCAGCTTGCTCAGCAACATCCAGATGGAAATGTGCATGCAAGATGCTAAATTTGAATCTCAGGCAAATTCAACTGCAAGACCATTTTGATCTCATGCAGCTATCTTATGACATGGATGTTTCCTGCAGAGAAGAACCTGGAGTTTGGTAGACAAAAAGCTTGACACAAGTCAGCAGCATGTACTCAAAGCCCAGAAGGCAAACTATATGCTGGACTGTGTCAAAAAAGGCCAGCAAGGTGAGGGAGGTGATTGTCCCCTTCTGCTCTGCCCTTGTGAGCCTCCACCTGCATACAGGCCTGGAGCCCCCAGCACAAAAAACATGAGGAGCTGTATTAGTGGGTTGAGAGGACAGCCATGAAGATATTAGAGGGCTTGAGTACCTCTCCCACAGAGAAAGTCTGAGGGAGCTGGTCTTGTTCAGCCTGGAAAAAAAAAGTCTCTGGGAAGCCCTGTGGCCTTCCATTATCTAGAAGGAGCTTCTAAGCAGGAAGAAGTCTAGCTTTTTACATGATCTGATCATGATAGGACAAGGGCAACAGTTTTAAACTAAAAGAGGAGAGCTTTACATGAGATATTAGGAGGAAATTCTTGACTGCCCAGACAAGGTGTAGGTGCCTTATCCTTGCAGGCATTCATGCCTGGTTGGATGGGGCCCTGCCCAGTCTGAGGAGGTGGTTACAACTCTGCCCATAGCAGGGAATTGAAACAAAATGATCTTTAAGGTCCCCTCCAACCCAAGCAATTCTGTGATCTGATGATGTTTCTAGTCTGTATGGATACAGTTATCATATTGTCCAACTTAAAAACAGCTCTTACAACTCATGTCCTGTATTGTCCTCTCATATCTCCATGCCTTCTCAAATTTCATCATAAGTATTGCAGATTTTACTTTTTTTGTGCCTCTTTACTATTTTTCTCCCTCTGCAGTTGTCCTTATACTGACTGAAAGTTTTTTTCTATCAGAGCAACATTCATATTTATATTTGCTGTCTGAAGTTTGCACCACATATTCTCTGTGGTTTGGTATTTCTCAGTTTTGCACTCTGAGATGTTGGAGACCTGCTTTTGGAGTTGCTCACATTTACCTGCACTGCTCAGGACTTACTGTCAGGGTAATGATGTACCAGGGCAGGTTTAACACAATGACAGCAGAGCTCAGGCAAGGACCCAAAGCAAGAGCTTGACCCTGATCACAGCTCCCGCATTCTCACACTCACAAGGGGCACACAGACAATGCTTCTGGCTATCAGCTGTTTTCACAGCATCTTTATCCAAGGTTACCCAGCTGTACCATATCCAAGCTGCCTTCAGAACATCTTCCTAGGACAGGAGACAGTTTACAGGGCCTGCTGGTGCACTCCGTGCCTTACTGTATTACTGAAGGTCTTCTCTTTTTCACTGTTTATTTCCATACTCTGTAGCTCATTTGGGCCCTGAATGCAGTTACGAAATAGAGCACAGGACTAGAACTGGGATCCTGTCAGTCACCAATCATTTTGGATTTTCCTAATATCATAGAAATTTGAAATTGCTATAGCACCAATTTAGCACTTGTCATTTGTCAACAGATAAATGGATATGTGAATAGTACTTGCAATGTCCTGAGTTCCAAACTGCAGCCTTGTTGTGCTGAAAATCTCCAGAAAAATGTGTAACACAGTGATGCAAAACTGTGCCACAGAGGTCTGCTAGCTTTTGATAGCTATCACTCAGCAAGTACTGTGTTCCTGGAAAATGCACATGTTCCCAGTAGTTCACTTGTTTACTATTCTCTGGCCACTCTTTCTATGGAATTTACATTAATTTTCCAGTCAACAGTAGAAATGCTCTCAACCAACATCAACGTTTAAAGCATAGTAATAAGAGAAAAAAAAAGTATTTCATGACATCTTTTTCTGCTGCTGCATATTGTTGAGAATAATACACAAAGTTTGTGGTGCTTAAGAGAGGAGCATGGAAGATAAATGGGGAAGGTGATTTCTAAGCTTAAAACAGAGTTTATGGTCACTACAATTTATAATTTATGTAGTAAGTAGCTAGACCACTTCTAAATGGTATACTATCCTGCATCCAGTTTGAGTAAGTGTACCGTAAAGCTTTTAAGGACATTTAGGGAAGGTTGGAAAGAAAAAATACAGGAGGCATAATGACACTGCATTATGATATCGAATGCTGAATGTTCAGAAATTACAGAACAAAGTGTGCACAGACACTGGGGGAAGATCTGCATCCAGTACAGTTTATACAATTTCAAAATGGTGAGTAACAGGATGAGCTGAAGACACAGCTCATATCTCAGTCAGATAACACTGACTGATAACAAGGCCATTCCCACTGTGGCCTTGCTAACAACCACAAGGAACATTAATGCATTACTGATTATTTATCACTACTGTGTCAGCCTGCACCTAAATGATTTACCTCAGTGGAACTATATCAGTAGATTCTAAGCTACTTTCTTGTTTGTTTTTAACTGCTGATTGTCAGGCTCCTGAGAATTACGCAGAATCCAATCATTGTAGATGATGGACATGCCTAAGAGCAGGTAAAGGGAAACAGCTGAAGCTGTCCTGTCACTGAGACAATGTGAGTTCTACATGGGAAACCACTGCAGTAGATACCTTGTGACCTTGGTCACTTTCTATGCTTTGGTCTATGAGGCTATTTGCTCTGTGGGATCTGCAGAGCAGGGACCAGACTCTTAATGGCTATTTGTACATGGATCAGTACTACCAGATGACAGCTCCAAGAAAGAAACCAGTGGAAGACAAACATCTGCATTTCTTCAAAATTTTTGTATTTCTTTATTTTTTTAATTTAAATGTTTGAATTTTACACTTTTGTCCCTGTAAGTAGGTTGAAAATAGAATTATTTTATATCTAAAATTGACTATGTTTGTAGCCCCAAACCATGGATAAACAGTGACTCGTGGCCTTGTTTCTATCTTCCTGATTTGGGGATTCTCAAAAGCTTAAGCAACGATGCCATGGGTTAGATTTTTCTCAAGAAAAATACATCAAGATATAGAACTTATCCAGCATGGACCCTACAAACAGTCCGGTTAAAGCACAGTGCAACTCCAGAGAAAGTCAGAAAATAAATTGGCTGCTATATTTACAAGAGTCCACACATAGCAGCCTCAGCAGGGGAACACAATCCACCCCTTGAGATCAACACTGCTGTAAATGAAAACAAAGTTCCAGAATCACAGTACTGGAAAGGATCATAAGTCCAGGCTCCTGCAGTCACAGATCACAATGTAAATGAGTTATTTGGTGCAGAAGGGTCCCCACAAACCACAAAATACTTCCAAACACTCTGTAACAAGCCTACAAACTGTGGTGCAGAAGACCAGAAAGCCACAAAGACTTCAGTGTGCCACAGTGTAAGAGAGATCCAGCTCACCAATGATATCTTTGGCCTGTATGAGAGCAAGGGTATTGGGACTGTAAAATCTTGCAAATTTTGTCTTAAGTTATGTCTGTTTTATCTGATGGTTGTTCTTTAAATTACAACTTGTGCTAGATACCTAAAGTAAGCCCTAAAAAATGAATTCAAGTATCATATTTCAGTAGGAAAATTAGATAGTCATGAATCCTTTTTGTCTCAGCCTTGTTAACTCCTTTCTGTTGCTTTCCATATGAACAGTGCAAAATGAACATCCAATGCCATTAGAGGTATTGTTAGTATACTAAAGTGTTGTTCTTTGTGAGTAGCAGCTGAAGACAGCATTCTTCAGGCAATGTTGGAAACTGTACTTGTGAAAACCAATCAGAAATGTGGTTGAGACACAAACCTGTGATTTTCTTTTTCTATTTTGAAGCTCCCAGATTTGGAGAGAAGCCCAAATTTGGATTTTGCTCTTTCAAAATGTCCTATGAGCATCTGATTAGGTTAGTGGTTCATTTGCTTCTGTGCTTCCTACACAATAAATAATATCCATGGTTGCATATAACTTAACACATATTTTTACTGCATTTGCAGTAAAAAAAAAAGGCAACAGCAACAATAGCAACAGAAGTTTGATTCTGGAAGTTGCAGAGCCAATTTGGACTTGGCAGACAAAAGCTGCTTTAAAAGTGGCCTGCAGACCTCCCAAAATACAACAAATATGGCATCAGAATATGCTGAAAAAGGAATTTTGGTTTGTTGCGAAATTAGAGTATATTATTTTCCCTTCACTGCAGTTTTGCTGTCTAGTATATAGACTATTTTCTTAAAAAACTCTGAATCCCGCTGTTCTCAGTAGGAGTTGCATATTATGGCAGTTCTGTTGGAAGTCTTACTTAGAATGACTGAATGTTTTTGCAGGGTGTCAACTTCCAAGTCATCATTAATGTTTACAGTCTCAATAGCAGCTTGCATTGCTATAGTAACCCTTAAAGGAATACTCCTGTCAGAAAGCTAAAATAAAAGAAAGACACATTTTTACTGAACTTTCATAACATGGGGATTATTCCTGGGCTATTTCAGTAATTTATATTTTAAACAAAGGAATCCTAAAGAAAAAGGGGGCCTCTTGAGCTAGCAAACCAGTTTTATATACTGCCGCATGATGAGATGTGACAGAACTTGGATAGTTGCCCCCTCCTAAAAAATATAACCTCTGTCAGCTCAGATTGAAGCAAGGAAAGGAAGGGAGTTAAGGAAAGGGAGATTTCTTGCCAGCAAATCTTTTTGCAAGGAATTCTGTGGCTATTAACACAGAAAATCAGTCTACCATGATCTTTGTGTTTATTTCTAGGCTAAGTGAGAGAAAACAAAGCTGTTTTCTGAGAATTTGGTGCCATGAACTGTAGATAGAACTACACTGTAGAGTAGTTTATGGTCTATAGCATCCCTTCCTCAGCATGAGCTACAGCATATATGGCAATCATTTTCCCAAGCGCAAGCAAATTGTGCTAAACCTCATACAAATTTACAGCCAGATTTACGTAGATGAATTTGTTCCACGTTTCTCTAATATTTTACACTCTTTCTCTAAAATCCAGTTTTATTTCCTACAGCAGTAGCCTCATAACTTTCACTCACCAGGAAAATTCTGAATCTACTTTACAATGTATTTGTCTCCTAATAACAACAGTATGTTAACTTCCATGCTGCCGAAATGTTATAGCTGTGGAGAGGTGACCTAATCTGAGTGTTCTCACATTTGTGAAATCACAACCATTTTCTGATGAGAAAATGTCTTTTAGCAGTGATATTGGACAATAGTTATGACAAAGAGAAATATGAAATGAAACTTGACTTTTAAAAATACCAAAGTTTGTAGAGTAGCAAGAGGGAGCTTTTTATAGGGAAAAAAAAAATAAATCTCTAGCGAACAGGAAGTTTAGAGGAATGAGGAATGAGCACAGTCTGAAAAGTCAGAGTCATATCCTGATGCTGATCATACAAGTACCCTACAGACATTATTTAGTTTTAACTTAAAAATGTCTTTATCCCCACTTTCCTACCACTCTGAGTAAGGCAAACCACTATGGTCAAAGCCACAAAGCAAGTAAGTGTCAAAATTCCAGTGCCTCAGGTGTCTAAGATGAATGTATCTCAAAAGAAACAGAAATTATCCTAGGCTGTTAAAGCTCAGTGCCCTGAATACAAGTCATGGAGTGTTTGTTCACTTCTGACTTTGTACCTACACAACAGGGAGAATTAGGTTACCTGCCTATTTGACCATACCTACAACCTGCATATTTGACAGCCATCTTCTTGACTACTTCTGTTTTTTGTCCTCTTTATTCAGTTTTGTCAAGTCTGGATCTTTATGGTCCAAATGGGTTCCCTTGAAATGGATATAAATTGAAAAACATCCAAAATCACAGTTTTTCTCTCATAAACAAAGCACAACAAATCTGAGCCTCTCTTTTTTGAATTAGGAACTTGTAACAGGAATTTCTCTATGCCCCTTTGTGTAACCTAAGAATGAAAATAATAACTCAAAGAAAAATGTATTTAAAAAAAAAAAAAAGAGAGTCAGTAAGGAAATGTTGACATGACTAAATACTACTAACCAAATTTTGTAATTTTAGAATAAAAAGTATGACTTATACAAGGCAAGAGGTGGGTGCAGATGTTTTCCAAATGCACACCAAAAACTGATACAGTGCTTTCTCTCTTCTAGAAGGCTTGTGTAAAACTCACATTTGGCAATTTGATGCTAGATACTGATAAATTAAACTAACATAAAAAGGAGGATAAAATAGTTTTACTGCATTCCCCAGTGTGTGCTATTTACAAGATAGATAAGGAAGATGTAAAATTCAAGTAGAGATTGCCAGTAGGGCAGCAAGGCTACTAGAAAAAGCCAGGACCTACTGCAAGGAGACACGCTTTTTAAAAATGGATGAAAAGACAACCAAACTTAGCATGAGAGGTAATTCTAGAGAATTAGGGGAATCACAGAATCACAGAATGGTTGAAATTGAAAGGGACCTTCACAGGTCAATTACTCCAACCTCTTGCTCAAACAGAGATATCCAGAGCAGAATGGCCAGGACCATGTCCAGGTGGTTTTTGAAGATTCCAAAGACAATGACTCCACAGCCTCTCTGTGCAGTCTTTGACAGCACTCCATCACTAGCTCAGCACATGAGCGTTTCCTGGTGTTCAGACGGGACCTCTTGTGCTCCAGTTTGCACATACTGTCTCTTGTTCTGACACTGGGCACCACTAAAACATATCTGGCTCCATCCACTTTGCACTCTTCCTTCAGCTATTAAAAGAAATTAATACATTTCTCCCCCTGAGCCTTATTTTCTCCAGGCTGAGCAGTTCCAGCTCTCTACATTTGCTTATAGATGAATCATTTCAGTCCTTTGGTCATCTCACTGGTCCTCTGCATGAATATATCCATGCCTACTTTGTACTGGAGCCCAGAACTGGACACAATACTCCTGGCACTCTCAGTAGCAGAGCTGAAGGATAACCTCTATTGACTTGTTGATGAGACTGGCTAATGCAGCCAAGAATCAGAAAATCACAGAAACAGAATCACAAGGTTGCAAAGAACCTACAAGATCATCTAGTCCAACCATCCTCCTATCACCATTGCTACCACAAGCTACTAAACCGTATCTCATTACATCTCATCCAGATGCCTCTTGAACACTGCCAGGAATGGTGACTCCACCACCTCCCTGAGCAGGCCATTTCAGTGCCTGACCACTCTTTGACAGAAAAAGTTCTTCCTTATATCTAATCTAAATCTCCCCTTGGCATAACTTGTGGCCATTTTCCCGGGTCCTGTTTGTTGCCTGAGAGAAGAGGCCAAAACCCTCCTCATCACAACTGCCCTTCAGGAAGTTGAAGTTGAATACTGTTTACTGTTAATTGTCCACCCTCAGCAAGTTTGCTGATGATACAAAGCTGGGAGGAGTGGCTGGCATACTGGAAGGCTGTGTTGCCATTCAACAACAGCTGGGCAGAACAATGAGTTGGGTAGAAAGGAACCTGATGAGGTAACAAGACCAAGTCTTTCATCTGGAAAGGAATCACCTGGGGAGGAATAGCTGCATGCATCAGTACAGGTTAGGGGGTGACCTGCCAGAGAGGAGGTCTGCAGAGAAGAACCTGAGTATTCTGGAGGACAACAGGTTGGCCATGAGCCAGCAATGTACCTTGTGGCCAAGGCCATCAATGGTACCCTGGAGTGCATTAAAAAGTGCATGGACAGCAGGTCAAGGGAGGTGATCCTTGCCTTCTACTCTGCCCTGGGTAGGCCACATTTAGAATACTGCATCCAGTTCTGGGATCCTCACTTCAAAAAAAACAGCAATCTCCTAGAAGGAGTTCAGCAGAGGGCCACAAAAATTGTAAAGGGCCTGGAGCATTCCCCTGATGAGGAAAGGCTGAGTTATCTGGGTCTGTTCAGCCTGGTGAAAAGAAGACTGAGAGGAGACGTAAATACTGTTTATATATCTAAATTGAGGTAGAAGGCAAGTGGATGAGGCCATGCTCTTCTCAGTGGTGTGCAGTGATAGGACAAGGAATAATGGCCTAAAACTTGAACATAGGAAATTCCAGACAAACATGTGGACTAAGTTCTTAAGGTAAGGGTGATGGAGCACTGGAATGAGTTGCCCAGAGAGCTTGTGGAGTTTTCTTCTATGGAGATGTTCAAAACCCATCTGCACACCTACCTGTTTGACCTGCTTTAGCAGGGTGGTTAAAGGTAATGATTTCTTCAAGTCCCTTCCAACCCCTGCAATCCTGTGATTCTGTCTTAGCATCAGGACATACTGCTGACTCATGTTCAACCTGGTGTTCACCAGGACTCCCATGTTCTTTCCTGCAGAGCTGACTTCCAGCTTGGTGCTCCCAGCACTGGTGCCAGAAGCTATTCCTTTCTAGCTGCAGGACTTTGCATTTCTCCTCACTAAACTCCATGAGATTCTTGTCAGCCCACTTCTCTAGCCTGTTGAGTTCCCTCCTGATGGCTGCATGGCTTTCTGGTGAGTGAGCCACTGCCCCCAGTTTTGTGTCATCCACAAATGTGCTGAGGTGCACTCTGTCCCATTGTCCAAATCAGTAATGAAGATGTTAATCAAGGCTGGATTCAGAATCGACCTCTGGAGTACTTCACTTATTACTGTCCTCCAACTAGGCTTTGCAATTTCAGCCATTACCCTCTGGGCCCAACCATTCAGCTTCACCATCTGCTCTGCCAGCCCACCATCCAACTTCTTCACTATGAAGCTCTGATCAGGGACAGTGTTAAAGGCCTTACTGAAGTTCAGGATGACAAAATCCATTCTCTCCCTCACTGTCTCCTTATCTATCAGACTGCTTATTTCATTATACAAGCTTGTCATGTTGGTCAGAGATGACCTTCCCTTCGTGAATCTGTGCTGAGCACTCTTCATGATACTGAGCACTTTGATCTTCAAAGAGGTCCCATGGTCATGCAACCCAGATCCTTGCTGATGATGCTTGTTCCACAGACAATTACTGGAAAAAGAGACAGACAAAATCAAATGTAATACATGATTTTTCTCAAGAAGTCAAAACAAAAAGTGTTGAATCATAGAATCATAGACTTAAAGAATTACAGAATTGTAGAATCATAGAATCGTAAAATAATTTGGGTTGGAAGGGACCTTAAAGATAATCCAGATACAAAACCCTTTTTCTGTGGGCAGGGACACCGTCCATAAAAACAGATTGTTCTAAGCCCCATCCAAACTGGCCTTGAGGACCTCCACAGCTCTGGACGAGCTGTTCCAGTGCCTAACCACTCCCACAGATACGAATTTCTTCCTGGTGTTTAATCCAAATCTACCCTCTTTCAGTTTAAAAACATTACGTACTGTCCTACTGATGCAATGACTGATAGCGTCTCTCCATCTTTCCATTAGGTCTCATTTAGGCACTGAAGGGCTATTACAAGACCTTCCCAGGGTACTCTCCAACAACCCCAGTTCAGCCTGTTTTCACAGGAGGTGTGTTCCAGCCCTTCAATTTTCTTCAGGGCCCAACTCTAGACTTATTCTAACATGTCCGCGTCCTTGCGCTGAGGGCTGCAGGGCTGAACACAGTACTGAAGGTGGGGCCTTACAAGACAGAGTAGAGAGTCATCTTCACTACCCTGCTTAGCCATGTTTCTTTTGATGTAGCCCAGGATAGAGTTGCCTTTTTGGCCAAAGTGCCAAATCATTATAAGTTTTCCATCACTAAAAGCTCCTGAGTCCTTATCTTCATGGCTGCTCGCAGTCCATTCTCTGACAAGCCTTATTTCTGCTTTGTGCACCTGACAAAGGTGAAGGACCTTCCACTACACTTTCTTGAACATCATGAGTTTTGCATGAGCCACCTCTCAAGGCCGTCAGGGTTCCTCTGGATGGCATCTATTCCCCATCACTGATAAGTCTGTAAAATACCAGTCCCAATACAGACTCATAAGGAATACCACTTGTTGCTGGTCTCCACTAGCAGTTGAACGTAATGATTTCAATGTGATCATCAGCCAATTCCTCACCCACCAAGTGGTCCATCTGTCAAGTCTATGGCTCTCTAGTTTAGAGTCAAGAATATTGTGTGGGACAATTTCAAATGCTTTACACAAGCCCAGATAGATTGCATCAGTTGCTCTTCCCTTTTCTATCAGTGATGTAAAACCATTGTAGAAAGCCATCAAAATCATTAGGCACTATGTGCCCCTAGTGAAGTCATGCCTATCACCAATCACCTCTGTTTTATATGAGACTTCGCATAGTTTTCAGGGGTATCTGCTTCGTGATCTTGCTGGGTACAGAAATAAGACCAACTGGCCTATAGTTCACTGTGTCTTCCTTTTTTTAAAATTAAAAATGCGGCTATTTCCCCTGTTCCAATCACTAAATCACTAGGAACTTCATCAGACTACCACAGCTTTTTAAATATGATGGATAGTAGCTGAGCAGCTTACAAAAAAAAAAAAAAAAGAGAAATGACAAAAGAAGAGCATAATGAAAAATAAAGAGCACAGAGAGGCTTGATTTTTCTCCCTATAGCATGTATCACATGACAATTATCTAAATAACATAAATTCATTATTGACTTCTACCTGTTACCGCCTCTGTTACCTCAGTGGTATTAATGTGACTAGAAGTATGGAAAAATACAACGTAGCTAGGGCACTGCCAGCTATCAAATGAAATGTTTTTCTCAAGCAGACTGATTTCAGGGTTTCATAAGAGACCTGAGCTTTTAGCATCATGGCAGTTTTTAGTAGAATTTCAAAACATAGCTAAGCAGGTCAACTATCAAACTCCTTACAGTTCACAGTCTGTAAGGGTTAGGAATAATGGGCCAGACTCCAGAAGAAGTTCACATGTTTGGATGCTAAATATTGTGAAGCCCAAAAGTCAGCCACCAGCTGTGGACTTAAAAACCAGGGCCAGAATATATAATGTGCACAAACAGAAGAAGCTACATCCAGCCAGCATGACACACTGCCAAGAGGGATGCATCTGAAATTCTCCCTCTCTTCTGGACATAGCGCCTCTCCAGGGAAGAAACACACCATGCCAAAATCCTTTTCTGTATGCTGGAATGTGTGTATGCATGCAGTGTCATTTGGGCCACAGATACTGGCCACTCTTTATTCAAGATAGAGAGTGGTCACCACCTTCCTTTTGCAGAGTGGCCTCACAATTAATTAGCACTGCTTGGAAATGGACTTTTATTCACCTTAAGCATTGCCAAACAAAATATTGTGTTTATCTTTTTAATATGGGTGGGGGCAGAGTACTCTTTCAGATGTGGTGATACTGCCTACCAGTATATTTTTTTGCTCTTAAGAATTCGTAGAACTAGTTGACCATATCAGTGACCAAGAAATGCTCTACAATGGTGGAAACATCACTGCTGCTTCAGTTAAAATCTGTGGGCCATTGAGTCAAGCACAGAAGTGCTAGAACAGAGGCACTGTGTAAGCCACATGCCATGACCACATTATGTGATGTAAGAGCATGCCTATTTCTGTGGCAGCACACAGTCACAGCCAGGCCTGAGGCAGAATACAGGTGCAGAAGTTAAGAGATACAAAAAACTGCTGAATATCTCTACAATGTCTCTCTTGTTTTGGAAACCTGCATTGTGCTGGTGACAGCATGGGATGCATAGAACCTTCAGGTAGGAGAGAGATGACACTGTAATTCCAGCCCTGACAACTGCGATCTCCTCCCAGAATATCCCTGACTGAAGACTGACAGATTATAAGAGCTTACAGAAAATCTTCAAGTCTCAGCCAAATATTAGCCAGTCATCAGAAGTGAACTGGGAGAGGTTAGCTTAAATTCTTAGCAAATACCACTGATGGCAATTTAAAATAATTGGTTTTGCCTTGCAGTTCAGCTGGTTAAGATGCACACCAAGAGAGCTGCTGTACTGCAGCTGAGGGGCAATAGCTCTAACATTTCTTTTGGTCAATCACTTCTAAACGGATGAACGTATTAGCAATTTAAATCCCTGTGGCAGTCTAAGCTAGAGACTGCCAAACCAGACCTTCACAAACAAGCCTTGGTTTAAATAATTACTCAAGTCTATTCTTGATTCCAGAAGACAATTTACCAGTGTGCTACATTACCCAGAACATTATGTCTAGAACTACACTAACGTGAACAATAGATTGCAACTTGAGATTTTAAAATAGCAGGGATGCTTTTTCCTACAGATATTCAGTGGACTTTGTCTTTAACTGAATTTATAAAAAGAAGTGGTCAGCAAGTCCAAGTCACATGAGAAATTTGGCTGAGAAGTCCAAAGGCTGAAGTACAAATTCTTCCTTCATGTTTCCTTTGACATAGTTTGCCTTCTCTCCTTTTGACAGCATTGAAGCTTCACTGAAAATGTACTTTCTAGGCCAGTTTTCCACTAATTCTATTCCCGTATATTCCAAAGTGAGAATTGCCTAGGGACAACTACATCTTCCAAACAAGTCCTGCTCTCACCAGCATTTCTTTTAACACTAAGAGAAAAGTTAGCAAGTCCCTTTATGTTCATTTACTTATTGTGTGTCTGAAACATCTGTCGCATCCCAAGGAAGTTTCTAGGAGCTGACAGTTTACCTTATGGCAAATTCCAAGGCAGTATTTAAAGTTCAAATGAAATTCCACTATTCAAAGTGGGAGGTTTAAGAAAAAAAGTCTCAGGTCTGTCAGTAAAATGTTTAATTATGGACAAGATGACACACACATAGTAAAGCCCACAAAGGCAGCAACACCGCTGTGGAAGCACATTCCAATAAAATCTTAAAAGATTACTTTAATAATAAACCGTGCATTCTTGAGCAAGCCATCGCAGGATTAGCTACCACACTGCTTTGCTGCAAGCAGATTTTTCACAAACTGTTATTGATACTACTTTCAAGGCACTCATGTTTCTACAATTAAAGTGAATGTCTTCTGAAAGTCTCTGCACTTCTGTGTTTTCATTTCACTCTGCAATCCCAGTTTTCCACCCAGACTGGAATCCCAGTGAACCTAATGACAGACTGTGGTTTAGGCAGAGTTAACGTCCGGAAAAGCAATAGAAAAACTCACTGAAGTGAAGCTTTCCAGCTGCAACTTTGAGATAATTTTAGACCTGTTTGTGAAGTCTTCAGGCCGATACTGTTTTCTGCAATAAGCAATTGATTTAAAACAAAAAAACCTTGGGTAGGCACTGAACTTACGCCAGCAACAGTAAGATCAGACACAACAAATGAGAGAAAAAAAAAATCATCGTCCTGGAAAACAGAGCACTCTCTCTGCTATAATCTTTTAGGAGTCAGGCTTAAAGTCATAACAGCCATTGTTCATTTGGTTCTGTTCTTACTGTGGTGAAATACAAATCTTTTTACTTTTCATGAAGTGCAAAGCACGCCCTTTGAGTCCTGTAGTGCACTATAGACGAAATAGCTGAATTCCTGTGGGGCTTTCTGCCTGGATTCCTCCTACACTCACAAAGCAATCCTATTACATATGTTTAATGTAACAGTTCTGAATTTTACAGTTTAGTTCAACACTGTGGGATATCAGGGGAGCTGTTCAGAGTTGAATTGCAAAATAGATAGTGTAGTCCTTTAAGACCTGAGACATTTTCTATTCTCTAAGAAAACCGTCATTTTTTCCGGTTAGTTATTAACCATTTATCAGTTAAAAAAAACCTTTTTCCATGGTGTTATTAGTTATGTCTCAAGCGCTGGTAGGTAGTGAAGAACTCTTGGCGTTTCTGCAGTAGGAGTAATTTCACAGCGCTCTGAAAGGACTCATAAGTGGCTTCCTATAGCGAACGAAAAATATTTTAATCTCTTGCATTTCAACAAGAAATACTATGAATCATATTTGTAGCCGTTACTACAACTAATCAAGGTATTTCGGGGCTTAGATTTCATACCAGGCAAAGCACAAGTGTTAGTCTTGCTTATGCCAGCGCAGTCTGACTGCGCTATAGAAACTGCTTTGTTTCTACACTGTGTTTAAAGCAGGCACAATCTCATCCTTCATTTGAGGCAGGCTGTGTCGCTCACTTCCACAATACGTGCTGAGCGAAGCATCACTCTTTAGAACGCATACTGCCCCAGCACAGAGAAGCTCCAGCCTCACTGATAGGTCTCCAGCTCAGGGCGTTCGCAATAATGTACAGTGCAGTACAAGCAGTACAAAACCAACATTGTTAAACATGAATAAGACAGTGTCCCCACGAATTCACATCTAATCCTTCAAACAGCGACATGTGCATGGCCAGCAACCTGCTAACTGCAGCAAATGCCTTACTTACGTAGTATGTACTTCCTTCCGTGAACACTAGGCTGGAGTACAAAAACGTGTCTCTCAGAGTCATTTATGGTTAAAATTAGCACTTCTGAAATCAAAGACTGAAGGCAAACAACACAAAACTGACAGGTTTTAGTTACCAAAGGCACAGGGCTCCTACAATTGCACAGGGCAATTCCAGGTCTGAGCAGCATCAGATTGTGTCAAGGAAAGCATTGTGCCACTTGGATGTGCTTCATGACCAGATGCACCCATCAGTTTAGAATTCTGAACTACCCAGTAATAAAATCATTTTGTATTAATTATTTTCTTCTTCTTGTAAAACAGTTTAAAATATCTACCAAATTCATTACCACTTCAAAGGAAAAATGTCTTTTTTAATATTTTTTAATGTCAGGTATTGCTGCAGAGGGCAATAGCACAGATTTGGACAGAAATGTTTTGCACTGTTTTTGAGAAAATGAATGTTAGATTAAGTTTGTAGTTTTGAGGGGAAAAAGTAAAAAAAAAAAAAAAAAAGAGAGAGAGAGATAGGGAGAGAGAGAGAGAGCCCTTGTGCAAGGACAAAGCATGAGTTTTTATCAGAGGTTCTTTCATACAAATTGGAAAATTGCTGTACCGCACTGGGAAACAAAACATTATTGAGGCTTTAATAAAGATGAGTGCAAATTATGGAGGTCAGGTCTGGATGTGACCCAGAAACAGAATCGTACCATCCCAGTGGTTTCAGCTAGCCATGGATTTGTGGGGGAGAAAGGATGGACTTTTGAATTTGGTGTTTTTGCAGAAAATAAGCATTCGGTTTGGATTGGATTTTTAACAACGCTGCCGCACCTGTCTAAAAACAGACGGTCACAAAGACACAAGAGAGTACCTGTTTTCTAGATGAGAGCTTCAAATGCATTCTGCATGAGGAGCACCAGCTATGTCTCCCCTGAACCAGTCCGCACCCACGGCACGTCTCACACGCCTGGACCACCCCCACCCCCCCCCAGCAGCGACAGGGGCCGGAGCGGCGGCTCGCAAGGAGTTAATCTTGTGAGCACCGACACGTTGAGGGGGAGTAGCCAAGACCGAGCAGCAAAAACATCATAGCACATTCCTGGGTAGTGCTCAGCTGCCAGCATCTGATTAAAACCATATCTCTCGCTGTGAGTGGCTAACTAATCCGAAGGCGAGAGTGCCACTGAATATTTAACCGGGCCCTCGCTCCCCGTCAGGCTGCCAGCTGCGGTTCTCCTCGGATCATGCACGGAGCGGCACGGATCTAGCCTGTAAGCAGCTTTGCGAGAGGGGACTCGGCTCTTTGCAAGCCTCTGGGAGGGGCTATAACCAGAGACGGAGGGCGATTTTTTTGTTTTGTTTTTGTCTTTTTTTTTTTTTTTTTCCTCTTCTTTCGCCTCTTTCCTTTTAGAGATCATGGCAGTGCGAGCTTATAGTGGGGCTGCGGGGGCCGACAGACCCCTGCCGCGGGGTGGCAAAGCTGGAGGAGCTGGTGCTCCCACCGGGGCCGTCCGCGTCTCCCTGCAGCGCCGGCGGCGTCGGGCCGCGCTCCGGCCGCAACAGAAGAGGAGGCGGCGCGGGGTGGGGGGGGCTGGGGGCCGCAGAGCGCGCTGCTGTCCGGGTGCCGTGCGATGGAACCCGCCCGCGTCCTGCCCCGAGCTGCAACAGAGCCGGCTCCCTGAGGAAGCCGGAGCTGAAAGCAAAATAAACACGCGATTTTATTTCTGTTTGTCGGGTGAAGACGCGAAAATTATATGAAACTTTGTGTTTATATGCATGCATCACCGAGATGAAAGAATCTTCTGTCAGCAGAGGAGGGTTAGAATATAGTAAAGGAGGGGTAGGCTTTCTGTTCTGAGTTTAGATGGAGCATCCTTGCTGAGCAGCCCTCTGACTGCTGGTAAATCTTAGGATGGTATTTCCACTTGTGGTAAATGGATATAGTCAAGGATTTCTAGGACTAACTGACGTGAGAACACACTTTTGTCAGGAAAACTAACTTCTCAGCTGGTGAAGCTTTAAGCCCCAGTGATCATCACATGATGACACTTTGAGTGCTGTTCCACAGTAGTGCCTGCGATCCAGCAGTAAGATCAGTGCAGTTGAACTTCTCTGGAGCAGAGCTTTTTGCTGAGTTGAGGTTAGTTGCTTGAGCTCTTGCTAGGGAAACATGTAAATCCATTGTTAAGGTAGGATTAACTTTACTTTGTTAAGGTCTTTATTTGGGGGCGTGGGAGAATGTTGAGGGTAGAAGAGGGACTAGAGAGAAATCGTCTTCATCTTAATTAAGTTGCATTGCCTTAGAAGTTTACATTTTTGCCCAGAGTATTTCATAGTTTCCATGAAAATTCTATCCAAAATAGAGTGGGTCTGAGAGCTTGTGGGCTTTAAGATTTGGTCATAGTATGCAGGAATGAGCACTGATATGCTTAGGGGTGGGAACTCCTTTGTAGATAGACAATTCAGATTAAATTATTTACAAAGCTATATATTCCAATTGGTTGTGAAGATTTATTAGGCACTAATAAGTTGAAAAAATTGATGTGATGTCTGATAGTGACCTGTTATGCAGTTAGAAGCTGTTATGAAGGCCTACTAACAGTGTGTCAGGTGAGGTGAGTAAGACACTGGGTGGCTAACCAGGAGCAAATCAGAATCCAAATGAACGCTTGAGAAGAGCATTTTTGAGGGAGTGAAGGAGCATGCCTGTTTAAAGAATCACTGCAGTCACATTCAACACAAATGGCCCTTGGGGCACAGTTAGGCTTCCAAAATGCCCTGAGTGAGTTTAGGATGTGGTCAAGTTTAAAGCAGAAGCTTCTGTTAATAGAAACTCACTGAAGTTTGCATTTGGAGGAGAAAAACTGTTGTGAGTTCTAAATGAATGTCGGTGAACCATCAAAGCAGAAGCTTCACTAGCAAACCTCATGACTGAGAGTACAGGAAAACTCAAACTAAAGTGGGTTGAATGTTAGGTATTGTGAGTCTTAAATGAGATGCTTCTGCTGTGGGGAATTTAGTAGGGCCTTCTCTGCTTCTTGCTGAAGACAGAAGAATGGAAGAATGATGAGCTTTATGGCACAAGTCTTGTGACTTGTGCCACTTTCTCATCTATTGTGCTCTTACTTCAAGCAAAGCTATTGGCTGAGCATCAGCAGTTGTGCTTAGCATTATCACTTGGAAGGATGGGACAAAAGCGAAAATCTGGCATCATTTTCCTCTTGTGAAGGTAGAAATGGTTATCCATTCTAATTTGTGCCTTCTGCTGTGTTTCTATTTACATCTGCAGAACACAGCCTACTTTCTCAGTGAGAGAACATGACTTGACAAAGTTCCTGCATAACTCAATTGCTGGATAGAATAGCCCAGTAGATGCTACAGTTACTTAGCACCTTTGCTTCCTGAGTAAATAGGAATAAAGCACTTTAAACATGTGAACGATATATGCAAAAAAAAAATACCAGAAGAGCTCTTAGATTTGTGGGAAAACAGCTGTACTTAGTGTCAGAATGGGGGGGAAACAAACAGCTGCTATTCAGACAGGATGTTTAAAATAAAAACTACTGCTTGTGATGTTAGGTAAATAGAAGTGCATAATATGCTGTGATTACTGAGTATTGTTGCCAGACCCACAGATCTTTCTCCTGTTGATGGTCTTCTCTCTTTATGAACTTTACACTGCTATTGTACTTGTGTGGCTTACTAGGTTAACCCAGTTCTTGGGAGTGCTTGTGGACTTCATACATCAAATCTCTCACAAATCAAGCACTCTGAAGTGTGAATTTGCTAGGACAACAAAGGGAAACATTCCACACCAGAGAGACATCTTACTCTGGAAATAGTCCTGGTAAACCAAATCCTGCTTGCTATCCACTTTCCATCAAAAGTGATGAGATAGCATGAAAGTACCTTGTAATCTGCAAGGGTTTTGGAAGAAAAACTTAGCTCTTAGATGAAGATTCAGGGACTAGTAGTAGAAATAAGACTCTTCTCCTGCTGTGTGGGGTGGGGAGGGAAATCTGAGGGGTTTTACGCTTCTTCTGTGTAACACAACTAAGCATAAGCCGCTGCTCCCCTGCCTCAGCCTGGCTTCTGTAGGAAAAAAAAAAAAAAAAAATCAAAGTTGTGTTTGGAGGATCAAATAGAATGAAGTGTCAAAGCAGTATAACTTTCAAAACAAACTGACTTTAGGAACCCAGTTCTGAGGCTGTATCTGGGTACAAGGGTCTCAGGGTTATAAAGAAGCTGGATAAGGTATAGTGGCAGGTCTAGTGAATAAACAAGATGTACCAGTTCAAACAGGATTAAGCTGTTTATAAAGCTAGGCAGCTGAGTACTGAACAAAGCATCGTCTCCTGTCTATCTCTGTTGCCTGGGTTGATGTGGGCATAGATCATTCCAGTTTCACATTTACTGGAAGGATGTTCCTTGCACGTGCTATGGAATGCTTGAGAGTGAAGCACCTCGGGTGAAATGCCCTGAAGACCTTCACTCCCAACTCTATCCATGTGTACATTTTCCTTAAAAGCTTCTAAGTTTCATAGCTGGTGCATGTTGCCTTAAATCTCAAAGCTCAGACACTCTGGGGCCACTTAAGGGCAGACTTTTGGCCTTGGAGCTGAATTTCCTGCTGTTTTGTCAGTTCATATTGCATTCTTAGGCAATTAGATGAGAAGTAAAATACCTTATGAGGATCATGTCGTGAACCAAACAACTGGGTTAGATCTTCAACCTGTCATTGAGAAGGCTTCACAACAGTGTTCTTGAGGATCGCACTCTTTAGAAAAATATGTGGAGCACTTAATGCTGATGCATCAGATAGCCACAATCTCCTCGTACAAGGAGTCTGTGGTATATCTCTCTTACAGCTAAAAAGCTTAGGATTGAGACTGTAATCCAAGAAGAGACAGGACAAGTAGGGAGCACACAGGTTGAAGTGCGATGAACACTACATCCTTTGTCCATCCTTTAGGCTAACTTCTGTGCTTCCACTAAAGAAGATAATTGGTGCTTTAAACAAGAGCACAAATGTTGCTATGAATAAAAAACTAATTTTTTAGAAGCTTGAATAGCAGATCTGTTTGAAAACAGCTACTAGCCTTGCTAATAGAAGATAGACTCTAGATGAGGATGGGAGGCTTTCCCTTGCTCTCCTCTGGTGGGCGGGGGACACATCTGTAATCTGATATCAAGACCCTCAGGGATGGAAAGCTAAATGGGTCTGATAGGGATTCCTAGAGTCTGGATTTAGGAGTAATGTTGTGAAGTTCCCTGAGGAAGAAATGAGACCACTGCAGGAGAGCTGGTCTTCATAAAGTGCAGGCAGGATCGTCAGTCTTCCAGTGACAGATCAAGAGCATAATTTGTGTCTGTTACAGGAGTCTTGTGACTAGTGACTACTGCACTGAACTATGTAATCAAAGGCTGGCAGAAGATGGTGGCTACATGGAAACCTCTTCAGATGCTGATGATTTATTTTTAAGGGCAGGTTTCTGGCTGGTCATGGATTATCGGCTGGATGAGCACCTTCTGGATAAGCAGACCACAATACCTGACAATGTGGTAATGACAATATAGTGCTGAGCTGGGTGAGCTCAAGAACAGTACAGGAAAAATCCTGTTTCTCATGGAGATGTGTTTGTGATCAGGTAGAGAACACAGTTCAGTGTAGAATATATGCAATCTCTCTCAGTACAGCTTGCACACACCCAAACTGCAAAGAGGGATAACCCTGCCAGCACTGGACAGTTAACAGCATACAGCTGAAATAACCTATGATAACAGCTTCAATATGTGTCAAGTTCCTGCTCTGAGGAAGGGGGTGAAAAGCACAGTTATTGGCAAGAGTCTTTTGCTATACAAACTAGAAGGAAGACCAGAAACAGTCTTCCTAGGCATGAGAGAGTTAGAAGCATGGTTATAAGTGAGGTATTTGAGTTGTTCTTTAGCTCAAACTCCAGTTGGCATCTGAGTAAACCCTAACTGAGTTAATTAAAGAACCTGGAAGCAAAGCAGTTGTTAATACATTCAGTGAGTCCAGCCAAATAGTACTGACAGAAGACTGAGTGGTAGACACTGCAGACATACAGTCTGAGTTTTCTCGTCCTATGAGTAGGTGATGTTCTCCTGAGCAATGTCTACAACAGATGGACTCAGACTCAGGAGCCACTGACTTTAGGGGCTTCCATATGGAAGCCAGATATGTAGGAGCAGCCTCTCAAGTGTAAAAGGATGTTGTCTTTCTGCAAGACTGATGTAAAGAAATTTCATTTGGAAACTGTTGTGAGGACTATAGGAGTAAGCAAGTAACCTTCTATAAGTACATATTTCTAGAATAAGCCTATGTTACTAGCCAAATAGGTCTCTAAAAACAAAAAAAAAACCCAACATTGGGTTATCTACCAGTTGCTTTCTAAGAGAAGGATTTGGACTTAAGAAGCTGGTATTGTTTGTACTAAAACTGAGATGGTTTTTTAGTTTGCAGAATTAGCTAAGAGGATGATATGCTGAATACAGATGTTGGAAGGGCTGCTACAAAGATTTGTTTTAAAACTCTATTTCTAGAATAAATTGTAAATTCAGATAGATAGATAGGTATCTGGATGATATCGTTAGGCACTTGAGTTTCTGACTGAAGAAAGTTCTTATCTATGAGACTGACTATGGCAGTACTAGTTCCCCTTGTTTTGAGGTGAAATCTTAGCAAACTAGATAACAAATGTTGACCTCCACTTACTTCTAAAGAAGTGAGACTTTTTTTCATAACCTCTTGTTAACTTATATAATACTAAGTTCTTAACCAGGTGCAGCTTGTTTAAACTTGCTGTGGCTTCACTGAGATCTCTGTTCTAATACACTTGGAATAGCTATATTGATTCCTATGATAAGTGGAGGAAAAGTTCAAACTAGAACTACCATAATGGCTGGGCTGAGAAGCTACTGATCATCTCATCAGTAATGCTGTGCTTACAACTGCAACACTATGACAAAAAGGAAAGGTTCAACTGTATTGGTTGTATGCAGTGACCTGTTCAGTTCTAGCTTGGTGATGGTGATGTTCACTTGGCTGTAATTCCAGTGACTGAAGTGTGCAGCAAACACTTCCAGGAATTCAGTTTGAATTTCTACACTCTTGCTAAAAAATAAGCAGTTTGGAGAAAGCTGGTGCACTGATACAGTGAGAACAGACTGTTCTGTTCTTGTGATGAAATAGCAGTTGGTAAATAGACTGAAATGGTAAAGTACCTGGGTGGTGATTCGCAGGCATGGTTCTGCACCAGCTGTGGTAATGCCAACATCTGAAGCTGATGCCACTTACTAAAGCAACAAGATCTGTCTTCTTTGCAGTGGAAACCCGAGGGAATCATAATCGTGCAGAAGGTATTCCATAACGTATCCATTACTGCACTTCTGACTCACCCTTCCCTTTTTCTCATTCTGAATATATATGAATAAGGCAGTTAGACCTTGAGACCTGTTCTACAGCATGCTTGACCCTAAAGAGTACCTCTATTGGCAGAGGAAGCCTTTGGCATAGAGCTGTCTTATAACCTCTGAAAAGTATCTATGCATCATCTTTTAGGTGAGAGGACAGAATACTACTGAGGGCTTATAGAAAGTTGCAGAGAAGTGGGGGCAGCTCCCTGAGTAAAATCCTGTTAACCTGGAAATATTCTCTCCAACAGATCAAGTGTGATTTAACTGAGGCACTGACACCACATAAATGATCTGTTACCTACAATGTAGATTTCTAATTACCTATAGCCTAACAGAAGAGAATCTTTTTTAAAAAAATTTTTTAATTTGGGAAGATGAGACCAATGGCTTTAGCCTTGCTATCAAGGAATTGTAGGAGAAACTATTATTTGTAATGGGGTCATTACTAATATAGACCTTGCTGATTGTGTGAATGACTGACAATGTCATTTGTTCAGCAGAATGGACCAACACTGTCTCTTACAAGACTAATCACAGGGTCTTGGGTTAGACTTGGCAGTGTAAGAGCTTGTATTTAGTCAACTTTCTGGTACGTTACACTGTTCTTGTGTTCCAGACACGGTATGAGTTGGAGAACAATTCCCAGGCTGTCTATGAACTCTTTTCTACCACTTATCATCAAGAAGATACTTTTTATTTGTTAGTGTGAACAGTGAATACTGGACATAATTTTATATATAGGTAAGGCTAATACCTTTCCATTATATTACCCAATTTTTACAGTAATTCCTAGCAGACTAATGTGACTGTTTAGTACAGGAGATGTAATAATGGTTGTAGTGTTTTCCTCAGTGCAAGCAGTTGGAATTTTCCATCTAAGACATAAAATCTTGTGTCATGTTGCAGGAGGTTTATTCATGTTACATATACTGTCAGATTCTAGGACAATTTTTGCTTTAGTAAAGAAACAAAACATTTCAATTTATTTCTTAATCAGAATCATAGAAATATCTGAATATCATGCTTTTTAAAAAAATTTATTTATGCATACCTAGTGCTTTTCAGGGCCATTTAGGACACTACCATTGTAACAGGAACTAAGAGAAACTCAGGTAGTCATTTGCACACTAAGAAGCAGTTAGATGTGAATGTCAGTGATACAGGGCCTTACATAAATGTACTGCTAAGCTGGCAGAATCCTGCAAGTTAAAACTGTTCACTACTGTTTAAAGTATCTGGCTTTAGCACTTTGACTCTTCCTAGTTGTTGGATTGCTGTTAGCCACTAATCTGTCCCAGTCTACAAAACTGAGATCTTGTAGCATGGTTACTCAAGTAGATCGCTTGGTTACCATCTCTTGGTTACCATTCTTCTAAAAACAGCCTTTCTGACAAGAACTCAAGCCAAGATATTTCTCAAGCTGTGTTGTACAGATTCTGATACAACCTTCTAACCAGAAGAACCTGGCTGACTCTTCACAATGCAGGCAAGGGGGAAACATGCCTTGAGAAGATATGTTTAGCACTTAAACTACTGCTGTGCTTCCAGTTACTACTTCCTTCCTACAAGCAATGTTGTACTTGGCAATAAAAGCTACTTTTATCCTCTCCTGGCCTCTGAGATTTTCATTTGAGGTTAGTATTTACATGCAATAACTCTTAAATCTGAGTTATGTACTTGTAGTATCAAGGCACAAAAAAGGAACACAGGCTGTCAGAAGGAGTATTAGACTGCTCAACAGATGTTCAATTTATCTGTCTTAGCTCTGACTTTTCCACTGCTCTTCTGCTCAGATGTGTTTTTATTGATATTAAGGGAATTATCTTTTTGTATTGGGGGGGAGGAAAACAAAGAGCAAACAACTTGTATGTTAGGAGAAGATTTTCTAGTTTTTAAATCCCATGACAGCCTGTAAGAATAATGAAGTTTCTCAAGTCCTTACACAAGAAGAATAATTCCATACCATGGAGGATAGATACCATGTTGCACTGCTCAAGTAAGAGGAATAGTTAAATAACATTTACTTTTCCTTAAGAGATGCTGCCATAACAAAACTGTTTGGAATGTGCTTCAATTATTGCTAAAAACAAGATGTTTCAAGGATCCTTTGTCACTATCTCGTGTAGGAAGTTTCTTGAAGACACAATATAACTTGTGTTCTTGACGAATACGATATAACTCAAGTCCCAAGACTGGTTTTTCTCAGAGTGGATCTGTGGGAAATCAAGTATAGTATTTGAATCAAGAGTTTCCTGGATTGAGATAGGCCTTGAGGTATAAGCTGTTATCTATGCATACAGGGCCTGAAATAGTCATTCCTTAAAGTGTGATCAGTACTCTTCAGGAATAATCCCTACAGGAAAGGCGTTAGGTACCAACAGGAAGAAGTTTTAGAATTTCTTTTAGAGTGAATTGAAAAAAATATCATACCTTCTGATGCAGATTATAATAGCAGAGCAGGTAATCAGACAGTGGTGATAGCAACAGATGTATCTACATGGAAATTTCAAGACATCACTTAACAATCTGCAGACTAGCTCCTGAGATTTTCATTATCACTGAATCAAGGAATGGCCTGGGTTGAAAAGGACCACAAAGATCATCTAGTTTAAACCTGCTTCTATGTGCAGGGTCGCCAACCACCAGACCGGGCTGCCCAGAGCCACATCCAGCCTGGCCTTGAATGCCTGCAGGGATGGGGCATCCACAACCTCCTTGGGCAACCTGTTCTAGTGTGTCAGCACCCTCTGTGTAAAAAGCCTTGTAGAACAGTAGGCATGACTGTCCTTGCATGAAAGCACTTGTATTTTTAACTTACTTGCATTGCTGGTTGGCTTTCTTTATGGAGGTAGATGCTGTAGGAATTGAGGTGCTGTAGGATTTTGTTGCCTTACTCCTGCAGCCTGAATAAGGGAATGCTAAGGGACTGAGCAAAAGAAGCCTCCGAACAAGAACAGAAAAATTACTTTAACATTAGCTTCCTGCACATGTACAAGTGCATATAAACACTATGCAGACTTCACCAGCACTTTCCACTATGATAAGACAAGTTCAAGTGTGAAAAAGACCTTGTGGTTGAATACAGCTTTAACTTTGGTCTAAAGCATAGAATCAAAAGTTAGCGGTGTTGTGACTCTTCTACCAAAAACAAACTAGATTACTGCTAGTTCAAGCTATTTACTGTTGTTCCCCTCCAGTGATTTTTTTTTTTTTTTTTAAATAAAGCCCAAGGGGACTTAGTACTAATTCTATAACTTAATGGTTGAGTAGTTATTTAAAATGTGAATTTGTATGAGCCTGCACTTGTCTATCCATGCATTCTTAATTTAGTGGCTAATTTCCTTGCTCCAGTGGTAGCATTTCACAAAGACAGTTATCTGAATGTATGATACATAACTGTCATGTACTGTAATATCAGGTGAGATGAACTGTATCAGACCTCAGATGAGAGACATTTTTCTCTGTGATCTGACCAGAAAAGTCTCACTAATCTTCTCAAACTGAGTTGTTAGCACGGAGTGGCTGAGCACTTGCAACTCATCCTGTTCTTTCTGTGGAAGATTTCATACTTGTGTATGTTCCTGCCCATTTTCTTCCACCTCAGGTCTTTGTGATGTACATCTTTGTGCAACTCAGTGGTCTTGTTTCTGTAGGCAGGAGACAGATAGCTAACAACAGATGCATAATTAGAGCCTGAAGATGAGAACTGCCCTTATGGAGTTCTACCATTTTAGTGAGGTCCTGTTTGTGCATGTTTGTTCCTTCATAGGAAATTAATTTGCATTTGACTCTTCATCATACTTTGGTCTTTGGCTGTATATATATCCTGGACTAAACTGGTCAAGTAGGATCACTGACAGCAAGGACTTGGTACCTTGAGGTTGCTGTTTCTTCTATCTAGTACCATACTGGGCAGTAAGTTCTAAGGCTGTGACCCATGGCCTTGACAGTGTGTCTTAGCTGTTCTTCTCCAAGCTCTTTCCTTCTGTTCTCCAAATTGTAACATACCAGGTGAGGGTGAGTGGTTAAATAATGACATCAACTTAATCATCTTTCTTCCTCTCTTTCTAAAGGACTTGATAAACCTAGGGAAAGGACCATTACTAAATGCTACTTACTCTGTAATATAATGACCATCTTCAACTGTTACTCTACCATCAGAAGTAGATGCTGGCCTGGACATAAATGGGATTCATTTGGCTTTATTTCACTTGATTAATGTGGGTTTTGGGTTTTTTTGTTTTGGTTTGTTGTTTTTTTTTTGGTGGTTTTCTGATTGGCACCTTTTAGTAGTTCTGCAAACACTGTGCAAAATAACTGTTTTAGTGCAATAGTTTGTCCTTTGTCAGAATGGGCACACAATAACAACGTTGCTTTCCTAAGTCATGACTTGAAATATTGGCTCTTCCTATATCATGTATTTTTACTCAATAACACTTGAAATTTTTACACTACCTGTTCTCTTGACTCAAGGATTACCTACCTGTGACCAAGTAAGTTCCTTACAGAAGAGAACAGATAGAGCTGCCAGAGATTTTTCTCAAATTAGCAGTATTATCTTAGCTGCTATACTTGAACAAGGATAAATGCAACTCTGAAACCATCTGATAAGCAGAGAGATTTAACTTTGCTTCTCTTAGAAGATAGTTGACTAATGGTGGCCCTTCTGTCTAAATGGAAATGAAGGCCTTCAGGGTGACTTTTTTTTTTCTTCTTCCAAAGATCTAGGCATTTGTGTTCTTTCTAGGTTAAGAATCGGTTAAGCATTGACATCCATGGCTCTGCTAGTTGCAGGCTGGATGAGTCAGTTCATAGTTATTGACTTAACAAATTGAGGAAAGAGGAGAAAGGTAGGAGTGAAAACAAAATTCTTAAAGTAACTTCTTAGTAATGGGTAAAGCATTAGCTAAAATAAGGCTAGTGGTGAATAAGCCATTGAGAATTGCAGGCTTTTAAAGCAGAAGGTATGCAACTCTTCCAGCAGTTGTCTGGGGACATAGAATATCTCAAATGGAGTGCTGATTAAAAGGTGGCTTGGTCTGTGGCTACCTCATTAGAAATAGAGGAAATTAGTAGTAGTGGAAGGCAGCCCAGCAATTTAATTATCTAAACACTGTTTTGGCTTCACTTGTCACCTAAAATTCACGCTGTCTGAAATCATTACCATATCTCATACTCAGAGCAATTTTTGTAGCAGGTATGAATGTCCATACCTTTCTGTCTAGGGATAAATGATCTTCAGAAGTACACGTGCCTTTATTTGTTAAATGTTACTCAGTATTTCTGTTTGGGAACAAAACATGGTGACTGTTGGTGATGGTGCATATTTTGCATATGTATTATGAGTTTCCTCTCTGAGACTAGAAAGGTATCATGGTGCAGATTTGAAAGAAACAGTGGACTAGTGTGGCTTAACTTCTGGAGTTTTTTGTGGGAAGGGGGGAAGTAAAACAGGTTGCTTGATTACTCTTTAGGCAAGTGTGGTGGTCTTCTGGTTTTGCCTTTCTTCTGAAACAGTCTTGCAGCCTAGAGAATTCATTGGCTTTCGCTTCTTGAGTGTTGAAACTTCAGACATTGACTATTATGGGAACATAAGATCTAATAGTTTTTTTTTTTTTTTTTTTTTTTTTACTGTTCTGTTGATATATTTATGAGTGTTAAAAACAGGTCCTAGCAAATATTTCTTGAATGGTCTCCTGCCCTACAGAGGTGATGGTTGCAGTGAAGAGTACAGCAAATCTCTAAGGTTCTAAAAAATAGTTTTAGAAGTTCAGAAGCTACAGGTTGCAAGTACAGCCTGCAGATGTATGTCAGTATGATATACTGATTGGGTATTATTGGGGGGAAGGGGTCATCACCTAGTTGCCATAACTTCATGCTCTCTGAGGAGCAGCCTGAGATGAACAGGTGAGATGACACTTCTAGTCAGGAGTCCTGTTTCAGTAATTCGGCAGAACAAAACAGGACTAACAGGTCTAATGGGAGCATTTCTTCTTTAAGGTAAAATATTATGCTTGCCTACTGATTGTTACTTGGATTTCAAACTACAGCAAGCATAGCTGACTGCCATCTCATCATGTCTACTGAAGCTGAAACTACTTCTACTGTAAACAACCAGCCAGAGCACCAGGCTCCGCCAAAAACACAACCTTCAAAGAAAGAAAAAAAGAAAGGTAAGCAATATCTACTCATTGAACACTTCTACTCAGTCTCCTTAATTTTTTGCATTTTCCTAAAGCTGTGATCACTTTCACTGCATAGTTGACATAACTCTGAGGTTTCAAGTTGGCTGGAAAAGTGAGTAAATAAACTAGTGAACTATCTCTAATCAGAAGATAGGCTTCTAGATAGAAAGCTGTTTCTAGCTCTTCTAGTTCTAGTTGTCAGAATCAGCAAATAAGTCATTGGAAGCTGGGTGAAATGAAAGCATTCTGAGATTAAACAGCTGAGGACCATCCAGGAGCGTGAACTCAATCTTATCCCTCCAAAGATGGAATGACATGCTAGATATAGATTCAGATTTTACCCCAAAGAATCTAGAAAACACCATTCATGAGAAAAATTGTCAGTCAACAGGTTTTTAGACAGATTTGGTTATATAAAAATATATCATACAGAGATACGTACTCAAAGCATACACACTGAGTGTATGGAGCATGCAGAAGAAAATGAAGATGTTCTGAGAAGTAATGGGAACAGCAGGAATAGCAAATGCAGCTAAAATATCAAGAGGTTACAAGGATGTGAGTACTGGTACCTCTTACAGAGATGAATGTGCTGATACAAAATTTCAGCATAGATACTAGCAAGTTCTTAGAGACCAAGAAGAGTTCTGATTAGACCACAATTGTCTGAAAGTCCTACTGAACACCCAGTATCACCACAGGAAGTACTGGTTTTGCTTAGAAGTGGTGCTTAGCTCTCACATCTAGTTGGCTGTCACCTGAAAACAAGTCTGTTGGAATTGTTCTGAAATCCCCAAACATCAAGCATTAGACCCAACTCTCTGAATAGAATCTTACAGATTCTGTAACAGCAGCATGACCTTACAGGATCAATTACATTGCAGAGCATATGCCACTGGAAGGACTATGGTTGTTAGTCCATTATAATAAACAGACAGTTTTTAAAAGCAAAAATGTACCATATTAGTACATTTTAAACAATATTTCTGAAGCCACAATATTTCTTTTCTAAAACAAATCTTTCTGTCTCTAGGGCCAGAAAAGACAGATGAATCTCTCCTGACCAGATTCAAAGGGGATGGTGTGAGATACAAAGCTAAATTGATTGGCATTGATGACGTGCCAGAAGCAAGAGGAGACAAAATGAGTCAGGATTCAATGATGAAGTTAAAGGTAAGATTTTGAGTTGGCATCCAAGCAACACATTTGCTTGGACTTCAGAAGATGCATCAAATGACTTTGTCACAGTTTCAAATATTACTTAGTGGGAATATATAGCATGATATTTATGGCTTCATGAAAGATGCTTTTGAAGTTGGAACTCATTGCTAGGAGACTAGTAGTCTTAAATATAATCAGTTGCTCTCTGTCTTGGGAACACTCTGTTGATGAATCTCTTGTTATCAGTCATATTAGATTCCAAAGTGTTAAGTTGATTACAAGTAATTAACTTCGGTTTTGGATGGGGAAGAGGGAGATTTTTCTTCTTTAGGGTAAGACTGCAAAGCCCAAGCTGTTATTCTGTAGCTATGGTAGCACCAAAAGATACAGATAAAACAAAGGGTAAATGTGACCCTGCAGCAATGAAGATAACATCTTCTGGAGAGCAGAACCCTCACATTAGTTTCTGCTACATGAGTAAATCTGAGGTGGCCTGATAAGGATGCTGTTACTTCACTGATTCCTTGAACAAAAATAAAAGCTTTTGAGCTCCTAAAAATTTATGAATGAAGTACAATCTAGTTCTGAAATGCTCTATGAAGCTTCATGTGTTATGCTGGAAGAGAAATGTGGCTTAAACACTGCCTAGGAATAACAAGACTAGTGCTAATACTGTCACAGCTATGGGATCATGAGAAATGCTAAGGAAGCAAGCTAAAGCTCAATCATGTGGAAGTCTCATCAATACTACAATATTCATCTTATTCAGGGAATGGCAGTAGCAGCTCGTTCCCAGGGTCAACACAAGCAAAGGATCTGGGTGAACATCTCTCTCTCTGGTATCAAGATCATAGATGAGAAAACTGGGGTAAGAAATAACTCATTCTCTTATTTTGACTCTTAAATAAAGTGATGAGTTGGAGTCAGATGAATCTAAACTAAATCCATTAATGATATCTTCCAATATGAACTTCATTTCTTTCTAATTCCAGGTCATCGAGCATGAACATCCAGTAACCAAAATCTCTTTCATTGCTCGAGATGTAACAGATAATCGTGCCTTTGGCTATATTTGTGGAGGAGAAGGCCAGCACCAGTTTTTTGCCATAAAAACAGCACAGCAGGTATTGATTATAGGCCTTTTTTCAAATTCTTTATGTATTGTCTAAAATCTTAGTAAAACGTGTGATAAGGCTTTCATATTGATAGTTCTGTGAGGTGTAAAGAAACATCAGTACTGATGGATTGGTATATATCCTGAAGAAGGATGGTAGAAAATGACTATCATCAGTGGCTTTGGTTTTATTCATTTCTGTCATCCAGAATAAAAGTGTTCAAGTAGCTTTACTTATTATTGTTGTTGCTTAAAGTTTCATTCACTATGGAAGACATTAGTAAGATGAACAGAGCCATTATTATGGGCTTTCCTGTACAGAAGTATATTGCTGTCAATGAGAATATTTTTGAGTTGAACATCAATAGGTTTGCTCAATTAGTAGGAAAAGAGAACAACAGTATTGCACTAGTCTAGTTTTCATTATGCATTATCTTGTGCAGCAGTAAAAACTAACTTACGCAACTGCAGCAGTATTTCTGGGACAAATGAGAGGTACAATTGCTTATCCTAGAGTTGTTTCTTCTGAGAAGAATTCTTTCTGTAATGGGCTTCCACCTTGCAGAAATTCAGTGTGCAGAGTATGTCTCTGTGAAGAGAAACTATGCATAAGCAGTATTAGATACAAGCTACTTAGAATTAATACTGAATATTATTCAGCTTCCTAAAACACCTGGACATGTGCTAAATATTTGTCACGATAAGCTGCTAGATGATCGTGTCTAAAATAGTCACCACTTGAACAACCAAGACTTCAGTGCTAGATATTCCCTCACACACATACTTTCCTGCATTCCTGTAGGACCTCTTATCAGCTTCAGACCCAATGCAGGTGAGAGCGAGGAGCTCCCTGTTAGAATTTTAGCAACAGCTGTTTCACCATTGAGCTTGTTTTATTTCAGACTCCTGTTCTGATCTGCTTCACTGGAATTGCAGATTAAGCACAAAAGCTTTCTGTATGATCAAGTGGAGTCTGTTCTCTGGGCTTTATACCGTGGGGTGCAGCTTACTAGTCTGTAAGCTTAGCCAAGCCATAGAGAGCTCTTTATTTAGCTGCTAGTTGCTTTTAAACATCTGAGTAATAAGCAGTTCAGCAGATCTAGACTACTGCTGTAGCTGTACTCTTTGTCAAAGTGATAACTTGAAATGGTTTTGCCTGCAATTGCATATCTGAAACACTTGATTAGGAGAGAAGGATGCTCACGTATGAACAAAGAGACCAGTTCAACAGATTTTCTGCTCAAGCCAAAGGTAGTGTCTGAGCAGGAGGACTTGTCTCTGACTTATCAGGACTTTATACTGACTCAGCTGCAATATGCTTCAAGCAAAAGTTTCTAATCAGTATAGTTTAATAGCTGAAACTGCTACCACTTCAACAACTGCTCCAAATATTCTTGATAACGTTCTGTTTAGAGCCACCCATTCTTGTTCACAAAATGCAATATCTTTCTAATTCACACTGAACTTCCATCCAGGTGCAGATGTCTCCTCTAAGTGTTACCTGGTATCTGTTCCACACACTTGAATGATTGCATTAAAATAAATATAATACTAAAGAAGCATTCTCCAATTTCATTGTTGGAGTTGGTAGAAAGCAGAGAGGACGTATGTTGTTATCATCTCATGAATACACCGGAGCTTCAATGCCCTGTACATTTCTGAGGAAATGTTTAGGTTTGCCATGTATTTATGAAACTGTGAATTTTAGGGGGAAAAAAAAAAGTTTGACATAGACGCTGTCACTTTCCCCAGGGAGTTAACTGTTCTGGGCTGATGGTATGCCATCACCCCAGCTCTCTGCATAAGAGAGTTTATGAAGAGACCAGGCAGTCTTTGAAGTCTTGCTTTTCCTAGTATCTCAATTGTACTATTGCATCACATAGGAAAGTTTGACTTGCAGTTTCCTGGACTAACACTGAAGCTAAAAACAAAGTAATTTGTAGTCTAAATACGTTCTTTTTCAGGCTGAGCCTCTAGTTGTTGATCTTAAGGACCTCTTCCAACTAATATATAACATGAAGAAGAAGGAAGAAGAGGAAGACAAGAAAAAGGCAAGTAAAATTACAGATGCTGCAGCAATTTGCATAAAATAAAGTTTGTTTTAGCTTTGGCTGGGCTTGTAGACCACTGTGAGACATGATGCTACTGGCTGGCAGTTGTGCCAGCAGTTTCATCACTAGATTTAGGAGGTAAGCTAACTAAAGCCTCTTGCTTTGGATAATCTACCTGATGTTTAGATACTAAAAGCTTTTTTTCTTCTTTAGAGTGAAGAAGCAAATAAGGCTCAGGTAAGTCACTCTAACTCATCTTCACTTGATCAGGTATTCTGCTGATAGAACTGGCTCTGTCTTTCTTCATGGCTCTAGCATTATGGTGGAATCATGAGATGCCCAAATACTCTGGAAATGGAGACAAATGTGTCCGCAGAACTCATAATAGGGATCTCCCATACTTTTTCTTTGATAACATTTGCTTGTTCAAGCATGTAAGTTCAGTGCTTAAGGCAGCTTTTGTTATTCTTGACACTGACAGTTGTCCATCTATTCCAGAATGGTAGCGAGACCCTATCTGCAGGTCAAGCTAACAAACTGAAACTGGTACGTTAAATTTTAGAGCTTTACCCTGATGCCATTAAAGTTCATAGCAGACTATGAACCATGTCATACAGGAAATGCAAGTTTTATAGATGTTCAGTAGATATGTGTAATACTTGGATTTGCTTTTGCAACAACTCTGACACCAATTCTTTCAATACTTTTGGCTTCAAGGGAGTTGACCAGCTGGACTTGTTTGGGGATATGTCAACACCTCCTGATGTGAGCAGTCCCACAGTAAGTGGACTCCAGCTTTACTTATCTCACTTCTATGTTTGAGAGCAAATTTTGTCTGAGTAGTAAGATGTATTTTGTTCTGGTTTTACAGAAGCCTTTTCCTAGTCATAGTAATATATTAAAAACTTAGAGATATGATAGTGGGAACATATTAAGTAGACTAGCTAATATTCTTAACCAACAGTATTCACTGAAGTCTGTGTGACAGAAATACTATTTACTCCTATGTTGTTAGCTATAGGCCTTATAAATATGTACTAGCAGAATATGCCTGTGCTGTAGGAAAAAAATAGAAACTCAGTTAACAACCTTTAAAGTTGAAGCTTATTTTTTAGATGAGTCAGTAAGTTCCAAGTGGACTTCTAGGTACTACAGATGTAAGCTAGGTCCATAAAACAGGGCCTAACTTCACAGAAGTATGCATTTACCTTGTAAAAACTCATTGACTTCACAATTGTATTAGTTTGCTCTGGCACAAAAAGTTATTAATAGTCATGCAACAATTGGTGTTGCAATTGATGTCAGCAGAGCTATTGACTAGGTCTTCTGCCACCTGCTTTGGTGGATAGTGTGTTAACCTTCTCCACAGGCAGACTGCTTTCTAATCTTACTCCAAAGCTGAGACTGCAACTTGAAATCACTCTAAGGCAATGTGATTTCACAATTGTTAAAACAAAGGACTAAAACCCAGGCTGTCACTGGAATCCAACATCCCTAGGTATAATTAGTGCTAATGACTAAAATTCCGTTAAATTAAGTTCACCTGAACTAAAGAGATCTTGAAACAGGTGCTTTCAACAATGAATTTTTTGAACTGAGTAGCTGAGATATGATTATAGCTACCAGGCTTATAAAATGGTACCTTAGTGTGACTTCAGCATGACATTGAATACATATTAGTATGTTGTGCTGGATACCAGAATTGTCCTATAAATTTTCCTTTAAGCTTGTGTACTTTGCAGTAGGTGATACAGAAAACTAACTTTCTTTTCTTTCTGAACAAATAGGAAACTAAAGAGATTCTCTTAGTGGATCTTAACTCAGAAATTGAGACCAAACAGACTTTTACAAAAGAGGATCTCTTCTTGAATGGCATCACACCTTCCCTTCCACAACCAAAGCCACGGCCACCCTTCTTGCCAGAAAGTTCTTTCTCTACCAATCTCAACTTCTTTCCCACACCTAATCCAGATCCTTTCAGTGATGATCCTTTTGCACAGCCAGACAAATCCACACCACCTTCATTTGATTCTCTAAAATCTGCTGATCAGAAGAAGGAAAATCTGAGTACCTTGACATCGGTGGGTAATGGTGCTTCAAATGGTGATGTTGACTACTTTGGTAAGCAGTTTGACCAGATATCTAATAGAGTTGGCAAACGAGAAGCACTAACAAGCCAGTGGCCATTTGACAGTAAGCCACCCACAGCAAGAACTCCAAATGGGGTACCAGAGAGAGAACAGAATGGCTTTCTTAAAGCCCCATCAAACCTCTTTGTGGAAGATCCTTCCAAAGGAGTAACTCTGCAAAATGGAGTAAAGCTGGATTCTGAAAGCAATATCCAGCTCTTGTCACATGAATCTATAACAATTAGCCCACCACCACAAAGTAACAAGCCAGGAAGAGGAAGGAGGTCTGTCAAGGTGAACAATGTTCAAGTAATTAATGGTGATATGCATGCTCTTACTTAGAGAAGCTGGGTGAAGGAAGCTTTTCTTTCTTCATACTGTGTAAATGACTAAAGAGTTTCACAGTGTTTCTCCTCCACCTGCCATGCTTACTCTAACCTCTCTGCAGCAATGGTAAATCCTAACTCTCATGAATGCTCTATAGTAGCTATGATTACTAAACATGTGTTCTTTTCCTTAATGCTGCCGTACTTCTGTAAAGGTCTGGTAAGTATACTGCTGAAATATTGATGCCAGGTACAATGCCAATAGTTGTTACGATAGCTATGATAGAAACACACAGCCTGTGGCTTCTTGACAATGAGGTACCAATAGTAGTTTACAGAAGTCGATGTGTCTTCACAGTGCCTGCCAAATTTCCTAGTCATACACAGGGTGTGTCTGGGTTAATCTCTTGCTGCCAAACGATACAGAACTCAGTTGATGACCTTGACATAACTTCAGGGGTCATTATAGTCTGGGCAGGAATATTTGTATGTGAGGAGAAGAGGATTCTCGTCATGGTAACAAGTAATTCAGTTACTCTGTCTTATTCTTCTGCTGTTGACCTGGAACTACTATATATTATATAGAATGCCAAACTTATCAGTAGGCATAAACTGGTGAAGTTTGAATCACTTATACTGAGTACCTTTAAAATACGGCAAAGCTTCATTTAAAGCTAAATAACAGCTAAAATAACAGCTTCAGATTAAGACTTCTTAATCATGTTAGTTTATATTCTGCCATGCCATTTCACAACAACTTTTTTTCTTTCTAGACTGCATCAAATGACTTGTTTAGCTCGGACTTTTTTGCACCAACTACAGAGAGCCTTGGCTTAAACTCATCAGTACAGACAGGACCAGTGCAAACTAATCGAGTGGACCTCTTCAAAACAAGCCCTGCCACAGCCCCTCCATTGGCTGGCCTAGGTTAGTTCACATCAAATATCTTAGACTGGAATAAGAGCTTGAATTTAAACCCAGCACAGATGTTCTAATTACCTTTTATTTCATATGCAGTGCTTAATCCGTGTGCTGTCATAAACTATTAAATTCTGTGAATTAGGGACCTGAATTCTGCATCTTCAACTAGAACAGGACCTTTTGCTTAAACTTTGACAGCAGCTCCAGGTTGTTCCAGGATGCTAATGTGTGTATCACAGCTTGAGATGCTAAAGTACTATTGCTGGAGGATCTTAGTAAATACTTACACAGAAGTAACTATCAACCACAATTCTGTTCTTTAAGGACTGATATGAAGTAAAGGAAAAAATACTAACCCTTTTCTCACCAGCTCCCTTACCCCAGTGGCATTATATTAATGGTAAATCAACAGATTTTTACAAACAGCACATGAAGAATGCCTTTCTGGTATCAACAGTGGAATTGGTACACTCATTCTTGATTTTTGCTGAAGCACTGTGTAACAACCGTATTCCCCACAGGTGGCTTGCCGTCACCATGGAATACGGAGATGCCTGCCTTCACCCAGGCCACATCTGTCTTTCCTGGGTCTATGATGCCTACCCAGTCTCCAGGATTTACTCAACAACTTACTTTTGGCTCTCAAGCAGTGCCAAGCTGGAGCCAGCCTGGATCTTTTGGTCCAACAGCATCTCAGTCCTCTGGCCTCTGGGTACAGCCAGCACAAGTTCCATCTGCTCCATGGGTACAGCCATCCAGTGCTGTAAATCCCTTCCAGAGTAGTGTGTTTGCACCTTCAACACTACCTGCTCAGACACAGTCTGTAATGCCCTCTGTGTCAACAACAAGCCCACCTCAGCCACCACCTAGAACTGCACCTCAGAAGGAGTTATCCAAGAAAGAGAGTGATGCTTTTATTGCTCTGGATCCACTTGGTGATAGAGAGATGAAGGACGTCAAAGAAATGTTCAAAGATTTCCAGCTGACAAAGCCACCTGCAGTGCCAGCAAGAAGAGGAGAGCAGCAAAGTTTTTCAGGTGCCTCCGGAGCTTTCAGCAATTGCTTTATTAATAAAGTACCTAGATAGTACAGGTCACAGTGACAGTTAGCAAGCTGTCCATGAATGGTAAAATCTTTATTGTATTTGAATAGCGACTCAGGTAACATGATGGCTGATCATGTCTTGTCTCACAGCTATGATTATACTGATTGTTGTATTTACTTTAAAGTTCTTAAAAAGAGGATTGAAGGACCTTTTCCCTTAATAGCATTACACAGACCATTGTTAGTGGCCAAACTCTGATGCATCTAGTGTCTAGGCTGGACTGAGGTAGGCTAGGTCTGTGCAGTGTTAGAAGGCCCAGATAGCTTATGTGTATTGATGAATAGGCAGGAGATAAAACTGACGTCATGCAAAGCAGCTTGCATGCTTTTTTCAATTTTTTTAATCTATTTTTGTTTGTTTGTTTTGGTTTGTTGTTTTGTTTGTTTTTAAACATCTAATTGGATGAGTTTAAGTCAGTGTGCTGATAGGGCTTAGTACACGTAAAAGCTGTTTAGTGATATAGCAGTATGTCTCCTCCTCCTAGAACCACTGAAGCCTGTTCCCAGACAAAGTGCACTACCAATTGATGGCCTGTTTGAAAGTCAACCTAAACCAGATCTTTTCAGTGTCTCCTCTGTAAGTAACAGATGTTTTCTCTATGCCCATTACTGCACCCCACCAACAGAAATACTTGTGATATTTGTGCAGTGGCTTTAGAGGCCATGGAATAAAACTTCTTGCATACCTGATCTAACAAAAAAACCTTCTCAAAAGAAGGCTAATGAAGCTTTATTCCATTTAGCTAAAGTCCATAACCAGTGCCCCCAAGCTGTGAAGCCCCTCTGCAACTTTGTTTCTATATGAGGGGAGTTTCTACAAAGGACTGTAAAGTAATAGAGGTGAAGTGGAAGACTTCTACAGCTATGCTGACTTCTATGGAGAGCAGACAGTGTTGACTGTGCAAGTGTTTGCTGAACAAATGGGAGGATCCCATGTCCAGTATCCTCTTGGGGAAGGAAATGGCCTATCCACTTCACTCCATTTGGTACATGACACTTGGAGTCCCTGATAGAAAAACCTGGATCACTTCCAGAATGCTGACTTCAAACATCTGACATTTGGCTAATCAGATTTCATCATGAATACACTAACTCAGTTCCACATGGCTTTTCTAAAGGATACCTTAACCCATACTAATGTGTACTAACACAGCTTTAGATCTCCTTAAGTTCCTTAAAGCAAGGTATCTAATACCTGCTTAGCCAGTGCTCTTCAGTATTCTTTCCAGAAGGAGTTTGGAATCAAAATCAGCTAAAATAACCATGAAGAATAAAATCTGAAAAACCTTTAATGACTAATAATTTATTACTTTTCTTGGCAGGAATCTCAGAAGCAACATTCTGGCCCATTTGGTGGTCCTTCTGGCAACCCTTTTGCATAGACCAGGTAATATTTACTCTATTTAGGCAAACTACTTCAACTTTAAATTCTTTTCAACTAGCTCTTTGCCAGCAGTTTTCATGAATCAGCTACACTGGCTTAACTTTATTGCTCCTCTGAAGTATTGCTTGCTGTACTCTAGAAGCATTCTTCTAAGGACCTCTGCTTAGAGTTGTACATGCTGTCTGCCTAGGTCTAACTAGTGTCACTTTCTTAACAATAAAGATCCTGTTTCTCCATGGTCTTAAATCTCAAAGTCATAATAGATGTCTATTTCCTTTCCTTGAGGAATGTTAATGAGTATGCCACGTCTGTGGGGCATGTTTACAGGAGAGTGTTAGCAGAAAGCCCAATGCAGCTCTCTGAAGTGTAGTATCTGAAGTTTTATTGGATTATAACCTGGGTGAATTAAAGTGATAACAAGCTAAGAGCTGTTATGTCATGGGAAACAAATTAACTCATGCTCTCTTATCACTGACTAAAGAGCATGAATTGTCAGATGTGTGGCAGAGGAAAGATTTGCTAATTTAAATCATGGCATCAGTAAGGTTAGAAAACATCTCTAAGATAATCTAGTCTAAATGTCAGCCCACTATGCTACATCCCTAAGTGCCATATATACACATTTCTCAAATCTTCCAATGAAGTACTGTCTTTTAACAGAAGACGAGTACTGCTATTGCTTTAAATTTGCCCTTAGTATCTATAAGCTAGTTTAAACTATGAAGCTATAACTTCAAGTCATTCTAACCTCAAATTCTTTTCAGTATACTAGGCATAAACAGAAAAGGAGAAATGGAATAACTGGACCTCTTTTCAACATCCAATTTCTACTTTTTTCATTTTTGTCTGCCACTCTTGCTGTCGTTCCATGATGTGTCATCTAAAACATGTCCAGGTGGATTGAAGCATAGACACTGAAGAACATGCTGTGAAGACAGTAATTCAGGGCAAATGGAAACTTACACTCAACCTTGAAGACCCAAAATCAAATTGGTGGATGTTAATTTTACTTTAGACTTTGCAGTGGTTTGTGGAAGAGCTTAGCAACACTAAGTCATGTGTTTTATACAATGCAGTCACCTCAATTTCTCTTTATTGTAGCACTTACTGTCCTGAAACATGGGAATTGAATGTACCTAGGGAAGAAATGCTGCCTTAACATAAGGGAATTGAATTAGTGGCTGCTCCACACTTTAAACAACTAGGTCAGTTGATGTATGTTTAGACAATATCAGCCAGTTGTAAAGTTATGTGGATATTACATGCTTCTAAATGATGAATGAACATATGACTTGGTCTCTAAGCCATAAAGATTGTATGAAACTGGGGGTTGGGGGGGAGGGGGAACATATCCAATACACTTGTTCCATTAACTAATGGTAAAAGGAGCATTCTGCCATAAAGATATAATAAAGGGACTAACCGTAGGGTCTTCAACAGAGCTGCTGGGGTCCTGAGCAATAGGGGTCTACTGCAGGATCAAATAAGCTGAAACATTTCTTGAAGGACATTGAGGTATTCATGGACACTAACTGTTGTATTGGTGCTAATATAGCTATTTGAGGGAGGGAAATCTATGAAGATTACCTTTCTTTATCAAGGTGGCTTGGCAGACAAATGGAACAAGCAGATAGGTCAGACATGATGTAGTACAACATTATTCCAGTGTGTTAGAAAGTAAAAAGACAATCATTGCTTTACTCTATGCCTTGATTCCTTGTGAACAGATATACCATCTCTGTGTCATTAATGTGAGGCATAATCTCTTAAACAGTGAACAGTGCCTTTCCAAAAAAAAAAAAAACCTCTTTACTAACAGACCTTTAAATCAGAAATCAGTCTGATGTTACAACTAGTTGTAACACTTTGTCAATGGGGATAGCTGATATCTGAGTGGTTGTTGTTTTTTTTTGTTTTTTGTTTTTTTTCTGTTAATACTAAGTATAAACTTGAAATAGTATAAATCAAATGCCTAAGCAGTTGCTGAACTGGAGATCTAAGAAAATCAACTTGAAGACAGCCTTAGTACTCAATTCAGCAGGTCATGCAATTATATAAACCTTTCTTGCACTTTCTGTAATGCAAAAAAAGCTATGAATTTAAATATTTGTCTCAAACTGGAAATGTAGAAACTTCTGGATATTACACTGCTATATAAAACTGTAGTTTCTCAAGTGATGTTACCTAATGACATTAAAAACAAGCAACTCTCATAGCAAAGAAACATCTGTGTGGCTGTTGGTTTTATCCTTATAACTCAGTCTTTTGATATAATTGATTCTATGATTTTTGGTGCTGGCTAAGAATTTTGTTTCACAGGTTCCTAACATAGCTGTTTGACAGCATTCTCTTAAGTCTTTCTGTAGCATATTGTGTCTCAGGCCTGTTCAACGTGAATTGCTCCTCATTAAATTCTCAGCTGACTTAAGTGTTTCCTGCTAGTAATGTGGATAGCCAACAAGAATAAATAAATGGGAAATTTTCTGTCTTAGGTGGCTGTCAGCCTTAATTTTTTTCTGAATAATTTAGAATAAGTTCTTGCTTATTTAAATCCGTTGTTACTGGCATTGATTAGTAGCTTGAAAAATGCTTATTTGGAAGGAAGTTCATTTTTCATTTCCATATTGAGGTATAGGCATTCAAAGAATCACTTTTGGCTGCAAGGAGATGTGATTTAGTATCTGGAGATACTATCTAATCTAAACCTTAAAAAATTCTGTTCTTTAGTGCTTAAGTGAAGGGCTACTCTTTTAAATACACTATACATTTGAAATCAGCAAATAATCATTTAGAAGCTTTTCAGGCTAAAATTAATAGCCCTATGATGCTGGGGCTTGACAAAAGCTGACAAGATCAATGAATTATAAAATTGCTTGGGTTGTAAGGGACCTGTTGTGGGTAGGGTTGCCATCCACTAGATCAGGCTGCCCAGGGCCTCGTGCAGCCTGGTCTTAAACACCTCTGGGGATGGGGCATCTATTGCTCTCTGGACAGCCTGTTTCAGTGTCTCACCACCCTCTGTATAAAGAATTTCACCTAACATAAATCTCATTTATTTTAGATTTAAAGCCATTCTCCCTTTTACTGTCACTGTCGGACGATGTAAAAAGTTGGTTTCCTTTCTGTTTATAAGCTCCCTTTAAATACTGGAAGGCTGAAAAGAGTTATCCCTGTAGCCTTCTCTTCTCCAGACTGAACAAGACCAGCTCCCTCTGCATTTATTCATAGGAGAAATGCTCTGGCCTTCTGAGGATCCTTGAGGCCTCCTCTGAACCTGCTCCAAAAACTTCACATGTTGTTGATCACTAATTGCTGTTAGAAGGACCTCTTAGAGACTGGCTGAAGATGCTTGTTGGTTGGCTAACTGAGCTTAAATAGCTATTTATTCTGACTTACTTTCTGTCTTAAAGAACAGTCATCTGTGTTGGTGTATATATAGCACTAGATGAAGCTAATGAAGAAACTACAATATTACAAGCATCTGTGTCTCATATTCTTGCTCAACAAATGAGTTTTATCCAAATGGGACTCATCAGATTGGATTATTGCTGCATAAAATCAAGTGTTGGACAGGAAAAAAAACGACAACAACAAAAAACTCTGCCTTATTCCACCCCTCCAAAAAAAAAAAAAGGGGGAACAAAAAAAGAATTTCTCAATTGTGCATCATACTGTAGAATATTCTTAGAATAGATTATAAAGTTTGAGTTCAAATACTTAAGTAATATTTAACTGCTAAACAGCAGGTTATTTTGAGTTATTTCTGTCTTGGGGTTGTGCACAAGACATGGTATCTTAAATTCTTAGATCTGGGTCACAACAAACTTCTGAATAAGAATGATCTTCTGGAGAGCTGGCTTGGAGTTGGGCTTTGGTGATAGAGACTTGAAAAGGCTTTGAAACAAAAAAAGTATTGCTCTTCTCTATTAGTAGGAAGAGAAGAAGGAATGTCAGTACTTTATTCTTCCAGTGTTCCACATGAGGATCGCAAAGATGTTAAAAGTAACATCCTCAGCCAAGGATCAGTTTACTGTAGGCCCTAGCTTAGGGTCAACAGGCTTCTGGGGAAAGAGTTGTTTAGGGCAATAGGTAGGGTAGTGGGACTGTGTGATATAGGCAGCACTGCAGCAGCTGCAGTGTTTACTACTGGAAGTGTTTACTAGTAGTATATTTGTTTACACTAGTATAGTGATAGTGGAAATTCTGAGGCATCAGAGGCAGGTAAGAGAGTAAAACAGGTTGTCAAACAACCCTGCAATTACTGAGCTATTGAAAATTCAATGGTTAGAAACATACATATGTCGATTCAGTATCTCAGTAACAGCTTACTTCATATGTAAACTGAACATATAATAAATAGTACTTGAAAGTTGAAGAGACTGGTGTATCTTCCTTGTCCAAAATGCAGCTTTCTCAGGTTTTTGGAATCAGGTTACATTTGTTTTGTCTCCTGCTGTGTTTATACAAGGAAAGGGCATCATTACAATAGAGGGCAATGCACTGTATGCAACAGAAGCTCCATCACACTGAGAAGTGCTTGTCTGCTGATCAGGTGGGTGCAGGAGCCCCACTGTAGTACAGAGGCAGCAGCATTTACTTGGAAAGGTGCAGAGGGAGAGCTACCTTGGAGCGGATGGATACTCAGAATGAAAGGCCAAAACTGAAGTAAATTACAAAGAGTAACCCAGGCAAGCTAGGCTTCAGTATCTCATCATTCTTCTGCTGTGCAGCATTGCTACCTGTGAAGATACAGTCACCCAAAATTATTGGCCTTGGTTTTCAAAATGGATAAGTCATCCTACAGTGCTTTGGTGTGTACAGTCTAAGTGTCAAGAGACACGTTTTTCTATAACGTGATAGCTTTTCACTTACTGAGAGTCAGGAGTTTCATAGTGTGTGAAGCTGGGCACTAAAATGAAGAGTCGCACTGGAAATTATAGGTCTTCATCTGAAACCAAACTGGCAAAGCGTTACACTCAGCAAGGTTAGTATAGTTAGAGACCTAAGCACTTGTTTGCTTTTTCCAGCTGTACATTAGCCTTCTAGCAAATAACATGTTTATTCATGAGCTTTCTTTTAAATCAGGAAAACATTTAGACATTTGTTTAGGCTTAACGACAATTCCACAAGCTTAATACGCTCAGAAATTAGAAAGTCATACTGAAGCATTATGCCAATCTGAGATGTGCTGGTATGCCTTTGCTTCAAGTATGAAGGTCATGGTCACAATCTGAAAAGGGGAAAAAACTGTCTTAATAAATTTTTGAGGTTTTTTCTGGTAATTTTAAGCCAGCAAAGAAAAGTTAGGCAGTTAATCTGAGTAACAAGTACTTCTATGAAAGAGGCGGAAAACAGTTAGAAAATGCTTCCAAAATATTGATCTACAATTTAAATACAAACTCAATGTGATTTTAGTATGCTGCTCAGGGCTATACTGGCATGTGGGTTTTTTTGACAGCTCTTCAGAAAAAGCTTTTCTCAGGGGGATGAGAGTACAAAAGGCTGTATCTCCAACAGGAGAAAGGTGAGCAGCTGGAACGCATCGTTGCACTGTAACCCCTGCATCTAGAAGAAGGGTAAGCTGTAACCGAATGTCCCCATACCAAAGCAACAATCAAAAAAGCGCTATCAGTTTATGGGAAAATATCAAATTGCAGCTCCTAAAATAGCAGGTTTGTGATTCGATGAAACCTGTAATCATTTCAGACCTGAAGCCATAATAATAAGGGAAGACTGTGTCCAGATGTGCAGAGCTAGTCAAGTACTCCCACTGAAAATTTCTGTGGAAAGATTTTTATGGCCATGTGGATATTCCTATTAAGAACACTACTTTTTCTTCTTTTAAACATTAAAGAAGCAGTCTTTTCAATTAGAATAGATTTTTCTTTTCTTAGGGGCCTCTTTTCAAAGTACAAAGAAAAAAAAAAAAAAGAAAGAAAGACTTGAAAGTAGATAAAATATTTATGATGTGTTTCCTCCCAGGATTCAAAATACTGGAAATAATGACATAAATAAATAGATAAAGTAAGCATCTCTACATAGTTGCTAAGATATATATTCTTTTTACAACATAAGCTGTCCCAGCAGACTTTCAACCAATAATTTCACTGAAGATGCTTAATTTTGAAAAGTTATATGTTCAGCTGAAAATTCCTTAGTTCTGGAAGTTCTCTTTTCTCTCTAAGAATATTAGAACTTTTATTAATATTTCAAATTTCATACCAGAAGTGTTGAAGGTTTCAGACGGTTTGGCAGAAAAACATGACTGGTAGACAAGAAGCTGAACATGAGCCAGCACTTGCAGTCCAGAAGGCCAACTGTGTTCTGGGCTGCATTGGAAGAGGGGTGGCCAGGAGGGAGAGGGAAGTGATTGTCCCCCTCTACTCAGCTCTTGTGAGAACCCATCTGCAGGACTGCATCCACGTCTGGGGCTCCCAGTACAGGAAAGACACAGAGCTTTTGGAACGAGTCCTGAGGAGGGCCATTAAGATGATCAGAGGGCTGGAGCACCTCTCCTGTGAGGAAAGGTTGAGGGAACTGGGCTTGTCTAGCTTGTCTAGCTTGAACAAGAGTAGGCTCTGGGGAGACTTCATTGTGGCCTTCCTGTATTTGAAACAGATACAAACTGGAGAGAGAACAGCTGTTTACATAGGTTGATAGTGATAAGACAAGGGGGAATGGTTTTAAACTGAGAAAGGGAAGGTTTAGGTTAGATATTAGGAGGAAGTTTTTCACACAGAGGGTGGTGACACACTGGAACAGGTTGCCCAAGGAGGTTTTGGATGCCCCATCCCTGGAGGCATTCAAGGCCAGGCTGGATGTGGCTCTGGGCAGCCTGGGCTGGTGGTTGGCAACCCCTGTATGCAGGGTGTTGAAATTAGATGATCTTTGTAGTCCTTTTCAATCCAGGCCATTGTATGATCATGTTCATCTCACAGAACCAGAACAGACTGACTTTGAACGTAAATCTGTTAGATTTGTTTTTATTCCATAGTGAGCTGTGTTATAATTCAGCAAAGGATGCTTTACAGTTCTATGAAGAAGTTCCCCCAGTTTCTATTTAAGTCAAACTGAATATACAAAAAGGGGCATATGTTTTAGTGATTTTCTACTAGGGAATGCTTTTCCTAAGTATTGCTTTAATGCTAGAGATTAAATATCCAGTATGTAGATGTGTGGGTTGCAAACCCAAAACCAAAACATGCAAAATGCTTAAGAAAAGGGTAATTCCTATGATCTCTCATTATAACTTTGGTCAGATTTATATTCTTTTCCTGTTTTTTTTTCATTCAGTGTTTTTTTAACTATCCATAATAGGAGTGTTCTTTCTTCTAGCATACATTTTCTACCTCGTACACAAGAACTGTTTTATGAAAAATCACTGACAAATATACAGGACTGAAGGAAAATTAATGAAATGGATGTGGAGGCTTAGTGTCTAAAGTGATAAGATACGTTTCATCTGGGAACAAGGAAGCTTCTAGATTCAAAGATCTGAATTTGTAAAGTAATAAAGGCATGGTATATGAATTAATGTAATTTTCCAGAAATATCACAAAAATGAAGTAGCATAAGTTAATGGTAATACCGCTAACCAAAGCAGAAAAGGAGAGATGATAGATGAATTTATAGTCACTGTTGACTGTCTTTTTTTCAACTACTGAAAAGTCCAGATATAGAATGAAAAACTAGAAAGAATGTATTTAATTATTAGTTCACAGCCATTGCATGACACCTACAGGTGAGTTAATTAATATCAATATGTTACTTTATTATGATGGACTAACTACCTCAAATCTTTAAAAAACAATTGTACAACAAAATTGTGTACCTGACCTTGGTACAATTATTTTTTCACTCTTACTTAGAATACCAATTATTATAGTTCATATCCTCCAAACAGCAGTAATTTAAATAAATCAGAAAAAATTATCTCTTGATTTCTTGATATTGAATTAATATTTTCCTGTGTTCTCCTAAAACACAATTAAAACAACAATCTATTAATGAAAAAGAATATAGAAACAATTAGAAGACATGATAACATTTTGTAATAGAGAGCAGTTCTCACACAAGTTACTTTTCTTAGCTATCTCAGTAAACTAAAAATTAAACTTAGCAATATGGCTTTTTTTTTTTCATTTGAAGAAAAGAGCGAAAATTGCTCATTAAGTAATGAAAGAATACAAAGGGAAAGATCTCAGTGAAGAATATCTGGGAGTATCATTTAAGGTCTAACTGGAAGAAAAAAAAAGATTTATTTTTATATTAGGTTGATGCATGAAGTGACAATTTGTGTGTAACAAAGATGATGACTGTTGAGATTTTTCTAATGAACTGTAAATTTGTACCACAGTTGCCATGCCATAATGATCACATTGACAGGCAGGAAGTTGGCAGGAAGGGGAAGAGTATGTAATGAACAAAAGCATAGTTTTGGCACTGTGAAGACTCTAAAACTGTCTCAAAAGGCAAGAAAAAACAGAAAATACAGGCATTCCCGGAAGTGGAATCACATTCTAATTTGTGTACTGAAATGCAACATAGCTTTTGGAAGAACACTGACAACTGTTTTATGTTGTGTACTTAAAGATGGTAAATATCCAGACAGTGAATTCTAAGTAAATCAAGCATTATGCTAATATACAGAATCATATATAGATATGATATGAATATTCTTACAGTTATTATTTAGATATTATTGTTATTATTGTTGTTGTTGTTACTATTATTATTATTTAAGTAACATTTCATAAGGAATCGAACATTCCCAATTACTTTACTTACACACTGCCTGCAGCTTTTGTTTTTCAGAATTACGTTCTTCCCCAGAAAGTGAAAAAGAAAACATAGTATACTACAGTACCACCTTGTGTTGAGATGAAAAGGGTGCAGCCTGCATTTCACTGTGGAACAGCATGACTGCCCAACAGTCATCCGTTGTGGCAAGGAGAAATAAGCTTTATAGTCATTTTTAGAAGCAGGGATTTTTTTAATTATTTCTATTCTAATAAATTACTGAAGGTTTTCATGAGACATGTGTAGAAGTTTATTAGTGATGCTGGCAACTTGCATAACTTGAAACCCATTTTCCACACTTAGCTAGGTACTGGCCATAAATATTGTGATCCTTAGAAAGACTGAAAACTTTATAGATAGAATATGATACAACAGGATAGAAAGGCTGGACAAATAAACAAAATGCAATACGGAATCTCCAAAGAAGCAATTGCTTCTATAAGTATCTGCTGAACATTGGTATATAGGTATAAAGAACTACACCCCATGTGGTCACTTTTGGGGGTTTGAGATGGTTGAGATTTCCTCTTCTGCAGAGAATTCTACTACTTCTCCAAGTCACTCCCTGAGAGAAGAGACAAAACTGGGAGTATGTGTGTATTCCTTATATGTGGATTTTGTGCACTCTTGATACCAGTCCCATCAGCAAACAAAATAATATGAGTTCTGGGAAAAAAATAAACAAATAAATCAAGGCTAAAAGTAGCTGTTGAAATGTTCTTTTTGAACCTACATGAATCACATTATGTTCGTAAATATTTAGCAGATTTTTTTCTACTTTTTTTTTCAAACTTTATTCAAGTGTTTTCACTGAATTCAGTCTTAGGTTAATTTATTTCCAATCACATGTGTTCTTAGATATTCAAATTGAGATATTTTAAGTCTAATTTTTATAGGCTGGCTGTCCAGAAGTTTTTGTTTTTTTATGGGGGGGGGAAGTAAAAATTAAAGATATTTAATGGTTGCCCTCACACTGCAGAAACTCAGAGTACCAGAGATACTTCTGAAATCATATTCTCATTTTTACACAGCTGGTGTGCCCATCTGTGAGATATGGCATGTCCAGACAGCTATGAGGAGGACGCAGTCTGTGAGCAACCTAGGAGCTCTCACATCAGGACGTGTAAGGTAGTGTGACCAAACAAGGGAATACACAGATCATCAAAGAAAAGTGTAGCAAAAACAAGGTTTTTGTTGGATTTTGTGTTTGTTGCCTTCTCAACATCTGGTTCCCTGCTCTGTGGCCCATACACTGGCTCTCCACAACTTGGGGATCTTGAGATCATGCTGTACACGCTGCCTGAATGCAGAGCATGAATGATGCCCTCAGGAACCATGCAAAGGGGTGCAAGGCAGCTTATGGGCCCAGCATTTGCCAGGTCTGATTACAAGCTCAGAATATCAAATTTCAGGGCTTTTTTTTCCTCAGTTTGTGGAGAAATCTAAACAAGAATCAAGAAAGTTGCATTTCTTCCATCCATGAAAAATAAAAATCACAGAATCACAGAATTGTAGGGGTTGGAAGGGACCTCTAGAAATCATTATCTAGTCTAGCCCCCCCTGCAAAGCAGGCACCCTAGACCATGTTGCACAGGTAGGCACCCAGGCAGGTCTTGAATATCTCCAGAGAAGGAGACTCCACCACCTCCCTGGGCAGCCTGTTCCAGTGCTCCGTCACCTCACTGTGAAGAAGTTCTTGCTCATATTTGTGTGGCACTCCCCACGCTTTAGTTTGTGGCCATTTCCCCTCATTGTCACACAACACTGAAAAGATTCTGGCCTTGTTCCTTTGCCTCCCACACCTTAGATATATATAGACATTGAGTCTATAAACTCTGACTTCTTTTCTCAAGGCTGAACAGACCCAGGTTGCTCAGCCTTTTCTCATAAGAGAGGTGCTCCAGGCCCTTTATCATCTTTGTGGCCCTCCGCTGGACTCTTTCCAGGAGAAATCATTTTTGTTTTTGTTTTTCCATCTGTGAAAACTCTGCATTTATAGATGTGTATTGCCATTAAAGCATTGTGCTCCTCTTTTCCTCTGAAGACAAGATTTCCTGCATAAATTACATCTCCTCTTGGACAGTGTCTTCTCTCTATGTAGTGAGCTGTTTTTTTCTGTAAAAGTTTCTGGTCACAAACAGAGCTAAGCAGATACAAGCAGCCCTGGGAGCCTGGCTCTCCAGAAAGATTAAATACATAAGGAAACCGCAGAAGAACTCTCATGAGAGAAGTCAGATTATTGATTCTAGCTGAATCACATTAACTGAATCAAACTATTTTGAGATTTAATCATGTGCTTGTTTCATAAAATCAATGAATCAATAAGGTTGGAAAAGACCTGTAAGATCATTCAGTCCAACTGTCTACCTAACACCAATATTGCTCACTGAAGCATGTTCCTTAGTACTGTTATCTACAGGTTTCTTGGTTTCTTGAAAATCTACAGAGGCAGTGACTTAACAGTCTCCATGGACAGCCTGTTCCAGTGCCTGACCACTCTTTCAGGGAAGAAATTGTTTGTAATATCCAACCTGAAAGTCCCTGCACAACAGGAGGCTATTTCCTCTCATCCTATTGCTGTTACTTGGAAAAAGAGGCCAACTACCAACTCATCATAACCTCCTTTCAGGTAGTTGTATATGTCAATAAGGTCTCCCCTGAGCCTCCTCTTCTCTAGACTAATCCCTGTTCCCTCAGTTACTCCACATACAGCATGTACTCCAGTCCTCTCAGCACCTTCAATGAACACTGAAAACTTTCAAGGAGAAAAATCAAACACCTTACTAAAGTTTAGAATTTTTTTTTGGTCAAAATATATTTTTCTACTATAACATGCCATTTAGCCTCTACTAACACTTTCAGTAGAATGATTTTGCTATCTGGATATAATATCTTCTGTTATATTATTCTTTGTGTTCAAAATCAGTATTCATATCTGTGCTTGTCTTATATGATTGTTATTGTTACTGATTAAGTACGTTATGCAGTTTTACAGTGTTACATATATTATTTTTTTAACTGCCTGTTCTGATTTCTCATACAATCTTTTCATCCTCTTTTCTAAGATAGAAACAGACAAAATCTTCACATCTGAGTTCCAGCATGATCATAAAAAAATGTTATGAGAGGTCTACACAGAGAAACAAAAACCTCTTCAAAGTTGACTGTCTCTGAAATACACACCTACATCTACTGCAGGGAGTAGCAGAAAAGCTTCAGGAGCTAATTTAAAGTTTCACTATAGCTGGACTGTATGTTCCTGTTCTATGTTACATAGCTTTGCAAGAACAATAACCCTGATCAAGCTAAAATACTTAATTTCTCTAAAAGCAGCAAAATTTATATAGCATTAGAATAAAGGCCTAGGCAGCCTAGGGACATCAGAACAGTAAAGGATTTTGCACACGCTGAACAGCAAGAATATCTGCATTAACTAAACTTTCTTCAGATAGATGTAGAGGCCCAGAGATTTCCTCTAGACCTAAAAGCATTTGAGTCAGCGATTTAAGATGCCTTAAATGGTGCCAGCTGATGCAGTGGTCAGCTGCTAAATTCCTTTTACACACCCCCTACTAGGCGCTGCTGTTAAGGAAGATATGTAAGAGCTGTGGATAATAATGGGGTTTGTAAGGCAGTGCCTTAACTGCAGCTATTTCACAAGAAGTCATATGTCACAATCAGCAGCTAGGATACGTACTTTAGGATATTATGTAAAACTGAAAGATGTAATTTAAAATTAGATGTAGAATGTATGAGTTGTGTGCCTCAAAGGGATATTTCTTCTGTTCAGTTTTCATTTTATTATTTTAGAGTGTTTGCTGTGTTTCATTTCATTTTTAATTAGAGCTGTGCCCTTCATGCAAATAGTCTGAGAATAGCAGAGAGTGATCCAGAATAATAGAGAATTTAGTTCTGTTCTGAAAATAAATGAAACAAAACTCCATCTGATCATAGTGGGTATGCAGGAATAGCTTCCATTATCTGGCAAGCCATATTATTTATTCCATTATTAAAGTTGAGATCTTTACATAATATACCTGAAAAGATTTTCTTGCCAAATTGATCTCAAAAGTAAGCACCTCTTGGTGCTTCCTCTACTCAGCTCTTGTGAGGCCCCATCTGCAGTACTGCGTCCAGGTCTGGGGCCCCCAGCACAATAAAGACACAGAGCTCTTGAAACGGGTCCAGGGGAGGGCCACTAAGATGATCAGAGGGATGGAGCACCTCTCCTATGAGGAAAGGTTGAGGGAACTGGGCTTGTCTAGCTTGGACAAGAGTAAGCTCTGGGGAGACTTCATTGTGGCCTTCCAGTACTTCAAGGAAGTATATAAACAGAAGGGGGAACAGCTGTTTACATGGATTGATAGTGATAGGATAAGGGAGAGTGGTTTTAAACTGAGACAGGGGAGGTTTAGGTTAGATATTAGGAGGAAGTTTTTCACACAGAGGGTGGTGACACACTGGAACAGGTTGCCCAAGGAGGTTTTGGATGCCCCATCCCTGGAGGCATTCAAGGCCAGGTTGGATGTGGCTCTGGGCAGCCTGGTCTGGTGGTTGGCGACCCCTGTATGCAGGGTGTTGAAATTAGATGATCTTTGTAGTCCTTTTCAACCCAGGCCATTCTGTGATTTTAGGATTCAATCTGGAGAATAGAAGGCTATGAGATGACTTAATAGCAGGCTTTCAGTATCTAAAGGGGAGCTGCATGAAATAAGGGAACAGACTGTTTAGCAGGGTTTGTGGTGATTGAACAAGGTGAAATATCTTCAAGCCCAAAAAGGGTACATTTAGATAGCAGATAGGAAAAAAGTCTTCTACACAGAGAGTGGTGAGACACTGGAACAGGTTGTCCAGAGTTGTGGTTGATTTGCCTCATCCCTGGGGACTTTCAAGGCCAGTGTGGATCAGTCCCTGGGCAGCCTGATCTAGCTGTGTGTGCCCCTGTTCACTGCAGGAGAGATGGACTAGATGCCCTTTGAAGGTCCTTCCAATTCTAAGTACTCTATGATTCTGTGATTCTATGATTCTATGATTCTATGATTCTGTGATCCAGATCAGTGAGGTTTAGGCCTCTGTGACCTTTCTTCCTTCACTTTTTGTACGTAGAAATTCTATAACAGTATTGAGCTTTAATATACTGCTGGACAAGAAAAGCTCTATTTTTCTGATGTTATCAGCCATGAAAAAAATGAAGAATCAAAAGTCAGTGCACAGAAATATAGTTCAGCTTATTAGAGGAAGAAAATGACTACGATTTAAAACATTCAGGAAAATCTGATCCACAAGGAGAAGTGCATTTGGTAGGTAATGAAGCCTGAATACACAAAAACTTGGGAACCTTGAGAATGAAAAACAAAAAGCAAAGTATTTTTTCTTTTATAATTCAGCCAAAGATTAGACAAAACATTATGTTATAGACATGTTCTCAGATATCATAAATTGAATGAATGCTAATTCACTGTCATTTGTCCTTCATAGTGCAGTGTATCCCAAACAAATGCTGTTAAAAATTCTGTTAGGTCTCTGATAATAAGGAAAACAAGGATTTTGCTGATAACTTTTCCTGTGAAGGCTGGATAGACCACATACACTTTCAAAAAAGGAAGTGAACAGTGAAGGACAAAGAGCGTTTTTGACTCTCTCCAGTACAGTACATACTCTTTAGCAGAACTGTAAAGACAGAGAGGCTGAAACCATGGTAAGCTCTATTCATTTTCTGTTTATTATATGAATGCATAATATTTAGTATTAAAACTATATACGGGATGCAACTGTAAAACTTTAAACATATTTCTTATAATTTTCAATTCAGTTTCTTGCAGCTCACTTCCTGCTTTTGAGGGAATGAAGAAACTTTAGTTTTTTCTGTTTCTTCACCATATGAACCAGTTTGTGTGTGTGTCTTACAGATTCTGAAATTCAAAAGTAAGGAAGAGACAATTGTTTCTTTCAAGACTAAGCTGAAAATTAAGTTTGTAGATCGAGAGGAATTCTGTAGACAGGTGTCAATATGATACCAAGCCAGAAATGAGAGTAAAGCTCTTTAACAATTTTTCCAGGAAGACATTGTACTTTCCTCATTAAGAAGAACTTTGAAGCTAAAAACAAACAAGATTTGTGCTTCTAGGTGTAAATTTGCAGTACAGACATATTTCTTTTAACTAATATCTGTTCTTTTTTCATAAAAAGATTATTTAAAATTCAAAAATGTACATACTTGCAGATGTTTTTCTAAGTATTTATTAGCAAATTGAATCAACAATTTCAAGTCAAATGGTTTTAAAGATGTTAAAAGTTGTATAGTCTGAATGGCTTTTTACACCACCTTTTCCTCAGGAAATATTTTAGAACTCTTGGAGTATCTTGTATACTTTTGCCGTGGTAAATATGTTCATGCAAAGCTATCTCTAAAGAGCTTTTCTTTATTTGAATCTGCTTATCTGTTTTAAGAGGAAAAAGGCAGTTTATAAAACCTAGAGAGGATCCCAAGCCATAGAATTTAGTATCTTCATGGCCAAAACGGTCTAATGTCCATCACAAGTAGGACAAGAAGAATGACAGTGTGAAACAGGATTGAATGCAGAACACAGTTTACATTTAACAGTGTTTCGCAAAGCTTGGAGGGTTTGGGCAGAGGCTGTCTCTGTTTTACACAAAGATTGAGTTCTTCCTGAATCTGAAGAAATGGCCTCAAAAGTGTTTCAGTAATAGTTTGGATATTTGAAATATAAAATAGACATTTCTTATTTCTTTATTTCTGCTGTAATGAATCCCAGTGTGTAGGAACAAGTGAGAAGAAAAAAAAAAAAAAATCGAACAAACAAAAACCATTGTGCTTGTATGTGCAAAAAAGTCAACTCACATTACTTGATTTACTCACATATATATGATTGGGATTCAAAAAAGCACAACAGCTCTAACAAATTAGCATCTTACTGTGCTTTTGCATGCTGAGTTCCTGTTGTTGCAGAGATTCTTTAACTCAAGCTTCCCATTCAGCATTCTCATGTACACATGGAGCCTTTGTGTCTGCAGAACTCTACATTGCAATTTGCAAGGCAAATTATAATACAGTTATTCTATTGGCACAACTCAAATGTATAGCTGCTTTTGTAAAAAGCTTGTTTAGGAGGAGCATGTAAATATGTAAATACATTGAACACAAGGTTTCTGCTGTTGCCAAATGCAGTTTGAAGTTAAGCAACAATAACAGTTCTACATTTTCTTCAAATTCTTTTTAAGTTTCAGATTAGTTTATCTGGATCGAAATATGACTGGCAGTTCAAAGAAATGCAAACTGTGTATTTATATTCTTATTAGATTTCCCCAGCAGTATTATATACTCTATAGGAAAAGGAGTGTTTTTATCTCTGCATCACAGGCAACCCAGAAGCATCACTAAGGAAGCAAATAACAATATTTGATGCTGCGGGGGTGGAAATCTGTATTATAGCAACACAGTTTAGCTGAAAAGAAAAAAGAAGTAGTTTTAAAAAAAAAAAAGTGGAGAGCAAAATAATTGAAAAGTTTAGAGTGAGGGATAATGAGGGAAAGTGCATTTTCTGACAGTTTTACACAAGGCAGAGATCGAATTGGTTGAGATAACAAATTTATCCCTACAAAAATGTCAATGAACTGAGACTGGCATAATCTGGCTGAGGCCCACTCTGCTTTAAATGCAGAAGGGAAGATGTGGAAGGAGCAGATCTAGGTCCCAAGATCAAATGAGGGCCAAGAAAGGGTTCAGTATTTTATTTCTGTCTGTCATAGCAGAACCAAGTCGAAACCAAAAGCTACAGACATAATAAAGTTATGAAAAAATACTAAAACTACACCAACAGCCACTGGTAGTTGTTGCCTCATGTGAAATAGCAACTGATGAATGCAAAGGAAAACATTGCATTTTCCCTTGACTTAAGGCCAAGACTAGCTGTGTTGATTTCTAAGCTGGAAAAATAACACTCAACACAACCCTGCCTTCCTGTAGTGCTACTGGTAATTTGTAGGTTATGAAGTAAAAGAACTTTTGAGATATGAGATAAACGCAGATAGGACTAAGAATACTGGTTAATCTATTTGGATTTACTGATTGTTAGAATAGAATTTCTGTTAAAAATCGTCCAGAGAAGTGGAAGATTGCTGGCATCTTCTTAATCATGATATCCAGGCAGAGCTAGGACTCCAGTTAAAGAGTGAGTTGCTGTGTAGCAAGGAGGGCCCACTGAAGTTCATTGAACTGAAATCTCTGATCCCTTTTAGAATTTCAGAACAAGATCCAAAATACAAACACAAACATCAACCCATATTTTCTGGGTACCTCAATTTGGGAGGCATTCGCATTGCATCAGGAACATTACTAAATTCTCCTTTACTTCCTAATAGATTCTGTCATTCAGTTCATATGAGCTTTGATAAAAAAAATCTCCATACAGTTAATTTCTGGAAAACAGCTGTACTATAATTTACCTTGAAATAACTCATGGTTCTGTGTCATATTTCTATTGCATGTACTTTGGAAAGAATTTCATCTGCTCCCAGAATAGTTAAAATATTTTAACCCTTTGAGACCAAATTTCTGTCACACAAAACAAACGGCCAGTTAGTGATGGCAGGAAAAAAAAAAGAAAAAAAGAAAAGAAAAAAAAAAGCCCCTTCCTATTTATAAGTGGCTACACTAGACATTATTCAGCAATTCAGGGTCCCAGCACTGAAATCCAGCACTCCTAAGCACTCCTAAGAACTATATGCTGGAAGTTTGTTTGGCGCACAACATTATCTCATACTAACTCACTGGCAGTAATGACCTGGAAAAATAGGAAGGGACAAATGGTAGATGAGTTGCCTGGGCAACTCCAGCGATAAGAAAGAAGTCACTCTTCTTCCCTGGGGATCTGTATCTTGGCTATGGAGAAAAAACATTGATGAGGAGTAATATATTGAGATATATATATCATGTGAGGCACCACAGCAGAAGTAAGTTTTGAGAAAGCAAAGAAAACAGTCCAAGTCCCTCTGAAAGCAACTTCTAAAACAAAGTAAATTCAAGGTACCTGCACAAGAAATCCATTTTAGGAATAAAACAGCAAGATGAACATTATCAGATCCCAAAGGATTTGATCAACAAAACTGCTAAGTATCCACCAAGTAGCAAAAATTAAACTTGGGGGAGTTTTGGAGAATGAGCATTCTTATTTACAGTCTGATTGTAAATCCTTTAAATCAAGTGACACAGATGAAGAACAATTTCACATGGATTTTTGAACAACAACAAATCTTTGAGTAAGTTAAACAGGATGCTCATGCATCAGTCCTTGGGCCACTCGAGGCATGACAAAATATAAAAAAACATGCTCTGTGCTGCAGCCAAGGAGAATGGCCCCATGTAGAGCCTGTAGAGCCTGTAGAGCCATGTAGAGTCTGTGGCAGAGAGCCCCAGGGGAGACTCAACATCAACTTCTTGAGTTTTGGAGTCAGGGAAACAGAGGATCTGAAGCCCTGTGTACTCCAACTGAAAAAGAAATATTGGCAGCAAATGAAGGAGTTTGAGCTGCTTTGGAAGTGGATGGTACTGAAACACAGCTCCTCTTGACACCTTGACTGCCCATGCTGGGCTGGACATTCAAAGCGAGGGTCCCCTCTGCATATCATGCAACTGATGATTAGAGACTTCTGTCTCTAATTCTTTCGTTACTCTAACACTAGATTACCACTGGTATTCATGACATGAGCTTTCTGTCAAATTTCTTTTGGTCAGCCTACAAGAGCAACTGTGGCGGATCATCTTTGTGTAGCAGCCCTCAAGAATAAATAATAAAAATATGGAAGTACCTTAGCCTAACACTAATGCTTTTCTCCTTCCTGCTACTCTTCTCCTCTCTACAGTCAGTAGTTAATCTACCCTCCACAGTAAGTATATCCCGTGCAATCAATGAGCAATCAAACAGCCCATCATTAATGGATGCCAAGCTGACTTACCTTTTGATCTAGCCACAGCTTGACAAAAAATGGCAATGTAAACAATGAAAAAATGGAAAATATTATTATGTGCCTGCAATCTATCTGATGTGCAGCAATATATCTTGCGTGCAGCAGTGTACCTGGCATCCCGGAAAGCAAGGCTTGCAGCTGGCATAACTCAGAACCAAGAAGTCTCTTCCCTCCTCTTCCGCACTTTGTTTGCCCTATCACTAGTACTTCAGTACACGGAGCAGAAAGTCTCCTGTTTATCATGGATGGTAGCCACTGTGAGGAGACAGCAAAAGTAAAATAGACTCTGACAAATTAGGTTTCCACTTCTCATTTTCTCATTGCACATGAGCCAGCAGTGTGCCCTTGTGGCCAAGAGAGCCAACGGCATCCTGGGGTGCATTAAAAAGAACGTGGCCAGCAGGTCGAGGGAGGTGATCCTCCCCCTCTACTCTGCCCTGGTAAGACCTCATCTGGAGTACTATGTCCAGTTCTGGGCTCCCCAGTACAAAAAAAGACAGGGATCTCTTGGAAAGAGTCCAGCGGAGGGCCACAAAGATGGTGAAGGGCCTGGAGCATCTCTGCTATGAGGAAAGGCTGAGTGAACTGGGTCTGTTCAGCCTTGAGAAAAGAAGACTGAGAGGGGACCTGATCCAGGTCTATAAATATCTGAGGTGTGGGGGGCAGAGGGGCAAGGCCAGACTCTTTTCAGCTGTATGTGGAGACAGGACAAGGGGAAACGGCTGGAAACTGCAGCATAGGAAGTTCTGCACAAATGTGCGCAAGAACTTCTTTACAGTGAGGTGACGGAGCACTGGAACAGGCTGCCCAGGGAGGTGGTGGAGTCTCCTTCTCTGGAGATGTTCCAGACCTGCCTGGATGCCGATCTGTGCGACCTGCTGTAGGGAACCTGCTTTGGCAGGGGGGTTGGACTCGATGATCTCTGGAGCTCCCTTCCAACCCCTACAATTCTGTGATTCTGTGAATTCTGTGATTTTCCTCATTCTTGAGGAAATGGCTGCAATTTGTGCCAGAGGAGGTTTAGGTTGGACATAAGGAAGAACTTTTTCTCTCAGAGTGGTCAGGCGCTTGAATGTCTGCCCAGGAAGGTGGTGGAGTTGCTGTCCCTGGCAGTGTTCAAGAGGCATCTGGATGAGGAGCTACGAGATATGGTTTAGTAGCTTGTAGTAGCAATGGTAATGGGTGAATAGCTGGACTAGATGATCTTTCCAACCTTGTGATTCTATGATTCTGTGATTTGCACATATCCTGTAGCCAGTAGACTCAAGTGCATGCAAATAATAGACACAGTAAGTTACTAAATTAATAAGATTAAATTGGAAGTAGAAATGGAAATGAGGGGCATGGAAAACAAGCTGCAAAAAAAGCAGAAAATCCAATCAGACTTTTTTTCCACTGAGAGAAGTCAAATACTGGGACAGATCTACATGACAGCAGCATACATCTTTGCAGGTAGTCAAAATTCAGTGAAGGAATGCTTTTAGCAATTTGGTCAACATTGTTCCTGTTCGGAGAAGAAAGTTGGACAAGATGACCCTCTCTACCTAAATTAATTATGAAGCTATGATTTGCAATGAAAGTGGTTCCTCCATTAGAGGTCACTGTTGTGCAACACCCGGCGTGACACCACGGGAAAAAAAAATACGAAAAATAACTGCAGAGAGAAAGTGATGTGTGAAGTAGTGTTCCCTGCCATCTGACAGCTGAAAAGTAACATATGTCTTGCCACAGAGCAGGTGTACAATGGAAGAGGGGAAATGCAACCCAACACATCTCCCAAGTTTCTTAGTTAGCAAGTGCCAGCTACAGATTAAAAGGGACAGTGCAAGAATAGCAGAGAGGAGAGTCTCGGGGAAAAACAAACATACAAACAAACATAAACAAAAACAAACAGAAGAGTAGGACCAGAAGCAAGAATTCTTTTCTTTTTCTTTTTTTTTTTTTTTTTTTTAATAAAATGTGGATATATCAACTGGCACTCTTATACAGACAGAATACATACTCTTTACAAAGCTGAAAGCCAAAAGGACTTCAGCGAATGGAAATACATCTCAGTTCTTCTCTGTGTTTTATCAAAGGAGCAGAGGAAGACACTCTTACTGAACCTAATTTTCCTTTTTTTTTTTTCTGTGGTGGGTGGAGGGGGGCTTATATCAATCACTTGGAAGCCAGCCAACCTTGAAACCAACCTGCTGCCATCTACAAGGATCAAAGTTCATTGGTAATCAAAAAAAGCTTTTTGTAAGCCCAAAGGACTTGGCCATAGAAAGGATGTTAGTATTATGTAAATCTTAGGCAGAAGTTCATACCCAGATTTTTGTTGCAGCTTTGTTTTTAAAACCATTTAGATTAAACTGGGTTTTCATTTTTAATTATGACCGTCTTTGATTTGAATTCCTGTGCAAACATTCCTGAAGTAAGTTTATGTTTTGAAATGTTGATTATGGGATTGTTATTTGGGCTGTGTCACATAGATGTCAAGAACTGTACTAGACTAAGAAATAATATAAATGATTGTTCTTATTTTTAATTAAACTTCAACATTTTGAATTTAACATTTTTCCAAATGCCTAATTTCATTTCTGGCAATCTTATAAAGTGTGTTGGTCACACTACTTCACACTTACAAAAAAAAAAAAAAAAAAAAAAAGAGGTTTGACTAGTATTTTGAAAAGTATCAAAACCATAACAGGCTTATTTGGCAGACATTGTGATAGAGCATTGGCTTGACAGAATGAAGGAGAACAAGGGTTCTGCCCATATGTGCCATAGAAAATATTTTCAGTATGTATTTTATTTGTTCCTCTCTAACCAGCACAATTGTCTTGAAGTTGTGTTTTTGAAGAGTGTTATTCAACCCTCCTTCACCTCCACTGCAGCACCAGCTTAAGGAACTTCTCATACAGTCACTCCTCTCATAATGTTGTTCTAATCCTGTGTCTCTTTGCACTGTTGGTACAAACATGCTGTTATGTAACCTCAAGCAGTAAAATAATCTAGACTGAAAAGCAGCTCTTTTCCCATGCCTCACTCTTTCTTCTTCTTTTCTTGAATATCTTCAATCTGCATCTTGTCAAAGATACATGATATAGAACAGTATTTAGCAGCAAACTTGAAGGGATATGGGTGAGGAACTGTTTTTTATATTGAAACTTCACCTTTATGAACTGTAACAAAAAATTGTGGAGGTCAATATACAGCATCATAGCTTTTTAAGAGCTTACAAGTGTAATTGTGTGGTATCCCATGCCATACATCAACACTGAGAAACTCTTATTTCCTCAGAAGGAACTACTAGCCAAAGTGACTACACAGCACAACAGCACAAGTTCAGTTTTTCTATTGTGAATTTTCCACTAATGCTGTGAAAATGCTTACTTACAGGAGAATTTGCACAAACTAAGCACAGCATGAGTGGCAAACAAATGATTACTTAGAAGTAGAATGCTGCAAGAAATCATGCAAGGCTACTTGCTGACATTTAAAACTGTTTTTGCCCAGTGGCAGTGACCTCACAGTTCTGTCATACATGCTCCCTGCCATGAACCCAAACACTGATCCTGGATTGTCGTCTTCCTACGTCACAGTGTACACAAACAGGGATCCTAGTCTATTGTCTGCTTTCTTATAAAACATATTCAACTCTGCAAAAAAGAATCTGAACTGTATGTCATGGATTGAATCTTTGCCATGTGACAGGCCTACCCCCCTTTTTCCCACCCTCCCCCCTGTGGGAAACCAGAAGAGAAGTAAGGAGTTGTTGCTCAATTGAGATAGAAAGAAAACTGCTGTACTAAAAATGATGAAGGAATGTGGAACAGTGCAATATAAAAGGAATAAAGAGGAATAAATCAAACAAATGGGAATGAGAACAACTCCTAACAGTGCTGCTTGGTGATACAGAGAAGAAAAGGAATGTCCTTACATCTGGAAGGACTGCAGCATTTTGGGAACTGTAGTTCTTCTTTAGCAACTGTCCCAGTTCCATCATGATATCATAATACCTATAGAAAACCATGATGCTGTATCCTGTTTCTGGTCATATTTCACTGTGCTTCGACCTTGATCCTGCACTCTCAGCCATCACTCAGTCTGACTGCACTAACTGAGCTCAGACAACAGGCTGAGAAACAGATATCTGAAAGTCCAACTGCAGAGTCCAGAAAGTTACAGCTAGTCAGCTGATGAGTAATAGCTACGTATTTGAAGGCACTGTTCAGCCATGTAATAAGTTCACTAATAATTACTTGTATGGAGGCACATTATTCTGCAGTTTAGATGTGGAAGAGGTAGCTTCTGAACAGAAATAACTACAGGCAAAGCTGAGTCACTTCTGTATCTCATTTCAAAGTAGTTAATGTAGTGCTAACAGTATATGTCTGTTTTTACCAATTGCCTTGTATGTGTTCACATAGTTTATAAACTCGAGAGCACAGAATCTATGACATCATTAAGTGCTACTGAAGGGCAAAATCTATAGAGTCACAGAATCATAGAATCATCAAACTTGGAAAAGACCTCCTAGATCATCTAGTCTAACCATCCACCTATCACCAATATTTTCCTTGTAAAAGTACTTAGCACTTGTCCATTTCCAACATTCATGAGTCAGCTGGAAATAATAATATCAGCATTATTTTTCAAGAAGCTTCGCAACGCAAAGGACAAGAAATTGAAAGGATTTCCCAAGAGACAGACAAAAATATCTGATGCTCAATCTGTGGTACTTGAAGTAGTAAAATTAGTTCCACCTAAAATTAGTTCCTGCTGAGTGCATTTCTCAACCACTGTGAAGTTTGTTATTAAAAGAGTAAGAGCGTCACTGAAATTTTTGAAATACTCCCCACATCAAAGTACTGTATTAGTGAAAAAAGAAGAGTGTTATAGGTATCAGAGATGGGTGTTACATGGTATCTCCCTCAGGTGAACATAGTGTTCAGTGAGCTCTACAGCATAGTTCTTGTTGGAGTTCTTGTTTCTGTGGGTTACTCCTGCCATGTAAGCAGAAGTAAAGGAGCTTAAAACTGGAAGTAATAGGTTTTACCTTCTGTATCCAGGTCAACAGTGAATCAACAGGATTTCAATCTATTTCTTGAAACCTGTTAATGATACACCAACCAGAAGAAAAAAAAAGAACAAAAAAAAAACCCAACACATTTTAGCCATGTGACTGCCATGAAAAGGTGATTTGACAAAATAGGCCAAGGTTTCATTGCAACATAAATAACACTCCTATTATATAATTCAGATTAAACTGCAAAGCACCGAGTTTTTTAACTTGTCCTTTCTCACATCATGTTTTAGAATACAACAGTTGTAAAATAGCATATATTAAACGGTTAGCATCCAAGACTGTGAGAAGAGACTCTGAAATTGTTAATGGTTGCAGTTAGCACAGCGTCTTGCACCTGGGAAAGAATGACCGCAAGTATCAGTACAGACTGGGACATGACCTGCTGGAGAGGAGCTCTGCAGAGAAGGACCTGGGTGTCCTGGTAGACAGCAGGTTGGCAATGAGCCAGTAGTGTGCCCTGGCATCTGAGAAGGCCAATGGTATCCTGGGGTGCATTATTAAGGAGTGTGGACAGCAGATCAAGGGAGGGGATCCACCTCCCTCTACTCTGCCCTGCTCAGTCCTAATCTGAAGTACTGTAACCAGTTCTGGGCTCCCAGTACAAAAAAGACAGGAATCTCCTGAAAAGAGTCCAGAGGAGGGACACAAAGATGATAGAGGGCCTGGAGTATCTCCTCTGTGAGGAAAGGCTGTGAGGAAAGGCTGACTTGGGTCTGTTCAGCCTTGAGAAAAGAAGATTGAGAGGGGATCTTATTTATAAGTATTGTAAGTGAGGGGAACCAAAGGGACATGGCCAACCTCCTTTCAGCAGTCTGTGGGGACAGAATAAGCAAAAAGGCCATAAAATTGAGCATAGGATGTTCCACAGAAATATACGAAGGAACTTCTTCACAGTGAAGGTAATGGAGCACTGAAACAGGCTGTCCAGAGGGGTTGTGGAATCTCCTTTTCTGGAGATATTCAGGACTCAGGCAGATGAGCTGCTCAGCCTGATGGTGGAGCTTAGGGAGGAGGTAGAGAGATTAAGAACCATTAGAGAGTGTGAGAGGGAGATAGACTTCTCTGCAAGAACAGAGCAGAGATTGCAACCCCCAAACTGTGGGAGACCCTCTCCCTTGCTGTGCTCAGCCCGAGAGAGACAACTTGAAAAGAGAGGAGGAATGGCAGCAGGTCCCACCCACCTCAGTGACGCAGGTGGCACCCATCCTGACCTGCCTCAGTTCCTCAGGTGCCTCTAAGTAATAGGTTTGAAGCCCTGAAACTGGAGGGTGAGGTCTGAGAATGAGGTGGAGGGACAGCCTCCAAGCTTTTCTAAGGGTTGGCTCCATGCTTGAAGACAGCCTCTTCCAGTAAAGAAAGAAAAGAAAGGAAAGTGATAGTCATAGATGACTCCCTTCTAAAAGGAACTGAGGGCCTGATATGTCAGCTTGACCCCACCCATAGAGAAGAGTGCTGCCTACCTAAGCCATGAGCCAGGGATATCTCTAGAAAGCTTCCTGGGCTTATTCGCCCATCTGACTACTGTTCCTTATTGGTAGTTCAGGTTGGCAGTGGTAATGCTGCTGAGAGAAGCCTGAGGGCTATCAGAAATGACTTCAGGAGACTGGGAAGCTATTTGATGGAGCAGGCGTGCAGGTGGTCTTGTCTTCTATCCCTTGAGAGGCAGGGAAGGACACTGAGAGGATCAAAAAAAACTCTCCTCGTAAATAAATGGCTTAGAGGTTGGTGCAGGCACAAGAATTTTGTTTTTTTTTGACCATGGGGCAATTTACTCGGCTCCTGGCGTGACGGCTGCATATGGAGCTCACCTGTCTGCAAGGGGTAAAAGGATCCTAGCCCAGGAACAGGAGGGACTCATTGAAAGGTCTTTAAACTAGGTAAGAAGGGAGAAGGGGACAAAATGTGGGCCACTGCTGTTGAGCAGGTAGTTTGAAGCTGAAAACTGAGCTTGATGGGTGATGAGGGTGGAGTTCTAAGGGATGGAGAGTGGCAGGGGGATGCTGCTTCCATAAAGCATCTGTATACTAATGCGCACAGTATGAGAAATAAACAGGAAGAGATGGAGATTTGTGTATGGTCACACGGCTATGATCTCATTGCAATCACGGAGATGTGGTAGGACAGCTTGCATGACTGGAATGTTGTCATGGAGGGCTATGTGCTTTTTAGGAAAGATCAGCTGGGGAGGCGAGGTGGTGGAGTTGCTCATTATGTGAGAGAGCAGCTAGAATGTATTGAACTGCACCTGGGGGAGAGCGGTGTAGCAGTGGAGAGCTTGTGGGTGAGAATCAAGGGGTGGGCTGGTGTGGCTGACACTGTTGTGGATGTGTACTGCTGGCCCCCTGATCAGGAGGAGGATGTTGATGAGGCCTTCCACAAGCAACTGGAAAATAGTGTCAAGATTCCAGGCGCTGGTGCTTATGGGAGATTTCAATTATCCAGATATTTGCTGGAAAAGCAATGTGGCCAGGCATGCGCAGTCCAGACGGTTCCTGCAATGTGTTGAAGACAACTTCCTGATGCAGGTGGTGGAGGAACTGACGAGGGGAGGGGTGTTGCTGGACGTTATTCTCATTAATAAGGAAAGGCTTGTCAAGGAAGTAAGGGCTGGGGGCAACTTGGGTTGTAGTGACCACAAGATGATGAAGTTCAAGATCTTGAGCGGAAGAAGTAAAGCGAAAAGTAGGATTGCTACCCTGGACTTTAGGAGAGCCAACTTTGATCTCTTCCAGGACCTACTTGTAGCTATCCCTTGGGCTAGGGTATTAGAAGGTAAGGGGGCCTGTGAGAGCTGGTCGGCATTGAAGTAGCTCTTCTTCCAGGCTCAGGATCGGTGCGTCCCTGTGAGGAAGAAATTGGGAAAGGGTGGCAGGAGACCTGTGTGGATGAGCAAGGAGCTCGTGCGCAAACTCAAAGGAAAGAAGAAGGCCCATGAAATGTGGAAAAAGATTCTGACCACTTGGGAAGAATACAGGAATGTTGTCAGGGCTTGCAGAGGTGCAACGAGGAAGGCTAAAGTTCGCCTGGAATTGAATCTGGCAAAGGTGATAAAGGATAACAAAAAAGGCTTTTTTAAGTACGTTAACAGTAAAAGGAAGACTAGGGAGAATGTAGCACCCCTACTAAGTGACAGGGGTGTTCTGGTAACAGGGGATGCTGAGAAGGCAGAGATACTGAATGCCTTCTTTGCCTCTGTCTTCAGTGAAAAAGCTCCACCTTGGGAATTCGAGACCCTGGAGGTTAGTGAGAGGGTCTGGGGAATGGAAGACCTCCCTTCAGTCAGGGAAGAGGCGGTCCAAGAGCACTTAGGCAACACCAATGTTCATAAATCCATGGGACCCAATGGGATGCATCCATGGGAGCTGAGGCAGCTGGCGGAGGTGATTGCTGAACCGCTCTCTGTCATCTTTGAGAGGTCTTGGAGGACAGCGGAGGTGCCTGAAGACCGGAGGATAGCCAATGTCACTCCGGTCTTCAAAAAGGGCAAGAAAGAAGATCCAGGCAATTACAGGCCAGTCAGCCTCACCTCTGTCCCTAGAAAGGCAATGGAACAGCTTGTGCTGGATGTCATCTCCAGACAACTGGAAGAAAAGGAGGTTATCAGGAGTAGTCAGCATGGGTTCACCAAGGGGAGGTTGTGTTTGACCAACTTTGGTAGCCTTCTGTGATGTTGTCTCTGGGTAGATGGGGGGAGAGCAGTGGATGTAGTCTACCTTGATTTCAGCAAGGCTTTTGATACTGTCTCCCACGACATCCTTATAACAAAGCTGAGGAAGTGTGGGATAGGTGAGTGGACAGTGAGGTGGGTTGAGAACAGGCTGACTGGCAGAGCACAGAGGGTCGTCGTTGGCGGTGCAGAGTCTGGCTGGAGACTTGTAACTAGTGCTGTTCCTTAGGGGTCAGTGCTGGGTCCGGTCTTGTTCAACATCTTCATCAATGACCTTGATGAGGGGATAGTGGCCACCCTCAGCAAGTTTGCTGATGATGCAAAGTTGGGAGGATTGGCTGACATGCCTGAAGGCTGTGCTGCCATTCAGCAAGACCTGGACAGGCTGGAGAGCTGGGCAGAAAAAACCGGATGAGGTTTAACAAAAGCAAGTGTGGAGTCTTGCATCTGGGGAGGAATAATTGCATGCACCAGTACAGGTTGGGGGATGAGCTGCTGGAGGGGAGCTCTGCGGAGAGGAACCTGGGTGTCCTGGTGGATGACAGGTTGGCCATGAGCCAGCAGTGTGCCCTTGTGGCCAAGAGAGCCAACGGCATCCTGGGGTGCATTAAAAAGAACGTGGCCAGCAGGTCGAGGGAGGTGATCCTCAACCTCTACTCTGCCCTGGTAAGGCCTCATCTGGAGCACTGCGTCCAGTTCTGGGCTCCCCAGTACAAAAAAGACAGGGATCTCTTGGAAAGAGTCCAGCGGAGGGCCACAAAGATGGTGAAGGGCCTGGAGCATCTCTGCTATGAGGAAAGGCTGAGTGAACTGGGTCTGGTCAGCCTTGAGAAAAGAAGACTGAGAGGGGACCTGATCCAGGTCTATAAGTATCTGAGGTGTGGGGGGCAGAGGGGCAAGGCCAGACTCTTTTCAGCTGTATGTGGAGACAGGACAAGGGGAAACGGCTGGAAACTGCAGCACAGGAAGTTCCGCACCAATGTGCGCAAGAACTTCTTTACAGTGAGGTGACGGAGCACTGGAACAGGCTGCCCAGGGATGTGGTGGAGTCTCCTTCTCTGGAGATGTTCCAGACCTGCCTGGATGCCGACCTGTGCGACCTGCTGTAGGGAACCTGCTTTGGCAGGGGGGTTGGCCTCGATGATCTCTGGAGCTCCCTTCCAACCCCTGTGATTCTGTAACTCACCAGGACACCTACCTATGCAGCCTGCTGTAGGGAGCCTGCTTTGCTTGTTGGACTTGATGATCTCTGGAAGCCTCTTCCAACCCCTACAATTCTGTGTTTCTCTGGTTATACTAAATAATACTAATTATCACAGAAACTCATGAAAGAGTTCAGAGGGAGAATGGTGAAAGAATCATGGCAACCAATAATTCAACTTGAGCCTTCATTTTCTCTGTTATATATGTTTTCAAATTCAGTTATACATGTTACAGGTATTTACTTGAGATCACCTATAGTGTGAATTGATGTCAGTTGCATATTATTAAAATATTTTTTTGTCTTGAGTTTGTCAGAGATTGCTTGACTTTACAAAATTAATTGTGAGCACTGTTTCTTTTCTTTTTTTTTTTTTTAAGTAAATATCTTTTTAAAGCAAAAGTAGGCTGCTTACCAGTAATATGGCAGGGGCGCTTGCTACCAAATGTGCCTGATATTGAAGTTTTTAAATTCAGTGACAAGGAAGAGGAAAAAAAAAAAAAATAATAAAAAAATAAAAAATAAAAAATAAAAATCACGTAACATTGACAAGGCCTAAATTGTTCAGTTCCCAGTTATTTTTTTTGAAGGTTTAAGGAAGAGATCTTGTAGAGTAAAGGCCCGTTGCTATCCTCTACCCTGGGAAAGCTCATGGTAAATGAGCTAAGTGAATACCCAAAGAGTCACAGATACCTGCTGCAAGTCTTTAGCTCAGAAGGGTTAACAGTGAGAGCAGGACCTCCTTGCTTTGGAGCTGGAATGTTTTTAGGAAAGGGTTTCTGTTTTGCTTCTCCAAACTAAAAACAAATGAGCTGGCAGGTGTTTAACACGTGAAAAGGGCAAGAAGTTTGCATGTGAAGGCATGGGGAGCACAGGGCCGTCTCTCTCTCCCTTCAAAAGAGTTTGCACAACTGCTGGTGAGTGATTTGCATGTTCTTGAACTTTTTTTTTCTTCCCAGGCAGAGGTGGGGAAGGACACGTTGAGGAAAAAGGGAAGTTAGAGGCGTTTTGCTAAGGATGTCTGTTCCTCTTGCTTTTCCACTTCTTCTTCCTGCTGGTAACAGCAGCTGGGGGCGTGCTGAGGGGAAAGCCAGGCCAAATAGTTCCCCACCAAAGTATTTATACCAGGGTATATGTGGGAGGTAAGTGAAATAACTTCTTCTATATGAAAGCTGCTTCCTCCCTCATATCCCACCATATCGGCTGAGGAGGAAGCCAATCCAGCAGATAATTCCCCACTTGACCATGTATACTCCTCACTTACCACCAAATACTCTCTTTTCCCACTTCAGGATTCTTCTCCTTTTCCTGCTTCCAGGACACAGTAACTACTAAGGTAGTCACAAGGCTTTCCCCGGCATTCTAGGTCCGGGCAGGGATAATGCAGAGAGGCAGAACTGAGGCGGGGCAGGGCAAGGGCAGGCTCTGCTGAGGTGCATGGGGGGAACAGAGGGAGCACAACTTTGTGAGGGGAGACAAAGGGCTGCCCACTCTTCCCAGGTGTCAAGCTCCTCTCCCCCACAAAATGCCCCTGCCCAACTCATTGTAGCCCCGCCACACTCCTCCACCATCCTTATACCATTTTCTATAGCCTTCCACTCACCTACTGATTTTAGCAGCTTCCTGCCTTGCATGCCTTACCAAGACGGCCCCCAGGCCTGTGGACAAGATGTCTGAATGTCCTTACCACAAGCCCAGAGCACACTACTGAAAACTCAGCAGTCAGCTTCACACACATCACCTGCTATTTAGCTCATCTTAATCATTAAACCATCTAATCAAGCTGCTATCTGTGCCAGCTGTGCTCCTCAGCAAGGCATGAATTGTGGTGTGTGGGAAGTTAGGGGCAATGTGGTGTGTCTGAGCATGTCAGGGCTGCTCTCCAGCACAGTCAGCCCTGCACTATCAAGAGAGATTTTGAGGTGCCTGTGGACCATTTAGTGAAGGCTCAGCATTCCCAATTCCCATCTAATCAGAGACAGGTTTTGCATCCAAAAACAGGTTTTGCCTTTGAGGAAATGTTTCGTAGGGTCTGAGCCAACAGAGCTCAGGTCAAGCTATTAAAAAAAAAAAAAAATCTTTTCAAATATAATTTTTTTTGTACTAATAGAGGTTTTACATCAGCTTTTGATGCTCACTGGAAGACCTATGCTCTGAAATGAGTGGTTTAGTGCAGTGCTTACAGCCAAGCTGATCCACAAGGACAGGCACATGACTGTGACACTCTGGAGTACACTGAACTTTCCTCTATGGCGGAAACATTTGTTTTACAAAGTTTAACGGGCATGGGGAAGTTCTGTCATCATCTTTTGCCTTCTTTCTTCAGTTTTCAAAAGCTGACTCCCATTAGTATAAAGAAATCTTGAGATGGTAATTATATTCAACACTTTCATCAGAATGTAATTATGGCAGTCTAAAAGAACCACAGCATCAACTTGATGTGCTTTCAGGGTATCCTGCCTGTCAGCTGTCCACAAATATCTGGGAAGCCCAGCTGTTGCCGTATATATGACAGTGCATTTAGACATGAGACAATGCCGTTAATTTGTTCATGACCACATCAAACTTGTGTCAGAAATACTAAAACTGCTTTCAAATATCAACCTTGTGGAATTGGAACAGCACACATTTCAGGAAGTCTGGCCCCGTCTTGCAGACACAAAGATAACACAGTCTGCTCTGACAAGAAATACAGCAATAAAAACAGAAGCTCCTGCCAGTGTTCATGAATATCAAATTTCTACTGAAAATCAGGTGCTTTCCAGAATGATACTGTAACTGGATCACAGCCATGGCTACCTGTCATGGGCAGCGGCTGTACACACTGTCAGCACTGCTCCCAGGATTGGCATAGCAGTGCTAAGCAGGCATATTAACTCATTGCCTCGTCTTCTGACTGTGGTAGAATTATTGAAGTGTTATCTTCCAGGAGTGGCATGAAACTAGACAGACTAACCCTCTGAGAACAGGCACATGCAACTGATTTTCCACACGAAAAATACATAATCTCTTCTGCTGAACTTGGTCTGCCACTAGGTGGCAAAAGACCTACGGGAGTTATGAGGAGATTGAAAGACAGGCTTCTCCGAAAAACTGACTTGTTTTTATTAAGCACTCCACATATCTGCATGCATTTTACATTACAGATGGAACAACTACTTCTGACCTAGGAAGGGGATTGCCAGGCTTGCTTTATTGACATTAGTGCACCTGTCCGAAAGGGCTCTCCCATGAACATTTTGTAGATGTGGTTTAATGATTACCTGGCCAAAAAATAATTTCTGTGTTGCTCATCTCCCAATCTTCCTCCAGTCTCCACAGCCGATTCTGTTATGCTATCAGACCTGCTTTGGAATCACCTTGATCACTAAGATCAGCGAAAGGAAGCATGCTAAAACAACATGGAAAGCAAAAAAGTTATGTGTTTTTTTTTTTCTTAATAGAATTTCACCTCTCCAGTTCACAGCATACCAAGTAAAGATACCAACACAGCTGTGGCTGTAACAAGATCATGACTGTGACATTCTTTGTGAGCACTGACCTGGAAGCCCAAAGCCGTTCAGACAGTTGCGACTGACTGCCACTGTAGGGTGAACAACAATGCATGAAAGTTGCCTTAAAAAATAAACTTAAAGCATCTTAAAGCAGAGCAAGTCAGAGGCAACTATTTTCCCCTTTTATCTTTTGTCTGATTATGACAAAATAAATTATTAAGCAGATATTTTTCCAAAAGATATGTGGAAACCAAAATTTGAGTAAATGCTCTGTTAACAAAAAGCACATAAGACTGCAGTGATAAATTTTACACTTGAGAATTTTGGAAAGTCATTGTTATACTGGGCTGTAGATGCCAGTTTTGGTCTACACCAATTCTGGAATGGCATGCTTCTATACAAGAAGATAGCGTCTTTATTTGATATGTTTGTCATGCTTAAATCTGTGAAGTTCTTATTGCTGCTTCTGCTTCTGTTTTTGCGGAAAGTAGTAGTAGTACAAAACAGCTCCAGTGTGCTTTCAGCCTTGCAGGTCATGTTCCTTAAAATACTAATTCCTTCACATTCTTTCTTCAGATAAAGAAAAACTAATTTCCCCAAAGTACTCAGAAACATACTCCACTCTATGTGGAAGAAATAGAGGGGATCCAGGAAGCCGTTGCACCTGCAAGTATAAAATGAATCATACATATTGTAGATGAGCAACGTTCACAGCACTTTTGCAGCCTAAACTGTGATTTTCGGTGTTTTTGTTGCAATTCATTTTCTCAGCAGCCTTCTATCAATTAGGAACGTCTTTACAACTGTGCAGTGGATGAAGGAGAAGGCAGGAACTCTCTAGCACTCAGAGCTTCCAAGAGGAGTTCATTCTTTGATCGCTGTATGATTTGCCTGATAATGTGAGCCATAACTTGCAGTAGTTTACCAGTGCAAAATGACTATATTGTTACATATAGCACTGTAAAACAGTTGTGCAGTCTGCCAAATAGAATAGCAAGTTACAAAGTCCAATCTGCTGTAAGACTAATGATAAAAGCTTCATCACTTGTGATCAATGTGTATTTTCACAAATAAATATGAGTTTATAAATCAAATACAGGGCATAGCAGAATAAATAGCATGAAGAATATTGCTCAGAACTGCATTTCTCCCACTAAGAAAAAAAAATTGAAGTAATTTTTAAAAATTGTTTTCATTGGCAAGTGACAAATACAGAGAAAGTAGTAGTATTTTTGTCTCAAATAAGCTTTCTCCAACACGCTAATAGTCTTCTGAACTAGCTAAAATAGAAAGGTTTGCACAACTAATCCAGAAATGCCAAGCACCTCCAGTGCTTTAATTGGGCATTCAAAAAATTTAAAAAAAATGCACAGAAGAAGTAGTGATGAATAATGAGGAAGAAGCAAACAACATCTAGTGAAGCTTGAAGACAAATTTTTTCATCTGCGATCTCATTACCATGCAGAGCTCCAGAAAATTCACTGAGCTGTATTTAGCAGAGGGTTGTGCCTTATGTTTTGGATTTATCTTCAGCAGGTTTGGAGTTTCTCATAAAACTCGTTTTCTCAGTATCTTTCTTATCCTATATCGTACCAAAGTCTTTGATTTTTGCAGTAAACTGAGAGGCAAAAGGGTGAGGGAAAAAAAAAAAAAAAAAAAAAAAAAGGATTATGGTCATAATTTAAAAACAACAACAACAAAAACTCTGTTAAAGCGAAAGCTTTAGAAAAAATGGCCAGCAGAATGTCTTGAGAAACTACTGGCGAGAGTGGGAGCAAAACAACACCTTAGCTGACATCTTCGGTTGATGACTAGGAATGGATGCAGTGATTCTTTTTGGCAGCAGGTGGTTAGACTTCATGACCCAAGAGGTCCATATGCTTTCTTTACAATTTTAATTCCCACAAATATTTCCTTAAATATTGTTCTCTAAAATTCAAGCTTGTACCAATACGGCAATATGGTGCAAATGCAATGCTGGAGCTCACACTGCTCTTAAGATATCGTGTAATGAATATAGCCGGTGGCAACAGCCAGCCTGAACACATTTTAGTTCCCTTTTCCTCTGCCACTTCTTACCTAATATCCTGAGGACAGCAGCTTTTTTTCTACTGGTCATGATAATGAAAACCACAAGCAAAGCCTCTCTTAGGCAAGCTCTCTGAGAACTCCTCTTAGCAAACACAATAGGCTGCTAATGTGACAGACTCCGTGGATTGTCTCATTGAGGGAGCTCGTTTTTCTGCTTGTATCAAAATACTGGAGAGCTTTGGGAAGTCCAGGTAAATTGTTGTACTTGTTTATCTAATAAATAAAAGCACAAAGTTCAAGGAAAAAAAATATATAAACAGAGCAAGATATTATATATGACCTTGTACATGTGGAAATTCTATTGTAAAATTTTCTTGCAACTAATTGTCCAGCTGAAAAGTTGCCAAGTTGACGAAACTGTCTTTTCTCTCTCTAAGGTTTGTGTTTGGTTGCCTGAGTTTTTACTAAAGGCAGCCCTACTTTAAGTGACATTTGCATTTTGAAGACTAAGAGAAATGAGAGGCAATTAGAATCAATTATTTTCTAGATAGAATTATAAATCATCTAGCTACAACTCAGCTTAATCTTTTTGTATTATTTGTGGCTGTTGGTTTGGAGGTATTTTTTCTTTACATATATCATACTCTGAATTGAGATATCATTGAATGTCAGTGAATATGAGAGATACTAAAAAGACTGCAAGTATTTTTTGTAGTGGGTCATGGAAGGTATTTTTCTTTCAGCTTCAGAACAGTAATTAATGTCTTAACACTGCACAAAATGTTCTTTAAAGTCATACAGGATCTTGAAATTCTAGAAGTAGTGGTAGGATCTTTACAGTGCCAAGAGCTTGAGGTTTCTTTTTTCCTTGAGATTCAGACAAGTTCAATTAGCTTTATTAGAATGATCAGAGTCAAATTAAAGATTCTTGAAAGGTAGTTGCTGTACACAGAATGGAATGGAAGTGTTACACTGTTCTCATTTTTCTGCAATGTTGTGTATTTGGTCTTAGGATTGCGGGACAGATGAGAAAACATTACAAGAGAGGGACAAAAGAGGTTTAGTGGAATACACTAAAAAGACACAGAATACTGTGTAGTCAGGTTGTCTCAGTTTGACAACCACATGTCTGTGTGGATGTGCTACTTTCATTTGCTGGCATCAGATATTTTAAAAGATTTCATCAAGGAGACAAAAAGGCTGTTGACCTTTCTCCAAGGAATCCCATAGATTTCCATCTATCCTGTCCTGCAGACCTGTTGAAAGGTCAGCCTTTCAAGAAAAGCAAAGAGAATAACTGCTGGCCCTTTCTATATTTCCAATCTGAAATATTGGGCTCATTACTCTACAAGCACTGCATCTGCCATTCTTTCTATTTGAGCAGATGCTGTCTTTCTGCTTGTTTTTCACACTTCTGCTGTGTGCATCTGTAGGTACAGAACACTGCAATATCTTGACTCCACTTTCCAAATGTTGAACTCTTAATTAAAAGAAGTTTTATTTAACTAATTATTACAACCAGAGTCAAGACAAGTAAATTGAATATTATTTGTCCCTTCCGAAAATAAAAAATTGTTATTTTTTTGCCAATTGCTGTACAACTGGTAATTTTGAAATCTCTCTGTCTGGAAAAAGAAATAGTCAAGCAAAATTTATCATTAATATAAAATACTAGAATTTTATGCAAATAGCTAAAATCCCTCAATCCATACACTTCTGTAGAACCTAAATTAGGCTTTTATGTTGCCAACTGACTTTCAGATCTGTATTTATCTTTAATTTGCATTACTCATTTTCTTTACCTTTTTTTCCCCATACCTTATGCATTATATCTTGTCCATGGATTAGAGCTCAATTCCTTCAGTGGTTAGCAGCTTTTGTAATTTTTTTTTTCACAATAACAGAGTTCACATATATGCATGCTTTTTTTCTTAAAATAATAGCTTTGTAAACTTGTACATGCTACAGTAACACACATTTTATTTGTTGAACTACAAACCATATGTGCACATCTATTGTTGCCTTTATTGATCCAGTGGTGCTATTGACTCAAAGAAAAAGCAACCACTAGGGGAAACTGAAGTGGAAAACTCTTTTGGCTTCATCAAGATGGAAATGAAATAATATATATTTATTTTTGTTTTGTTTTTAATCAGACTGCCAGTTCAGACTGACATGTTCAGAGAAAATAATTTGGAATTTTTACTTTTGCTGTGTTCTCATTGTACTGTTATTTTGAAAAAAATACATATATTGTAAATAATGGAGAATTGCACTTGTACATTGAAATGTAAATGTAATCTACTCTTTGAAGAATTCTGTGCAAATGTATCTTCATATCTGCGTGGGTCCTATCTGAAGGAACTGGAAAATGGGAAAGCACGTTCATGCAAATCTCCTTGATTAACACCTGGGAATCAAAACCAAAGTATTTTTCTAGATATGAGTCAAGCACATTTAAATGCATCCATCTCCTTGCAAAGGAATTGTTACTGTGTACTTTGTGCTGCTTCCAGCAGTTCACAGAATCACAGAATTGTAGGGGTTGGAAGGGAGCTCCAGAGATCATCGAGTCCAACCCCCCTGCCAAAGCAGGTTCCCTACAGCAGGTCGCACAGGTCGGCATCCAGGCAGGTCTGGAACATCTCCAGAGAAGGAGACTCCACCACCTCCCTGGGCAGCCTGTTCCAGTGCTCCGTCACCTCACTGTAAAGAAGTTCTTGCGCACATTTGTGCAGAACTTCCTATGCTGCAGTTTCCGGCCGTTTCCCCTTGTCCTGTCTCCACTCACCACTGAAAAGAGTCCGGCCTCGCCATTCTGCCCCCCACACCTCAGATATTTATAGACCTGGATCAGGTCCCCTCTCAGTCTTCTTTTCTCAAGGCTGAACAGACCCAGTTCACTCAGCCTTTCCTCATAGGAGAGATGCTCCAGGCCCTTCACCATCTTTGTGGCCCAGTTCAAAAGGTGAATGTTGTACTGAGTCTAAGAGAATGCAAACAGAAAGTTAGAATATTACCTAAGTACTTCTTGCATGAGACTCCTCTGTCTAACATGCACACTGCACTTCGGGTAGGAAAGATGGGGTAAACTTAATCCAGTTTCACAATCTTTTCAAGTTCCTGTTTCATTAAGTACAACATATTGTATATGCTAATGGAAGAGGTAACTGTTGTCCCTTCTGGGAAGGGAAATGCAGGAACAGCAGAAATCACTAATAAAAGATTCTCCATCTGTCTAACTGACAGTTTGATCTTACCTCAGAATCCTCAATATGGCTCCTGTTATACGTTTGTTAAATCAGAGAATGATTATATACATTATAGAGACACAGAAAGATTTCTCAGTTTCTTACTCTCCTTTGATTCTTAGAGTGCTACCCTCACTACTGAGCTTACGGTGAGTGAGAGAGGTTATGTTGCTGATTGTAAGCCCCTCTACATCTCCAGGAGCTTGTTTTTTATGAGCTTGTACATCTGTTTGATAAGGACAATGTTTGAAATCTATTCACAGTGCCAGGAAGGCATTTTTTAAAACAAATCTATTGATGTCCTTACAGAAAATAAACAGTCCTGACAGGGCAGTAGTGGATTGTTTAATGCCTTTGAAAACCTGTATGAATGTAATTGATCTTGTTATTGCCAGGATATAGAAAAGTTCTCAGAAACTGCACATTACAACAGGAAAACTTTCTTAAAATCCCTGTTTCCAACCTCTGAAAGGTTTACGTGCTGAATGTCTGTTATCCCAAACATTCACTTTACTGTAGCTTCGTACAGAATGCTTTCATTAATTACAAATGGAAGAAAGAAGAACCAAATTATTCCTATAACTTTCCAAAGAAATAAGCTTCTGAGATGGCCAAGCTATTGATTAGATTGTCATTTACAAGTTCTGAATATTTAAAACACTGTATTTTTGATGGTTTAGATTTTGCTACTGAAGTCAAAAAACAAACAAACAAACAAACAAAAAGCACCTGATTCAAGAGATCAAAACCAGAAGTTTTTGTTACTCTTTCTGGCACTGAAATCAGCCTAATTTTCTCATTATGTGGGTAAAATCAGTGCTTTGTGAGGTTTTATGTGAGAAATCTTGAATGATTAGTGATATATATTTATGTATCTATGTAGTGTGACTGTGTGTGTGTTTGAGCGCACGTATAGCAACCAGCAGTAGATAGCTTAAGCCTGATAATCTCCATAGTACATATGCATTTCCTCCCTTTCCTACAAGAGAAAAAGAGATAATCGAGTACTCTGGGGATAGGTTTCAAACTGTTTTGGCTGCTTTTCTTTTAAGTAGCTCTGTAGTGCAGTGTAGTTTGGAAAGACTGAATTTCTTGGTGGTATTGAAAGACTGAGAAAGTTAAATTTATGTTGCAGAAGTCACAAGTGAAACTACTCCAGCTTATCAGGAAATTCATAGCATGACAGAACCAAACAAAAGGCAAAAGGAGAAGACAACCACAGTTCAGAAAATCTTGTTAATGAAGTTAAAAAATTACTAAATGCTCACTGAAACCGTACTGACTGAAGACATAATTCATTTGCTGATCTTACTTTAAAATATTCTTTTAGACCATTATGTACTGTACTGGATAGTGATAATCTTTGTTTCTAAACAGAGAATTTAGGGCAGTTACTAGCTCTAACATCTCTGCTTCATAACATTAGTTTTACATTTTGACCTTCCTGCATAAAATGGATCTCACTTAGTACAAGCTATGAATCAGTTCTGACACTACTGTGTGCTTGCAAAGGAGTAGCCCCTGCTGCTGGTGACAACTGTAACACAAGAGTGGACCCAGGCCATTGTGGTGTGACTACCTCACTTCCCTTTGCTCAAATCTTTCACTGAACTGTGTAACAACTGCACTGAGTCAAACTGTATTCAGCTTTTGTTCTCAGTTCATATCGAAGGCTGATCCTCAAAGGTCTTAAATAGAGCTGTCCAATTAAAACATTTTCTAATGAAACTGAATTTTACTCACTTTGAACTCTTCATCTTCTTCCTTTTACAGTATTTTTGCTTACTGGTTGTCGTTTCTTCCCATTTTACTCCATATATTTTCACTTTCAGTCTACCCATGTACAGTGTTTATCAGATATAAAATGGAGAACAGAAACAAGGACAAAGCAGGGGAAGGTGGAGAGCAGTAGGAAAGCAAATTGCTGAGAAGGGAAAGAAAATCTGTCGCACAGTCTCTCCAAAACAGAAGATTTTCTGTTTATGCAACTCTCAGTTCTCCAAAGATCTGGTATGAATAACACCATTTTGACGTACTGTCCAGGTTCCAGTATATTCTATTTTTCTAAGCACAGGATACTCATATCTTTTGGAATACTTTAATTTTGAAGTTGTGGATATCTTCATGTTAATATATACCAGCTGTTTATTTCCTGGTTCCAGAAATAATCAGAAATCATGCTATGAACAAAAGGAGCTGAATGATCGCTGTCTGAATGCAGAACCTGTTGTGAAAAATTTAGAAGATTATATAACCACACCAGGAATGCAACAAAGTGCTTAGCTTTTCTAACCCTACAGGAAGATGTGCTACAATATCTCCACAGCCAATCAGCAGTACTACAAGCCTCAGACCAGGAAATTCTTTAAAGTACAGTATGTGTGAACATTTCAACTGACACTTTCTCATTGTCTCTTTTTCTTTGTTATTTCTCTATGCCCATAGGATGGAAAGGCAGATGTGAAGTCACTCATGGCGAAGTTTAACGTGGGTAACAGCCCTTCAGAGGATGTTTCTGGTAACATTCGACTCTCTAAAGTCACAGGACAACCAACCCATTCAGGATTACAAACAAGGAAAGCAGTATTTGAGAAATTTGCAAGTCAAGGAAATGCAGCTTCTCCTTCAGGACCCAGTGTTTCTCAAAAACCTGCTCATCCTAAGCCTCCTCTGGCAGTCAAGCCTTCAACTGAAGATAAGACGGAGAAGGATCCAAAGCCCCCATATTTGAAACCAGTTGGGCAAAGGTTTGGGGTTCACCTTCAGGCAACTAATAGGGAAAGTGATGGAAAAGCTGGATACACTAAAACCCCTACTAAAAGCAGTGACTTGGCAAAAGAAGAGCTGAAGTCTCTGTATCCAAAATCTGCAGGGAACAAGCTTCTTAATTCAGCTCCTCAAGAGAAGGAAAAAAGGCCTCTGGGAACAAAGCTAAATTTTAATTCTGAAGCACAAGAGAGTGAAGAAAAAGCATCATTTTCAAAAGTAGCTGGAGTTAAGGAAAAGTTCATGTCTGCAACACAAGAAAATGATCCTAAGCCTTCTTTCTCCAAACCAGCTCTTGCACAGAAGCCTGCTGTAAACCTTACAGTTTCCCACAATGAAGACACCTCAAGTAAAAATGCTTTCCCACATAAAGGTCTAGGAGGCCCTAGACCAAATATGCACTCATTTAAAGCAACAAAGGAAATGGATGAAAATAGTAAGTGCGCTGCAGAAACTGTAGGCAGTCATTTTTCTAACATGGCTCTGAAAACTACTGGCCACTGGTCCAGCGCATCTCAAGGCACTCCCAAAAATGCAGAGGAAAAGACTGAAGAAAAGGGAGTGAGTGCCTCCAGGAATATCTTTCTGAACAAAATCATCCAGGAAGAATCTGGTTTATCTCCTCCCAAGTTCCATAAAACAAACACAGCGTTTGCTGCAGGAAAGTCGTTGGGTGGGTCAGAAGAGAAGGATGACTGGGATAGGAGCTCAGGAGCCCCGAAACGGAAGTCTTTGCCCCCGCTGTTCAAGCTGGGCCAGCCACCACAGAAGCCCAGCCGACCACCCAGCGTGGACCTGGAAAGGTTCCAGAAGAGCATCCCAAGAGACAGTGAGTCCTCTCTGTTCTTGCTTTTATTTCTTTTCTACCCATTCAGCACCCAATTCAATTCAGGTGGAATCCTCCCTTCTGTTTGAAAATGACGCAAGACCTGTGCATCAGACAGCCCCTTAAAGCCTTAGTATATGCCTTTGCCTCTTCTGAGCAGGACAGAAATTAAAATTATATTCTTTCTATCTCAGCAACATATAGCGTAGAAGGAATATTTTCTGTATTGGGTTTATTTGTTTTTCAAAACTGCTTAGATGTAGCTATTACTCGTAGCAGCGAGTCTAAGTGCTTTTCACAACAGACACTGTACTAGTTACTTCCTATAACTGAGGTGTTGATGTACTCTGTTCTGTTCTCAAATGAACTTCCTGAGCACATCTTGATATCTAAGTGATAGTAAACCTGTTGTAACCATACATTTTTTTCTTCTTTAACATTCACAGTGACTAACCACATGACCCTATAAGCCACTGAGTTTTATAGTGTTAAGAATATTAGAATACCGTGCACGTTAGAACACTTTGCAAGATTACAGAATCAATCATTCCCAAGTGGAACTGCATAGATCTCATACCCAAATCTGAATCTAGATCCTATAAGCATCTCCTTCACTCTGTAGTTTCTATTAGATTTGTGTGATTTCAATAGCATAGAAGTTTGTAGCCATCTGAGGCTCTGCGTCACTATTTTTATGAAGAGCCAAGACTTCAAAATTTCTTATAGTTGTAATCCAGGCACAAATATTAATATATTTCTGTAAAACTTGAGATTGCTTTGCGTGTGATAATAGACTGTGAATACATTTAAAATATATAGGAGTATGTGCATTTCAGTGGTACATAGAGACAGGACAAGGGGAAACGGCTGGAAAATGCAGCACAGGAAGTTCCGCACAAATGTGCACAAGAACTTCTTTACAGTGAGGTGACGGAGCACTGGAACAGGCTGCCCAGGGAGGTGGTGGAGTCTCCTTCTCTGGAGATGTTCCAGACCTGCCTGGATGCCGACCTGTGCGACCTGCTGTAGGGAACCTGCTTTGGCAGGGGGGTTGGACTCGATGATCTCTGGAGCTCCCTTCCAACCCCTACAATTCTGTGATTCTGTGAAGAAAAGTAATTGCCATGACTCCACTCCTGCTTCTACTTCAACAAGTTCCTTTCATCATGTGTGACAAGTTGAAGAGAAAAAAAAAAAAAAGCTGTGTCTGAAAATCTAATTTATCTAAGATGGTTCTTCTTATAGTTAGACCCAGAAATCTGCTGTCACTTCCTTGAAGGAGAGATCAGTTTTTCAGATGTTCTGCATGTCGTTAATTTTCTTTTAAAACACCTGTTCTTAAAAGTTTTAGGTCAAGGTTTTTTCCCCCAGTGCATTTCAGGTAGTCCTTGGCACGACCTAATCAGCTGTCTTCACCTCCAACAGGAGGGGGGCATGCCAATTGCCATGCTTATATATAGTTGTAGGGCAGCTGAGGGGGCTCTCTCTCTTTTTTGTTATATGACCAGGTACTGGGAATTATGATCACATAAAAAATTCTGATCATATTTTTAAAATCAAAGTTTTAAGCTTTATGTGTCCAGGAGAATGCAGTGCATGAAGGGGAATAAAGGACAGAAACAAAAAAAAATTACTCTTCTGTTAAATTTTGAGGGCTTTTTTTTTCACTTATTTGGTTTTTTTTGTTTTGTTTACTTGTTTTTCTTAATGCACTATTACCTACATTGAGTTTGGGAAGCAAAGAATATACTCAGGCCTCACAAATATTTTTTAGCTCAAGTCATTTTATGCAGTTATGTCCCACTACAAATTGTGTCATGTAAAACACACAGCTGTTTCTGACACTGGGGGTCATTTCACATTAACTACATTAGTCTATTTTAAGCATCCTTTCTTAGGTTAATTAAACAGATCAAACTTAGATTCTTAAATTTCAAATATACTAAGTAGGAAAGAGATATGCTCAATTACATGATTCAGCATCTGATGAAGCTGAAAACAGATGCTCTAAAGGAATCCACAACCATCAGGTAAATTGATGTCAATTACTTGATATAAAATTTTACTTGTGCTTTCTGTGTTTAGAATACAGCATTACTTGTGTTTTGGCAGTTCTGAATGCACTCCAGACTGGGTTTTGTGAGACAGATCAAATTAAAAGTGCCACGATCAGATGAAAATTATCAGAGTTTATGTGAAAACAAAAGGCCACGATAGAGCATGCATGTAGCTATATATAATTATTACTATTTTCTGCTATTCAAAAAGAAGGAGTTTATCAGTAACATAAAATGTATTGTCTTGTCAGCTGTGGCTCTGGACAGCCTCGTCTAGTGGCTGGCAGCCCTGCACGTGGAGGTGGGGTTGAAACTGGATGATCATTGTGATCCTTTTCAACCCAGACCATTCTATGAGTCTATGATGTGAAGATTCTGCTATATTCTGGTTTCCCTCTGTAATCCTGTGTTTAAGGAAACGCTCTCTCAAACTCATTACCAGGGCCATGTCTTGAGATGATATAAATTTGTGTCTCTTCAAAAGAAATATATCAATTCATAACAGTTTGAACAGCCATCTCTTCAGCATAGAGCATTGTCAAGAACGACTGTCCATTCATTGCCCAGAAAAATTTCACAATGGAAAAGCAGCATTGTCAGCAATGAGTACTTGCAAAAGTTTTGATTAAACAAAAGAAATATGAGCTTTAATAGCTAAAACTTTGAGTAATCCTGACCAAGGCTGAAACACAAAATTGTACACTGTAAACTGTAAATAATTAAAAAAATAATTTTCAATTTTACTTCTAACCAAGCTGAGTTCTAGGTTCTATGTTCTAGAGCAAATCCTGAAGAAACTAATTTTCAGTTTGGCGGTTATTCATTACTGCTGGGTTTCTTGGAAACTTGAATGACAAAACCTACCTGCTTCGGAAAGGCAGTTTAACCAAACTGCTTTTTCTTATTTTCTTTTTTTCTTTTATCTGTCATTTCAGGACTGAAAAGCACTAATTCTTTCTGCTCATTACTTTTTCCTGACACATAGCAGCTTTGCCATATTTGCTTTATTCTCTGCTGTGATTTATAGACTGAGTAAAAAGCGGAGATAGTGAAGGAAATGGAGAAGGCTTTCTCATTCATTAGGATGGATTTTTGAGATCTAACCTTTTGGGGTGTTGCTGGGTTTTTTTGTTTGTTTGTTTGTTGTTTTTGGTTTTTTTTTTTTTTTTTGCTTGTTTGTTTATTTTTTGTTTGTTTGTTTTTTAAATCTGTACTAGAGCAAAACTTGAGCTTTATAGTGTCTTTTTGTGAAGAGAGAAGCTTTATTCATGGCAACTGTTTAAGATGTGCTAAGGACATCTGCCTGGGGTGCAGAAAACTTGTATTTACTGACTGAAAACAGGATTTTGAACTTGGCTTTCTCAAAAGCATCAGTTCACAGCTTTCTTTTTTTTTCTTCAATTTTTTGACTGCTATATTTTCCCATGAAAGCTACTGTACTGTTTTTTTTCATTAAAAAGTATTAATTGGGCACAAAATAACTTTATATACGAGGCTGAAAAACTCACCTCAGATGCAGCAGTTCTTCACATGTACAAGAAGGATTTAGACAGCCCATCATTCTTGCATGAATGTTATGGATTGCCTGGCTATTGATTAGAGATTTTCATTTTATCCTGGCAACACCCCTGCAGATACAAATGCACTGCTGAGGCAAATTTATTACTCCTTTCCACTGAAGATGGGTTTCAAAAAATTCCAGTCTGGGCCTCTGAATACATGGCACTCTGGTACAAATGTCAACTTCTCTCTAGTGACAGCAAAAGGACTCCAGGGAGGGCATGGAGCTGCATCAGGGGGGCGTCAGAGGAATGTTAGGAAAAGACTCTGCACCAGAGGGTGGTGGGCATGGAACAGGCTGCACAAGGCAGCAGGCACAGCCCCAAGCTGCTGGAGTTCAAGAGGCATTTGAACAACACTCTGAATCAGAGTTTGATATTTGGGTATTCACATGAGAGGCCAGGAGTTCATTGCAAGATCTTGCAAGTTCCTTCCAACTCAGAATCATAGAATTATTTCAGTCTAAATTTGTGTCATGCCCCACTAAATCTATTTTCTTGAGATCATACTTACCTCAGCTTGGAATCAGTGGGATGCACGTGCTTTCTACACTCAGAAAATAACACTCACATTAATGTTTAATAACAAGCATCCAAAGTTCAAACAGGGCTTTTTTAAAAAAATAAAAGAGAGAAACAAAACCGTTTTACTGACATCACTCCATGTGAGGCCACAACACACAGTTGCTTTCAGAGAACTGCACCTGGGCTGACTTCAGTGGGTTCCTGTCAGCGCAGATGGCCACCCACATGAAGTCTGTAGAAGTCACCAGTGCTCTGAATTTTGCTTGGGAGAAGATTTTGAGTGGTGGTGGGAGAAATGAAAGGAAACTGTACTGAATCAAGGAGAAGATAATGCATGCAAGAAAATTTATAATTTGCATAAAGGCAGTGTTGCTGGCCGCATTAGCATTCTGTTCTACAACTTGTTGCATAACTAGTCAGCGGCAAAGCTGTTTGTAGTAGATAATGTGATATTGGCAGAATTAAAAGTGGAGGTGCAAAGCATGCTGTCTAAGATAGCACAACACTTTTCTAAGTGACAAGCAGTACACCCGCCAAAATAACATTTTGACCATCTTTAGAGAGTCCCTTAAAGTCAGCAAATTGTTGTCCTTGTAAGATGGCAAAATGAAACAAAATCTTCCAAAGTTACAAAAAAAAAGGGGATTTTTTTAATCACAGGAAGTCACTACAGTTTACAGCAGAATCAAGACTTAAAATGTCACTGGTGGTTTTTTCTTCAGTGTTCAACTGGATAGTTACAAAACAGCTCAGTCATAAGGTGTAAGATGAGAAAGAGAATTGTAACTTGAGGCAAGCGATCTGTCTAGATGGAAGTAAAACAAGGTGATGGTGTAAATAACATAACTTTTCTTGATCTGCTTGAAAGTGCTATGAAATCTGGACTAGCAAGTAATTAATAAACTAAGGTAAAAACTTTTCAGGTTTCCTTTAAAGACATTCCTGTCTTTGTACATAGGGGAACCTAAAGGATTCATCTTTCAGCAAAATTAAACTGAAATATTAAACATGGCTGAGAAACAGAAGAATCAATTTTTGAAGTTCCTAGAACTGAAGAAAGATACTCGGCTGAAATGCATTCAAAGCTCTGAGTTTTGATGCAAACCAGACCACAGTGTACGAAAACCCATACATTTTCGTACACTGCAATTGCAATATGCAATTTTGTACAAGTGCATTGTCATCACTTGAGTGCATCTGGCCCCAAGGGAGTTTTGTCACTGACAGCATTACTGTAAGGTTTCTTTCAAAAAAGGATTTTTCTTCCTTTGTAATTTCAAACTATCTTTCGTTAGCTCAAACAAGACAGTTCCAACCAACTAGCTGAATTAATTTTCCCTCAGTCCTTCTGCTTTTCTCTTCATTCTCCAGCTATAATTAAATGCATCATAATTACAGAATATTAGGTTGAAAATTTTCAGTAAACAAACAAAGAGCAATCATGTGCTTTCTGTCTGCTTCAGTCAGAGACTCCTTCAGGACTCTCCACAGCAAAGAAGAATATTAATACTATGGAAAAAATCCTGTCACTGAAGTTTTGTAAGTGTTGCTTTTAATTGTTTAAAGGCCCCCCCCAAAACTCTGATTGGCTTATATCAGTGAAAAAAAAAAAAAAAAAAAAAGTAAACTGCAATTTAAAAATGAACATAACCACTCTGATTGTAGTATGACTACAAATTACTGATCTGCCTAAGAAAACAGCTGCTATAATTGGCGCACTCATAGATCTTCTGTGATATATTCTCTTTTTTTTTTTTTTGTAAGACCTTATTTGGTATACTTGTTCCCTTTTATATGACCAGACTGCTGTAAAATTAACAGCAAAATGTGGACTGCGTATGAGTAACCTTGTATGAACGACAAGCACACAAATGTTTTTCTCCCGTATTTTCAGTCTACATACGAATTCTAGAGTCATTCCTGCAGTTGACTAAGCTAAATGCCATTTAGCCCAATCCTGAGTTGTGTATTCAGTATCTGAGATGCATAATTTAAGATTCTGAAGATGCACCTATTTATTCTGTTGAAGAAAACTAAACGATCGCTTGCTAGCAATTGCAAAATGATATCAACAGAGTAATTGAAATTGATCTGAGGTATTTCTGGTTTGAATTCAAGTATATTCCCAATATGTTCTTTGAATTAGTCCAGAAATTGCAAAGAACTGAATGAAAGACATGATGTGTTATGTAATTTTACAAGCCAGTGTTCTACTAAACTGGGGTCAGTGCTGGATGAAAACAACAAAATGCCTTTGGGATTATTCTGCATACAAAAGAAACCTTTGTGGGATGTATTGAGAACACTAGGAAAACTTCTGAGGTAAAAAGAAAAACACAGCTTTGAATTATTATGAAAGTGGACAAAGGGAACAAAAAGTGCTAGACAGAAAAACATTGAAGCTGATTCAATTGAATAATTTTCTGTAAGTTTTCTTTTTTCGGTTTTTGATATCTTCTTCTTTCCTAGGCCTGTTTGGTTCATATAGTGAAACGCTTTTGATGAATCTTCATCATTTGGTTGTATTCAATAGGTAACAAAACACAAATAATTTTGCTGTAACAAGGACACGTGTATTCCAAAATCTGGTCTTATCCTAGATAAAAATAAGAATACAATCTACACTAACAATTTTAAGTGAGAGCTCAAGAAAAATGATAAGAACTAGCTGAAAATTTCCACATTATTAAGTTCATTTGTGTTTTGCTTTACAGTTAATTGTAGCGATGGGTCTCCAGAGTATCACATTAATTTACAGGTAATTTCATAGTAAAGTTGGAAACCATGTTCCTCAGTACAACATCTAAACATTTACTGAACTCCTCCGGGGATGGTGACTCCACCACCTCCCTGAACAGCTTGTTCCAGTGCCTGACCACTCTTTCAGAGAAGAAATTTCTCCTATGTCCAACTTGAATCTCTTCTGGCATAACTTGATGCCATTCCCTCTTAAACCATTGCTTGTGACATGGGAGAAAAGGCCGAACCCCACCTTCGTACAACGTCCCTTCAGGTAGTTACAGAGAGCAGTAAGGTCTCCCCTGAGCCTCCTCTTCTCCAGATTGAACAATCCCAGTTCCCTAAGCCATTCCTCCTAAGACTTGTGCTCCCACACCCTCACCACACACGCTGCCCTTCTCTGGACACACGCAAGGGCTTCAATGTCTTTCTTCTGTTGAGGGGCCAAAAACTGAACATAGTACTCAGGGTGCGGCCTCACTAAAACAGAGTACAGACAGATGATAATTTCCTTAATCCTGCTTGCTACACTATCTCTAATACAAGCCAGGAAGCCATTGGTCTTCTCGGCCACTTAGGCACACTGCTGGCTCATGTTCAGCTGATTGTTGATCAACATGTTGCTCATAAGATGCATCCTGAAGCCTGAAGTTCTCACTTTTAGCTAGATCCAAGCCAGTCCTCTGTGTTTGGCTTACAAAAATGCCTGCAATTCTCATACCTTTCAAGTCTGACATAGTTTCTCTTTGAGCTGAGATGTCTTTAATTTCTCCTAATTGTTTTAGTAATATATCCCTGGTGGTTCTCATACGTAAAACTGTACAATGTTGTATATTCTGTTCTATCTTGTCATTTCCTGGATCTGTTTTGCTTCACATGAAGAAGGACTTTAGATGAACCTTCATTCTTTGATTGTATTATGCAAGTCACAGTGCACAAGTTAATAACGATATTATAAAATAAATCCAATTTTCTGCACTGCTGAACACTCCTGAGTTCTAAATGGTTTTCCAAAACAACTTTCCCAGCTTTCATAGTTCCACTGTAGAAGTGAAATACTCTCCTGTAGATGACGCAGGTCTGATTACCATCATTTGTCTACTTTTGGATTCCTTGGAGGGAGAGCTGAGGTTTCATGTGCTTTTCCACAATCCTGTTTCTGAAAACAAATAAAGTAATAAATTTTTAAAAAAGGAAACAAACATAAAATGGGTCAGACTAGTAGCAGCTGTACTCAGCACTAGTGAGGCCACACTGTGGGAACTGTGTTCAGTTTTGATTTGGAGCACAAGTTTTATGGGGAGCAGCTGAACTGGCATTGTTCACTCTAGAGAAGCAGAATCTCAGAGGAAACCTTATCATCCTGTAACTACCTGAAAGAGGATTGCAGTGAGGTGACAGTTGGCCTCTTCTCCCATGTAATTTACATCAAAACTAAAGGTAATAGCTGTAAGTTGCACTAGGAAAGGTTCAGGTTGAATATTAAGAAAAATTTCTTCTCTAAAAGAGTGATGTAGTATTGGAACAGGCTGCCCAGGGAAATGGTGGAGTCACTGGAGTCCCTGGAGATTTTCAAGAAAAGTGTAGATCTGGCCCTCAGTGACAAAGTTTAGGATGACCACAGGCATGGTTGACGGTTGGACTACATGGTCTTAATGGTTTTCCCAACCTCTGTGATTCTATGACTCTACAATTCTAGAATTCTACGATTCAAGTCTTTGAGGAAGACTGATTTAATTTATTGTTAATATAGACAATATATTAATTAATAATGTTAATGTAGAGTATGATGGTGAGAAAAAAGTAAACAGAAACAATAAACAAAAAAACTTTTCCCAACCCTTGCCTTCCCAGATTCAATTTCACTCCTGACTTCATTGTAACTTCCCTATGCCAAGCAGTGTAGGGATGGGGAATGGGGGCTATGATCAGTCTGCAATGCTTTGTCACTGCCACTCCCTCATGGTCGCCCCTGCTCAGTGCCTGGAACACCTCCTGCACTCCTGCACTAACTTTGGTGCCTGCAGGGCCCTTCTCATGTTTTTCTCAGTCCTCTCTTTCACTGCTGCTACGCGATGGTTTTTTTTTTTCCTTTTCTTAAATATGTTATCACAGAAGTGACACAAGTTTTGCTGATGGGCTCAGCTTTGGCCATGGTGAGTCCCTTTTTGAAATGGCTAGAATCTTCTCACAGAAGCCACCACTGCACTCTCTTCACCCACCACCACCTAAACCATGCTACATAAACACAGCACAAAGCTTTATGCATATTATTTCATATTTGTCCTTCTAAAGACATGCACAAATCTTTTTAACCTGGAATGTCAATTTTTACTAGAAAGCAATAACCGTTTTCCTTTTATTAAATATACTCTCAAGCATGCACATACACACAAGTTGTGAAGTGTTCATAGAAAAATCAAGACTAAACTGAATGCTTAGATTTTACGTTTTTTATGGTATACTTTGGCAAATGTACTTTGACTTGAAAAGTCAAGACAGTTTTTTCTCAATTTCCAGAGAAAACATCTTGTAGGATTGAATCAGGTGTAGAAGAATACAGCTATCTTCATTAAACACAATTATATACATATTTCCACTAAAATTGCCATGAAAATTTTTATTTATATAGCTTCTATTCTGAAAGACAGTAACTTCTCATGCTTCAATCTTCCATTTATCATTTGATACATTTTTTAAAGATCATTTTCATCAAGTTCTTTATATCTTGTTTCTGAAAATAATAAAGATCTTTTAGTTAGCCGAATACTTCTTATAGGAAATAGCTAGTTATTATGGAATGCTTTGCTATTAATTATTAAATACTAAAGTAACTATTCAGTACTGATAGAAAGAAATATATAATTTAAACATCAAGATCTTAGAAGCTTTTTAAGCAGTATGCTGACAATTTTATCCTAAAGAATTTGTTTTATCAATGAACGTATCTGATGTTATCAGTTTCCTCCTGAAACTGAGCCTTCCTGAAATTTTAAATTTGGAACAATGATGTTCTTTGTTTGCAGATCTGGAAGATAAATGATCAAAAAGCCCCTGATTTGAATGCAATATTTTGTAGCGTGGGAATTTTTTATGCAACTGACATTTCATATAGACTATCAGTGTTTGCACTTCTAAGGTTACTTTTTAAATAGAACTGTATGCTTTACATGATGTCCTTGTTTTTTACATTGAACAAGTCAAAGAAATTGTCAAGCTCTTCATTCATTTGTTTAATTAATTTTAAACTACTACTATCTTGCATTTACTCCATCTCTATTCTATTCTTCTCCTGCATATATTTTTCCCATACAATACAAAAATAATTGGCTCAGTTTTATAAATAATTCTCGCTGAGAAAAGTAATAATAATGATCATTAAGGTTTGTTCATCAAACAACTAAAAGTTTTATCTACAGTTCAAAGGGGAATAAATATTGGTTCCCCTTTAGATAAGGATATGCTTCTGCATGTTACACATCAGTTGTTTGAAATCATTTCCCTCAAGCCAGTCAGCTCTGCTCAAAGTATTCTGAATATTCAATCTCATATTTAGCCACCATACAGCTCAAAACTGATTGTACGTCTAATGTTTTCAGATAGCAACCTCATTTGTAGATTTTTCTGGTGTTCTTTTACCCCTCATCTGTTTGTTTCTACAGTCTTGTTGTAGAGTAGAATGGGATATGCTGTCATCAAGGTATGCAATCTGTGGTCTCTGTGCCATCTTGAGAATGTAAGGCACTGAAATACCACTTAACCGATGAAAATATTTCCCAGTTTAGATCAATGAGATGTTCTATGTGGAAAAGAGAGACAAATTTTCTATCTACCTGCTCAGATCCTGATTTCCATGGTGTATGAGCAAACATCAGCAATGTTTTCTTAAAACGGAAGGAGCTAAGCAGAGCTAAGTCTTCATTTTCCTCATTTCCCTCCTCCAAAATTTCCCTTTTGTGGGAGGTAACTTCCTCAGAATAATACTGAGAAACCACTTTTATTGTCTTAGATAAAGAACAGTCAGGAGAGCTGAGAAGAAAAGAAAAAAAAATAAAGATTGTATTGAAATATGTCTTAAGGTAGGACCTGGACTCAAGGAAGGCAAAATCAAAACCATTTTGTGGTCTTTGTTTTACAGGCATGAGCAATGCCTCCTGTAATCTCAATGTCTGTACGGTTACAGCACGTCTGATAACAGCATATGAAAAGCACTGAGCTCCAGAAATCTTGCAAGCATAGCCTGTTTACTTTCAGCAGCTCCGAAGGAGCATAATAATGAAACACGAAATAACGGCTTGTATCTAAATCAATATGCAGGTTAGGGAAGCAGAGCACAGATCAGCTCTCTGCAAATTATGAATAAAGTAGGAAGTGGGTGATCAGCTGCTGCAAATGTTGCTGCAGGTTCTCAGCAAATTCTCTGTAAAACCCAGAAGCCTTCCCCAATCTTGTATGTAGAAATGGTGACACGTTTTGCAGTAAAACTGAAAAACAATACCACATCTGCAAATTAGCTCAAAAGAATTTTATTTTGTAAAATAAATGTTTACTTCAAAATGCAAAACTTTTGACCAGCAGTGTAACTGCCTAGAAAATCTTAGAAGTCCTTTTTTTTCATGGGAAAAAAAAAAATAAATAAATCATTTAGATGTATGAAATTCCAGGCATTTACTCTGTAAACCTCCTTCCTTACAGTAGCAGATTATTGTTAGTTTTTCTCTACATTAACAAAACCAGAAAGGGGTGACTCCTAATTGGTAGCACACTGTATCAGGAATCATAAAGAAGGAGGTCTTTCCATAGACTAAAGAAAGAGAGATGGTCTGGTTTTTAGGATACGAAATGAAGAAACAGCTTTTCCCCTCTATATACAAGAAAACTATTTCTTATGGAACAGGTTTTTCTATAACGTGTTTATTGATACATTTTTGGTGAAGTAGGTGAGATGAGAGTGAACTTGAAATTACAGTGATCTGTAAGTCCAGTTTCTATTTTTCAGTATGCATTCTTCAGTTAGAAATTTCTGGATGGAGGCCTAGATGCTGTGGCCCAATACCTTACATGTAATTCACAGTTCTTGCAGTCAAGGTTACAAAAGCAGTCTGGACGTGATCCTGGGCATCCTGCTCCGACCGTTCTTGCCTGAGCAGAGGTTGGACCAAATAGCCTCCAGAGGTCCTTTTCATTCTCAGCAGGCATTCATAGTTGCTGCAATCCAGCCAAGGTTCAAGAAAAATATGAAGAGCTGAAGCTGTGCAGAATGGGATTGCTTCCTACCTCATGGGCAACTATCAAAACCATTATTTTTCATCATTGCTACTTAATAGCTTAGTGCCAAGGAATCACAGGTTGAACTGATCAGCAGTTTGTACCTTCAACTCATGGGAACTGAACTGCAGCTGTGAGTGCTTTACTGTGCTTTTTTCTTTGACTGCTTCTGATCTGCTCAGGCTGAGAATTTGATACTGTTCCTCATTTGTTTGCTAGCCTCTCATCCAAGCAATGAAACATCCTGATATTTAGGGAAGAATATATATAGAAATGTGCCAGTTCAGCTTTGTCAGCATTGAAGCCCATATCATAAAACTCGCGAGTCTGAAAAAGACTGGGGAGAGTACGTCCTTGCTGAAGCACTGGCTCTCATCAGATTCCTGTTTCATCTCAGCACTGCTCGTTGTGATTGTGTCTTCCTTCAGTAAGGAATACAGGTGCTGCTGGGGTTTTCCTCCAGGTCTGCTAGGTGTTTCTGGTGTCAGTATCTCAGGACTGAGAAATGCAGCATTTTGAGGCAGTCATGGATGACTTGTAGTAAGGAGAGAAAGGTTATCATCCCTTTTTACTAACCTTAAAGTTGTGTGTGACTGCACAGAGTACAGAGGTGCCAAGGAATTGGGTTTATCTGTTTATATTTTGTTTCCATGCTTTTGTTGTTGCTGTTGTTTGTTTGTTTTCTATAGTTTCTCTTTGAATTCACACAGTAAAGCATGGGTGTTACTGAGAACTATTATACTCAGGCTGATTTTTACTAAAATTATAATGCAGAATACCTGAGTGCTATCTCTAGATGTTGTATTAGCTACTGAAGATATTTCATTATCTCCTTCACAAGTCAGCAATGGCAAGGGTCAAGGTATATACATTACATCAAGACAATTTCAGTGTTTGAATTTCCTGATATACAAATGTTCTGCAGGAATGCAGGTGACCTCTGCTAACTGCACATACAGAAATGGTTAGAAAAGCCTCCCCAAGCCCATAGGAGAACAGTTTACAGTGTTCTGTGCTCAGTTCTGCTGTGAGTGCTACAGCTCTAAAGATGATTTTAAAAGTTTAGTATCAATCACAATTAGCAGCAATTTTTAATTATTTTTATGGAAAGATTCTATGGCAAACTTCTCTTAGCTTCTCTACAGCTGCACATGACTTGAGGAACTAATTACATTTCATCCAGTCTTTCATTTCTTTGTCAAGAATTTCAGTTTCTTTATCTGCTTTCTCAGCACCTCCTGGTATGTGAAAAAGCAAAGACCAGAGAAGAGGCCATTTGGAAGTAGTGTTAGTAATCAAAGCTGTCATGCAGTGATGGTCCATCACATTGTTTTCTGTGGCTTCCCTTAGGCTCCTCCTTAACCAGGAGACAGTTTTGATTTAATCTCTCATACTGACTGTCCAGAGTTGATTTCAGTTCCTGTACCAGCACAGAACCTTTCTGAATCCTCGGAGTACCAGGGAGAGAAGGGGGTAAAATTAAGTTGCTCCAATACAAATAGATAGATAGATAGATAGATAGATAGATAGATAGATAAATTTCTACTGAAACATCATATAGCTTTGTCTCTGTAAGCCTCCTAACAGCCTTTTCATACTGAGTGTTGCCTCCCTATTTCACTCATCCCATTATTTTCAGTATTAGAATTGAAGCATTTTATACTCAGAGCAGCCTCAGTTTGTGTAGGTGTAGGTAATTGCACTTCTAAATCACTTCAACAGTTAGAGAACAGAAAAAGCTATGTTTCCATTACCATTATAACCATTCAGTTTATCTAAGCATCAAGCAATGAAAATAGATAAAAACAGATAGGTTGTTCAATCCTCATACTTAAAAAGAATTAAAAGGTGTTTAATCTAAAATGCATACGGAGTTCTTTCCTGACATTTTTTCTTTTTGCTTTGATTTGGCTCTTGAGAGGGTGGAAGGAGTACTATGCACAGGAACTTGAGCAGAATCATTACTTAGTCCTACAAACTAATCACAGTGAAGCAATACTGTAGCATGATATATCACCGTGGAAAAGTTGATATGGGATTGGCAGTTAAAACACAAAAATTTCAGAGTATAATCAATACCAAATAACATCACTTTTATGAAAGCAGTCTTTCTGCCTTCATTCTTTGATTAGAATCCACTTGAAAGGATCCAGCTGCAGAGAAATGCTTGAACAGTCAGTTGTATTAATCTTCATCAGGGACTTTGGAGAAATAAGGGATTATTGCTGGTAGTCTCAATGAATAGAGACTTCGAACAGATAAATGAGAATTAAATAAAAGTGAACTGAAAATTAAGTAGTTCAGTGCCTTGTAAAAAAAAGATCTAGATAAGACAGAGGATAAACAACTTGACAGCTGAAAAAGAACAGTGATGTGACAAGAAGGTCTAATACATAACAATTTTGAGACAAAAACACTAATTTTTTTTGAGTTCTACCCTTAAGAAATCTTTGTACAATTAGAAAGTTTTGAGAAAAAAAGCTTTTTGCTAATGCTCCTTAGATTGATACTTGGT